>NC_138171.1:36429455-37629455 GCF_964165515.1 Mesoplodon bidens
TAGTTTGCTCCAGCAGCCTTGGGAAGTTACTGCAGGAGGGACAGCCTGCCAGCAGACCCATGTGCCCAGCCACGGCCCGTCTCCCTGGGGGCACTGCCCTTGGCCAGCTCACGTGGCTGCTGTGTCACTAAAGGAACTTGCTCACCTCTGGTGTCCCCAGAGGTGGGTTTTCATGGCTACACATATAAAAGGGACAAGAGACAAAGCCTAGGGCCAGGTTGGGCAGAAGGCTGGATCAGAGACCCCCCTCACCCCCGCCTCTACCACCACCATATAAAACCAGGGGACTCAAAGCCACACCTTAAATGGGTAAACTGGGGAAAGCCTGCCCGACAGGGGAGGTGGTGAGGATTCCCTCACATCCCAGCCTTGGTGCTGGGGGAGAACGAAACACACCCTCCAAGGGAACCCCTGAGCACAGCCCCCTTTCCCTGGGCCCGGGGCCCACGTTGCACACTGGGCTGTGACCGGCCTCACCAGCCGTCCCCTGCAGGCTGCAGCCGCCCGAGCCTCTGCCTTTGCCTCCTCTGTCTGCCCCACTGGGCCACGCTTCTCCACATTTTATGACTTCCTGGTGACAGTTGAAGGAAGCTGGAGTTTAACCTGAAGACCAGCTACAGTCTTTAGTAATTTTCCCCTAAAAATTTTAAGATTTTAAATTTTAAAATTTTTCCTCGAGACTTCCCTGGTGGTGCAGTGGTTAAAAATCCACCTGCCAACGCCGGGGACATGGGTTCAAGCCCTGGTCCGGGAAGATCCCACATGCCGTGGAGCAGCTAAGCCCGTGTGCCACAACTACTGAAGCGCACGCACCTAGAGCCCGTGCTCCGCAACAAGAGAAGCCACTGCGATGAGAAGCCTGCGCACCACAAGGAAGAGTAGCCCCCGCTTGCCGCAACTAGAGAAAGACCGTGCACAGCAACAAAGACCCAACGCAGCCAAAAATAAATAAATAAAATAAAAAACAAAGTATTACCTCATTTTAAGATAAGGAAAGAATAGTGGCCACCTGAGGCGGCACACACCAGGGCCCAAAATAATAATTCTTCACTGGACGCCTGTCACCGTGTGGTGGCACTGCTAGGCACCTGGCTTTGTTATCTCACTGGTCCCCAGTTGTCCTGCAGGGCTGCCCTTTCTATCTTTCTGGTTGGAGTTACCACCAAAATGCAAAGCAGTGCCCTCATTCATTCACGTGCCCTCTCCTTTACCTTTCCTTGTGCTTCCAGCATTTACCCTCACTTCTCAGAAAAGGACAGAAAGTAAGAAACAGCCAGCAAATCTCAGGAGGGCAGCTCAGGCTTGGCCAGGCTCAGTTCTCACCGTGGGGTGGCCGCTGAGTCACACCTACGATGCCGCCAGCTGCCCACCAGGGCCCTGGCCTCGGTCCCCTGGCTCTGCCTCTGTAGGGACAGGGGAGGAGGAGTCCCGTCAGTGGAAACGGGGAGCTGGGTGTCTCATGGCAGCCACGGCCCCGTGTCTGGGCGTCCAGATCAGAAACCAGCACCAGAGCTTGCCCCCTCCCCACGTTGATTCCAGTTCTAGAAACACAACTTCATCTGGCCGGACTGTGGTCGTGGGAAAGATGGGAAACCCTGGCAACAAGGGAGACCGTGGAGCCAACCCAGCACAGCACCCTTTCCCTTCCGCCTCAGCCGCCAGCAGCTGGGCTGCATTTACAGCTACAGAGACTCACTCACCGCAGCAGCTCCCGGCGTCCAGTACCCGCTCCCTCCTTCAGCAGCTCTTAGGCCCACTTTGACTTTCAGCTGTTCTGCTTTGCGCACGTTTAGCGGAACAAACCACCTCAACTCGTTTTGGTTTGCTTTGTTTTGTTTTGTTTTTGATGTACTCAGGCTATAAATCCTGAATAAATAATAAAAATCCTAAACAATCAAAAAGTTACAGCGTGGGACTTCCCTGGTGGCACAGTGGTTAAGACTCTGCGCTCCCAATGCAGGGGGCTGGGGTTCAATCCCTGGCCAGGGAACTAGATCCCACCTGCCGCGACTAAGAGTTTGAATGCCACGACTAAGGAGCCCGCCTGCCGCGACTAAGACCTGCCACGACCTAATTAATTAATTAATTAGTTAATTAATTGATTTTTTTTTTAAGAGTTACAGTGAAGCAGCCAAGTCAAGTCAAACGTGATAAGAGGCTGTGAGGATAGGCCCCAGGTTCATGACTGTACATGAACTTGGAAACGGAACAAAGTGCAGAAGCTCTGGAGAAATTATGAAAACCGAGGGTGAAATCATCCACAACTAAGATCCCTTATTCCGTGAGCCCCCGGCCTTTGATAGGACAGCGCTCTGCTCCCAACAGCGAAGTGCCCACGTGAGATCCTGGCCGCGAAGCCCCTGCCCGGGCCGCCCCAGCTCTGGTGCTTCTGGAACGTTTCACAGCCAGTGTTAGCGGGCGGGGGGATGCTGCCTCTTTGGCTGCCACCAGAACTGCTTCTCCACTAGGCTAAGCACTGTTTTCCTTAGTCAGAAAGGCTAGAAATATGTCAAAATACACCTTCTTCCTGGCAGAGCCATGGAGGTTTTATGCCCAAGAGTATAACTGACGAGAAAGACGAGAGTAAACTTTTCAGTAACATGACTTGATTATCAGAAAAACGTGGAGTGGCTCATCTGGAAACAAACTAGGGGAAATCTTTTTCACAAAAGGAGAGAGCTTCCTGCAGTTATCGTGAACCAGAAGTCACCCCTGGCATCTGGGCCATACCCATCACATCACCGCCTTTCCTGACACGGGCGCCTCTAGACGGTTTGCAGCAGAGGGTGGGAAGTGGCTGCTCGAGCACAGACAGGCCCGCCCAGGCGCCATGGGAATTAGATTGAGTGCAATTCCAAGAGCTCCTGGAGCAGCAGGGCAGGCAGCCACCAGCACCACCCTGGGCAGGAGTAGCTACTGTTAGAAATACCCTAATTTGTCTGGATGCAGAGCAGATAGGGCGGCGCCGCCGTCGTAGAACCACTTAAGGCTGCCAAACCCAGTCCTCGTACAACTAGGTGGATCGGCGAGTACCGGGCAGGCTAACTTCTTGCTTCTCTTTTCAGGTCTTTCTTAGCAATTAGTAGGCACACACTGTCACACCACAAAATAAGAAAACACACGAAATAGCCTTAGTCAGCCAGGCTTTTCTTGTTCATCTTTTCTATGAGCAGAATGTACGTCTGGTAGAAAGAAGCAGAGATCACTCCTCAGTCCACGCGCCCGGTGTCAATTAGCTTCCCACCCATCCTTGCGTTTCGTCTCAGTCATTGTAAAATCAGGACAAGCCCATTAACAAAGCACTTATGAACGAGGGCGCTTCTGGGTGTTAATCCTCGCAAGGTCCCTGGGAGGGAGACGGTGTTCCCATTTTACAGATGGGAAGGTGGAGGCTTGGTGAGCTGAGTGAGGTGACCTGCTCTCATCCCTCTGGTCCCAAATGCCCAGCTCCTGCCCACTGCACCACGGTGCCCTCTTGGGAGGCAGGCACTGGAGTGACTGTTCTCACTGACCAGTGGGAAATACTGGTTTGCTCTCCGGAGCGCTGGTGTCCTTGTCCGGGAATTACAGCAAATGACAGAAGCGTCCACTCGTTCCTCTTGCAGCCTCCTCCCTGTGGGCGGCTCTGTTCGGCCTCACCCCCTCAGCAGCCCCTCGTTGGCCTGGCTGGCTGGAAATGCCAGCCTCAGCATTAGAAAACTTGGTCGGGTGAAGGGTTAAATACGTTGAAATAAGTCTGGTCCTCACAAAAGAAGTGGCATTTACACCCCGTCCGTTTATGGAAATACTTGCTGGAGGAAAACAACCGCAACATTGTGCATGTTTTTAGGAGGAGAATGGCCAGAGTGTCTTTAATTCACTGTTTACCCGTGAGAATTACTCCCAGGAGTAATCCTGCAATAAAATCTTCTTGGGCTATGAGAATAGAAAGAAATTGAATCAAAAGACTCCATTTCCACTTGTATTTATTCAGTCTGGGAAATTCAGTGGGCCGGAGCGCTAGTATCAGCAGGGGATTCCTTGCTCCTAGCGTTAAATTACTGTCATAATCGCTCAATTATTTCTTCCTTGTACTGTTTAAAATAAAAATCCATCACAGTCTCTGTTTTTTTCTAGCATTTATTAGGTTGAGTGTTTAGGAAAATCAATTACAGTCAGTCAGGCATGAATTGATGAATGTTTCTTGTAATAATTGTCAGTTGTTAAACTGAATGTACTTTCTCTTTCCACCCTTTTCACTTCCTTCAGAGGGCAGAGGTGGCTCAGAGAGAGGCGGAGACCTTGAGGGAGCAGCTCTTGTCGGCCAACCACTCTCTCCAGCTGGCCTCCCAGATCCAGAAGGCGCCGGACGTGGTGGGTAGCCCAGCACCGTGGGGACCGCGTCGCCTGGCGTCTGTACCTCTGTGTGTTAACAGCCGCTTTCTTCTTTGGCTTTCGAGCGTCCCTTTTTTGGGGGGAATGTTTGAAACAGTCCTGCTGTCTCGGTGGGGAGTCTGGGGATGGAACCCAGTAGTGTCAGAGGGAAGAGCTTTACTGGTTGTGCATCGGTGCCCAGTGGTCAGCGTGACGCCCACCCGGTGGAGAGCCCATCACCAAGAGAGCATCCTCCCAGTTAGACTGGTGGGTGGACCACTGGCAGATGGGTGGCGATCCGAGGCTGGAGGCTTGCAGAACTGCACGGGAAAATTGGAGGTTTGGCCTTCTCCTGGATGTGTCCTTCCAGAGTGGAAAACAGTTCGTGATGTGGGAGGAGTGGGGGAGGTAATAACACAACCCGCTCTGAGTCCACGTGATAGTCAGGATCTCGCCTGACGTGCGGGCATTCAAGAGGAGCCAGGCGCACATCTCAGACCTTTGCCTCTTGATTTTTCTAAGACTAATGAAAATTGCTCTTAGCTGGAACTTTCCCAGCTCGATCAAGGCGGCTTTGAACTATCGGACTCCAGACTCTTTTCTTCAGTGCTGTGCAGCAATACAGAGCGGCGGCGTAATTAAGACCGTGGCCACTGGAGCCAAACCCCTGGGTTCCGAACCCAGCTCTGCAGCTTATCAGCTGTGTGACTTGGGGCAAGTGGCTTAACCTCCCTGAGTCTCGGTTGCATCATCCATAAAATGGGTTTTTACAAGGGTTCTGGAAGTTACTCTCAGCGAAGCCTTTAGAGCACGTCCTGCCACATAATCCGTCCTCAGCCAACCTTAGCAGTTAGTCTGACTGTGGTTGGCATCAGCACTCTGGTCCAGGAGCCCCGGTTTCAGAGCCAACTCCGTCACTAGTTCACGTACAGTGATTAACTCAGGTGGTGGCACTTACGAGGCCTGAGTTTCCTGGTGTGCAGAATAAGGAGGAAGTAAGTGATCCTGAGGTCTCTGCAGCTCTGATGGCCTGTGATGGGTGAATTGCACTTGTAGCTGTCCTTTTATTTAATAAAGGGTTGGAGAGCCCTAGCTGTGTGCCGGGACCCGCAGTGGATCCTGGGAGAGCCAGGAGGGACGAGCCAGGCCCTTCCTGGAGAGAGGACAGTCCAGTGGGAGACGTGCTGCTGTAATAAGGTCACACATCAGTTTCACTACCACTACCCCACCCGACCCATGAAGCAGGGCATTGTTATTTCTTTATATAGATGAGGAAATGGAAGCTCCCTGGATGTAAACCCCTTGCCCCAGAATGCTTGGCCCCAGCAGCCAAGCCAGGACTCAGCAGGGGCCTCCGCCACCCCAGACCGGAGCTTTTAAATTATTCCCCAGGAATGGGTCCAAAGCAGAGTTTTAGTGTGAGGACCCCTTTTAAGACTGGATTTTTGTTTTCTGTCTTTAAGTTCACCTTAACTAAAACATGACTTAAGTGTTTCAGGCTACAGAGAAAAGTTTTCCATTTAAGGAGCCATCACAACCTTTGTACTTCATGGACTCTGGTATTAATTTTGCCTGAAATGTCCCCTTGGCTCTGTCACGGTCCCCTTTTCCAAGTTTACCTGGACTGGACCCAGCACTGGAGCCGAGGCAGGAGGAAGCCCTCGAGGATGGAATCGGTGCGGCTTCTCCTGGCCTCTGTGGTCACTCAGGGTCCTCTAGAGAAAGCCGTGCTGCATCCTGTGTGTACCCGGGGCTCCTGAGCTAAATGTTTTGATTGAAAGGATTTCTGGCACCATCCTGGACTGTAGCAACCAAAACATTTCAGAAGGAAATGAATGTTTTTGCAGGTAGAGCAAGTTGTGGATCCTCGGGGCGCTTAAACACTTCAGCATCGGCTAAGTGCAGTGTTTACATGGCACCGCTTCAGCCTCCCGCGAGCCGGCCCTGCCAGGGCTCCCCTCAGGGACACATTCCCGTGTAGCCCGGCAGCTCCAGCCCCAGCCCCAGCCCCAGCCCGTTGGGGAGCAAACGAGCAAGCGTAGGAAACCAGGCCAGCGGCATGATGTCTGTTGGGCTTGGCTGGCAGAACTAGGTAGAGAAACAGTGGAGTCTATAGATGCAGCAAAAGCCAAAACCATGCCATTGGGCCATTGGAATCACCAATTCTGGAAGGCGAGCCGCCACTCAGCCAGCCCCTGCTCTGCATTAGGGGCCAGGCGGCACTCTGTGCAGTTATGTCATTGCTGCCTCGTGATGCCACAGTCGTTAGAGGACGGTTTTATTACCTTCATTTTGTAGGTAAGCAAACAGGCTCAGAGGAGTTAAGTAATCTGCCCAAGGTCACACAGCTAGAAAATGACTGAGCTGGAATATGACCCCAAGTTTGTCCTGCTCCAAAGTCCACTCTACCCCTGCATCGAGCCACCCCTGCTTCATGTGCATTCAAGGAGACAGGAGGTATGCAGGCCCTTTGTCAAGTATTTACAGGCAAATGTTAGTTTGGGACTCTGGTGCACCACACCAGGCCACCTTAAACCTAAATGCCTGTCTGTCCATCAGGTGAATATACCGGACAGAGTCGGCATATGTCGGCCACTTAGTGTTGGCAGGAATAGTGGGGTGATGAGAAAGAAGCAAAACTGAGCCTCTCATTCCCTCAACCCTCCCCGGGGAGATTAGCCTAGACTCTGAGTGTTTGCCTCGTAGGCTGGGGTCCCGGCCCACCGTCACCGCACATCAGGTTTCCCTCGTGTTGAGTGATGCTCCTGCATCTCATTCATATCTCCTGTGAAAATGGCTGCAGGGTAACAGAGATCATTATCTGGCTTCTTCGGGCCTCGGTGTTCTGGTCTCTGTAGGAGGATTTACGTGACCTGTGATAGTTCACACAAGCGGTTTGGCAGAAGGGAGCGGATGGTTCCAAGGGACAGAGTTTAATGGGGTACTCCCTCAGCGGCTTCGGTTTCTGGGTTCATTCTCCCCTTTGGAAACATGAGGAACACAGGCCCTTACCTCTGAAGGCTGGAGCCTGGGCAGGTCCCCCTGGGACAGACTCTCGGGACCCCATTCTGGTGCCCACAGGGACCTGTTGTCAGACTGAGGGAAGTCAGTTTCTGTTCCTTCCTTCCAAGGCTTGTCTGAGCCAGGGTCCTGACCCTGGACCCCATCAGAATGACGAGGGAGTCCTTGGGCCCTACCCCAGCCCCCTGAACCACAGCTGCCAGGGCAGGGCCCAGCCCCCAAGGGGTTTGGGGGCAGCTGAGTCGAGGCCTGGACAGAGACGAGGGAGCCAGTGGTCCTGAGTCCCTGAATCCACCTTTGCTTCCCTTCTCGGTAATGATCTCAAGGGCACCTGAACTGCCAAACGCTGACCCCCCTGCAGTTTTCCACGCCCCCCCTCACCCCCCCCACCCTACCCAGCACCTTGTGCGTCCTGTCCTACCATCTCCTTTTAGCTGGTGCCCACGGACCGACTGGCCCAGCTCCATCACCCAGGTGCAGGCCTCTCCCTCCACCCGCGGCCCCTGGTCAACTCCCGGGCCCTTGTCTGTTTCTTCCTCCATTTTTGCCGCGTCTTCACGATGGGACAACAGGATGCCCTCGTGTTGGAGATGGGAGTGAGCACGTTTGGGCTCGGAGTAGGATGATGTTTTCTATCTTAATTCCAAGGTCTTGCTGCTTTGGGGTATATTATCTCATCTCAACTTAGTTTATGTGAGACACAAATGGTGTCTGCTTTGTCATGAATGAGGCATCTGTGGCCCGGGTTCATGAGGTAACTGATGTGCCTGAGGTCACAAGGTCAGCTTGTGGCCAGGCCAGGCTGGGCCCCAAGAGTTGAGCAGCCAACTGTACCCTGGGACTGCCCGTCCCCCGGTACCCATCCTGGATCTAGGGCCACACCGAGAGCTCCTGTTTTTACACAGGTTCTCTGAACCCTCATCCCTGCTGTGATATGCACTCGCCCATTGAAAACCCCAGATCACCCTTGAGCTTGTTTTACAGATTCTTTCCCTAAGAGCACTTTAAACAGTTGCTATGGCTGCCAGCCCTCAGGTTGGAAGATTGATAAATAAGTTAAATTAGATACCGTGCCACAGCCTAAACCCACCATGAGGCCAACCTCCCTGGGTATCGCTTTCATCGTGTCCCCCTGCTAAGTCCAGGCCCCTCCTGCCACCCTCCCGAGCAGTCACTTTCAGGTGCCAACATGCTCATTCCTCTTCGAGCCGGCCTCTCAGCATTGATCACCCCTTGCTCGTGCCCTGCTCCCTGCCCCTCCCACCCCTGTGCCCGCCTGTGGGGTCCCCACCCTGAGACGGAGCCCCTCTTCTTCCGACAAGATCCACCAGCCCGCCTACACCCCCTTCTCCCTCCTCAGGACCCCCTCCACGTGCTCCTCTCCTGTCCTCACTGCTGGGAGGACTTGTCTGCGGTCCCTTGGCTCCTGACCTGGGTTCTGGCCAGAGTTGTTAGGGCGACGCTTCCTAAATTCTCTGTGGCGAAGGATGGTTTTATTTGTTTTGTTTTGTTTTGTTTTGAATTTCCAATCTGTTGCAGACTGATAGTTTTACAAAAGACAATAAAAATGTCACAGCAAAGTCAGATTGCTATAAAAGTTTCTAAACACTTACTCTCAATTTCTGTGCTTGTCTCACTGTGTACCAGCCACGGTGTGTGAGTTGGCACCAGTCCGTGGAGCCCACGCTGAACAGAACTGGTCTGGACAACATGTGCCTCTTTAATAAGTTGGCGGGAAGATGCTCACTGGGGCCCCAGGGCCACGGGCAGATCTGCCAGAAGTCAGGGGAAGTGAAGGACTTACTTTGTAACATTGTACAAACCAGAGACAGAAAGGGCTCACTTCTTTGCCCACAAAAGTTCACATTCTTACATGGTAAAGGCCTTAATTTCCTGGGAGGGAGATATGAAAAATTATTTCCATGGTGACTGGCTGTCCCCAAATGTGAAAACCCTGTGACAGGCACATCATGCATGGAATGGCAGGGCTGCCCCTGCCAACTGGGGCTGTAGCTGCCACTGTTTCTGCCCCAGTATAGGCCAAATCAAGGTGTGCAGCGGTGCACTTCCGGGGGGCAAGGGGATGACAGCGAGGGTGGTGGCGTTCTACACTGAAGTGTGACCCGTCCCCAGGTCACTGCTGTCATAGGGACCTTGCAGTCCTGCCCTTCCTGTCCCCCTCAGTCATGCCCAGAAGTGCTCCACCCGGCACTTCCAGACAAGCTTCCAGAACCATTCAGGAGCTATGATTACTTCTAAAACTTGAGAAGAGTACTGCTTTCATCCTTGAGAAGTGGAAATATGAATTTGACTTAAAAAAAAATACCTTTTCCCTGTTTTGCATTTTTTCCAAAATGAGCACATCTGAGGGGTGGAGAGTAAGGTTTTTAAAACAGCAATTATCAAAAGAATTCCTGCGCAAAGGAACCCCAAATATGCATCTTCCACATCTTTTAACTCTTTTTTTTTAAATGCTAACTCTGAGAATCAATTTGTCAAACAGTATCTCAGCTTCTAGATAACAGAGTAATGAATCAAAAGGACATTGCATCTCATCTTGTGGTAAAAAATCCGAATGCCTTGGAACATTCCAGGAGCTGTCCTCAGAACCTTCCCCTCTGGCGTCCCCAGCCATCAGCAAGGCCCTTTCCATCACCTCCTTCAGGTCTCTGCTCAGATGTCACCATCTCAATGCGGTTCTTCCCGACCACATTATTAAAAGCCCCAGCTGCCCCTTCCCTGCTTCAGTTTTTCCGTGGCATTTATCGTCATCCGACACACTCTCTGCTACTAATAAGCATATTTAAGGCATCTCATCCCTGCCCCATCCCACTGGACCAGAAGCCCTGTGAGGACAGGGACTTCTGTCCTTTTGTCCCCTGCTGCGTGCCTGCTACATGGTGGGTACTCGGTAAATGCTCGTCGAACAGACGAATCCAGGTGGCAGCTCCCCGTGCAGACGAGAAGGTGGGGGGGAGGGCGACGGGCAGGTGCGGTCCAAGCAGAGGCAGGACGTGATGCCGTACCATCCACACCACCAACCACATCCTTCGCACTGCCTGCTTCTCGCCTCGGTTGCCAGCACCAGTAACCCCAAGCACCCGTCCGAAGCCGGCGCAGTTTTGTCATCTCCTTTCTCCTCCGCAGGAGCAGGCCATAGAGGTCCTCACCCGCTCCAGCCTGGAAGTTGAGTTGGCCGCAAAAGAGCGGGAGATCGCGCAGCTGGTGGAGGACGTGCAGAGACTCCAGGCCAGCCTCACCAAGCTGCGCGAGAACTCGGCCAGCCAGATCTCCCAGCTCGAGCAGCAGCTGAGTGCCAAGAACAGCACCCTCAAAGTAAGGGCGCCGGGGGCCCCAGGGGCGGGGGGTAGGGCCGCACGCGCACACCCCACCTCCCTCCCACGTGGCCCCGGAAGGAGCCCGGGCTTGGCACGGGGGGTCCGGCTCCCCGCTGACACCCCGAGCTCTTCAGCAGGGCACTTCGGCCCCCAGTGTAGTGACCACGGCAGGAGGTCTAGCCTCAAAGCCAACTCATTTGCCCCGCCGTAGCCATTGCACACATGTATCTCGTTTTTGTTGTCTGCAAAGGTCATGGTTAAAATTCCTTCTCTTTTGAAAGCCGAAGTGACTGTTGGGGTTTTATCTCAGGTGAGCTCCGGCCATCAGCCAAGTCTCTCCCTCCAGTGAGACCAGTATAAGGAGGCGTGAGGTTCCCCTGGACATGTCACTCAGAAGCTCCATCAGGGCTCTTGTCTGGAGAACACCTTGTCCTGACTGACAGCAGGCATGGCAGCCTTGACCTCTGTGAGGCAGCCGGAAGCAGAGTCCTGAAGCCCAAGGCTGCAAGGCGGGATGGGCCTTGACCCCTCCCGTCAGCCCTTGCCCAGGTGGCACGTCCCTCCTGGTCAGCTGTCCTCACATGCAGCCCGTTGTAGAAACCCCGATCCTTGGTGCCCACCTGCCCACAGCACGCCGCATGGGCTGGAGTGCCGTCGGGGCGCAGGCCATCTGCAGACGCGTTAGTGCAGCTCTGCCGGCCTTCCCTGGCTCCTGGAGAAGGCTGCCGGCAGGAGGACCCAGCACACCGAGACCCCAGCCCGCCCTGTGCCCAAACGACATGAAAGCCGGGGGTTCGTGGAGGGCACATCTGCACCGAGCCCGGTGGGCCCTGCTCCCCACCTGCAGGGATGGTTTTGACCCTCAGGCTTGTGCCAGGCGCCGGGGCCTGGAGCGTGGTGTTGCTTCAGCACGGGGAGCTCCCACCATCAGCCGCTGGTCTCCCTCCTGCGTCTTTAGCAGTCTAGCCGAAAGCTAGATCCTCTTGGGGCTTCTCATAAATTGGTGTCCCAAATTCAGAACCCAGAACCTTTTACATTATATTTTTTTAATTACACTTTATTTGAGGTATTCCCAATCTGTTGAAGTTAGCATAATGTGGAGATAGTCGTGGCACCAGGGACTCCTCAGTGGTATCTTATTTGACAGGGAAGAGACAGGACCGGCGAGGGCACGGCATCCACTCTGCCGTCCCCGCTCCATCCGCCCACGGGGCCCCCCCGCCCCCGCTCAGTGCCCATTCGAGGTGGGTGTGAATGGATAAGTGACCGACTGCCAATTATAGTCTCTGTGCTCTAAAGAAAGTGGATCAGAGTTGGTTGTAAAAATGTCAGGAAAACTTTTTCTTATGTAAAGTAATTCCAGAATGTGGTTAGGCCCATTTTGATTTTTTTTTTTTAATTGAGATTTTGTTTTTTTCTCCATGCGTGACCATGTTTCTGAGGCAGAACTCAGTCTCCAGCAAGTCTGTCCTCCCGGCAGCCCCCTGGCCTGACCTCGCTGGCGCCAGGGTACCCACAGCTCATCCTCACTAGATCCTTCTCTGCCTCTTTGGGTGGATTTCGTCTACTGTCTGAGAAACTGCTGGGTGCCCGGGCCCCACGGAGTAGACGGTCCTGCCGGGATGGGGAGATGGTTGAGGCCCGGTCACACTGAGGATCTCATCAGCCTGCACACTGAGTGCCAGTACTCACTTTTTATTTCCAGATTCAGTGTCATTTCCTCGTGTTAGAGCCATTTCTGACCCCAGCAGTGGCCCTGCTATTGGATGATTGGCCTTCCCCTCCTTTGTTACAGTTAAAGGCTTCAACTCAAGTACATGATGCGTTTGACTACATGAGAGGGAGGCTGTAGACCTTACGTTTTTTATTATAGAGCAATTTCTTCTAAATCAGTTAAGGTTTTAATGTTTGCCTTCACCAAAAATGAAACGCAGTTTCACAAATTAATGTTCTTTATCCGTATCTTGGGGGAATTCTTTAATACTGTACAGTTAATGAAACAATTCGGCAATACTTCTTCCAAAATTATTACTCCCATATCTTCATCTGATCTAATAATCAAAACATGTCCTCTAGTAACAAGACTTCTCTGATTTTAATTATCTTAACCCCTTGTCGCCAGGAGTGAAGCTTTCCCTGATATCGAACCCACACGCAGAAGGTATCAGCCTTCCCCAAACGGGCACGTCAGCCTCCCTCGCCCAAGGGAATAAGGTTAATTGAATGAGATACTTCCCTGGGCTTTTTTTTTCTCCTAACATGTATAATTTATAGTCTCAAATCTAAACTAAGCAGCGAAACAATTACTAGAAAAATATTTTATGAATGAGACCTGTCAAATCGGCAACCTGATGCTTTTGTGGCGGGGGTCTGAGGCCCAGCCGTGGTGGCCGCTGGAAGCAGCCAGGAGCCACCCCTGAGCTTCCCATTTCCTCCTCCTCCCGCTTCCACCATCCCCAACCCCCCGACACCTCGTCTTTTCCATCTTGGACAGTGCTGTCCAACTGTTTGGGCTCGGGTTGGGATCTACGTCTGAGGATGCTCCAGCCTCCAGCTGTCTCTCAGCATCCTGGCGTGGTGGGTGGTTTCACCATGACGCTGACCATGACCTCGGAAATAAATGCTGATGTGCTTGATGACGGTCACTGAAGGGGTGTGGGGCACTGGTCTCACAAGGGCAGGAGGACAAGTCTTTTTTTTTTTTGGCCATGCCGTGTGGCATGCAGGATCCCAGCCAGGGATCGAACCCGCGCCCGCTCACGGTGGAAGAGCGGCGTCTCAACCACTGGACCGCCAGGGAAGTCCCATGGACAAGTCTTGAGATTATGGAGTCTTGAGCTGACTGGGGGTCTCCTCCACCAGGACCCCTTGGGGGTGCACTCTGTAATGGAACACGTTTGGGGACTAAGTGGTTTGCTTTTCCGAGCACCTTGAAACACTCCCTCTTTGCGACTAATGCTTTCTTCCCTTCACCTTCATAATTGATTGATAATTATGAGGATAAATTGCCAATTGGATGTTTACCAGTCTCTCTCCCCATGCTCTACTTTTTCAAGCCAAGTTCACCATCACTAGCTGCATACAGTGGTGCATTCTCTAACCTTCAGATAGACATCAAAACCAACTCAGACGTGGGAGATGTTTCTTCCTGCCTGATCTGACGAGAACTGCAGCACCGTGCAACTTGTCAAGGATAATTCTGTATTCATAATTAATGAAACAACCCGACTGCCATTACAAGGCTGCTGTTTCTGATAACACTATTCTGGGGTCTTCTGTTGGAACACTTCAGTACAGAGGCCGTGTAACGCGGCAGTCACCTGCATTCTACTCGCTAGGGCACAGGAAACAATGCTACCAATAGCTCAGGTTTAAGATGGGTGTTTGTAAGAAAGACTAACTGAGGCCAATCTCCCCTAGGGAGAAATGATATTTTCTGCAGATGCTTTAAAGATCAGTACTTCTCACTGACCAGTACTTCTCACGGGGCGGGTGGGCAGGTGGGCAGGTGTGCTTCATTCACCTGGGGGCCTTTTTCCAAACTGCAGAAGCCTCCCCAACCCTCCGCACCCCTCACGCCACCTCCCGAGGTTCTGATGGGTCCTTTTGAGCCACTGTGGGGCACACTGTGTCCCTCGGGGGGTGGGGACAGGACAAAAGACCGACAACCACTTCTCTGCACTCGTTCAGCGCCTTTAATTCTGGACGCTGCCTCTTTGGTTACATAAGTTCCCTCACTGGCCGTGTGTTTCCTCTGCACTGGGGCTGCCCTTGACCGCGTTTTAACGAGCATCTCATCATCGTCTCAATGTGTGAAGCTCCGACATCCACGTTCCGTTGGTCGCTTGCCGCGGTGGGCACGATGATAATTGCTGTCTCGCGGAGGAGGTGCCAGCCAGCCCATGGCTGTAGAGGGGAGACCTGTCCCTCCATGGCCCCTGCCCTCCCTGGACGGCACGAGTGAGTTTTAATGTCACACATCTGGTATCAGAGAGCCCAGGAGCCGAGCCTCCCTGAGCCTTGTCCTGGCTGCATCTTGAAGGCACTGTGAGCACAGACTGAAGGAAGCAATCTGCAGTTGAAGGAAACAGTGAGCCTTCCACGGGGAGGAGGGGGGTGAAGGGGGCCCCGGGCAGGGAAGCAGCAGCGGAGATGCCCCAGAGGGAAGAAACCGAGGGCCTCTTCCCTCTGGGGCATCGTGCTAGAGGCCTCAAGGCCAGTTATCTGCATTGAGGTCGTAAGTAAATCGCTGCAAACCAGTGGGCATTACTGGAAATGCTTCAGGGAACTAATGGTGGGAATCTACGGTGAACCCTCTTAGACACACGTGCCCCTGGTCACTGGGTGAGTAAATCTAGATACTCAGCTGCAGATGATCCCCAGCTTGTGGCCCACTTAGCCGACCATACAATGTCCAAGTAGCTGAAATATTGAGCCAGGACCCTCTTGGACTATGGTGGCACCATTCCATGAGAAGGAGTTGGCTCCCGTCCGCCCTGTGCCTGGGTCACAGCTCATGGAAGTTGGAGGTGACTTGTGATGGGGTTGCCACACAGAGGTCCCCCTTTTCTCTCAAGAGCCACACTTCTCCAGCTGGCAGCAAGGCCTCCAATGTCATGGTCACTCTCCCCACCCCCTGGCCTGGGGGCAAGGGAGTCTCCCTTTTTTGTCTTGCGTCCTCAGCCTCCCTGTAGTGCACGCACAGCGCCCACCTGGGCGTCCCTGGGCTTCTCCCCCAGGCCAGCCTCAGCAGATCCTAAATTTATGTAACTGCCACCTCTCACCAAGGAACAGTGGAGACCTGAGGGGGTCCCCGTTCAGGTGAAAAGGAGGGGCACGCTGCCTAGTTCCAGACCCCAGAGAGGCAGAGTCAGCCTCAGACCCCTGCCCAGACCAGGGAGCCCAGTCTCACCCGCTGGGTTCTAACTGGTGTCCCCTCAGCCCCGGGGTCCACGTCAGGGTGAGGGGTCACACACCAACACCCCTAACCTGAGCTGTGGGTCTTCAGACAGCACTGCCGAAAGCCTGGCTCCGATTATCCCAGAGGTAGAAGACAGAGCTGCCTGAAAACTGCAACAGTCGCCTCTCCGGCCCCATCCGTTGTGTGGCAAAGGCGTGTTGCTGCCTTGACCCCTTGCTGTGCAACCCGGAGGACGAGGTCTTTCGAGGGTCTTTGCATTAGTCTCTGTTCCAGAGGTCCCTTAAGTTGGTAGCCCTAGGCCCCATGTTATAACTTGACTAAGCCAGATATCTTTTATAAATTCAGTGCCTAATTTGTTGCACACCAAAATGCTTTGCATTTTAAATTAAATTACCTCATTATTTGAGTCTTAGCCAGGATTTTAAGAACTTCAGATAGATCATGCTTCTAGCAATTCAAGAAACATTTGATGAGCTCCTACTAAGTTCTGGAACCACATACGTGCTCTATAGTATTAAATGTGTGTGATTAATGTATCATAAAACCACCGTGTTTGAGGAGTGCTTGCAGCCTGCACTTGTGCATCCGACATTTCCTCACCACTGTCCTTTGGAAACTCTTCTTCTTACTTTTCCCCCCTTCCCAGATGAGGAGGGTGAGGCCCAACAGGCTAAGCCCGTCACCCAGGGTCACACTCAGCCAAGTGGGACTGAGCTAGAAGCCCAGCTCCGCCCTAGACCTTTCCTCCCCTCTCTATACAAGGTCAGAGTGTGTTCCTTTACAAGAGCACCTTTTCAGGAAGGCGACCCGCTTGCCAGATTCTGCATTCATGGCGCAGGATGTGGGGCTGCCTTCCCTGCCATCGGCATCAAACAGCCAGAGCTGCTCTGGGCATCTGTCCTCCTCCATGGATCTGCCAAAGAGCAGCAGGGACGCTCGGAGGTGGCAGACTGGGATGTGGAGAACTTCATAAATGGAGCCCCTGGATTGAGGACCACAGAGTGTCTTCAGAACCATTTAGTCGTATTCAGTACCACCCACCAGGGTTAAAATAGTCATAACTACAGTAATAACAGTCACCATTGTTACTGAGTGCTTTACCACAGGCTAAGCACTCAGTATTGCAGTTGGGGCTCTTGTCTCTGCACGTTCCACATCCACGGATTCGGAAGGCCAAGTGCCCTACGCCATTCTGTATAAGGGACTAGAGCATCTGCAGATTTGGTACCACAGGGGTCCTGGAGCCAAATCCGCCGTGGGTACCAAGGGACGACTGTTTCATTTAGTCCTCAGGAAAGCACTGTCCCGTGGGTACCATTATCCCCATTTTATAGATGAAGAAACCGGGGCTTAGAGAAGTTCAGTGTCTTTTCCAAGGTCACTCTGCAGCTAAGTGGTGGAGCCAGGACTTGGCCCGGGTCTGTCGGGCCCCAGCCCACCGATGCCTCACTGCTTCCTGCACTTGCTCTGGGCAGTCTGGGCAGCCTCGGGCTCTGCCATGGCCTTTGGTGCATACCCCTTGTGGGTTTTTGTTTTTCTTTCTTTCTCTGGACGGACAGACAGATGCTCTGCAGACGTGTCGCGATAATTGAATAAGGTGACATGTGGGGTGTGGAGCTGGGCCTGGGATCTGGCCCACTGCTTGATGAGCATCGGCAAAATCCTAGGGAATAGTCTCCAGAGGAGCGACGGCCTGGAGCACCTGCTGCCCTTTCCAGGCAGGACCCTCTGAAACCAGACGTTACGGGCGCCCAGCAAGGAGTTTCTGGCCAAAGAACAGAGCTGAGGGCGCTTGGGATCTTGCCTGCGTGGGCCCACGCCACCTGCCTCCTGCCCCGGCCTACCCCCAGCCCCGGCCTACCCCCAGCCCGCCGCCACACGCAGGGTCCTGAGACAGCGCTCCGCTGGGAGCTCGGTGGGGACGGGCTTTGTGAGGTGCCCCCCACCAGGCCCCCGTCCAGGTGTCTGCTCAGCAGAGGTTTGCAGGCGCCCTCTTGTTTTCTTCCTGACTATGCTGCCCCCAGGCAGTTGGCAGAAATTTCAGTGGAAGCTGTTTGGTTCTCAGTGAAAACTCATATTTAACCAGACAGATTCCAGCCCGAAAACCTTCTGATCTGGGCTGATCGAAGGCCTGCAGCTGTGCTCTCAGGGAACCCGCAGCAGGACCTGGCAGCGAGAGTGGTCCCGCATCGAAGGCCCCTCAGTGCCAGCATCTGCACCAGCTCCTTGTCTCGTGCCCCTTCGCTCAGTACTTGGAGGTCACCGGTCTTCCCGTCTCACAGGTGAGCCGCTGATTGACGTGCCCAAAGGGCCTGGCTCGTGAGTGACAGAGCTGACTCCACGTTCTGGGCCGTGCCAGATCCAGAAGCTTCGTGTCTGCCATTCTTCCTGCCCGTCTCCTGTTCTCTGAACATGACCACTTTCTATGCGTGCTCTGCGTGCAGCGTCAGTGAGTCCCACCCTCCGAAGGTGCTTTGCGTCCCAGCAGCGCTGGGCAATCTTGTGTTAGGAAGCGCTTCCCACTATCCGACCACAGGGAGGAGAATGAAAGAATCACGTCTTCATGAGCACCTTCTCAGCATCTTTTGTCGGAAAATGAGTGCATGCTACCCTGTTTGATTATGTGGAGAAACCATTGTAATACAGGCAAGAGGTCTTAAAAAGGAACTAGGGCAGAGCAATTCTACACAATGGAAAATACACACACAAGAAACCGGCAGCAAGGGCAACCGCCGGCAAAGGCAAAAGGAAAAGATGGGCTAAATGGGGCCACGTGGGATTCAGGTGAGCATCAAGGCTAGTGGGCCAGGTGGGAATCTTCTCCCCAAATTCTAGAATGTTCTCAGTCGGCTTTAAACTGTGATCATAGACGTGGCTGGTCAAGTAGAGCCTAGAAAGGTAACTAGAAGCCCTGGGGATGGGAAGGGCCTGTTGATTTAAGAATTGGAATTTGTTCACCCCAGGCTTGGAAAGATGCTAAATGGTCAGGACCCCCTGCTGGCTGAGTCTGTGTTTTATGTCAAGCTGTCTTACTTCCCACAAAGAACTCCTTTGGTTGAGGGGGGAAGGGCAAAAACAAACTAGGCCAAAAGCACCTTCACAGAAGGAAGCACCACCCTGTGCCGACCACTCTACAGCAAAGGCTCTTCCTGGCAAGAAGGCCCCGCAGGGCTCCGGGCACAAACAGCCACATGGGTACCAAGTGAGCTCACAGAGGTGAATGGAGCACAGCAGAGCATCACCGTACCTGGGAAGCTTGCCAAAGGGCCCCTGACCTTCCCTCTGAAGGGCATTCTAGGGCCAGGAAGTCAGCCATGCCCAGCCGTGGCCCTGCTGGCCAGGGTGCCCTGCGAGGGCCCTCCCTGCAGGACCGTTTGTTGGAGAAACCACTGACCACCCAGCGGACCGGCCTCCACTGCTGAAATCCCCCGCGTCTGGGGGGATCTCTCCAGAAATACAAACGCATTTTCCCTGGTGCCTATCTGATGCTGACCTCAGTGACAAAAGGGCCGTATCTCTTATCAGCAGGGTCCCATCAAAGGTGATGACAATTAACCGTACGTGTCAGCTGGCCTCACATAGTTTGTGAAAAGCCACACGCTGCTTTTAAAACACCAGGAGAGCGTCTCTTCATCCTGTTGGCCATTTTGTGGGATTTCATACAAAATGGCCTTTTCCTTGTTCGGTTTTCCACTTCTGTAAAGCTTTTTCCTTCTACTTTCATTGGGGTTTATGTTACAACCTTATGGTTGCCGTGTCTGTGTCTATGTGTGTGGTGTGCACGCACACCTCTGCCCACTCAACATCAGGCAACCAGCAAAGGACAAGGGACGACTCCACAGTTGTCACCTTTCACTGTGCATGTCTGGGCTCCCTCGGGGCTGCTGGATGCTTTACGGGGGACATAGTCAGTGAAGGGTCTTAGCCCGTTGGGGCTGCCATGACGGGATACCAGAGACCAGGTGATGTAAACAACAGACACCTTTGTTTCTCCCAGTTCTGCGGCTGGAAGTCCAAGATGGGGCGCCAGCATTTTCTGTGTCTGGTGAGGGCTCCCTTCTTGGTTCACAGACTGCCGTCTTCCCACTGTGTCCTCACATGGTGGAAACAGTGAGGGGCCTCTCGGGGATCTCTTTTAAGTCACTCATTCCACTCAGGACCTCAACACCTCCCAATAGCGCCCCCTCCTGATGCCATCCCCATGTTGGGGGTTAGGATCTCAACATTTGAATTTGGGGGGACACCACATGCAGTCCATGGCAAAGCCCATCAGCCTTTTTCAGACACGACCACTAATAAAATCCCTCTCTGTTTTCAGCAACTGGAAGAAAAACTCAAAGGACAGGCCGACTATGAAGAGGTGAAGAAAGAGCTAAAGTAAGTTTGGAGATGCCGCTCGGCCATCAGGGCTCGTTGGGGACATTTGCTAAGGAAACACCGTGTCAGTGAGGGGGCAGCTGCGGGGTCCTTGGCTGACGCTTCACCACTGGGCCACATCCGGGGCTACTCAACATGGCGGGTGTTTGCACTCAGACCTACGCCTGAATTCTTTGGACCTTTTATGAAACTCTGTGCATAAAAATTGCCAATATGGGCTTCCCTGGTGGCACAGTGGTTGCGAGTCCGCCTGCTGATGCAGGGGATGCGGGTTCGTGCCCCGGTCTGGGAGGATCCCACATGCCGCGGAGCAGCTGGGCCCGTGAGCCATGGCCGCTGAGCCTGCGCGTCCGGAGCCTGTGCTCCGCAACGGGAGAGGCCACAGCAGTGTGAGGCCCGCGTACCGCAAAACAAAAAAATTGCCAATATGCACGGAATCGGGAGATACTGCCTTTATAGGAAATATAAAATATGAGCTTATTTTTTAGCTGTAAGTTCCCCAAACAGAAGGAGAACAGACCAAGGAAACATTTTCCAATTGAGGCCTCACACCTCCCTGGCTTAAACTATGGGACTTTCTTCCCCCAGCCTCCACCCGAGAGGCAACAGCTGAAAGCTTGTCATCCTTCGGTGCTGATGCTCACGTTCTCACACTTAGAAGCTCCCTCCTCGGGCCCCGGCGCCCAGCCTGACGCTCCCGCCTCAAACTCCTTCCCCTGAGCTGCCCTTGGCCCGCCTAGAGCTCATGGGCAGTGCCCCGACAGTGCACACGGCCGCCCCTTGGCCTCCCTTGCCTCGAAGAGTCTCACCCGAGCTGCCCCCTCCTCCCCAGCCAAGTTGGCAAACGCTGCAGAGGAATCCCTGGGCCTGGGTCCCTGCAGGGTCCAGGCCTCTCCCCTGCAGCTGGCCGCCTCTGCTCCCCGGGGGCCTTGCCACGCCCTCGGCATACCCTTCTGCCCCCAGCGGCACCCCGACCCCTCAGCAGACCCCCCAGTGCTCTGCCTGACGGAGGGGACAGACGCCTGCGGCTCCCGGAGCCTTTGCCTCGAAACGACTCCTCTGGTCTCGGCTTCTCCCTCCCGTCTCTCCAGGCTGACCCCACCACGCTGGTCCCTGTCTTCCTACTCCTCCCATCAGCTCTTTACGCTCTTGCTGACATTTTTAATTTCTCCTTTTAAAATAAGCCTACACCCACTCCCCATGCTGTTCTTTGGATTCTTAATTCCATTCCTTCGGGTTTGCTAAAAAAGCCCACTGGAAGGCCTCTTCGACCTTCTCACCCCCTGCGTCAGCAGCCTCCTCCCTGGCGGGGTGACTCCCGGGGGCTCCGCTCACTTCTCTCCCCGAGCATCCTCACCCCTGTGACACAGCGGGCCTCTGCACGCCTCCTTGGACAACCCCTCAACTCTCTGCAGGTCCAGCTTCTTTGAGCTCTGTCCTCTGCCCACCCCATTTCCGGGAGGTATATTTTTTACTTCTCTACCCGCCTCCCCATCCCTTTCCCTCTTCTTCCAGCCTCAAAAGAAAAAAAAAGGGCTTCCCTGGTGGTGCAGTGGTTGAGAGTCCGCCTGCCAATTCAGGGGACGTGGGTTCGTGCCCTTGTCTGGGAAGATCCCACATGCCGCAGAGCGGCTGGGCCCGTGAGCCATGGCCGCTGAGCCTGTGCGTCCGGAGCCTGTGCTCCGCAACGGGAAAGGCCACAACAGTGAGAGGCCCGCGTACCGCAAAAAAACAAACAAACAAAAAAAAAAAACACAACAATGTGTGCCCTCCCTAGTGTTGAATTGGAAAAACTGACTTGAAGGCCTTCTCCCAAGCCCCCGCCCTTCCCAGGCTGAGGCCAGTCCCACACCTGCTCCTCTGAGCTCACCTCTCTCACCGAGAGCCAAGGCTTCTTGGCCCCAGGCTGCTCCCTCCCAGGTCCGCCTGCCCGGCCACTTGCTGGCCCTCACCCTCTCCCAGGACAGCCTCCCACATTCCTGCCAGCCCTTCTGCTACATCTGCCCACCACGGCCCCAGCACAGCCCCATTCAGGTGGCTCTTCTGCTAGAAGGTGTCCCTGGCTTCCCAATTCCTGGTGATCCACACGCCCTCTGGATGCATACCAGCGCCCGTTCCGTCCCATCTCTTCCCCTGAGGTCCCCACCGTACCCCACCCCAGGAGTCTGTAAAGCATTTTGCTCCTTCAAGGCCCTTCACAAACACTGACATCTCATGAGACAGACCCATCTCCTGCCCGGGTTTTCTCCCGCTGGTGCTGTTTGGATTTTGTCTTCCACCCAGAATCACCTGTAGGGTCCCTGAGGATGAGGAGTGGTTCTGAGTCTGCACAGCACCAGGCGCGTAGTAGGCTGTCGGTAAACTTGGTGAATAAATGAAGAGACACTGATGTTTTCAGTATAAATTCAGATGCACTTAGTCTTTTCTCACATGATCCTAAAGAGGCCCTCAGACAAGAATATAGCAGCAAACAATGTGACAGCCACGAAGAAAAGACAGGCTTATCCAGACTGCTCGCCTCTTCTCTCCTGGCTGATGCAGTGCGGCCCGGGGCTCTTAGGATTCTTGGTAGCAGCTCATCATAAAACAGAATTATGAGCTCCTCGTTCCCGTTTTGTTAGTTTACACGACAGGGGCCACTACAAAGATACAACCACAGGGAAGCCAAGAGCGGTCGGCTCCTTACTCAACCTCCCGGGGGCTGTGGCACAGAGGGGACCCCTGGGCCCTGGGCACGCTGTGCTCTCCGGACAGCACTGCCGTTGATCTTAAAGAAGGGCCGAGGCTAGAGTCACAGCTGGGAGAGTGCAGGAGGCCCGGTGTCCGGGATGGAAGCTGCCCTCTTTCTCACCTTCCCACCTCGAGCATGAGGGGAGCGCCTGGGCTCCTTGGGGCCACGTGGACCCACAGGAAGAAAGCAGTGTCCGCGTATGCAGAGCGCTGCGATCAGCAGTCCTGGGCACCCGCGCTCACTCAGCTCTCGGACTTGTTGACACAGGCCGAGACCGGAGCAGTTTCCATGGTAAGGAGAACAAAGGAGACGTAAGCCCTCGTGCCCACACCTTGGCAGTGGCTCCTTCCCCAGCCTGGGCTACAGATGGTCCGCTGCCGCCTTTGAGCCATCCAGCGGTGGGACCTCGCTCCTGGCCCATGCCCGGGCAGCAGCTGCCAAGTGTACCTGAGGGGCAGCGGTCAGGGGCTTCGGTTCCCCTCCCCGGCTTCCTCATTACAGCTTTTTCAGCCCTTCTCAGCTTTACAAATACATTCCACTTGCAGCAGTGTTATGTCTGCCTTCAACTTAACTTTAAAATTATACTCTGAACAGACCTGGTGTGATTCCATATGGAATGATTTACATGCTGGGCAAGAAACTTTCGCTGGCCAACTGCTAGTCGAATAGTTATTCCAGAGACGCTATCAGATGATAAAGCTGCCAGGGAAGTTGTTAAACTTGTCAGCTCCTCGGTTCCTGGAGAGCAGGAAGCGGTGATGTGACCGCTCGTTAGTGCGGCTGCCCCCAAAGGTCCGAGCAGGGGTAACGGCTCTGTCTTGCTCTCCGCAGCATCCTGAAGTCCATGGAGTTTGCTCCGGCCGAGGGAGCTGGGACGCAGGTACATGGTCTCCCTTTGCTTTCCGTGTGCATGAGCATCCGCGTCACTGCTTCACCGTCGCGGTGTTTCTCCTCAAGAATATTTCACCAAGTGAAAGCAAATTATCTTTAACTTAAAAGGGGCAAGAAGAGAAAAGTTAGTGTCTTTCAAACTGGTAACTGCATTCACGTGAAATTGCAGTTTAACCTGGGCAGGTCCTAAGGACGTGGGTACACACAATTCCAGGTTGTGTTAAAAGATCAGCCCCAAATGGACGGACTGACTTAGGAATTTTTATTATCTACTGCCTCACGTGGACAAGAAACGGGCAGGATGACAATGGCACACGGTAACCCAGTGGCCAATTAAAAATTTAAGTCATCACGTGGAAGCCCGCTCATGATGCCCAGAAGGCAGCCTCTGACTCTCGGTGGCCGGCACCCAGAAGAGATCACCTTTGCAGGCCTTTCTGACAGGTTTACGGCTCCCATTGCTAACAAAGCGTAGGTCTAGATGCTCGGATTTGGGTACAGAAGAGGGAATAATTAGCTGTCTGGAAGCTGTGTGAGCCTAGAAAGAAATTACTTCAACTGAAATGAGTTATCTCAGAAAGGAACTCGAGTGTTCTCCACGTGCGTGGAGCATCCTCGGGGGGAGGGCGGTGGGTGGTCAGGTCAGAGCGGGGATCCTGGGGGTCCGGCGGCCCCGCGGTGAGCCCCGCTCTGCCCCGTCTAGGACTCATCCAGGCCCCTGGAGGTACTACTGCTGGAGAAGAACCGCTCGCTGCAGTCCGAGAATGCCGCGCTGCGCATCTCCAACAGCGACCTGAGTGGTAGGTTGACAGGGTCTCGCGTCCGCTCGGCCCCTCCCGGGGTCGAGGAAGAGGAAGACAAACCGTGAGTCTGGGCCGATGCATGGTGGGCGTCGCCGGGCGATGAGAACCTTGACTAACGAGTGTCCATCTCCTCCTCGTCCTCCTCACCCCCCCACCCGCCCCCACCCGCTCCGAGACGGTCCAGGCGAGGCTCGAGGCCGCAGGGCGTCTGCGGAGTGCAGGCAGGGCCATGCTGCGGGAGAGCCCACGAGGGGCGCTCGCTCGCGGACGGTGGCTTTTCTGGTCTCTTCTTGGTTGTGCGGCCTCTCCCGTGGTGTTTCCGGGGCTGCTTCCAGGGCCAGGCCCTGCCCTTCCCGGCTCAGTGGAGCTTTTCTTCCTTTGTCAGGTTTTCCTTGGGAACGCCTCCCCCATCCTTAGCCTTTCTTTGCTCGTCCCAAAGTGGTGGCGTCACTGACTGCTTCGGGTTTTGACAGCTGGTAAAGCGTTTAAGAGTGTCTCGGGCTCCGATGATATTTCATTCTTAAAATGTGCGTGCCTTCGATCGAGTGGACTCGGTGCGGTGCATTCGCCTCAGAGCAAGTTGTGTGAGAATCCGTTGGTCCCAAAATGTCAGTGTTTGCTGCTCCTCAGGTGGGGCCCTTCTGGTTATAGCTCAAATGCTAGAGGCCCGATGAGAGGCCCGCGACCTGCCGACTCTTTACTGTGTGTGGTACCGGCTCCTTGTCACGTTAGGAGTTTGAGTCTATGTCAAGGGGAACTCTCCAGGCTGCAACGTACAAGAAAGGTGCAAACATGAAATGCATGTTGCTTGTTTCGGGGGGCCTCGTTTGGCTAATTTAAAAATTCAATTGAAAAACAAACCAACACACCTCATTGGCCCTTGTTAAAAAAAAAAAAAACCTGCACTTTTTTTTTTCCCTTTTGCGGGGCAAACTTTGCATCTTGGTCTTGGTTTTTTTTCCCTTTTGAATCCCCCATAATGCATTATGTTTGCCCTTCCTTGTAGGGTCAGCCAGGAGAAAAGGGAAAGACCAGCCTGAGAGTCGGCGTCCTGGACCTTTGCCGGCCTCCCCTCCTTCTCAGTTGCCCCGCAACACGGGGGAGCAGGCTTCCAATACTAATGGTACACACCAGTTCTCACCAGCGGGGTTAACGCAAGACTTTTTCAGCTCATCCCTGGCAAGCCCCAGCCTGCCCCTGGCTTCTACGGGAAAATTTGCACTAAACTCTCTCCTCCAACGACAGCTAATGCAGTCCTTCTACTCCAAGGCCATGCAGGAAGCAGGAAGCACAAGCATGATTTTTTCAACAGGTCCATACAGCACAAACTCCATATCTTCCCAAAGTCCATTACAACAAAGCCCAGATGTAAATGGCATGGCCCCGTCTCCCAGCCAGTCAGAAAGTGCTGGGAGCATCTCCGAGGGCGAGGAGATAGACACTGCAGAAATCGCCCGGCAGGTGAAAGAGCAGCTGATCAAGCACAATATCGGACAGCGCATTTTCGGACACTATGTCTTGGGACTGTCTCAAGGGTCCGTAAGCGAGATTCTGGCCCGGCCCAAGCCGTGGAATAAACTGACGGTTCGCGGCAAGGAGCCATTTCACAAGATGAAGCAGTTCCTCTCGGATGAACAGAACATCCTGGCTCTTCGCAGCATCCAAGGCAGACAAAGAGGTGAGAGACTCACGGCTCGGTGCCCATGTGTGAGCCCGTCATGGAGAGGGGTGTGTGTGTGTGTGTGTGAGATGAGACATTTTTTGTGCATCACATCAGGTACAGCTCTCAGTCCTGCCGTTGCCGGAGCTCAGGGCCGAGGGGCACGAGCTTAGGCTGTTAGACTTGTGGGGGGGAGGGGTCTGGCCTCTGAAAATCGCTCAGCACCTCACGCGTAGTAGACTCGCTATTTCAATACCACATACTGAGTCGGAGGGAATTCCCTCACACTCGACGCTCTGATGCGTTTCGTGTCCAGCGACCCTTCCGGCCTTAGGTGCTGGCCTCACATGGGGAGGGGCCCGTGGGTACCACCCGGCCCTAGAGCAGCAGCATTGGCCGGGGGCGGTCCTCACGTAACGCTGGGTCCACGCAGAGGGCAAGCCGACCACGTGCGCCCCCCTCCTCCTTCCGCACCAGTGGCAGCGAGGCCCACGGTCACAACTCCCCGTGTTTACATCCCGCTAGTGATCTGTTTAGCATTACCGGCGAAACATGCCTGCCTTGAGTAAAATACATGAAAGTTGTATTAAAACACGCTTCCTACCCCCCCGCCCATAAAAAGATAAAAAGTCCGTCCCATCCCTAACTGCAAGAACTCCTTCCCTCTTGAACGACAGGGGATCCTTCTGCTAAGTCAGCAGTGATAGAGAAAGGGACTCTTCTCAGACGCACTTGAGATTTAGACTCAGAGAAGGGAGACGCTTCAAACAGCGTCCATTTGCACAAAGGGCACCGAGGCTTTCACGGCGATGTTAACCAAAATTGACTGTCTTTGGATGATTAATGCGAGCTTTGTTCCGGGGCTGGTGGGCGATCCGCTTGGCGGCCCTGCTCCCTCCGTTTGACCCCCGTGGTGCTGGTGCCACAGGCCGCCGCCTAGGTCCATCTAATCCCCTTTGGTGGCAGAGCCGTGGCCTCTGTGAGCTGGTCAGCCAGGGAAGGGCCTCTCCAAAGTTTCTAGTGACTCCCAAGTGGCACAGGCAGCCCTGAGCCCTCTCCGTAGTGACAGGCGGCTCAGATTTCATATCACGCAGCCCATATCGTCAAAACCACCATCCCCCTGATTGTTTTGTTCTTACCACACTTGTTTTTCAACAGAGAATCCAGGCCAGAGCCTGAACAGACTATTTCAGGAAGTACCGAAACGAAGAAATGGGTCTGAAGGTATGTCGCAGGCAGGTGTTTTTCTTTGCAGTTAGTAACCTAGGAAGCAGCATGTCCTTAGCTGTGTATTTGGGTTAAAACTGTACAGTGTGATTCTGGCCTGGAACCTGATGGAAAAACAGAGCTAGTAAGTATAAAACAAAGCACGGGTTCAAGTACGCACGGCCCCTTCCCCCTGAGCTGCCCGCGCTCTACCGAGCGCAGGAGGGGGTGGCACCACTAAGATGAGCCCCAAAATGCGAATCCCCCAAGACCTGCCCCCCTCTTAGATTCAAATTATGCCTTTCCCCATTTTCTCAGAAGCAGGTGAAAGAGTAACATTTGTTGCTCTGAGAAGAATCAGGTGACTGAGTGAGATGAGATACTGCTGCTTCCTTGTACCTTCCCTGAACTCTGAAATGTGTCGAGGGCATGACAGAGGGGACAGATCCCAAGTGGAACCTGCTCGCCAGCCCCCATGGCGCTCCTCGGAGTCGCAACTTTGATGGGGTTTTGTCCCGGTGGTTTGCTTGTTTTTAAATGGTTTAATGTGGCGGTTCACACTTAGTGAGGTAGTGACCAATTCAAACACGTGGACGGCTTCCGGGAAGAA
Organism: Mesoplodon bidens; assembly: GCF_964165515.1. Classification (NCBI taxonomy): domain Eukaryota; kingdom Metazoa; phylum Chordata; class Mammalia; order Artiodactyla; family Ziphiidae; genus Mesoplodon; species Mesoplodon bidens. The sequence goes on from NC_138171.1 coordinate 36,457,367, forward strand.
CCGGGGCCAGCCCCCGGGCCGTAGTAGCTTCAGTGCATCTGTGCACGTGGCTGCTCGGCAGAGCATCACCATGTGACCGATAGACGGAATTCTTGTCCTTTAGGCATGTCCGCAGGCTTCTCTCCTTGTTCATAAATTTTAAAAAAGATAGTATGTGATAAGAGACCCGAAAATTTTAACTTAAGCCTTCAGCCTCTTCACCTTGTACAAGCAAAGGATAGCGAGAGAATCAGCCTCCACCCCTTGCCCTCTCTGCCCATTTTTCCACTCTGGGATACTGGCCTCAAGGACACGTACAAAGCCTTGAACGTAGTCCCAAGCCAAAGCAGCTGTTGGAGTTGTTTTTAAATGACTCACAGAAAAAGCGTTGCCTTTTAATCCTTCATCTTTTTCTTATACCGGATTAAATGATACGCTCTCCCTGGTCCCACCTCAGGGGTGAAGTCCAGCTTGGATAATGTGAGAGCTTGTTCCACTGGCCGAATACTGTTTGACGCCAGGTGGAGTCAGTAGGAAGCCCTTCCTGCCCCGGGGCTGTGGTACCTGCTGTGAAGTTGCAAGCACAGCAGGTACAGGTAAACGGGAGGCCACACCTGCCTCTGTGTCATCACCGGCCTCAACTCGGCAGCTATTTATCAGAATGACGTCTTTGTGCAGCCCTAAGTTTTGTTCCAGGTGTGGGTTTGATGTCATTGGTGTGGCTTCTCCCTGCAGGTAACATCACCACCCGGATCCGAGCCTCAGAGACCGGGTCCGATGAAGCAATCAAGTCCATCCTGGAACAAGCCAAAAGGGAGCTGCAAGTACAGAAAACCGGTACGGAGTCCAAGTCTTCGACCACTGTCTTCCACACTTAGTTGGAAGAATTGTCATGAGCGTTCTGGTCAGCAGTAATTAACTGTGTTAAAAAAAAATAGAATGTATGTTTTCAAGCCTTTAGGCAAGCAAAGAGGGGAGCAGGTCTGTGTGATGTCTATTTTGCTAATAGTTACCATTCTAGGTCATTCCCTAGCATTGACTCAAGAATGTACCCCTGGCCTAGAATCTCCGTGACTTAAATTAGCAAGTAGTTTGTATCAGATTCCCTTTTTTTTTTTGCGGTACGCGGGCCTCTTACTGTTGTGGCCACTCCCGTTGCGGAGCACAGGCTCCGGATGCGCAGGCTCAGCGGCCATGGCTCACGGGCCCAGCCGCTCCGCGGCATGTAGGATCTTCCCGGACCGGGGCACGAACCCACGTCCCCTGCATCGGCAGGCGGACTCTCAACCACTGCGCCACCAGGGAAGCCCCCAGATTCCCTTTTTTAAATGCAACACAGGCTTTTGCTACTTGGGTATATACTTGACCACAGCTGCTTTATGGAACAGACGTTGCCAGGGGGGAGCAGGAAGTGTTAAAGGGTGGATGTCCCCACCTCTGCAGTCAGCCGGCTTCAGGAATTGGCCCTCAGAGCTCCCTGGGAGCTGCCTTGTATAAGAGAACACCCACATTTCAGCTTTTCTGCGGCTGAGCTTTGACTGAGAGGCGCACCAGGCTGTAGGTTCAGCTCAGACCTTCCGGCGGAGAGGAGACCTGAGTGCTCGACCCGGGGCTCAACACAGACTCACCCCTGCCCTGTGCCCACGAAGCCCCTGCTCCGTGGAGTCCTTCTACCACAGACGTGGCCGCGAGGCCCCACCAGGCCTGGCTGCAGGCAGCTGTGACCGCTTAGCACCTGCCACCACCTGGTCACTCCCCTGGGTTCCTGAGCTAGGGTCTGCCCACTGCCCCCCACCACTGGCCCTCCCCCTCCCCCTTGGTGGCCGCACCGTAGTCACCCACCTGGAAGGGGATCTGAGCTAACAAAACCACTGGAATTTTGGGATATAGCACATGAGAACGTTAAGTTTAAAGTCATCCCAGAAAGAGAGTCACAGAGCATTTGCAAACGTACCCCCCCTGCCCCGCCCCCCATCACACTCGTGATCATAACTTACCCCTTCGGCTGGTGTGTCGCGGAGGCCATGTGGTCATACACCAGGCGCGTTGGCCCCTCTGTCACTGCTCGGACAGGGTGCGTGAACGTTTCACGACGGGGGAAACGTCGGAAAAACAGAGCTGTGAGGTTCTCCCCAGTAACCTGCATGCGGTGGCAGGTCGGGTCAGGATGAAGTGGAGTGAAAAAGCACAGGGCGGTGCCGCCACCGTCTCACCTCTGTGTTTGCTCCGCAGCAGAGCCAGCCCAGCCTTCCTCGGCGTCCAGCAGTGGGAACTCCGACGACGCCATCCGCTCCATCCTGCAGCAGGCCCGCCGCGAGATGGAGGCCCAGCAGGCCGCCCTCGACCCCGCCTTAAAGCCAGCGCCGCTGTCCCAGACAGACATCGCCATCCTGACCCCCAAGCTAATGCCCCCCTCGCCCATGTCGTCGGTATCCGGTTACTCTCCATTAGCCGTCTCCCTGAAGAAGCCCCCCTCAGCTCCCGACTCCAGCGCCCCCACTCTGCCCAACCCCCCGGCCCTGAAGAAGGAGTCCCAGGATGTGCCCGGGCCAGACCTCCCGGGGGTGGCCGACTCCGCACAGGGGGTCCTCAGACACGTGAAGAGCGAGCTGGGCCGCAGCGGCGTGTGGAAAGACCACTGGTGGAGCGCCGTCCAGCCTGAGAGGAAGAGCAGCGCTCCCCACGAAGACCCCAAGGCTGAAGAAGCCAGCGGCGGGAAAGAAAAAGGCGGTGGCGGCAGTGGCGGGCAGACGCGGGCTGAGCGCAGCCAGCTCCAGGGCCCCTCCTCATCAGAGTACTGGAAGGACTGGCCCAGCGCCGAGTCGCCGTACTCCCAGAGCTCAGAGCTGAGCCTCACCGGAGCCAGCCGCAGCGAGACACCCCAGAACAGCCCTCTGCCCTCCTCCCCCATCGTGCCCCTGTCGAAGCCCACCAAGCCCTCGGTCCCTCCGCTGACCCCCGAGCAGTACGAGATCTACATGTACCAGGAGGTGGACACCATCGAGCTCACCCGGCAGGTGAAGGAGAAGCTGGCCAAGAACGGCATCTGTCAGAGGATCTTCGGGGAGAAGGTAAGGGACTCGATTTGGGAGCCCGGGTCTTCCCATTTCCCTTCACTGCTTAGGACTGCGTATCTGTCTGGACGATGTGGCCATCACCCGCTTAGTTAACCAAAGAGCATCGTGGCTCGTCCACTCCCAAACTTCCGGGGAGGCTGGCCAGTGAACGTTCCATTTGCGGCATCCCCGTTGGGGGCCAGGTTCTGGGTAAGGCCCTCTCACCCTCTGCGGCCCTTTAGATCTCTTGTCACACTGTGAGGGGGTGGCAAAGTCGCCATTTGACAGATGAGGAAACCGAGGCTCAGGGAAGTTAACTGTGTGCCCCAAGCTAGCAGGTGACTGAATCGAGTTCTGTCCCCCCAGCCAAGTGGAGCCCAGAGGCGCCTCTGCAGGCTGTTTTGGCCCAAAGGATCTGATGTGATCACAGAGAGAGACGACCAACATGCAGAGAACCAGAAGGCACTCGATAGAAATAGCAATGTAAAGCATAGTTGTACCTCTCTCATAATTCAGAACGTGCTTGGGGCGCCAGAGGGGTGAAGCAACCTGCCCAGGGATGCACAGCTAGAGGTGGCACGGGCAGAGCTGCACAGACCCCAGGCTGTGCCCAGGACTGGCCCCGAAGACCCTTGTTTCCACATCGGCCTTCCCTGGCTCATGAAAGGCCATGGTTTGTGGATGAGCTACCAGACCCCTTCTGTTCTTGGCACTTCCTGGTCACTGAGATTCTGGATAATGGGGATTTACCAGGCCTGCAAATATAAGATAAACATAATACCCCGGGATAGTCTTAGATTAAACAATGAATTGCTGAGCATAATGAGAAGCGCTCCAGTCCCCTAAAAGACAGCCTCCCCGGGACTTCCCTGGTGGCGCAGTGGTTGAGATTCCGCCTGCCAGTGCAGGGGACGCAGGTTCGAGCCCTGGTCCGGGAAGATCCCACATGCCGCGGGGCAGCTAAGCCCGTGTGCCACAACTGCTGAACCTGCGCTCTAGGGCCCGCGAGACGCAACTACTGAAGCCTCCGCGCCTAGAGCCCGCCCACACTCCACAACAAGAGAAGCCGCCGCAATGAGAAGCCAGCGCACCGCAACGAAGAGTAGCCCCCGCTCACCTCAACTAGAGAAAGCCCTCGTGCAGCAACGAAGACCCAATGCAGCAAAAAAAAAAAAAAAAAGACAGCTTCCCCAAGGGCCACGTGGCTGGGTCAGCAGCAGCCTGCCCCGCGACCTCCTACCCGCCTTACCAGGTCCTGCCTTGAGTTCAGTGTTTGCAGTGTACTGTGCTATGAATCCTTGAAATACGGTTGTGAGCTCTTTGTCCCGACTTTGCAAAAGGTGATGGGGTGAATAGAAATGAGGATGAGAATTTAAAGTCCCTTGAAATTTCTAGTTCAGCGTTGTAAAAATATCATTTGAGAACATTTAAATAGACATTTGTGCTCATGCCTTAAATTTAGCAGAGACTTAATAGCATTGAACTTGTTTGGCCCATGAGTGCAGTTTATTCTGGAACTTGAGAACTTTTCAAAGAGTGATCGGATGCAGCCCCTAAATATCTCTGGGCTGCATCTGTGTCCTGTGGGGGGTGTTTGTGCCCATACATATGTATGGCCATATGTGAGCGTAACAAAGTCGGGTATGTACGTGCAACTTGTCGATCGTCTACAGTGAGCTTCACTCCCAGGCTGGCTCCTCAGTTGCCACCAGCTCACCTCTGGGCCCCTACCATCGAGCAGGATGTGATCAGAGAGAGCAGACCTTTCTAAATGCCAGGCTGGCCCGGCTCCAGCAAAGGAGACGGGCGCCCGCGTCCCACCAGCATCCGTTGCTCCTGCTCTAAAGGGGTCCTTGGCCCCCAGCACCTCGGCCTTTGCTGGCGCCACCAGGCAAAGAGCAACGTGGTTTCAGTGCTTCCTCCCCAGGTTGTCAGGACGACAACCCTGCAGGCTTGGCAGGATCGAGGCCCTGGGGGGAGGCCCTCCCCTCCGTTTGCCCACCCTCCTCTCCCTGGGAGCTGAAAGCTGGGACTATGACTATGGCTCCCCGTGCCAGGGCATCAGCCCACTGGTGACCTTGAAAAGCTTATCCCCCACCCCAGGCTGTTGCCACCCACCCCCAGGGGTTGGTTCTGTGCTCGGCCCCAGGATTGCCCCCTGTGTGCCATCCATCCCGGCCACGCCTCCACACGGCCATGCGTGTATCACTAACACATTCTGGGGCCTCACACCAAATCCGGGGTGCTGATGCTGTGTGTCTTTGGTCACCATTCCAGGTGCTGGGCCTGTCCCAGGGCAGTGTCAGCGACATGCTGTCCCGGCCGAAGCCATGGAGCAAGCTGACCCAAAAAGGCCGCGAACCCTTCATCCGGATGCAGCTCTGGCTGAACGGCGAGCTGGGCCAGGGCGTCCTGCCTGTCCAAGGACAGCAGCAAGGGCCAGGTAAGGGCAGCCCCGCCCTGGGCTGCTGCAGGCGGTGGGGGAGGGGAGCCTGTGCGGGGAGACCACCAGCCACGCTGTCAGCTGCTGCCTGAGAACCGCCCCCCTTCCTCCACCACCTGTTGCCATGGGACTGACTCAGTTTTTAGGAGAGAGAACATTGTGCCTAGCTAATTTTATAAGCAGCAGAAAATGAGTTACCAATTAGGAAAATGCTGTTTATACATAAATATAGGTAAAAGTCAAGTAGCTAAATCAGGGAATCAGGAAAGGAAATCAGCCAAAGGAACAGAATGAAAGATCTCACGGGTGACGGCTTCCGCTTGCTCTCCAGCCAGTGGCCCAGCTTTCTACCGGCAGCGCTTTGCCTGCCAGCATGGACACCCAACCCCCGCCCCGTTCTGGCCCTCCCCGTAAGGAGTGGGTACCCTCCCTTGGGCCTTTGGGGCCCTTATTGCTGTGCCCCCTCTGCTGTGCTCCAGGTATTAGGAAGCTGTAACCCCCCCAAGTTTGTTTCCTCGTTTAACTGTACCCATTTCTCTCGTTTAGTCCTGCACTCCATGACGTCACTCCAGGACCCCCTGCAGCAGGGCTGCGTGAGCTCAGGTAACTAGCCATGTCTGGTGTTTTGAATGAAACATTTCCCTGCCTTTTGTGCTTTCCTCTGGTCTGTACTGGGGAGACTTGAAGGATCCCTCGTTCTGGATCCGGTGAGCTGAAAACATGGTACCCTCTAGGCAAACTGGATTCGTCAAGGTCATGGTTTCTAATGGAGAAGGAGAGAGTCGAAGGCCGAGTGCAGGTTCCTCCAGCGTTTTCTTGTTCCTCACCGCGCTCTTTCATCAGTCCGTCGGCTCCTAGGTGTGAGGCCCTGTGTTTGGGGCTGGAGGCTGGGGTGCGAGTCAGAGACGGATTCTGTGCTCAGGGGGCTTCCAGTCTCATAGCAGGGGACAGGGGACAAGGAACGGGCATTGCAGTTCAGGGCATGACACTCAGGAGAGTGGGACTGAGCTTGGGGTCCAGCCTGGGAGCAGGTGGTGGAGGGCCTGGAGCCCGGGCCCAGGAGCTGGGGCTGCTTCCGGGTGGCATCTGACAGCCCCGAGGCCTGGTCTTTGAGGTCACATCTCCGCCACGCGGACTCCTGGACACGGCAGCCCGGGCTGGCCCACATCCCTGATTCCTGGACCCCCTCCTTGTCCTTCCTGTGTGCCAGACTTTTCCCACCCGGCTCTCAGGAACAGCCAGCATCATGAGCTGTTGCTCTTTTTTTCTTTCTTTATTTTTCTAAACATGTTGATTAGTCTCCATATCCCATTGATTCATTGAAAACACAAACAAAGCTAAGTGAGGAGCGTGGAGCCCGCCAGCCTGCTGGAAGTTTTACGAGGGAAAACACGTGTCGTGAGGGGAACAGCTGGGCGGCAGCGGCCGCCACGGCTTCGAAACTCCAAACCCGCACACAGATGCAGCCAGAGTGTGCTGGGTGCAGCTAAGATCCCGGCTGACGTTTTCTTGTGTTTTGGGTGTTCCATCTTGAGGGGTGGAAGGCTGTATCTAACCCAAGCTCTTGGTTTTCTTGGCTGGACCTCTAAATGGAGTGGCTGGCCCTCTAAGAAGGATCAGGTGTACCTCCTTCTCCCTGCCTTTCTGCGTTGGCCAGTTTCCTTAGCAAGTACTGGAGAACTTACACAGCACTGGCGCCCATTCAAAACACATTAGAGAAAATAATGGACGCGGTTGTTTGTGCTAGAGTTTTGTGGACGTTTGCATGGAAAATTCTCCTTGCCTCTTGCTCTAATGGAAAGCTGGCCCCCTGTTAACTCTCCGAGTATCTGCTGCCCCATCAGAGTCAGGACCCAACTTGGCAGAATGTGACTAACGGTTTTTAGATCAAAACCCCTTGTTCCTAAATAAAATAAGAAATCGCCTGCAGTCCCAGGTTGGTTGTGATGGATGCCAAAACCTTCCCTGTGTCGGAACAAATCCTTAAAGAATGGCTTTTTACTTTTTATTTAGCAAGCACTCGCTGCCGTGCTGCAACATTCCTATGACAGCCATGTTTCCAACCTGGGAACAACTCACAGGGCTCCTCAGAGGGAAGTAAGTGATATTTGTAAGAGATCAAATTACTTTATAAAATAAGGAGATTTAAACTCTTGGGGAGCCTGCAGATTGAAGGAGGTAGGGAGGCAGGAGGCAGTGAGCCCCTGGGTACAAGTGAGCACTGTAGAAGTTTCCCCTGCTTTCTGTGAAGAGGCCCAGGCAGGCCTCGCTGTGTCATCTCTGCAAGACGGGAGGTGGATGGCAGACCTCTCACTCGACGTGCCTGTTGTGAGTCAGCAGTTGGGAAGCCATCAGTAGAAATAATAATTATGGTGATTGTGGAGAAAGGTGGAAAACTTATTTCTTACATTCTAGGAAAATAGAATTTTTTTTTTTAAGCATGATGGTAGCTAAGCGAAAATGTTTCTCTGGATCAGGAAAGACTAGAAAGTGCTTGTCAGAATGAAAAGACAGATGATCATACAGTGGCAAGATTGTGGGTGGTAGTTTTCCTTGTTTGAAATTTCGTTACTATCAGCGTTATCCTTTCAGGAGTGTTTCTAAAAATTAAAGTAGCCGTGCCTTTCGGTATGTGGAATTTAGATTTGAAAAACAGAATTCTCTTATAATGATGAGTATTGGTAAATCAGTGGGATGAATGACTATTGGAGACGTCAGGATCTTTGACAGCCTAAAAAATCAGTGTCTGGACTTCCCTGGCGGTCCAGTGGTTAAGACTCCGTGCTTCCAACGCGGGGGGCGCGGGCGGGGAACTAGGATCCCGCATGCCGCGCAGTGTGGCCCAAAAAAAAAAAAAACCAGTGTCTCGGAGGAAGCATTCAGCATTGCTCCCCGAAAGGCAGGGAGTAACGCCTCTGGCCTAGGATTTCTAGGATTCTGATTCCCTGCTCTCGCTGTGGCTACCACGGAATCCTTCCAAGAGGCCCCCAGGCCCAGAAAGATGCTCTGTCCTTGGTGGTGGCTCCATGAGGCCTCTGCCCAAGGCAGCTCACCGTGGTGGCAGCAGATGGCTGCAGGAAGGTAATTCTGACCCTGGGTTGGTCTGTTCCTAAATATTGGTGAGAAACACTCAGTGTCTGAGAATCCAGGCTGCCGAACTGGCCCGGCCATTGGTTCAGCCTCCCAAGTGTGGAAGGACTTTGGAAGACCCACCTTCTGTCCACAGCCTCAGTCTGAGCAGAGATCTTCTGAGTCTAATGCAGGGCTCTGTGCTTAGTTACCATGGCGATGAGGTGCCCCGGGGGTGGAGGGCCTCACTCAACTGAACAGCAAACTGCTGACACGGGACTCTGTTTTCCTCCTAAGAATTCCTGTCTGCCTCCTTCTGCCCAGCCCTGTTGCCCTCAGCATCTCCATTTTCCTTAATGATTTCTGTGTCAAACTTGCCGATCAGGTTTATGATAAAGGAGAGAGAAACTGAAGTTTCCAGTGTATCATCACTTTTTCCTCCTGCTGGTTGTAACCATTTCTGAATGTTCCTTTGATGATTCGAGACTTGGGGTGATGGCCTTGGACACTGAGGAGAGTTGATGCCACTTTCAGCCAGTGACCTGCGCTATTGAGGCCTTGGTGAGGAGAACGGAGGGTTCCATGCCAATCATATGAGTAACTTAAAAAAAACAAAAACAGTTTTTAAAGGACAGAACTTCAGATCAGTTACCTGTTCCTATATTTCCTGGTAGTCTAGTTTCACATTTTTTTACATATAAATTTATTTATTTTTGGCTGCGTTGGGTCTTCGTTGCTGCGCGCGGGCTTTCTCTACTTGCGGCGAGCTCTTTGTTGTGGTGCGAGGGCTTCTCATTGCGGTGGCTTCTCTTGTTGCGGAGCGCGGGCTCTAGGCACACGGGCTTACTTGCTCCGCAGCATGTGCGACCTTCCCGGACCAGGGCTCGAACCCGTGTTCCCTGCATTGGCAGGCGGATTCTTAACCACTGTGCCACCAGGGAAGTCCCTCTATACACATGTTTCTGTGGGCTTCTTTCAAAGTCCCCAGTGTCTTGGGTTGTCGTTAATCTAATATGGCAAGACAGAGGTGCAGGTATTCCTTTGGGATTGGTTCTCCGAGTCTCCCGTTTGTTTGTCTCCCATCCCAGCTATCATGCATCAGCTACCCTCGCCCTGCGTAGCAATAATAGTGCTCAGGAGAAGCAAAGGAAGCCCTCAGAGAAGGAGAAAGGAGGGACCAAGTAAGGCTTGTTTTCTCTGAGTGTGGCCTGTGGTCATTGCTTATCAGTTAGGAGGGTGTTTTTTTTTTAAAGAAGAAAACCTTGAGATGTAATGAAGGTGTACATGTGTGTATCCGTGTAGGTAGTACATAGGTACCTAGTTAGATATGATCTACAATTGGATTGTTTTTTCTTTTTCATTCCTTAAAGCTCATTTCATATTCATGGTTCCTTGGTGTGATTAATCTTTTTGCCCCAAGGGAAAGGAGACATGAGACAACTCCAAAGCGGGGAGAAAGAAAGAGGAAGGAACAGATTTTTCTAAATGCGACTCGGTCACTCATCACCTTATGGAGAACTGACAGGAGTCGCCCATGCGCTCAGCTTGGTAACTTTTTACTCTGGGAGCACTTCGTTACTGTAGCTCACAAGCTTCCACGCCCAGATGGATTATTGCAAGCCGTACCGACGAAAGGATGGCCCAGTCTCCTCGGATTAATGATAAAATACCCAGCTTTTTCCCAGCGTGTCAGGCAGGAACTGCGGGTTCCGGAATCTTCTCCGGTCGTGGAGGATTCCATGGCTCCTCGTCACTGTTCTCACTCAGCCGACCACCAGTTCCCTCTTGAGAAGATAGCAGCTGCGTCCCTCTCTAACGTAGGTGGTCCCACATATGCCCCTTCCCTGACATGAGCACCACGGAGCTGTATGCTGCATGTGGCCTTACACAGCCGGGGAGTCCCAGGGCCACAGCTCCCGGTTAGGGACAGGCCAACCTTCCTTTTTAATACGCATAATGGCTCTTGCTCGGTGCCCATGAAATGACCAGGAGAACACGTCCACGGTTTTAGTGCTTTAAACTCAGCTTCCTTGAATAAGCAATCAGTTCCTCAGTTTTGCTGACTAAGTCAGGGTGGGGCATTTGGACAGCACATTAATAAGAAGAGGAAGGGCTAGTCGAACCCCCAGAGAATTCCATGGCACCATCTAAAGCAGGCAAAACTCTTTGTCCAGTGCCCTAGACTAGAACTGAGTTGATTTTTTTTTCCTTTCTTTTTTTCCCTTCTCTTTCATGGAAATACATCAGTGAAAGTAACTATTGGTGCTCTCTGAAAAGAACTCTTCTAACCCTCATTTTGAATAGCTGAAAAGATTTGTATATACATAACCAATTTATACATGGCCGTAGGCAACAGCTCAAAAACAAAAGAGAATTCTGGAAAGCCACGTGTGAGCTAGGAAGTGACCCCTCCTGAGCAGGTGGCCGCTCTGCACATCATTAGTCCTGGGGCTCAGCCTCTGCCCCCGGCTCACCGGCCGTGAACTTGGCGGCCGGTAGAACTAAGTGCCCATTCATTTCTCTCTTTCTTGGTTGTGCCCTGCGTGACGGCATTTCAGTGTTACCAAGAGTGCCACGATAAAGGAATTGTCTATCCTAAGATCAGAAAAGTCAGGTTTCTGGAATCAGAAGCAACCTACCTTACCGTTTGTCTGTCATCTGGTACATGTGGGCTCAGGCCAGTGGGGAGGCCCGTGGTGCTGAGGGCGCCCCAGGAGGTGGCTGGGCCGTGAAGGGCGAAGGGGTCAGGGCGGAGAACATTCCAGGTGGAGAGCTCTGCGGGTGCAAACATTCATTGATGGCTGAGGACGGGACATGTGCGGAACCTTTGAAAACAAGCGAAAATAGTAGAAGCCCTGACTTTAGAGGCCTTCTGTTTTTCTTTTAAAATAACAGGAGGAAAGTGAATTACGGAGGAATTTTGTCTTTTCTTTATGTAGAATAGGGTTCCTGTTGTCGCCTTAAGGCTCATATGATAAGAAAAGAAGTATGGAGATCAGGACAGAAGGGGGGCTCCTTGGCTCCTTTGAGGTGACCTCCGTCACCTGCCCCCATGGCGGCACTGGGCCCCAGGATGCCCAGCCTGCCGCCCCGTGGGCGGCTCTTTATTGAGAGGAAGTGGGCTTCCAGAGCGTGGAGAGGCAGGCTGAGGCTCAGCGCACCCAAGAGTGGCCTCGGAGGGCAGAGCGGGAGGGCAAGGCTGTAGGGAGGGAGGACGGCTTCTCATGAGCTCCCCGGAAGCTGCGCTGCCCTGCGTTACCTCCGTGCCTGTGCTGCCTTTGCAGCTCTCCTAGCGGTTTTGGGCATTTGTGGGATTCCTTGTGGCGCCTGAGCACGACCCTGAAACTACCTCGCTGCAACATTAACCAGGAAGGCAGAGGGAGCACGGAGAGGCCCTTCCACTCCTGGGACGCCATGGGGGGTGGACGGGAGCCGGTGAGGGTGGTGGTGGAGCCGAGCCGGCCCGGCCTGCCCTCCCCTAGAGCACACTGCACCTGCAGGCCCCGCACAGGCATCCCTGGAGCAGCAGCCACTGAGCCAGCCAGCCCACTCGATGTTTTCGTCTCAAAGCAGCAAATGCTGTCACCACGATCACTGGGAAAGGCTGCTTCTCACAAATCAGCCCCCAAGCAAGGGTCTCTGTTCCTTGAGTGGGATTTGTCACTGGGTCTCTCCAAAAAACGACGAGAGAATCAGAGTAAACCAGAGCAAGAGACTTTTATTTTTAATTATGGTTTGTGGGTTTTTGGGGTTTTTTTTTTTTTTGAATAAGTAAAGTGCATCATGGCTACAAAATGCAGGATTTAAAAGAGCTTACACCCTTTTTCAAAACTAAGTCGCCCTCCTCCCTCATCCCCAGGCCCCCAGGTGCTCTCCCCCAAGGCCCTCCTGTTCATTTCCTTCAGAGAGTCTCTGCATCTAGATGTTTGCTGCACCCAGAAGGGAGCACGCAGTGCTCAAGGTGTGCTTTGCTTTTCTCACCTGGCAGTAGTCTGTAGAGACTGCCCTAGGCTGGGACATAAAGAATTTCCTCCTCTGTTCACTGCTGTAGGGAATTCCTGTATCTGGACATACCATACTTTATTTAACCAATCACTAGTGAGAGATATTTAGATTGATTTTTTTTTTTTTTTTTTTTTTTTTGCGGTACGCGGGCCTCTCACTGTTGTGGCCTCTCCCGTTGCAGAGCACAGGCTCCGGACGCGCAGGCTCAGCGGCCATGGCTCACGGGCCCAGCTGCTCCACAGCATGTGGGATCTTCCCAGACCGGGGCCCGAACCCGTGTCCCCTGCATCGGCAGGCGGACCCCCAACCACTGCGCCACCAGGGAAGCCCCCCTAGATTGATTTTTAACAGCAGAACCTAAGAAACGATCCTGCAGCGAGCAGCCTTGAGCACGTGTGAGCAGCAGCAGGGCGCGGTGGCTCAGAGCCGACTGCAGCGGGCTCGTCTCATCTCGGCCACTGAGCACCTGTGTGGCCTTGGGCAAGTGACTCGACCTCTCTGTGCCTCAGTTTCTTCTTTAAAATAGGAAAAATAAAGTACCTATCTCCTAGACCTTCAGGAGTTTTAAATGAGTTCGCATATAAAAGCCTCCAGAGCAGTGGCTCGCATGGAGGAAGTGCTAGTTGAGTGTTTGCTTTCCTACTGCTGCCCTTGAAACCACTGCCATTATGTCATCCCGTGCACACACAGATAGCTATAGAACAATGTACGTGCACACATGAAATGTCAGGCTCCTGGCTTTAAAGCAGGAAACGGGTCCAGCACTCACTCCTTGGGCGGAGACTGTCAAGTGAGAGCCTGGCTGGGTGGCAGCCGGCACAAAGGGTCAGTTGCAGGATGACCTGCATGCAGCTCTCCAGATTCCTGGCTTCCCTGAAATGCTGTCCATCTTTGAAAATTGTCTGTCCACCTGCCATTCCATGAAGTTCACCCAATATCTTGAGCTTCAAGAGTAAGACTACAGGTCATCGCTCAGGCCATTTGGGGCAAACTAGTGCAGAGCCAGGCCATCTCGTCTGGATACAGGGGTGACTGTGGGCACAGGTGAGCGGCAGCGCCATCCCGCTCAGCTTCTCTTGGTTGCTTGGCCTGGACCCTCAGTGCTGGCACGCCCTAACTGCCCGTTAGGAGAAGGCCCCGGCAGGCCTTTGTCACGGGCCTCTGGACACGTCTCCTTTCTCTTCCCCTTAGACGTTCTTTGGAGAAGGGAATTTGCAGTACATTGGGCATTCAGTACAAGAGGCAAAAGTAGGTCACAGGTGCAAATGAGGACTTCAGTTTTCAATGGTTTGCTTCCAGGGAAGGATGAAGAAGCTTAAATGCTTAAAAATCCTCAGGTAATTTTTAAAAGGCGGTAAGAGTACAATGAAGAAACTCATATATTTGCACCTTTTATGTGCCAAGCGCAGCTCTAATACCTTTGATCCCCAAGTGGATTAAAGTGGAAATGATTTATAAATAAATTTATTAAAAAATAATAATAATAAAATAAAATCAGATCCAAGATGAACACTTAACAGAAAATCAGATGCCTCAGTTACCCCGAGAGGCATGCCCTTGTGTTCAGGCTGGGAGCTGGGCAGAAGGGAAGGGAACCCGGCAACAAATCAGTGGCATAGTCAGAGCCCGGTTTATGAAGTTTTGCAACAGAAAGTGTATGACCCATCTGGCCTGTGATGCGGGTCCATGCTGCTTTGAAACCCCTTCCAGGCTAGATCCAAGGAAGATATGCACAGTGGCCCAGGGTTCTTTCCCGTGCAAGGACAGCCCCGCCCTTCAGCTTCATGCCCTCTCCCTGCTAGTGGCCCTCAGCCAGCCTAGGACCTGGGGCCCAGCCCCCTGCTGACTGGTCCCTGGGCCAGGGTCATGCTCAGGAGTGAGAAGGGGGGTCCCAGAGAGAACGAAGCAAGCCAGGCGGCTTCCGTCACCGGCTTCATCTTGATTTTGTGTTTTGTTCTTCCCTTTGGAACTGGATTCCTAAATATAGCCCGAGTCTGAATTGGCAGATGTTGGGTTTGTCCTTTACAAGAGGGCCAAAATTAGTCTGTCATTTGGCACCTAAATAAAGCAGCCAAACTGCCTTTGTACCAACTTTGCAATGAGGAGGGACTGAAGTTGCCGCATTTCTCTCGACAAGGAAACTTTCTCGGAAGCTGGAGCATCACCTCTGAAGCCAAGAGGCTGAGTCCAGAGGGACGTGCCTTCCTCCCGGCTAGACCCTCTCGTCTCTGAGTTACAGTCAGTTTGTTCCACATAGTTTAAATACCTCATGAGATTGGAAGAGGAGGATCAATACCCCACAGAAATAGCACTTGGAGAGAACAGCAGTGGTGACTTTGATTTGGGGAGGAAAAGAGCAATCTGTCCAGAGTGCCTGGAGCTGGGTGAGCAGAGGGGCTCCCCAGGGGCAGCAGAAAGATGTTATAATCAATTACCACATCCTAACACTGATGTATGATAATTACTGAGTGTTTCTCCTGAGATAGCGCAGCATTTGGCTGGGATGCAGTTCTTTCATGGTCCACTGCCTGATTAATATGCAAATAATAGGCTGATTGCATGATGAATGCAGAAAATGAGTTCGCTGATAACGTGAGCACTGGAGCGGGAAGATGATAAATTACTTTTACTGACTGTCGTACATTAAGTACCCTTTCTCAACAATTTCATCACAAATTAAGTAAAGCAGTATGGAGAGATTAGGAGGATGTGTAAAATAATGTACCTTAATAGCTTTTCTTTCTTTTTTTTTTCATAAATTTATTTTATTTATTTGGTTTTGGCTGTGTTGGGTCCTCGTTGCTGTGCGCGGGCTTTCTCTAGTTGTGGGGAGCGGGGGCTACTCTTCATCGCGGTGCGCAGGCTTCTCATTGCGGTGGCTTCTCTTGGTGCGGAGCACGGGCTCTAGGTGCGCGGGCTTCAGTAGTTGTGGCGAGCGGGCTCTAAAGCGCAGGCTCAGTAGTCACGGCGCACGGGCTTAGTTGCTCTGTGGCATGTGGGGTCTTCCCAGACCAGGGCTCAAACCCCTGTGCCCTGCATTGGCAGGCAGATTCTTAACCACTGCGCCACCGGGGAAGTCCCCTTAATAGGCTTTTCTAATACCATCACATACAACGAACATGTCCCTTGGTTCTGCTCAGCACGGCCTGGGGCCCGTGTAGGGCCAGATCAGTGCACTCAACCTGCGTGTTGTTGGGAAGCCGGGAAGCAGCCCACCACACCAGCTATTCATTCAATCAGCGAAGGATTCTCTAAGGAACATTCCATCACAGGCCAGACATCACCTGCATGCCAGGCTGCCTGGCAGGGTTATTGAGAGGGGACAGGCTGCTCTTGGGGCAAATACTGGAGCCTCTGCGTAGATGGGCACTTGCAAGCCTGCTGTCCACCAGGTGCCTGGAGGGAAGGAAAGTTTCTGAGCTGCAGGCCTAAAAGGCTCAGAAGGAAAACACTATTCAAAACCGCCTCTTAACTCCTCCAAGCCTTAGAAATCTAGGAAAATGAATGCCACCGTCAGAATGGCAGTATGAGCTGCCTGCCAGAGAGAATCACTACCGGTGAAGGATGGGCAGGTCTGCCCAAAGCCAGAAAGGAACCCTGGAGGAAGAAAACACATGCACATGGGCACACGCACACGCACACACAGTGCTTAATCTTTGATTACAGCAGAGCAATTTAACTAGAGAGTTTGTTTTTACTCATCTCAGTAATATATATTTAGACTGTTTGTATGACATACATTTTCTCTTAATGCACAGGGACGCATTGATAAGTGTTCATACACACAGCTGGTTCGGTAATAAGGTTATTGAAGGTAATTTGAAAGCATTATTTCTAAATCAGTATGGATCTGTAGAAAAGCTAGGAACAGGGGGAGCACTGTGCTCCTGAGGCCGGCCCAACGGTGTCACCAGTGTGGTCCCCGCAGCCTCTCCAGCCTGGGAGTTCACTACCAAAGTTGAATTGTAACTTAAGGAAGGTTTTTAATTTTTAACATTCCCAAACTCTGCTTTGGACATGCGTATTTCCTTGAGAGCCTGTAAAAGATACACAAGAAAAATCATGGAAGCCTGAGGGGCAGCAAGTTTACAATCCCGAATGCCCGGCAGCGCCCACCCCTCGGGTGAGCGCTCCTGGGCTCAGGACCACGTCACCTGGGCAGCATCCCCAGGTGCTAAGATCTTTCCCCGCCATGTGCTTTCCTGGTTCGGTTCAGAGAGAAAAGAGGAGGGTGAGAAAGCATCCCAAGAGTGAGGGAAGCGCAGGTGGCACAGGCGGTGCCTGATGGGAGGGGCCCTGTAGACGTGCGAATCACAGCCTCACCCCCTGCACCCCGTGCTATGCCAGGACAGAGGCGACCTGCCAAGGACGGCCCTCCCGCCTCCTCCCTTCCTTGAGCGCCGACTTCCCGCCACGGGTTCGTCGTCCCCTCCGGTGAAACGCAACCAAAATGGAGCTCAGCCTTTTCTCCCCAGAACTGTGAAAGCACCGCCATCCCCATGGTCACCTGAGCCAGGGCCCGGGCAGCTCACCTCGATCCCCCTCTCCCTCTTACACCTGCCCTCCCTCTCTCTCACGCATACACACTCACACGCACACACACTCACATGCACGCTCACACTCACACAGTTTCTGTTTCCTAAACCTCTAGAACCGTCCCTCCAGATCGCATGTCGGGCTAGGGCCCTCCCCTCCTTCAGCCCCTTCCCTGGGGTTAAAGTCCCACCTTCTCAGTGTGTGACCCTGCCCCCGCCACCCCGCCACCTCTGTCTTTCTTGTTCCCTCCTCCCCAGCCTCAGCTTCAGTGTCACAGTGCTGTGAGCCGCCACCACCCCCTGGACGTCCCCCTCCTAGTCCTCGTCCCAAGGTCTTTGTGATAGCCAGCTGCTTAGTGATGTCCGCCTGGGTCACCGTGCCCCACCTCCTAGCACCCCGCCTGGCACTTAGGAGTTTCCCTTAGTGAATGAAGGGCACAGGCCCTCTCTTCAAGTGGCTTGGAAGTCAGCTCGGGGATGTAAGCTGGCACAAGTTAAATGGAAACCTTGCTTTTATTAAACAGGTTTTTGTTGTTAATAAGTAAACTGTTGTGGCTTTTAAGTCACTATAAGGGTTCCTTAGGCAAACTTTTTAAAATGTTCACACACATACACCAGCACCTACTGTCTCCTTTTTACTATTGAAACAAAGAGTGAGTGATGTGGTAGGTTTGCTGGGATTTTCAGTGGCTTAAGGCAATGCCCAGGCTGGCTGAGGGCCAAAGACTATTGCCAGCCCGGGGCCAGCGAGGAGGGCAGGCAGGGCCTGGCCGTGGGAGGGGTGGGCGCCAGTGTGTGATGCCGCCTCTTTGGGACCAGGCTTTCCCCGGGCTAGGGGGAGACTCGCCCGGGCCCCTGGGGATGGGGCCCGAGGCCCCCCGTTACCCCCCCACCGGCGTCAGGCGCAGGCCCTTGGAAAGCAGGCTGTTCTGTAGTGGGGCCACTTCACACGCTCCGACATGCCTTAGTGTGTTGTTAGGTTATTTCTGTTCCTTTCTCGGTAACAAGCGTGCAGTGGCGTGGCGGGAAGGGTGTGAAAGGTCCTGCGTGTCTCTGAGACGTCTATGAACGTCTCCACATATTTTCTTTCAAGCCTCTGCTAATCAGTCCAAAGACCACGCATACGCAAAAGCAAAATGCTCCATGTTTCTTTTTGTTTGTTTTTTGTTTGTTTGTTTTGCGGTACACAGGCCTCTCACTGTTGTGGCCTCTCCCGTTGCGGAGCACAGGCTCCGGACGCGCAGGCTCAGCGGCCATGGCTCACGGGCCCAGCCACTCCACGGCATGTGGGATCTTCGCGGACCTGGGCATGAACCCGTGTCCCCTGCATCGGCAGGTGGACTCTCAACCACTGCGCCACCAGGGAAGCCCAAAATGCTCCATGTTTTGTGGGGTTTTTTGGATTTTTATTGGAGTGTAGTTGAATTACAACGTTGTGTTAGTTTCAGGTGTACAGCAAACTGAATCAGTTATACATATACATATAGCCACTCTTTTTTAGATTCTTTTCCCGTATAGGCCGTTACAGAGTATGGAGTAGAGTTCTCTGTGCTATACAGCAAGTCCTTAGTAGTTACCTACTTTATATATAGCAGTATGTATATGTCAATGACAATCAAAAACTCCACGTTTTTATGTTGGCCGTGCCTAACGGAGATATGTGGCTGGAGAAATAGGATGGGGGTCCTGACGGGCGACGAGTATCTGCTCAGAGACTCAGAGGCAGGGAGCACCCCCCCCCCGCCCCCCAGGAAAGGTTTGGTGCTCAGAGATGTTAGAGAGAGGGTCTGACGTCACCATGTGGCACTAAAACCCAGGGCAAATTAGGCAGCCGTTCACTTTCGACGCAGAGAAGCTCGTTATTTCTAAAGAGGCCCGGCGGCCATGAACCCTCAGGTGGGGGGGGTCTCTTCAGACAGGAGCCGCATGAGCCGTGAGCACGTCCCTGTGTTTCGGCTTGGGTTCTGTGTCCCCGCCACGATCTCCACGTCTGAACTCGGCTGGGAAGTGTCCCGGGCTGGCGGTCATCCTGCGGTGGCCTCTGAAGCTGTCATCACTGTCGAGGCCCCTCAAGCTGGGTAGGGTCCTTCCAGGCCACCAGGGCTCCCGCTGGACCGAGGACGCCAGCACCAGGCACTCCAGAACCTTCTGTAGGTCCTTGCATGGCCGTGCCACTCGCAGTGCCGAAGCTCCCGTCTCCCCTCGGGCTCCGTCTCTGCCCTCTGCCTCCCTGGGACCCCTCTTCCTCTGCCCTTTGACTTCCTCCCTCCCTCAGTCATGTTTCCATGCGCCAGGCCGTGACCCCACTGCTCCCCCAAACTTCTCTTTCTCTCTCCCATCTTCCATACTTGACAGTCTGTAGAGGCGCTTGGAATTTCCTGGCTTGGCGCGGGCTCAAAGCCTAAACTATGGACATAATGAAAAGCGGTGCATCAGACCAGCCGCCAGTTAAATAATGTTTGGGTTCTTGTCAGAATGTCACAGAGTACCCTGTCATTTTGTTTCAGCAACTTGTCCTTCTGAATGCACAGTTCGCCTTATGGCATGCCAGCAGTAAAAATGTCACTTACAATAATTACTTTTTGGTGAAAATGCTTGCTGACTTCCTACCTTCAAGCTGTTTTTTACACAGTGGGGAGATAATAAGAAATGACTTTATCCTGACTGCTCAAATGAACACTGAATGGAATTTGGGTTATTATTACTGCAGATAGAGGGCTGGGTATGGAAATTTAAACAGTGGATTGGGTAATCTGCAGAGAGATTTGTCTCTGAAAATTATGGCGGGTGTGGATTTTCAGTTGGCTTCTATTGAAAACTTAAGGCAGCTGTTGTTTGCCTGCTGTTTTTGGAATATAATATTTTTCATAATCCTTTTATAGTTCCTGAAAGCTCTGTGTGTTTCAGAGGGCCTTGAGTCACTGTCTGTGCTATCTGTGTCTTACTCACCGGGCTACTCTTCTGCAAGATTCGAAGCCTTCCCCAAAAAATTAATCCACACAGATCACTTTTTAAATGTAACACCTTACTATTGCCGTCAGAATTGGATAGATGGTCTGTGTAGTTGGGCTCTTAATGCAAACCACGCATTTTTAGTTGCCCCAGTCCCGCAGGCTGCAGACTCTTTGAGAGCAAGGTCTCTGTCGAATTCCTCTTATCCTTGGGGATTTCCCTGGTGGTCCAGTGGTTTAGGACGTGGCCCCTGGTTCAGTTCCTGGTCGGGGAACTAAGATCCCACAAGCCGCAAGGCACAGCCAAAAATAAAATAAAATGAAGCAAAACAAAAAATTTTGTCTTATCCCCACTGCTGAGCAGAGTGTACAACACAGAGCAGGTGCTCTAAAAAAGTTTGCTTGGGCGAGTGAATGAATGAATGAAGGCAGAGGCAGGCTGTTGTGACACCGCAGTGACTGGCCGGTGGGGGCTTTCCACTCCTGAGCTGGTCAGATCCTCGCTCCACCCAAGTGACCTGGGAGATATGTCACAATGCCCATCGGAGCCTCGGTTTCGTCACCTGGAGTGCGGGGTTTATATTTCCACCACAGGACCATCGTGAGGATTGAATGAACCAGTGTGTAAATGCCCTTAGCACACGGCTGCATTCAGGCGAGGTTATAAAGGTGTTTCAGTTCCCTTCCCTCATCCTAGAGGTGGGTTGGCTTTGAGGGCCTCACCATCGCATTTCTGAGGTCTGGACACGTGGATACGTGCCTCAGCACAGTGCCTGGCGCACAGTGAGTGCACAAGAAACATTTGCTTGAGCACTAGCTGCTGTTACAAGAGGTCATAGGATAGGGTTTATTTATTTATTTTTGGCTGTGTTGGGTCTTCATTGCCATGTGCGGGCTTTCTCTAGTTGCAGTGAGCGGGGGCTACTCTTCATTGCGGTGCGCGGGCTTCTCATTCACTGCGGTGGCTTCTCTTGTTGCGGAGCATGGGCTCTAGGTGCGCGGGCTTCAGTAGTTGTGGCGTATGGGCTCAGTAGCTGTGGCGCACGGGCCCAGTTGCTCCTCGCACGTGGGATCTTCCCGGACCAGGGATCGAACCCGTGTCCCCCTGCATTGGCGGGCGGATTCTTAACCACTGCGCCACCAGGGAAGCCCTAAGAGTAAGGTTTCTTAACATCGTCTTCCCCCTCACCCCAGGATGCTCCTGCTGCAGTGCATCCCCTCTCAGAACGGCACCCCACACACCCCGTAGCCCAGGCCACAACGTGGGACACACCCCCTCTTGCTCAGCCCTCTCCCTACATCCACTCAGCCCCCAGTCCTGTTGACGCGATCTCCTAAATCTCACCTGAACCTACATACTTCTCCCCACCCCACTGCCTGCCCTCCTCAGCCTCCATCCGCTGTCCCCGACGACCTCCCGGCCCCAGCCGTGCTGTCTGCAAGTTCTTTCTCTGTACTGAAGCAACAGTGAACTTGTTTACTTTCTTACTCTTTGACGTTAGGCCTATAATATTTCAAACATGAAATTACAGAATAACCCAGCGAATGCCGATCACCCAACTTTAGCCCTAACTAAAGGGCTAAACTGAATGGGTCATTATTCAATCCTGTTTTTGGGGGGTTTTGGGGGGGTTTTTTTGCGGTACGCGGGCCTCTCACTGTTGTGGCCTCTCCCGTTGTGGAGCACAGGCTCCGGACGCGCAGGCTCAGCTGCCATGGCTCACAGGCCCAGCCGCTCCGCGGCATGTGGGATCTTCCCAGACCGGGGCACGAACCCGTGTCCCTTGCATTGGCAGGCAGACTCTCAACCACTGCGCCACCAGGGAAGCCCAATCCTGTATTATTAAGAAATAAAATGTCAGCCTCTCCCTAGTCTCATTCCGCCTAGAAGTCAGCTACCGTCTGTCCTGAATGTGCACTTTGTCTTTCCTGGACGTGATTTTATACCCTCACTGGGGGTCTAACTGCCACACACAGCACATAGCGCATGCAGCTTTTCGGCTTGTGCATCAGTGTTGTCATCTGTTTCGTTCTGTGCCTTGCTTTGTGGGCTCACCATTACGCTTTCATGCTGGTCCACATGACTGTAGTCCTGACCCTCTTGCCGCTGTTTATAGCATGTGGTATATTGTATGAACGTGCCCTGGCTCCCGACTGCCCAAAAATTAAAAGACACTGTAACCAACTCAAAGGCCCTGCACAACCCAGCCCCTGGGGACCACCTCTCTTTGCCTCATATTCTTGCTACACTCAATTTTATTGATGACTGAAACCCACCAGGTATCTGGAACAATCTATCTCCCTTCCTTGTCACTGCTACTCTTCCCAACTTAGCTGGCTAATTCCTATTCATGCCTGAAGTCCCCCTGAAATGTCACCCTCCCAGGAGGTCTCTGATCCCCAGGCCACATCAGTGTCCCCACCCCCCTGCTGTATGCTACGTTCACTGCCGTATTCCCACTGGCCTGACTCAACAGACTTGGGGAATGAGTGAAAGAAGTATGGAATAATGCATCTTTGTTCATTGTTTCTGCTGGCACTTTTGTTCTAAGTAAGTTGATAATGACATATAATTCACATACAGTAAAATTCACTCTGCCCGCATAGAGGCATTCTATGCATTTCAGTAATCAAGATATAGAAAAATTCCATCAGCCTCCCAAAATTCCCTCGTGCCCCTTTGTAGGCAACTCCTGCCCTTCACCCTAGCAACACTGATCTGTTTTCTGTCCCTGTAGTTTTACCCTTTCCAGAATATCATCTAAATGGTATCACACAAGATGTAGCTGTTGAGTCTATCACCAGCATCTTAGTCGTGTGCCAGGAACTATGGAAGAAACAGCAATAAATCATGAGGAGATTTACACTGCGTGCAGGGGAGACCTGTTTTTTTTTTCTTTTGGCCGCGTTGGGTCTTCATTGCTACGCGCAGGCTTTCTCTAGTTGTGGCGAGCTGGGGCTGCTCTTCGTTGTGATGCGTGGGCTTCTCGTTGCAGTGGCTTCTCTTTGTTGCAGAGCACGGGCTCTAGGCACATGGGCTTCAGTAGTTGCGGCACGCGGGCTCTAGAGCGCAGGCTCAGTAGTTGTGGCTCACAGGCTTAGTTGCTCCGTGGCACGTGGGATCTCCCGGGACCAGGGCTCGAACCCGTGTCCCCTGCATTGGCAGGCGGATTCTTAACCACTGTGCCATCCGGGAAGTCCCAGGGGAACTTTATATAGACAAATATGTTCAATTTAATAACTACTTTTTTTTTTTAACATCGAGTTCAGGTTTCCTTAGTGCTGACCATGTGGCAGGTTCGTTCCTCATTACAACCCTCATTTCCTCATTTTTCCTCATTTCCTCATTTTTCAGATGAGGAAACTGGGATGTTGCAGGAAGTTAGGAATCCTATTCAAGTTAGCACCACCAGCTAGTAGAGGCAGCCCCCATCCCCAGGCTCAATGCCTTAGTGCCAAGCCCAGGGCTCCTCCTTTTTCTCTTGTTTAAATTATTTTTAGTTACACAGAAGAGCCCAAAGCCTTGTTCTTTCAGAACGTCTTGTTTTAATCAGAGGGCTCCATTTGCTAATTTTTGGAAAAGAAAATATTTCTTCTTCTCTCTTGACCATGTTTCTTGCTCTGTCAAGATGGTGAGTCATACGGGCACCTGTCCTCCTGGCACCGAGGGGCCCGGTCCCCTCACCAGGGGTCGATGGGAGCTGGTTGATGGGTCTGGTTTTGTGGTGCTTACTGGAAGTAGCTTTCTAGAGAATTGAATGACTTTCCAATGTGATGTTCTGAGCCTGTGGATTCGTGGTGTGTCCAGTGAGGCCGCTCCAAGAACGTGGGCCCAATTCTCCTCTCGGTGACCTGAGACCACGGTGGCACCTGTGTGCACCTGTGTCTGTCGGTGAACAGTTGTCACTCAGCCAGTACAGTTTAGACACAGACTCATGGTGGAGGTGCAGATACCAGCCACCCAGTACATTCCCAGGCCCAGTGGGGTTTTGATCTCAGCCGGGGGGGCGGGGTTACCCTCGTCTGCAGTCACGGTTGGGAGCACAGAGGGACACCAGTAACATGTGGCGAGCACCTCTGGTCGGTTCTCTCAGAGGGTTTTCCTGGCAAAAATGCGTGCAAGTGTCTTGCTGAGGATGCCTGGAAGAAAGAAACATGCCTCCACTCGAGCTATTCAGGGCACCCGCCTGCGCCGGTGCCAGAACAAAACAGGGGTGGTGCTCGGGCAGCAGTGCCGGCCAGTATGTTCTCCAGGCAGCCATGATTCTGACCTTGCTGTGGGTTAAAGGACACAAACCTGAGAAGAAATCTGTTTATCATGTGGGGAATTCATGCCATCCTTGACAGTATACAGTGAGCAAGATGAATGATCTGCCAAATTGGTCCCTCGCCTGGGTGACTCAGGGCAAGTTCACAGTGCAATTCCATTGCTGCTTCAGATTCAAAAATAACGTTTGCTGGGTTTTATATCCAGTTGTATGATGACCTGGAGGTGAGCAGAGAGAAGAAATCCGATTTGTAGGATTCAGACTGCCTTAAGGATTTATATGGACCATTTCTGCTGTTTACGTCCGTCTCTTTTACAGCTTTCACAAACCAGTGTTTTTTTTGTTTTTTGTTTGTTTGTTTGTTTTTAACCTGATTTTCCACGTTGAGGACACAGCATTATGTGATGGTGGACCTCTGTCCTGGTTTAGGACGACAGATGGGTTTATCGGTTGAATTGCAGTTGTTTTATTTGGGATTTTCTTTCTAGGTATTTATACAAAATATCCCTTGTATCTGGAATACATTTCCCATCCTCTTGAGTTGAGAATAGGTTGTTATCCTGGATATCATATGTCCATCAAAGGACACTCCAGTTATACGATCAGTTAAAATTCAGTTACTCTTTAGTTTTACATTTTCTTTAGTCGGGTCGCGGGTGTCGGGGGGGCCGCCCATGTGTGCTCACACTCACTGCGTGGCCCGGCCTCATGAGCTGTCATCTCTATGGGGCTGTAGAGCCCTGTGACAGTGCCTGGCCTGGCCCCTCACACAGGGTGCTGTGGGATGTCCCCGTGTGCCGTGCCTGGTGGGAGCGGGGAGTGGGGGCAGAGATTGCACCCAGACTCTGAGCCAAAGGCAGGTAGGACCGCAGTGCTAGGTCACTTTGCATTTTCTCTATATTTGGAAATTAGGAAATGGCAAAAGCCTTTATTCCAGGCATCCCAAAACTAGAACGGATGTCAGGTTTTACGGGTACTGCTACCAGAGAGGCCCGAAGGGACTGCTCAGCAACAGAGCACGGTGGCACTCCCTGCCGGGCACCTGCAATAAGACAGCTCCTTCTTATGAAAGGAGAGCATGGAGACCTGACTGGCCACACTGGCCCCGTCTCTTCCGGTGTTTGGTGACAGCATGGCATAGACAGAGAGCTAGGCTTTCAGAAGCACATCCTGGGCTCTGGCAGAGAGCAGGGTGGGCACTCCTCTTCCATCAGTTCCCTCCAGGTAGGGTGCCATGGAGCCCTCCGGGATCACAGTGAGAACCGACCTGGGGTCCCAGCTCAGCACCAGGCGGCCGAGGACTTAGGTCTCATCTTCAAGGGTCTTCATTGCTGTGGTGACCACACATCGTAGGCAGCCCTCATTTAAAATACTATGTCCATTCATTTTGTGCTGGAAATTATAGACAAAATAAGTATGCAAATTATAATCTAGCCAAGGTACTTCTGAATTAAAGAATTAAGGGGTTCCATCGGAAGAAATCATGACAGTGATAGCACGTGACTAATAGGACGTATTTTTTAACAGAATGCCCTTTTTGAGCCTTCAGAGACCTTCTCTTTAAACTCCTAGTTTTTCTTCTGTTGCTGTTTTTTATTTTTTAATACAGAAAATGAAAGGTTAATTCTCAGCCAAAAAAACTATGAAACAATTCATTTAAATCCATAGACTGCCATACTGTCTCCTTCTTAAACAGACGTTTAATTAGTAATTCCTAGATACGGAAAGTAGATGCACATGGTGAAAGACAGCTGTTTTCAGCCTCGGTTTTCTGTGTGCTTTGATTACAGAAAGCACTCCAAAGACCTCTGCCAGCTGCAGCCCTGCACCCGAATCACCAATGAGCTCTAGCGAATCAGTGAAGAGTTTGACTGAACTGGTCCAGCAGCCCTGTCCCCCCATTGAAACAAATAAGGACGGCAAACCGCCAGAACCCAGCGACCCGCCCGCTTCAGACTCCCAGCCCACCACCCCGCTGCCTCTCTCCGGACACTCGGCTCTCAGCATTCAAGAGCTAGTGGCCATGTCTCCAGAGCTGGACACCTACGGCATAACCAAGAGGGTCAAGGAGGTGCTGACCGACAACAACCTGGGTAGGTTCCCTCCCCAACTGCTCGGTCAGGCGGTGGCAGGTCGTCTCCTGTCGGGAGTTCTCAGGAAGAGCGAGTGGAAGGGGGGCCTCAGGCTGAGCCAGCCAAAGGGTTTAAACGTTCACAGGCTGCCTGTAAGAACCTAAAACGTCCTACAGTTGTGAGCACTAAGGGTTCATAAGGGTGTTAGAGGTCTAAGGTCAGTCCCAGCCCAGCCCAGCCCCGCCCCTGCGCCCCAAGCAGGACCTCTTGGAAGACAAGCATGCCGGCCGGAGCCAACTCAGGCCATACACTCCGGCCACCAATGGGGGCATGCCCAGTGGAGCTCTGAATCCTGGCGGAGGGGGTGGGGATTGTGCAGACCAGGGCAGGATCAGCCCTGAGCCCAGTAGCATCTGGGTGGCGTCACGGGAGAGCCCAACAGGCAGGGTTCAGATTTGCTGTGAAGGCAAAACTGATCTGAGGGGTGAAACTTTTCACACCAGGGAGACGACTTCCTCCTCTTTGAGTAGAAGAGGCTCCATCGCAGCATCACCCTGGATTTAGAGATGAGAGGCATCTTCATGGTTGCTCCAGCTGGTCTTGGCTTCTCCAGGAAAGAAGCTGCCTCCCCTCCCAGGGTGTGTGAGAGGAGTAATAGACACAAAGGGGGCCAAGTTACAGATGAATTAGGCAGCTTGGTCAAGACCCAGTCATCCGCTTAACCTTTGACCTGGGATCTTGAGGTGTTCATGGGTTAGTCTCTTAAAGTCATAGCAGGATGTGTGTGTGCGTGCACATTTTAAAGGGTGAGGGTCAGTAGCTTTCTTCAGGCTCTCAAATATGTCTGGGACTCAAAAATGATTGAGAGCCACTGCTGTGGAACCTCTAAAAGTAATGCAGATAATTTTCTAAGAATAATCACTTGATTTCCGCCCCCCACCCCTGCCCCATACAGCTGGGTGGGTCAAGCAAATCGTAACTAAGCTGTTCATATATATCGCTTTCCTGACATAACAAGCTCCTTGGAATGAAATGAGATATAGGCTAAACTGAGAGTTTGAAAAGCAGAGAAACCACAAAATCAGTAAATGTATATCTCAGTTAAAATGACTGATATCAAAAAAACTTAATTTCTCAAATCCAAAGCTTTCCATGCAGTAAACTTTTGCTTAGAGTCCCGCTTCTTACAAGGCAGTGCTCTTGTAACTGCTGTGAGTGCAGCTGGGGGTGTTTCCCTCTCACAGATGGAGGACGTGAGCCACAGGGGGAACAAGCCGGTCGTCCACGGTCCCCCTGCACTGCGGGGTAGAGCCGGTGTCATGATCCATAGGCTTTATGGTACCAGACACTGGCCTCTGATCCCGGTCTCCACTTCCACTGGCAGTCCTGTTCATTTAAGTCCTCCCATCCAGTCCTTCAGGTTGTGCCTGGTTCTCGTGCGTACCTTTAAAAGTGGTGGGGGCTTCCCTGGTGGCGCAGTGGTTGTGAGTCCACCTGCCAATGCAGGGGACACGGGTTCGTGCCCCGGTCCGGGAAGATCCCACACGCTGCGGAGCAGCTGGGCCCGTGAGCCATGGCCGCTGAGCCTGCGCGTCGAGAGCCTGTGCTCCGCAACGGGAGAGGCCACAACAGTGAGAGGCCCGCGTACCAAAAAAAAAAAAAAAAAAAAAAAAAGTGGTGGCCCCTCTTCACTGGCAGCTGAATGGCGCTCAGAGAAGAGAAATTTTCTTTCTAAGCCTCTGACGAACATTGCAGACCTAACGCCGCTGTGCTCTCCAGAGCGAAATACCCTCTGATCAGCCTGGGAAGCAGGCTGCTTGAACTGCGGGGACAGACTTTAGAGTTGGAAATGGCCTGCTTTTCAGGAAAATAAAGCTGAGGAGCTCTTTCTTTTTCTCTTTCCTGCTGTGACCTTGGGTCAAGTGGCCTGTTTTCTCAGCAGGACCTGGTAACCTCACTAATCGTGAAAGGAGCCAGTGCAGACGGCCCTGTGGTTTGAGGCTGTAAAAAGGAGGTCTCCCCACGAGCTGCTCAACCTCCTGAGCTCGGCTTTGGGATTAACCACCTCTGATAAAAGCCGCAGGTGTCATCCAGGCCTCGGTTCATCCGAAGCCCAGAGGCTTTTTTGAGAGAAACCTTGTGTGTAGCCAGAATGCAAGAGTAATACTGACTCCATCACCAGTGGAGTTCGTTACCAGTCTGGTTGAGGAAGTGCTTCTACAAAGTGCTCACTCTAAGTCGGGAGCCAGCTGATCAGACCGTGGGTCTTGAACCCCCATTTCTGATTTTAACCTGACACATACTTCTTCCACCAGATCCCTGGGTCTCAGCAGTGATATCACTCTTGGTTCTGTTCTCTCTCTAGGTCAGCGCTTGTTTGGGGAGACCATCCTAGGGCTCACCCAAGGCTCCGTCTCCGACCTCCTAGCTCGCCCAAAGCCCTGGCACAAGCTCAGTCTGAAGGGGCGGGAGCCCTTTGTCCGGATGCAGCTGTGGCTGAATGACCCCAACAACGTTGAGAAGCTGATGGACATGAAACGGATGGAAAAGAAAGGTAACTCCCTGCCGCCTGCCCCAGCCAATTGCTTTCTCATTTATAAACGCGCTGTCGCTTTTAAAGCCTTCACACAGAGCTGAGGAGGCACACTGATCCATACCCAAGGGACTATAAGGCAGGGGGAAGGATTTTTTGAGGATCATCCACCGATGAGTACCTAAAAGGACTGGGAAGATTTGTGGCTTTTTCTGCCTAGCAGCCTGAATCCAAAGGCATTTAGCCCTGGGGGGAACTGTGATAATTCCTCAGTCACCCTGGCGACCAGTGTACCTTTTTCTTCTTCAGGAGAATAAGGCCACTTGGTGGTGGCTCCTTTGTTGTCTTTTGTTTTGTTGGATGGGTGGGGTATTAAAACACTTCATCGCACGTGTACCATATGGCAGGGCTTCCACAAAGAGGTGGTTTAAAAATGCATTTGTAAATAAGATTGTAAAGTCTCTGGTTCAGAGAAGTTAGCCACCTCCATGGAGGTCGCCCAGCCTGGAGAACAGCAGAGCAAATTCCTGCCAGGACAGACCTCTCTCTTGCTGTTACGTTACAGTCTCTGGGGCTGTAGAGGATACGACCTCCTAGAGAGCTAAGAGCAGCTCTCTTCTCCAGACACATCCCAAGCCCTCTCAAATGCTGAGCAGCGTTCTGCTACACATTACGGCACAGAAGAAACCCTGAGGGATTTCCTTGGTGGCAGGAAGTGACACCTGCTCTGTGTCCTGGTTTGCACTGCACGTGCTGCCCCTTGTCAGTGAGTCCTCCCCTTGGAGGGGACAGTCCTGGGTCACCTTTAGTGCTGCGAGCTCACCTGGTGGTTGCTGAATCCCTTAGATGTGGAAGAGTGGGCACCAGCTGCTGGTCTGGCTGCAGGAAGCTGTGACCACCCCCCTTCCTCAGCTTCTGCAGGGGATCTCACCAAAGAGTGGGCATCACAACCACCCGTGTGACTGTGCCCGGCCCCACACCCAGCACGCCTGAGCCGGGGGTGGGTGGAGCCCGGGCTCGTACCCTCTGAGTTCACCAGGGGCGTGTGATGCTCACCTCCAGCCGGGCATCACTGTCCTCACCCAACCGGGGAAAGGGCTGGGCTCTGAGGGTGAGGGAGAGTCTCTGGCCTAGAGACTTCTAGTTTCAAAGTGCCTCCTATTTGCAGACACTGTGCTGAGACTTCACTCAACTGACATAACTCCATCCAGTAAAGATGTTATTATCCAGGAAAAATGAGGCTCTGGCATCATGAAACTTACCTGACTTCAAGTCGGCATAAGCAGGAATCCAAATGTGGGCTGTTAGGCTTCACAGCCAGTGCTCTCAGATATGCATGTGTTCTGCTGCCCTGGGCCGAGCGCCTGCCACGCCGGGACCACGTGCCCAGGCAGCGGCTGCCACGCCAGCCGAGGCCCTCCGGGGGGCTCCTGCCCTGCCCACCCTCAGACTGCAGACCAAGGCTCTGACACAGGCCGCAGCTGTGGGCAGCTCCAAGCAGCTGCAGGCTCCAGAGGCCTGGTGCCACATCACACCCCCCCGCAAAACTGTTTGACTTTTGATCATGGGAAATTTCAGACATAAAAGCAGAGAGAATGGTATCGTGAACCCAGTACCTCCATCACAGACTTTCAACAAGAGTCCACCCCAAGCAGTTCTAAAGCTGCGTGCACTCTGTCAGAAGGCATCCCTCCCGAAGGCCACCTCCTGTGCACAGGCCCTGGCCGGACCACTCCCTGGTGTGCTTCTCCTGGGCCAGTAGGAAAAGACCTCAGCCTCCATAAACAGATCTCTGGGGGCTTCCTAGGCCTCCACTCCCTCCTGCACAGGCCCTGGGCGCCATCTTGTGTCACAGAAGAGTTACTGTCTCACTGGGGCCCAGGCCCCTCCTCACATCCCAAAGTCCCTGAGCAGCCGCAGGCCCCCTGTCAACTCTCGCTGGTAGGGATGCTCATAACCAGTCCCAGCAGGAGGCCGAGGCATCTGACCCCTCAGACACAACAGTGGGTGACCCAGGGCACAGCACTTCCTGTGATTTCCATAGACGATCGGTCACCCGCCCAATGCGAGGGGGCTGGCTGGACAGACCAGGCTCATTTCTTTGAAGCCTCTTGACTCTTCACCACATTCATTTTAGGGGGAGAAGATCTGCTTCTCAATTATGTCTGAGTTCTAACCATAAAATGGCATGTTAAGGAACTCCCTAGCCTAAGTTTCTGCATCTGTAAAATGGACGTAATACTTTTTCCAGTTGTAAGGATTAGAATGTACCTAGTATAACAACCAGCACATATAAGCGCTCACTAAATGAGAGTTATTAAAATAATTTGTATCCCTTTAAAATAGATGAAAATAAGCTTTGCCCCCAGTCTAGCCTAGGTTGAAAATTCTGCACCAGGCAATCCAGACTGTAGGATTCCCATGTATGCTGCGCTTCCTCCTCTTCCGTAAAGCTTTTGCTGCTTCTCCCTTTAGCGCAAATCTTTTATTGTTCTCCTTTTTTTCATTCTCGTACATCTCTTTCTCTACCCTAGTCCGCCCTCTGCTTTCTGTTCCCTTCATGAGATAGCCCTGAACCTACGTGTTCACACAGTTCCAAGCACGTGGAGACAGACAGACACACACACACACACACACACGCAGCCTCAGCTAGCTCGGGGGCTGGGCTCCCCTCCCTGGAGGCTACAGATGGACCCTGATAGTCTTCTGTGACATTTGAGACCCACGTGTCAGTGCTGCTGAAGTGTGTCTCCCTGGCTTCCCTCAGCTCCCACGGACACAGCCCCAGGCCCCACTCCCATGCCGTGGCCGGGCAGGGCAGAGGCGGTGAGGGGGGCTGGCCACCATCTGGCTGGGCAGGGCAGGCAGTGCTTCCCAGAACAGACTTAGGTCAACCTCAGTTCTGTCACTTACTAGCTGTGTGACCTCAGGTGAATCACTGAACCTCTCTAGGCTTCAGTTTTTCTGCCTGTAAGTAGGAATGATACCGATCTCTCTCCCGTAAGGTAACTGTGAGGACTAGATGACAAATGTCCGCTGCTGAACAGATACTGCTCTTACTACTCCATGCCCTTTGAATTAAATAACACTGTTTCTCAACTTTCCTCAGTTTTAAGAAGTTTTAAGGAATTTTCGGACCGTATTCCAAATTAGTTCACTAGAATGACCTCTGTGGATGATTCGTTTGCTCAAGAAGTCCAAATGGTTTTTAAGTTGAAGCGTAGTTGGTGATTAATGACACGTAACAGAAACGAGCAGACGAAGCACATGCAGCACTGGTAGAGCAAATATCTCCTAGGAATCACCCCCCATTTCCCTCGCAGCCCACTCAGCACATCCCCAGGTGACAGTCGCACCTGAGTCCCTGAGCCTTGTCTCAGGCCCGCTGCCCACCGCTCTTAACCCTTATTCCACAGTAAAAAGACACATGAACAGCACACGTCCTCCCCTCGCGCCAGCTGCTCTGCCTTCCGGGCCACGCGTTTCCTGACCTCTGAGCCCTGCTCTGGCCGCTCCTCCACTCCTGGGTTAGGAGGCTCCTCCAAGCTCGGTCCAGCAGGTTTTCTCGAAGCCCCTTCTCACCTCCGTCCGCCACCCTCCTGCTCACTGTCTACGTTTTCTCAAGACTGTGGCCCCTGGATCAGCGCCTTCCTCCACGCCCATGTCCTGCCTCACCCAGGGGAATTTTAAGACCCATTTGACCTGTCCAGCACCCAGGCCTCAAGTTCTTTGACCTCCTCAACCCTTGATTCCCCAAATTGCATCCTCGCCCACAACTAGCCTACCTCTCGAAGCCTGAGTTCAGGTCCCCCGTCACTGACCACATTCCACTGTCCGTCCACCTTTTCACGTTTCTCCGTTCATCCCACCTGACCCCAGATAGCCTCCAGAGTCTGGATATCCCCTCCCAGGCTTTCCCCCAGCAGTTTGCCCTCTGCTGCCCTCTCTCCTTCCCCAGAACACCACCCCCCGCCCCGATCCCCGCTTTGGTACTCTGTGGCCATGATACTCTATCGCACACCTTTTCATTCCTCATCCCCCTGCAAGTCCCAGCCTTGGGTTAGTGCCCTGCCCATCTTCTTCACCCAACCTCCTTGGCGTCTGGGACCTACACGGGTCGGTGCCGCCTCAGATTTGTATCTCCGGTTTCAGTAGGGTCCTCTGTGCTTCTCTCCACCCCTGCCATCACCCCCTCCATCCCCACCACCATTTCTCACCGACCTCTCTCAAGACTCCATTTCCATCTCTTCAGATCACCCCTCCTCCTGCCTTCCTACATTATAAAGAAAACCAAGGCCGTCAACTCTCCCCACCTCAGTCCCTATAAATGTGTCTGTATGTCCACCCACTCCACCCTTCCCCTCCCCTGCTACTCCTGTATTCAGGACACACCTCATGCACCTCCGGTGGCTGTCTCCTCCCTCACCTGTAGCCCCAGTTCTCTCTGTCTTCTCCCCCATCAGCTTGGAAACATCAGCTCTCTCTCATCTTTAAAGGGCCACCCTCGACCTGGGACTTCCCTTCTAGAAGCCGTGCTGTCTCTCACTTTTCTTTTACAGTTAGGCTTCTTAGAATAGTAACTCCTGCCCACTACCTCCACTTTCTCACCTCCTGTTCACTATTAAATCCACTGCAGTCTGGCTTCTGCTCCCACAGCTCCACTGTATCTGCTCACCGAGGCCTCCAGTTACCTCCTAATGTCTAAGCACCCGGGACATCCTGGGTGCTTGTTGGACCTTCCTTTCTGCAGCACTGACACAGGGACCCTCACTCCTCACTCATCCCTTCCTCACATCACTGTCTCCTGGTTTGCCTCCCGTCTATGTATCCTTCACGGCTGCTGCTTCCTGGGGTATCCTCTGCATGTGGGTGTTTTCCAGGTTTCCATTCTCGGCCTTGCTCTTTTTCATCAAGGTCACTGACTTAACTACAAGTTCTGTTCTAGTGGTTCCAAGTTCCTCTCTCTAGCCCGGACCATTCTCTGAGCTTAACACCTGTTTTTCCAACTGCCTACAGAACATCTCGACATGGGTGACCCAGAGACCCCTCAAACTCCACGTTTCCAAGACGAACCATCATCTTCTCCCTTTAATCTGCTCCTTCTGTGATACCCAGCCCAATGACACCAGCACCCACCTCGCCTCCCACGCCTGAGACCAGGGGGCCGTCCTCAGCGCCGCTCACTCTGGTCCCTCGCTGAGTCAGCCACCACGGCCTGTCAGTTCCACCCCTCAGAGCTCCACCATCCGTCTGCTTTTCTCCAGCCCCATCACCACTGCCTTAGTGCACGTCTTTATTCTTCTTGCCTCCCGACTGAGCTTCTTCCTTCCAGTCCTTCCCACTCCACCCTCCGAGCTGTCGCCAAGGCAGCCATTCAGAAACAGAGAGCTGATCACATCATTCCCTTCATTAAAATCTTTTCGTCTCTTCCCACTGCTTTCTAGGTAATGTCCAAACTTGTGGCCTACCCTGGCCGCCCATCTCTCCACCTTTAGGTCCGACAACTCCACCACACCCCACCCGCCATGTGCACGCGCGTGCACACATACACAACACACACACACACAACACACTTTGACCGTGCTGTTTCGTGCCTCTGTGTCTTTGCACACACTATTCCCGCTTTCTGGAGCAGCCTCCTGCCATCTTTACTTCGCTGCCTAGTTTTTCTGGTTAATCCCTTTGTCCTTCAAGATTCAGTTTAATCATCATGTCTCCCAGGAAGCCTCCCCGGCCCCCTCCCCAGGCTGAGCTGAGTACTCTCCCTCAGCGCCCGCCTCCGCGGCACCCCACGCTTGCCTCCCTTATCACACCTTACTGGGGTCACCTATACTGTATACTTCTCTGTGTCCCCACTAAACCGTGGGTCGTGCAGGGACAGACGGGGACCTCACGTCACGACAGAGCAGGTCCTCGATGAGTGTGTGAATGGTTCTAGTCCAGGTGTTTTGAGATGCTCTCAGAGGAGCAGGCAGCTGCCACAGTCCACACGACGATGTCTGGGAGCGGAGGGCGGAGGGCGTACCGCGGAGCGTCGGGGGCGGGGCCGGGGCGGGTCTCCCCGCTGGGCCTGCCCCTCAGTCTGACTCCTCTCTCTCCCTCCCTCAGCCTACATGAAGCGGCGGCACAGCTCGGTTAGCGACAGCCAGCCCTGCGAGCCCCCCTCCGCTGGCATCGACTACAGCCAGGGCGCCAGCCCCCAGCCCCAGCACCAGCTGAAGAAACCCCGAGTGGTGCTGGCTCCCGAAGAGAAGGAAGCTCTGAAACGAGCATATCAGCAAAAGCCATACCCGTCACCAAAAACCATCGAAGAACTCGCCACGCAGCTCAACTTGAAAACCAGCACTGTCATCAACTGGTTCCACAATTACAGGTACGGTTCTGCTCTCGCCCAGTAAGTCAGCTACAGCTTAGAGAACGCGCGTTCAGCCCTCGGGAAGAGGCCGACGGGTACTGCAGACACTGGCTGTTCACTGTGCACAGGGACGATGTGATGGGGATTGAGAACTTGATGTTTGGTCAGTTAACTGGCTTCTTATTCGTACTGGCGTTTTAAACCCCAAAGACGTAGGGTCATATAGTTAGAGACCAGAAAAAAAAATCTCTCAGGGCTACCATTTAAAAAGGGAGAGTGTAGTCATTCATGGTTCCACAGTAGTGACTGTGTATTTGGTGATTTTTTTAATGCTTTCTCAGGGTCTTTTACAGTATTGTTTTCCAAATTAGTTTGATTCGTTTTGTAATTAAATCAATTAGGTAGTGTAAGACCCTTTCTTCTGGGAAAGTCATGAGTTAATGAAGATTTATTGAGCATCTACTAGGTCTGCAGACACTGAGCTATGTGTTTTAACCAGCACTGTATCACTGGATCCTCACAACTGTGTAAGAGATACAGTTTTTTCCACATTTTATAGATGAAAACATAAAGCGCAGAGGGGTTAAGTAACTTACCTGAGGAGGGAAGGGCCCGGTGCTCTCCTCTAGAACAAAGGACTGGGGTAAAATGTTTGGATTAGATCATGGAGATCCACTGACAGATAATGAATTGTCGATCACCGCTATAACCAAGACTCCCTACTGCTAGAAACCAAGAATTCTCAGTGGCCTGATGGAAATTCCTGCCTGTTTAATGCCTTGTACGTGGCCATCTCGATCGCTAGTTCCCATCAAAACATCATTTTCCCTAGGGCTCAGCAGAACTGGGGTAGGTGCTCCTGGTTATACCATGGTGACAAGTACACATGTACAACCAGTGCAGGTGGAGCCCTCATGGTTCCTAACCTGAAATAAGTTGCAGGCAACATAAGATCACAGTCAGGGGCTAGAGGGGGTTGTGTCTTAGAGTGGGGCCTGCCTCATTGGACAGGCGCTGCTGGAGCTTCTGACAGGGCACAATTGTTCCCAGGTTCTGAACAAATTGGAAAAAGTTTAACTATTAGATGGGAGCCAAAATAATACCTTTATTGCTGATGAGCTGCGTTAGCCGATGTAGCTTAGTGTGAGAGCCAAACAGACTTGCTCCCTGACCCTGAAAACCAGGCCGGTTTATCCATCATGGCACCACTGGCCCCGGCAGGCCTCCCCATGCGTAGGCTGGCTCCCAAGAAGACAAGGTACATGAGCTGAGCACGGCCAGCTTATTCATCCTACATTTACCAATCAGATAAAAACAGAGGCAGAGTGAGGTCAGCAGTGACAATAAATGGAGAGCTCCCTCTGCACGGAAGGAAACCTCCAAAGTAGTAAACTAAAGTGCAGTGAAGGCTAGTGAATGGAAACGTGGGCAGAAGTTCACCGCAGCCTCTCCTTGCCAGGTGTCACACAATCCTCCTTTCACTTTCTAGACACAAAGGTGCATTTGAATGTGTACTTTTGAGTCTTCTGCAAGTTATGTCCATTTTAATGCAAGAATCATAACCCTGGACAGGGGTGCCGGAAGCTGTAGATTGCTGAGCATCTGGGTAAAGGTGCTACCAGTCGCACAAAACATCTCCAAAGCCATTTCCCCTGGCCCTGCTGGGGCCACCTTTTTTTTTTTCCAGATCCCCCTACAGGCCTCAGTTGAGTGGCAGTCACTGCCTCCTGGCCAGGGCATGCGCTCTCCATGTTTCCCAGCTGGCCTCCTGACCACCATAGTAATGCCATCACATGATGGTCAGCTGGTCATTGTGGAGATGCCTCACTTAAGCATTTAAGCAAATTCAGCTATAAAGAGAGAAGGGGGAGATGGGAAGAATAGCAGTAGAACCTCAAAAGCTAGTCATGAGCTCAGGTCCAGACCTAGAGTAGATGGATGAGCAATAAATGCTTTCTGTCAAACATACTCCACAACAAAGCAGGCTGGTAAGTCAAGTGGGATAACCAAGGGCAGAGGTGAGTTTCACCTGCAGAGATCTGGATGAATATCCTGGAAGAGGTATGATATGGCAGAGTCTTGAAAGAAGAACTGAACTAGAGAAGAATTTTATAAGCCACAAAATAGGCTGGATGAGAAGCGACACCAGGTCATTCAGAACTGGCAGAAAGCCCAAAGAATTGAAGTCCCTTTGCCTAAGGTCACCCAAAGGAGAAGTGCAGAGCAGAGATTCCAACTGAGCGAGCACTCTCTCCGTGGCTTTAGCTCTTTCCCTTAAATGCTTAGTCCAGACCAGCTTACCTGGTACGTCCCTCAGAGCTTCACACAAGGACGAGCACACAGTAGCACTCAGCACACATGCACTGAACGTGTTTTAATTCCTAAGCAAGAGGGCAGTTTCTTAGGTTCTTTCCACAGTAGTTAAACATAAGTTGATTTATTTTTTACTGCGCCACTGGAACCCTTAGTAATGTTTGGGGTCGATTTTTGCCCCCATCAAAAAAATAAAATAAAACTTTACTTCCTCTTATCCTTTCACCCTAAGGAAATTAGAAGTACTCTAGGGTGACCATTTACCCAGGAATTTCAGAACAACATAGCACAGGACACCTGGTCTCCTGGAGAAGAACAGGTCCATTAGAAGAAGTTCTTCCAAGTCCTAAAAGCCATGGCATCCTGTCAGCCTTGCATGACTTGTCTGAAAAGCAGATTTGCTTCTGGGACCTGATCTTTCTAGACCAGAAGATAATCTTCCTCAGGGACATGGAGACAAATCTAGGCTAAGAAGGATGACGTCTCGTATCTGCTGAGCATATAACATGTGCCAGGCACTGAGCCAAGAGCTTTGTAGATGTTATCTCATCACTTCCTCTGATCAGCAGTTGAATTCAGTGCTTGCTGCCAGCCCCGTTTTACAGAGAAAGGTTATTATACACGTTAGCCGAGCCAGTGAGGGTGGCAGCCTGGATCCCAGGCCCTGGGCATGAAGTTGTCCCTTTCCTCCCTCAGCCCTTCTGTCTCAGCCTCAGTACTTACAACAGGGACTTTGTCATTGAAAAGGCAGCTAGATGGTAAGAACAGAAGAATAGTTCCTTTTTTTTTTTTTTGTCTACTTTGTGTCCTATAGTATACATTAATATTTAATTGTAACATCTCTGCAAGGAAGACACTATTCTCCGTATCTTTCTGCTGAGGAAACTGAAGCTCATAAAGGTTAAGGAACTTGCCCAAGTTGCCTGGCTAGTGAGTGACAAGCCAGATTTCAAACCCAGGTTTGCCTGGTTCCAAAAAGCCTGTTCTCCAAGCCGGGCCAGGCTGCCCCTGAGACTCAGAGTTAGTCCAGGGTGGGCCTGTGGCCTGGATGGGACCAAACCCTCAGCTGCCCACCTAGCCTCCCACCTCCGTAACCAGGGTGGAATGGGATTGGGGGTTCATCCCAACGGGTATTTCTGGCTGCCAAAGGGCTTAAAAGCCAGTAAAGAGCAGGTTCGCCCTCCCAGCAAAGTGCCCAGGAAGCTGTTTATGGGAGCTGCCATTTCACGGGCTCCCAGCGTAGCCCAAGGGAAGGAGGAGAGTCTTCCGTTATCCCTGGGAACTTCTGGGGGCCTTCAGGATCTCACCTGGGTAGCTCTGGCTCAGGAATCATCTTCAGGACAAGGGTCAGAGCTCACCCTATGTGTGGAGCAAAAAACTATGTAGCAGATAACCATGACCAGGGTTCTGATATACAGGACTCAACTACAGCCGGATTCTCCCTGGCCCCAGCCTCCCTACGTGCAGCACAGGACCTGGCATACTGTGGGTTCTCAAAAAATGTTACCTTTATTGAGTTATATGCACTGTAGCAAATATCTTCGTGTATGCCTAACCCCAGGGCTTTCTGCAGTCCCAGTTTCTGCAGGACACTGGGCTTGGTGCTCATTTCCCTGAAGATGCTTTTCCACTAACAGCTGGCTCATGATCAGAGGCTCTTTCAGCTCTTTGGAAGAAACACCTAGGGAGCCTTCTGATTAAGCCTAGTACTGTGAGCATGATGGGAAGAGAAATTCCAACACAAAACAAAACAGACTTAACAACAGCCCTTTCATGACATCACGAAGGGCTCCAAAACAGGGAAGGCCAGGGCCCTTCTGTAGCTGTTTCCTTCAGACCCCACAAAACAGTGAAGCACACTTTCCACCGCAGGCTGAACTCAGCTTGATTAAAACATGCTTGGGCTTCCCTGGTGGCGCAGTGGTTGAGAGCCTGCCTGCCGATGCAGGAGACACGGGTTCGTGCCCCGGTCTGGGAAGATCCCACATGCCACGGAGCGGCTGGGCCCGTGAGCCATGGCCGCTGAGCCTGCGCATCCGGAGCCTGTGCTCCGCAACGGGAGAGGCCACAACAGTGAGAGGCCC
The DNA here is from genome assembly GCF_964165515.1 of Mesoplodon bidens. Classification (NCBI taxonomy): domain Eukaryota; kingdom Metazoa; phylum Chordata; class Mammalia; order Artiodactyla; family Ziphiidae; genus Mesoplodon; species Mesoplodon bidens. Next base: position 36,497,030 of record NC_138171.1, read on the forward strand.
GCGTACCACAAAAAAAAAAAAAAAAAAACATGCTTGATGCGTTGGAGCACGTTATTTGGTCTCCTTCCTGCTTGATCAGAAATGACCCTTTCCTGGTTTTCTTTTAGAGGAGGGAGTTAGTTGAAATACCTAATTTGTCAGAATCCCGCCTCAGCCTTGACCAGAGGCCCTGCCTGGCCCGTGGCTCAGAGCGGGACACTGAAGATTTTCACTTTGGGCACCGTCTAGTAATTGGTTCTCTCTCACGAAGTCCAGATGAGGAAGCAGTGGTTATCATTCATGCTCTCCTTCCACGTATGAATTCAGTCGGCCTTTATCACCGTACACCAAGCACCATGCTGGGCCTGGGGTGTGCTAAGAATGGGACCTCGCCATTCACAGCCTGGTTGGAGGTGGACTGGCATGGAGGTGGAGGAACCTTGCCATTAAATAAGTAACGCTGGCGCTCCATCCTTGTGAAGAGGGGACTGGCATGCCAGCCAAGGGACAGGTTACACAGAGGCACCGAGTTTAGGAAACCGCGGGGTCTTTGCTGGCTCCTGGCTGGGAAGGGTGGGGCGGCTTTAAAGCAGGGCCCAGGAGCGGGCCCTGCTCCGCTCTGGGGCCCGCAGGGGCCTCAACGGCTGTGCCGCGGGTGGGAGTGTGAGATGCGGTGCGGTGGACGGAGAGAGGGCGTCGGGGCGGAGATGGCAGGAGGCTCAGGCCGCAAGGGAAGGGGCGCAGAGCGCCCGTGCGCGGCGGCCCTTTCATGGCGCCCCCCTGCTTGTGTCTCGTAGGTCTCGGATCCGCAGAGAACTGTTTATTGAAGAGATTCAGGCCGGGAGCCAGGGCCAGGCCGGGGCCAGCGACTCGCCGTCGGCCCGGAGCAGCCGGGCAGCGCCCAGCTCGGAGGGCGACAGCTGCGACGGCGTGGAGGCCGCCGAGGGCCCGGGCGCCGCGGATGCCGAAGAGTCGGGCGGCCCCGCGGCCGCCGCCAAGTCTCAGGGAGGGCCGGCCGAGGCGGCCATGGCCCCGGAGGAGCGGGAGGAGGCGCCGCGGCCGGCGGAGAAGGCAGAGCCGCCGCCCTCGGGGACCCCGGCCCCGGACGCCGCCACCGACGAGAGCCGGCCCCGGGCGCCACCGCCGCCGCCGCCGCCCGAGGGCCCCGCGGACGGCCCGGGGCCCGTGCCAAACCCCGCCGCCGCCGCGCCCGCGGCCGGGGAGGACGCCGCTACCTCAGCCGCCCCACCAGGGGAGGGCCCGTGCAGGGCCCGGGACGGCGCCGACAGGAGTTCCGCTTTGCCAAGCACCAGCGCGCCCGCGGCCGCCCGCAGGCCCAGCTCGCTGCAGAGCCTCTTCGGCCTCCCGGAGGCGGCGGGCGCCAGGGACTCGCGAGACAACCCCTTGAGGAAGAAGAAGGCCGCAAACTTGAACAGCATAATCCACCGCCTGGAGAAGGCCGCCAGCCGGGAGGAGCCCATCGAATGGGAGTTCTGAGAGGGCGCCGCCCGCCCGTCCCGCCGAGCCGGGCCGAGTCTGGCCGAGCCGGGCCGCGCCTGACCGGGCAGGGCTGAGTCGGGCCGAGCTGGGCCTAGTCGAGCCGAGCTGGGCCGAGTCGAGCCGAGTCTGGCCGAGCCGGGCCGAACCAGGCCGAACCAGGCCGGGCAGGAGGTGGGGGGCGCCGACTCCGCGGCCTGGACCTTGTTGCGCACTTACCGCCCTGCGGGCCACAGGGCAAAATCGCCATAGGCCAAGGTGCATATAGAAAACAAAGGAGCATTAAGCCCAATCTATGTCGTGTTTTCAAGGAAGAAAACGGAAATGTGTAGTCGAGCTTTTTTGTACCCTGAAGTGTTTTTTTTATTGCCCTAAGTGATTTCCACAGGTTCTGGAATAACTCTTACAGCTTTGCCTTGCGCCCTCCTCTTTCGTGTGGGCTTTAAAAAAAAAAAAAATCAAACCCACATATTAAAAGGGGGCTTTTTATCTGCCATCTAATGGCTTCAGAGCGATAATACACTATTGTCTTCTTAAACCAGGAAAAAAAGGGGGGGGGATTTTTCAGAAAAATTTAAAAAGAAAGTTTTTGTAGCTGTTCAGTTGCCACTAAGAGATTGCACAGTCAAACCGACTCTAAACACACTAGTTTGGATTCCTAAATATTTTCAAGCAAAGAATCTTCTCCTTTGAAACTTTGAATTAAAGTAAAACACATTTACTTCACATATTTTTTAACAAAAAGAAAAGTCACATCAGGAAACTATCTGATTTTGTGGTAGCTGACGTAGTGTTTTCTTGTACGTGAATAGAATCCTGACATGTAGTGCACATTGATCCATAGCTTTAACTGACTCTGGGCTTTTGCTGACCAGGGTTTGTTTAATACACTCCATTCTAGGCCAAATCAGGACAAAAAGAAAAGATCCGAATCTAGGTATTTTATAATCTGCTTTTTAACCTCTAACCGCAGAGCACGCTGATCAGACCTCATATCTCGGAGGTGTAGGAGACAAGTTAGAACTGTAGCATGTACCCGTTCATTTTGTTTAATTTATGGTGTCTTACGTCTGTGTTAGTGCGTCTTGCACACATACGAGCGTTGAAAGAAAGGAGGAAAGAGTAGGCCGCGAAGGTCGCCGCAGGCAGATCTGGGGCCACACAGGGCCCCTCGTAGGCAGCAGTCTTTCCACGACACAGAAGGCACCGCACCTCACACAACTCTCCCGGGCACCTGATGGACTGAGCCCCACCAGGGGACGCCGCTCCCTGGGCCTGGGCAGGGCTAGCGCGCGCACGCTCTCTCTCTCTCTCTCTCTCTCTCGCTCTCGCTCTCGCTCTCGCTCTCGCTCTCGCTCTCGCTCTCGCTCTCGCTCTCGCTCTCGCTCTCGCTCTCGCTCTCGCGCTCTCTCTCGCGCTCTCTCTCTCTCTCTCGCTCTCGCTCGCTTGCTCGCTCGCGCTCTCTGCCTTTCTCTCTCTCTCTCTCTCTCTCTCTCTCTCTTTCTCTCTCTCTCTCTCTCTCTCCCTCCCTTTCTTCCCACCACAAGCACTGATGACTGTTGACGTCGTGGGAAGCCTCCTTCCTTCCCTGCAGAAGAGAGAACGTGGCAGTCTGGGCTCGGCTCCCACCCCTATAGAGATGGCCCAAACTCACACCAAAACGCTGATGCTCTTCACTTCCAGACCAGACCATTGGCCCTCCATTCATTTTGCCTCTTGGAACGTTCTTTTATGCACAGTTTAGGGCAGTCTAAGTACAAATCAAAAGTCTAACTTGTCTCTGATTCCTCCTGTCGTCTATGTGTATATGCGTGAGAACAGAGGTGGATGAGTGTGTGTGTGCGTGTGTGCAATTTTATACGTCTGTGTATTTTCTTAAGTACCTGTGCACACATAGAGTGCATTACTGCCACCTTTTTTCAATAAGCTGTTTTATCAGTTATGGCTTCTACAAGTTTGCTAATTTAGACTCCTTTATTGCCATATCTTTAAACTAACAATAGATGATTTCGGTATATATATATATTTTTTTTTGCTTATTTATAGGTGCTGTATTTTATTATCTGATTGTTAGGAAGGGATGAGAGGGGCAAATATTCTTTAGAGGGATAGACTGCCGGCAGTATTGGGTATAATTTACAAGATGTAGTTGTCATACTGTATATTACTGATTGAAACCTTTTTGACCGTATTGTGTATCATTGAAACCTTTGTCTTAGGTCAACATCTTTGGATGACATTTTAATGGTGCATTCATTATTTCTTAAGTTTAATTAATATTACCTTTTTTTGATTTGGGGGGGTGGGAGGGAGTTCTAATTTTAAAGGTATGCTCCCGCTATTACACCTCAGTGTGCTTGTATTAATTAACTTGTAGGACTTTGACTGTAAGATGTGAAACCACATTTCTTGCATGATGTTTTAGAAATTATGTATTTCATTTACAGTCTTTTAACCTGCAACTGCAGCACTTAGTTCAAGTTTTCACAAGTTTAAGAGTCACTACACTAAAGACAATGCCTTTTCATGAATAAGAAGTTTGCAGAAGGCTCTAGGAGGCTGGGAGGCAGGCCGTTTGTCTTTTGATGGTTGCATATCATCTCTGAACTTGAAATCTGGTTCGGTGAGCAGAGAATTCAACATGGAGGAGCTTAAGGGGAAAACGGATTCACATCTGGCTGAATCCAGGTGCGGTGAGAAGAGCGAGTTTGCATTCGTGACCCTCAGGACAGCAAGCAGCAGAGCCCCTGACAGCACTGTGGTGCCCTCTCCACGAAAACTTCGAGGAGGGATTTTGTCGTCACGTGTGCTCAATCTCCAAATACCTGATTTTCATTAGAACGAAAAGCAGGGCGTTAACAGGGAATACTAGGGTAGTATTTTCGTTTTAAAGGCATGACTGTTATTTACTAAGGTGTGAAATCTGAGTAAATTGAAAAAGTATAAATCTGTCCATCCTAGTGGCCAAATAGTAACGTCTAAAACAGCCACTTTGGCTCTTCCAGGCAATTTAGTCATTTTTGTTGTTGTTTTGGTTTTTTTTTTAAACTAGGTTATTGTTGATTTCCATTCTATCTTTTTTGCCAGGCTTACATCTGGGTGCTCGATACAATCAGTTGGTTAAATTTTGCTTGCAGTTCCATGTTTGTATTTTTTCCTCTATTTATTTTATTTTATTTTTTTGATTGCGATCCCAACCCTATGATCTCTTGTGTTAAGCTGTCACTATAATACTTTTAAGAGCTGCCACTAAATAATAGAAACCGGGGCAGGGGAGGGGGTGTCCCCCTCCTCTTTGCGCCCCTCATTTTGAGTCCAAGGGTTGATCTTTCATCTTGAGAAGCAATATTCAAGTGCCTTGAACAGCATCCTCTCCGTGGGCTTTACCTTCAGCTGGCTGGCGTTCCAAGCAGTAGCTCCCGCAGGCAGCCGACCTCTTCCTCTTTACGCTCCATCAGTTTAAAAAGCTGATTTGTACCTCTCCCCTGGGGAAAACGGTTTCCTATAAAACACTAACACTTAATTACAAGCTCCATTATACCATTTTAAATGGCTTCTTTTTGTTAATTGAAGGCAGTGTTCATAAGTTAAGGTTTTTGCCATTACTTAGCTGGCTAAGTGGAGGCTCCGCGTACAGTCAGTGTTCACGTTCAGCCTCTTGACCCGTTCCTGCCCACGTTCTCCTGTGGTGTCTGAGGTGGAAGGGGTGTGGGTTCTGTCCCAGCCCTGTGCCCGCTCGCTCCCGCCACCTGCCTCCCAGATGGCCTCTTCCCTTGAACTTATGGATCAGGCAGGGTTGTCTCTGACCTCTGTCTACCAGACCCCCCTTCTTTAGAAAGGATTACCACAGCCATCTAGCTCTAACTCGGTTTTCCTCAGAGCCTACCTTCCCAAAGAACATCACGACACAAGGTGGCTTACGGTCAGCAGACTGGAGAGAAGTCTCCAGGAAATGCCAGGATCTTGACTTATATGACTACTCTCAAGCCACGGCCACTACGTCTGGGAAAGTGACCCAGGCAAAAAGATGAGAGTTCATGGCCTCCCTGGGACGGTTTCCCTGAACTTCCAAAGCACAAATGCCTCCCTGCTCATCTCCCTCCTGTGGGCATCTTTGTTTTCCCCCCATTTAAAAGCCAGATATGCTGGTGGGTGGTCCACACCCAGAGTACGACAGAGCTTTGGGTTAAGTGTGCGTCTGTTCTCCCTCTGGCTGTGAGAGACCCTCCCCAGCCAGCCCCAGGCCCAGCCGCCAGCTCCAGGAGGAAGGAAACACCCGAATGCCTCCATGCCTGGGGCCACATCAGCCCACAGCCCTGAGCAGACCAAGCAGAGGGCAGGCTGTACGCAAGCTCTGGCATCAGCTAACTATCCTCAGATCACCCAGCAGTTGTGCCCTAAGAGGTCGGGACGAGAGTCACCGGACAGCTCTGTCCGCAGGCAGGTGCCTTTCCGGCTAAAGTTGGCCTGGATTTCTTTGTTCTCCCTGAATTCATGTCCTTACGTGTAGGGGTGATCAATGAACTCTACTGACTTTCTATGCAATGTTTTTCATTCCTCTGATTGTAGGAAAACAAACCTCCCTGAAAATAGCAGAGGAGCCAGGGGGAGCATAACGCCTGTCCTTCAGGGCTGAGCACAAAGTGAAACAGCGATGGTGATTTACTAGGTCTTGAACTTGGGGACAGTAGCCTTTGCCTTAAATGCACTGTGGCAGGCACCTCTCGACGGGCCTGTGAAAACAAGAGTCTGTCCTTAGCCGTCCCAAGCTGCTCCTCTCTGAGGCCAGTAAGCCAGCTGCATGGAGCGGGTGGAGCAGGGTGAGGTCCTGGCGAGCGTGGTGGGCTGGTGGTCGTGCCCCTTCAGCCTGGAGGTGTGGCTCCCTCCCTGGATGTCCTTTGTTGTCACACTCATTTGTCCCCTTCTACCTCACTAACCATGCTCCCACTCGATCTTACCCCTCACCCCTCAGAAACGTGAGGCAAGTGGGATCCGGGAAGAGAAAACCTAGAAGCGTGGCGTCCGTGAGTGTATCTTGGCCTGGTGGGCAGGCGGCTTCCCTCTTGTGAGCACAACACGGACAGACAGCTGTTCTCTGTGAGGCACGGGGACTGTCCTCTTGGCTTCCACCTGTTCCTGAAGCTCTCACAGCTGTTTCCTTTGCAGGCAGGGGCCGTCTCGGGCCTCAGAGGGCCTTGCCTTTGGCCCGCCTCTGCACTCTGTCCATTCCTGCTCAGCTGTTAAGATCCGTCACAGCCATTTCCCTTGCCCTGGGCTGCCCCTCCATGGCCACGTGAGGTCACTTCCCCAGGATTCCCACTTGGCCTCGGGGAGCTCTGCTGTCTCTGGCGCTGGGCGGTTATCGTTTCAGCCCCTCTGTGAGACCTCCTTGGGAATCTTCTGAAGGGCAGGAGAGAATACGGCCTTCTCCAGCCCTCATGCCCAGTCTTCAGTCACGTGACCCTTTCTTCCCCAAAGAATAGGCCAGTTTCCGCCCCCGTGCTGAAGAAAACCAGCTCCCAGGGCTGCTGGTTAGGTGAGGTGGCCAGAGTGTTCTGATGGAAGGAACTTGGAAGCGCTTACCGGGAGGAGCTTACATTTAGAGCCCCCCCCACCCCACCGCCGCTGCTGCTGCGGTCTCGTTTGGGCCTTGATGGCGTTAGGGGAGCCTTCGTGACCCCCGAGGCAGAGCTCCTGCCCTAAGTGTCAAGGTGGTGGCCTGGGACTCCAACATGCCGTACGTCTGTTTCCCCAGTGCACTGAATGTCGGTCCGGCCAGCAGCACACCTGCTTGCTAAGAGGATGGTCCAGTTTGGCATTGTTAATTCCCATTCCCATCCCTCGCTGCCTTTTGGTAGACGAAAACTACCGGGAAAAGAAGGGAAAGCAAGTTGCCAGTTAAAGTTCCAAAAAAGATCAAGGCTTTGAGACCCTTAGAGATGTGCAGAAAACTGGGGCCAGAGCACTTGGGGCTGATCGAGGTGGCAGAGGAAGGGCCGTGGGCAGTGCCGAGCTGAGCATAAAATGAGCCCTACCCTGGAGTCTGCCCTGCCCTAGCAGCCTGGGAGCCTCATCCCTGGTCAGGGAAGAAGAAGGACATGCAGTTCACCACCACCACCACCACCGTCTGTCCCATCGCAGGAACTGCCCCCACCAGCCCAGGCCTTCTGTCACCACCTTCCCTCCAAAGAGACTGTGTCCACGCTGTCAGTGGCATCCTCCCCATTTTCATTTTTGGATGAAGTGACATTTAGCTTTAACAAGACATTTCCAAAGCGCCTAGTCTCCTCCAAAATGCTAATTTTAAAAGTTGGGCATTGTAGGTGAAGGACCTTAAAAAAAAAAAAGGCTAGTGAGAGAAAGACATTAGGCTAGGCATAAATGTGCACTTCCCATCCCCACTATTCAACATTTAAAATAGCTTTGAGTTGCTCTTCATGGATCATTTTAGCTTATCCAATAGTGTAGAGTCTGTGTTACTGTAATTTCTGTAGTGTTTAGGCTTTCATCTCTACCACAAAATATGCTATTATGCTATGTATCAAGCTTTCTGTGATCAGAAAGGAAAGGTGCCTTATATCTCAATGTCATGGCTACATCCCTATGGAAAATAATCAGAAGCACAGTGTGTACGGAAGCATTGGGACTTCCGTTGGTGAAACCAGACACCAGTCAGCAAGATGCATTGAAGTGGCACGGGGCTGCTTTTGTTTTCTGGTTCCCTTTCTTCTCCTTTTTTCATTTTCCTTTTTTTGTTCTTTTCTCTCTCTCTCTTTTTTTTTTTTTTTTGCCTAGTTTGCTTTAAACAGAAAGCACTTAAATAGATGACTATGTGTAAAAGCTCTGTGCAATAGAAATCATTTTTCTTCATTTTTAAGAGGTAACGTATTGCACACCAAATGAACTCAAAGTAAGCTTTAGACCAGGACGATTCAGGTTGTGGAGGAGGACAAGTTTGTCCACTGTAGTTCCGTGTGTTCATGAACTGAAGGGAAAACAGGCCTCCCCAGCATCCCCCCACCCCCATCTCAGCTTGCCTCTTGCTGACCGCCAAGCTAGGCGTGTAGGGCCCACGGGCACCCACCAGAACTTCTGGCTGGGTGGCAGGGCGGGTGGAGGGGGTCTGTGACTCAGCAGCTGAGAACCTTCCCCAGTGTGAGACCACAGCTATCCCTTCCAGCACTTAACCTTTTCTTGTTGAGATGGATTGACTGCTACTGACCCGCCAGCGTGCGTGAGGATAATTATAAAAGGATGTTTCCTTGAGAAAAAAAAAAATTATTTCTAGCCTCTTCTATTTATTATTAGGTTAATCCTTTAAGTACTTATCAGGAGTATATTGTTATTTTGTGTCGTTGTTGTTGTCATAAATGCTTTTTGCTATCACTCCAGTGGTTACCGTCTTCTGCCTCCTGCCCTCCCCGGCCCCAAAGAACCCAAGGGTCTGGGAGATGTGGAGGGGGGTGGGGGGGAGGGGGGAGGGGGGCCGGCGGGGGCTTCTCCAGCAGAATCAGACGTCTGTCTCCAGGACAGCCACCCAAATACTGGTGGTCTCCACACGTCTAACTTTTCAAAATGAGAGAGTTGATGAACAACAAAAAAAAATGTACCAATGTAAGGAAACGCCAGGTTGAAGGACACTCGCATGAGGAGCTATAGAGGAGACTTAGAAAAAGCAAAGCTCGGTTCCCCAAAGCCTCCTAGAGCCTCTGGTCAGACTTCTGGGTTCATGACGTTTCAGGAGCCCCGGGCAGAGCGGGTGCGGCGGCCTGGTCGAGGCTGACTTCGGGTGAGAAAGGTTTCCGGCAAGGCTCACATGGGCTGACAGGTTTCGGTTGGCTTTCGTTTCTGTTGTTGTTGTTTTCCTTGCCTGCAAAGTTGGTCAGAACCTTCTCGAGGAACAACCGTGTTTCTTAGTCGGGCTGCGGCTTAAGGACCCACCCCAGGGGGGTGGGGTGGAGTCCCTTATCCCCTCTCACATGGTCAAGTGTGGAGGAAGTTTGGACCAGGGGCAGAGCTTTCTGTGGCTAGAGGCACAGCCAACAAGACACCCAGTTGCTTGCTCATCGGGTGTTGGGGTGCAGTGGGACTGGTGGTGGAGGCCAAGGTGGGGCTCCCAGAGGGCCCACCGACCGCCAACTCACTCTCCGTGCCACGACTTTTCCCTCCTCTGACATCATTTGGGGTCCTGCTTCTGTCCTCGTCTCTTTGAAAGAAAGCCCTCTGATGAAATAACGGCCCCCATCCCTCCCCCGCCAAAGGGTTTTCATTTCCCTCCAAGTAGTCTATGCATTTCTCTCTCTCTCTCTCTCACTCACTCTCAAACCGTTTTCTGCCTCCTTGGAAAAACGGGCATCTCATGTCCCACTCTCTGAGACCCCCTCAGAAAATGCTGTGCATTTGGGAGGCATGAGGATTCGTTCAAAATTCCAAAAGCATTTGCGGATAGCTTGTCATAAAATAAAAGTGGGGAAAAGCAAAAGAAAAGGCGGTGTCCCCCACGTCCCTTTCCACTGAGTAAGACCTAGCTCTTTGCAATTGTGCAATAAACTACTTGCCATGAGAGCGGGTGGCCACGCTCCTGCCCAGACTACTAACTAGCACAGCACAGGACGGCCGGCCGCACGGCGGGCCTCTTCCAGATGACTCCTAATAAGCTCAGCTCCCACCCCCACCGCACCCCGTGTCTTGTGGTGTCTTACATTTTAGCAGTATTTTATATTTTCTGTAATGCACTAAGTCTTAGATGTTTTTAGAGCTCATTTGTTCATACAATCACAGACTTTTTTTTTAATCCTCACAATGACCCAATTGACCAAAAAAAACACAAAAAAACAAAAAAAAACATCATTTTTGTACAAATAGCTTTGAGAAAGGTCTCTGTTGTGTTGCTGTGAGCCATCTCTAGTAACATTTTATTTCTGCTATTTGTTTTCAACACGGTAAGTCAAAAGTTGATCCGCCTGGCATGGGGGTGGGGGGAGGCACCCGTCGGCCCCCGGGCGTTGTCCCTTCTGTCTTTGGTTAGCCATACGATGTTTGTTCTCAGCACTGTACAACGGTCCCTATATGATATGGAGAAGCAATATCACTGTATGAAACTCACACCATGTATTATTATTATTCACTAGCACCGTAGGTGTGATAATTGAAGTAAATATCTTTTATACAAACACAAGAACGTGTGGGTCGTTTTTATTTAAAGGGCTCTGGCCTGAGGAGGAGCAGCAAACACTTTCATTTTGGGTTCAAAGGGCACCTCGATAATTGCCTTCCCGTGCTTCCTGGGGCGTGTGGCGTCGGGGCAGGTGTCGGCAGGAACCTGGGCCGGGCATAGGACGCGTGGGGATCTGGGGACCAGCAGGCCCTGCTGTCCTCAGGTCTCCGTCTGGGCACACGGTACGTGCTCTGTAAGGGCCTGCATCGCTGCTTACTGTTATGTCGCCCTTACCGTTCGGGTACCTTTGAAGTGTTGGCCCTCCTGGCACCCGCCTCCTTGTCTGTGAAATAGGGGCACCGTCGCGAGTCTCACAGGCCTGTGAGGACCAGGAATGGTGGGCGACCGTGTAGGGTGTGGCGCCGGCGGCCTGGCCTCAGCCTGCTCTGTGGGGTCTCTTGCTTCGTCCCTGACTCCTGTGATGTGAAGAAGGACAAGCTCAGGGCACCTGTGAATGCAGGCGAATGGGTGGGAAGACGAAGGCGGGAACCGTGTCTTGTGGGCTTCCAGAATGATCGGGCTCCTGAGAAAGGGCCTCTCCAGCCAGCGCTCAGGGCTGGAGGTGGGAGAGCCCTGCAGAGTTGGCTGCTATGTGGTCCATGTGCTCGTGACTGAGGAGGCTTCTCGTCTTGAGATTTACAGGATTGGAAAAGAATTGCCATCCTCACCAATGTAGGACTGGTGGTGGGGGGGAAATATTAGTTCGTTGTGCCTTGATGTGTAGGTTTCAGCATGTGAAGCTCCCACACATGATACAGAAGCGTGAGCTAAACGCGACTCAATTTCCCCTCCATAGGAGACCCCAGAGCAGAGAGAGTCTCCCACCAGTGCTAGGGGCTTCCAGCAGCCCCTGTCTCAACCTGTCACTCGAGTGTGGAAGTGTAGAGCTGTCCCCGAATGTCTGCCCACCCACCCTCCATGGGAGAAGTTGGCCTAAAACCAGTAAGGCTCTCCCAGTTCGGCACTGAGAAACTTAAACCTCACTGGGAATCTTTTCTGTTTCTAGTTTAGGCAGAGCCCCACTTTTTAAAGATCCTTTAACTAAATTAAAAGATATAATGTAAAAAAAAAAAAAAAGCACTTAGCACAAACTCTTTTTACCCAGAAGATCTCCCCAAGTGCTTTTGCCCTGAGATTTAATTAAGCAGAAGTGCAGTTGCACATGGTTTCGCAGGGCTGACTCTTGTTTTTGTAAACGGCCAGCTCCAGAGGCAGAAAAACGAGCAAGATTTCAGGCTCTGACTGCCGTCGGGTGCTGTCCCCACGGGGGCAGAGCGTTCAGCCTCCCTGTGCACGGCCTTTCTCCTTTCTCTCTGGTTAAGTGGATCTGAGCAAAATTATGTGCCTTATTTAATGCACTGGGGAATTGCAGGTTTATACAGGGTAAGGCGACACGATGATGTAATTATTAAAGTGCATGAGTCGTCCACAGCAATCCGGTCTGCTGGTGTTTAAAAGGGCTTTCAAGTGGCTGCCTTGGGGTGTGTTGCTATCTCCTCCATGGTCCTAGATGCTGGATTTGGGGGACACGCAATTTGCAGGCCCACGTGTGGGGAGCCAGGGTGAGAACCCAGAGGGCTGGGGAGAACTGTTGTGATGTTGGTGGGCACCTGGGAAAAGGCTAGCAGATTTCACCAGAGTGGCCTCGACGTGGGAGGTGGCATTTGTGATGGACAGGCAGGGAGGACACCCAAATCGAGGGGCAGCACGTGCACAGAAGAAGGGCGACAACCTGGCGGGTCAGTGGAGCAGGAAGCCGCGGCGCTGGGGTAGGGCGTGCGAGGCGGGAGGCGGACGACCGTACTGTTGGTAAGAACAAAGCCAGGTCTGGAGGGATGCTTCACTAGGTGACGCTTGTTCTCTGATGTCGAGAAGGATTCGGGTGCAGCCGAGAGAGTCTGCAACCCTACTTGGAGTGAGGGGGCCCCAGCCAGGGAGGAAGTGCCCCTCACCCCCTGGAGCCCCCAGCAGGTATGCACTCACTGACTGGGGTGCAGGGTCGCCCTGGGGCTCCGCGCTGGCAGATCTGCAGGCCCAGTGCCAGGGCACAGCCTGGAGGGATCTGGGTGAGGCCTGAGCAGTTATCAGGTGGTGGGTCCAGCAGAGGCCAGCTGGCCCTGCCAGGCTCCTGCCACCTGTGCCCAGCCACCTCTGCCCCAACCTGGGAGACGTGCAGCCCTGGGGATCCCTGTGCAACCTCCCACCTAGAAGAAATGGTGCTTCTCTGCTGGGCGGAATCCGCCAGCGAATCGCACACTGAGGGTTCACTGTGGATCACTGCTCTGGGCGCTGGGGTTATAGCCGGAGACAAACAAGGAGCTGACCTTCTAGTGTGGGGAAGAAGATGATAGACATAATAAATGAATAAGTGAATCACATGGCCACTTAGACGGTGCTAAGTGTTATGGGAGAAAAACAAGGCAAGGCGACAGGAGGAGCAGGTGGAGAGGTTAAAGTTTTAAATAGGTGGTCAGGGTAGGCCTCACTAAGAAGGTAACATGTGGACAGAGTCTTGACAGAGGTGAGGGAATGAACCATACAGACACCCAAGGGAAGAACATTTCAGGCGGAGGGAACAGCAAGTGCAAAGGTCCTGTGGTACAGACGTGCTTGGAAACCAGTACAGCTGGAGCACAGTGACCAAGGGGAGGGGCAGGAGGTGACGAGGTCGGAGAGGCAAAGGGGGAGGCGTGGCAGGTGGGGCCTGGTAGGGCTCTGGCTGTTGTTACTCCGAGGGATGCGGGGGGCCTATAAGATTTGAACAGAGGGTGGTCTGATCTTACTGTGTAAAAGGCTCTCTGGCTGTTGCTTTGTGACTAGATTGTAGGGGTGAGGGTGGAGGAAGGGAGACCAGTGCGGGGGGCTGTTGCCACAATCCAGGTGGGAGGTTGCAACCCGGACCAGGTGGTGGCAGTGGTGAAACTGATTGGATTCTGGATCTATCTGGAAGAGAAAGCCAAAAGCAGGACATGTGACAGATGAGATGTAAGGAGTGTTGGAGAAGGGCAAAGTATGGCCCCAGGGGTTTGGTCTGAGCCACTGAAGAATGGCCTTGCTTCTGCTCCTCTCAGCCCAGAGGATGCCGCCTCTTGGGGCCATGGGACTGGGGCTCCTGTTGGGGCGAAGCAGACTGCGGGGTGGGGGTGGGGGATCAGGCTTCAATTCGGACCCGTTAAGTTTGAGATGTCACTTAGACAGCCAAGTGGAGGATAAGCCCAGGGAAAGGAGTAGACTGGAGACGTACATGCACTGGAGGGTCATCGGCTTATAAATGGCACCCGAGGTGGCCAGAGTGAACGAGAGGAGAGAGAAAGGCGTGCAGGGGTGGCGCCCTGGGTGCAGCAGCGTTCAGAGCTTGGAGGGGAGAAGGACCAGCAAAGGAACCCGAGAAGGAGCTGCCAGCAGGGCAGGAGGCCCGGGACAGTGCCCTGGAAACAGGTGCTGATGGGTCAGTAAGATGAGGGCTGAGAAGTGAGGGCGCAGTGAGGTGTGAGGCCATCCGTGACCTTGACGAGGACAGTTGGTGGAGTGGGCGTCCAAGTCTGACGGGGAGGGTTTACGGAAGTGGACACTCGAGACTAGGCACCTTCTTCAGGGAGTTCGGCTGGAGGGGTCAGTGGGGTCAAGAGAATGGGAGGCTGTGCGTTTCAGATGGGAGGGTAAAGTGCTTGCGTGCTTGTGGGAAGAAGCAAGCGCCGCAGGACACGGAGGAGACTTGCTGAGGCCGCACAGAGCGAGGTGCTGGCACCTGCAGGCACAGGGAGGCATCTCTGGCCGCCCGTGGGGACACCCGGGCACAGAGGTGGGGAGGGGCCGGCTGTGCCAGTGGCTCACCTCCCCTCAAACCCCTCCAGGGCTCCCGCCTGGCTCGCAGGTGGCTGATTTAATAAAGGGGTCCCCCGTGTTCGGGAAAGCCCTGGGTGTGACACCATCCGATCGCGATTGGGGTACGTTTCTGCATTAGATCGCCCTGCAGTCAGAAATCAGGCCTTTACCCGCAGTCATAGTCCTGTCTCCTTAAGTCTTGACCTTGACGTTGCTTTGCTTTCTTTCTCCCCTCTGTGAAATTGAAATACACCCCCTAGAAAGCCCTTCCCAGATTCTCCCAGAAGGACGAGGTCCCATAAAGCTTCATAAAGGGAGGGGGACTGTCTCAGACCCACCTGACATGGGCCACCTTTCAGAGGCGAGGGGTCTCTCTCCACCGCCCCAGCCCCAAGCCCCACGCTCATCCCTCGGTTGCACCTCCCCCTCCAAGACGCAGCCTCTCTCTCTGCACAGGCTTTTCCCCGGGTTGCAGATACTCCATCCTGCAGCATCCTCCTGAAAAACCCCTCTCTTGAGGATGCCGCCCCCCCATCTGGCATCTGTCCAGAGCGGGCTTGTCCCCACCTCTACACCCCTGCTTCTCCCCACCTCCGCCACTGCCTTGCCCGAACGCTCCAGCCTTTCTTGAGACCCCCGTGACCCCTCCTCACTCACTGACGTCTCCTATTCAACGTGGTGTCTTAGCGCTTCCTCCTGATCTCCCCCCGGCTGCCTGCTACCTCTTCTCGGGGTCTTTTCCGGGACGCTCCTGAAAAGGTCAGCATCCCCAGAAGTTCTGGCCATTCTCACCCAGCACGCTCTGGGCATCCATGTCTGCTGCGGGGCGCTCAGTCACCCCAGGACCCGGAGGTCTCCGCAGCCTGCATCTGCAGCCTGTGGGTCCCGCTCCCCACCATACATGTCCCCTTAGCCGTTCCACTGGCACTTCAGACTTGCCATAGCCCAACCACCCAGCGGCTCGCCCCTTCCCCATCTGGGTGGCTACTTCCAAGCACAGGCCTACCCTCCTGGGTTCTCCGCAAAAATGGGGGTCACGACTCTTTCCAGGGCCTTCTACTGCCTTGCCCCAGGGCTCGAATTCAAGCCCAGGTCGGCCAGACTCCAGCTCAGCACCCTCCCTTGACACCAAGTGGCCACCCAGAGACGTGAGAGGAGACGGAAGGAAGTGAGGGGTGGCGGGTCCCACCCAGGGCCTTCCCGCAGCCTTGCCCCATCACCTCCACTGCCCCGCCTTTGCCCGGCTTCTTCCCGGTGCCCCACAGGCAGCTACCTCCACGCGAGCCATGAGGGCACGCCAGCCAGCCCTCAGCTTCACCCAGAGCCACTTCTTGGGGAACAGCCACCGCCAGCACTCAGCCGTGCACCCCCGGAGGTCTCCTCAGTGGCTCACCCGCTGCCTGGGAGCTTCTGCAGCAGTGGCTGAGGCAGGCCCTCCAGACCAGCTTAACCGAGTGGCCTGGCGCCCACTGGCTGGGGCAGCCTAGCACAGAGGGCTTGCTGGCAGGGCTCTCACACGCGCACAGAGTGTCACGTGTGCACGGGCAGGGACCTGGGTACCCACTCACCCCCAGCACCAGACACAGGCACAGACGCGCAGGGAACCTGGATGTCCCCTCATCTCCCCCCTGCCCACGGACGGCTCCTGGAGCTGCAAGCCGCTCCTTACCCAGGGGCCTGCCGAGGAATCGTCTCACTGACATTTTAGCCAACGTTTGTGCCGTGCTTGGGTCCCCTCAGAACAACGCTGCACGCACACCTCCCGGGACTGAGCAGCAGGCCACCTCTCCACGGGCTCCCCGACCTCCACCCTGTCCCTTCTGTCCCCGGGGCCTTCATCCCTCAAGGTGGGAGGCTGGCCACCTGCGCCCTCTCTGGGCTCCACGCCCTCCTCTCATCCCCGGGCGGGGTCTGTCCACCCAGAGCCGTTTTTGGACATGCTCCTCTTTGTGGCTGTCCCTTTGGACGCCCGGTGCCCAGAACTGAACCTGTCCTCTCCCTCAGCCCAGGCCCTTCACCTCTAATAGTGATGCCCTCAGGACTTCCCCGGCGGTCCAGTGGTTAGGACTCCCTGCTTCCACTGCAGGGGGCGTGGGTTCGATCCCTGGTCAGGGAGCTAAGATCCCACATGCTGTGTGGCACGGTGGAAAAAAAAATTTTTTTTTTAATTTTTTAACATTAATAATGATGCCCTCTCCCTACATACACCTCACCATGACTCGCGTCCACCTTCCTCCTGTGCGTGTGTGATGCTCACCAAGGCCCCGTCGCCCAGGCCAGCGGGTGATGACACTTGGGGGGCCGCTCTGGGCCTCTCCCCTCTGGGGTCTACTTAAAGCTCCTGGAGGCCACCCAGGGCCTGCAGGCTGAAGTCCAGACCCCAACCCTGCCACCCACGGTCCTCCTCCATACCCCAGCCTTGCCTTCGGGTCCAGCCTCTTTCCCCAGCCCCACCCTGGACCCTCACTTCGGCCGACACCACCTACCCGCCAGGTACAGAAGGAGCTCAGTGGTGTCTGACGGAAGAAATCCACTCAGAGCCTGAAGCAATGGAGACCCTGATGTGGGGAGGGCTTAGACATAGTCGGCGGTGCACACCTGGGGTCTGCACGGTCCCAGGCCGGGAAGCCTCGGTTCCTCCATCTGTAAAATGGAAATCATCTGATCTGACTGATGAGACTGTCGTGAGGTGTGTAAAGGGCTGGGTGTGCAGCAGGCACCCACGAGACGGAGCAGGTGGGGGTGAGTCTGCCCAGGAGGGCCTGGTGCCATTCTCCTGGCACTGCCCACAGCCTGAGGCCTTGGGGCATTTCTGAGGCAACAGTGCCCCCTGGTGGCTACACAGTCTACCCCGAAGCACAGCACTCCAGGCCTCCGGCCTCAAGCCTCCGCTACCCTCTCTGCGGCTCTGAGCAGGGTTTACTGTCGCCATTTTATAAATGAGGCCCAGACAGGGCAAGTCGCTGCCCAGCGTCACACAGCCAACCAGAAGTAGGGCCAGACCTCAAACTCGGGTCTGCCCAGCTGCCAGGCCACTGCTGTCCTCCCTGCCGACGGCAGCTGAAGGCACCCACGGGGACTGTGCTGGGAGCCTCGGCAACATCTCCCACCCTCCAAAAAGGCAGGAAAGTCCCCACACAGAATTATTTTGGATTTGCTTTGTTGTAAAGACGACACCTGGCACCGGGCTAGGAGAGAGGGACGGGGCTGTGGGCCAAGGGAGTCCTGGGGGAGCTGCTCCATCCCTAACGCTGCGCTGAAGCGTGTTGGCGGAGGGGCCGAGCAAGTCTGGTGTCAGTGGGAGCCCTCACTCCCCCGGCCCCTGCTCGGTCTGAGGGAGGCCGTCCTGCCCCCCACTGCACCTCCCTTACCTTTCTCCCCACTCCTACCCGCCGCGGCATCTCTCTGGTCATTATCCCAGGGCATCAGCCCTGGAAGAAACTTGGGGCTCATTGGGTTCAGCTTCCTTGCCCTGCTTGCCGGAAGCAGTGAGGCCTGGAGAGGGAGAGGGGCTGGTCACAGCGGAGCCGGGGAGGGGGCTGCCCGTTGCTCCTAAATCTTTGACATGGGCCCCTTCCCCTACTCAGAGAATTCCACGAGCAGCTCATGCCAGGAGTGCCCGACCCCTGCCGGCTGGGCTAATGCTGGCCCCTCGGGCAGGGGCACAGGCTGTGGGCTGGGAGGCACAGAGCGGGGAGAGCACCGCGGGTCCCACCAGCCTGCCTCTGACGGCCACGTCTTCCTTTGGCACAGGGCGCTGTGCAGAGCTGCAGGTCCACGTCACGGAGGTCACGGCCACAGCAGCCGAGCAGAGGAACCTGATCGCCCGCTTGGAGCAGGACCTCAGCACCATCCAGTCCATCCAGCGACCGGATGCCGAGGTGAGCCCACCCCCGACCCTGCCCCCTCACCACCTGCCCAGGGCTCTCTCAGCCTCACTGAATACCAGCTTTCCAAGTAAGCCAGCCCATTCCTCAGGCAGCTGGTGTCCACCTGCCCTGCCCCAAGCCCCACAGGGGCTGTCACCTACAGCCTCTGGGTTTTGTCTGCTCACTTCACCACAAAGGCCCAATTGGGGATGCCCAGCCACAGGGCAAAGGACACAAAGCCCCCTGTGTCCGGGCACTGGCTTGGACCTCTGCCCTGGGAGCTCTGGGCAGAAGCAAGGCCGGGATTATCCACCCATCTCACAGCTAGAGGACCTGAGGCCCCGAGATCAGGGAAGGCTGGAGCCCTAAGGACCCTTAGAGGTCATCACATCACCCACCTCATTTTACAGATGAAAAAATGGGGCTCAGGGAGAGAAGCTGGGCTGCCCAGGGCCACACAGCAGGCTGGCTGGCAGGGCCTAGTTCGCCTGGCCTCTGACGCCCATCAGGGCCAAAAGGCCCGGTGTGAACCCCACCACTGAGCTCTGGCCTTGGGGTGAACCTGGGGCCCAGCCTTATCTTCAGTGGCCCACACGAGGCATCCTCTTAGGTCCTGCCACCGCTGTGCCCAGCCCCTGCCTCCAGACCGCCCCACCTGCTCCTTGCCCCCTATGTGCTTGGCCTCCTTGAAGGCTGTGCTCAATGCCCAGTGTGGAGGCACCTCCCTGACCTCTTCCTCTCACCTGCAGGGCGCAGCCGAGCTTGGCCTGGAGAAGATCCCCGAGCCCATCAAGGAGGCCACCGCCCTGTTCTATGGTGAGGAGGGGCCTAGGCAGTGATGGGCAGGGCAGGAAGGGAAAAGAGGTGGTACGGCCTGGGCCATGGGCCCTAAAGAGCACTCTCCTCCCACAAAGAAGGTCAGGCCTCGATGGCAGCAATCCAGCAGAAACCTAAAAGAGGGGGTGAGCCCCCCACTTGCCCTTCTAGGCCTCACCCCCCCACCATGGGACCCTGACCCCATTGGCCCTGCCAGAGGCCGTCGAAGGCTGGTGGGCGTTGGCTCCCTGGGGAGGCCTCAGCCCTGAGATGCAGCCAGAGGGCTGGAGGGGAGGTGCCTCCTTGGGTGTTGAGGCCAGAACCCGGGGCTGCTGGGCCAGGACACGGTGGCGGTGGTAGGGGGTACCCAGTCCCTTCAGTGTCCCTTTGCTTTCCCCAGGAAGTGGGGCCCCAGTCTGACAGATGTAAGGGTCTCAGATCCAAGTATAGAACAAGGGGAGGGTCACTGGGGCCTGGCCCTCAGACAGTGCAGGCAGGAGGGGCCCACCTCAGGGACACCCTCCTCCCAAGGCCCCTATTCTCATACCCCACCCCTTGCTGCTACCCTGGCCCCTCTCCCCCTTCCCCGACCTCTCAGCACCTTGTGGCTTCCACCCCATGGCACTTAGCCAGAACTCCCTCGGGGCTGGTGACCTGAGGGCCCACAGCTGGGCTGTGCCTCCCGCTACTCCAAGCCACTGTCCCCTCCCTCCTAGGACCCTCAGCACCAGCCAGCAGCACCCTCCCCGAGGGCCAGGTGGACTCGCTGCTCTCCATCATCTCCAGCCAGAGGGAGCGCTTCCGGGCCCGGAACCAGGAGCTGGAGGCTGTGAGTCACATCCTTCTCTCCCCTACACTCCTTGGACCTCATGAGGACACTGTAGAGGACACACAGGCTTGGGGGAGAAAGATGTGTCACAGACCATAAACCTCAGTGGGATTAGATTTGTTCTGTGCAATCAGGGAGGGCTTCTTAGAGGAGGTGATGCCACGCTGGGCTTTGAAAGAAGATTCAGACACTCAAGGTAAAGGAGTGAGTGGAAACATGGGGCCAAGGAGCCAGAAGGGAGTGCAGGGACAAAACAGAGAGTTGCCAGGCAAGGTCCCTAGTGCCAGGCTGGGGCGCCACCAAAGGGTTTAAACAGGGGACCAACACTGCCAGGATGGATGGTAAGAAGGTCACTCAGGCAGCCAGTTCAGGACAGAAGCCTGGCCCAGGAAGATGATTTGGGGGTGGTTACCATCGTCCAGGAAGAAACATCTCAATCAGGTGGGAGTTAGCAGGGGCAGGTCCCAGGGAAGAGAGTCTTTGAACCCTATGAAGAGGAACAGCGTACAGATGGCCAGGAGCTCTGTGGGGTCTGAGAGAGCTTGCTGGCTGCTAAGCACCCAGCTGGTGGCCCTCCTGGAGGAGCCCCATAGGGAAAGGGGCAGTCTGGTCTGCAAAGGTGATAGTCCGACTGCACGTGGGTCTTTCACACGCAGTGCCTCCTTAGGGACTCTGCAGACCACTGCCCCCCCAACCCACCCCCAACCCCCTGCATCCCACAGAGCCAGCCCAGGTCCCCCGCTCACTCTCCCCGTAGAAAGAGGAGTCAAGAAGATTTCCGTCTTCTCAAAGAGTCACAGCTTGAGTGGTTGGTGAAATGTTTAGACTCTTGCTCTCCACACCCACAGCTTCCCCCATGGCGTTTCCAGGCTGAGGTCCTGGGGAGGGAGACATTCGCTGAACACCCACTGCGGGCCAGGCCCAGTGCTGGTCCAGTGACAAGGGTGGACCAGATCCAGTGGGACCCTCTGTGATGTGGGCTCTGGAGCAAGAGGCTTCAAATGAAGGACCGTCAGGACTGCTCCCCTCACAGCTGCCTTCATGGACAGTGGACAGGGAATACCCACACGCCACTGAGGGACAGGGGACAGTCACTGTGGAAGGCTAGACAGCCCTTAAAAGAAGGTCTTCAAATTAGATCAAATAGGGAGGAAAGAGTATTTATAATAGTCTACGTTTTGCTTTAAAAATCTAGACTTTTTACCATGTACTTGTATTAAGTCATGGTAAAGGACACATCACTTAAAATTTACCATCTTAGGGCTTCCCTGGTGGCGCAGTGGTTGAGAGTCCGCCTGCCGATGCGGGGACGCGGGTTCGTGCCCCGGTCCGGGAGGATCCCACGTGCCGTGGTGTGGCTGGGTCCGTGAGCCATGGCCGCTGAGCCTGCGCGTCTGGAGCCTGTGCTCAGCAATGGGAGAGGCCACAGCAGTGAGAGGCCCGCGTACCACACACAAAAAAAAAAAATGGTTAAGATGGTAAATTTTTTCCCCCCCTCTGGTATGCGGACCTCTCACTGCTGTGGCCTCTCCCGTTGCTGAGCACAGGCTCCAGACGCACAGGCTCAGCGGCCATGGCTCACGGACCCAGCCGCACCGTGGCACGTGGGATCCTCCCGGACCGGGGCACGAACCCGCGTCCCCGCATCGGCAGGCGGACTCTCAACCACTGCGCCACCAGGGAAGCCCCCATCTTAGCCATTTTTAAGTGTACAGCTCAGTGGCATTAAGTACATTCACATTGTTAGGCAACAATCACCACCATCCATTCCCAGAACTTCTTCAACATCCCAAACTGTACCCATTAATCACTCACTCCCCATTTCCATCCCCCTGTCCTCCTGTAACCACCATTCTACCCTGACTCTATGAATTTGACTATTCTCGGCATCTCATATAGGTGGAATCACAGACCATTTGTCTTTTTGTGACTAGCTTATTTCACTCAGCATAATGTCCTCCAGGGTCATCCATGTCATAGCATGTGTCAGAACTTTCTTCCTTTTTCAGGCTGAATAATATTCCATTGTATTGATGGACCACATTTTGTTTATCTTTTCATCTTTCCATGGACACTTGGGTTGCTTCCACCTTTTTAGCTATTGTGAATAATGCTGCTATGAACATGGGCAGGCGAATTATCTCAAAGTCCCTGCCTTCAGTTCTTTGGGGTATATGCCCAGAGTGGAATTGCTGGATCATATGGTAATTTTATTTTTAAATTTTTGAGGAACTGCCAGACTACCATGGACTTTTCTTGTCCTTTTGAATATTTCGCAGTGTGAAGAAAACACCTATTTAAGCATTTTAATAAGTTGGAAAATGAGTTCACATTTCACTTTGCCCCTAGACTGGCAAACATTAACATCACGTATTGTATGGTTCCGTTTATACAAAATGTCCAGAGCAGGCAAATCCATAGAAACAGGAAGTAGGTTAGTGGTTGCCGGGGGCTGGGGGAGGAGGGGATGGGAAGTGATTGATGACGGGTGTGGGGTTTCTTATTGGGGTGATAGAGATATTCTGGAATTAAATAGTGGGGATGGTTACATAACACTGTGAATATACCAAAAAAAAAAAAACACTGAATTGTACACATTAAAATGGTGATGTTTATGTTATATGAATTATATCTTGATAATAATTTTTAAGCTGATAATACCATAAACAAACAACATGAAGAAAGTGATCCAAGAACTGTGACTTCTGCCTGGTGCAGGGTCTCCCCAAAGCAGGCAGCTTTGAGCAGAGGCTGGCAGGTCAAGGACATGGCCCCAGGCCAAGCAGGGGTTCCAGGTAGACAGAGCAGGACCTGTGCCAGCACAGAGGCCTCTCCCCACACGTCTTACACCACTGGCCCTGCCCACCTGCCCACCCGCCCACCTGCCTGCCCCCAGGAGAACCGCCTGGCGCAGCACACCATCCAAGCCCTGCAGAGTGAGTTGGACAGCCTGCGCGCTGACAACATCAAGCTCTTCGAGAAGATCAAGTTCCTGCAGAGCTACCCTGGCCGGGTAAGTGCCCTCCCTCCACAAGTTCAGCCCCAGGTGTACCAGACAAGGGAGAGAGGTGGTCCGGGCATATCCAGGCGGGAGGGCTCGGGGAAGTGACCTGCTAGGCAATACTGGGCCTGGGGGCCCTCAGAGGGCATCCGACCCCCCCACCCCCTCGGCCTGCCAGCTGTCCTCCCTAGGCTGGGGAGAGCCTCCCACAGTGGAGCCCTTATGGAGGTTCGTTCATCAGAACCAGCCAGGAGGTGGTGAGGCCCAGCAAGAGACAGGGGTTCACAGGACTCAGGCCCACAGGAGTCACGGTGACTACTCTGTGAAATGGGGGTGACCCACTAGTTGACCCCAGGATGTGGGAATTTAACCCCAGGGATGTTGAACATACAGGACAGGCCTGGGGAATTCTCTTTTTTTTTTTAAATAAATTTACTCGTTTATTTTTGGTTGCATTGGGTCTTCGTTGCTGTGCACGGGCTTTCTCTAGTTGCGGCGAGCAGGGGCTACTCTTCGTTGCAGTGTGCGGGCTTCTCATTGCAGTGGCTTCTCTTGTTGCGGAGCACGGGCTCTAGGCGTGCGGGCTTCAGTAGTTATGGCTCATGGGCTCTAGAGTGCGGGCTCAGTAGTTGTGGCACGCGGGCTCAGTAGTTGTGGCTCATGGGATCTAGAGCGCGGGCTCAGTAGTTGTGGCACACGGGCTTAGTTGCTCTGCGGTACGTGGGATCTGCCCGGACCAGGGCTCGAACCCGTGTCTCCTGCATTGGCAGGCGGATTCTTAACCACTGCACCACCAGAGAAGTCCCTGGGCCAGGGGAATTCTTATCTTTTAAACTTATATTAAAAAACAAAAAAAAGCAGAATTTGGTCCAACATTCCAAAAACCTATCAAGAGAATGCAACAGAAAGCTACCCACCCTGTTCTGAGCCGGGAGGGCCCTCCCTGGCTTCTCTCAGCCCCCGGGCCTCACAGGGGACCACCTGGTGCAAGAAAGCCCTTCTGAGACTGTGGGGAGGCAGAATGGACAGTAGAAGGATCGGGAGCGGTGACACGCTGGTTGGGGGCCTCCCTGGGACAAGACTCTCAGCCACCGGCCCCCAAACCACTGGTTGGAGCTGTTCTCAGGCCACCAGAGGGCGCCCAGACTCCGCGCAAACTACACCGTGGGTGGCCCGCTGCGGGGCTGGGGGTCCCTCGTCTCCCAGGTGCTGGCCTGGGCTCCACAGCCACCCTGCACACTCCCAGCGAAGACCCTCCAAACCCACCTCCCTGTACGGCGCCCCGCCCTGTCCATCTTATACATTCCAGCCCCCTCTGGGCCTTAGTTCCCCTACCTGCCCTGAGGCACCGTGGCCCTGATCCCAGGCGGAGACCTCTAACCCTGGGCAGTGCCCCTGGACACGTGGCACCATCCATGTCACACTGTCACCCGGGGCCTTCTCCCCTCCTTCACCGTGCTAAGGAGGAAACTGGGGTTCCCTATGATGCTGTCGGCCTGCACTCCTCGGCCCTGGCCTTCCTGTTGGGTCCCTTGACTGTGACAGGGGTCTCTCCTCCTCCTTTGCTCGCAGGGCGGCGGCAGCGACGACACAGAGCTGCGGTACTCGACCCAGTATGAGGAGCGCCTGGACCCCTTCTCCTCCTTCAGCAAGCGGGTGCGTGGACCCGGCCGCCACCAGCGCACCTGGCCTCAGCCTCCCTCCAGACCCCCCCCCACCCCGCCAGCCCCGGTCTCACCCTGCGGCCCCCCACACTGCACCCTGACACACCAGACCATCAGGGCAGCCCCCAGGCTCGCTGAAGGCCCGGGGTCCACCCGGGGTGGGCCCGGAGCGCCAGGAACACATGCTGAGGGCTATGGGAGGGTGTGTGACAGCGACCAGGTTAGCCCTGGGTGCACACTCTGGGGGGCAGGCAGACAAGCAAAGAGCTCCCAGTGTCAGGTGACTTAACGGTGGGGGGGGGCGGGGAGATTGTAACTCCCCCTCCCCCTGCCCTGAAGACCTTCCTCCTGTAGGCAGAATCGGCCACTGCAGAGGGGGTAGCAGCTCCTGTCACTGGCCCTGCTCACACAGAGGTTGGGGGAGCCTAGGATGTCACCCTGAATGGGGCTGGGCACCAGGGAGCTCCTGGCAGGCCCCCGGGATTCTGCAGGGACAGCAGGGCAGGGTCCCTCTCTACAGTGAGCTGGAGCATTGGGGACCCTTTGGGGTCCTCTCCTCATCCCTCCTCCTCCTTCAGGAGCGGCAGCGGAAATACCTGAGCCTAAGCCCCTGGGACAAGGCCACACTCAGCATGGTGAGTCCCCCACCCCGTGCCCCCGCCGTGTCAGGCCTGGGCCTCTGACTCTGGGCACCTTGTCACCTGCCCTCCAGCCCAGTCTGGAAAGCCCCAGGGATCCCGCTGCCCCTCACAGGCTCCGTCAAGAGTAGCTATGCGAGGGCTTCCCTGGTGGCACAGTGGTTGAGAGTCCGCCTGCCGATGCAGGGAACACGGGTTCGTGACCCGGTCTAGGAGGATCCCACATGCCGCAGAGCGGCTGGGCCCGTGAGCCATGGCCGCTGAGCCTGCGCGTCCGGAGCCTATGCGACCCGAAACAGGGTCCCTCCCACTCCAGACAGCAGCATAATTCATGGTAGGTTCTGGAACTATGCCGCAGGGGGCGCCATTCCCTAGAATTCCTGTGGCCCAAGTTCCCAGCCTAAACACTGGAGTGAAAGGCCAGCTGCCTGTCCTTCCCTCCCCTTGGTGCCCTGGGATGGGTGAGCCCTGCAGGGGTGGGTGAGGCCTGCCCCAGCCCTACTCATGCCTCGCTTGTTCCCCAGGGGCGGCTGGTTCTCTCCAACAAGATGGCCCGCACCATCGGCTTCTTCTACACACTATTCCTGCACTGCTTGGTCTTCCTGGTGAGTGTCCAGGCACGGCCAGGAATGCATTCACCACGCTCCCCCCATCTACCCTCAGGCACAGCGTCTGCTCTTGGCTACTTCTCTCCCCATCAGGGGCCTCATCCCACCCTGGGGACCACAAGCCCACCCATCAGGCTCTTTGGCTGGCGCAGCAGCCCGACTGACTCCACCCAGGGCCCAGTCCCGGAGGGGCTTGGTAGAGGGAAGGGCTGCTGTGGGAGGCTGACAGGTGGGAAAACAGGTCTAATTGACTACTGAGGGACAGCCAGATGGGCTGCACAAAGAAGGGACATCTTGAGCTGAATCTCCTCGGGTACAGAGGGGGCATTCCAGGTAGTGAACACAGCACATACAGGGGCCTAGTGATGCCTGCGTGCCCACCACGTGTGGGGAGAGGTGGGCGTAGGGAGTGCCTATGGAAGGCTCCAGCCTCAGGGATCCCCACCCCCAGAGAGGGCAGTCAAGATGGCCCCTACATGGCTAGCCTGGGCTTCAACTCTGACCCCAGGGCCCAGGAGGTCCTGGCCCCGCCAGTGGTACACCCAGCAACATTAGGGATGGCAGCTGCATCCCCAGGCCTGTCTGACCACCTGTGAAACCAGTGGGCCCGAGAGCATCTCTAAGGCCCACCCATCCTGGAGCCTGGGCCACGAGAAACTTCACGTGTCAGGAAGCCAAGCCCAGGGGCCGTAGGTGGACTGCAGGAGCGGCCGTGAGCAGCCCAGGCAGCTCACCATGTCTCTCCTTGGGCAGGTGCTCTACAAGCTGGCATGGAGCGAGAGCGTGGAGCGGGACTGTGCCACCTTCTGTGCCAAGAAGTGAGGACCCACCCTCGGTCCCCAGCACCACCGCATTCTTATGTTCCCTGCCTTCCCCCAGCCTTCCATCACTGCCCCCATCTGGTCCACCCCATGGCCCCTGCCAAGCCCACTGTCCCCAGCCCCCACGCCAGCACAAGGTGCACGCCCCTTGGAGATCTCCATGGCCCCCACCACCCCCTACATTTCTCTCTTTTTCACACTCGGCCTCAGCAAAGGTTTCTGTGACCCACAGGTTCGCCGATCACCTGCACAAGTTCCACGAGAATGACAACGGAGCGGCAGCCGGTGACCTGTGGCAGTGATGTCCCGGGGCTTCCTCTACACGACAGTGATGGCTGCACTCCCCACCCCTGCTTGTTCAGCTGCTTCTAATGACTTAGGCTTCCCTGGAGAATCCCCAACGTAGACTGCCCTTGCCCTCCAGCCAACAGTGCCAGAGGTCCCCAGGTCTCCTTGGACTCCCTTAAAAGATGGTCTCGGCCACATCCAGCTCCCTAAATCCAGAAAGCTCCCAAGACCAAGCCAGATTGAGCCAAAGGGACACCTTCAGGCCCATCTCAGGCTGGTGACCCAGCCTGGGTCTCACCCGCAGCCTGACCACTAGCCCTGGTGGCAGAGACCTCCCAGCCATGATACTGCTTTCCCACTGATTCTGGCTGTGGTTGATCCAGTTGGGATCCCCTGGGCCTCTCTGTGCCAGGCCCCAGGATCCCCTTGGGCTCCCCTAGGATCCATCACCATCCCACCAAAGCATGGAAGCCCTTCCTTGCAGGCCAGCAGGCTTTGAGTCCAGCCCCGCCACCTGCCTTTATCATGGCCCCACCCCACCCAAGAAGAGAGGGAGCCCCAGAGGGCAGGATAGTTTCTCTTACCCCCTCCCAGCCCCTTAGACCCACTATGATTTTTGCTTTCTTCTTTAGCAAGATATTCTGGCTTTTAGGTAAGGAGGAGCACCCACGCCCCAGGCTCTTCAGACCCAAGGACTGGTCTGAGGGGCCCAAGTGCTTCTTGGCCAAGCAGAACTGGCTGTGGGCCATCCTAACATGGCCACCCTGGGGCCAATGGCAGATCTTCCTAACTTAGATTTGCACTTGCGTGTTCAGCTTTGCACATTTTGAATAAACACATTGTTGCAGCCACACCGGTGTCCTGCCCTCTGTAACTCTGAGGGTACAGGAGGCTGTTGGGTGGGTTCCCGCAGCGACACCCCCAGGAGGTATGGCTAGACCTCACAGGTGCTCTGCTGGCATGGGGCACGGTCCCCCACATATAGGAGGCCTCTCCCCCTTTTCTCACCCCCAAGAATTCCCTGAGTGGGTCCAGAGCTTTGCGGAAACCCAAACCCACAGTGTCTGAGTTCTCTTTTTTTTTTTTTTTTTTACCACACTGCACGGCATGTGGGATCCTAGTTCCCCAACCAGGGATTAAACCCGTGCCCCCTGCAGTGGAAGCGTGGAGCTGCAACCGCTGGACCACCAGAGAATTCCTTGTCTGAGTTCTCTTGAGCAGACAACCCAATCAAAAAGAGAAATCCATTCCTTTCTTAAGAACTGCCTGTCAGGCTGTGGTTGGATATGTGACATCAACTCCTAGGGAACACCTGCTTCCCTTTCTGTGTACCCTGGAGCTGTGTACTCTCCCTTCCCCTTGGGCCCTGCCTGCCACACACTGCAGAGCCCATGCCCACCAAGCCCCCTGTGCCAGGCTTGCATGGGGACACCCCTGAGTCACAGGTTCTAGGCCACCTGGCCTCCAGCCCAGCCCCACTGGTGTGGGTCCCCTCCCACCCAGACAGAGGGCTTCCTCTTGGTCTGTGGTGGTTGGCGTTATCCCACTGGCCAGGTGGCCCATGAGACTGGCTCCACACCCAGCTCCCACCCTGCAGTCCACCAGGCCAGAGTCCCCCATGCTACCCCTGTCTGAGTTTTAGCCCTGAATGCTCTAGAGTTTGTGCCTCCAGGGGTCCCCTTTGGGGTCCCACCCCAGTGTCCCTCATCATCTGTCCCATCAGAACGTCCTCTAAGGCCACAGAGCCTCCTGCCCTCGGGGACCCCAGATAGACCTCTCCTCCCTGACCCTCACTCCTGTCCCCATGACAGAGCTACTCTTGGCTAATCACTCCCCCCGCCTTTCCCCACCCCAGCCACTTCCACTTCTCCCACCAGTTCCTCCTTGTAGGTCAGAGTCCCCCTCACTTCCTCCTCCCTGGCGATCAGCGCTCTTGTCCTGCCCAGGGCTCCACACCCCACGACCCTCCCTGGCCAATGACAGCCCACCAGTGGACCTCAGCCCACTACTCGGAACCAGGTTAGTCCACTGGGGGACCAGGCTCTCCCATCTCCCATGAGGGTGGGGTCCACAGCCAGGCCGCGCAGTGTGGAGCCTCCCTCCCTCTCTCCCACTCTGCAGGCGGTCATGCACCCACCCCTACACTCCCACACGCCTCCCAGCCCCCTTCATAGGTCAGGTTCCCAGCCAGATGTCCAGGCTTCTGTGCAGCTCCAAACGGTGTTTGGTCCGCGCCTAAGCTTTCATTAAGTGTTTGCTAGCCAGGTCCTGGCGAGAGAGCAGCCAGTCTGTGTGTGGAAGGGTAGGGGCCGGGTACCAGGGCCTCAGACCAGGCCTGCCTTGCTTTAGAGCCCCTGTGGAGGGCAGCCCAGGGCTGGCAGGCAGGAGGTGAGGACTCCGGGGCAGTCTCCACCTTCACCAACCCACCGCTCCTCTGTGGGCCCCACCCTTTCCATCCACAAGACTGGGAAAAAACCCTTCTTTGCCTGTCCTGCTTCTTGGGAAATTAGATATGCGAAATGGCTTTGGGAAAGGTTAAAGAGCTCTCTACAGGTCAGAGGTCACAAAGGTCAGAGGTCACTATGGGTTGGGGAGGGCAACATATGGAGGCACTCCCAGCTAGCAGGCAGACCATGGTAGATCACAGAACGGCCAGAGGTGGGGCTGCAGAGAGTTTAGCAAAGGCAGGGAGACGCAGATCTAACTGCTTGTGGGAGCTGAGGGCCTGCGGCAGGGGCAAGAATGGAGAGGAGGGGAGGAGTCCGGCACCCCCCAAGGAGCAAGCAATAGGTGTCATCTCTGAGCAGCCCTTCCACAATTCTGCTCACACTGATGCCCTTCTGCTCCTCTTGGGCGCCTTCCAGGCCTGCTGGAGCCCCTCCATCTCTTCTGGGAAGCCTCCTGGAGGCCCCCAGCTCCCCAGGGGTTAGTCCACAAGCTTTCGCAAAGGCCAGCAGCAGTCTTTGTTCTTTCAGCCAGACTGGGATCTGCCCTAACCTATGCCCCGGGTTTTGGGGCTGCAGAACCAAGCAGGGGTGAGGAAGACAAGGCTGTGTTCCCCTCCCCCCCATCAGCCCTGTGTGACCTCTGAAGACCCCCCGGGTGGCGTCAGTGTCCCCATCACTGTGAAGGTGGGGAGGTGGGACCCGTGTTCGGGTCTTCCCTGCCCTGTAGCCCCGGGGCTATTTCCTGCACCGGAACGCTGGGGGGAGGGGGCGTGGTGCTCGCCCTTGGGATTTATGAGAACCAGACGTTGACTTCTCCCGTTGCGACATCTGGGCTTTCTCGAGACGCCCATTGTCCCCACGCCGGAGGGTCCGGGGCCCCCGCCGGGCGCCCACCCCACTACCCTACTACTCAGGCCACCCACCCGGCCTCCACCCGCCACGCTCCCGGGGCCACCACCCCCGGCTCCGGGGGACGCCTCTGCACGGCGGGGATTCCGGAGCCTGGCTTGGAGCCTGCTCCGCGAGACCCGGCAGCCGCGGACTCTTGCTCCAAATGGAGCGGCTGCAAGCCAGCTCCTAACCCCTCTGGGCCCCAAGGCTCGGCAGTCCAGCCGCCGCCACCGCCGCCACCCGGAGGCAGCGAGCAGCAGCGGCGGGCGCCGAACAGGCTCGTGCTGAGGGCGGGGGGCGCGGCGGGGGCGGGACCTGCCAGGGGCTAGGGGGCCGAGCCCGAGGAGGGGGCGGGGCCGGGAAGGCGCGCGCCGCACCGGCAGAGGGTAGGAGGGGGAGCGGGCGGGGCGCGCGCTGCGCGGGGCTGGGCTCGGAGCGCGCGGGGCTCGGCCGCCGAGCCGGGGCCGCGCTGGGCCAGTGAGGAGCGCACGAGCCTTCGAGGTTGTGGACGACGGAGGGAGGAGCCGCCGCCAACGCCAGCTCCCTCCCGGAGGGACCCCGAACACCCCGCTGGCCATGAGCAGCCGGGCCCCGGGAGGCCGGCCGCGGTCCGGGCAGCGCTCCTCCGGCGCCCCGGCCCTCCCGGCCACAGCTGCGCGCCTGTAGGTATGGCCTGCTTGTCCTCAGTTCCCTCGTCCCCCCGTCCATCACCCCGGACTCCATCCGTCCCTGAGGGCGCGCGTGTGTGTGCGCACTGCTGCTCTGGGGAGCGCGGCCGCACGCGCCCCGGTCCGCGAGTGTTGTCTTTGTGTGCGCGGGTGGGAGGGAGCGCGACGGAGGAGACGCGCCCCCGGCGGGGATCGACTCTCCGACCCCCATCCCGGGCCGGGCGGGAGTGGCGGGAGGGGCCGAGCCGCCTCCGGAGCAGCTGCGCCCAGGCCCCTTCCCTGAGCCCAGGCCCCTTGCTGGGGCCAGCGCAGCGGGCCCCCTGAAGGAGGGGGTCTCTGGCTGGGGGCTGGGGGTGGGGGATGGTGTAGCGCTGGGGTCTCTTCCCTGGGCTGCGGGGTGCGGGGGAGGGTGGAAGGAGGGTGCCGGCCACGAGAGGGACCCTATCTAGACCACCGTCGCTGGGCCGGCACGCCCTCCATTTGGCCCAGGCCTTCTTTCTCACGGTCTCCATTCTCGACCCGCCCACCCCGGGAACTCTCCTGCAGCTCTGGGTAGGGGGGAGGATCTCTGAGGGTGCCGGAGAGGCCGGCGCCTTTAAGAAGGGGCGGGTTCATGCCCTCCATTCAGTCTCTTCGGCCTCGGCCATTGATGAACCTGCGGGCAGCGCGGGGCCCGGCACCGCGCCAAACCAGCGGGCCAAGACCGGGCAAAGGCAGGGACCCCAGCAGCCCACGAAGTGAGGTCTTCAGGGGGAGAAGTCTGCAATGACTGGGACCCCTCAGGAGCTGCGCAGGGCTGACTGGACAGCCCCAGGAGTGACCGTGGACAAAGATAGGCCAGTTGGTGCAGGGGAGAGCCTCAGGGCTGGGAGTCAAACCTGGATTGAACACTACCTCTGCCCTTTGAGCCTCCATTATCTACCCTGTAAAATGGGGATGGTGCTGCCTACCTCCTAGCTGGGTGACCAGCAAGAGTTGCCCCCTCCAACACAGGTCGCTGAGCATGGGGTGAATGGGCACCCCTAAGAGAACGGAGGAGCCAGGGGATGGTTACCCTAAGAGACTTTGGCTGCCTCTGTTTGGGGGGGGTGATCTGAACCACCCCCCAACCCTGCCCCCCGCTTTGAACAAATCTCTTCCATCCTGGCCTCCCTGCTCCATCCAGGAGGCCATCGGCTGTGAGTGACCTAGAACCCTTCAGCTCTAAGAACTTTGGAGGAGGTCTGGCCGTGGGAGCAGTGGCAAGGTTCAGGGCGTTTATGGGGTTCTCAGAGACAGTTTCCCACAGACTGCTTCCGATGCAGGATAATTGAATGATCCTGAGGATTCAAGAGTTAATGCATATGCTTTTCTTCTTACCCTTACTGTGGAAACTCTGTCTAAAATTTCTAGACCCCTCCTCCCTACTTTGTGGGTGTCCCAGGGAGAACCCCCACACACACCCAAGGGTGAGCTTCCCTAGGATGTGGGACCCCCACTCAGGTGGAGTCTGGACCCCCAGGGCTGAGCATTTGGTTTCGAGCTGACTCGTGCCAGGCTAAGGGCCTCTGTGGCGTTTCTCATGTAATCTTCACAACAACCCTGGGGGTTTGGTTCTATTATTATCCCCATTTTGCAGAGAAGGAAACAGATTCAAGGAAGTGAAATGACTTGCCCAAAGTCACTCAACCAACAAGCCAGGCTTCCAAATCACTTCTCTCTGGCAAGAATCTGGTTTCTACCTCCTGCACTGCCTGTCTATTCTGGGTTGTAGGGAATTGGGAGTTTAGGTATATTGGGCCTCCTGGCAGCTGTCCCCATGCCATTCGGGTCCAATCTTAGAGCCTGCCTCGCTTCCTGCTCTTTCACTGTGCACGTGGGGCCGGAGGGGCGGCAGCAGCTTTGGAAACTGGGGAGGTTTCTCTTCCCCACTCACCTGGGTGGGTCTGTTTTTATGGCTGTGCTCTGTCCCAGGGGAGAGCAGGGATGACTCTTCAACATCTAGAGGAGGTCACGGCCCACACCTGTTTGGGCAGAGCAGTGTGTGGGAGTACAGCATCTTTTGGCTCCTCTGGGTGAAGCAGGGTTTGGGCTCCATTCTCCAGATACTTCCGACCCTCTGTGTCTAGGCCCCACCTGGGGGCGGGTATAACACCCAGCTGGGGGCTCACGGTTTGGTAGAGAAGACAGGCCACAAGCCATGTGGTGTAGAGGGACGAGGGGCAGGGTGGGCAGAGTGGAGGCCGGGACAGGACAAAGTGGGGCATTCCCGGGGCCCCCTTGGGCTCAGGGACCTGCCAGCTACCGGGGCAGAGGAGCCGGTGGGGCAATGCCGGGCTGCATGTTGAGACTCCGAGCAGTGGACAAGCAGGGGTTGGAGGAAGAGGATGTATTAAAACTTGGATGTGGTGAGTTTGAGGTGTCTGGAGAGCAGACAGGCTGGGAGTTCAGTTGTTTGGGGAAAGGCCTGGGGAAGCTTTATAAGCATCCACAGTACCCGGAGTTTTGGAATACTCAGAAACGAGGAGAGGCACTGGAGGTCTCAGTTAGGAGTCGCTGGTCTGTGTATCATGAAAAAAGCCAGAAGGCAGACTGGTGGGCTGAGTGGTTGAAGGGGATGTCTGGCAGATTTGGGGGGCTGGGCCATGGCCCAGGGAGGTCTGGGAGGGTTATGAATCAGGGCCTAGGTGAGATCCATGACACTGGGAGAGAGGGAGAGACTGCGAGGCTCAGGCCAAGGATGGAGAGGGGTTGGTGTGTCTGCTCTGCAATGCCAGGATGGCGGGCTAGTGCAGCTAGAGCCATCCCAGCCTGCTCTCCACCTACAGAGCCTGTCCAGGAGCTGTCCAGCACCAGGTGCTCCTGAAGGAGGATAGGCTTCTGTCCTGAGCCCCCAGGCCCCGGCTTAGCTTATTGTCCTGGGGCCCGCTCCCCGCTCATCTGATGTCGACTTCCTGCAGGGCCCAGCCCTGGATTCCCCTGCCCTCCGGCCTGTCAGAGAGCCCTTTCCTCTGAGGATGGCCATCTCCTTTCCCCAGGCAGGGCCTGGGTCCCCCTACTGTGCCCTCAGAGGGAGGGCTCCCCAGGGACAAAGCCCTGCTGGGAGTAGCATGTGCTACAGAAAGGGACAGACCTGAACTTGGCTTCACACTCCCCCCTCACCAATCTGTGGCCCTGGACCCACCAGCATGGCTCCTGACACATGGTGGGAGTTCAGTACAAATCCAGTGAATGATGGGCCAGTCACCTCCCTCGCCAAAAGCTCATTTCCTCATCTGTATGACGGGAGAATCCTCACTTCCTGGCAGGGAAGATGTGAGGGGAGAAGGGTTTTAAACAGGGGCATAGCCCAATTGGATGTGAGTCCTAGAAAGGTGACCTTGGCCACACTGTGGAGCCTGGATTTGTCAGGGGTTGGGGGGGATCGTGGGAAACAAAGAGGCTTGGGAGGAGTCCTCTGCCCAGAGGAGTGGGAGGAAAAGCGGGAATGAATATGAGACATTTAGGAAGTAGAAGCAGAGGAGCTTTGATTTTTAAACAAGTTACGTATTTAATCCTCATGACAGCCCTTTGAGGTCAGTGCTCTTTTACCCTCTGTTTAACAGATGAGGAAACTGAGGCCCCAGGAGGCTGAGTCACACGGCTAGGAAGCAGAGGAGCTGGGATTCAAAGCCAGCCGGTCTGGCTCCAGATCTCAGGCTTTTAACCACTCCACTGTCCCATGTGTCAGATGGCCAGATGTGGAGGAGGGGAGACGCCCCGGCCACGGGGCCCCTGTGATGGAAGCAGCTGTCGGATGCAGCTGTGGGGCCCCCTTGGACCAGGGGTCTGCAGGTCCCAGAGCCAGAGGGGCTTGTCAAGCTCGGGGGCTCAGCAGAAGGGCTTCCCCACTCCCATGGTGGCAAAGGCTGGCAATTGCATGGAAGGCGTGAGGGCACAGAGCTGCTCCGCCAGCTTTTAGCAGCCACCTCCCAGCGATGCTCCTCAGCACAGGCCTTGGACCACGAAGCAGGCAGGTCTGCGTGGGCGAGCAGGATGGTCCCACTTTACAGCTATGGAAACTGATACTCAGAAAAGCCAGGGCCAGCTGAGTCCCGCACCGCCCCTCCCTCCCCTCACTCCGACCCCCACAAACAGGGGCAGAGTTCCAAGGGTTCTTAATCCACACCTGTCCCTGTCGCTAATCAGAGCACCCTCCTCCCCAGACCCACTCTGCAGCAAAGACCCAGTCAGTTCAAGAGTATTAAGACCAGAAATCATGCCCACTCCTGCCTCCTGCCAGGGTCATGGGTCGAGCACAGATATTCTGGGTGGGGAAGGTCAGGGAATTCCAGCTGCACATCCTTCTTGCAGGAGGCCTTGGTTCAGGGCCTGCCCTGTGGGGACACTTTTTGAGGGGGGTGGGGTGGGGTAGGGGGTAGACTTAAGAACCAACGCCCAAGTACCAACAGCGAAACACACTGAGCCCTGGGTACTCTGCCTCTGTCGCGGGCCCGAAGGTTGTCTGTGTGCTGCAGGAGCCAGGGTGCAGAGGGGCGACCGGGGGATACGGTCCCACAGAGGCCAGGAGGGCAGCTGGGAGGAGGCTTGGTGGTAAAGTGCGCGGTCGGCTGGGCTGGGCCAGGCCAGTGGTCCTGAGAAGCCCGGAGGACAGGACATTGGTGATCGTGGTAGGGGCCAGCTTCCTGGAGGGCAGGGGGCAGCCGAGGGAGGCCTCATCTCCTCTCCTTGTGTTGGGGAGACCCCAAGAAGAGGCCTCGGTTTACCCATCGTGAGTGGTTCGCGGTAGGGCAGGGGAGAGGGTGGGGAGCACTGTCCAGCCCAGCCCGGAACACAGCACAGAGGAGGATGCCGCCCAGGCCTTGCCCCCCACCCAGAGGGCAGCCTTTCAGGTTGCTGGGCGGCTGGTGTGCTCTGCAGGGCCTCCTTCCCTCCCCCTGGGGCTGGTTGTCTCCTGTGGTAGGGAGGCCAGCTCCAGCTGGGGCTCCCCGGAACACCCCCCCCCTCCCCCGCAGGTGTGGGCCTGGACCCCGCCGGTGCCTCCCCACCCCTCCAGGCCGCTGTCCACTGTGCACTGGATCGATTGGGCACTGGCCCATTAGCGGGGTGGCTAGGCCGCCTCATTAATATTTTAAGGAATGACCTGGCCAAGGGGTCCGGAACTGCGTGCCACTGGGGGCTGATGGCTGGCTTTCTTTCCTCTTTTCCAATTGTCAGTGCTATTTTTACCACCGGAAGGCCAGCCGCCCCCTCTCCCAGGCGTCTAACCGGGTGGGGGTTGGGGGATTCTCCCGTCTGGTTCTTGGCGGAGGGGTTAGGAGAGTCCATGGCTTGGAAAGGCAACAGGCAGGGACTGGATTATGCTTCCCCTCCCCATCCCACCCCCTGCCCTTCCTCCGTGAAGCCCCATCCCATTACTCTCTGGCCCTGGCAAGATGGGAACAAAAAACATAGCTCCAGGAGGAGAAGCCAGACAGCCCAGCTGAGCCTGGAAGAACCCCAGGGTGATGGACTGGGGAGGGTAGTTTGCCCACCCAGGGCCGCTGGGGGGCCACCACCTGATCCCCAGGCCAGGCGGAATGGGGGTGGGGCTCCCTTTGTCTCCACCAGAGTCCTCATAGAAGAAGCCCTTGAAGGTGAGAGGCAACCTCCTGCCTGCCTCTGCCCCCACCCCTAGAGGGACTGTAGGGCCCCAGTCTTCAGTGTCCAAGGGCCATGACAGGGGCCGCTGGAGGCCACTGCTCCAGCACCCCATGGGGAGCCGAGGCCTCAGGAGACATAGGGCCTGGCCCGAGACAGGGCCCACATCTCCCACCGGCCAGTCCATTGCTGTCCCGCACTGACTCGGCAGGTTTCTTCTGGCTCCCTGGGGCCGGAGGAGGGGGAGCTGGGACCCGGCCCATGGAAGCAAGAGGGCCAAGGACCACAGGGGCCATGGGAGCTCAGGATGGAAGAGCCAGTGTAGGGGGAAGGCTTCCTGGAAGAGGAGAGTGTTTTACATAGCCTAAAGGTGGGGCAGAATTTGACTAGTCAGCAGAGTGAGGAAGAAAGTTCCAGCCGGCTGGAGAGTAACACAGGCAGAGACTCAGGTGGAAATTCCCAAGGAGCCACTGGAGGAGGGAGAGCCCAGGGCCTGCTGGAGTCAATCCATAAACCTTCCCGGACAGGCCAGACAGTAGGAGCCCGGTGAGTTCGTCCACCCTGCTTCTGGTACCTCTGGGTTCCCCTCCCCCTGAGGCTCTGCTTTTCCCACATCTGGGTCTGTGGTCACCTGCAGAATGATTCACTGGGTGTCACACTGACTCGTCCCTGGAGATACTTCCTGGCTCCACCCAAAGGTTTGGAGAGCCCTAGTCCTGCCCACAGGTACACATGGATTATAACATAGCAGAGACCACTTCCTGTGCTGTCCTTCCAGGGAGGGGCAGCCCCTCATCCTCATTTTTTTTTTTTTCTTCACCATGCCACGCAGCTTGCGGGATCTTAGTTCCCTGACCAGGGATCGAACCTGTGCTCCCTGCAGTGGAAACGTGGACTCCTAACCACTGGACCGCCAGGGGATTCCCTCATCCTCGTTTTTAAAGTGAGGAAACTGAAGCCCAGAGGCTGGAGTTGAGGTCAACGTCCTTCACCCAGAGAGCAGTGGGGTCAGGCCTGGAGCCCAGGTCGGCAGAGTCCCTGCACTCGATCTCCTCCCCAGTTCTGGCCCACGGGCAGTTGGGAACAGCACACCGTGCCCTGCTGGGGCTGAGCCGTCTTCCTCTTGGCTTGCGGCCTCCCCTTCACAGAGAGCCATGCCTGGGCCTCAGTCTGTAACTAGGGCTGGGGCTCCCGGGCTGGCCCGGCTGCTTGTGACTTCTACCCCTGGCTGTACAGCCCCTGCCACTTCTGTGTAGCCCCAGCTGGACCCAGGGGACAGTGAGGGCTGCTGTGCTGGGCGTCAGGCCCATAGGCTCCTGGCCAGTCAGCAAGTGGTCAGGGCAGGGGAGGGGGGAGGTCAAGGCAGCCCCAACCTCTGCGCTTCCCAGGCCAGTGCCTGCCTAGGACATGTGCCCCCTACACTTGGCAGATTCCTCTCCGAGTTCCACCCCTACCTCCAGTGAGGCCTAGATGGGACCCTCCCCCCGCCCCCTCACCCAGTGAAAGCCTCTCCCCTGGGTCCTGTCCCTCCACTCTGCCCCTTCTCCTTGCCAAGAATATTCTCAACCAGCAGGAAGAGTGGGAGGGACGGGGATTGATGCTTGAGGATGTGGCACTGGGACCGACTTCCTCCCTGCCCCCACCTGCCCTATGGAGGGCAAAATTATGGCAAGTGGGGCATCCACACTTTGCTGCTGGCTCCAGTGGTAGCCCTTCCCAGGCTACCCTGTCACCTTGTCTGACCCTCCTGGTGGTCTCAGGAGGGAGAGAGATGGCCCCAGTGGGGAGCACTGCCCTGCTGGGTAAATGGATGGGCTTGGAGCCCAGGGACGGGGCTTCACAAGCTCAGCTGCAGGGCCTCATCCCCACCCCACCCTCAGAAATGCCCACTCTCCACAGGTCAGGCCAAGGCCTTGGTGATGGTGGCAGGTGCATTCCTGCTTCCACCCCCATTCCGGGTATATGACTCAGGCCTGCCTTCTGCCCCCAAGGAGTGCCTGTGCCAGGTGGGAGACAGACATGGAAACAGATACCTGGGGCACCCTGCAGTGGGCGCCTCGCTAGAGGGATGCACAGGCAGGGACTGTGGGAGCTCAGAGGAAACACCTGTCGCCTGGGCTGGGGAGGCAGGGGAGATCAGGGAAGCCTTCCTGGAGGAAGTGGCCCCTGGATTCATTCTTGAAGGATGAGTAGGAGTTAGCCAGATGAGAAGGAAGT
Organism: Mesoplodon bidens; assembly: GCF_964165515.1. Lineage (NCBI taxonomy): Eukaryota > Metazoa > Chordata > Mammalia > Artiodactyla > Ziphiidae > Mesoplodon > Mesoplodon bidens. The sequence continues at coordinate 36,535,924 of NC_138171.1, forward strand.
GCAGGGCGGGAGAAAGGCCCAGCATGAGCCATATTCATGGGTGCCTCAGCACCTCCCCCATGTCCTGAAAAGTCTGCCTCCAAGTTACTGCTCATGGCTGCAGTGAAGTCACTCTTCATCCTCTTTGCCAGCATGAAGCCCAATGCAAGCCCCCACCTCCTCCAGGAAGCCCTCCGAGCTCCCTGCTACTCTTCCCCCAGTGCTGGGGTGAGAGCCTCTGAGGAGACCTGCTGGTTTGGAAGGAAAACTGTCCTCAGTGCTAAGTGGCCTCATCAAGTGGCCTGTTTCCTCCCTGGGGCTGTCCTGTGGTTATTGACTGCAGATCGATGGCCGAGGTTGCCCCAAGGTGAGAGGGGATTCCCACGGTACCCTATGGTCCAGAGGCCCCGCAGATGATCTCACAGAAGTGGGGCAGCTATTTTTACCTGGCGATTAATTACAGAGTTTGGATCCCAGAGGAGAGAGGAGATGGTGCTCCCAGGAGCTGTGAGGGAAGGGCCATGCTGGGAATTGTGGGGATCCTGGAAAGGCAGGCGAGAGCATGACCCCCTGTCTCAGTTCCCCTAACACTGGCCGGCCCCCTCAGACAGGGGCTCCCTAAGGCAGGGCAGGACCGCATCACTCCACTTCTTCTCCACCAGTAATTTTCACCCTGGTCTGTTGGGGAGGAGATGCATAAACAGAATGGCTGGTGCCCCCAGGAGTGATGGGGGATGAGGAGGCAAGGCCCCCAGATGACTAGACACACACCATGCAGTTTGGCGATCCGGAGTGAGAAAGCATGGAGGGGCCTGGGGATAGGAGGAGGATGGTGGGGTTCCCCGATCAGGGCCTCTTCAGGAAGGTCCGATTTGGATGGGAGCTCTGGAGGGAACAGGATTCCAGGAGGTGGGAACACAAGTAGAGCAGGCAGCCAGTCCACGGTGAGGGAAAGAAGTCTGAAAAGGCAGCGCCTTCAATGCCAGTATGAAAAACTGGTCATACTAGATCCACACTGGGAGGTGACCCCCAAAGTCTCAGAGTCAGCGTGAGAATCCCTGATCTGTCATTAACAAGCTGTGTGTTCTCAGGCCCCATGTGACGGCTTGCGCAGTGACAGCTGTGACATGCCTGGTGGGCTGAACACATTCATTTGTTCATTCATTCATTCAGTGTTTACTGAGTGCCTGCCATGTGCCCAGCACTGTGGACACAGCCACATATGAGACTGTCAAAACCACTGCCTTGGGCTTCCCTGGTGGCGTAGTGGTTGAGAGTCCGCCTGCCGATGCAGGGGACACGGGTTCATGCCCCGGTCCGGGAGGATCCCACATGCCGCGGAGCGGCTGGGCCCGTGAGCCGTGGCCGCTGAGCCTGCGCATCCGGAGCCTGTGCTCCGCAACGGGAGAGGCCACAGCAGTGAGAGGCCCGCGTACCGCAAAAAAAAAACGCTGCCTTGTGGAGCTGGCATTCTCCGGGGAGGGTGTGGTGCTGGGGGGGGGGCGGTCCAGGGGGGGTGGAACAAGACTAAGCAAATGGATAAACAGAATGTCAGATGGGGATAAGCACTGTGGAGAAAAGTAAGCAGGCAAAGGGCACAGAGACACCAGCACTGGGTGGAGAATTTCTTATTCTAAATAGAGCGGTGGGCAAGGAGAGCTATCGGACAAGATGGCATTTGAACAGAAACCTGAAAAACGTGAGGGGGTGTGGGGAAAGGACATTCCAGGCAAGTACAAGAGAAAATCGCAAGTGCAAAGGCCCTGGGATGGGACTCAGGTGTGACCAGAGCAGAGTGGGCAAGAAGAGTGGCGGGAGATAAGCTCAGAGAGTCAAATGGAGGCAGATCATGTGAGGCCTTGGGGCCCATGGGTAGGACTTTGGCTTCTACTCTGAGTGGGGTGGGAAACCATTGCAGGATTCTGAGCAGCGGAGGGCCTGATCTGTCTTATGTTTTAGAAATGACTGGGTTCCTGGGTGGAGAACGGGCTATAGGGGGTGAGGTCAGGTTCCAGGGGGCCAATGAAGAGGCTGCTAAAATACTGCAGGCAGGAGAAAGGGTTGCGTGGGTCCCAGGACAGCAGCACGGATGGCGGGGAGCAGTGGAGAGGTGGTGTTCTTGGTATATTTCAAAGGTAGAGCCAAGAGGATTGTGCATGACTTCTTCCTGTCCACCGAACTTTGGGGACCCTCAGAAGAGGGTACTCAGGGAAGCGAGGTCACTTGGAGGCTCACTGGGGACCCCATTTGAAGGCGTCTGTCATCCCAGCTTCCCTCGCCAAGCCCAGGAATGACCTTGGGGTTCCCTGAGACTGCTGTTTGAAGGAGAGTGCCCCTCTTGCAGACACGTGTCCCCCCTGCCTGGTTGTCCTCCTCACACATTGAAGCTGCTCTGAAAGGCTGCACACAGCCCTGGGGGAGTGGGGCAGGTGGGCTCTCTGGACATGGGTCAGGAATTCACTCACTCGCTCCTCTCGCCTGCAGCCTCCGGGGGCTGCGATGGGACGGGAGCCATGAATGGTGCCGCCCCCGGCCCCGCCGCCGCCGCCGCCCCGGTCCCGGTTCCGGTCCCGGACTGGCGGCAGTTCTGTGAACTGCACGCGCAGGCGGCCGCCGTGGATTTCGCGCACAAGTTCTGCCGTTTCCTGAGGGACAACCCGGCCTACGACACGCCCGACGCCGGGGCCTCCTTCTCCCGCCACTTCGCCGCCAACTTCCTGGACGTGTTCAGCGAGGAGGTCCGCCGCGTGCTGGTGGCCGGGCCGGCGCCCCGGGGAGCGGCCGAGCCCCCAGACGCCATGGAGCCCGAGCCCTCGGGGCCCCCGGCGCTCAAAGCCGCGCCCTACGGCCACTCGCGGAGCTCCGAGGACGTGTCGGCGCACGCGGCGGCCAAGGCCCGCGTCCGCAAGGGCTTCTCGCTGCGCAATATGAGCCTGTGCGTGGTGGACGGCGTGCGCGACATGTGGCACCGGCGCTCCTCGCCCGAGCCCGATGCCGCCCCGCGGGCCACCGAGCCCCCAGCCGAGCCGCGCGACAAGTGGACGCGGCGCCTGCGGCTGTCGCGGACGCTAGCGGCCAAGGTGGAGCTGGTGGACATCCAGCGCGAGGGCGCGCTGCGCTTCATGGTAGCCGACGACGCGGCCGCGGGCCCCGGGGGCGCCGCCCAGTGGCAGAAGTGTCGCCTGCTCCTGCGCAGGGCCGTGGCAGGCGAGCGCTTCCGCCTAGAGTTTTTCGTGCCGCCCAAGGTGAGTGCCCACCCCCACCTGGGGGGACCGTGGAGGGGCTGGCTTCGGGGACCGCACTGCCTGATCTGATCGGCAGGATGGAGTATTCAGGGTCAGGAACCTGGGATGCCAGGGGCCCCCCTGTGCCTCCGGGACAAGTCACCCCTCAGGCCCTCTTTTTCTGCCTGTGAGGTGTCATAAGGGCCCTCTGGCTACAGAAGGGGTTCTGGGTACTGTTCTTGGAGGTATTGGAGAGCCTGGCTGCCTGGACTCCTCTTCCTCACCTGGGGCCCCTGGGTGGCTGGAGCCTCCCCAGAGAGGAAAGCAGGCAGTGACATTGGCACACTCACAGAGGGCCTGCCGGAGGTCTGCATCTGGCTCGGGGGAAATCTGCTTGTCCCCAGCTTGGCTGCCACGCTCCAGCCCAGCCCCTGCCCAGGTGGCCCCTTTCCGGCCCAGATTTCAAAAGCTAAGCTTCTAGCTGTCACCAGCATGGCCGCTCACCTAAGTGCACTGTGCCCTCCCCTCTCTTGGGGGCTCAACATCAGAGCCCTGAGGTTAGCTTTGGGTCTCCTCCACGGGAGCAAATCTGCCTTGTTTGGAAAGAGGGAATAACTCTAACAATAGTGCCTGCTTTCTGAGAGCCCTCATCCTCCCAGTTGCCCCGGCAAGGTGGGCAGCATGGTCCCCAGGTCACAGAAGAGAAGGGAACGAAGGGAGGGGGTGTGGCCTGCCCAAAGTCACGCAGCTCGCGGGAAGCGGAGCTGAGCTAATTATACCCATCACCCTGGTGGTCGCGGGAATGAAAGGAGCGTGGAGGTGGGAGCTCCTTGTGCACTGGGAGGTGTGGAAGGGTGGGAGGTTGTCCACCTGGGGCCCTCACCCACCTCTGGGCCCATTCTTTCCTCACTGTCTTTAGCCACCCTGCATCTCGCCTCCTTCTCCATCTCCCTTCCTGTCGGGACTCTGGATGCTCCCCCTTGCCTTTCTCCCCTGGAGGTGCAGGGTGTGGGCTCCCCAAGGCTGGGTGCCCGTGAGCCGCATGAGAGGTGATTTCCCAGGGACACGCTGACTCTCTGGAGAGCTTTCTCCCCAAGTCCCAGGATGCCCAGACTCACCAAGGACTTTTTGCCTGCCCAGGCCCCCACCTTTAGGCCTCTGAGAGAGTCATAGACCACTAAGCCCAACTCCACCGTTTGTCAGACAGGGAGACCGAGGCCCAGTGAGGGGTGGGAAGTGGGGTGGGGCTTGCCCAGGGTCACCCACAGGGCAGGGCTTCAATGCCTCTGGGCCCTGAGTGGCAACCACAGCTGCTCAGCTGTAAATAGCATGTCTGCTGCCCGCGAGGGAGGGGACACAGCAGCCGGTGCCCTCTGCCTTAGTCCACCCCCTGCAGCCCACCATTCACCGCTGGCAGAGGGCAGGCTTCCTGAGGGGTCACTTTCCCAACCTCTGAGAAAGGCAGGTGGGTTCCTATCCCAGATCTGGCCTCAGACCCTCCTTTTTTCATGCAAATGTTTGTGAATTCAGGAGTGAGCCAGGTGGGAAGCATGCCTGGTGAGGGCTCAGGTCCGGTTTCCCAAATATGTTTGGTTCCAGGGTGTATGAGCCCCACGGGGAGCCCCTGCTGACACTCCCCCTGCCTTTGAGTCCTCCCATTCACCCACCCGCAGTCCAGATTTCTTCCTCCTCTTGCCCCTGAAGGCCTAGCTGCACCCTTGGAGCAGACCGGGGCTTGGGGTCTGCAGGCTTAGGGGCTGTTTCTGGGACCCTCAGACTGCTCTTTCACACAGCCCCGTGTGTCAGGCTTCCAGCATCCTGCCCTCTCGCTCACACAGCAGGAAAAGTCTCCTGGACCCCAGGTGCCCTCATAGCCCTAGGCCGGCCAGCCCTGGGACCCAGGGAGCAATGATGCTGGCCCCCTGCCATTAGGGAACCACCAGGCAAGTGATATTTGCTGGACTGGATGGTAAAATAAACCTCAGTGGGGTGAGCACAGGATGCTCTGGGGGCCACAAGGAGGAGAAGCTTCATAAGTGTTCACCAGGTGGCAGGGCCCCAGGACAGGCATTTCTGGAGACTCAAGCTGAGTGAGCCAAAGTCTGGGGTCGTGAAACAGCCTGACGGCTCCGTCCAGGGAAGTGGTAACAGTGAGCTGGAGCCGGGTGAAAGGCAGCTAGGCCAGGACAGACGGGCCTCAAGTGCCAGGCAGAGGAATCACCGCCTGTGGCCAGCGGGAGCCCAGCGATAGTTCCTAGACCAGCCTTCACTGCAGACCTGTCTGCTCCACCCACTCCAGGACCGCGGCCCCTGCCCCGCTGGCTGGCTTGATGGCCTGCCATGGTCAGCCAAGCTTCGCAGTCACCGCCCCAAGCACAGCCCTGCTCTGCTGGATGGCAGCCAGTGCTGCCAGGAATTCCCATCCGCCTGCCCACCCAACGTGTGGCCCTTCCCTTTCCTCCTAAGAAAGCCCCTGTCCCAAAGCCCAAGCCCTGCCAGGAATCTCAGTCTCAAGGCAGCCCCAGGGGGCCTTCATGCCAGGGCCAGGAGCTTTGGGGCAGAGTGGGGGGTCCAGGCACAGAGTGGCCGTCCCCAGGAGTCCTGCCAGCTCACCTTGGTTAAATCCCACACTGGTCCCTTTTCCTCCACCTAGAGCACGGCCTGCCCGGCTCCAGGAGTCCTGTTCTGAGTTGAGGCTCCAGACCTGTGCTGTGGAAAATCTAGTCTGAAGGAGGAGATGAGCATTTTTTTTTAAATGAACTAGAATAGAATAGAAAATATCACACTCCATCACACAGCCAGGGTAAATATTGTCTGGTGAAACATGTGTTTCAGAGATATTTTTACCTGTGTGTGTGTACTGGGTCACAACGTCAAATGAATTTCTTACTATGGGTCAAGGTGAAAAATGTGAAAACCACAGATCCAGTAGGTGCGCTGGGCGGAAGGGCAGCTGGGGCAGAGTTCACCCCCTCAGGGCTCAGAGGTGGGAGACTCATGTCAGTCCCAGCTCTGTCCCTGACTTGCTGTGTGACTATATGGGGAGGTCCCTCTGTTTCCCAGGAGGTCCCTCTGTTTCCCAGGAAGTCCCTCAACTTACCCATCTGTGAAATGGGGATTGGGACACCTCTGTGCCAGGGCTGCCTGACATCCTAAGCTGAGGGCTGCTCTGACCTCTGGGAGTGGGGAGGGGGGAGAGGGCTTCTGGAGGCCCTGGGGCCACTGTCTCACTGCCCTTTCCTCTGGCCTCCCAGGCCTCCAGGCCCAAAGTCAGCATCCCTCTGTCGGCCATCATTGAGGTCCGCACCACCATGCCCCTGGAGATGCCGGAGAAGGACAACACGTTCGTGCTCAAGGTGAGCCCCACCCCGGGCCCCACAGATCCCTCATGGGTGGCAGAGTTTGAGGGCAGTGTCGGGGGAGGTGAGGGTAAAGGACCAGCAGCAGGGCAGGGGGAGGGAGCCCTGGTTGGGGGTCCCAGGATCCTACGCAGATGTCAAGCACGTAGCTAAGAAGTGAATCCTGGCCTGGGCTCCAAAGCCAAATGCCCCAGGTGTCGTCCAAATCCACCGTGTGCGGCCCCGTTCCCATTTCCTCCTGCGCCTGGGTGAAGGTTCTGAGTTTCACTTCCTCCCCTCCCTTCCCCCACTGGAGTCAGCAAGCACCCACCCCACAGGCAGGAACTGGTAGCCAGCCTGCAGCCGTTATGCAAATGCTCCTGTCACCAGCACTGGAGTGTGGGAACCTGCCTGGTCCCACAGAGGGCACAAAGGCCCTGAGGGTGGGCAGGGAGGCACCCCAGTGAGTCTGGGGGCAGCTCCTCTTTTTCCCAGGCTCCACATCACTGGGGTGGCCTGCTTGGGTTGCTGAGGACATGGCTCCAGGCTGCCAGGGCTGTGGCCCTGTGCCTCCTTGGAGGATTAGAGGATGTTTGTGAGGCCAAGTCCCCAAGGAGGCCTGGTTCCACCCACCCAAAGCTGCCTGGAGGCCCCCCCGCACCTCCTCTCCAGGCTCCCGGTTGGGTTTATGTTTTTACTGTCCCTGTTTGTTTAGTCATGAACTCTCTTATTCATTTAGCAAACATTTGCCAACCCCATACCCTGAGTCACCCCAGGCGGGGGACTGAGGACACGGCCCCTCCCTGCCTGGCACTCTCATCTGCTGGATGAGACAGGTCAGAGCCTCGCCCCCGACAGCTGGGTGGCCTCTGTGTCTCTCATTACACTCAGGAGCCCTGAGGCCAACGGGCTCACCTGCCGGCCCGCTGGGGGCCTCAGTTTCCCCATCCGTTCAGAGAGGGGATGAAGGCAGTTCCGAGGACCATCCCAGCTCTGAGATGCTGGGAGTCCAACTGCTCTTTACTGAGACACGCGACAAGAAGCTCAGAGCCCAGGCCTTGGCCTTAGAGACCTGGGTTCAGGTCCCAACACCTCCACTGAGTGCTAGTGTAACTTTGAGCGAGTTACCTGACCTCTCTGAACCTCTGTCTTCTCATCTGTACAATGGGCAAAGCATCACCTCCCTCATGGGGCTGTTGGGAAGAGTTCATCAGACAATGCATGTGCAGGATCACACTCTGGGCCCGGCTTTCTCCTCCTTGTTTCCCTTCTGGAGGCTTCTTATCCCAGGGGTGTGGCCACAGAGGCGGAGTTCCAGGCTCAACGGCGTGTGGGCCCTCAACTCAGTGCTGGGCCAGCCGGCCCCTCACAGACTTGAGGGTTGTGATGCCCTTCCACCCCACCTCCTCATCCCTTACCCGGCCAGCATGGCCTCCTCCAGGGCTGCACCTCCAGGGCCTGAGGACCTGAGCTCAGCAGGGCTGGACATCATCTCCATGATCCCCAGGGGTGGGCCCAGGAGGAAGGGGCTGCTGAGAGTGTGGGCTCTACCCCGGGACCCCATTGTCTTCCCTGCTGCCCTCACCAGTGAGCCCCCAAGGGGGAGGGGCTCCGGAGCCTTCTGCTGAGGGTGCTGACTGTGATCTGGACTCTTGCCACCCCCTCCCCAGGTGGAGAACGGAGCAGAGTACATCCTGGAGACCATCGACTCCCTGCAGAAGCACTCGTGGGTAGCTGACATCCAGGGCTGTGTGGACCCTGGGTGAGTGCCCAAGTGCTCCTGGGATGGGAAGACGGGGTGGGGGGGCCTCGCTCGGCTGTGCCCTTGGTCCAGCCTTCACGGGGAGCAGCTTCCTGGTGAGGGTAGGAGCTGAGCTTGACACATGGGCTTTTCTCATTGCGGTCCCATCCAGGTGGGTGCTGGCCGGATCACCCACACCCCCATTCCCAGCAGGCTCTGTAGGTTTAGGGTCTGGGGACCTGGAGTGAAGTTGAATCAAGTCTTGTTCTCACTCCAGGGGCGGCTGAAACCACTAGGAGAGGGGTAGTGATGGGGTGAGCCCAAAGTGCCAGGGGTGGGGGACCAACCGGGAGGCCCCAATCCAGTCCTGGGGCTCCGAGAAGCTGTCGTGATAGAGGTGCCCCCCTTCTCTGCGGCTTAAACAAAGGGCAGGCCTGAGCCTGGCAGAGGGGACTGGGGGCGGCAGGGAGGAGGGCAGAGAGAACAGCCCAGCAAAGGCTGTGGACGTGTGCGAGGACCTGGGACTCGCAGGGAATGTCAGGGCCCTCGGGTGACTGGAATTAGAGCCGATGAGGAGGAGACTTCTGTGGGAGCCCCGGAAGCTGGTAGGTCGGGGCAGTGGGGGGCCATGGCTAGTAATAAGCAGAGGGCAGCTATGGTCAGCTGTGTGCAGGAAGAACAGCAGGGAGGCTGGCTGCACCATGCGGGAGAGATCCCGAGGCCAGAAGGAGGAGGGGCAGGCAGGCCAGCCAGCTAAGCATTTGGCAGCCAGATACTGGGGTGAGCCAAGCCCCGGGGGAGGGGCTGCTGCCTTCTAATTAACAGCTTCATTTAAGGAAGCACAATTAAAGTGCTGAGCGCCTCCCAGCACCCCCCCACCCCGCCACCCCCATCTCCAAAATGGTCATTATCCCTCCCCTGCCACCCTCCCAGCCATCGGCTCCGCACACTCGTTCCCCAGCCCTCATGAAGGTGAAGCTCACTTTGCCGTACTTTAGAGCTGACACAGATGGTGAGACAAAGGCCCAGGGAAGGGAGCTGGCCCCGGCCCCGCCCACCACCACGCCCTGCCCCTGTATGAGGGCCTCCGTGGGATCCTAGGAGGAGGGCCGCCTGTCATGGGTTAGGGAGCAGGGGTCATGTGACCTCCAGGAGAGCTGCACGCACCAGGAGACATCTCCATATGGCCCGGTCACTCACATGGTGGCCACAGAGCAAGCTGAGGGTGTGACAGAGGGACGTGAAGGCAGAGGGACAGGGCTGATGCTGGCCGTGGGACTGTCTGCCACTGCCTGGCTCCACGAGCAGCCTGTGGTCCGAGCCCCATGGCAGGACATGGTTGCGCTTTCTTGCCTTCACAGGGACAGTGAGGAAGATGCCGACCTCCCCTGTGCCCGGGGAAGCTGTCTGGCCAGCCGTGTGGCCTCTTGCAGCTGTGAGCTCCTGACGGATGGTAGGTGGGGACAGAGCTGGCTGGAGTAGTGGAGGGCAGGGTCGGAGGGGACGGTCGCTCAGAGATGGTCAGACAGACAGACGTGCTTCTCACCTGCCATTTCTCCAGCAGCGGACGTGCCCCGGCCCCTAGAGACAACGGCAGCCGTGGTGACAGCCCCACACAGCCGAGCTCGAGATGCCGTCGGGGAGTCCCTGGTCCATGTCCCGCTGGAGACCTTCCTGGAGACCCTGGAGTCCCCAGGTGGCAGCGGCAGTGACAGCAATAACACAGGTGCAGTGGGGCTGCACTCTTCCCGCTGCCCCTCCCTGCGCCCCCGCCCCAGGCCACAGGCACCCCCAGGCCTCTCCCAAGCCCTTCCTGAGCCTCAGAAGCTGTGACATTTCATCCCACTGGGTCCTTTGCACAGCTACTCGGTTGTTCTGGCTTTTGCAGGCTAGTCCGGGAACGTGACCCCTCCCACGGGCCCTGGTTTCAGTAGAAAACGCTCACAGAAAGGGGTGCAAAGGGTTGTAACGAGGGCTTGGGGACACAGACACTTGATTTGTTCCCAGGTTTGTTGCCGACTTAGAGGGTGACCCCAGGAAACTAAGTGATCCCACCAAACCAGAGAAAATTGGACGATGATTATGAAATAAGCATATTCTGATGTTATACATACAAGCAGATACAGCTGGGGTATTGAGGAGTTTTGTTACTGGTTCAGGAGGTGCAAGAACATTTCATATATGTTATGTGAGAACAGAAACCATTTGCCAATTGCTTTTTTTTAAAATTAATTAATTTATTTATTTTTGGCTGCGTTGGGTCTTTGTTGCTACGTGCGGGCTTTCTTTAGTTGCAGCAAGCGGGGGCTACTCTTCGTTGCGGTGGCTTCTCGTCGCAGAGCATGGGCTCTAGACGCGCGGGCTTCAGTAGTTGTGGCACGTGGGCTCAGTAGTTGTGGTTTGCGGGCTCTAGAGTGCAGGCTCAGTAGTTGTGGCACACAGGCTTAGTTGCTCCGCAGAATGTGGGATATTCCCAGACCAGGGCTCAAACCTGTGTCTCCTGCATTGGCAGGCGGATCTTAACCACTGCACCACCAGGGAAGCCCCACCAATTGCTATTAATGGTCTATCCTGGAGACAAAAGGCACCCATTCCATCATTTGATACATTCTTATCATTAAGCTATTTGCTAAACCGGTTTGTAGTTTAAATCTACATTCTCTTATTCTATCATTTTCTCTTCTCTGTGCCTCAGTTTACCTCATATGTTTAGTGGGTGGGTCAGCTCCCTGCCTCATTCTAAATTATTCAGCAGCATCTTACATGCAAAAACCCAACAAGATGATGCATCCCTTTTCTCGTTGATGTGCCCCCTCTCTCCCCCACGCCTCTCACACTGTCATCCCTCTGCAGTGGAGGACGGAGCAGAGCCGGAGCCCGGGGCTGAGCCCGAGCTGGAGCTCTCTGACTACCCCTGGTTCCACGGGACACTGTCACGGGTCAAGGCAGCTCAGCTGGTTCTGGCAGGCGGGCCCCGGAGCCACGGCCTCTTCGTGATCCGCCAGAGTGAGACTCGGCCTGGGGAGTACGTGCTGACCTTCAACTTCCAGGGCAAGGCCAAGGTAAGTCAGGGAAGGCAGGGGGCACAGGGGGGAAGTATCCAGCCCAGGGGGAGGCGGGCTGAAGTGGCCCTGGTCCTGAGGCTGCACCTGCACCCAAGAGGAGGCTCCATGGGTGTAGGGGTGGCATGGCTTCCCACAGGCCAGGCCTACCCCTGGCCATGCCCCGAATCACTCGCATCCCTCCTGCACCTCTCTGTGGGGCTACAGTCTGCCCCAGACATGGCTTCGCCATTATCCGATGGGGAAATCACCTGCTGGTGGCCGAGCCCCCAGGAGGCTGGGCCCTTCTGAGGGTTTGACTTTGACCCTGTGCATTGGGGATCACGTAGCACTAGGGCTTCTGAGAGTCTCCACCGAGAGCCACCTCAGTACAGGGCTGGGGTCAACCAATCCTCCACACACCCAACAGCCCCTCTTGTCCCCTGCTCAGCACAGTTCACCAGCCCCTCGTGGTCCCCAGCTGCGGGCCAGGCCTGTGCTCAGACCAGGCCAGGGGATGTGGAAGGGAACCACATGCAGTGGGCCCTAGAGAACCAGGCAGAAGAGGAGGAGCTGGGCCCGGCAGGAGGGCTGCAGAGAATGGGGGGCCAGAGGAGGCTCCTGACCCCACCAGCCAGAGTAGGAGAGGATCTTGACCTGAGATGTGCAATGGACAGAGAATCCTTGAGGTGAAGACAAGTGGAAGGGTGGTCCAGACAGGGCAGGGCCAAAAAGGCACGACTATGAACCCAGAAGCCGGGCTCTCAAGGAACGGCACTGCGTGCTGATAATGACCTAAGTCACAAAGGAAAACATGACAGAAAGTCCAGTGACCGTGGGGGGGCTTCAGTGTGACAGAGTGAGCAGGAACCTCAAACTCCCCTCCGCCCCATCCCGAGTTTCCGCTAAGGAAACAGACACAGCCCTGGCTCCTCCCAGGACACAGTTTCCATCAGTCCTTGCTGGAGGAGGGGGCACCCTAGGACTCCTGCTCCAGGCCTGCACTGGTAGCCAGTGTCCCAGCCCCCAGCTGGCCCGGCTCAGGCCCTCCCCTGGCCCCATGGGCAGCACTTCCCTGGGGACACCTCCTTGGAAAGCAGCTGCCCTCACCAGTTCCTCTGACAACCAGGCGCTTTACGCTGTCCCTGGCAGCCTGACCCGGAGTTTACTTCTCAGCCAGCACGGCCCCAAGGCAGCCTCCTAGGAGGGCCCGGATCTGATGCATGCCCAAGCCAGAGGCTCGGATGGTGCCCAGCCCACCGTGGGGCATGGGGCAGGCGGGTGGGGTCGGGGGGTGGTGTCAGGGTGTTTGGTAGGGGAGACAGAGCGGGAGGCTCCACTCGTTCCAGGGCAAAAGCCAGCCGTGAACTTTGTACTCACCACAGCCGGTGCCTCTCAGAGTACGGTGTCCGTCCAGAGTCCTGTGCAGAGCTGGAGAAGTTAGTGGTGGGATAGAGCAGCTTCCTACTCATACACCTCCCGGGAAGGAAGACCTCTGCCTTACGAGGCCTCCCTTTTCACCTTCAGATAAGAAATGTCTGGAATGTTTTTCCAAAGACTGAGAGGCACACGCTCCCTGGGGCCCAGCTCTGCCCTGGGTCTCTGTCCCCAAAGCCCCCCCCCACCCCGACTTGAGGCTGTGGTGTGACCCCACTATGCTGTTCCTTTTGGGCTGAGCCCCTGCCCTGGGCTGCCATGGGTGCTCCCTGGGTTTGCCCACACTGTTCTGGCAACTTCTGGCCCTGCCGAGTGGCAGAACTCACTCATGGGAACACTCCCCTCCTCCCCAGGGTTTCTCTCTCCTGTACTAGGAGGCCAGCTCCCCCGTCCCCTGCACCCTCCTGTCATCACCCCTTTTGCCACACACACCCCAGAGACGGCCACTCTTCCCCTCGCGAGATACACCACGGAGCAAAAAAGGGCTGAAGCCAGAGACCTGTGGCCCCTCCCTCCCTGAGGCGCCTGGCCCAGGTGGGCGCTGTTCCTCCGCGCTCCACGCTCTCCCGCTGCAGCACAGTTGAGTAGCATCTGCAGCCATTCCTCCCCAGCCACCCTGGGGGTTGTTTCCAGCCTGCTGGGCTTTGCCTGTACCGGGACAGTGGGCAGACCCCTAGCTGCTGGGGTGGGAGGGTCATCCAAACACGAGTTCTTCCTAGCTCTGTGCTCTGCGGCTGTGGGCAAGTCTCTCCCTCCCTATGCCTGGGTTTCCCCATCTCTAATATGGAGGCTGTAATCTCTACCTTCTAGGGCTTTTGGAGACTAGGGATGGAGGGGGTGTGTGAAGGGCCTGATGTGGGTGCTCCCAACATAGGGACAGATGCATGCTCCCTCCAGTCGCAGCCTGGCTCTGTGGCCCTCATTCCCCATCCCCGCCACAGGCATGACCCCCTCCTAAGATGGGCTCATGTGTGAGGGGCCCCCACTCTGACACCACTCCTGTGGCCTCTGTGAGACCTGGTCCTCCCCGTGACCTTCCAAGGCACTTGCCAAGCATGGGGCCAGTCTGGGACCCCCGCACCCCACACTGACCACACCCATCTATGCCCACAGCACCTGCGCCTGTCCTTGAACGGCCATGGGCAGTGCCACGTGCAGCACCTGTGGTTCCAGTCTGTACTCGACATGCTCCGCCACTTCCACACCCACCCCATCCCGCTGGAGTCCGGGGGCTCTGCAGACATCACCCTTCGCAGCTATGTGCATGCCCAGGGCCCCCCACCTGGTAAGACGCCCCTACCTGGCCCGTGCAAATAGACAGGTGGGCAGTGGGGGAGGGCATCACCCTCAGGCTGCCACCCTGCTAGACCCAGTGGGATGAGCACCCGGTCTTGGGCAAGTTGTAAGCAACCCGGCCATCAGGATTGGCGGGAGAGTGGCAGCCCTGAGGGATCCGTGTCCTGAGTAATTCCCGGCAGGTGGAAGGGGGTGGAGTCCCTTAGATCCCTGCACAGGTGGGGCTCAGCGCTGAGCTGTTGAAGGAAGGAAGCCTTGGAGGGGTGAGTGAGGGTGTCCGGCACGCGGGTGGAGCGCCGTTTGCGTGTGTGCGCTGCCGCCTGTACCATGACTTTAGTTATCGGGGAGGTGGGCTGGAACCCGGTGCACTGAATTCGGGTTCCCGGCTCCCTGTGTGATGCCAGGCCACCCCGTTCCTCCGGGGCTCTGGCCCCTGTCTGCACGCCGGGACTGGGGGGCGGCGGGGGGGAGGCCAGGGCCCAGGCTTGGCGCTGACGGCCCGCGGTCTCCCGTTGCAGACCCGGGGCCCTCGCCCAGCGCCGCGCCCGCGCCCCCCGTCTGCTGGAGCGAGCCGGCCGGCCAGCACTACTTCTCCAGCCTCGCCTCGGCCGCCTGCCCGCCCGCCTCGCCCTCGGAGGCCGGCGGCGCCTCGTCCTCATCCGCCTCGTCGTCCTCGGCAGCGTCTGTGCCCGGCGCCTCGCGTCCCGTCGAGGGCCCGCTGAGCGCGCGCAGCCGCAGCAACAGCGCCGAGCGCCTGCTGGAGGCGGCGGGCGGGGGCGCCGACGAGCCCCCAGAGGCCGGGCCGGGAGAGGGCGCCCGGGGCCGCACGCGCGCCGTAGAGAACCAGTACTCCTTCTACTAGGCGGGCGCGGGCGGCGCCAAGGCCCTGGGGCCACCCGGACCCGCCCGGCCGCGGGGCGATGGCCCACGTGGCCGTCCGTCCCACGGACCCTGCCGGCTCCCGCCCAGCGCTGGGTGGGAAAAGCGAAGCTCTTCAGTGAAGACATAATGTTATTAAAGAGCCTGTTTTAGGGACTGCACCTGGCTCTCCGTCGTCCTTTCTCCTGCCTTGGCCTCAGGCACGGCTCCTCCTGGGCCTGCCAGGGAGGAGGGAGAGCCACACACGGGCCCCCTGTTGAGCCCACCGTGGCCTGGCGCCTGCCCGGCCCCCACCCAGGTCTGTCTTGGGGACCCGGCACCCCGTTGGGCGAGTGAAACCAGGAGACAACCGGCAGTCCTGAATGAGGTGCAGAGATAAAGCGCTGGGCCCAAGAGGCCCACAGGGATTGGGGAGGGGGCTTTGGCGGAGCTGTGAGAGAGGTAAGGGGGGAGGGATAACTGAGCAGAGGCTTTGGGGGCAAGAATGAGGGGTGGGGGAGCGTAGAGGAAAGATGAGAAAGGAGGGCTCATCCTGGGACACAGTGAAGGATGGGAGCGAGGCCAGGTATGGGGGCCTTGAGTGCCAGCGTGAGGAGCTGGACCCTGGTGAGGAGAGAATAACTGTGTCCTTGGGTTCGTCATTGAGGTCCTGGCAGTGTGGACAGGATTTTCCACATGAGCCCACTGGGGGATTGGGTAGTGGAAGAGGCCGGGCTTCTCACCCTTGACCTAGATTCCAACTTGCAAGTGGCCTAGAGGGTCCTCCCATCCCTCCACCCAGTCCCCACCCCAACCCCTTGCCTCCCTGCAGGTGGAGGTCCAGCTGTGGCTCCCACCTGGAGACACAGCCTGCTCGAGGTCCCAGCACCCCAGCCCCCAGGCAGTGGTCCGTCTGAGAAGGATCTTGTTCCTGCTGCGCCAAAGCGCCCTCCCCCTCCCCAAGTCCAAACTCTGCCTCCCCGCCTGGGTCCATGGACCCATGGTCCCTCTGCCCAGGAGCGCCCTTGCAGGGCTTGCATCCATGGTGTGCATTTCAGAGCCCCAGACAGTTAATCCTCCTGGGACTGCTGTTGCAGCACCTGCAAGCCCTTCCCCATATGAGGGGCACCAGCACCCCTGGGGGGCTCCCAGAGCTTTTCTGCTTGAGTTACCCAGTCCCGACTCACTAAATGACCAGGAGGTGACCGAGCAGCACTCCTGTTGCCATCACAGTGAGGGAGTACAAGGCTGGTGCTCAGAAGAGCCCGTACCTCAGCTTCTGGCATCTCCATCCTTGCGGCTGGAGCTGCTCCGTGCTGTTGCCCATGTGCCGTGGTGGTTTGGGGTCTATACCAGGCCAAGTGCAAGCCCCCATCCCCCTTGGGAGTTGTGGGGGTGAGGCTCAGGCTGGGCAGAGGACAGGGGGCTGGTGAGAGCTCTGTTTGGCTGCCTTCTGCCTCTCCGGCAGAGGGAGTCTCCCCAGTGGCAAGACGGCTGAGCCCCAGACATCACCCCCAAGCCTGGGGCTTCATCCTTGCTCCCTCAGTGGAAGGGTTCAGTGGCCTCAGGGGTGGAGTTGAGACTTGAACACAGGATCTGCTGTTCTTCAGCCCTCCTGTCTCTCCCTCCTGACACAGTCGACCACCTTGGAGGCCACTTTACCTGCTGAGAGCTCAAGGCAGGAATCTGGGCCCAGGAGTAAGCAAAAGGCACTGGAGGCTGAACCAGGGACCCAGAGCATGAGAAAGTGGGAAAGGGTCTGTGCTCACTCTGAGGATGGCAGTCAGGCACTGTTCCTAAGGTGTTCCCAGGTTAAAGTGGATTCAGGGGAGAATGGTGGAAAAGATGATGGCCATCTCCGAGGGCTCTCCAAGGGCTGTGGCACAGAGGCCCAGCAACAAGAGGTCAAATGAAAAGAGGCGCTGTCTCCACAGTGTGGCCCCCAGGGTGAGACCCTGGGGTGCTTCCAGAAAGCCCAGACTTGGTGGGACTCTGGGGAAGCCATAGCAATTGCACAGATGGTGGCGACATTATCAAGATTTTCCTGCTCAGCAAGCATTTCAGATGCCTGCTTGGTGCATGGCCAGGCCCATGGGGTAGGTGGGTGGATGGCCAGAGAGATGAGCTGTGCGCTGGGACCACACAGAGGACGTGCCCTGGTGACTGGGAGGGCATGGAGTGGGAGATGAGACCAGCTGGGTTGAGAGGGCCTTGAGTGCCAGGCCAGAAATGGAGGGTTTTTGGGGACCAGAGCCAGTTTGAAATGGGGGCTGAGATGGTCAGTTTTCCATTTGAGACGGATCACCCTGGGACCCAAGGATGAGGAGAGGATGGATTGGAAGGGGCAAAAATGAGGCCAGGGAGTCTGCGGTGATGGGTGAGGGGTGATGAGCTGGACCAGGATAGAAGAGGGTGAGGAGGAGACCGGTGATGGAGGAAAGATCATCCATAGACTGATGGAAGTGGGGAGGAGGGAGGATGGGGGAGGTGCAAGGGAATCTCTGGCTTGAGGCTTTGGAGGACAGTACAGCCCTTACTGGACCCACTTGGATGGCTCCACCTGAAGGGGGCTGTGGAGAACACGAGCTCCAACCCCATGCCTAAAGAGAAGGAAGAGACGTCTGCTGTCTTCATCAAGAAGCTCCAAAGGACTGTCGGTCTCTCTCTAGCCCGGGACTACACCATCCAAACCTTTTCTGTCCATCTCCCAGCTCTCCTTCAGGTAAGAGGTGGGGTTAGATGTCCCCCTCCATAAGCCACAGAAGGATGCTTTCGGCTACCCAAAAATCTCCAAGATAAAGCACTCAGAGCCGTGGAGAGGCAAGCCACTGCCATCAGTGCACTCTTCTGGGAGGGGGCCCTCGACCCAGAGGCAGATCCACACTGAGGCTAGATCTGGGCCCTTGCACTTGACCAAGGGTGACCTGGAAACAGGGTTCCAGGGTAAACCAAGGGTGCAGGGTCTCCCTGGGAGGGCGCCCAGGCCTGACCACATGGGGTGGGTTTTCCCTTCTGCAGCCACCCACCAGCCAGACCAAGAAGTGGCAAATGCTGTGTCCTGCCTCCAGACAGAAGGCTGACCTTGCTCCAAGGAGGTCACTGCCATAGAACTGAGGTATGTATGCTGGGGGAGGACGAGGGTCCACACTTGTGCCTGCCCCATCAAAATGGAAAGCTGGGTATTTTATGGCCCTGAAGGTGTCAGTTTCCTTCAGAAATGGAACTGGTGTACCAGTGATGGTTCAAATCGTTTTTTCTGGCGGGCGCTTCTAACTCAGCCAAGTGTGAGCCCTTTTAGGGTATAAGAAGTAAAATTCCTGGCACCAAGAAGTGTTCTTATATGCCTAGTGTTAAGAGACAGCAAAGTAGTACACTAATGTAAATGTTGAGTAGTGAATCTCAACCATTCCCCCAAAATCCTTTAAAAAGATGCATCTGGCCCAAACTGCCATCCTGCAAGTAGGAAGTTTTCTACAGTGATCCCCTCAAAAGGCCAGGGGTTCTTAATCTCTTTTGTGCCTCAGACCCCTTGGCAGTCTGGTGAAGCATAGAGAATCCCCGCACAGTTTTAAAGCATTTTTTAAAACTCATGAAGTAGGCTTGCAAAGAAAACCGATTATCCTGAAATTCAGTCAAAATACTAAACATAATCAAAAAGTAATCAAAATACATTTTGTTAACTTGTGATGTGATAATATATGTGTTTGTTTATTAACACTTTAAATAGCAAGTTCTAGTAGCACCTCTATGGACTAAGGTAATTTCAAAGTAGGATTAGTGTAAGTGATACTTCAAAGTTTCTGCCACAACCAAAGTCTACTATGAAAATATCACTGATTTCTATGAGTGCTTCTAAAGTGACAGGTGCTGCTGCTACTGCTGTGGTTTCTCCTTAAATGAAGGAAATGTAGTTTTTAGAGGTTAATTAAAATAAAGATGTCATTTTATTCCCCTTGAAGTAAATGGACTTACTGAATGGTTTATCCACAAACCATCCCAGGACCTCAGATTAACAACCCTGCTCTAAAGAATGAAGATAAATTGCCTGTATTTGAAATAGAATGTTCAGAAATAGCAGAGAAAAAAACAGTGTGATGAGGAATCAAAAAAGCCCTCAGCTGGTCCCTGATCTAACAGTTGGCTTGTAGCATAAATTAACCTCCTGGTTCCTACTTTAACATGATCAAGAATCCTGATCTTACAAAACAAATTGGACAATGAACCGGTCTTAGAAGGGAGAGGAGGCTTGTGTGTGATCTCTCACTGACTTTGTTCTCCCTGTTTGGGACTGGATGGAGAAAGCTAATTAAAGGGGAAAAAAATTAAAGGTTTTATTTTTAAATTTATTTATTTTGGCTGTGCCGGGTCTTAGTTGTGGCACGCAGGATCTTTGTTATGGCATGTGGGATCTTTATTTTTCTTTAGTTGCGACATGCAGACTTCTTAGTTGCGGCATGCATGTGGGGATCTAGTTCTCCAGCCGGCGATCGAACCCCAGGCCCTCTGCCTTGGGAGCACGGAGTCTTACCCACTGAACTACCAGGGAAGTCCCAAAATTAAAGGTTTTATGCCCATGTAGTTTATGTAATATAATTTTCAACTTGGAGCTTTTTAAGTTGGACAAATGTTTTGGAAACGAATTGAGACTAATATTTGGTGCTCAGGAGCTTTAAAGAACACCATCAAATTCATAGAAACAGAAAGTAGATTAGAGGTTACCAGGGTCTGGGGGAAAGGGAATCAGAGAGTTATTGCTTAATGGGTACAGAATTTCTGTGTGGTGTGTTGAAAAAGTTTTGGAAATAGCTATGGTTACACAACATTGTGAATGTAATTAATGCCACTGAATTGTACGCTTAAAAATGGCTAAAATGGTGCTCGCTTCGGCAGCACATATACTAAAATTATAACGATACAGAGAAGATTGGCATGGCCCCTGCGCAAGGATGACATGCAAATTTGTGAAGCGTTCCGTATTTTTTAGTGGGTGAGAGGAAGCATGTCTTCATAAATCTATTCCAGCTAATAAATAAGAAAAAAGGATATAACTTGAATATTATTTTGCAACTCCCAATAAATAAATTAACCTAGGCATTAAGCTTCAACAACTGCTAACATCAAAAAAAAGAGAAAGCAATAATCAGACATTGATCTTATATCTAGAAGGGGATGCTGCTCCACTGTTTAAAAAGTTGAAATGTTTTGGGCCTCCCTGGTGGCGCAGTGGTTGAGAGTCCGCCTGCCGATGCAGGGGATACGGGTTCGTGCCCCGGTCTGGGAGGATCCCATATGCCGCGGAGCGGCTGGGCCCGTGAGCCATGGCCGCTGGGCCTGCGCATCCGGAGCCTGTGCTCCGCAACGGGAGAGGCCACAACAGTGAGAGGCCCACATACCGCAAAAAAAAAAAAAAAAAAAAAAAAAAAAAAGTTGAAATGTTTTAACCTCACAATAGCAACAATGTATTGCTTTCATTTTGCCCTAATAAGGAGAACAATTTATTAATTTTCATCACGTACTCACAAAAAGGGTTACTTTTTCCAATCTATAAAGAATGGTATCATATACAATTTTTTAAAATGGCTTAAAGTGGCAACTTTTATGAGAAATATATATATGTATTCACAATAAAAATAAATAAAATTAAGTAAGATAAACTGTTTCAAAATGACCAGAGCATCAGTGAAATGTGGGACAACTTCAAGCAACTAAATATATTGATACATGTAATTGGAGTCCCCAAAGGAGGGAAGAGGAAAGAGATAAGAGGACCCCCAAAACTGAAGAAATAATGGCTAAAATTTTTCATAAATTGATGCAAACTGGAAACCTACAGATCCAAGAAACTCAACAAATCCTAAGTGCGAGAAACATGAAGAAAATTATATCAAGACATATACTCAAATTGCTTAAAGTCAGTGATAAAGAGAAAATCTTAAAAGCAGTCAGAGAAAAAAGACACATTACGTATTAGGATGACAATAGTTTTCTCACTGGAAATAATGCAAGCCAAAAGACAGTAGATTAACATCATCAGGAATGAGAGAGGTGACATTACTATAGGCTCTACAGATAATTAAAGGATAATAAAGAAATATTATGAACAACTTTATGCCAATAAATTCGACAGCTTAAATGAAATGGACAAATTTCCTTGAAAGATGCAAACTACCAAAGCTCATTCGAGAAAAGTTAGATAACACCAGTAGTCCTATATCTATTAAAGAGTTTGAAAATGTGGTTTAAAACCTCCCCATAAAGATGACTCCAGACCCAGATGGTTTCACTCCTGAATTCTACCATTTAATGACACTTCATCCAAGATGTATGGATGGCAAATAAGCACATGAAAGGGTGCTCAACATCCTTAGTTGTTAGCGAAATGCAAATTGAACACCCATTATAATGTCTAAAATTAAAAAGACCGACATACTAAGTGTTGGTGAGGACTGGAACAACTGGAATTATCATCAGCTGGTGGGAATGTAAAATGTTTAAAATGCTTTGGAAAACAGTTCAGTAGCTTCTTAAAAAGTTAAAAATATAAGTACCATACGACCCAGCCATTCCACTCCAAAGTAGTCAACCAAAATAAATGAAAGCGTTTGTCCATAGAAAGACTTGCACATGAATGTCCATAGCAGCTTTATTTGTAGTGACCAAGAACTGGAAACAGCTCAAAGGTTTATCAATAGTTGAGTAGATGAATAAATTATGCTATAACTATACAGTGGAATACTATTCATCAATAAAAGGGAATGAACAATTAATATACATGACAACTTGGATGAATCTCATAATAATTATTCTAAATGGAAGTAGCCAGGGACTTCCCTGGTTGCGCAGTGGTTAAGAATCCACCTGCCAATGCAGGAGACACGGGTTCAAGCCCTGGTCCGGGAAGATCCCATATTCCGCGGAGCAACTAACCCGTGCACCACAACTACTGAGCCTTCACGCTAGAGCCCACGTGCCACAACTACTGAAGCCTGCATGCCTAGAGCCCGTGCTCTGCAACAAAGAGAAGCCACCGCAATGAGAAGCCTGCACACCAAAAGGAAGTGTAACCCCTGCTCTCCGCAACTAAAGAAAGCCCGTGTACAGCAACGAAGACCCAACGCAGCCAAAAATAAAACAAATAAATTAAAAAAAAAAAAGAAAGTAGCCAGACAAAAAGAGAGTACATACTGTATGGCTTCGTTTCTATAAAACTCTAGAAAATGCCATCTATAATGACAGAAAGCAGATCAGTGGTTGCCTGGAGATGGGGGGTGGGCAGGGAGGGGAACAAAAAGGAGAGATTACAAAAGGGTATAAACTATTGCGGGTAATGCCCATGTTCATTATCTGGAATGTGCTAATGGTTTCACAGTGTATACATATGTCAAAACTTATCAAATTATACACTATAAACATGCAGTTTATTGTGTATCAATTTTACCTCAATAAAGCTGTTAAAAAATGAAATAGCAAAACAGCTAAGAGATTATGGGTATTCTTTTATAATACTCTTGGATAAGATACAATTTTGTTTTAGAAAAGTAAAACATTCTGAAGCTTTAAATAACATTATTTAAACACATGATTTGGTATAATATATTAAAGCAAAGTACATAAAATTTGGTAAAAAGATGTTATATGTCACAGAGAGGTGAAAATATTCTATCTCAGAAAAGAGGAGAAAATAAACTAAAAGACTTTGATATCAGTATAAGAAAGGGCTTAGTAAAATTGTAATTAAGTTTAAAATATTTACATAAATTGATGATCTTTTTTGTTTTTAAATAAAAGATAATTTTTCTGTTCTGTCATCCTGCATTGCCCCCAGTACTCCTGTGACACCATAAAAGTCTGCATTCCTAAGGCCCAACTTTTGGTCTTGAATATACAAGACCAAGGCTCCTTGGAAAGAGTAGCTGATTCCATGTTTGAGGCAGAAAACCTCGAACTGGGCCTAAAACGTCTTGCTGTCAGAAAGCAAGAATGCTTTCAAGGCTAACTGGGGATCCATCACTACGAAGAACAAAGAGCCAGCTTCAAGGGATATCCACTGGCCAAAAGCAAAAAGCAAAAATAAAATTACGGTCAATGGGAGTAAGTTGAGTTTGTGACAGACCATGAGTCCGTGATACTCAAAAGAGACAAATATTTTTGGAGGTCAGTAACGTGATGTTAAAAATTTCCACTGAGGCTCAACATTTCGATAGATGTGAAATTCCAGAGGCAGATCATCAAATGCAGAATTTACAAAGGAAATGGTCATGGGCTGACTCTGGGTCTTCCGAATCCACTCCCCTATTTCAAGCACATGGAAGAGTTGAGAGAAGGAAAAAGGAGGATGGGAGCTACAGCTGTGCTGAGTTCCTCCCAAGGAGAGAGGTGCTTTCCACTTGCCCCCTTGCGGTTGAGAAAGCGTGACCTGTTCTCCATCTCATGTCTGAAAAAGCTAAAGGAGTGTGCAGCTTCAAGACAGAGGAGTCTGCATGTCTGGAGTTTCTCTGGGAAAGCATTTAGATCACATCACAGGAAGTGCCTCAGAAAGAACCAATATTTGGTCCTCTGAAGGATACAAGAAGGTGCCCGCAAGCGGAGTCCGCTCTAGGCTTTGGCCAGGCTAAGGGAATGCCGAGGCCTCCAGCCAGGGTGGAACCATATCATCCCCTTACCTCCTCTCTTTTTGCCCCTACCAGGATCAAAACAGTAACTAGTAAGTGAGGATGTAAGCAGGGAGAGGGGGCAGAATCCACCCACAATCACCTTCCTGGACTGAAGGCTTTCTCCTGCCACCAGCCTTAGCTGGGGAAGGAAGAGAAGTCTTAACTCTGAAAAGGAAAAGGTTCCTCCCTGTTGCCCTGGCGACCATGCGCATCTCTACATGGGCCAGGTAGGCAAGACTTAACCACAGCTGACCTGAACCTTGGCAGGACGCCCTGTGGCCCTCCCAGAACATGAGAACTTAGGAAGCTGCCTCCCCATCTTCCAGGAAGACATTTTCTCATTACCTCCTGGGTTCTAATGAGGTATGAGGTTCCCCGTCTTAGGGTACAGCTGCCAGCTATCAAACTACACAGAACTGACTCCTCAGTGTCAGGGTGTCCCACCCCTCGTGTTGCATTGTCCTCTCTTGTTTTGGTGTCATCCTGTTGAAGAAGGGTCCCAGGGAGCTGCCACCTTGGCTGATCTTGCTTTTGCTCCTGATGTAAATGATAAACTGTCTGAATCTGAAAAGGTTTGTTTCTTTACCAGCCAAATCTGCCAGCCTTGCTCGATACCCCTTAGTGAGTTTGAGGTTGAGTCATAACTCACACTGAATTGGGCTGTGTCCTGTGACTTAGAGGGACAAGAGGACTTTTTTTTATTGTATCCATAAGGGGTGATGGATGCTAATTAAATTTTGCTGTAATTATTTTACAATATATGTAAGTTCAAACCATTTTGCTGTACACCATAAACAGTGATGTATGTCAATTACATCGCCATTAAACTTGAAAAAAATTCAGTGAATCCAAAGAAGACAAAAAATAAGATAAAGTAAAATAAAATGTTCCCCCTTTTCCAAGGCAATATTATGTGAATTCCCTAAATGAGGTACCCTGTAAGCTGGGAGAGGTACTGTAGGTAGAGAAGGCAAGCCCATATCCTGAATAATTTTCAGTCCTAGTAAAGATGAATTTCTACCTCTTCTACGGTAAACAAACTCAAGTGCCATCAAATAGTGGCCTGGGGGCTTCCCTGGTGGCGCAGTGGTTAAGAATCCGCCTGCCAATGCAGGAGACACCGGTTCGAGCCCTGCTCTGGGAAGATTCCACATGCTGCAGAGCAACTAAGCCCGTGCGCCACAGCTACTGAGCCTGCACTCTAGAGCCCGCAAGCCACAACTACTGAAGCCCGCGGGCCTAGAGCCCGTGCTCCACAACAAGAGAAGCCACCGCAGTGAGAAGCCCGCACACCACAACGAAGAGTAGCCCCCACTCGCCACAACTAGAGAAAGCCTGCGCGCAGCAACAAAGACCCAATGCAGCCAAAAATAAAATAAATTAAAAAAATTTAAAAGAAAATAGTGGCCTGGTCTCCTCAAGATAGGGTACCATATCAAAGGCTCAATGTTGGTTTCTGCTACTGATAGTTTTAACACTCGGTAGCTGCAGAGTCTAGATCAGCCTTGGTGAGAGGGAACCTGCACCATTGGGTCCATGCATAGCCTACATCTCTGCTACAGTGGCTATTCTGCTGTGCAAGCGCTGGGGTGGCCAAGGACAGAAGCTGGCTGACATCTACCAGACAAGTCATCCTATTATCCTGTTTGTTAGGTGCTCTCTCTGTACTAGATGTATTCTGATGGGCATTGGCATGAGACATAAGAAACCATACTTTTTAAAAATATTTATTTATTTATTTGGCTGCACCAGGTCTTAGTTGCAGCACTTGGGATCTTCGATCTTTGTTGAGGCCTGTGAGATCTTTTAGTTGCAGCATGCGAACTCTTAGTCGCTGCATGTGGGATCTAGTTCCCTGACTGGGGATCAAACCCAGGCCCCCTGCATTGGGGGTGTGGAGTCTTAGCCACTGGACCACCAGGGAAGTCCCAAGAAACCATACTTTTTTCCTTTTTTGGCTGCATTGGGTCTTCGTTGCTGCACGCAGGCCTTCTGTAGTTGCAGTGAGCGGGGGCTACTCTTCGTTGCAGTGCACAGGCTTCTCATTGTGGTGGCTTCTCTTGTTGCAGAGCACAGGCTTTAGGGCACGTGGGCTTCAGTAGTTGTGGCACACGGGCTCAGTAGTTGTGGCTCACGGGCTCTAGAGTGCAGGCTCAGTAGTTGTGGCACACGGGCTTTCCACGGCATGTGGGATCTTCCCAGACCAGGGCTCAAACCCGTGTCTCCTGCATTGGGAGGCGGATTCTTAACCACTGCTCCACGAGGGAAGCCCGAAACCATACATTTTTGTATCCACTCCCATACATCATCTACAAATCTTTTTCCCAGCCAAGCTATCCATCACTACCCAAGAGTCTGTGTATAGCCTGGCCTCTGACCACTTCTCCCTGAACACAGAGTTGATGGCAGCTGTAGTGCTCAAAGTTCTGCCCACTGGGAGAATTTCTATTCCATTCTCCACTTGGGATACCCCTGAGTGGGGCAGGTAGTGTAGCAGCAGGCCATTTTTGGCTCACACCAGCATATCAAGACAGCCTACTTTGAACCAGACCCAGACTTTTCATCCTCCATCAGCTGGTCTTGGTATTACCCACCGCTTCCTACATAGGTGAACACTAAGAGGTGCTTAGTGCACCAGAAGAGAAGTGAGCTGCCTATTCATTTTGTTTACTTGTGTCCTTTGGACCTGCTTGAATCAGATCCCAAAGGTACCATTTCCGTGATACAATGATTGTACTGTGCCCACCTAACCTTATGATGTAGTGGATCTAACAATATCCAGCTCATGACAGCCACTCTGGTTGCATTGACCATGATTCCCACAGACAGACTCAATTTCTTCCAGAGACTTAGTAGCCTACCAGAAGCTGCTTTACTTAATTTCCAAACAGTTAGGGATTTTTCCAGTTATCCTGTTATTGATTTCTACTTTAATTCCATTGTGGTCAGAAAATATGCTTGGTATGATTTCACTCTTTTGAAATATAGTGAGACTTGTTTTATGACCCAAGTACCTGGTCTATCTTGGTGGCTGTTCCATGTACACTTGAAAAGAATGTGCATTCTGCTGTTCTTGGGTGAAATGTTCTATAAATATCAATTAGGTCAAGTTAATTGAGAGTATTGTTCAAATCTTCTGTATACTCATTGATGTTTTTGTCTACTTTTTTTTTGAACTAATTGCCAAGGGAGCAGCGTTAAAATGTCCAAATATGATTGTGCGTTTGCCTGTTTCTCCTTTTAGTTCTGCCAGGTTTTTTTCTCCCTGTACTTTGACGCTCTGTTATTAGACTATACACATTTAGGTTTGTTATGTCATTCTGTTGAATTGACCCTTTTATCATTAAGAAATGTCCCTCTTTATCTCTGATAGTACTCTTACAGTCTACTTTGTTATTAATAGAATCACCCCAGCTTTCTTATAGTTGCTCTTTGTAGAGTACATCTTTTTGTATCTTTATATTTTCAGTCTCTCTATGTCCTTATACTTGAAGCATGTCACTTGTAAAAAGCATACAATTGGTTTGTTGTTGATGTTTTTTAATCCAGTTGGGCAATCTCTGTCTTTTGGAGACTGCAGTATTTAGAACACTAAATTTAATGTCTATCATCTTACTACTTGTTTTCCATTTGTTCCATCTGGTTTTTTGTTCTTCCTTTCCTTTATTTAATCTTTTGGATGAATCAAGCATTATTTTTCTTCTTCTGTTTTATCTCCTCTATGGCATTTTAGTTATACCTTTTTATATTTTTTTCAAATGGTTAATCTGGAGATTATAATATGCCTTTTACCTTACTACAATCTACCTTAAAATCGTATTTTGCAACTTCAGGAAAGATGTAAGAACTTGATAGTACAATTCCATTTACACTTCCTTTCCCCAGCTTTCTGTGTTGTCATATAGTTTACTTCTACATATGTTAGAAACCTCATTGTGATCATTGTTGCCCTAAACAGTTGGTAGTCATTTTATTTTTTTTTTACTATGGACAAAACATAAGGTATACCATTTTAACCATTTTTTTTCATTTTAACCGTTTTTAAGTGTACAGTTTAGTGGCATTAAGTACATTGACATTGTTGTTTAATCAACACGACCATCAGTTTCCAAAATTTTCTATCTTCCCAAACTAAAACTCTGTACCCATTAAACACTAACTCCCCATTCCCCATTCCCCCAGCTCCTAGCAGCCACCATTCTACTTTCTGTCTCTAGGAATTTGACTACTCTAAGTACTTCAGATAAGAGGAACATGCAATATTTGTCTTCTGTGTCTGCCTTATTTCATTTACATAGTGGCTTTAAGGTTTATCCATGTTGTAGCACGTGTCAGACTTTCTTTCCTTTTTAAGGCTGAATAATATTCCACTGTATGTATATACCACCTATGTTTATCCATTCATCTGTTGCTGGACATTTAGATGCTTTCCAACTTTTGGCTATTGTGAATAATACCTGCTATGAATATTGGGGTTCAAGTTATCTGTCCAAGTCCCTGCGTTCAATTCTTTTAAGTATATACCCAGAAGTTGAATTGCTGGATAATATGGGAATTCTGTGTTTAATTTTTTGAGGAACTGCCATGCTATTTTCCATATCTTGAAAATTTTTTCCATTTACTTACCCATTCCAGGTTTCTTCTTTCCTTCCTGAAGATCCAAGCTAGCTGAGGGTCTCATAGTGCGGGTCTGCTAGAAACAAAGACTCTCAGCTTTTGTTTGTCTAAAAAATTTTGCCTTAGTTTTTTTTTTTTTTTTTTTTTTTCTGCAGTACGAGGGCCTCGCACTGCTGTGGCCTCTCCCGTTGCAGAGCACAGGCTCCGGACGCGCAGGCTCTGGACGCGCAGGCTCAGCGGCCATGGCTCACGGGCCATGTGGGATCTTCCCGGGGCACGAACCCACATCCCCTGCATCGGCAGGCGGACTCTCAACCACTGCGCTACCAGGGAAGCCCCTTGCCTTAGTTTTTGAAGAATGTTTTCACTGGGCATAGATGGCTAGGTTAGCAGGGTTTTCTCCTTTCAGCACTTTAAAGATGTCATTCCATTTCTTCTGATTTCTATAATTACTCTTAGGGAGTAAGCCATTGTTGTTATTGTTCACCTGAATTTAATGTGTCTTTTTTTTCTCTGGCTATTTTATTTATTTATTTTAAATTATTTATTTATTTATTTATTTGGCTGCTCCAGGTCTTAGTTGCAGCATGCGGGATCTAGTTCTTTGACCAGGGATCGAATCTGGGCCCCCTGCATTGGGAGCACAGAGTCTTAGCCAGTGGACCACCAGGGAAGTCCCTCTGGCTATTTTAGAATTTTCTCTTTATGTCTTTGGCTTTCAGAAGTTTGACTCTGGGATGCCTAAGTATGGTTTTTTGGTATTTATCCTGCTTAGGGTGTACTGAGCTTCTTGAATATGTGGATTCATGTCTTTCATTAATTTTAGAAATTTCTCAGCCATTATCTCTTTTTTAAATTTTTATTTATTTATTTTTATCTTTGGCTGTGTTGGGTCTTTGTTGCTACACACGGGCTTTCTCTAGTTGCAGCCAGTGGGGGCTACACTTCGTTGCGGCGTGCAGGCTTCTCATTGCAGTGGCTTCTCTTGTTGTGGAGCATGGGCTCTAGGTGAGCAGGCTTCAGTAGTTGCAGCACATGGGCTCCGTTGTTGTGACTCACAGGCTGTAGAGCACAGACTCAGTAGTTGTGGCTCATGGGCTTAGCTGCTCCATGCAATGTGGGATCTTCCGGGACCAGGGCTCGAACCTGTGTCCCCTGCATTGGCAGGTGGATTCTTAACCACTGCGCCACCAGGAAAGTCCCATTATCTCTTCAAATATTACTTTGTTGCCTTCTTTCTATCCTCTCCTGCAGGGTCTGATTTTCAGCATAGACTTTCCTCCAGATACTGGAGATGAGAGTCTCTCTAGGTGTTGTGATGTAGGCAGTCTTTTGGTGCTGGGTTTCATTGGCTGCCCTGAGTTTGTTATTCTCTTTTTTCAAATATTCTAGGGCAGTAAAGAAAAACCAGGCAACTCCACAACTCATATAATTGCCATTTCCTTCATATCCTTCAAGATCTAAGGCTGCAACATAAGTGATCCACCTCAGGTGAGATTCTTAGCAACTGTGATGCTCTATCCAGAGAAGCAGAAAGACATGGGCACTTGAGGTGGGCAGCTGTCCGTGTATATAGTAAACTCAAAGGGAAGCCAAAGAGACGTGGGTTGTGGCATCAATAGCATATTCTAGGGACTTCCCTGGTGGCGCAGTGGTTAAGAATCCACCTGTCAATGCTGGGGACACGGGTTGAGCCCTAGTCCGGGAAGATCCTACATGCCGTGGAGCAACTAAGCCTATGTGCCACAACTACTGAGCCTGCGCTCTAGAGCCCTAGAGCCACAACTACTGAGCCCACGTGCCACAACTACTGAAGCCCGCACACCTAGAGCCCACGCTCCGCAACAAGAGAAGCTACCGCAATGAGAAGACCACGTGCCGCAACGAAGAGTAGCCCCTGCTACTTCGTACCCTCTGCTACGAAGAGAAAGCCCGCGTGCAGCAATGAAGACCCAATGCAACCAAAAAAAAAAAAGAAAAAAATAGCATCTTCTATACAGGATAATGGGCAATGAGGAAAGTTCTTTAGAGAAAAATACCAGCTTAAAAATGCACAAGGAGGGCCTCCCTGGTGGCGCAGTGGTTGAGAGTCCGCCTGCCGATGCAGGGGATACGGGTTCGTGCCCCGGTCTGGGAGGATCCCACATGCCGCGGAGCGGCTGGGCCCGTGAGCCGTGGCCGCTGGGCCTGCGCGTCCGGAGCCTGTGCTCCGCGGCGGGAGAGGCCACGGCAGTGAGAGGCCCACATACCGCAAAAAGAAAAAAAAAAAAAAAAAAAAAAAAAATGCACAAGGAATGCTGAAATTAGAAGTTCAACATTTTGTAGCACTCAATGAAATAATGGATCCAGGAACAACCATTACAGGCTGCAAAAACCATTAGGTAAGCTTTTTGGAGCTTTATAATGGATAGATTAGACTGCCAACTTCTAACCCCCAATCAACCCTAACATGACTAAAAGCAGGACAAAGAGTCACAATGGGGATCCTGAGGTCAGATGATGGGAAGAACACAGCACCTCTTATGAAGCACACAAACCAACGAAAACAACCAGAGTTTAATCAAGTCTCTAGATCTAATTATGAGTTTACCCAAAAAATAAATAATAAATAATAATAAGGGGATAGAAGGACATATGAAAGGATGCCAAAAAAAAAAGCATTTGTCCAAATCCCAAACTGAGAAATTCTATAGGAAAAAATATTCTGTTTCTTCAACAAATAATTGTCATGAAAAAGAAAGAAGGAGGGGAAATGATATAGGTAAGATAAGACACGGGAACTAAAGATGATAATCCAACTGTAAAAGAAAAATTTTTGAGGCAATTGGGAAATTTTAAAAATTGGCTATTAGTTGATACTAAGGAATTATTGTTAATATTTTTAGGTGTGACAGTAATATACTGGATTTTTAAATATACGGATACATCCAGAATCATTTATAGATGAAATAATATGATCTCTGGAATTTGCTTTACCAGCAGGAAGGGGGAAAGGGCAGCATGGAAAATGTTGATAATTGTTGAAGGTAGGCGATGGGTAGATGGGAATTACTTTGTATTTGCTCTTCTTAGGGCTATTTTTTATCTTCATAATTAAAATTTTTGAAAAGCGGTTTGATGGTAGAGGGAAGGAGAGTATGTGGAGAAGGATGTAGAGTCTGGGGAGATGGAGCATGTTTATATGCTGAAGGAGAGAGTGAGAACACTGGAAAAAGATGAAATCACTGATGGAGCCAGTTCTGGAAGGTCCTCGGAAATAGGATGCTGGACCCAGGTGGCAGGCTTTTCCTTGTCAAGGGTAACATTATATTCCAGCCTCCATCAGCTGAATTCCAGCTTGTGTCCTATTCACAAATTTCATCTTCATTGGCCCTTACAACTATTCCATGAAATGAGTGTAATTATTCCCATTTTAGAGATAAGGAATTAAGGCTTATAAAGATGGATGACTCACTCCGGGTCAAGTAATCAGTAAATAGCAGATCCAGGATTTAAAACAAAGTTTCTATACTCCAGATCTTCTGGTCTTTATAGCTGTGAGACAGGCTGAAAGGTGGTGGTGGGGGGTGACATTTCAACCATTGGAGGGGAAAGAGGGAGCAGCAGATTCAGCCTTATGGCTGATGGCTGGTGGCCGCTGCTCCTTGAAGCTGGGTGGGAGGCGCTTAAGGACAAGGGTGCAGGCCCTACTCATCATTCTGGGGCTGCCAAGGAGCTGAAGAGGAGTGAGTCACATTCTGGTTCCAAGACGATCTGGGCCCACCAGTGAGACAGAGGTATCCCCACAAGGAAATTCAGCAGGGAGAATTATCAGGTCCCTGTCGTGGCCCCTTCCCACTCTGCTGCAGCTTCAAGAAACATGGGTGCAAAAAAAAGAAAGAAATGGTCCCTAAGAAATCCCTCAAGTTCTAGACTCCTCCACAGCCCCATCATACAGTAGCCGCCTAGCTCCTCATGATAATTAAGGTCATTTATTCCCACCCCTTCCTTTGCTGCTATTTCCCCGGCCCAAAAAGCCCCAAATGAACAGGTGGTAATCAGAGCTTCAAATCCACTGGAACCCTTACTGTGTCCCCCAGTGTTCCATGACCCCAGGAATCAGAATTTCTTTTTTTTTTTTAATTTTAGATTTACTTTTGTATTGAGGTAACATTGGTTTATAGCATTATATAAGTTTCATGTGTACAACGTTCTATCTCTTTTTTTAAAAATTATTTATTTATTTATTTTTGGCCGCATTGGGTCTTCGTTTCTGCACGTGGGCTTTCTCTAGTTGCGGCGAGCAGGGGTTACTCTTCATTGCAGTGCACGGGCTTCTCATTGTGGTGGCTTCTCTTTGTTGCAAAGCACAGGCTCTAGGCATGTGGGCTTCAGTAGGTGTGGCACGCAGGCTCAGTAGTTGTGGCTTGTGGACTGTAGAGCACAGGCTCAGTAGCTGTGTCACACAGGCTTAGTTGCTCCGTGGCATGTGGGATCTTCCTGGACCAGGGCTCGAACCCGTGTCCCCTGCATTGGCAGGCGATTCTCAACCACTGCACCACCAGGGAAGTCCCAACATTCTGTTTCTACTTCTATGTACCCTACAGTGTTCTCACCACCAAAAATTTAGTAAGAGTCGGAATTTCTCATCCAGCCGAGACTAAGTTTGTAAAAATGAGAAGTACAGGTTCGCAAGCAGATTTCAGGGGTGGTAGTGAAAGGAACCACTTACTTCTTCCACCTTTTGGTTCCCTAATCCATGAATTCTAACTATAGGGCATGCAGGGCCATGTATCAGCTGTAGGTTCCACGCACACTCCACGTCCTGGTGGGTATCCCTCCAGCCTCTCACAGTGTTGAGAGGGCACCTCATCTAAGAATATAACAGTCCACTCTATGTTCTATTAGGTCAGCTGCTTTCGGGTATTGTGGTGTGTACAATCCCGTCACCATGTTGCATCTCCTTTAGCATAAAATGATCCCCTGGTCTAAAGAGATATCGTGCCGGATCCCTTGCTGGCAAATCCAATACATTCTGCAAGCCCTTGAATGATGGTGCTGGCAGAGGTACTGCAGGTAGGGGAGGCAAACCCTTAAAGGGCACAGAATAAATTACAGTAAGGCAAATGCCTCTAGGGCGAAAGGTGGTCAATGTAACAAAATTGCCATCAGGAGGTTGACTGGGCTCCTTAAAGGATAATGCTACACCAAGGATCATTCAACTCAGGCGTTCAGCAGCAGCAGTAATATATCAGCCGTGGTGAGAGGGAGCCCATCTGTTGTGCCCGTGCATACACTTCAGAGCAGGTGGCTACTCTGTTCATGGACTAATTGCACAGTCACTGGAGTGGCTTAGGACAGGGCTGGATGACCCCCACTAAACAAGCCATCTCGTCTACCCGGTGACGAACGCCACCTCTGTGCAGATTGCCAATCTGGATGCCTTCTGACCTTCATGCCTTGAGTTGATGGTTGGTTAACCTGAACGTGCATGTTCTCCTTTCAAGTCTCGTAAAGCAGTTAACAAAAAGCAGCCAACAGCACAATACTTACACTTTCCATTGCCCCCATGCCTTTCAAGTGTCATCGTTGCAGATAAACTAAATCTAGTTTATTGAGGTATCATTTTCATACAATTAAATTCACCCTTTTAAAGTATAGAGTTCAATGAGTTTGACAGATGTGTGTGTTTGTGTACCTACCACCACAATCCAGATACACGTTCATCACCCCAGAAAGTTCCTTCGGGCCCTTTACAGTCTACCCCCTTCCCGTATCCTTGGCCTGTGGTGACTGCTGATCTGTGTTCTATCATTTTGGCCTTTCCAGAATGTCAGGTAATGGAATCATTCAGGTTGTAGCCTTTTGGATCAGGCTTCATTCACTAAGCATAATGCTTTTTTTTTTTTAAGATTTTTTTTAATGTGGACCATTTTTAAAGTCTGTATTGAATTTGTTACAATATTGCTTCTGTTTTATGTTTTGGTTTTTTTGGCCACAAGGCACATGGGATCTTAGCTCCCCAACCAGGGATCGAACCCAAACCCCCTGCACTGGAAGGCGAAGTCTTTAACCACTGGACTACCAGGGAAGTCCTTAAGCATAATGCTTTTGAAATCCATCCATGCTGTTGTAAGTACCAACGGTTCCTTCCTTTTTATTGCTGAGGTGTGTGTCACTGAATGGATACATCACAGTTTGATGGACACTTGGGTTGTCTCCAGTTTGGGGGCAGTTATGAATCAAGCTGCTCTATGTATTCACATACAGATCTTGGTGGACCTATATCTTCATTTCTCTAGGAATGAGATTGCTGGGTTGTGTGGTGCATGTATATTTATCTTTATAGGAAACTGACAAAATCTTTTCTGAAGTGGGTGTGTTCTTTGTTTTTATCTGCATTGGTGGAACTGTTCTCTAGTCACTGACAGAGACCATTGTGGAAAGACCATTGACTCACTAATTCAGTGAGAAACTCAAACTATGGAATAGTTGTGAACATTTTTTGCTGTTTTAGTTCTTTAAGTATAAATCGCAACTCAAAGGATTGAGGTGGGAGTTCCCACCCCTGGGTGACCAATTGTGCTGCTATGCCCGAGACTCTCCCCATTTTAGCACTGGAAGTCCTGCATCCTGGGAAATCTCTCAGTCTTGGAACCACACTGGGACAGCTGATCACCCTGTTATTGAGTGTCAGGGGCTGTGCTAGGCACTGCACATCCGTCACATCCTCTTATCCACTGGCCAGTGTCAAGGGTAGGTTTGCTTCTCCCCAGCCTGCACATAAGGAAACAGCCTTTGAGAGGTTAGGTTGCTTGCCCAGCCCACGCTTCAGAGCAGGTGGAGCCAAACTTTGCCATCAGATCTGCCAGCCTCCAAAGCACTGGTGTCTTTCAGGTCAGTAGACATCATTCCCAAAGTGCCCAGTTCTGGTGCCTCAGGGGCACCAGCTGCTGGCACGTGGGCCTGGGTGGAGCTTTGCTGCCCTCTGGTGGCAGACAGGATGTCACTCAGAGTCTGAGTCCACTCTTGTGGGACAGTTGGTGAGGAGTGGGGGTGGCTAGGCACCCTTTCCTCCCAGGGAGCAGGACCTCAAATCTGGCTTCAGCCCTAGGAGGGTGCCACCTGGATGGCCCCACCATGGTCTGCCTGGGGACCTTGGTCCATCCATCCGTGAGTCATGTGATCACTCAGGCCCTCACAGCCCCAGCCTGCTGGTTGGAGTCTGGGTGACCCGGAGCCAGTCACTCACCCCTCTGGGTCTCTCAGTTCCTTAACAGGATGACAAACATGTCAACACTCTTATACTAGGCTTAGACACTGAGGTTGCTATTATCAGCTCCTTCACAACTACATGCCTTAACTCTCCCCCATCTTGGTGCACGCATTCATTTCATTCATTCATTTAACTTCCATCCAGCAACTGTCTGCCAAGTACCAGCTCTGGGCCAGACCCTGAGCTGGGGGTATCATGGAGATGGTTGCCCTGCTACCTCTGTAACTGTCTGTTCATCCACTGTCTTGTGTGCTCTTTCATTCATGGAGTATCCATTTCTTTATTGAGTGTTCATTCATTCTTTCTCGTACGCACTGACTTCCTCATTCACTCATTCATCCATCACTAGGTTATCTCATTTGCACATTCACTCATTCTTTATTTTTTCAGACTCTTTTCCTTCCTCCCTCCCTCAATCCTCTGCTCTGCAAACATTCTGGAAACACCACTCTAAGCCAGAATTAGATGCTGGGATTCTGGCACAACCCTCTCCCAGACATGTGGGTAGGCAGATGGTGAAGACACCCTGTAACTACCACATGCCAGCCACTGGGACTCAGAGCAGAGGGAGCACCAAGAAGGGAGCAACTGACTGCCTGGAGGAGGAGGCTGGGTGGGGGCAATCAGAGAAGGCTTCATAGAGGAAGTAGCATTTAAGCCAGGCAAAGGAGGGTGTATGTGAGTTCTCCAGGGAGGAAAAGACACTCCTAGTTTTTGTCTCGTGGTGTGTTTGGGGAAAAGTGAGGTGCCTGGGGTTTGTGATGTAGGGTCATGTGTGCATGATCCAACCCAGACCAAGCCCTCCCTGGGTTCCAGTGACAGACGTGGGTCACTCAAGGACTTCCCCTAATTCAGCAACCTTGGCCCCTGGAAAACCATCCACTATCAAGTGGCCAGGAATGGCCTTAGGGCATTAATAGAGCACCCTCCAAGC
This sequence comes from Mesoplodon bidens, assembly GCF_964165515.1. Classification (NCBI taxonomy): domain Eukaryota; kingdom Metazoa; phylum Chordata; class Mammalia; order Artiodactyla; family Ziphiidae; genus Mesoplodon; species Mesoplodon bidens. The sequence continues at coordinate 36,572,298 of NC_138171.1, forward strand.
AACCACCACCTGTCCACGTGTCCATCCTTTGGGGACTCAGTGGGAGAGCTGTCCTGGGTTGGGCGGGCTGAGCAGGCAACAGCAGCAGTAGTACCTGAGGTGCCTGGCTCCCAAGATCCCATGTTCATCCAGCAACATGAGTGTCTTGCTGTGGGCCAGGCCTTGCCCCAGATACTGGAAATGCAGCAATGAACAAGACAGAACTCCCACTCTCTAGGGGCTGACAAATGATAAACAAGAAAAACAATTATGAAGACCACCAGGAACACACCTGTAGTTGAACGAATTAGGTTTATTGCCTCTTTTGAGAAGGAAGACAGCATTTACCTCAGTAAGAGGGTGTTTAGTGGATTCCCTGGCAGTCGAGTGGTTGGGTCTCAGAGCTTTCACTGCCTAGGGTCCAGGTTCGATCCCTGGTCAGGGGACAAAGATCCTGCAAGCCCCACTGTGCGGCCAAAAAAAAAAAAAAAAGTGTTTACAAAGGCTTATTATAGGGACTTGCCAATGCAGAGGACACGGGTTCGAGCCCTGGTGCGGGAAGATCCCGCATGCCACGGAGCACCTAAGCCCGTGTGCCACAACTACTGAGCCTACGCTCTAGGGCCCGAGAGCCACAACTACTGAGCCCACGTGCCACAACTACTGAAGCCCACGTGCCCTGAAGCCCGTGCTCTGCAACAAGAGAAGCCACCGCAATGAGAAGCCTGCGCACCGCAACGAAGGGTAGCGCCCACTCGCCACAACTAGAGAAAGCCCATGTGCATCAACGAATACCCAACACAGCCAAAAATAAGTAAATAAATAAATTTGGGGGGGGGGAAAGGCTTATTATAGAATTTGGGCCTGCGTTAGGTGATTTGGGGGAGGGTTCAAGTAAGTGGGCTTTTACTCTGGAATAGATGTCAGGAAGCGGGGACAATTCTACGACTGGAAGTCTTAAATCTTTAAAGTGGAAGGCTAATGCTGTAAAGAAGCAGCAGTTACTCATATTAGTCAGAGTGGGGAAACGGTTGGTCTTTTTCTGGTTCCAACAATATTCTTGATTTCATCTGACTTTAAACATGATTACGGAGCAGTCTTGTTTATGCCTTGCTCCATCATGGTCTCAGAATGGCCTTGCACTACCGTGGTGTTCTGGGAAATTGTTTTATGTCCAACAGGAGAATACCAAGGCCTAGCTGTGAGTGCCAGGCTAGTTCCCAGATGCGAGGAGCAACTGTTCTCTTTCTCATAAGAAAGGCCCATTCACTCGACCGAGGTATATTTGCCGGGACCCAGGTGCAGAGTAATTCGAGGTGGACAAAAGAGATACGGCCCCAGTCCTCAGGGAGCTCGCACTGACGTTTGTGCCGTCTTAAAGACATTGTCAGAAATGGCAAGGGGAGTGGACCAGACCCAAGGAACCGCCAGGACAAAGGCCCGGGTGCGGGGGTGGGGGATGCTGAGAGGTCGGCGTCGGGGGTTGGAGAGGTCGGCTGGGGTCGGAGAGGTCGGCTGGGGCCGGGCCCTCGGGCACGCAGGGCCAACCTCTCCCCCAGGGACGTGGGCATTCGCTGAGCTGATTTGCTCAGAAGAAATCAAGCAGCTTTAATCAAAATAACCCACCGGGGCTTCAAGCTCATGAATATTCAGCACCCTGCTTCCGGCTGGCAACTCCGCTCCAGCCCCGCCCAGCTAGGAGATTGCACTTGCGTTGCTGGCGCGCGGCTCTGTCGTCATACGCGCGCGGGCAGCCGCTTGCCAGGACAGCCGCAGAGCTCTCATGGCGAGCTCGGCCGCCTCCTCCGTGCGACCGCCAAGGCCCAAGAAAGAGCCGCAGGCGCTCGTCATCCCCAAGAATGCGGCGGAGGAGCAGAAGCTCAAGCTGGAACGGCTAATGAAGAACCCGGTGAGACGAGGCGCGGGCTGACGGCCCTTCCGAGTCCTACCCCCTTCCCTTCCGGCGTCTCTGGGCGCTAGCGGGCCCTCTTTCCCCGCTTCCGAACTCTGGAACTCAGTACCCGAGCCCCAGGGTCAGACCTTAGGAAGGAGTAGGCGGCCCCGGAGATAGTGAGCTATTTTCTGCTCTCATGTTAGAGCCAAGCCTGGATGAGGGCGCTGCGAAGCGGCTTCTCGTGCCCTAAGACCCTTTAACTTTGTGAACAGAAGCCTTAGACTGGAAAGATACAATCCGTGGGTTAGCACAAGGGTTTATTTTCTTCTAAACAGCACTAATTGTTAGAGAGGCATTGGCCAAGACACCTGGGGTTGGAGGTTTCCAGCCATAAACGATGAGTCGCGTTTCTGAGTTCTGCCCTGAAAAGTTGAGTGTAGCCCTGGCAAAGCTGTGGGCTCTGATAGGACCCAGAGTATACAGGATGAAGTAAAGGCAGAGGGAAGAAAACAAATTCAGCTTTGGGTCCAAGAAGCAAAGCAGCCTTACTTCACTACTTCAGTTGAAGTTTTTTGGTTGAAAAATATGTCACTTTGTCAGCCGGTTTATACATACAAATGCTTTCGTGTTTAAATGTTGCAGGACAAAACAGTTCCAATTCCAGAAAAAATGAATGAATGGGCACCTCGACCTCCCCCAGAATTTGTCCGAGATGTAATGGGTAATGTCTTTTGGATGTGGGTGTGTGTTTAAATACAGTTTTTAAAGTGTAGGTATTAAAAACTCTGCAGTTAGTATTTGTAAATTACATCCCTGGTAGGAAGAAAAAAAAAGTTCACTGATCCAGTATTTTGCTCTTACAGTGAAGGGGTATTGTTGCTTGTGGCCTGGCATTAGAGAACTTTCTTCTGCATTGTTTTTAATACCTTGTTTTTTCAAAATGGAAATAGTTTTTATTTTGTTGGGTTGTAAGTTAACATATAACTAACTATAAAGAGAATAAATAACAGGTGTAAAAAATTAGAACCACCTGTAATCTATCGTTCTATTTGTAACATTTTGATATAGTCCTCCAAACCTCTTTGTAGTCAAAACCACTCATGCTTGAGAAAAAATGTTTACAAAAATATGGTTGTTCTACACATACTATTTGATATTTGATAACCTACTTTTTTTCACTTCATATATCATGGACATCTTTTCAACTAAGTAGAAACCTAGCATGTCAAATGTGAAATCATCTAGTGGGGGAGGGAAAGGTCACAGGCTCTCTTTTAGGTTTCTGGTCTCTGAACGATAGTCTGCTTGTCCTCTTAATACTGCGCTAGAGTGGAATTTTTGGTGACTTCACATTCAACATTCACACAACAGATATTTAATGATACCTACAATATACCAGCCAGTGTGCTAGCTTCTGGGGTACAATGGGGAACAGGGCAGGCTTGGTCCCTTCCATCACTTCTAGTATCTTTCTTTGGTCCCCTGTGATTAAGAGTAGCCTGTGTTGGTAACTGGATATCATCAAAAGCTCTGGACTGTCCTGGCTTTAGGTTCAAGCGCTGGGGCCGGCAGTGGAGAGTTCCATGTGTACAGGCATCTGCGCCGGAGAGAGTACCAGCGACAGGACTACATGGATGCCATGGCTGAGAAGGTTAGTGAGCCAGGAGGCTGGCTGAACCCTTGGGTTCAGGCAGTGTGCACTTAAACCTTAGAAAAAAAGCACTTGAAGAAGAGTAGATACACCTGGTTGTGGCTTGTGTGAGGGCTGCCTTGTAAAGTCAGCAGGAGAAACAGATGTCAGGTAGAGTCCAGGGTACTTCTAGGTCAGACCCAGCACGGCAGGATGCTCACACTAGGAAATGAATGAGGGGAGGGAGTCTTCCAGGTGGTGGAGAGCCCAGCAGAGTCCCCTTTCCCCTCCAGGCCATTTGCCATGGAATAGAAGTAGGATCTCACACCACTTGAGTTGTTATTTCTTTATAGTTTCTCTCTTTTTGGATGAATGCCTGTAATTCCAGTTAGCTGTGTGTTTGGTGCTAGTAGTGGTGTGCTTTCAAGTTTTTTTGCCTCTTTGAGTTTTCTAGCTTTGAGACTGGCATTTCTTCATGATAGGTGTCAAATAATAATTGATTAAGAATGGAGAATTGCTGACAGTCTCCTGGTGGTCTAGTGGTTAGGATTCAGTGCTTTCACTGCTATGGCCCGGGTTCAGTCCCTGATCAGGGAACTGAGATCTTGCAAGCCATGTGGTGTGGCAAAAATATAAAAATTAAAATTAAAATTTAAAAAAAACTTTTTTTAAGAATTGAGAATTGCTTTTGAAATTGTACTGTAAGAACTGTTAAGCTCTCCATTGCTTGATGGGAAAGGGCAGAAACCTCTCTCCTGTTGCTCTTGAGAAATATTCTTTTGGACATTTCACTTATCTACTTTCTGGAATTGAGTTTTGGAGTTATTTTATCCACTCCAAAAGTTTTGTTTGATTTTTTTACTAGATTTAAATTGAATCTGTAACTTAACTTGAATGAGAATGGATGTCATAGTGTTTAGTCATCCCCTCTAAAAACTTTGTCTTCTTTTATTTGTCTCATCTTTTTGTATCTCTCAGTGATCATATATAGAGATTTTACATATGTCTCACCACCTTTGTTCAAAGATATTTTAAGTTTTTTGATTGCAGTGGTGGTGAGTGGTCCCTTAAAAATTTATTTGAATGGCCAAAATTGAGTTTGAAAAATACCTGTATGATTTTTGAACAGAATGGGATCATTGCCATGGTGGTTTTCACCTGGTATTTGCTTGTCCTGCAGCCCTTACTTGGCCCCCAGGTGTCGGTGGTTCTTCTCCAGCTACTTCTCAATTCCAGTGAGGAGTTTCAGGTGAATTGTCACACAGCTATACCAGATCACTGAAGGATTTGCGCTGTTAGGAATAAACAGAACTCTGTATGTAGAAACTAACAGAAGCACTTTTTTGTTTTTAAACTACGTTAGAGGGGAGGAAATAGACAGACGGTTGTCCCAAATGCTATCAGTTAGTCTGAAGCTTTTATGTATTGATTAACGACCCAGAGAAAATACAGAAAAATGTTTCACAAACCTTGAAACCACACAGATGCAAAGGTTTTATTTCACATGGTGAAAGAGAGGTTCTGAGGTTAGAAGAAAAAAAGAGATGCAAGAGAATCCTTACCTTCCACAGCGACTGATAGGTTGTCACCACTGACAGAGCACATCTGACTCCTGCTTGAGCCCTTGCCGGTGGTGGGGGCGGTCAGCAGCCAGCGGGGGGCTCTGTCTTGGTTGCGCTTCAGACATTTCCAGCTCAGCTTCTAAACAGATCAGGTACTTTTAGTTTGAAGTCATTGCTTTCTAGCTGAACTCTAATTAAAGCTGATTCCTTTCTTGAAAGGAGAGCCTTCTTTTTAATTTCATAATTCTGCTCTCAGAGTTTCTGCATCCATCTGAGCAGATCCACAGAACCTGGCAGTGCAGACTAGCAGAGATGTTGAAGCCACCTTTTTCTCCTTTGCTGGCTCCTTTTTTGCTCCATCAACATTTATGGCTATAACTAGAAGAAATAGACATGGCACTTGTTTTTAGTTGTTTTTTTTTTTCTTTTTGCGGTACGCGGGCCTCCCACTGTTGTGGCCTCTCCCGTTGCGGAGCTCAGGCTCAGCGGCCATGGCTCACGGGCCCAGCCGCTCCACGGCATGTGAGATCTTCCCAGACCGGGGCGCGAACCCGTGTCCCTGCATTGGCAGGCGGACTCTCAACCACTGCGCCACTGGGGAAGCCTGACACTTGTTTTTTTATCAGTAGATGTCTTTATAGTTTACAAGAGCTTTCCTGTAGGTTAGTGCAGTTCATTAGTCTTCCTAAAGGCTCAGGGAAAGAGAAATTATTGTTTCCCCCATTTTATAGATGAGGAAGCTGAGGCTTAGAAACAGGGAGCTGCTAGGAAGAAATAATACAAGGGGGCTTCCCTGGTGGCGCAGTGGTTGAGAGTCCGCCTGCCGATGCAGGGGACGCGGGTTCGTGCCCCGGTCCGGGAAGATCCCACATGCCGTGGAGCGGCTGGGCCCGTGAGCCATGGCCGCTGAGCCTGCGCGTCCGGAACCTGTGCTCCGCAACGGGAGAGGCCACAACAGTGAGAGGCCCGCATACCACAAAAAAAAAAAAAAAAAAGAAAGAAATAATACAAGGGATGGATATGTATTTATTTGTATGTATGTACATACTCACATATACGTATGTACACGTGTAGGTGTGTTTAGTAGCAGGTGATGGCAATGCATGTTATGCTGCTTTAGAATCGGTCATTTAATAACCGTAGTGAGTTAGGACTTGAAAATTCCATGGTCGCAGCCGTCTGGCCACTCCACCCAGTGAACCCCCATCACTGTCTCTGAAGAAGCAACACTCCTGTGTGTCTTCTTACTGTCAGTACTCTGCTGCCTTTCTGACACTTCTGGGCACCGGATGTGTGGGGATTTTCCCCACACCAAGCAGTTCTGTGGCACCAGGTGAGTTTCCTACAATTCAACTCAATTGTGACCCTGTCTACGTGGAGATAGCCCCGTATCTCGAAGGTTAAGACTCAGTCCTACAAGACTGAGCCCACCCCCAATTCAGAGGCCAGCCACAAGTCCCTGTTGTCACCTGTGCTTCTGACCCACTGGCTATAAATCAGAGGTTTCCCATGACCCCCTCCTCAGGTTCAAGTAATTTGCTTAGAGGGACTCACAGAACTCAGGAAAACAGCTTACTAGTTTTCCGGTGTAGTATAAAAGGATATAACTCAGGAACAGCTACATGAAAGAAGGGATGCAGAGCTTCCATTCCTTCTTCCAGCATCTCCAGTGTTCACCAACCCAGGAGCTATCCAAACGCAGCCTTTTGGGGTTTTTGAAGGCTTCATTATGTTGACATGATTAAATCACTGACTGTTGGTGATTAGTTCAACCCTCAGCCCCTCTCCCCTCCCTGGAGGTCAAGGAGGTGGGGCAGAAAGTTCCCTTGGCAACCAGCCCAGTTCCTTAGGTGCTTTCCCAAAGTCACTCATAAACTCCTGTGGTTGAAAGGGGCTAGTTATGAATAACAAAAGATACCCATTTCATCTTTATTTCTGGAGTTATTTCAGGAACTGGGAACAAAACTAAATATGATAATAAAAGATCCCCCTGTGGCTCTCATATAGGAAATTTGTAAGAGTTTTAATGTGCCAAAAACAGTAGATGAAGACCAAATATGTATATATATTACAAGTCAGAATATCACATTTTCCAAGGCCCTGGCGAAACAGAGCCAGTAGTGCTGCCTCTGCCTTCAGGGAATCCTCAGCGTGCTCCCTCTCATACTTTCTCTCTCTTACATTTACTTGTGCACGAACGGTATCTTAATGAACTGAGTTATTTCACCACCAGAGATCCATATATTGATTTCCTGCCTCACCTGTGAGGCAATTTCTTAAAGTGGCCCTGGAGACCTGGATGTACCTGTAGCACCCCCAGTGGTGTGAGTTATAGAGTTTTCATACCCACGCAGGCCAGAGTTTGTCTAACTGGTGTGGTTTTTTGCAGCAAAAATTGGATGCAGAATTTCAGAAAAGACTGGAAAAGAATAAAATTGCTGCGGAGGAGCAGACTGCAAAGCGTCGGAAAAAGCGGTGAGGGCTTTGTGACATCCCATAACTACTGAGACTTAGGGCGGGAAGTGTAAAAGTAAATAGTTGGTGAACGAGTCCTTCTTGTAGTCAAAAGTTTACTTGTATGGCCTGTATAGGTCTTGGGTGTAAAGATCCACAGTGGGGACTTCCCTGGCGGTCCAGTGGTTAAGATTCCATGCTTCCAATGCAGGGGGTGCGGGTTTGATCCTTGGTCAATATGCTGTGCAGTGCAGCTAAAAAAAAAAAAAAAAAAACCCACAGTGGAGCACCCCCGTGGAGGAATGGCTTTTCTTCCAGTACCTGGGGAGAGATCAAGTCACTTATTGCCCCCTGCCCCCAGCTTGCTACAGATTCTCCAAAGCTTGCTGGTCAGCACTTTGGTGGTGAGCATGTGGATTTCTGTGTCTCCTTCATGTCGGTATTTTAACATCAGGTTTAGTAAGTTGTAATGAGCAAACTTCCCGATTAGCTTCTCCCTTAAAGGAGGGTCTGTAACCTCCCTAAGTGACTACATGAGTATACAGACTGCACCCATGCACGTCTTGATTGCGCTAATCACCTCAGGACTCCAAAGAATCTGATCTTGACTCATGAAGGAAACAGGTTGATAATGTTGGTGATGTTGGAGTAGCAGAGCCATGAGGAAGTATTTCTTTCATTTTATCATAGTATTCGTGTAATTACTAAATTGCTAAAGGTTCTGTAAGTAGATGTTTATTTTCTAAAATATAAAATAGGTAGTTAAGGAATTAATTATTTTGCATTTGCAGCCAGAAGTTAAAAGAGAAGAAATTATTGGCAAAGAAGATGAAACTTGACCAGAAGAAACAGAAAGAAGGTGAGTGGTACCCACTTTTCTTTCATGACCTTTCTTAGTGCTGGTCACAGTGGTTGACCTGTCAAGAATGAGATTTAGAGTTTGGAGTAGGTTGGCTGGCCTCTGAAGAAATGAAGGCTTGTTTCTATTAGTTTCGACTCATTTAATTGCAAGTGTCAGGAAGCCAAACTGGTTTAAACAAAAAAGATACTGCCTCATGTTTAGTCCAGGACAGACCTCCTCTTGGGCATGGCTGGTAAAGGAGCTCTGATGTTGTTGGCATTCACTGTCTCCTTCTGTCCCCTGGCTCCCTGTCCTCAGGGAGGCTCGTTTCCTCCTTGTGGTTGTGAGGTACCAGTAGCTGCTCCAGGCCACACCCTGGCTCATTCTTGCCTAGTAGGAAAGACTGAGGGGGTGTCCCTAGCAAAAGAGTTTTTGTGTCTCTTTGGCTTTTATTGAGCCACTTGGCAAATCAGTTAAGAATGCTTTTGGCTACAAGAAATAGAAAACTAGCAGTAGTTAAGCAAAGAAGAATTATTTTTCTCACATAAGAAATCTGGTGGTAGGTGGCAGCCCAGTGTGGTTGAGTAGCTCAGTGGTGTCAGGCCCAGTACCCCTGCGGTTCTTTTGGCCTTTATCCTGTGGGCATGAGATGGCTGCTGCAGCTCCTGGCATCATACTTAACGTTTAAAGCAGGAAGAAGAGGGGAAAGAAGTGGTACTTGTCTGTTGTGTTGTTTTTTTTTTTTAAACTGAAGAGCAAAATATCCCCCAGACGTATTACCTTATATCTCATTGGTCAGTACTAGGTCACTTGGCCATCCCTTGCTGTCATCAGGCTAGATGAAAAGAAAACAGAATTGTCATGACTGTCTTTAATGTATCGTGATCCATCACTGGATGCTGGGTACATTGTCACCCTAGACAGAATTGAGATTTGTTAGAAGGAGGAATAGGGGGTGAGTAACGTGTCAGCATCCCGCAGTGCTGCCAGTCCTGCCCGCTTCCGAACCCATCACAAGGCCAGTGGTGCCAGCCACTCCTTTGGGAACCCCTGGGCTGCGAACCAGGGAGAGAGAGGTCCCAGATGGAAAGGACCAAGGATGCTAAGAGACAAAACAGTGACAACTGGTCACCACATCTCTGAATTGGTGGCTGTTCCCTGATTGACTAGACATGGTTCCTAATTGTGATTTTTGGTCTTAAGATAAAATCAGACCTGCACTGACATACAGAAATATGATTGGCCCCTTCCAGGACCAGTTTGCTTATGAGTTGTAAATGTACTGTGTGACACACTATATACGGCATGGTTTTAGCCTGTTCCCTACCATTTCCGAGAAGAAATGATTTTACAGTACCAAAACGTGATTGCTAGGACATCATCCCTCAAATAAGCCACCTCAGCACGTTCCCTGCCCTTCCCCCACCCCCCACACACAGGAATGTGGAAGTACTTGGTCCAAGGGCAGGAGGATTGGGCACCCCACCAGTCTCATGTTCTGTTGAAGGAGGTACTGTGGCTTGGACCCCATTATATTGGGAAATAGAAAGGTCTCCTTGGCTGTTGGTAATTTGACCCTCCCTGCCCAGGGTTTGTTGTTTTTGCTGCTTGTTGTCTTTGTTGCTGTTTATGTGTTTAGTGACTTTCCTGAACTAACTCTGTACAGCTTATATTCTTTGTTGTGTGTGGCAACTGAAGTCTTTGCTTGGTTAGCTTAGTGGTCAGCTGAAGATTAGAGATTTCCTGAAATGCTTTGAACCAGTAAGTCTCCTGATCTTTGCCAAGGGGCTTTCTGTGTGTGGTGGAGCATGCCTTCACCATTCTGGCAGGCAGTTTACAGTTTTGCCTTAGCCTTCACTTCCTCCTTGCACAGAGCCTCAAGGTTAGCCAGAGGTGAGATTAGGGCCATCACTTGTCTGTCTTAGACATGTGCACAGCTCTGCATATGCATGTGGCCTTCTAGATTACCAGCTTTTCCTCTTAAACTGTTGGTCAGTTTCTTGTTTGCTTCCACTGTTATCACTGCCTCAGGCAGCTATGATGTTAAACAGTTGCCACTGATTGTTTTTGACAAATACCTTGAAGAAAAGGCTGTTCTCACTGAGTCAGGTTGAATAAAGACAAAACAAGCCTTGCAAGTGGAAGTTTCCAGGGAGCTGCCAGACAGGTCAAATAGGGACAGTGCTCTGGGTATGGGACTTCTGAGGAACTCCCAGGGCAGTTTACTTCCTCCAGTGGCTGCTAGGCTGCTGGTTTTCACAGCTACTGTGAGTAGGAGGCTGTTGATTGGGAGTCTACCTTGGATCTGCGGAGAGGGAGTAGGAAATAGGGCAAAATTTCTTTTTAAACAAATTTATTTTATTTATTTATTTTTGGCTGTGTTGGATCTTCTTTGCTGTGCGCGGGCTTTCTCTAGTTGTGGCGAGCAGGAGCTACTCTTCGTTGCAGTGTGCAGGCTTCTCATTGCAGTGGCTTCTCTTGTTGCAGAGCATGGGCTCTAGAGCACATGGGCTTCAGTACTTGTGGTGCGTGGGCTTAGTTGCTTCGCGGCATGTGGGATCTTCCGGGACCAGGGCTCGAACCCATGTCCTCTGCATTGGCAGGTGGATTCTTAACCACTGTGCCACCAGGGAAGTCCTGTTCTCTCTGGTTTTTTGTTTCTCTGTTTCTCCTTTCCTGTCTTCTTTTGGATTTATTTGAACATTATTATTATTCTATTTTAATTTATCTATTGTGTTTTTAACTGTTTCCTTTTTTATAGTCTTTTAGTTGTTCCTCTAGAGATTACTATATTTATACTACTTTCACAGTCTACTTGGACTCAGCATTTCACCACTTTAAGTAGAATGTAGAACTTTTCATCACACAGATTTCTTTACTCTGTATGTTTTAGTTGTCTTAGGTATTTCATCTCCATACATTGAAAAGCCCTTCAGATAATGTTACTTTTTTTAAAATTGACCTATAGTTGACTTACAATATTATTTGTTTCAGGTGTACAACATAATGACTTGATATTTTCATAGATCGTACACTGTACAGTTATTATAATACTTTTGGCTATATTCCTGATGCTGTATGGGTTGGCCAAAAAGTTTGTTCGGGGTTTTCCATAACACCTTACGGGGAAACGAACGAACTTTTTGGCCAACCCAATACATTACATCCCTGTGACTTATTTACTATATAACTGGTAGTTTGTACCTCTTAACCCCCTTCACCTATTTTGCCCATTCCCCCATCCTCCTCCCCTCTGGCAACCACTAGTTTGTTCTCTGTCAGTGGAGTCTGTTTCTGGTTTGTTTTTTAGATTCCACATAAAAGTGAAAACATGTAGTATTTGTCTTTCTCTGTCTGACTTATTTCACTTAGCATAATACCCTCTAGGTTCATCCATGTTCTTGCAAATGGCAAGAACTCATTCTTTTTATGGCTGAGTAATATTCATGTGTGTGTGTACATCTTCTTTATCCATTCATCTGTCATTGAACACTTAGGTTGCTTCCATATCTTGGCTATTGTAAATAATGCTGCAGTGAACATTGGGATGCACATCTTTTTGAATTAGTGTTTTCATTTTCTTCAGATAAATACCCAGAAGTGGAATTGCTGGATCATATGGTAGTTCTGTTTTTATGATGTTACTGTTTTTGTTTTCAGTCATCAAGTATATTTCAGAAATCTCAAGAGAATAGTCTTGAATAGTAACCAAATAGTTATCATTTCTGTTGCTTTTTCTTTGTTGCTGATGTTCCAGACTTCTATCTGGTATTGTTTCCCATATGTCTGAAGAACTGGCTTTAGTCATTCAGTTAGAACAGGTCTGCTGGCTATAAATTATCTTAGCTTTTCTTCATATGAGGCTATCTTTATTTCACCTTCATTCCTATAGGACATTCTCACTAGATATAGAATTCTGGGTTGGCAGTTTTTATTTCAGCACTTTTGAAATGCTGTTCCATTTCCTCTGGCCTCCATGATTTCTGATTTTTAAAAAATATGTAGTTATTCAAATTGTTCTATTCATTGTTTTTCTCTGGCTGCTTTCAAGAACCTTAGATGTCAGGAATTTGAGAATTTGATTATGATATGTGTGCACATGGATTTCCTTGGGTTTATCCTGGAGTTGGATTTGGAGTTCACTAAGCTAGTTGAATCTGTAAGCATGTATCTTTGTCAAATTGGGGATTTTTTTTTCAGTCTTTTTTTGTCTCTGTTGTTCATATTGGATAAGTCCTATTGATCTGACTTCGAGCTGTCTCTTCCCTGTGTCATCTCCATTCTGCTTATCGATTCTATCCAGTGAATTATGTTTTTCAGAAAAGTTTTTCAATTTCTATTCGATTCTTCTTTATACCTTCTATTTCTTTGCTGCAGTCTTTTATCTTTCCATTTGTTTCAAGAGTCTTCACTCTTCCTGGAAAAATATTTAAATAGCTACTTTCAAGTATTTGGTAGTTCCAAATCTGGGGCATCTTGACATTGGCATTTGTTGATTGTCTTTCCCCATGCAAGTTGAGATTTCCCTGATTCTTCACATGCCGAGTAATTTTCTATGGATCCTGGACATTTTGAATATTATATCATGAGGCTCTGGTCTTGCTGATATTTGTTTTAGCAGACAGTCAACCTGGTTGTGTTTGGAACACAGGTTCTGACCAGCCTTCTGTAGATTGTGGTTCCAGTGTCAGTTTGGCTTTTAAAGCTTTTGCTGTGCTCTCAGATGTGTCCTGTGTGTGCCACCCAGTGGCCAGTCAGGGTTTAGTTCTTTGAGTTCGATTCTCAAAGTGTTTGGCATGACGATTAGGGCCAGATCCATGCATGTGCTGTCAGGGCGGGCCCAGGCGTTTACAAACAACTTTATGATGTCTCTTCTAATCCTCTCTCCATGATCTCCCCTATAGTTTCTGGTTTCTTGGGGCTCCCCTTTTCAGACCTCCAGCCAGAAAGTTGGGGCTTGGGACTTTCCTCGTGGTCCAGTGGTTAAGACTCCAAGCTCCCAATGCAGGGGGCCTGGGTTCAATCCCTCGTCAGGAAACTGGATCCCACATGCCGCAACTAAAAAAGATCCCATATGGGTACTTCCCTGGTGGTCCAGTGGCTAAGACTCCAAGCTCCCAATGCAGGGGGCCCAGGTTTGATCCCTGGTCAGGAAACTAGATCCCACATGCCACAACTAAAGGTCCCACATGCCACAACTAAGACCTGGCGCAGCCAAATAAATAAGTAAATATTTAAGAAAGAAAAGAAAGTTGGGGCTTTAGTTACCTACTCTGCCACATACTTTGTACAGCTGCCCCTGCATCCAGGGCTGAGTGGTGGGAGGACAGAGAAGAAAAGCAACAGAGTTTGCGCAGCCATCTTAGGACCACAGCTCCTCTGATCAGAGAGGAAGGTTCCGCTCCTTCAAAGTTTTTGCACATGCAAGCCCCTATTGCACCGCAGTCGCTGTGGCCATCCTGACACTGGCAGGATTGCCTGGGAGCTAGGGTGTGAGAGAATGGAGAGGAAAGAAGAAACACAAGAATTTCCCTTCCTCTGAGCATTAGGAGTCCACTTTCTTACTCCTTGAATCAGAAGTAGAAGGTTTACATATTATTATTAAACTAAAGCCCATTCTTTATTCAGATTTCTTTAGTTTTTACCTAATGTCCTTTTTCTGTTCCAAGATCCCACATGACATTTAGTCATCACATTTCCTTAGGCTCCTCTTGGCTGTGACAATTTCTAGTACTTTTTCATAATTGCAAATAGACTCCTATTCAGCCACAATTTCTGCCTCCCAACTCTCCCTTGCGTTCACGTTCATGCCCTTGACTTTTCGCCTCTAAAATGATGGATTCTGGAACCGTGGTATCCCCCGAGCATCTAACGGGTATGTTTCTCTTGGAACTGTGTCTGTGCCCAGTTTCCACTTCTGCGTATTGGATCACCCTGAGTCCAGGCTGGGGGATACTGGAGGGAAGAAAGAAAAAAAACAGGAAACACAATGTTGTTCCAGTGGTACTTTGTATTCTGGTCTTTTTCCCCAGTCTGTGTGCTTTTCAGAGTCCATGCATTCTGTCCAGGTTCTATAGCTGTGTTCAGTGGAGAAACGGGGTCAAATGTGCTTGCTCTGTCTTACCTGGAGCCCACGCTCTATTTTGTTTTTTGAATCCAATTACAGGACTTGATATTTAGCTCTTGTGCATTTCAGCTTGGTGTTATTGGCTCCGTTGATTCAGATTTCCAAAATCCTTTTGAATTCTGATTATCGAAGTAAGCATGTTACCGTGTCAGGGGCAGGTTTGATAAACATACCTCCTTTGTCATTGGTAAAAATGCTGAGCCAGGCTGGGCCACTAGCGAGCTCCATCTAAGCTAACATGGACCTGTTCACTAAAACTCTGGGTGGAGTTATTCTCCAGCTAAGAATCAGCTAGACTCACTCTTCTTTCCTCTTACCCACAGAGGTGTCATTCTAAACTAAGATAATTTGAGGTCAGGGAGTAAGTACGGTAGGCGTAGATTCTAGGCTCAGCTCTCACTCTGGCTCACCCTGACCTTAGCATCTCCTGTTTGAGCAGATGTGTTTTTTTTTTTTAATTTTAGTCTGTAAAATGATAAGCTTTTTCTAGATCTAAAATTCCACAGCTTGGTAACTTTGCCAAACGCCTTGCTGTAATGAAGATATAGCGTATTTGGGCAGCAGGAGGGGCGGTTCCCTCACCAGTAAATCTAAGAACCCTTTCAGAACAAGAAACAGGTTAGTTTGCTCTGAGTTTGTGCTTAATGAACCTGTAGTGGGTCTTTGGAATCACTTAATAACTTTTTAGTAATCAGCTCTAGAATTGAAGGAGACGGGAGGCAACATCCCAGAGATGAGGTTTCTTTTTTTTTTTCTTTTAATATTTATTTATTTATTTGGTTGCACTGGGTCTTTTGGTTGTGGCAGGCAGGCTCCTTAGTTGCAGCATGCATGTGGGATCTAGTTCCCTGACCAGGGATTAAACCCAGGCCCCCTGCAACTGGGAGCACAGAGTCTTAACCACTGCGCCACCAGGGAAGTCCCCAGAATTGAGGTTTCTTAAATCCCCCTTTTCTAGCCCCTTTTACACATTAGGTGCATGTGATCGTTCAGTTTTCAGTCACTTTTCTTTAATTTGTCCAAGGCTATAAAGAGTATATGAGATGGTAGATTTCATCCAGAACCTCTAACCTGTTTAAAACGGCCTTGTGCCCTCTCACTGGGTCTCCCCCATCCTGAGCTTCAGTTCTATCAGAAGGATAGATGTTTGTGCCCATGTTGCATCATAGTAGCACAGTGTTTTTTCAAACTGAGGGATGTGATCCTTTACTCACTGGGTCATGAAATCAGCTTAGAGGTTACAGATGCTGGTTTTTTCATGGTTTTTTCAAACATGCATAAAGTAGACTAGAAAATATCAGAATGCATCACACCCTGAATAACTGTTTTGTGAATTTTCTTTCAGTTTCTATGTGGGCTGTGGGCTGCAGTCAAACAGATTTGAAAATCATTGTTATGATACATGAGCCCTGCTCTTCTACTTGTGAAGTTAGCACCTGTACCTATTAAAAAAATGATTAGTAATAATACATGGTTGTATATGCTTTGCACCAAATGAGCTGGATAGAGAGTGCTATAGGGATAACTTCCTAAAGATGGTTTGTGTGCCTTTTACCTCACCCTCTCAGTTTCCTTCCTTATTTTTCATTTTGTGAAAGGGAAAGTAGGTTTTCTAGGTGGTTGAAGTGAACAGAAACTTAATGTGATAATCAGTTGTGCCACAAGGTGGCTTCTGTGCGCTTCTGGGTTCTTGAGGGACTTGGAGATAAATTACTCGAGCTTTTTGGCTCTTCTCCTATCAAGTGGTAAGGGGCAGCTGGCTAGGAGTTCCGTTCTGTTGTTGGAGAGGAAATATCCCCACTTGTTGTCCGTGCTGGTCCAGCAGTTCAGTGAAGACGCCCTGCAGTGTGGAACTTGTCTGAATGATACCACAGGATGGTGTTAAGCCAGTTTGGATTATTGTGACGCCTTGAACTCCCAAAACGACATATTCTGATACCAATGTTACTTATCCTGACACAGGCTCACCTACCAGAGAAACCCAGGGTGACCTTAAGGTGATTTGTTACTAAGTACGTCGAGGGCAGTTTCTTGACAGTGGCGGGGAGGAGAGAAATAGGTGAGGGAGATTGAGGTACAAACTTTCAGTTACAAAATAAATGAGTCACAGCTATGAAATGTGTAAGTGTGGGAAATACTGTCAGTAACTGTGTAATATCTTTGTATGGTGTCAGATGACAACTAGATTTATCGTGGTGATCATTTTGAAATGTATAGAAATATTGAATCACTGTGTTGTGTACCAGGAACTAATATAGTGTTGTAGGTTGATTATACTTCAAAAACAAGCAAACAAACACTCATAGGAAAGGAGATCAGATTTGTGGCTACAGAGGTGGGTGAATGGGAGGAAGGGGAATTAGATGAAGGTAGTCAAAAGGTACAAACTTCTGGTTACAAGATAAATAAATACTGGAGATGTAATGTACAACATGATAAAGATAATTAATACTGCTGTACATCATGAATGAAAGTTGTTAAGAGACTTCTCATCAAAAGCAAGAGTTTTTTTTCTGTTTCTTTAATGCTGTATCTATACGAGATGATGGATGTTCACTAAACCTGTTGTAATCATTTCAGAACTGGGGGTGGGGGGAAGCAGTTTCTCAGCCTCAGCACTGTTGACACTTTGGACCAGATAATTCTTTGTTGTAAGGGACTATATCCTGTTCATTGTAGGATGTTTAAGGGCATCATGGCTTCTACCCACTAGATGCCAGCAGCACCCACCCTCCCCTCAGTCATTGACAATCAAAAATGTCTTCAGACATTGCCAAGCGTACCCTCGTCGGGGAGGGGGGGCAAAATTGTCCCTAGCTAATAAAATTCATATCTCAGCTGGTGTCTGGTGTTTGGAAGGCACTCAATTTATGTGGGGGTTTTTTAAAATAAATTTATTTGTTTGTTTATTTATTTATGGCTGCACTGGGTCTTTGTTGCTGCACGCAGGATTTCTCTAGTTGCAGCGAGCGGGGGCTACTGTTCATTGCGGTGCGCAGGCTTCTTGTTGCGGTGGCTTCTCTTGTGGAACGCGGGCTCTAGGCATGTGGGCTTCAGTAGTTGTGGTACGCAGGCTCAGTAGTTGTGGTACGCAGGCTCAGTAGTTGTGGCTTGCGGGCTCTAGAGCACAGGCTCAGTAGTTGTGGTGCACGCGCTCTGTTGCTCCGCGGCATGTGGGATCTTCCCAGACCAGGGCTCGAACCCGTGTCCCCTGCACTGGCAGGCGAATTCTTAACCACTGCGCCACCAGGGAAGCCCCTCAATTTATGTTTTGGCTTGGACTATTTGTTTCAGTGCCAAAACTCGTATACATATTACGTTGGAAAACTATTCATATCCATAGCCTTTGTGTCTTTTGAGAATAAGGGTAATATGTGATCATTTTAGAAATTTTTAGAATATGCAGAAAATAAAGTCAAAAATAAAAATTATCCATAATTCTTACTAAAAATCACTTTAACATTTTCATGATGTTTTTTATTTCAATTTTAATATTTATTATATAAACCTATTTATATAAGTATCATATTTACAGTTGTCCTACTTTTTCATATAACATTGTATCCCAAATATTTTCCCATGTCCTTGCAATTCCATAGTACAAAAGGTTTTTTCCCTAGCGTATTCATTCATCTGTTTGTTTTTGCTTTGTTTTTTTTGTCTGAGTTAAGTCTCATTTGCGGCATACGGGATCTTTCATTGTGGTGTGGGCTCTTCATTGCGGCGCGAAGGCTTCTCTAGTTGTGGCGTGTAGGTTTTCTCTTCTCTAGTTGTAGCGCACAGGCTCCAGGATGCATGGGTTCTATAGTTGTGGCACACGGGCACCAGAGCACATGGGCTCTGTAGTTTGTGGCACGCAGGCTCTCTAGTTGAGGCACGCGAGCTCAATAGTTGCGGCATGCAGGCTTAGCTGCCCCGTGGCATATAGGAGCCTAGTTCCCCGACCAGGGATCTAACCCACGTCCCCTGCATTGGAAGGCAACTTCTTTACCACTGGACCACCAGGGAAAGTCTCCATTCATCTGGTTTTTTTAAAAAAGTTAACATCAGTTTCAATTACACTCAGTGGCATTTTACCTAGCATTCCTATAGTCTAAATAAAATCTCAGATTCTTAGATTTTAAAATTTTATGTAAACAATAGCATAAGAGTAATGGAAAAAGCTCAAATATTATCATCCTCATAGATCACCTGTCTTTCTGTCCATTTTCTTTTAATCTCTCCATATGCACATGTCATTTGTATGTGATGATAATTGTAGTGTATGAACAGTTTCCACTTTGCTTGTTTTTATTTAACATTATAAGCATTTCTGGTCCTTCATAATTTTTTCAGTGACTGATAATATCCAGCAATTGACATGCCATGATACACCTAACATTTTCCCTTTTGTTAGACATTAGATTGATTCCAGTTTTTCTCTTTAGAAGATATTTTAGTGAATTTATGCACCTGTCTCCCTTCCCCCTTTCTGGGTCATTTCCTTGAGATAAATTTCCAGCAGTGGGAATAATTAGATCACGAGTGTAAAAAGAGTTCATGGCTCTTGAAATGTATTGCCAGTTTCTTTCCAAAGGAGTAATACGAGTTTTTACTGCCATCAGCAGTGTGCAATGGTGTACACTTTTACCATATCCTTGCCATATTCCTCCACATGGATAAGAATGTGATTTCAGAGGAAGTCAAGGTCTCATTGAGGGTTTAGTAAAAAACCTTACAAAAATATAGATCCAGGGGACTTCCCTGGTGGTCCAGTGAGTAAGACTCTGTGCTCCCAATGCAGGGGCCCAGGTTCGATCCCCTGGTCGGGGAACTAGATACCACATGCATGCCGCAGCTAAGAAGTCTGCATGCTGCAAGAAAGAGCCCACAACTAAGACCCGGCACAGCCAATCAGTCAATATATATCTATATCTCCAGATGTGGCAGGACTATGGTAGCAGCCTCCACTCTCTTCCCACCCCACCCCCGCCGCCTCCCACCTTGAACAGCCTCCAAAGCTCTTTTTAAAACAGAGGTTGGATTGTCATACATTCTTCTGCTTGTACAATAACAATACTTAGCATTTATTGAACATTTATTGTGTAGCCCCAGTTCTAAGGTGCTTTGCAGGTATTAACTAACATAATCCTCACAGTGGCCCTGTGAGATAGGCAGTGACGTTATCCCCATTTTACAGTTGACCTTAGGGACCAAGTGGTAATGGCACCCGTAGAGCTAGTGGGAGTGAGTGACAGGCCGGGATTTGATCCCGGATAATGTGTCTCCACTGGCCTTGTGCTTACCTGCGAGGTGATCCTGCTTGAAACCTAGTCAGTAGCTCCTGCAGTCCTGCCCTTTCTGGTCTCTCCACCATTTTGTTCTGGCCACTCCCTTCCACGTGTCCTCTACTCTCACCAAGCTTAACACCTCTGTTCTCCCACCTCTCCTCGTGCTCAGGCCTCTGAGCTCTTTTCATTTTCATGCTACCAGGCTCCCCATCTGCTTGGAAAACTTCTCATCTTGCACCTTCCTCTCTTTGTAAAGCCTTTCCTAACCTCCCTCCCCACCCAGCCTCCGCCTTGCTCCACAGGGTTTTGCACATACTTGGTTACAGAATCTGCTGAATCACATAGCCTGCTTATCTATTCAGTTGCAATCTCAGTTCCATGAGGGTAGGCAGTGCCTTTTTTTTTTAAAGTAAACTTAGTTTTAGAATGATTTTAGATTTACAGAAATATTACGAAGATAGTATAGTACAAAGAATTCCCATATACCCAGTTTCCTCTGTTGTTAACGTGGTTCATTTGTCACAACTAATGAACCAGTGTTGATACATGTAGTAGCTAAAGTCCATACTTTATTTATATTTCCTTAATTTTTAACTAATGCCTTTTTCTTGTTCCAGAATCCCATGTAGGATATCACATTACATTTAGTCATCATGTAGCCTTAGGCTCCTGGTAGCTCTGACAGTTTCTCAGACTTTGTTTTGATGACCTTGAGAGTTTTGAGGGTCAGATGTTCTGTAGAATGTCCCTCAGTTGGGATTTGTCTGTGGTTTTTCTCATGAGTTATTTATTTTTGGGAGGAAGACCATAGAGATAAAGTACCATTCTTATGTCAGGACTGGGTGCTTGTCAGGATGGCTTGTCATAGTTGATGTTGCCCTTGATCACCTGCTCAGGCAATGCTCTTCAGGGTTCTCTGTGTAAAGTGACTCTTTTCTTTCCCTTCCCACACTGTACTCTTTGGAAGGAATTCACTATGTGTAGCCCATACTTAAGGAGTGGCGGGTTATACAGCCCCTCCATGAGGGCGGAGTAGCTACCTAAGCTATTTGAAATTGTTAGGCATGGATTTGTCTTCTCCCTCATTTCTTTAAATCAGTATGGACTCTGGGCTATTTATTTTATACTTTAGGTTTAATCCAGTACTACTTCATTTTCTTGCCCAAACTCTTCCAGCTTTGGCCACTGGGAGCTCTTTCAGATGGCCCGTGTCCCTTTTACATACTCCCATTATTGGTGGAGTTTTGAGGGGTTTTGTTTTGTTTTTAACAGCATTTCCTTAGTTTCTGGTACTACAAGATAGTCAGACTTGTCTTGTGTATTTCCTGTCCCTAACCTAGAATCAGCTTTTTCTCTGAGTCCTATTTCTTTTCATTGGAGAATGAAATGATTTTGTTGAATTACCAAATGACTTGAATGTGCAGCAGATTCCTAGGTTTCTCCTCTTTGAGAGAGATACTTCCAGGCCCCAACAACCTGTCTCCGACACACAGGAAACAACTATGTTTACTATTAATTGAGGTATTACATTTTCAGGAGCTTTTCAGTCACAAGGAGTGGTTTGAGTCCTCCTCTGTCAGTCAGCACTTCAGGCATCCAGAACACCCCATTCCACAAACATCCAGGTTAATGAGTATTTTACTGGGTTTTGTTTTGTTTTTTCCACTATTACAAAAGTTTATTTAATAAAAATGTTCAGTAGTAAAATGTACACGAGCCAGTTTTTATCATAGTAAAATGTGGAGGGGACATGTGGAAGCAGTTGATTTCCCTGGTGAACACAGCCATTGTTCATACTGGTTCCAGGGCTTCTAACATGATGATACTGTTTCCTTGTGTTACCACCACTCCAGTATTGTTCTGTTGCCCACTAGTTGCCATCTCCACACATTCATCTATCACAAGATTCATAAAGGGATCAAAGCCCCACAGTATTCCTTGGGCATGTGTCTGCCACCATTTAATTTTAGTGACAACTTCTCCATAACTTTCTTCCACTCAGGAGGGTGAGCCTTGCTCATGATGTCTACTCGGTGAGCTCAAAGATGCCTCCTGTTTACTGTCTCTTTAAGATGAGAATGAAAGATCAAAGCCTATGCTCTTGTCCTGCTGTGTTCAGATCTCTATGGATATGGCTGGTGGCTCTTAGAGAGGCTTGAGGCTGACCAAGTGTGACTAAGTTATGGAACAAAACAAGTAATCAGCAGTTTCAGCCTTGGAGCCCAGGTTCTAGAGCAGAGCTCCCCCGCTGGTATATGGGGAATGGACTACACATGGCAGAGACCCTGATCCCCTTGCCTTCAGGGTGGAGACTGAGTGCCCATGGCCTTGGACCAGTTGCCCCACATGCCATAGAAATACTGTCCTTTTCCATGAGTGCCATGACATGAGAGTGCTTAGGGAGTTCTGCCCTAGGAGTTCAGGGAGCTCAGAGCGATGTTTTTGATCCATCTATAGTTTTTCACTCAGTCTCTACATAGCATTTTCCTCCCTCCCTCCCTTGCCTCGCTCTCTACCTTTCTTTCTCTTTTTTTTCTTTCTTCCCCTCCTTTTTTTTTTAATTTTGGTAAAATACGCATAACACAGAATTCACCATCTTAACCATTTTTAAGTGTACAGTTCAGTGGCACTAAATACATTCAAATTGTGCAACCATTATCATCATCTATTCCCATAACTCTTTTCATCTTGTAAAACAAAAACTAACTTTTAAACAACAGCTCCCCATTTCCTGCTCCTCCCAGCACCAGCAACCACCCCTTCTGCTTTGTCTCTGAATTTGGCTACTCTGAGTACCTCCTATAAGAGAGATCATATAGTATTTGTCATTCTGTGACTGGCCTGTTTCACTTAGCATAATGTTCTCAGGGTTCATCCATGTTATAGCCTGTCAGAATTTTTTTCCTTTTTAAGGCTGAATCATTGCACTGTATGAATAGACCACATTTTCCTTATCCATTCAGTGAGCTCACCTCATTCCTGTTTTCACCTCATTTTTCTTTTTTATTTTATATTGGAGTATAGTTGATTTACAATGTTGTGTTAGTTTCAGGTGTACAGCAAAGTGATTCAGTTATACATATATCTATTCTTTTTCAGATTCTTTTCCCATGTAGGTTAATAGAGAGGATTGAGTAGAGTTCCCTGTGCTATATAGTAGGTTCTTGTTGGTTATCTATTTTATATATAGTAGTGTGTATCTGTTAATCCCAACCTCCTAGTTTATCCCTCCCCCTCCTTCCCTTTTGGTAACCATAAGTTTGTTTTCAAAGTCTGTTTCTAAGTTCATTTGTATCATTTTTTTAGATTCCACGTATAAGTGATATCATATAGTATTTGTCTGTCTGACTTCACTTAGTATGATAATCTCTAGGTCCATCCATGTTGCTGTAGATGTCATTATTTCATTCTTTATGGCTGTCATGCCATTTTTCTTTTGCCTCCGTTTCCTTATGCATTTCTGCAGGCAAGGTACCAGAGGCTTGAAAGTCAGATAGTCCAGGTTTGAATCCTAGGTCCTGGTTTTACTGAGTATGAGACCTTGGTTAACAAATTACTTAACCTCTCTGAGCTTTATTCCTCATCTGTAAAATGGATAGAGAGGAGTGTTACTTATCTCATAGACTGTTGTTTAGAGTTAAGACGGTACGTATATGCAAAGACAATAAGCACAGTGCCTGGCACATAATAGGTGTTCAACAAATCTTAGCTACTAAAACATGCTCCTCATTTGTACTTTCAAAATTTCTCGTTCTTTTTGGCATGAGGTTAAGATGGAGGAAAATCCTAAATAATTAAATCATAGCCATGATGTCAGCCCCTTGCCATGAGTGCTCTTTAGTGTCCCATCCTAGGGTATGCAGGTGACTGTGCTGTGCCCTGGGCATCCCCAGGCCTTGAAGCTCTTCGGCCCTGTGACAACAGCAGTAGCAAAGCTCTGGGTGCCTGTGGGCCCTGGGGTGCTGGAGTGAGTTTCTGCATGTCTGCAGGAGGAGGCCCGCAGTACCTGCAAGTGGCCTCCTGGCGTGGACGGGGAGCTGGAGGACCGGTGTGGGCTCTGGCTCGTCCCAGCTCTCGCCGGCTGCCTGCTCCCCAGAAGAGGGCGGAGGAGTTGGGGACAAGCTGCTCTGTGCTCTGCTGCTAGCCAGCTCAGCTGCACTGAGGGTAGACTGGCACGCCGCCAGGGAAGACGCTGGGATTCAGAGCTGCACACGGAGTGTCAGAGAGGCCTTCTGCGTCGTGGGAAGAGCCGGGAAGCCGACATATCTGTTGTAGGCAGAGCCCTCTGCTACAAGGTTTTTGAGACTCCTTTTGCAGACTGGGGTGAGAGCTGGAGACGTCAGCAGGAGTGTTATCAGCCTAGCGCTAAATGTTAAAGGGCTGCTGTGGACGTCGCCCTGCCAAGGTGACAGACTTTAGAGGGGATCATATAAAAAGCAGTGAGGCCTGATTTATGGGGCGTCAGGATCTCATGTGTGCTGGACCTTTTCATAAGGATGAGGCCCACCCTCCAGCAGTGGTAGGTCAGTTCTGTGACTGGCCCTTTACACCCGGGAGTGGCAATGGGGACTGATGGACATGAGGACCTCTCTGGCTCCCCCCTGTACAGTTCAGGAACAGCTGGTTCCTGGGTTTTCCTCAGCAGTCCTTTCTTGGAGTACCCCTTGTTCACTAATCAGGGGATACTCGATAAGATTTGTACCTCTCTAATCCAAATGTCGTGTGATTGCAGGATCCAGTCAGTCCCAGGAGCTGCCATCCAGTGGCTCTGAGGCGGCATCTGGAACAGAGGAGGAGGACGAGCCCAGTTTCATCATGGGGCGATGACGATGTTGGCCACGGCAGCTGTCTGGAGCCTGGCCCGCTCTGTGACCGGGACCTCAGAACATCCTCCACAGGCCTCAAGGGGAAGGGAGCAACCTCTGTTTCAGCTCAGTTTCCCTCCCAAAGCCTCACTGGATAGAAGCAAGTAGGAGTCCACCCTAAGGGCTCACAGCCCCCCTGTTAGCAGGACTGGGCCTGTGGGAGAGAGGACCATCTCCTGGACACTCGAGGGCACTGCCAGGCAGGGTTCGTTAATGTTCTCGCTGCAAGTGGGGAAATGTATGGCCTGGTCCCCCTCGTCCCTGTTCTCACGTAATTGGACACTGATGAGTTTGGGGCTGGTTTCTGTGAAGCGGATGTTTATTTAGTAAAGAACAGAAAAACTCCAGGTTTTGTTCGGACCTGTGAATGTTAATTACAGACCTGTGAATGTTAATTACAGAAACTGTAGAGAAGGCTGTGAAACGACATGGGAGGGATGGGGCCTGTTCCCAGACTCTTTGAAGGAAATGGCCTTGGCCGTGGAGCTAACTCTCACTGCAGGGCACGTGACCTCCATTACCTTCAACGGAGAGTGCAGACTGCACCCAGAACACATGCTCCCTCCCAGCACACATGTGCAGAGGGAGGTGTGGGACTTAACTGGGGCTGAGCCAGAAGAGAGGAGCTTAACGTGTGAGAGGAGCTTTGGAAAAACAACTGGTGAGTAGAAACTGAGCAGGTAGAGAATCCGGGGGATCCTAGCTGCACTGCAGGGGAAGCAGATGCATTGGCCAGAAGCTGCATATTCATCTGGAGTTAAGAGGGGATCTAAACAGAAAAAGGGAGGTGACTGAGGGTATCTTTTCAGGCCAACAGGAGGAACAGGGATGGTCTCTAATTTTAGAGCCTTTGCTCACTTTTTGGATATTTCCAAGTTTCTAGCTCTATTTTGTGCCTTTTATGGAGTTTGATAGAATTAGGGAAATAGTGGTTTTGAGTGAAGGGAAACTAAGAAACATCTTACTTTTCTTGATTTCCCTGGCTCCACCCTGAGCCATGTGACATCTGTGATAACTTCTGTCTTTCCGCAGTTCAAGTCACAGGAATTTTTCTTTCCCAGGAAGCTGAAATGGCAAGTCAGCCATAATAAATTAGCACACACCCTGACGGTACATCTTGAAAGCCGTGTTTCTCTTTCATCGGGGACTGGCTGATTAGTTTTGTGTCCTCCTATCTATCTTTGAACTGTTGGTTTCTTTATCTCTCCCCAGATTCAAAGTAAGAGTTATGACACACACTTTGGTGAGTCTCTCACACTGGAGGCACTCCCTGCCTCTGCCCAGTGCCCCTGGCCAAGAGCTCAATGAGATACCAAAGCACATATATGCTGTACAGGTGGGCAAATGACTAAACAAATGGGAGGGTGCCAGACTGGATAGCTGTTTTTACCTTTACTAGATGTCAGAAGATGATGTTCAGGAAGAAAATGTCCTCCAACGGTTTCTGATGATATTTAGGGGGTTATCAGTACCTTAGGTTGAATGACTCTTAGTATTTCTGTTACCAACCAGAAACTTGGATCAGGTCACCCAACACTCAGCAACTAACATTGTACTTTCTGTTATCACAACCCAGTTTATTGCAGGGTGCCAAGCAAGGAGAACGGGCAGCTCGTGCTCAAAAGACCCAAACTCCCCAACGGCTTTCAGAGAAGGGCTTTTGAAGACTGAGGGAGAGGTCACAGGATGGGCGATCAGCTCATACAATTCTTACTGGTTAATGGTGAATAATTGGGTGATGTTTTGGGAATCTCAGCCTTTTGGTTCCAACCAGTCTGGGGTCTACATGCTGGTAGTCAGCATGCAGTTAATGTCTTTCACCTGGTGGGGGTATTGATATCTGCAAAACAACTCAAGGGAATGGCTCAGGATACTATTTATAGCCTTTGAGGCACTAAAGTTCCTTGACTTTGTTTTATGGCTAAATTATTATTTTGCCTTAGTTGACTGCTTTCCTTTGTTTCTGCATTTTCTTACTTCTAATTAAATTTGCTCTTGGGAGCTCAGGGAAGGCCTGGGAGGCTAAAACAGGGGACATTGTGGGGACATTGTGGGGGGGGTCTTTCTCTAGGAAGGCCCACAGGGTCCTGCTTGGTTTTAGTCAGCCTTTTTCTTTGATACACCTCAAGCCTGAGGGGAAGAGAGGCAACAACCTTTTTCAGGATTAAAGGAGAGAGTCACTGACTTTTTTAATATGTTTATTTATTTATCTGCACTAGGTCTTAGTCACAGCATGTGTGATCTAGTTCCCTGCATTGGGAGCACAGAGTCTTAGCCACTGGACCACCAGGGAAGTCCCGAGTCCCTGACTTTTCATTTTTAAAGAATTCTCAGGTTGCTTAGCATCAATATTTTGTATTATAAAACATTACCTCTCTCTGTGACTGCTTTGTCACAGCACCTGGACAAACATTTGAAAATTAGTAGACATATTATAATGAGGATAATGATGAAAATGCACCCTTGTAGTATACCCCCAAAGTCTTCCTGTCACAGATGGCAACCAGGAAAATAAGTTTCAGAGTGGGTCCTTTTTATGTAAATTCTGTAAGTAGGATTTTGAATTAACTATTTGTGTTTCAGCTTCTCCAAGGGTATTAACATATACATAACAGGAGTTATTGGCCACTACACGTCTTTTTTGTTGTCAAAATATAATTTAAAGCAATTTTAGTATCTAGTACTATTCTGCCTAAAGAATCTAGTGCCTTCTGCTGGGAGGCTATAGCTTGAGCTGTATTGCTTGTTACCATTCCTAAAGAGAAAGGTTTCATAGCAGCTGGTAGTGTCCTTGAGTCTGATACAGCTCAGAAAGTTCAAGTTCTCAGTAATATAGGAATGTGTCTGAAACCACGTCCATAATAGGCACCCAGATCCATTTTGGATGCCTGAACCAGTTACTTCATTTTGATTTTTTAAATGCATTCTTTAATGGTTAAAGCAGATGTACAATGTATGTTTGATAAACTAGAACAGCCTTACCTTATAAGCCAGAATGACTTCTCCATACCTCAATACATGAAAGTTTCCTCCATCATTTTCCCTTCTTGTTTGCAGATCTTTCAGTAGCAAGCAGTGATACACATCGTGAGTAGTTATTCAGCTTCACTGGAGAATTTCCTTTCTATCCTGAACATTGGAGTCAGAAGTATATTAGAAATAAAACAAAAACTTTCCATTTTGATAGGGAGACACATTTGGTGAACAGTTCCATTGAATTAGGATGGGTCTTAACAGACCTGGTCCAAATTCTTGGGTCAGCTGTCTACCACTGCTGTTGTCTTTTTCTCATGTGGGTGTTGTTTGAGGTCAGCAGTCCTTTTATCAACCAGGCCAGTACAGAAGCCCTTGAGTGGGAAATATTAATTCAAGAGTCAGTTTCTTTCAATTTCACTGTGCATGAACTACTTAATACCTGATAAGGGCTCTTTTTATTTAGGTGGGAGAGAGTCTTATAAGTGATGTCCTTTCCAGTATGTATAATCTCCTGGTTGTGGATCATGGGGCATCTGATCTTCATCCAAAGATAGATTACCGTGATCAGTTTCAGAAACAAGCTTAGAATATTCCTTTAGTAACTTAATTAAAATACTTTATAATATAGCAACAAGGTCATCTTGGATGTAGATAATACAAAAACCCTCAGTATATACAAAACCTCAGTATCCACAAAGGTATATTATCAAAACATAATCTCTCTCTAATGTATCCTCATTTCTACCAAATTGGGCCAAATTAAGTCTAGTTTCAGTAAACAGCCTGATTTACCTAAGTGTAACTGGTCGTATAGGCTCTTTTCAATGGGCTGTGCTAGAACTTTTCTTAAAGAATATCAATTTAACTTTTTAAAAACCTCTTGAGGCCTGGAAAATCATATCAACAACTTGCCATCAGATTTTGCCTGCAGTATCTGTAGATATGAGAGAATTCCTCCCTTCTCAAGGTTCCTAAAATATCTCAATATTCCTGCTCCTGGCAGGAGGTGACCTTCCTTATTCAGCTGATAAAGCTGTTGGGACTCTGAGTTTCCAACTCCTGGAGGGATCAGGTCAAGAGAAAAGATAAATGTTTCAATTCCACTTACCAAGTTGTTATAAAGGGAGAGGTTTCCTCATGTCTAGAAAACACAGACTAAAAGCCAGCAGTGTTTCAGACAAAAACATAACCATATTCATTAGTTCACTCAGTACTGTGTAACTAATCTTGATCTTAATCTTCTTAACAGTTTTATGAAACAATCAGGGTTTCCATTAGAATTTCTTAACTAGTTCAGCAGTATGATCTGGAAGTTATCTTTTACCTGCCAAAAAGTCCTTTCTATGAATCTTCTTAAGATTTTGCAAAAGCATGAGTGCAATATCATCTGTGGATGACAGAAGACTTGAAAAGGCAGTTAAGGATCTGATTACAATGCAATTGACAAGCTTAACCAAGTTGCTGTGACAAAAAATACTATAAAGATAACTAGAATGAAGACTGATAACAATACCAGGACATATCCAAATTTTAGGAACTTCATATAATTTTTAGAACACTTGGTGATGTTTACCCATACAGTATTACCTAAGAAGGTTTTATCACCACTCATTTGATAGTGCTTCTCATGTAATTTAACATACCAAATAATCTGAATTAGTTTAATACTTTTCTCTCTGAGATGCCTCAGGGGCCTTTTAAAGGTCCCAAATTAGAGGTCAAAAGAACTTCAATTTAGAATTTGATTTGAGGAAGTTTGTCAAAAATAAAGTTTTACTGGGACTCCCCTGGTGGTCCAGTGGTAAAGAATCTGCCTTCCAATGCAGGGAACACAGGTTCCATCCCTGGTTGGGGAACTAAGATCCCACGTGCTGCAACTATTGAGCTCCCA
This sequence comes from Mesoplodon bidens, assembly GCF_964165515.1. Taxonomy (NCBI): domain Eukaryota; kingdom Metazoa; phylum Chordata; class Mammalia; order Artiodactyla; family Ziphiidae; genus Mesoplodon; species Mesoplodon bidens. The sequence continues at coordinate 36,601,787 of NC_138171.1, forward strand.
CGCCTCAATGAGAGAACCCACCTGCCACATACTAGAGCCCATGCACTCTGGAGCCCGCATGCCACAACTAGAGAGAAACCCAAGCAGACCATGGGCCATAACGAAAAAGATCCCATAGTCCTCAACAAAGATCCCATGTGCTGCAACTAAGACCCAATGCAGCCAAAAAAATAAGGAAAATAAATAATATTTTAAAAATAAAGCCTTACAAACAGACAACCTACAGAATGGGAAAAAATATTTGCAAATGATGAGACTGGCAAGGGCTTAATTTCCAAAATATACATACAGCTCAATATCCAAAAAAACAACCCAATCAAAAAATGGGCAGAAGATTTAAATAGACATTTCTCCAAAGACGACATACAGATGGCCGACAGGTACATGAAAAAATGTTCAATATCACTAATTATTAGAGAAATGCAAATCAAAACTATAATGAGTTATCACCTCACACCAGTCAGATTGGCTATCGTCAAGAAGTCCACAGGGATTTCCCTGGTGGTCCAGGATTAAGACTCCATGTGCCCAATGCAGTGGGCCCAGGTTCCATCCCTGGTCAGGGAACTAAGATCTCACATACCACAACTAAGCCCTTGTGCTGCAACTACTGAGCCCACACACTCTACAGCCCATGCCCTCTAAAGCCCGCATGCCACAGCTAGAGAAGCCAGTGTGCCGCAATGGAGAGCCCGCAGAGCCATAATTTAATTTTTTAAAGTCTACAAATAATAAATGCTGGAGAGGGTGTGGAGAAAAAGGAACCCCCTTACACTGTTGGTAGGAATGTAAATTGGTGCAGCCACTATGGAGCAATATGGAGGTTCCTTAAAAGAGACTAAATAGAGTTACCATATGATCTGGTGACCTGGAGAAAGTAATTCAAAAAGATACACACACTCTAATGTTCATAGCAGCACTATTCACAATAGCCAAGACATGGAAATAACCTGTGTCCATGGACAAACGAATGGATAAAGATGATATGGTGTATGTATATATATATATATATATATATATATGTATATATATATGCACAGTGGAATATTAGCCATAAAATGAGACAATGCCATTTGGAGCAACGTGGATGGACCTAGAGATTATTTTACTAAATGAAGTCAGAGAAAGACAAATATGATATTGCTTATATGTGGAATCTAAAAAAATCCTACAAATGAACTTACTTTACAAACAGACTCACAAACATAGAAAACAAACTTGGTTACCAAAGGGGAAATGGAGTGGGGGGATACATTAGGAGTTTGGGATTAAAATATTTACACTACTATCTATAATATAAAATAGATAACCAACAAGGACCTACTGTATAGTACAGGGAACTGTACTCAATATCTTGTAATGGGGCTTCCCTGGTGACGCAGTGGTTTAAGAGTCCACCTGCCAATGCAGGGGACGGGGGTTCAAGCCCTGGTCCGGGAAGATCCCACATACCACAGAGCAACTAAGCCCATGCGCCACAACTACTGAGCCTGCATTCTAGAGCCCACAAGCCACAACTACTGAAGTCCGTGCACCTAGACCCCATGCCCCGCAACAAGAGAAGCCACCGCAATGAGAAGCCTGTGCACCGCAATAAAGAGTAGCCCCTGCTCACCACAACGAAGACCCAACGCAGCCAAAAATAATTAATTTTTAAAAAATACCTTGTAATAACTATAATGGAAAAGAATCTAAAACAATACACATGTATTCATACATATATTTGTATATATACACACATATAACTGAATCACTGTGCTGTTCACCTGAAACACAGCACTGTAAATCAGCTATATTTCAATAAAGTTTTTTTAAATAAAGTTTTAAAACACTTGGTCAAGTAGAATCGTAAGTATTGTGAAAGGACTCACTTAACTAAAGTGACAGTGAAGATTTCAAAGGCAAATACAGGAGGTTACAACAGATCACGTAAGAAACAGTCTTATTGGGAGTTCCATGGTGTTCTAGTGGTTAGGATTCAGCACTGTCACTGTGCTGTGGTCCAGGCTCAATCCCTGGTCAGGGAACTGAGATCCCATAAGCCGCATGGTGCGGACAAAATATTAAAAAATAATAAAAGACACTCTTAAAGAAGCTCAATATTCCAAGAAAACTGTCTCATAACAAAAAGCGAAACTCCAGGGCTTTCCTGTTGGCGCAGTGGTTCAGAGACTGCCTGCCAATACAGGGGACGTGGGTTCGTGCCCTGGTCCGGGAAGATCACACCTGCCGTGGAGCGGCTAGGCCCGTGAGCCATGGCCACTGAGCCTGCGCGTCTGGAGCCTGTGCTCCGCAACGGGAGAGGCCGCAACAGTGAGAGGCCTGCGTACCGGAAAAAAAAAAAAAAAAAAAGAAAAGCCAAACTCCAGTCTTGTATCAGCTTAAATAAATAAAATACTTTTCAAAATAAATTTATTTTTGGCTGCATTGGGTCTTTGTTGCTGCGTGCAGGCTTCCTCTAGTTGCGGCAATGGGGGGCTACTCTTGGTTGCAGTGCATGGGCTTCTCATTGCAGTGGCTTCTCGTTGCAGAGCACAGGCTCTAGGCACATGGGCTTCAGTAGTTGTGGCTCACGGGCTCAGTAGTTGTGACTCACAGGCTGTAGAGCACAGGCTCAGTAGTTGTGGCACTCAGGCTTAGTTGCTCCACGGCATGTGGGATCTTCCTGGACCAGGGCTCGAAACCGTGTCCCCTCATTGGCAGGTTGATTCTTAACCACCACGCCACCAGAGAAGCCCTATCAGCTTACTTTTAATAACAAAATTAATTTACTTAGATTGAATTCAGTCTAATCTGATCCAGTTCTGACCATGAACAAAACTCTTTTCTCAAGGTTCCTCTTCCACAACTTCCTATATCCATGAGTTTGTCCCTTATTCTTTCCCCATCCAGAAACAACCAGCTCTAGGACAAATCTACTCTTTAACAAAAATATCTCCATTTCTCATACCTTCTTGCCAACAACATATATCCTTCCTTTACATACTGAAATGTTTCCCTTATTTCTAGTAGTTTTTAATTACCTATCACAATTTTTAACCCTTAAAAACTTTAATCTCTACCAAAAACCAAGAGGCAAGCAACTGTGAAATGTTTATCATACCAGCATTTTCTGATTAGCAAACTTAGGAACATCTTCTATAACCTAAAAACATTTTCTCATAGCACAATTTCTTCAATGTGGTACAAGACATGTTTGGGTTTATTAGACATATCTTTTGTCCTCTTGTAAGAGAAAAACTAAATTAGGTAAACAGACTTGCTTAGCAACTGTTCCAGTATTTCATCTTATTTAAAAATGATTTAGACAATTAATTTTCATCATTTTACCTTCATTTAGGAAAACTCAACTTACCAAAAATCTGGAAAAACAAAACTATTCCTAAAGAGTTCACCTAAAAGCTTTTATCGCATTTATCTCTATCACTTATGATAAGATCATGCCAAGTTAATCTTTTCTTGCTGACAAATTCTGCAACAGGGATAATGAGATTTGATTTTCAGTAAACCTAAGTACAATGAAAGTATTATACTTAATATTGATGACTCTAAAGACAGGTCTGTATTAAACCAAACTTAATACCTGGTATTAAAGTTAGTTTAATACTGAATATTCCCCCAGATCACATGAACTTGAAATTCATTTGGGTTAATTTCTGTTGTATTCCTGAGAATTTATATAAGCACTTAATTTCCTTTGAGCCAATCAATTAGAGCTCATTTACAAATTAATTTTTAAAGACAGAACTAGAGATCTCATAGTTTCATTTTAAAAGTCATGAATTAGACGTCTAAAACACATTCATTTATAACAGTTGGAATAAGTTCACTTGAGTTTTAAAATGCTTCTTTTCCCATTTCCCCTCAGATTCAGGTTCTACGAAGTAAGCTAAGACAATAGTCTCAGACAATGTGAGCGGTCTTTGCATTTCAAGGAAATAAGTTATAACTTAACCTTTTACCTAGGAGTACTTTTGCTCTCTCAGGGCCAGAATTTTGAAAAGAATTTTTTTATCTTACTTTTTTTATACAGCAGGTTATTCATTATCTATTGTATACATATTAGTGTATATATGTCAATCCCAATCTCCCAATTCATCCCACCACCATCACCCCCCCAAAAAAGAATTTTTTTTAATCAAGCCAGACTTCTCTAACTGCATATGCAAAAAAAAAAAAAAAAAGATTTGGGGCTTCCCTGGTGGCACAGTGATTAAGAATCCGCCTGCCAACGTAGGAGATACAGGTTTGAGCCCTGGTCCGGGACGATCCCACATGCCACAGAACAACTAAGCCTGTGCGCCACAACTACTTAAGCCCACACACCTAGAGCCCATGCTCCCAATGAGAGGCCACCAGAATGCAAAGCCTGCACACCACAATGAAGAGTAACCCCCGCTCACCACACCCAGAGAAAAGCCCACGTGCAGCAACAAACACCCAATACAGCCAAAAATAAAAGTATTTATTTTTTTAAAAAGTTTGAAATGTCAAGAGTTTTATCTTCACCATTTTTCTCTAGTCTAAACATTCTGACAATGTGGTATTATAACAAAGTCATCTTTCTTTTCATAGAAACATAACTGAAAATTTCCCAATTTTGTAAAATACACCCCAGGGGACTACAAGATGCAATAGAGCTCTGATTTCCCTTTTTATCATACAGCTGGTATTACCAGAAACAGATCAGAACTAGGCAACCCAGTGCTGAAGGCCTCTCAGGATCACAGTTCCCTAGTACAAGAATGGAAGATTTCCTACCTGTTGTTCCAGACAGGGGTACCAATGAGCCTTGGTTTAACAGGGAGTTTCCCAGTCACCGCAAGGGCAGTCTGGAATGGCTGAAGGATTCCTCAACCCAGAAGAGAACACTCCAATTAAAGCAGCATTTTGGGGACTTCCCTGGTGGTCCAGTGGGTGAGACTCAGTGCTCCCAGTGCTGGGGCCCTGGGTTCGATCCTTGGTCAGGGAACTAGATCCCACAAGCATGCTGCAACTAAGAGTCTGTGTGCCGCAACTACAAGATCCCACATGCCACAACAAAGACCTGGCACAGCCAAAATAAATTTTTTTTAAAAAAACATTTTGCTCAAAACCAGACCACCAAGTCCTGTGCTTTCTCCCACCCCATGCCCAAAAGGAAAAATTCCATTCAAGGCAACCCAGTAGGGAAGAATATCCTGGTGTGGTCACATGCAAGGTTCCACTACTTACCAGACATCTCACAGACCAGAACTAGAGCCTTGCTTCCGTCACCATCGAATTGAAAGTGTCATGGGCCAGCCACACCAAGTCAGCAGTAAGCACTCAGAACTGTCCCTGAGACAAAGGTGCTCAGACAGCTGCTGGCCAGGATATGAGAGCTGCAACCAGCCAGGGGCCTATGTGCCACAGGCAAGACACACCCACTCTAGATGGAATTCCACCTGGGTCACCAAAATTGTTACTGAACTAAGCCAATCTACTGATACCTAGTTGTGGTGAAGGAAAGTACAGTGTTTACTGAAGGGCACCAAGCAAGGAGAGAGGGCAGCTCGTGCACAAAAGACCCAAGCTCCCTGATGGCTTTCAGAGAAGGTTTTTTAAAAACAGCGTGAGGGAAAGGGTCACAGGTGGGTAATCAGCTCCTGTACAATTCTCTGGTTGATGATGAGATAACAGGATGATGTTTCGAGAATCTCAGTTATCAACCTTCTGGTTCCAACTGGTCTGGGTTCTATGTGCTGGTGGTCAGCATGCAGTTAACTTCCTCCACCTGGTGGGGGTTTAGTTTCTGCAAAACAACTCAAGGGTATGGCTCAGGATATTATCTGTATCCCTGGAGGAGGAACTAAAGGTTCTCGACTTTGTTTTACGGCTAAACTATTATTTTGTCTTTCTTGATTGGTTTCCTTTGTTTCTGCATTTTCTCAATCTGATTAAATTTGCTCTTTGGAAAAGAAAACACTCCTGCACTGTTGGGGGGAATGTAAGTTGGTGCAGCCACTGTGGAAAACAGTATGGAGGTTCCTCAGAAAACTAAAAATAGAATTACCATATATATGAGGGACTTCCCTGGCAGTCCAGTGGTTAAGACTCTGCACTTCCACTGCAGGGGGCAAAGGTTCAATCCCTGGTAGGGGAACTAAGATCACAAATGCCATGTGGTGCAGCCGAAAAAAATATATATACCATATGATCCAGCAATCCTACTCCTGGGAATATACCCAGACAAAACTATAATTTTAAAAGATACATGCACCCCTATGTTCATAGCAGCACTATTCACAATAGCAAAGACAGTGAAACAACCTAAATGTCCATCAACAGATGAATGCATAAAGATGTGGTATGTGTATATATATATATATATATATATATATATATACACACATACACACACACACACACAGATAGGATGGAATAATGTTCAGCCATAAAAAAAATGAAATGCCATTTGCAGCAACAGGGATGGACCTAGAGATTATCATACTAAGTGAAGTAAGTCAGAAAGCCAAGTACAATATGATACCACTTATATCTGGAATCTAAAATATAACACAAAGGGACCTATCTATGAAACAGAATCACGGACATAGAAAACAGACTGGTGGTTGGGTTAGGCGGGGGATTGGGGGAGGGATGGAGTGGGAGGTTCGGGTTAGCGGATGTATTATATACAGGATGGATAAACACCAAGGTCCTACTGTATAGCACAGGGAACTATATTCAATATCCTATGATAAACCATAATGGAGAGGAGGAACCAAGATGGCAGAGTAGAAGGACGTGCTCTCACTCCCTCTTGTGAGAACACCAGAATCACAACCAGCTGCTGGACAATCATTGACAGGACGACACTGGAACCCACAAGAAAAGATACCCCGCTTCCAAAGGCAAAGGAGAAGCCACAATGAGATAGTAGGAGGAGTGCAATCACAGTGAAATCAAATCCTATAAGGACTGCGTGGGTGACTCACAGACTGGGGAACACTTATAACACAGAAGTCCACGCACTGGACTGAAGGTTCTGAGCCCCACGTCAGGTTTCCCAACCTGGGGGTCTGGCAATGGGAGGAGGAATTCCTGGAAAATCAGACTTTGAAGCCTAGTGGGAATTGATTGCAGGACTTCAACAGGACTGAGGGAAACAGACACTCCACTCTTGGAGGGCACACACAAAGTAGTGTGTGCATCGGAACCCAGGGGAAGGAGCAGTGACCCCAGGGGAGACTGAACCAGACTTACCTGCTAGTGTTGGAGGGTCTCCTGCAGAGGCGGGGGGTGGGTGGTGGTGGCTGTGGCTCACCGTGGGGACAAGGACACTGGCAGCAGAAGTTCTGGGAAGTAATCCTTGGCTTGAGCCCTCCCAGAGTCTGTCATTAGCCACACCATAGAGCCCAGGTAGGTTCCACTGTTGGGTTGCCACAGGCCAAACAACCAACAGGGAGGGAACCCAGCCCCACCCATCAACAGTCAAGTAGATTAAAGTTTTACTGAGCTCTGCCCAGCAGAGCAACAGTCAGCTCTACCCACCACCAGTCCCTCCCATCAAGCCTCTTAGATAGCCTCATCCACTAGAGGGCAGACAGCAGAAGCAAGAAGAACTACAGTCCTGCAGCCTGTGGAACAAAAACCACATTCACAGAAAGACAAGATGAAAAGGCAGAGGGCTATGTACCAGATGAAAGAACAAGATAAAACCCCAGAAAAACAACTAAATGAAGTGGGGATAGGCAACCTTCCAGGAAAAGAATTCAGAATAATGATAGTGAAGATGATCTAGGACCTCAGAAAAACAATGGAGGCAAAGATCGAGAAGATGCAAGAAATGTTTAACAAAGACCTAGAAGAATTAAAGAACAAATGAACAGAGATGAACAATACTATAACTGAAATGAAAACTGCACTAGAAGGAATCAATAGCAGAATAACCGAGGCAGAAGAACAGATAAGTGACCTGGAAGACAGAATGGTGGAATTCACTGCTACGGAACAGAATAAAGAAAAAAGAAAAAGAAATGAAGACAGCCTAACAGACCTCTGGGAAAACATTAAACACAACATTCGCATTATAAGGGGTCCCAGAAGGAGAAGAGAGAGAGAAAGGACCAGAGAAAATAGTTGAAGAGATTATAGTCGAAAACTTCCCTAACATGGGAAAGGAAATAGCCACCCAAGTCTAGGAAGCGCAGTGAGTCCCATACAGGATAAACCCAAGGAGAAACACACTGAGACACACAGTAATCAAACTGGCAAAAATTAAAGACAAAGAAAAATGATTGAAAGCAGCAAGGGAAAAACGACAAATAACATACAAGGGAACTCCCATAACGTTAACAGCTGATTTCTCAGCAGAATCTCTACAAGCCAGAAGGGAGTGGCATGATATACTTAAAGTGATGAAAGGGAAGAACCTACAACCAAGATTACTCTACCCTGCAAGGGTCTCATTCAGTTTCAATGGAGAAATCAAAAGCTTTACAGACAAGCAAAGGCTAAGAGAATTCAGCACCACCAAACCAGCTCTACAACAAATGCTAAAGGAACTTCTCTACGTGGGAAACACAAGAGAAGAAAAGGATCTACAAAAACAAACCCAAAACAATTAAGAAAATGGTCACAGGAACATACATATCGATAATTACCTTAAACGTGAATGGATTAAATGCTCCAACCAAAAGACACAGGCTTGATGAATGGATACAAAAAGACCCATATATATGCTATCTACAAGAGACCCACTTCAGACCTAGGGACACATACAGACTGAAAGTGAGGGGATGGAAAAAGATATTCCATGCAAATGGAAATCAAAAGAAAGCTGGGGTAGCAATACTCATATCAGATAAAATAGACTTTAAAATAAAGAACGTTACAAGAGACAAGGAAGGACATTACATAATGCTCAAGGGATCAATCCAAGAAGAAGATATAACAATTATAAATATATATGCACCCAACATAGGAGCACCTCAATACATAAGGAAACTGCTAACAGCTATAAAAGAGGAAATCAACAGTAACACAGTAATAGTTGGGGACTTTAACACCTCACTTACACCAATGGACGGATCATCCAAAATGAAAATAAATAAGGAAACACAAGCTATAAATGACACAATAGACCAGATAGATTTAATTGATATTTATAGGACATTCCATCCAAAAACAGCAGATTACACTTTCTTCTCAAGTGCGCATGGAACATTCTCCAGGATAGATCACATCTTGGGTCACAAATCAAGCCTCAGTAAATTTAAGAAAATTGAAATCATATCAAGCATCTTTTCAGACCACAACGCTATGAGATTAGAAATGAATTACAGGGAAAAAAATGTAAAAACACAAACACATGGAGGCTAAACAATACATTACTGAATAATGAAGAGATCACTGAAAAAATCAAAGAGGAAATCAAAAAATACTTAGGGACAAATGACAAAGAAAACATGATGATCCAAAACCTATGGGATGCAGCAAAAGCAGTTCTAAGAGGGAAGTTTATAGCTATACAAGCCTACCTCAAGAAACAAGAAAAATCTCATGTAAACAATGTAACATTACACCTAAAGGAACTAGAGAAAGAAGAACACACACAACCCAAAGTTAGCAGAAGGAAAGAAATCATAAAGATCAGAGCAGAAATAAATGAAATAGAAGCAAAGAAAACAATAGCAAAGATCAATAAAACTAAAAGCTGGTTCTTTGAGAATAAACAAAATTGATAAACCATTAGCCAGACTCATCAAGAAAAAGAGGGAGAGGACTCAAATCAATATAATTAGAAATGAAAAAGGAGAAGTTACAACAGACACCACAGAAATACAAAGCATACTAAGAGACTACTACAAGCAACTCTATGCCAATAAAATGGACAACCTGGAAGAAATGGACAAATTCTTAGAAAGGTATAACCTTCCAAGAATGAACCAGGAAGAAACAGAAAATATGAACAGACCAATCACAAGTAATGACATTGAAACAGTGATTAAAAATCTTCTAACAAACAAAAGTCCAGGACCACATGGCTTCACAGGTGAATTCTATCACACATTTAGAGAACTGCTAACACCCATCCTTCTCAAACTCTTCCAAAGAATTGCAGAGGAAGGAACACTCCCAAACATTCTATGAGGCCACCATCACCCTGATACCAAAACCAGACAAAGATACTACAAAAAAAGAAAATTACAGACCAGTATCACTGATGAATAGAGATGCAAAAATCCTCAACAAAATACTAGCAAACAGACTCCAACAACACATTAAAAGGACCACACACACATGATCAAGTGGGATTTATCCCAGGGATGCAAGGATTCTTCAATATATGCAAATCAATCAATGTGATACACCATATTAACAAATGGAAGAAGAAAAACCATATGATCATCTCAATAGATGCAGAAAAAGCTTTTGACAAAATTCAACACCCATTTATGATAAAAACTCTCCAAACAGTGGGCACAGAGGGAACCTACCTTAACATAATAAAGACCATATAGGACAAACCCACAGCAAACATCATTCTCAATGGTGAAAAACTGAAAGCATTTCCTCTAAGATCAGGAACAGAACAAGGATGTCCACTCTCACCACTATTATTAAACATAGGTTTGGAAGTCCTAGCCATGGCAATCAGAGAAGAAAAAGAAATAAAAGGAATACAAATTGGAAAAGAAGAAGTATAACTGTCACTGTTTGCAGATGACATGATACTATACATAGAGAATCCTAAAAATGACACCAGAAAACTACTAGAGCTAATCAATGAATTTGGTAAAGTGGCAGGATACAAAATTAATGCACAGAAATGTCTTGCATTCCTATACACTAATGATGAAAAATCTGAAAGAGAAATTATGGAAACACTCCCATTTACCATTGCAACAAAAAGAATAAAATACCTAGGAATAAACCTACCTAGGGAAACAAAAGACCTCTATGCAGAAAACTATAAGACACTGATGAAAGAAATTAAAGATGATACCAACAGATGGAGAGATATACCATGTTCTTGGATTGGAAGAATCAATATTGTGAAAATGACTATACTACCCAAAGCAATCTACAGGTTCAATGCACTCCCTATCAAATTAGCAATGGCATTTTTTACAGAACTAGAACAAAAAATCTTAAAATTTGTATGGAGACACAAAAGACCCCGAATAGCAAAAGCAGTCTTGAGGGAAAAAAACAGAGCTGGAGGAATCAGACTCCCTGGCTTCAGACTATACTACAAAGCTACAGTAATCAAGACAATATGGTACTGGCACAAAAACAGAAACATAGATTAAGGGAACAAGATAGAAAGCCCAGAGATAAGCCCACGCACCTATGGTCAACTAATCTATGACAAAGGAGGTAAGGATATACAATGGAGAAAAGACAGTCTCTTCAATAAGTGGTGCCGGGAAAACTGGACAGCTACATGTAAAAGAATGAAATTAGAACACTCCCTAACACCATACACAAAAATAAACTCAAAATGGATTAGAGACCTAAATGTAAGACCAGACACTATAAAACTCTTAGAGGAAAACATAGGAAGAACACTCTTTGACATAAATCACAGCAAGTTCTTTTTTGATCCACCTCCTAGAGTAATGGAAATAAAAACAAAAATAAACAAATGGGACCTAATGAAACTTCAAAGCTTTTGCACAGCAAAGGAGACCGTAAACAAGACAAAAAGACAACCCTCAGAGTGGGAGAAAACATTTGCAAACGAATCAACTGACAAAGGATTAATCTCCAAAATATATAAACAGCTCATGCAGCTCAATATCAATAATAATATTTTGTCTGCACCATGCAGCTTATGGGATCTCAGTTCCCTGACCAGGGATTGAGCCTGGGCCTCAGCAGTGACAGTGCTGAATCCTAACCACTAGGCAACCAGGGAACTCCCAATAAGACTGTTTAAGTGATCTGTTGTAATCTTCTGTATTTGCCTTTGAAATCTTCACTGCCACTTTAGTTAAGTGAATACTTTCACAATACTTACAATTCTAGTTGACCAAGTATTTTAAAAGTTTATTTAAGAAAAACTTTATTGAAATATAGTTTATTTACAATGCTGTGTTAATTAATGCTGTACAGCAATGTGATTCACTTATATATATATACATTCTTTTCTAATATTCTCTTCCATTATGTTTTTTTAGTTATTTCTGAGAAATACACTTTAAAGTGATAACTAGAATTATGACTTATAACATTATACCGGAACATATAAGATTTTTAGAAATTTCATGTAATGTCTGAAACATTTATATTAACATATTTCCATACAAATAACCTAAAGAAAATTTAGTATTAGTTGTTTTTTTCTTTGGTTTTTTATACTGCAGGTTATTATTAGTCATCAATTTTATACACATCAGTGTATACATGTCAATCCCAATTGCCCAATTCAGCACACCACTATCCCCACCCCACCGCGGTATTCCCCCCTTGGTGTCCATACATTTGTTCTCTACATCTGTGTTTCAACTTCTGCCCTGCCAACCAGTTCATCTGTACCATTTTTCTAGGTTCCACATACATGCGTTAATATACGATATTTGTTTTTCTCTTTCTGACTTACTTCACTCTGCATGACAAATATTAAAAAATAATAAAAGAAAGTGTTATTTAAAGCAGCTCAATATTCCAAGAAAACTTTCTCATAACAAAAAACCAAACTCCAGTCTTGTATCAGCTTAAATAAATAAAATACTTTTTAAAATAAAGTTATTTTTGGCTGCATTGGGTCTTCGTTGCTGCGTGCAAGCTTTCTCTAGTTGCGGCGACGGGGGGCTACTCTTCGTTGCGGTACATGGGCTTCTCATTGCAGGGCTTCTCATTGCAGAGCACAGGCTCTAGGCACATGGGCTTCAGTAGTTGTGGCTCATGGGCTCAGTAGTTGTGGCACACAGGCTTCGTTGCTCCACAGCACATGGGATTATCCCGGACCGGAGCACTAACCCGTGTCCCCTGCATTGGCACGTGGATTCTTAACCACCATGCCACCAGGGAAGCCCTATTAGCTTACTTTTTTTTTTTTTTTTGCGGTACGCGGGCCTCTCACTGTTGTGGCCTCTCCCGTTGCGGAGCACAGGCTCCGGACACGCAGGCTCAGCAGCCATGGCTCATGGGCCCAGCCGCTCCGTGGCACATGGGATCTTCCCAGACCGGGGCACAAGCCTGCATCTCCCGCATTGGCAGGCAGACTCTCAACCACTGCACCACCAGGGAAACCCTAGCTTACATTTTTTTAATTTTTTTTTTTTGCAGCACGTGGGCCTCTCACTGTTGGGGCCTCTCCCGTTGCAGAGCACAGGCTCCGAATGCGCAGGCCCAGCAGCCATGGCTCAAGGGCCTAGCTGTTCTGCAGCATGTGGGATCTTCCCGGACCGGGGCATGAACCCATGTCCCCTGCATTGGCAGGCGGACTCTCAACCTCTGCGCCACCAGGGAAGCCCTATCAGCTTACTTTTAATAACAAAATTAATTTACTTAGATTGAATTCAATCTAATCTTATCCAGTTCTGACCATGAACAAAACTCTTTTCTCAAGGTTCCTCTTCCACAACTTCCTATATCCATGAGTTTGTCCCTTATTCTTTCCCCATCCAGAAACAACCAGCTCTAGGACAAATCTACTCTTTAACAAAAATATCTCCATTTCTCATACCTTCTTGCCAACAACATATATCCTTTCTTTACATACTGAAATGTTTCCCTTATTTCTAGTAGTTTTTAATTAACTATCACAATTTTTAACCCTTAAAAACTTTAATCTCTACCAAAAACCAGGAGGCAAGCAACTGTGAAATGTTTATCATACCAGCATTTTCTGATTAGCAAACTTAGGAACATCTTCTATAACCTAAAAACATTTTCTCATAGCACAATTTCTTCAATGTGGTACAAGACATGTTTGGGTTTATTGGACATATCTTTTGTCCTCTTGTTAGAGAAAAACTAAATTAGGTAAACAGACTTGCTTAGCAACTGTTCCAGTATTTCATCTTATTTAAAAATGATTTAATTAATTTTCATCATTTTACCTTCATTTAGGAAAACTCAAGTTACCAAAAATCTGGAAAAACAAACATCTATTCCTAAAGAGTTCACCTAAAAGCTTTTATCCCATTTATCTCTATTACTTATGACAATATCATACCAAGTTAATCTTTTCTTGTTGACAAATTCTGCAACAGGGATAATGAGAATTTATTGATTTTCAGTAAACCTAAGTACAATAAAAGTATTATACTTAATATTGATGACTCTAAAGACAGATCTGTATTAAACCAAACTTAATACCTGGTATTAAAGTTAGTTTAATACTGAATATTCCCCCAGATCACATGAACTTGAAATTCATTTGGGTTAATTTCTGTTGTATTCCTGAGAATTTATATAAGCACTTAATTTCCTTTGAGCCAATCAATTAGAGCTCATTTACAAATTAATTTTTAAAGACAGAACTAGAGATCTCATAGTTTCATTTTAAAAGTCATGAATTAGACGTCTAAAACACATTCATTTATAACAGTTGGAATAAGTTCACTTGAGTTTTAAAACGCTTCTTTTCCCATTTCCCCTCAGATTCAGGTTCTACGAAGTAAGCTAAGACAATAGTCTCAGACAATGTGAGCGGTCTTTGCATTTCAAGGAAATAAGAGTTATAACTTAACCTTTTACCTAGGAGTACTTTTGCTCTCTCAGGGCCAGAATTTTGAAAATAATTTTTTTTATTTTACTTTTTTTTATACAGCAGGTTATCCGTTATCTATTGTATACATGTTAGTGTATATATGTCAATCCCAATCTCCCAATTCATCCCACCGCCATCCCCCCCAAAAAAAGAATTAAAAAAAAAATTAAGCCAGACTTCTCTAACTGCATATGCAAAAAAAAAAAAAAAAAAAAATTGGCGGCTTCCCTGGTGGCGCAGTGATTGAGAATCCGCCTGCCGAGGCAGGAGATATGGGTTTGAGCCCTGGTCCGGGAAGATCCCACATGCCGCAGAACAACTAAGCCTGTGGGCCACAAGTACTGAGCCTGCATTCTGGAGCCCGTGAGCCACAGCTACTGAGCCCATGTGCCACAACTACTGAAGCCCACGTGCCTAGAGCCCATGCTCCCAACAAGAGAGGCCACCGCAATGCAAAGCCTGCACACCACAATGAAGAGTAACCCCCGCTCACCACACCCAGAGAAAAGCCCACGTGCAGCAACAAACACCCAATACAGCTAAAAATAAAATAAAATAATTTATTTTTTTAAAAAGGTTGAAATGTCAAGAGTTTTATCTTGGCCATTTTTCTCCAGTCTAAACATTCTGGCCATGTGGTATTATAAGAAAGTCATCTTTGTTTTCAAAGAAACATAGCTGAAATTTTCCCAATTTTGTAAAATACACCCCAGGGGACTACAAGATGCAATAGAGTTCTGATTTCACTTTTTTTCATACAGCTGTTATTACCAGAAAAAGGTCAGAACCAGGCAACCCAGTGCTGAGAGGCCTCTCAGGATCACAGTTCCCTAGCACAAGAATGGAAGATTTCCTACCTTTTGTTCCAGATAGGGGTACCAACGAACCTTGGTTTAACAGGGAGTTTCCCAGTCACCGCAAGGGTAGTGTGGGATGGCTGAAGTATTCCTCAACCCAGGAGAGAACACTCCAATTAAAGCAGCATTTTGGGGACTTCCCTGGTGGTCCAGTGGGTGAGACTCAGTGCTCCCAGTGCTGGGGCCCTGGGTTCGATCCTTGGTCAGGGAACTAGATCCCACAAGCATGCTGCAACTAAGAGTCTGTGTGCCGCAACTACAAGATCCCACATGCCACAACAAAGACCTGGCACAGCCAAAATAAATAAAATAAATATTTTTTTTTAAAAAGCATTTTGCTCAAAACCAGACCACCAAGTCCTATGCTTTCTCCCACCCCACCCCCCAAAGGAAAAATTCCATTCAAGGCAACCCAGTAGGGAAGAATATCCTGGTGTGGTCACATGCAAGGTTCCACTACTTACCAGACATCTCACAGACCAGAACTAGAGCCTTGTTTCCTTCATCTTGGAATTGAAAGTGCCATGGGCCAGTCACACCAAGTCAGCAGTAAGCACTCAGAACTGTCCCTGAGACAAAGGTGTTCAGGCAGCTGCTGGCCAGGATATGAGAGCTGCAACCAGCCAGGGGCCTATGTGCCACAGGCAAGACACACCCACTCTAGATGGAATTCCACCTGGGTCACCAAAATTGTTACTGAACTAAGCCAATCTACTGATACCTAGTTGTGGTGAAGGAAAGTACAGTGTTTACTGAAGGGCACCAAGCAAGGAGAGAGGGCAGCTCGTGCACAAAAGACCCAAGCTCCCTGATGGCTTTCAGAGAAGGTTTTTTAAAAACAGCGTGAGGGAAAGGGTCACAGGTGGGTAATCAGCTCCTGTACAATTCTCTGGTTGATGATGAGATAACAGGATGATGTTTCGAGAATCTCAGTTATCAACCTTCTGGTTCCAACTGGTCTGGGTTCTATGTGCTGGTGGTCAGCATGCAGTTAACTTCCTCCACCTGGTGGGGGTTTAGTTTCTGCAAAACAACTCAAGGGTATGGCTCAGGATATTATCTGTATCCCTGGAGGAGGAACTAAAGGTTCTCGACTTTGTTTTACGGCTAAACTATTATTTTGTCTTTCTTGATTGGTTTCCTTTGTTTCTGCATTTTCTCAATCTGATTAAATTTGCTCTTTGGAAAAGAAAACACTCCTGCACTGTTGGGGGGAATGTAAGTTGGTGCAGCCACTGTGGAAAACAGTATGGAGGTTCCTCAGAAAACTAAAAATAGAATTACCATATATATGAGGGACTTCCCTGGCAGTCCAGTGGTTAAGACTCTGCACTTCCACTGCAGGGGGCAAAGGTTCAATCCCTGGTAGGGGAACTAAGATCACAAATGCCATGTGGTGCAGCCGAAAAAAATATATATACCATATGATCCAGCAATCCTACTCCTGGGAATATACCCAGACAAAACTATAATTTTAAAAGATACATGCACCCCTATGTTCATAGCAGCACTATTCACAATAGCAAAGACAGTGAAACAACCTAAATGTCCATCAACAGACGAATGCATAAAGATGTGGTATGTGTATATATATATATATATATACACACACACACACAGATAGGATGGAATAATGTTCAGCCATAAAAAAAAATGAAATGCCATTTGCAGCAACATGGATGGACCTAGAGATTATCATACTAAGTGAAGTAAGTCAGAAAGCCAAGTACAATATGATACCACTTATATCTGGAATCTAAAATACGACACAAAGGAACCTGTCTATGAAACAGAATCACGGACATAGGAAACAGACTGGTGGTTGGGCTAGGTGGGGGGTTGGGGGAGGGATGGAGTGGGAGGTTGGGGTTAGCGGATGTATTATATACAGGATGGATAAACACCAAGGTCCTACTGTATAGCACAGGGAACTATATTCAATATCCTGTGATAGGGCTTCCCTGGTGGCACAGTGGTTGAGAGTCCGCCTGCCGATGCAGGGGACACGGGTTATCCCCGGTCCGGGAAGATCCCACGTGCCGCGGAGCGGCTGGACCCGTGAGCCATGGCCACTGAGTCTGCGCGTCCGGAGCCTGTGCTCCGCAACAGGAGAGGCCACAACAGTGAGAGGCCCGCGTACCACAAAAAAATATATGTATGTATCCTATGATAAACCATAATGGAAGAGAATATTAAAAAGGAATGTATATCCATAAGTGAATCACTTTGCTGTACAGCAGTAATTAACACAACATTGTAAATCAACTATACTTCAATGAAATTTGAAAAATAAAATTAAAAAATACAATTTTGGAGACAAAAAAATACTTGCTCTTTGTAACTCAGGGAAGGCCTAGGAGACTAAATCTTTTCTACACACAAGAGGTGGGAGACGGGGGTGTGTCTGTCCCCAGGAAGACCCCCCAGGGTCCTGCTCAGTTTCATTTTTCAGGGTATTGTTTGTTTAGGAAAAGGGAGCAATTAAATGTCAGTGAGAAGGGAGAGACACTCACCCCTTAAAAAAAAAAAAGAAAAAAAAATGATTGGGGGCGAATCTAAGTAATGTCCTTGTGACTGTTACCAAACCAGGATCATTTTGCCCAACATGCAGCAAGCCAAAATTCTGAGATGTCAGGGTTTGCAGCAAAGAGAGGGTTTATTCACAGGGCAGCCAAGCAGAGAGACACAACGAGTCTCAGATTCACCTCCTGGAAGGCAAGCTACTCCAGGTGTTTATGGAATAAAGAAGCAAGGCAGTCTGAGGCGTGGGGGCAGTGAGGATGGGTAATTGGAAAAAGTTGCGGTGACTGTCATTCTGCGCAGGCGTAACTAAGCTACAGGCCTCTGCACATGCAAAAATGGAGGTGCTTAGCATGATCTGAGGGTTACCCTTTGATGTCAAAAGGTCACCAAGTGGACACATGGGCAGGCCCAGTTGGAGGGTCAGGGGTCCTATCCAGTCTTAACCAGATCAGCTCAAACTAGACACAGCTGACTCCAAGCTCCTAGAAAACAACTGGGACAAACATTGTTTAGGCTACAGGCTGCTTGGAGGACATGCAAGTCTCAAAATGAATTACCTTGATTAGTGAAGGCAGATGAAATGGATTTGACTGATAATTACCCAGTTTTACCACCACCACCCCCATCTTTTGATTATTCCTCATCTCGAGGGAAGAGGGGGCAATGACTGATGTGGCTATTTCCTGCCAATAAGAGGCATAGGGCTAACACAGCACTGGGTTCAATGAATCAACTATACTCCAATTAAAAAAAAAAACAACATAGGGCTAACAAAAGCTTCAGGAATGCAACTGTTTAGTGCTCACTTGAAAAGATTCTCTTGTTCCCAGTTTCAAGTTAGCACTTTGATCCCAATAAACAGATACCACCTATGTGCCAGCTGTCATAGGCCCAAGATTGATAATCGAAATGGCAGACAAATATGTACGCTGAGGGGGCACACATTGTTAAAATTTAGGCTTTTTTTTAGGGATTTTATCTAGGACACGGTCAAGCCAGGGATCAGTGTTTTACCTTTTTACATATCGGAGAGTCCCAGTCATTTTCAGTTTGTCTGAAACACTTAAATATGGAAGGAACACAGGCTGGGGAAAAATAAGTATGTTTTCTATCCTCACCTAATATAACCTTGACAGGGGTAGACTGCAGTCTTTTTTTTTTTTTTTTTTTAATCTGAGGTCACAAGGACCAAATTTCATCTTAGACAAGGAAAAACAGGACAGGAAATTCTGTTGATTAGCCTAATCTGGTATGTTACAGTGAAGTTAGGGACAGTCAAAAAATTAATGACAGGTACTTCCCTGGTGGTCCAGTGGTTAAGGCTTCATGCTTCCCATGCAGGGAGCTCAGTTTCAATCCCTGGTCGGGAAACTAAGATCCCACATGCCTCGTGGTGCGGCTATAATTTAAAAAAAAATAATAATGACAGGCAGGATCAAGGGGTCAGCATGATCAAATACAGAAAAAGATTTTGGATGAAATATCCAACAGCTAGAGAGAGTACCTGCTTTTGCCCAAGTATGAGAAGTCCTAATCATTGAATTGTCCTTGCAAGCCTTAATTTCTTTCTTGTGGCTTCTTTCTGAAAAGCCGCTTAAGATCTGTTAGGGGTTCACTTGCCCACTGGGAGAAGTCAGTGTATGGGGTCTGGAACCAGCCAAGGCTTGGATGATCTCAGTCGACAGTTCTCCTCTGCAGTATGGTTTCCATTTCCCACCACATTCCACACAAGGTCCAGTCTAGGGAGAATGAAGCTGGTCTTCTGGATGTTTACTCTTCCAAGATTTCAGTCTAGAGGGTCATTGTCCTCCTCCTCTAAGAGTTTCCTGAAGTGGTTTTGCCATGAATCCAAAGTTGGGGATTGAAATGCAGCAGAACCCAGCTATTCCCTGGAATCCCCACAATTGCCTCCCGATAGTGGAAACTGCAACCCCGGCTAGAGCTTCCCTTCTGTCAGGGAGCAAGATTCTCTGTCCTTATGAGAGTTCAAAACCCAAGTATTTAACAGAGGGCAGAGAACTATGCCTTTTTCTTGGACACCTTATAGCTTCATTCAGTCATAAAGTTCAAAATCAAAACTGTATTCTGGTCTCAGGGGTCCTTTGTTTTACTGGCAATCAGAATGATACCATCCACATACTGGAACAGGCCTCCCTCGTTTAGGTGAAGGGCCTTCAAATATTTTTCCAGGATTTCTACAAACATCATGGGGGAATTTTTAAGTCCCTGAGGACTTCCTGTCCAGTAATACTGTTGTTTAACTCTTGTATCTAGATCTTCCCATTAAAAGCAAACAATTCTTGGGGTTCAAATCTCAAGGGTATGCAAAACAAACAAACCCCCAAACATCCTTCAAATCCAGTACAGTAAACCAACGAAAATCTCTGGTGAGCAGTAGTGAGGAGAGTGTATGGATTAGGGACTACTGGATGAGTATCTTCCACATTCAATTAATAGCTTTTAAGTAATGCACAAACCAATATTCATCTCTACCTGGTTCTAGACTGGTAAAACTGGAGTATAAGGTGACTCGCAGAGACGCATTATATCATGTTCGAGGAAGGCTGTTAGCAGGGGATGAATTCCATGCTTTGCCCGTTCCTTTACTGGGTACAGCATTAAGTTTGGAATTTTTGCCCCAGGGCACAGCCTCACCTGTACAGGTGTAGCTGTCTTTGCTTTTCCCAGCCTCCCATCTGCCCATACCACTGGACTCACCTTCTGCTGTACCTCTTCCAGAATGGCTGCCGGCTGTTCTCTTTGAGGTCGGAGCAATACAGCCTGCGATGTACAAGCCTGCTCTGGTGGAACTTTGGTGTCCACTCCTCCAGGTGCAAAGGTAACCTTGGCATTTACTTTAGTTAGTAAATCTCATCCCGGAAGGGGACTGGGGCATTCAGGCTTGTACAGAAAGCTATGCTTCAGATGGGCCCTCCTCCACCTGAGAGTCTGGCAGCTGGAAAAAAGGCTTTTTCAAGGTTCCTCCGGACACCCCAGTTGCTCACATAAGACTCAGAAGAAAATTTAGTAAGTCTTGTATTTTAAACCGAGTAAGTGCCCCCCTGCCATAATCACCCAGGGCTCCATATGGGAGATATTGAGACACTCGGGATTTAAAGGAGCCTCTGGGCCCTGTCTTTCTTGGTCACTGTCTTTCTCAGTTAACTCTGTCATCTGATGGGCCACCTGTTTACCTTCTTCAAGAGTCTTACTTAGGATGTCCCTCCTGTTTGCAATATGCACACTGGCGACATCCCACTATCAGAGGCCCTGCTACCTTTGGCCAAGTCCCTCATGGGGGTCCCCCATTTGGTCCAGCTCTTCCCTCTGCTACGGCAGCCGCCAGCAGAGCGGTCCGCTGTTTCCTTCTCCAGTGTTCCCTTCTCTCCTGAACCTGCTCTCTGCCATTAGAAACTTTAAAGGCAATTTCAACAAATTGAGAAAAAGACATCCCTAAAGTCCCTCCACCTTTGCAGTTTCTTCTGTATGCTGGGAGCGCTCTGATCAATAAGTCATATTAAGCATCCTTAAATTATTTGGAGCCTCAGGGTCTCTATCTGTATATTGCCTATAAGCTTTAAAGACCCTTTCTAGAAATTCTGAAGGATCCTCATTCAGTTTCCATCTTACTCCTGTACTTTACTGAGGCTTCACTGTCTTGGCGCCCTTCTTTGTAAGCCTGCAGGAATGCAGTCTCCATGATGCTTAAGTTTTAGCCCATCTACAGCATTCACAGTCCAATTAGGATCCACTGTTGGTACAGCTACGCTTGAAGCAGCCCATAGGGGGCTGCCAGGGGTTTCTGTATGAAGCCGATCTTCCTCCTTAGCACCACTCAACATTCTTCTGAAGTGAGGAGGGTATTTATTCAATGTTGAACATCTGCCCAAGTTGGGCTGTGGGTTGCAAAAAAATACCGATGAGGGCTTCCCTGGTGGTGCAGTGGTTGAGAGTCCGCCTGCCGATTCAGGGGACGCGGGTTCGTGCCCCGGTCCGGGAAGATCCCACATGCCGCGGAGCGGCTGGGCCCGTGAGCCATGGCCGCTGAGCCTGCGTGTCCGGAGCCTGTGCTCCTCAACGGGAGAGGCCACAGCAGTGAGAGGCCCGCATACGGCAAAAAAAAAAAAAAAAAAAAAACCGAAGAGAAAAGATTTTCCATTCTCTCTGGGTCATCTCTGGACTTACCTGAATGGATATTGCCCTGCCTGAGAATGGGTAGCTCCCTGGCCAAATCCAGTGCCCTGGAGGGTATGAGCGGGGAGACCATGCCTATTTCTCCATCCTCGGAGACTGGGAGGGCGCCCTCCACCCCAAGGCGGAGGCTGTGGCTCAGGCACCAGCAACGAAGGAGCAGCGGCTCCATCATATGGGGCCGGGGGAAGAGCAGTCGGAGTGTCCAGCTGAACCCACAGCAAGTCCCCCTCCTCCTGAATCAAGCAAAACAGGTTTCTTTGCCTTCCCTTCCTGTTGGGCCTTCATCTTCTCTGCACATGGTTTTTTCTGATACAATAACATAAAAGACCTTACATAAGGTATTTCATCCCATTTTTCTTCTCATTTACAAAATAAATCTAGTTGCAAAATTGTATTGTAACCTAAGCATCCATTTTTAGGCCATTATGCTCCAGAGTCTAAAGGATATTGTGGAACAAACAAACCAGACCAAAAACAAGACCGAACCCAGCGTCCCGGGCCTCCAACCCAGGTATGGAGCACCTGAGCAGCTGGAACCTTTTATATTTTCTACCAAAATCCTGCCAGGTGGGCCTCCACCCCCCAGTCTGGACGGGAATGCCAAACAACCCAGGCACAGGTGTGTTACTCACCCAAAAGACGTCTTCAAAACCCAAAACCGTTTCTTTGCTGCAAAACAAAACTAGGCGCTGAAGGCCCACAGTGTCTCACTGAGGAAATCCGGGGCACAGTCCCCGGAACAAAAGGACGAGGCAGGGGCTTCCCTGGTGGCGCAGTGGTTGAGAGTCAGCCTGCCGATGCAGGGGACGCGGGTTCGTGCACCGGTCCGGGAAGATCCCACATGCCGCGGAGTGGCTGGGCCCGTGAGCCATGGCCGCTGAGCCTGCACGTCCGGAGCCTGTGCTCCACAACGGGAGAGGCCACAACAGTGAGAGGCCCACATACCGCAAAAAAAAAAAAAAAAAAAAAAGGACGAGGCAGCTGCTTGGACTCAGAATACCAGCAAGGGGCCGACCAGCCACGGGCAAAAGGTCCGTCTGGACTCACCCCTGGCCGGCTCACCATATTTGTCACTGAGCCTTTTGCCTGACGTGCAGCAGGCCAAATCGCTGAGAGGCCGAGGTTCGCAGCAGAGAGGGTTTAGTTCACAAGGCAGCCGCGCGAGGAGACAGAAGAGAAAGGCTCAGACCTGCCTCCCGGAAGGCAAGATGCTCGGGGTATATTATGGGATGACGAATAAAGCAGCAGGGTGGTCCGAGGCGTGGGGAGAGTGGGGATAGGTGTTCGGGAAAAGGCGTGGCCAGCGTCATCCTGAGCAGGTGTGGCTCAGCTACAGGCCTCTGCACCTTCAAAACTGGAGGCGTGGGAATTCCCTGGTGGAGCAGCGGTTAGGACCCCTCGCTTCCACTGCAGGGGGCACAGGTTTCATCCCTGGTCGGAGAACTAAGATCCTGCAAGCGGCGTGGCGTGGCCAAAGAAAACAAAAAAAGAGGCGCTTAGCACGATCTGAGGGTGGCTCTCTGATGTCAAAAGGTCACCCATGTGGAGGGTCAGTGGTCCTATCCAGTCTTAACCAGCTCAGCTCAAACTAGACACAGCTGACTCCAAGCTCCTGGAAGACAACTCCGGGAAACATCTTATCGTGTAGGCTCCGTGCTGCTTGGAGGACTGCAAGTCTTAAATGACCTTGATTAGTGAAGGCAGGTGAAATGGGTTTGACCAATAATCACGCAGCAAGGAAGTGTTAGAGCTGCCACATGAACCCAGGCAGTATGACTGCAGAGTCCATCCTCCCGATCCCAGCCCCACAGGGCTGTGCCGCTTCAGGGAGAGGCATGCGGAGCCCAAACCTGGCAGGGAGGGTGCCAGGCAAAAGGCCGTTCCTTTAGTGAGTCCCCTGTGTGTTGTGTGTGTGTGTTCACATAATAATATGTGTGTCATAATATCTAATAGTTTTAAATACAGTCGCTCCTCACGGCCCACCGGTTCTATTTTTGTGAATTGGCCTATTCACTCAATTTTATTCGTAACCCCGAAATCAATACTCCTGGTGCTTTTGCCGCTGTTTGCATGTGCAAAGTAGCAACATTTTGAGTTGCCCGATGCACGTGTTCCCGGCTGAGGCCAAACAAGGCGACGCTCGGCCTTCTTGTTTTAGCTCAAACCTACTTAATCTCAGCCCTTTTTTGCATTTTTGTGCTTTTTCTTGATGATTTGCCATTTAAACAAAATGGCCCCCAGGCATCATGCTGAAGCGCCAGCTAGTGTTTCTAGCACAAGGAGGGTGGGGTGTGTCTTTGAGCACCTTCGCTCAGGCCTGAGTCATGATGCTCTGAGTTCAACACTAGTGAGTCAGTAATGTATAATAATGAAAGTGTCTTGAAACAAAAAAACACACATAAAGCAAGGCTGTATGTTGACTGGTTGATGTGGCCCGAGGCTCACAGAAACCTCACCCCGTGTTTCCCCAGTCAGGATTGGTTGGTTCAGTGTCTGCTAATCCAGTGTCTGCAGCCACTTTATGGAATCTAACTACCATGAATGAGAGTTAACTGTGTGTGTGTTCGGAGAGTGAGTGGACGTGGGTGTGCAGCCTTGCAGTGACAGGGACAGATGTTCCCTAAAGCAAGGAATTGTACTTTAGAGCTACAGTCCCTGGGGCTATCAATTCTTTATCTCACCCAACCAGGCAGCTGGACTGACCAGTCCCAGGTGAATGTGGGATCACGGGGGCCGCACAGGAACCCAGCACTCCCCTCCTCTCCTGAGATCTTATACCACCCTCGTAGAGTCACTCTCCCACTTTCTAAAAGGCATTTTTTCGTGTCCTCCCTTCCCAGGGCTCTCCCTTTCCCCGCCCCCTGCAGTAACTGTTTCACAGAAGCACTTCATCCCGGGTTTCCTGGGCCCTTCCCGGCAACAAGCAGCCAGGTGCCTCCCATTGTGAAGCAACAGAAGAGGAGCCCTTGTCCCCGTGCCCTCCTGCCACTGTCACCCCACTCACCTCCTCCCCTTCTCGGCTAAACCCCGCAGGGTTCTCTGCGTTTGCTTTCATTCTCATCCTTCTGCGAGCTTTCCTCCCCATAACCCCACTGAAATCCTTCTAGTCTTGCCCAGTCCAGCCCCTCGGTGGCATTCTATTCAGTTTCCCACTCTTCTGTTAGCATTCCTGACAGCACTGCCTCCTGGCTTGCTTTCTGCCTTTCCCTTGCTTGCTTCCCTGCCGCTCAAACTCTGAATATTAGGGTGACCCAGAGCACAGTCTTCTATTGTCAATACTCAGGTCCCAGGAGATCATTTCTAATAGGTGGCTTTAAATACTAGCTTCACTGATGTCTTCTGAGTTTCTGGCTTCAACTTCCTTTCGGAGCCCAGACTCGTGTCTACCCAGCCACCCACCCGATGTCTCCCCTTGGATATGTAATGAGCACCGTGAGCTCAGCATAAGAAAACCTTGATTTCACCCCCTAAGCACGTTCCTCCTCTGTCTTCTCACCTTGGTGAATTGCACCACTTTCCACCCAGTTGCTTGAACTCCTAACCTAGGAGTCAGGGTCTTCGTTGGTTCCTGTTTTGCTCACCGCTTCCCCAGGTCCATCCACCTCGCTGGGCCTGCTCACTGTCATGGTCTTTTGTCTTGTTCACCTTGGTCCACACCACCAGCATCTCTAGCTTGGATGGATGCTGTAGCCTCTTTCTACTCATGCCCCACTGAAACCAACTCCCCACAAAACCAAGTTCTTCTGCCGAGTTTATGATTAACCTCTCTACCCAAAACTTTATACCCTTTCCGTCCTGCTCCTGTTCCTCTCAAGATTGAGGAGAATCAAAGAAAAGGGGGGATTGAAGTCAATCAGGACCCTACGGGGCCCTCCTGGATACAAAAGCCTTTCCATGTCTCCTGTTTCTTGTTTGTAGAAAAAGGCTTTAGTCTCCTAGACTTTCCCTGAGTTCCAAAGAGCAGATTCAAGCGGTTACTAATTAGGGAAGGGAGGGAACACAGAAACAAAGGAAAGAGCAGGCCCCAAAAGTCTTAAAGAAAACAGCAGGGTCTGAGCGGGAATTGAAAGTCTTAACCAGTCACATAGGCTCTAAGTAAATAATAAAACACCTCACCCATTACTTTTGCTCTCTCTGAGAAAGAAATTAAGGGATCACAAGACCACGATTTACTAGTTTGCTTTGCAGGAACAGACAGGTTGATCACCAGTGACACATGGGGTCACAAGACGGACGTATGAGGGCCAGGAGGTTGCAACTAAAGTCTTATCAGGAAGCTGAAATCACAAAGACCCTCTTTACCTTTTTTTTTTTTTTTTTCCCGCCTTTAAAAACCTTGTGCCTCAGCCAGCCAGCAAGATGGATCTGAGACAAGCCTAGGTCTCTCATCTGCCAGGTTGGCACCTCCTGGACTAATTAAACTTCCTCTGCTCCAAACTCTGACGTTTCCGTTTGTTTGGGCCTCACTACGTGTCAGGCACAACAACTTGAATTTGACAACACCCCACTCCCCAACTTTGTTCTCCACAAAGCAGCCAGGGTGATCTTTTAAAAGCAGAAACCAGGAACTTCCCTGGCAGTCTAGTGGTTAAGACTTCCAATGCAGGGGACACGGGTTCAATCCCTGGTCGGGGAACTAAGATCCCACATGCTTTGTGGCGTGGCCAAAAAAGAAAATAAAAAAAAAAGCAAACCAGATCTTGCCGTCCCTCTGGGTTACTTCCCCAAGGGCTTCCCTCACACTTACAATAGGAGCTGAAGGCCTTCAATCCAGCCCCTGCCTGCTTCCCTCTCGTGCCGGGTCCCCTCCCTCCCTCTTGCTCCCCATGGCCCCACCCCGGGAAGCAGTTCCTGCCTCAGGAACACTGGCTCTGCCTCTTCCTCCCCCGTGGGGCTCAGCTTTCCACCCACCCCGTTTCATTTCTTCCACGGCCCCATCACTCGTTCCCCCGCCCGGGTCCCGCCATACTAGCAGACCGCACACCCCCAGACTCAGCTGAGCTCGTGACAGTGAGGACCTGCTACTTCCGCTCCTTTCTGACCCCTAGCGCCATCACAGTGCTTGGGACGTAATAGGTGCTCAATAAATGTCACTGAGCAAATCTCAGTGACTAGGAGCAAGCCGGTAAGTCGTTCCCACCTGAAAAACTGCTCCTACGGCAGGAAGGACCTACGAGTAGACACAGTTAGTCACCTTCTCTGCCTTGATGCCCGCAGTGTAGCAGCAGGGGAGGAGCCTACCTAAAAAATCCAGACCCCGGGGACTTCCCTGGTGGACCAGTGGGTAAGACTCCGCGATCCCAATGCAGGGGGCTGGGGTTAGGTCCCTGGATGGGGAACTAGATCCCACATGCCACAACTAAAGGTCCCGCGTGCTGCAACGAAGATCCTGGTGCAACTCAAGACCCAGGGTGCCAAATAAATAAATAAATAAATATTTTTTAAAAATCCAGACCCCAGACATGCCCCCGAGACTGATTCATTACAGTTCAGGCCCTAATTAGGCATTTTAAGCAGGTACCTCAGGGGATTCCACTATGGATCCCCTCCCACTCCATACCTTGAGAAACACTGGTTTGGAACATAAAAAGTACCATCACTATTTTGAATTCTCTGTTTTCAACATTTATCTTTTGAGGAAAAAAATAAATTGTGTTAGAGGAGTGACGTTCTATTGACTTTTGGAAATAGGAATGTAATTAAACCTGGTTTCCAGGCTGCGTGGAAGCAGAGCTGTGTGGGAACCACTTCTTTTGGCATCATCACTGGAAATAGGTATGTTTTCTTCTCCTCCCCTTTTGGAAGTTTATGTTTACTGTTTGGCATACTTGACTAAAGTGAGCTACAGTAACTATATATTAACCTAGCTCAGTAAGGAGAACACTCTTAGAAATTAACCTGGGGCAAGTCCTCAGGCAGTTTTCTTATGCCCTAGAATGTAGTAAACGTTTACTGAGCAGAACTAAGGGCTAAATCCAAAGGGTTCCTAAGTGCACTTTGCTTGGCAACACAGTCCTCACCTTCAAGGAGCTCCAGATCCGGTCAGGGACACAGACGAGACAAAGGTCAGTGCCGTGCTGCACAGGGTGCTGCGTGGGCATGGGACCCAGGACTTCTGGACAAGGGGAGGGTAGCTCAGTAACGCAGACCTGGGATGACAACGGCCTGAGTTAGAATAGAGACCAGGTGGCGCAGTGATTAAGAATTCGCCTGCCAATGCAGGGGACGTGGGTTCGAGCCCTGGTCCGGGAAGATCCCACATGCCGCAGAGCAACTTAAGCCTGTGTGCTACACCTACTGAGCCTGCGCTCTAGAGCCTGTGAGCCACAACTACTGAGCCCACGTGTCACAACTACTGAAGCCCGTGCGCATAGAGCCTGTGCTCTGCAGCAAGAGAAGCCACCGCAATGAAAAGCCCGCACACCACAATGAACAAAAGCCCCCGCTGGCCGCAACTAGAGAAAGCCCGCGCTCAGCAACGAAGAGCCAACACAGCCAAAAATAAATAAATAAATTTATTAAAAAAAAAAAAAGAATAGAGACGGGGGGACGGGGGGAGGAAGAAGTGTGTGGAGGAGGGGGACGCAGGGGCAGGAGGGGGACGCAGGGGTGGGAGGGGGTATTTCAGAGACATGTAGGTAGGAGAATTCACAGGACTTGGGGAGGAGGGAAGTCAGGACTGACACCAGATCTACAGAGTCACCAGCTGGGCGGGTGGTGGAACTCGCCCTGGGACAGGTGACCAGGAGGTGGGGCAGGTGTGTGAGGGAAAGATGAGGAATTCAGCTGAGGGCCTGGTGAAGCTCGCGGGCCTTGGATCACACCCTGCCAGGCTGGGAAGAGACCCGGGTTGTAGGTGATGATCTGGGAGCTCTCAGGCAAAACGGGAGTGGGTGAGACCACTCAGATAGAAATGTGGAGAGAGGGACCCAGACAGGACCCCGAGAAACAGCCGTATCTAGTGGACAGATGGCAGAGGAGAGGTCTGCACTGGGGAATGTCCCGTGGCCTCACCAGAGAAGGAAGGAGTGTTTCCAGATGGAAGGAGGGGAACCCGGTGACAGACAGGGCAGTGGCTGAGACATCTGGACTTAGCAGCGCAAAGGGCAGCAGACTGCAGATGGCTGAGGAGGAAACAAAGGAAGTGATGACAGCTCTCTGAGAAGTGGGGAGAGGTGTCAGTAGGAGAAGCTGAAAGGAAGCTGAGAGGGAGAAAAATAGGTGTCCGAGTCAGGGGAGTGATGGGGGACTGAGTGAGGAAGAAGCGTCAGAAAGTGGGATATTTGAATTTAAGTGTTCACGCTGGGAATTCCCCGGCGGTCCAGTGATTAGGACTCAGAGTTTTCAATGCCGGGGCCTGGGTTCGATCCATGGTCGGGGGAGTTTACAGAAGGTGATGATAATAAGGGCTAGGCCATAGGAGCAAATGGCCAAGGGGACAGAACTGCCGTGTCAGGGGACTGGATACATTGTCCATACCAGGTGTGAGGCCATCCTGGGGGAGAGAGGAAAACAGCAAGGACCACGGCATTCACTGAACAAGGGGGCACGCGTGGATGAGGCAACTAGAAGGTGGCTGACCCCTGGGATATGCCTCCCAGAGTTGGTCTTTTTCAAATGTGGGACAGCCGAGGCCTCGGGAGAGGAAGCGACTTGCCGAGAATGACAGCACAAACTGGAGCCCAGACATGCCGGCTGAGGGGCTGGTACCGTGGACCTGTACCTGAACCTCCTCGCCTCTGTGTAGCCCCTACTCAACTGCCTGGGCGCCTGAGGGGGGCTTGCAACTACTGTAATGTGATCATTAAATCTCTCTCCTTTCAGCACAGTCACCACCCTTAATCTTCCAGGGTGGGGAAAGCCATTTTCTGGGTTTGGTTAGGAAACGAGCTCTGAAAAGCCCTGGTAACTGCGACTTACCTTCTGCTTCTGCCCAGACATGCTGGATAAATGTGCTCGGGGGTAGGGGCATGGCTAACTGGCCTAGGAAGCTTTCTAAAGGATGTGCAGTCAGGGTTCAAGGGTGAGAATGCAAGCGAATGACTGCTGCTGAAAGAATGTTCATCTATGAGGCAACTACTGCCGTTTACAAAGTGTTCAAGTGTTTTCTTCCTGTTTTC
The DNA here is from genome assembly GCF_964165515.1 of Mesoplodon bidens. NCBI lineage: Eukaryota > Metazoa > Chordata > Mammalia > Artiodactyla > Ziphiidae > Mesoplodon > Mesoplodon bidens. Next base: position 36,632,170 of record NC_138171.1, read on the forward strand.
CAGTCCACTTTTCCAGCTGCTTGAGGTGTGGAAGCCACACTATGCTTTTTGAGGACTTTGCTCCCTGAAATCCAGTGATATCCTTCCTGTAGCCATGGGAGCGGGGCGGTATTCAGACCCTGGGATTTTCCTCCGCCCTTTGTTAGGGCACTAACCAGGGGGAAACTGGCTTAGTCTGCTCTTAAGTGTCCTCCTGGATTAAAAGGTATCATCCTGGGCTTCCCTGGTGGCGCAGTGGTTGAGAGTCCGCCTGCCGATGCAGGGGACAAGGGTTCATGCCCCGGTCCGGGAAGATCCCACATGCCGCGGAGCGGCTGGGTCTGTGAGCCATGGCCGCTGAGCCTGCGCGTCCGGAGCCTGTGCTCCGCAACGGGAGAGGCCACAACAGTGAGAGGCCCGCGTACCGCAAAAAAAAAAAAAAAAAAAAGGTATCATCCTGGCTCTCAGCACTGGCCCCTAAAATGCATCTTGCAGTATAAATGGATTTGCCCTGGCATCTGCTAACGTTTACTCTTCCAATTGTCAGAAAACTTGGACTGGTTGACACGAGTGGAATTTTTCTCTCTCTTTTTTCTTTCGTTTGGATAAATGTGTCACGGTCCAATGTTGTTGTGACAGATGGAAAAATCCTATGTAGGCCACGCAGGAAGTACTCTGAGGGCCCGTGTGGCACGATGGGTTGATAGGAACCCATCTCTCCTCTTAGTGAATATTCACGTGTACTACCCTGAAAGATCGTTCCTGTTTGAAGGTCTCGGTTGTAAAACCGGAGAGTTCACCATTCCCACGGAGAGGTTCCCTGCAGTCTCGGACAGAAGGAGCCAGAGGCACCGCAGAAACACTTTCTCCCCCAGCGCTCTGCCCACTGAGAACAGCTCTCGGCGCGCCAAGCATGCTGCACCCGGGTTAGGACCCGGCAGGTCTTGCTGGGCCTTTGGGTGAGGGTGCAGTCTGGGCGACCAGCTCCGGGGCGCGCTCTGCCTGGTGCCACCGTCCGCCCGACAAACTCGGGCGTCGCCGCCCACATCTCCCGGAACAGAGCCTCCCTTACACCCTTTCTCCCCACGCCCCCCGCCCCCCGCCGCACCCCCGCACACCCTGCAGTCTGATAACGGGATCCCACCCCACCACCGGGTCAGTGACCGGTCCCGGACGTTCTCTGGGGCTCACCCTGGAACCCCGTGCTCCCACTCGGCACTCAGACCCCCACACCTCGGGCCAAGCAGGGCTCAGCCTGACCTGGACTTGCTGGCCAGACCCAGGGGGCAGAGAAAGCGCAGCCTCCCCGTTCTGTCGCCAGGGCGCTCGGGCGGCCGGCGGGGCGGGAGAGCGAGGGATGCCCAGGCTTCCGGCTCTCCTCGCCGCCGCGGCGCGGATCCCTGCTCACTACTACCCGCGGTGCGCCCAGGAGACATGAGCAACCTTTCGCGGGTTTTTGGCGCCCTGGCGGGAGCAGTATCCACACAGCTGGGACCCCCGGGGCCCCTCCGGGAGGGGCCTCGAGCCCCGCCCCTGCCAGCCCGCAGTGTCACGTGGCCCACAGCGCCCCCGCGGGCCGGTCACGTGACGGCAGCGCACTGTTGCCGGGGCAGCGGCTGCGGCGGGCCGGCGGGGGGGCGGGGCAGCTGGCGGGGGCGGGGCCGGGGGACCCCGAGGGACGGGCGGAAGGAGGGTGGGGGCCGCGCTCGGCGCCCCGGCCGGGCCACAGGGCCACTGGGCCACAGGGCCACACGGCCACGCCAGCGCCGCCTGCCGCGAGCCCGAGCCGGAGCCGGGCTGGGCGGGCAGAGCAGCTCGGTGAGTGCTCGCCGCGGGGGGTCTGGCGGGGGACTGGAATTGCACCCGGAGACTCGACGGGGGAGGGGACCGGCTTCCTCCTGGGCAGGCCTGGGACGCGACGTCTGCGGGGTTGGGAGGCGGCCAGGTGACCCCAACCCCGCGGGCTCCCCGGGCAGGGTGCGGCGCCGAGAGGACTCAGGTCGCGGGTGCGGGCTGAATGCGGGTCCTGCGGCTGCTGGGGCTTCCTGAGGGGAAGGGACAGGGATGCAGGCGGACTCCTCTAGGAGACCCAGGGGAGCAGGAGGGGCTGGGCCCCCGCCCTGCACGGGTGTGACAAAAAGAGAGTCAGAAACAGGCGTTTCTGCGTGGCACTCGCCATTGCTCGTGCCCCAGATGTTTAAAGGAAGTTAAGACAGGCAAACCCCAAAACCTACCGCCCGGAAATGTTTCCAACAGCCCTGCCAAGGAGAATAGCTAATCTTTAGAGAGAGCATCACTGTTACGCTACAAGACCTCTTTTCTCTGACTGCCCCTTATATGAAAACAAAACCAAAAAACCCACAAGGTTCAGCCAGGAGAGCATCCTTTGGAGCCTCTGCTACCTGACAGAAACGCAGGGCTCCATCTTGACCCACCCCACCCCCTGCCTGAGCCCAGCCCTGGAGTGTGAGGACCAGACTCTGCCCCTGGAGTGGGGGAGGCAGGGGGAGGAGGCCTGGCCCAGGGTAGGACGCTGGGGCTGGGAGGGTGAGGATGCATCTGAATCCAGTCTGGGCTGCTCCCTCTACAGGAAGTGGCTTCTCTGTCTTCAGGACCCACAGGCCTGCCTCAAGACCCAGGCTCCAAGCAGACAGACAGCCCTTCCTTCCCAAACCCTGCCACTCGAAGGACATCTGCAGGGCTGAGGCTGGCCTGCCTATTGCCCAGAGGCCACCATGGCCCAGAGGCCACCGTCAGACCTCACTGCCCATGAAGCTCTCCACTTTCCAATTTGAGCTCAGCTCTCGTTCATTGATGGTCCCTGTGCTTCCCTCTTCTTCACCCCATACATCCCTCTGGAGGCCACCAGGCCCTCCTGCCCCTCCCAGTCGGCCAAGCATTTGAGCACACAGACCAGACTGAGGCTGCATTGTTCCCTGACCAGCTCCGTCCAAGCCCCTGCATCCGGGCACCGCCAGAGCAAGTCCAGCACAGTCATACTTTCCAGGCTCCTTGTACTCCCTGCATCCTGCCTTCCACCCCCGTTTCCCTGACCCCCTCTGCAGCTAGCTTTTCTGCCCTGCCTCTCAGAAGCTCCCCTGTGGGCAGCGTCTTGTCTTTGAGGGAGGGTCCCTCTTTGCCAATGCTACCTTCACTACCTATGTCCTTGTCCCTATCCTGGGTCAAGAGTAGAGGCAGCCAGCCCCTCCTGCACTCCCTCAGCCCTCACACCCCCTCCACTAAAGCAGCATTTAATTCACTGGATGAGATTCCCCCCGCCCTTATCTCACTCCCCCCCTGGACATCCTCACCTTTCATCTTTGATCCTTAAGTACCAAATGCAGTCTTACCTTCGGGCTCAGGAAGCATTTATTGGATGCAGGATGGAGAGATGGATCCTCTGAGGGGGCAAAGCTTGTGCCTTTCACCCCACCACACACTGGACAGTGTCTTCATCATAACTGTGGGCTCACTTCTGATACATAGGGGGAGAAAAAGAGAAAAAAATGTATTTCCAAATGACGCCATTCTCAATTATTTGGAGCCAGCCAACGGATTGGTTAGTGAACAACGTTTCTCTGAATTCTCCCCAAGGGAAGGGACATTCCTGTGATTGAAGTGCTTGCAAGCGGTGCTGCTGGCTGCAGATATGGATGGGGTGGGGGGGTGGGGGTGACCAAGGTTCCCAAGTCGGCCCTTCTGTAAATGACCTAGTAATTGGCATCCCAGGCAGAAATAGAAGAGCACAGAGCTGTTTCCCGGGGCGCTATTGGCCGGTAAAAGCCGAGCCTCCGCAGCCTGGTGGAAGACAAAGAGGAAGGCACCCCAAAAGAGAGAGGCCTTACCCGCCTCTAGGACCTTCCCAGAGAATCCTTTTAGGGGTTGGCATGGACAGGTCAAGTGTGGGGCATTTCCTCAGCCGCTGACCCTGATGAACACCCCCTACTCCGCCCACCCACCCCCAGCCAGGCTCCCTGGAACCTGGGAACACTGCTCTGTTTTGTAGTAGCCTTAAGAAGGCTTTTCACGGGGCCTATGCGGGCTTGAAGGTACAAGTTAATATCTGATGCCAAGTGAGCTGTGAGGTGCCTGTGCCCTTGAAGCCTGCCCTGCAGATTAATTCGAGCTGATCCCGCGGGCTGCTGCATGGGCCGGCCCCTTGGGCCACGCAAGACCGCCAATCCCCTATCTGGATTAGTGGAGATTTGGGTTTAAATCCACAAATCTCGACAGATCAGCTCTTCTGATCTTCATCGTGTGTTACTGTCAAACCAGATGTCTACTGGGATACTCGAGGGGTCTCCAGCCTCCATTTCTCGGAACAAAAACAAAAAAACCCCACAAAAAACCGTGCTCACGTCAATTGGCCAATTCAGTTTTTCATTTTGCTAAAGGTTTCCATTGCAGCCTGGATGTGGCCTTAGTTATACAAACCAGGTATTTTCAGGGCGAACTGTGCTGATTAAAATCTAAGTTGGATTTGAGAAGTTAGCGGCTGCTTGGAAATGTTGATTTCATGGTTGGCACCTGGCCACTGGAAAGCAGTTTTGGTTCCACTCTCTTGTCTAAGAGCCCGGTAGGGTGGGGATATCCCTAGGTGAAGGTGAGCAGGTTGGAAAGGTCAGGTGTCACGCTCACATGGCAGGGTCAAATCCAGAAGTTTAGGTCCTAAAAGCTTCCTAAATATTACAGCTCCCTACTCCCTGAAGATAGGTGCACCTCTGAGGAGTCCTTAGGTGCTTTTGGCCAACCTTGGAATTCCATTCTCCCAAGAGCCACACTCAGTTGGAGCCTTTCTGAGCTCGGGGTGGGAGGCCAGATTCCTGCTTTGTGGAGGAACACTGGATGCTGTGATGGTTCCTGGAGATGCACCCCTGCCCCTCCTTTCCTGCAGGTGGTCCCCACATTCCTGTGTGAGGACTGCTTCAGAGGCCAGGGCTCCATACTTCTGCACCCCTGGATCCCACGGCCCTGGCACAGGGTGTATACAGTGGGCCCCCAGGGGAGGTTAAAGGGACTTGGATTCTGGCTTTTCCAGGCCCCGGGAACCCTCTGGGATGCCTGAGTGTGTCTCTGCCGCCCACAGCCTGGCTCCCACCATGAGCGCCGAGCTCAACGTACCTGTGGACCCCTCCACTCCCGCCTGCTCGGAGCCCGGCCACAAGGGCATGGATTACCGGGACTGGGTCCGCCGCAGCTACCTGGAACTGGTCACCTCCAACCACCACTCTGTGCAGGCCCTCTCCTGGAGGAAGCTCTACCTGAGCAGGGCCAAGCTGAAGGCCTCCAGCCGGACGTCCGCCCTCCTCTCGGGCTTTGCCATGGTGAGTGGAAACACATGGTGGGAAACACAGCCTGTGAAGTGGGCTTTTGCTAATTGAAATCCTGTGATGCTTCAGGGAGCAAAGCACTCCCTCCGGGCCCTGCTGACAGCCAGGATGGACCATTAGCAAGTCTCTGCCCAGGTCCCACCTCCTCCAAGGGGACTGCTCTGGCAACTGGGGGGGTGGCCTGGGGTATCCAGGGGAGTCCCCAAGCCCCAGAGCCCCCAGAAAGCCCACTCTCACATTCACATACCGTATTTACTTGGCAGGGAAGTTAGTGGGGTAACTAAAATAGCTTCAGGGTACAAGGTTTCCTGGGGAAAAGTCCCCACATCTGCACATCTCAGGCACCACCCAAGAGTTTGGGAATTTGAGCAGAAACTGTGGCATGGGTTGCGTTTGCTTAGTTTAGCCCAGCTGGGGACGCAGATGCTCCCTGAATGTGGTCTCTGGGGTGACAAAGCAGAGCCTCTGGCCTGACACCCGGCTGCCCGGCTGTGCTTTCCTTCTGAGTCATCCCCCAGGACAAGAGTCTGTCTGGGGAAAAACCACGGGCCCTGAAAAAGGGCCACATCCCCTGTTGACTTCAAAGCCTGCAGACCTTCATCCCTTCAGGGGATTGTCCCAGAGAGGGGGGATGTCAGGATTCCGGATTCCCAGCGAGAACTGCGGCCGCCCCTCCTTTTCTTTCTCTGTTGTCTGCTCAGAGGTCCTATTGGGCTGGAAGCCTTTTTTTTTTTTTAATGTAAAAACAATTGTTTTTCCATATCCCAGAGCCTCAGCTGTCCAATGGATACGCAGAAAATAAAAAGCTGTCCGAGCGAGCCAGTGCGGCCACTCCCATGACAAGGGCCTACCCGTCATCGGCACTGGTCACCCGTGGAAAAATGAGACCTCATGTAGTCGGGGCGTGGCTTCATACAGGGCAGGGCAGAGGTCACCACATTTAGAGGGCAGTCAATTTGGGTTTAGGTCTGTAGTTCAGAGCAAAGGCTTATTTAGGTCTTGCATTTTATTGCTTAAAACGTAATTACAAAAGTGTACAATCATATGGGACATAACTTTGGCTCAAAATCATTTTCTTCCATCACATTAAAAGAGGAATATTTTCTCAAGCTTAACTTTAAGAAATAGCAAGAGAAGTTTAGACGTCACCATTAAAATTAGATCTTGTTTTCTACCCTCACAGTAGGATATAATGCGTAGTAATACTATGCATGTACTGCATTAAATTTTTCTGGCCTATATTTATTATTATATTTTTTAACTTTGGAAAACTAACTGAGAAGTACTGCATGATGTAATGAAGTAGGATGGTTTCCTTTCTGTGCGGGGCCTGGGTCTCGGAAATCACTTCCCGTCTGCAGCTGTCCCTTGAGACCCCAGTCTTCCAAACATTTGGACTTCCAAATTTAGGGAGGAGTCTGCTCACCCAAGTTTGAAGGCTACAAAACCCCTCATTAAAATTTGCAAACAAGCCCTGTGAATAAAGCTGTAAAGCAAAGAGTGAATTCTGGAGGAGTACTTTGAGATTTAATGGCAGAATGAGGACAGTGACCGTTGAATAATAATAATAATAATAATTCATTATTATTCATTCAATAGTATTATTCATTCAATAATAATGAATTATAATAATTCATTTCTTCAGTATTTATGGAGTATCTCCTCTGTAGCAAGTGCTTCCTTAAGCCGTTGGGGATACATTTCAGAAGCCACAGACCCCAGTAAATCAGGTAATTATTCAGACTGCAGAGCAGCCCAGGCGAAAGAAATGATGAATACAGATCGTCAGCTAGTATCATGTCCACTGTGGAAACCACAGCTGAATAAGGGCAGGGACATGGAAAAATGAACAGGCCGTTCTGTAGGTAGAGTTCCCTCTCCATATTATGTATTCCCTAATTAGAATTGCAAAGCTGTTCCTTTTTCCAGCAAGTGCTTATGCCTGACCTTAAGCTTATTTCTTCATGTTTATCCTGCCCCTAACACAGAGAACCAGTGATCCAGGACCCCTTCATAAAAATCTTTGCATAAATACACTGAAAAATGGCCTTTGGCCTTTTCTCCTGAGGTTGAACAAAACTTTCCTCATAGGCCTTTTAATCGTCTTTGTTTCTCATCTCTGCACCCTCTGGAGTTTACAACATCCTTTTTTGTTGGGCCATATCCTTTGTGGTCACAAGAGCCTACCCAGGCTAAAAGGGCACTGAGCAAGGACCACCCCTCCTCTCAGTAGTGTGGCTGCTCTCTCTTTGGAGCAATAATCACTGCTGAGTTTCTGTTCAGCTGTGGTCCACTAGGACTGGCATATCTTCTTTTTACCTACCAAACGTTCCATCTTCACTGAAGATGGAGTGAGAGGATGAGGTCCTCACTCTAAGAGGCAGTAGTTGCTAGAAGTTAGGAAATCTTTCTTGTAAATTTTTTAAAACAGGGATGGCTCTGGGAGTTCCCTGGCGGTCCAATGGTCAGTGGTTGGGACTTGGCACTTTCGCTGCCGTGGCCCCAGGGTTCCCACGGGATTGTCCCGTGACTCCTGAGCTGGGCTGGTGGCAGGTCGGGGAACTAAGATCCCACAAGACGTGCAGCATGGCCCAAAACAAAACAAACCAACAACAACAACAAAAAAGGGATGGCTCAGCTCTAGGAGACAAACAGTGTGAGTGGAAAAGCCTTCTGGCTTCTCTCTGCCTCCCTGTTCCCCCTTCCTTGACGGGTGTGGTTTCTTACCTTTGGGTGCCTGGGAGAAGGCCCTTGGTGAGCCTGGACTAAACCCTCCACTGGGGTTGGTCCACAGAGCTGGGGTGGGATGTGGGCTGCAGGGGAGTGGACTGGGTGTGACCTGGGGAAGCGTGGCAGGAGCCTGGCGCCCAGTCTGGACTTTGAAAGCCCCTTAGGGCTTGTGGTGAGCAGATCCCAGCCTAAATAGACACTCACTGCTACAGAGATAAGCTGGGGCTTCGGGTCCTTCTGTGAGCCTTTTGTTCCCTTTCATTTAAAAGTGGTTTTTATTTTTTCAAAGTTAGCACATGCGCAGTTTAAAATTAAGTACTGCAAAGGGCTTGTAACAAACTCCTGCAGCCCCGCGTTCCCATCCCTGGAGGCAGCCTCCGGCAGCCCCTCCGCCTCCACGTCTCTAATGACATTTGGGAATTGCTGTTTCTTGACTTACCCTTTTTACATATTTCCTGTTGGCCTCCTGCTCCCGTTGACTGCTGCTGCTGATTCAGCTCAGTTGTCCCAGCCCAGCCCCTTCCCAGCTTCCCCTCCTCACCGTTGTTTTCATTTATATGACCATTCCTGGCCTTTGGAGAGGTGGCTGCTCACTCCCACTTTTGGTCTCAGCTGAGAGAGGCACCCTGTGGCTTGTGTGAGGCCATCCAGTGTATGGCTCTGAGCCCAGGGACCATCAGGAGCCTCCATCATTACTTCTTTTTACCTCTTAAAAGGTCAAATTTGTTCTTTTGAGAAACATCAGTTGTTTTGCAGCTAAGCTCCACTGCAGCCTGGCTCTGATATCAACAGCAAAGTCGCATGTTCCCAGGGAAGTGTGGCCTCTGCCCTGGGCTGGAGCCCGGCACCCCAATATACCTACGTTCTTGGCATCCAGGATGCGATCACCGCCCTGCCCAGTGCTTCTCTGGCCTCTTCTGTACTTTGTAGATTTTCCCTTAATGAGATCTTCTTTCGCTAATCAGCAAAAAAAAAAAAAAAAAAAGTAAAGTTCAGGGCTTCCCTGGTGGCGCAGTGGTTGAGAGTCTGCCTGCCGATGCAAAGGACGTGGGTTCGTGCCCCTGTCTGGGAGGATCCCACATGCCGCGGAGCGGCTGAGCCCGTGAGCCATGGCCGCTGAGCCGGCGCGTCCGGAGCCTGTGCTCCACAACGGGAGAGGCCACACAGTGAGAGGTCCATGTACCGCAAAAAAAAAAAAAAAGTAAAGTTCAAAATATTTGATCAGCGAGCAGGGCGCCCTCTGCTCTGTGGGCACCCCAACCCAGCGCCCCCTCTGCCTTGCAGGTGGCCATGGTGGAGGTGCAGCTGGAGACTCAGTACCAATACCCACGGCCGCTGCTCATCGCCTTCAGTGCGTGCACCACAGTGCTGGTGGCCGTGCACCTGTTCGCGCTGCTCATCAGCACGTGCATCCTGCCCAACGTGGAGGCCGTGAGCAACATCCACAACCTCAACTCCATCAGCGAGTCTCCGCACGAGCGCATGCACCCCTACATCGAGCTGGCCTGGGGCTTCTCCACCGTGCTGGGCATCCTGCTCTTCCTGGCCGAGGTAGTACTGCTCTGCTGGATCAAGTTCCTGCCCGTGGACGCGCGCCACCAGCCCGGCCCCCAACCTGGCCCTGGGGGCCACACGGGCTGGCAGGCCGCCCTGGTGTCTACCATCATCATGGTGCCCGTGGGCCTCATCTTCGTGGTCTTCACCATCCACTTCTACCGCTCGCTGGTGCGCCACAAAACCGAGCGGCACAATCGCGAGATCGAGGAGCTACACAAGCTCAAAGTGCAGCTGGATGGGCACGAGCGCAGCCTGCAGGTGGTGTGAGCGTGCGCGCTCCTGGGCGGGGCCGATGCCTTGTCCGCGGCTGCATCCGCGTCAGCGTCCACGCCTCGCGTCGGGAGGGAACAGAACTCGCTTGCGGGATGGGGAATTTCAGACATGCAAATTGCCAACCAGAGACACTGCCAGGCGGTTCAAGACCAAAGTTCTACTCCTGTCTTCATGCTGTAAGACCTGGATCGTTTTCCTTCGTAAGATGGAAATCTTCAGTTAAACGGGAGACTGATGCTAAGAGCTCAGGGCAAAGAAAGGACGAGTCCTTGGCCCTGGGCACTTCCTGAGGCTGGAGGCCGCCGGGCTCCGAGTAGCACCGGGTGGTCACGGGTCACCTCGGAGACCTGGAGCGAGAGGCCAGCGGGGGCCGGGAGCCTGGCAGGGACCTGGAGAGTCGGGGCAGCACCATGGGTTCAGGGAAGGGATTGCCCCGTGACTCCTGAGCTGGGCTGGTGGCAGCTGGGTGGCACATCTGATGGTACCACCCTGCTATGATTAGACGAGGCACGGGCTTACAGCTTGGCCTGGTGCTTCCCTCCCTGCCCTGGAGGGAGCTGGGTGGCCTGGCTCGTGGGGTTGGGGAAGGAAGGCAGGAGCCCAGGGCACATGGCCCAGCAGGTGTGGTGGGTGCTCAGCAGGCGTCAGACTTGTCAGGCCCTGGGGGAGCCGTCCAAGGGCGGAGGCCGGTCTGTGGGCGCCCACTGGAGGTGGCTGTTAACTGAGGGGTGCTCTGAGGCACACTGGGCTCAGATTCTCTCTCCCCTGCCAGCTGGATCCCTGGCCACATTGACCCAGTGAGGCCACCAGGCTGGGGAAAGGGCCCAAAGTCCAGAGGCCTCCGTCTCTCAGCCACAGACTGTCCCCTGAGCCACCAGCTGACCCTCCGGGCTGTGGCTGCAGAAGGCAGGGGCACTCTCGCCCAGGCACCTGAGCCCGCCCGCCTCCCTGCTGCCTGTGGTCCCCAGCAGCGGGAGGGGGCAGCCGGGGGACTTCCTGTCTAGACAAGGCCGTGGCCGGGCCTGGTCTGTGGGTGGTAGCATCAGGGGCCAGCCCTGGCCAAACATGGGTCCTGCTTATAATGATGGCAGGGAAGGTGAGACCCTGTGTAGTGCTCCCCTCCTGGGCCCCTTGGCCGCAAGCACAGGCCCAGCTCACACTTCTATGCAGCCATGCACAGCACAGGTTCTGGTGTTTTTGAGGGGCGTCTGATAGACCTGAGCCCATGTTCTTGGACCGAACACATACATGCTACAGCTCAGCTTATGTGTGAGCCTGCTGCGCCCTGGGCCGCTTTTAAGAACCACATTTACCACACTGGCCAGCAGCCACCAGAGTGGTGCCTTTTCAGTCACTGGACTTCATGCTCTGACGGCTTTTCTGTCCACAGCCTGATATCTCTGTGGGGTCTGGGTTGCCTGTACCAAGAAGTGGGGGCAGGCCTGGCTGAGGTTTCTGGGACTGTGACATCCTGTTGAGAACCTGAACGTTAACACATAACTCTGAATGCTGAGAATCACCAGTGCAAATCATGGCATTTACGGGCAGCCTGGACATCGTGTCTTGCTGGGCCGGAGGAGAGCCCTAGCGCCTTCCAAAGGGCGTGTCCCTCGCATCCTCTGCAGACATCTGTCGCGACTTGCTTGCTCCCTAGCGCATGTCTCCTCTCCCAGAGCCTTGCTGAAAAAGCTCCTCTGGTGTAATGTGTTTGCTTTGCAAAAGAACGTCACCGTCACTGCAAGACGGCCACTTTGTGTCCTGGCAGGGACTAGACAGGCTGGCTCCTCCTCACTGCCGGGAGGGGACGGCAGCCCCTTCCTCTGGCCTCAGACTTTTGAGAGGGGCCTTGTTGGGCTCACTTCGGCCACCTTCCTGGGCCATTTGGTGCCCCTGCCCCATGTGCCAGACCCACAGAGTGCCGAGCTCCCCAGACTGCGGCGAGCACACTCTGGGTGTCAGCCAGGGGCCAGCTGTTACACCTGGCCCATGGGCAGAGTTTTTCTAGCCTGGCCACATCAGGGTCAGACACTAGGTGCCCAGTGACAGTGCCACATGGGTAGGAAAGATGCCACATAATCACGTTTTCGACACTGATTAGGAGAATAACGTTCTTGTAATTTCTTTTTCTTTCTTCCAGCGAGCTCTCCCAGCTCCAGCCTTTCTAGTTCCCAGAGGCATGGGGGCAAACTGAATTTCTGTGAGAACAGAGATGACTGTGGGCCTGGGGACTGATGATCAGGGGGGCACCCTCAGGACTGGAGAATTAGCTGCCATTTGGAGCTGCAGCAGGGCAGTCTGGGGAGGGGAGGGAAGCAAATTGCAGGCTAGAAATTTGGTTTCTGGAGGCTTAACCTGACTGTGAAGGGGGTTCCAAGTGCAGTGGCCTTTCTGTGGTGAGTGAGAGGCGCCACAGGCTGCCCCGGAGCCAGCGTGGGCTTGCCCTGTTTTCCTCTGAGCAGAGCCTTCCTGGTGCTCATAAAAACAAGTGCCCACAGATACGCTGAGTCCCTTTCCAAAGTGGAACACGGTCTCCGTTTAGTACCTGACTAGAAGTTTCAAAACTCAAGCGTTTCTATTTTAGACAAACTGCCAGGGCAGAATGTATTTCAGTGTCTTCTAGGAAGGTCTGTTGAGGATAAAGCTGCCTAAGCCTGAGCAGATCGAGGCTCATCTGCACTGCTCACCTGTCTTGTCCCGATTAATTCATTATGCATGACGCTGTGGAGACCACATGCGGTGTGCACACCCCCTGTCCTGTGTATGGATTTTTAAAACAGTTGACCTGGACTGAACTGAATAAATAAGTACTTAAGTTATGAATTGCTCTCTGCTCTTGGTGGAACGCCGTGGAGAGAGGTGATGCTTGGAAGCCCCTCCCTGCCAACCACTGGCCACCAGTGTTCCATATCCCACACCCCATGGGGTCAAGCATGACCCGGGCAGAGTGCAACTCAGAAGCTGTCAGCAGCTCTGAGGTCTGAAACAGTAATAACCTCACATCTTCTACCCATCCTGTTCTCCAATCCAACACGCTCCCTAAATGAAGGGCCTGGGAGTTCCCTGGCAGTCCAGTGGTTAGGACTCGGCGCTTTCACTGCCGTGGGCCTGGGTTCAATCCCTGGTCACGGAACTAAGATCCTGCAAGCTGCGTGGCACGACCAAAAGTAAACAAATTAAATAATAAATAATAAATAAATAAATGAAGGGCCTGCAGGCTGGGACACCGGGCAACCTTGTTAAGAGAGACAGATAAAGGAGAAAATGACCTGAAGTGGTACCAACGATTTTTAAGCTCAAAGTATGCCACTGCCCTCAAGCTGTGACAAATTAACCCAGGCAAGTGGCCACGGCACAGGTGAAAGGGGACCGACTTGAGGCCTGTTCCCGTCGAGCCAGCTTGCGGACAGGGCTCGCGCTGCCGGGCACCAGGGTGTCAAGCGGTCTCCTCTTAAGACCTGAGAAAGACCCTCGGGCTGGGCGCCCCCTTCAATGCCGGCTAATGGTCCACTCTGGAGCCAGCACCCCCGGCCAGGCCCAGCGCCAGCTCCCGTCCCCGGGGAGGCGGCTCACATGGGTCTCCCCTGAAAGGAGAGCGAGGTTTGCAGGAGTTCCTGCCCCAGTTCCCGCTGCCTCCCGCTGGGGCCAAACTCGGCTGACAGCTCCCTGAAGGTGGCGCTCACGCGGCGGGCCCCGATGTGCCTGCGGTGGATGGCGTGCTTCCACTGGTGCCGCGCAGCTCGCATGAGCACCAGCAGAGCGCGGCGGGGCAAGGGGACAGCCACCTCCACCTCCCGGCACGGGACAGACCTGCCGGGGGCCGTCGCGCCTTCCACCGGGGCCTGCGGGAAGCCGGACGGGGCCAGGCAGAGCAGCAGGCTGCCAGGCGCCTCCCGGGACATGGACAGCACGGTGGGGGACAGCAGGTTGAGGCTCACCAGCCGCTCCCCCCACAGCCAGGTGTCGTCCAGGTGCGGGTCGATGGCCGAGCCCCGCTCCGGGCAGTAGTCCAGGTTACACTGCTCCACGGGCCGGAAGTCCTCCAGGACGGGGTAGAGGCCCATTCTCCGCACCACCTCCCGGCTGAAGCTGGGGAGGCCCTGGAAGCCGGCGGTCTTTAGCTTCTGTTTCCGAAAGTTGACTTTGGGGCCATAGTCCTGAAGGATGAGGACAAAAAGGAAGTGGGGAACTGTCTGAGTTTACAGAAATGGCATCACACGCCAGGGCTGAAGAATCCAATCACAGTGACCAAGACCAGCAAAGATTTCAGACTTCATGGAACTGACATTCTGGCAGGAGGAGGCCGACACCAAGGAGGTAAATATAAACAGCAAACATCAGATGGCGGTAAATGCTGAGGAGGAAAACAAAGCAGGGGAGGGGGATGTGAAGCATCGGTGGGACATCTCAGCCCAGGTACCCCAGGAAGCAGAGCTAGAGACAAGAGGCCCATGCACGGCATCCCCAGGACGTGGTGCTGGGGAGTCGGGAAGGAGCCGAGCAAGGCAGGGTAGGCCAGCCCATGGCAGCGTTACCCATCTGGTCAACACTGGGTGCAACTGGGCTTCAGGACCACAAGGGAGAAGAGTCTCCACAGGACCCAGCAGCGGTTCCACTCCTAGCCTCACACCCAAGAGAACTGAAAATACACGTCCACGCAGAAGTCTGTACTAGAATAGTCACAGCAGCACTATTCATGACAGCCAAAAAGTAGAAGCAACCCAAGTGTCCACCAACGGATGAATGATGAACAAAGAGTGGTCCGTCCATCCAACGGAATGACATTCAGCCACGAAAGCAATGCAGCATCGATACAGCTGCAAAGGGATGAACCCTGAGAACGTCATGCTCAGTGAAAGATGCCTGATACAAAGGGTCACGTATTACATAATCCTAGCTATACAAATGTCCAGAAGAGGAAAATCCACAGAGACAGAAAGTAGATTAGTGCTTGCTGGGGAATGAGGGAATGCAGAGTGACTGGCAATGGGTATGCATTTCCTCTGGGGTGATGAGAATGTTCCAGAACAAGACAGTGGCGACAGTTGCACAACACTGTGGATACACTGAAAACCAAACCAGTGAATTATACACTTGAAATGGGTGGATTTTATGGTGGGTGGCTTCTATTTAAAAAACAAAACAAAGACACCCTAGGGAGGAGCCTTGTAGATACACCTCAGGTCTGTGGCCTGAGGGATGGGGGGCATCTAGCCGCACCCCTGCTCCCTCGGGCCCCCGCCTCGTGGAGGGTGGCTCCATCTGCTGGTGGAGTCTTTCTCCTTCCCTGTTCCACACGGCCCAGTGCGGGGGCCCAGTGTGGGGCCCCGCCGGCTCCTGCGGGCCACTCCAACTCCTCGGCAGCAGCAGGCAGAAAGGCTGGGACAGGCGGGCCACGGCCAGGAGACTCCGAGGAACCCAGGAGGCGGGGGTGACTGCTGTGGGGACAGCAGACAGCAGCACTGGAGACAAAGGTCGGGCTGGCGGCCAGTGCAGGGCCTTCTGGGGCATGGTAAGGCCTCTGTGTTTACGTTGAGATGGGAGGCCTGGAGGGCCTGTAACAGAGCAGTGACTTGATCCAACCAGATGTCGGTGGGATCACTTCCTCCCTACTGAAACCAACTAAGGAGGACCGAGGGCTGCCCAGGAAGTGCTAGAGGCAGGTGGTGGCAGTGGCAGGCGGGGTGTGTTCTCAGATTCAGGATATGTTTTGAAGGAACACAGAGCTGACAGGAATTACCAATGAAAGAGAGGAACGTGGAAAGATCCAGGGTTTCTGGCCTGAGCAGGTGAAAGATGGAATTTGCCGAGATGGAGGCACGGCTCAGCTTAGGGATGCCAGGGCTGGAGGTACGAGCGCGGGAGCCCCAAACTCACCAACGTGCGGGGCCGGGCCTCACTGAGATCAGTAAGGAGTGTCTGGAGAAGGAAAAGGAGAGGCCTGAGGACTGAGCCCGAGAACCAGCCGCTGGCTTTAGGCAGGAGGTGGGCAATGGAGGCAGTTTTTGAGTGGGTGAAGCGGCAGCCAGAAGAGAGGACCTGAAGAGAACGGAGAGCTCTTCTGAGGAGCTCTGCTGCAGAGACGAGAGAGACAGAGCTTACTGGGAGGCCGGTGGGAAAGAGCAGCCTTGAGTGCAGAAGGGGGCGATGTGGGACAAGGAGTTCCGAGGAGAGGGGCAGCATCCCGCGCGCAGCTGGAGCGGGGCTCGGGAAGAAGCCTCGCACAGGCGAGAAGGCAACGTCTGTAGATGCACCTGTTCCCTCAGAGAGGCCCAGTCGTTAGTGGGGAGGGAAGAGGGGAAGGAGAGGTTTGGAAGGAGGGCAGCAAAGCGAACGACCTGCCGAGTGGGAAGGGCCCGGCTCGGGATGGAGAGCCAGAGCCAGGGCGGCCACCAGCAGGGGGCGCGGGTGCTGGACCCGACCAGGGCTTTGGGTGAGCGGGAAGAGCCTGGCCAAGTAAGAGGAGAAAGGGCGAGGGGCACCTGAGCAAGTGCCTGTACTAGCTGGTCACAGGACTGAAGATGGGTGAGGACACATGACAGGAGGGGGAGGGAATGTGGAAAGGTGGCCGATGGCTGCTTCGCAGGTCCTGGAGGGGGCGAGGATTGCTGGGGATGAGGAACAGAAAAGGAGAGGAGCGGACCCAGGGAGGAGGGGACTGTGATCCCTGGCAAGGGAAGGTTCAGGATCTGGAGGCCCAAGTATCAGTGGGAAGAGGGCTGGGGAGACTAGAAACTGACGGGGAGAACTTTGGATGGGGGGTAGGGGGATGGGGGGCAACTGGCAGCCTTTGAGAAACCCTCTGTGAGGGTCACCAGCACTAGGCCAGCTGGGGAGAGGGCAGAGAGAGCTGAGTGGCCATCTGCCTTTGAGCCCCACCTTATGGAAAGGTAAGCAGGCCATGCCCAGGCCCCTGGCCCTGCCCCTTCCCAACACACCCCATTCAGCAGCCCTGCCCGCCCCCACACCCCCGCCCCGGTCGGCGAGCTTGTCACCTAATGGCTCTGGGGAGTGGTGAGAGGTGGCTGCAAAGGAAGGCCCTGAGAGGGAGGTGAGCAAAGGGGCTCTGGGGTTGGGAGCCCGGCACGGCCCCGTAGCGTGACTGCCCTCTCTGGCCCAGCTCTGGCCCAGCCTACCTGCTTCCGCCGCCCGGACTGTGAGAGCTTCCAGGGGTCGCGGTCCATCAGCCGTACCATCTCAGCTTCTTCCGCCGGGGTCACAAAGTCCTCGATCAGCGTCACGCCTGGGAAGGGGAAGGCCCAGCCTTCAAAGTCGCACTCCTCGGCCCCTACAGCCCAGCCGGTGTCGGCGTAGTAAATGAACCGGTGTGTTTTCTGCAAAAGAAAGACAGGGGTGGGAATTCCCTGGCGGTCCAGTGGTTAGAATTCGGTGCTTTCACTGCGAGGGACCCAAGTTCGATCCCTGGTCAGGGAACTAATATCCCGCATGCCACTTGGTGTGGCAAAAAAAAAAAAAAAAAAAAGACAGGGGACAGGGGTCCTGGAGCCACTGGAGCCCTTCCGCACACCGCACACATGCCCCGAGAAGCAGCCCCACCCAGCAGTGCACCCTCCCCTGCAGCACTTTGGGAGGCAGCTAGAGTCTAGAGGGAGGCGGGACCCCTGCCCAGGGCCGCCTCCTGGGAAAGGCCCTCAGCCCCTGCCTTTCTCACTTTCCCGTCTGTAAAAGGGAAAAGAGTATGCAGAACCATTCTTTCATCCTCCATTTTACAGATGAGGTGACTGAGGCTCAGCAAAGTTAAGGAACTAGCCCGAGGCTGCACAGCTGGGGCACAGCCTCCGAGGCCACACTGTTCCTGTGTCGCTGTGGGGCACTGTCTGCCCTCCCCAGGCTGGTGAGGGCTAAAGGGGAGGACTGTGTGAAGGCAGCCAGCCCTGACCAGGAGCTGGAGAAATCTGCTCCCCTACAGCTAAGGCCACAGGCCTGCCCAGGAGGTGAGCAGCACATGCTGGGAGGCCAGAGGGAGAAGCCCTTTCCGGCTGCGGTGTGGGTGTCTCTGGGGCCTGCCCTGCACTGTGGAAGCCACTGGCACTGCCTGAATTTCCCATCTAAAAAGAGCAAAACTGGGAGTTCCCTGGTGGTCTAGTGGTTAGGATTAGGTGCTTTCACCATCATGGCCTCGGTTCAGTCCTTGATCGGGGAACTGAGATCCCGCAAGCTGAGTGGCATGGCCCCATACATACATATGTACATAAAATTTGGGGAAAAACACAGAGAAGAACTTGCCAGTCACCCAGAGGAGTGCCAGGCTGACAACCTTCTGTGGCAGGGCCTTCAGGATCTGCCTCTGGTTCTGAGCAGAGGCCACCCTTCTCCTGGGCCTCCAGCCAGTGACCCAGCACAGGCCTGGCCATTTCTGCCCAACGTGGGACTGCCTACCAGGCCGTCTTTGCTCCGGAGCTTCCGGTTGGGTTGGCCAGGACTTTGTCAGATCTACAGGGCAGTCTGAGGTGTTCCCTGCCCAGTGAATTCTGCGTCCTCCCGCTTTATGTTCTACAGGCATCGCCAGCACCCACACCCCAACCCTGAACCACCATGTCTCTGTCTCCTGGCACCTCACATGGGACACACGGAAAGTTAAGGAGTCATCCCGTACATTTCACTTGTCCCTCAGCCATCAGGTTGGGAAGATGCTACCCCCGCGGTGCCCTGAGCCTCCACACCCACGGCCATGGGCACAGTTCAGACCTTTGGCAAGGTCTGAAAAACTCTTTTTTAAGAAAGTTTTTAACTGTGGTCAAATATATACAACCACATATACGTTATACATTTAAAATTGATCCTCAGCCCCATTTTAAGTGCACATTTCAGTGTGTTAAGTATATCACATTGTTGTACAACCAATCTCCAAAACTTTCTCACCTTGCAAAACTAAATGTACCCATTAACACCTCTCCCCCTCCTTTCCCCCCAGCCGTTGGCACCCACCATTCTTTTCTGTCTCCATGAATTTGACTACTTTGGATGCTTTACATAAGTGGAGTCATACAGTATGTCTTCTGACTGGCTTATTTCACTCAGCATAACGTCCTCAGGGTTCATCTGTGTGGTAGCACGTGCCAGACTTTCCTTTCTTCCTTTTTTAGGACTGAATAATATTCCACTGTACGGATGGACCACATTTTGTTCTTCCTTTCATCTGTCCGTGGACACTTGGGCTGCTTCCACCTTTTAGCTATTACGAGTAACTCTGCTATGAACATGGGTGTACAGATATCTCTTCATGACCCTTTCAATTCTTTGGGGACCATATCCAGAAGTGGGATTGCTGGGTCATATGGTAGCTCTACATTTAATTTTCTGAGGAACAGCCACTGTTTTTCACAGGACCTTCTGAGCTTTTATCACGGACAGTGTGACAGTTTCTTTACTGGCTTCCCAGCCTCCTTTCCTTCCTATCCACCCCTCCCCTCCCCAGGATCTTTCTAAAATTCACAGGTAACTTCCTTTAAAACCCTCAAGAGCTCGCCATGGCCCTCAGAACAAGTCCCGCCTGCCTTCCGTGGTCAGGCCCCACCGGCCTCATCTCCCTCACCTGAAGCATCATCCACCTTCCCCAGGCCTTGGCCCAGCTGGATGGCCCTTGCCCCGCTCAAAGCCTCTGAGTCCTTTTTTGTTAATTCGTTGGAATGAGTTTCCTCCTTGCCCGTTTCCGTCCAAGGCCTTCTGGGGCCCTCTGCCCTGGTTTTCAGCAGCCCCTACTCTCTCCGTGTCGTCTAACCACGAGCCCGTGAAGCTCCCAGCCCCAGACACGGGGGGGCTACGTTTGCTGTCAGACTCCCCCCAGGTTCCAGAGGTGAGCTGTGGTCGGACTGCATCCACGTCCCAGCCCCTTTCCCACTCCAGGCCCACTGTTCAAAGCCCTCATCTCCTCACCCCGCAACGCCCTCATCGCCAGGGCCGCTGACACGGTTTGATCAAGGAGCCCGTCTTCACGGCCAACCCGGGCCTCAGTTTCCCCGGATGAAGAATGGAGTTGTGGGCGCGGCCCCTCTCCCAGCCCTCACCTGCGGGGGGTGCTGCCAGGGCGGGTCAGCTCCGCGCTGCCGCTCGCAGATCAGACAGGTCCGGATACCCTTGCAGCCGCATTCCCGAAGGACCTCAGGGGCCGCAACAGCCGCAGCCGCCATCGCCGCGTCCTGGCAGCCAGGGCGCAGGCACGGGGCCGTGGGCGCCGCTGGGAGTTGTAGTGCGCGCGCAGGGCACGAGGTCCGCGCGGCCGCTTCCTTCCGGTCGTCGCCGCCGACGGATTCGCGCGGCGCCACCTCCTGGAATCGGACAACCGCCGGCGCCAGCACCGGATTCGCGTGCCGCCGATCAGGTCCCCGCGGGCCGCGCCTCCTCGCCATGGGCCCCCTCTCGGTGCGGCTGCTGATCCAGCGGGGGCGACCCAAGTGCGACCGGCTGGGGAAGATCCGGAGCCTGGAGTAAGGGCCGGGGCCACACCGCCCTCCATCAGGGCCTGGGTCGGCGGACGGTCGGGAAGAAAGCCTGGGACCCTTCCTCTCTCCCTGCCCGGCCCCGTTATCACCCTGTCGGTTCGACAGAGTCTTTAATCATTCGGGACAAACGCCGTTCTCTCGTTATGAGATGGGTCGGGTAGGCCCGGAGCGGCATTACCTCAGAGGAGGTTCCGGGCTGCTAGGGAGACAGTCTTGCAGAAAGAATATGGAGCAACCTGTTGAGAGAATTACAGAGGACTGGGGAGCACAGAAAGCCCCCCTAGAGGATCAGGAAAAGCATCCCGGAGGGGGCCAGCTGCCCCAAGTTATAAAGTAGGGACAGGGTTAAAGTAAGTGGGGGAATGTTGCGGATCGGCTATGCACGCAGGAGAAATGTCAGGTGCAAAAGCCGTCGGAGGCAACCTGGGCTGCCATGGGTGAGGGGTGGGAGGCCTGCCTGCCCCCTGAGCCCGCCCTGTCTGCCCTCTCCCCAGCCTGTCAGGGATGAATCTGCTCTCAGAGCACTTGGACCCCAAGCTCCTGAGCCGCCTGAAGCAGCTGCAAGAGCTGGACCTCTCCAACAACCAACTGGAGACGCTGCCCGCCAACATGGGCCTGTCCCACCTGCGCATCCTCCGCTGCGCCAACAACCTGTTGGGTGATGTCAGTGTCCTATGCCAGTTCCCACAGCTCGAGGAGCTCAGCCTGGAGGGCAACCCCTTTCTGACAGTAAGTGGGCGGCCCGCATCCCAGGCCAGCACCCTGGGGGCTCGGGCTCAGCCACAGGCTGGGGTGACCCCGAGCCACTGTTCCCTCATCCCCCAGGTCAGTGACAACCTGAAAGTTTCCTTCCTCCTGCCCAAGCTCCGTAAGGTCAACGGCAAGGACGCTTCCTTCACTTGCTCTCAGGTGGAGAACCTGAACCGGGAGCTGACCAGCAGGGTAAGGGGCGGGGTGGTGTCTCTGGTGCTTGGGAGCAGTTGGGGGCCTTGAGGAGTGAGTGACAGAACTGGACATTTGGAGGACACCAAGGGGGGTTACAGGGGCTCTCTGTCCCAACCCCAAGTGGCCCTGAGCCCCTAGCCTGACCTGTTGCTTTGAGCTTGGCTGTGGCGCTTGGCCTCTTGTCCTTGGAGGTCCTGCCCTCCACCTTGCAGGCAGGGCCTGGCAGGGGAAGCTGGGATGCTTTCACGGTGACTTTACCCTGGGCCGGCTCCTCCCTTCAGGGGCTGTCTCTCCCTCTGTGTTGCTTGGGTTTGTGCAACCTGCAGCTGAGACAGCTCTGGCCCTGAGATTAGAGGCAGAGGTGCCACAGAAGGTCCAGGAGAGCCGGGGTGGGCTGAGCCTGAATCTGGTCCCTCTCGTTCCAGGTCACAGCTCACTGGGAGAAGTTCATGGCCGCACTGAGCCCAGAGGAGGAGGCTGAGAAGGCCCAGGCAGACTTTGTGAGATCTGCCGTCAGAGATGTCCGCTATGGGCCCAAGTCTCTCAGCGACTTCACCCAGTGGAGGGTATGTCCTCACCCCACTGTGCTGGGAGTCGCTTCTCCCAGCTCCTCCCTGGCTGCCACAGCCTGAGCCGCCCTGGAGGTCTCTGGCCATGAGGGGATGTGGGGAGTGGGCAGGTCAGGGAAGGAAGCCCTATGGGCTGGAAGGACTCTTCCCCAGCTCGGGAAGCACCCTCTGACTGGGCGTCTGGAGAGGGGCTGGAGGCCCCCAGGATGTGCTCAGCTTCCTGATGGCCTGGCCCCACCCAGGTGCGGATGATCTCTGAGGAGCTGGTGGCCTCTGGTGGGACTCAGGTGCATGAGGCAAACATCTCAGAGAGGCCCCCAAAAGCCACCGCTATCCAGGAGCCTAGGGTGAGTGGTTCCATGGGGCTCCCGGGCTCCCAGGACCTGCCCTGGCCCTTCCTGCCTAGGGAGGCATTAGGGAAGCGGGGCGTCCTGGCAGTGTGCCCAGGAGATGGCCTCCTATGCTCGAGCTGGTTCCCTCTGACCCTGGTACCCCTGGCCTCCTGTACCCATGGGAGGGTGCAGTCCAGCCTCTGATGGGGAGGAAGGAAGCCCTGGGCAGATGGGCGCATGGTCCCCAGGCCCTCGGGTTGCCCCCGCCCCCTCCTCCACAGGCCAGGCCAGTGGTCTCGAAGCGGCCAGGTGATGTCCCAGTCAACCTCTCTCCCAACAAGCGGGTGTGCACCTCCCCGTTGGCCCAGGTGGAGGGCAGCCCCGTGGGCTCTGCTGGCAGCCAGGTGAGCTAGCAAGGTGGCAGGGGGCGTGTGATGGGAGCAAGGCCTGGGGCAGCCATGACCCCCCTCTGCTCCCACAGACCGCCCTGCAGCTGGAGCCCCTGCACTTCCTGCAGTGCCACAGCAAGAACAACAGCCCTCGTGACCTGGAGACCCAGCTCTGGGCCTGCGCCTTCGAGCCAGCCTGGGACGAGGGTACATCCTTGGGTGGCAGGCAGGGCGAGGGCCACAGGGAACAAGCAGAGCAAGCTTTCTGGGCACGGGGCCTGGGAATACCACCTGCAGGGGGCTGCCTGGGTGGACGGGGGAATTGGGAGGGACAGAGAGCTTAAAGCGTCCTCCGGGTCAGGAGGAGGGGCTGCAGTGGGGGACTTTACAGAGAACGTTTTCACCAGGCTGACCTCTCAAACAGGGCAGGCAGGGGCCATGTCCCAGACCGTGGCCACGTGTGGCGGGGAGGCCGTGTGTGTGATCGACTGCCAGACGGGCATCGTACTGCACAAGTACAAGGCGCCTGGTGAGGTGAGTGCCGGGGCCCTGCTTCTGCAGGGTGGCAGGCAGAGCCTTGGCTCCTGAGGTAGGAGCACTGGGGTCGGGGGGCCAGCCTCGGCCACCTACTCACCAGGTGACCTTTTTCTTTGATGCTGGGCTCCTGTTCCCGGGCCTGATCCTGCACGTGTGTGCACATGTGTAGCTCTGCCCCCCGGTGACCCCTCCCCTTCCCTCCCCAGGAGTTCTTCTCAGTGGCCTGGACAGCCCTGACAGTGGTCACACAGGCAGGCCACAAGAAGCGCTGGAGCGTGCTGGCAGCTGCAGGCCTGCGGGGCCTGGTCCGGCTGCTGCACGTGCGGGCCGGCTTCTGCTGCGGGCTCATCCGGGCCCACAAGAAGGCCATTGCGACTCTCTGTTTCAGCCCCATACACGAGACCCACCTCTTCAGTAAGACCCCCTCCCCGAACCTCCGGGGCTCTCTTAGCACCCGTCCTGCAGCCTGACGCCTCAGGACTCCTTCCTGGGATGGCAGGGAGCTCCTGTGGCTGGTGGGCCTCATACTGGCTGCCGAGGTCAGCGCAGACCGGTAGGAACATTGAGGCTTCATGGACAACTGACCAGGCTTCAGATTCTGTCTCTTCCCCCAACCTGCTCTGTGGCTTTGGAGGTTTCTGACAACCTGGGCCACGTCTGTGACCTGGGTGGATTCCCCTGGCCCTCTGGGTGTGATGAGAGGGATATCTGAGCAGAGACTGCGGGGACGTGGCTGCCTGGCGTGGGGCACGTAGGTTAGAGCAAGATAAGGATGGTAGGCCCTAGAGGCTTTCTACCAGCCGTGGCCCTCCCTCCCTGCCTTGGGGCCCCAGTGTCAGCCTGGGATGCAGCCTGCATGAGGGAGCAGGGCCACCTCTCTCCTTCCCATCCCCTCCTCAGCGGCCTCCTATGACAAGCGGATCATCCTGTGGGACATCGGGGTGCCCAACCACGATTACGAATTCCAGGCCAGGTGACGCTTTGCGGCAGGACTTTGTGGGGTGGGCGTGGGGGGGGGTGCACACCTGAGTCTGTGGCCTCACGCCCCACCCTCACCTGCCGGCAGCCAGCTGCTCACACTCGACACCACCTCCATCGCCCTGCGCCTCTGCCCCGTCGCCTCCTGCCCGGATGCCTACCTGCTGGCCGGCTGCGAGGGCGGCTGCCATTGCTGGGACGTGCGGCTGGACCAGCCTCAGAAGAGGAGGTGAGAACAGGCAGGGGTGCCCTGAAATCCAGTCCTCGGAGCTGGGCAGCCCCCAGTCCAGGTGTCTGACCCCAGGCACGCCTGCTGCAGTGATGCCCACACCACGCCCCCTGCCCTGGGCAGCCAGAGGCTGTTTTCACGGGCTTCCTCACAGAGCTGTCCTGTCCCCACCTCCTGCCCGTCTCTTAGGAAAGGTCCGTTCCCTCTCTAGGCTTGATCACCTTGTCACTGCCCAGGTCCTGCCACTCACCAGCAGTGTGACCTTCCTCTGTCCAACATGATTTTGTCATCCACAAAGTGGGACAGTAACTCACACCCCAGGGCTAGTGGAGGACAACGGGATGGTGGCTGGGCCAGGAGAAGGTCCAGAAAGGCCAGGTGGAGGCTTGTGGCTCCTCTGTGTCACCTGGAAGGCCTGAGACAGTGCTCAGCAGGGGTCCCCTGGCCTTGTGGGGCCCGAGCCTGGTGGGGGAGATGGACATTAAAACCCCCCAGAGTGTGACTGACGACAGCTACAGAGGAAGGAGAATAAGGTGCTCCAAGAGCAGGGAGGCCGAAGGGACTCTGAGGTGACCAGTGGCGGATGGACAGGTCCTCAGGCTCATGGTCTCCATGGGTCCCAAGGGAGTCAGGTGGGCAGAGGCAGGAAGGGTGCTCACACGGGGGAAGTGCAAAGGGCCAGTGGCAGGGACAGCTGGCTGACCAGGGAGAGCTGGCCACAGCTTGGAGAACTGGAGGGAATGGCGCAAGGTGAGGTGGCAAGGTTGCCTGGGCCAGGGGAGACTGGCCCTGTAGGCCCTGGTGAGATCTTGAATTTTATCCTGAGCGCAGGGAATAGCGTGGGAAGAATTTTAGGGCAGGTGGCAGAAGGGAATTGTAGTGACACCTCAGACCGTGGCGGTTGTCCAGCCATGTGTTGGTGGCGTCCCCCTGCCACACCTGGGAGTCAAGCCCTGGGCCTGCCTCCTCCCTCCCTGCCTGGTCCCCAGGTCCTGTGGCGTCTCCCCCATGTCTCAGGTGTGTCTGCTGCTCGTGCTTGGTACTCGGCTGCCTTTCTGGCTCCGGGACTCCGGGCAGCTGCTGGGTGGCCTCTGCAAGCAGTGTGCCCAGCCCTCAGCTTGGAAACATTCAGCAGCCACTCCCCACTGTCCTCAGAGTGAGAGCAAACCACCCCCGCCCCGCCCAGTCTCTGGGCCTAGAAGCGCCCACTCGGCCAGTGAACTGCTCACCTCACTCAGCCTCACAAGCACTGCCTCACTCCGGAGCCCTTCCTGGCCATGTCCCTGCGCCCCCTAAGTTGCCACCGCCTGTGACTCGGCACACTCAGGTGCTGGCTCCCCCTTCCAGGGCCTGGAACCCAGGCAGGGCCCAGAGTTAAGTGCCCGGTAGGCGTCTGAATGAGCGAGCAGCCCTTTGTGTGCAGCTCTTCCTGCAGCCTTCCTGGCTGACCAGCACTTCCACTGCCCCACAGGGTGTGTGAAGTGGAGTTCGTCTTCCCCGAGGGCTCTGAGGCAACTGGACGGAGAGTGGATGGTCTGGCGTTCGTGAACGAGGACGTCGTGGGTGAGCGAGCTTAGCTCGCGACAGTCTGGCTTCCTGGGACCCAGATGGGCCCTGGACAGGCCTTCTGGGGTCACTTCTCCCTGGGCTGGGGTTTAGGTCCGAGGGCTTCGGAGGGGTCCCCACTGTGGGACACGAGTTGCCCAGAGAGGGGCCCTCGGGCACCGTTCTTCATTCTCCCCGACAGCCTCCAAGGGGAGTAGCCTGGGCACTATCTGCCTGTGGAGCTGGAGCCAGACGTGGCAGGGCCGGGGCAGCCAGTCCACAGTGGCCGTCGTGGTCCTGGCCCGGTTGCAGTGGTCACCCACTGAGCTCGCCTACTTCTCACTCAGCACCTGTCCTGGTGAGTCGCCTGCCGGCCACCCCCAACCCTGCACCTCTGGGAGCTCCGCCCCACCTCAGATTCCCATCTCTGTGCTGGCAGATGAGGGGATGGTGCTCTGCGGGGACGAGGAGGGCAACGTGTGGATCTACGACGTCAGGCCCCTCGTGGCACAGCGGCCCCCGCCGCCGGCCGCCCCGCAGGCCCCCACGCAGGTAGGCACGCACACTGCTGTCCCCACCGGGGCTGGGGCTGCCCGGGGACCCGTGTCAGGAAGCAGGAGCCCGGCACCCTCTCTCCCCTCTCCAGATCCTTAAGTGGCCCCAGCCCCGGGCCCTGGGCCAGATAGTGAGCAGGACCATGGTGAACACGGTGGTGGCCGACCCCACCTTTACCTACCTCACGGCACTGACGGACTCCAACATTGTCGCCATCTGGAGGAGAAACCAGCCTTGACTGTGGGACGCAACTTACTCAGCTTTTGGGGTCGTGAGGGGGATCTTCTTATCGGTGACTATTTTTTATTAAAGTCTACTATGTAAGAGAAACCTGGGGGGACCTGTTTGTGGGCCCCATCAGGTGTCCCCCGCTGAGTGAGGCAGGCAGGCCCGGCAGCTGAGGCTCCTAGGGCAGGGACGCCTGGAAGCACATGAGCTTTCATTTCCTTCTGCTTGAGACGCCACCGGGCAGCCCCAGGTTCCCAGGTTTCGTCCAGAATGAGTTTGTTCCTGCCACCCTCTGACAGAAATCTGGCTCCCTGGGCCAGTCCTGAAATGGGGCCCGCGAGTGGCTCCGGAACAGGTCCTCCACCCCCACCGGACTGACCCAGGGCTGTGAAGTCACCTCTGCTTCAGCCCACAGCTGGGTCTTTTCCTGCCACACTTTATTAGGAAGGTAAAACAGACTCTATATATGGGACACATTGGGTCAGGGGTGAGGGACTTTCTACAAGGAGGCCCACAGCTGAAGGAAGTGCTTTTGTCCACCTGGTACCTGGAGAAGGGCCGGGTGCAGCCCACTACTCGATTCCTTCTTGCTTGTCTTTGATGGCCACCTGATGGGGAGAAAGGAGGGGGCGCCCTGAGCTGGAATGGCCAGGTGAGGATGTTGGGAATGTACCCTCAGCCTCCCTGACCAAGGGCTGCCAGGACCTTGGCCAGGGGCCCCAAACGGTTCCGGGCACTGGGTAGCCAGCCCCCCAAGGACCCTCTAGCCAGCCCTACCCACCCCACCATGACTTCCCTGTAGCACAGCTCCTGCTGCCTGGGGTGGCAGGGAGGCGGGGGAGCAGACGTGCTTCCTGGTGAGCCTATGACTGACAGACTGAAGGTCTGACAAGCCGTGGGTCTTTCCCACTCTAAATTGTGTCTAGACTTTGAAGCCCCCTGCGTGAGCAGATGTGCCCACACCCATCTGGCCTTCTTGAAGGTGGTACCCCACGATAAGATGAGCTGCCCCCTAGACAGACAAACCACAGGGCAGCGGCACCACAGGGAAGAGTCTTGGAGGGACGGCCCCAGGCAGCAGGCCCCTTGCTTCCACGGGGACCACAAGAGCACAAAGGGAGACCCTGGGCACTGGGTGAGGTCCTACCCCTGGGTGCAGACAGCAGGCCCCAGGCCTCACCTCCATGACCCCTCAGTCCACACTTCCTGGATGCTGTGGTGTACACCCCCGTTCTTTCATCACCTCCGCTCAGCCCCCATTTCTCCCACCGAATAAATCAGAGGAAACAACCCAGGGATCGTCCTAGGTGTGGGCATGAGTACACTGCAGCTGTGGCCATACAGGCTGGCGTCCAGACGGACCTCAGCCCCTCTGGCACATCCAGCCCCTCACCCGGAATCGCTCTTCCAGCAGGGAAAGCTCGCTGATGAGGTCCGTGATGGCGTTGGTGAAGGCCTCCTGGGGGCTGTAGTCCGGTGTGGTCTGCACGCGGATGATGATCTTGTGTTCCAAGGGGTGGGGGACTTTGTAGCCAGCAAACAGCACCTGTGGGTCCTTCAGCAGCTGCCTGAGACACAGGGATGGGCAGGGTGGGGGTGGGGGGTGAGCCTAGGGCCCTTGGGGCTCTGGCCCCTTGTGGCCTTCCAGGTCTTCTAACCAAGGCTCTTCCCGTTGGGTTGGGGCCTGTAAGCAAATGCAGCTGCTCTCGATCTTTAGTTGTTTGTGTTGTGTGATGTCGTGGTCACCACCCCACAGCCCCTGCAAAAATGTCCAAGACGTGTGAAGAAGATACAGCGTGTGGGGACTCCTCCCATACACACACCTACATCCATGAGGATCAGTGACCCTACCTGGTAAACACGGTTTCCAGCAACCTCTTCCCTCAGGAGACGTCAGGGACCCTCAACGGCCCCAAAGAAACCTCCCTAGGCAGTAAAAATCCAGCTAGTGTTCCAGGAAAAAAAAGCCCCATTCCCATTCCCCAAAGAGCATCTGGCACAGCAAATAAAGGCAGCAGGGGTAGAAAGCCCCAGGCTCCAAGCACTTAATGAAGTGGAAACGGAAATCCTCTGGGCAATGCGGGCTGGCAGCTGCCGTCCACACACATGGGGTCCTGGTCCGCGAGGCTATGCGGAAGTGAAGCCTGAATCGCGAGCTGTGCCCTGGGCGCGTGGGGATTTTCTCCAGATCAGCTCCCTGAAGTGTGAGCACTGGGGGGGGTGTGGGGGGCTGGCACAGGTGGGAACACTGGGCTCACGCAGTGGGGGAGGGTGGGGGGCAGCAGGGCCCCAGGAAAGCCTGGGTGCACTGGGCTTGGCGCTGGGCAGGAGGCGTCCACACAGAAGATGGGCAGCTCCGCCCCCTACTTACACCAGACGACCAGACACGCTCCTGCCCACGGTCTCAAACACGCAAACCTGGGAAAGGCATGGCTTCACTGATGGCACTTTTCAGCAGCGAAATGACAAGTCTCCGGCCAATCCTATTGCTGGCCACCTACCAGGCCAGGACTTCACTGGTGCAAACACCCACCATCCAATTATCAGGAACCCACCAGGGCACCGGATGATCACAGAGGCCCTCTCCCACCTCCTTCCCTTATTCTACTAAGTTACAATCTCTGGCACATACATCTTAGAATGCCAGGTGTCACTGAGGTCACTGTCACAAATGGGGGCGGCGTGGGTGGCCAAAGCTGAATGCGTCTCCATGCTTCTGAGCACAGAGCCCCAAGCGGGCCTTCTTTCCCGTGGCTCGCTGCACATTCACCTCCTTTAGTCAGATAACTGAGCCAACACAGGAAAGTGGCTACGTGAACAGATACTGGTCACTGTCATTTTGAAGAAAAGGTACTGGGATGTGTGAATTCCTAGAGCCAGCACCCAGAAGGACTTCCTGGAGCTCAGAGAGACTTGAGAACATCTCCTGGAACTTGAGCTTGGCCTCTCAAAGAGCAACATGACCCCCAAAAGCCTTTGACTTGGAACTTACGATTTAATGATGTTTCCTAGCGTATGGTCTTCCTTGTTGATGGTGAACAAACAGGCATTGGGTACCTTGGTGTCCTTGTTAATGGTGATCCTAAGGGAGAGGCAGAGGCAACAGGTTGGTGGGGAGGGCCGGGGCTTCTAAACCCTGCCCTTCAAGGAAGGCTCAGGTCCCACCTCCTCCTGCAAGACTTTCCCATCTCTTCATCCCATAACGTCCTCTGTGACTCAGAGTAGCACCGTGGCTATACCCCAAACCCAGCCACGCCTGGCTCTATGGGACCCTCATCTCACCTCTGGATTACTCCTTCTTCCTAAAGCAGAGCTTCTCAACCTTGGCACCACTGACATTTTAGGCCAGAAAATTATTTTCTGTAGGGGGGCTGTCTGGTACACTGTGGGGTATTAGCAGTACCTCTACCACTAGATGCCAGGAGCATCCCCTTTATGACAACCAAAAATGCAGACACTGCCAAAGTCCTCTGGGGGGCAAAATGGCCCCCACTTGAGAACCACTGCTCTCAAGGGAGACTGAAGTGCCTGGTAGGGGCTAGACCGCAGGGCAGAGCCCTGGATACCAGGCAGTTAAGAGAAGGAAAAGCCAGCGTTTAAGATGGTCTTCTTTGTGCTGAGCCCTGGACTAAGTGCTTTACATAAATTATCTAATTTAATCTCCCCTTAGAGAAAATTCTGTTATTGAACACAGTAATAAGCCCATTTTCCAGATGAGGAAAGTGGGCCTCAGGCAGATCGTCACTTGCCCAAAGGCACAGAGTTCTTAAGTGGGGGATCCGGGAGCCAAGCCCAGGCTATCTGAGCACTGGATTACATTTCCCTTCACCTGCAGGCAATGAGGAGTCACTGGAGGTTTTACACCGGCAAATGAAGATCCGGTGTGAGTCTCAGAGCCATCATTCTGGCTGCAGCAAAGAGGATAAAGGTGGTGGGCGGGAAGACGAGTGAGGGGGGCTACCAGATCCCAAAGGAAAAGGACTGTGGAGCCAGACACACTGGGTTCGAATACAGACCGGCCACTTTCTGAGCGCCTGGGAAAGTTACTTAACCTCTCTGAAGCTCGGTTTCCTCATCTGCAAAATGGGGAGACTCACCAACACCTAGGACTGTCTTAAGTTTGGCAGACTCAAGTGTGAAGCGCTCTGTGGAGCTGGAGCAAAACCTGCTTCTGTCCCCCCGGCAGAGGACGGGCAGAGAAGCCCCAGAACCTGCGGGCGCTGACGGTCGAGGGTCCGCGACCCTCTCCCACCCAGGCCGGTTCCACTTACTTCTTCTCGCCCTCGAAAAGCAAGAACGACTCGAAGGCGGGAGGCGCGTTCATCCTAGCGTCGCAGTAGCCTCCCAAGCCTCAGTTGCAGCCGCCACCACCTCCAGAACACGACCTATTATAACTCGACCACTTCCGGGTTAGCGGCTGCTTCCGGATTATGCCGGCAGCGCCAAACCCATGTGAGGATCGGCTTGTTGCCCTCTATCGGTCTGGAGGATCTTGCGCAGGCGCGAGAAAAGCCTGCCGGAGGGAGAGGAGCTGGTGGCTCTGCGCATGCGTGAGTCGGGAAGGTCCTCTCCTGGGCTCACCTGCGGGCATGTTTTGACGCATGCTCCTAACGCGGGGGGTAGCTCTTTTGGTTCTGAGACATCGCTGTCTAGGCTAAGCCGGAACCCTGAGCTCTCCTCTCTGCTCCCTTTGCCCCTTGATCCCTCTTTGGAAATGTGCCCTTGGAATACATGGCAAGAGGCCCTTGAATGGAGAATGGAGCCTTGGGTTAGTGGGCAGGTGTGGCCAGCCGAGGCGGAAGAAGCCTCCCCTGGGCTAGACTGTTGTGTATGGATAATCCACCTGCCAAGGCAAGCTGCTACAAGACTCCTGGTTGGGTTGTTGCTGGTTTACCAGGTGGGCTTGTAGCCCAGTGAGGTTCTTGTTAGGGGAGCAGTTGGGTGAGGGCCGAGGAGGGAGGCGGCAAGTGTATGCTGGTGGGGACAAAGAAATGTTGCCTGCCATTTCAATAAACAAAGAATGTTGCCGCCATCAAGCCATCAGCCCCTGACGGTGTGCCCTGAGGGGAATTCAGGATGGAGAAAAACAGGATACTAGCCCTAGATAGTTAAGATGCATATCTAAGAATCATTTCAATGCCCAGATTGCTGAAATCATTAACTTGAGATGTCTGTCTTTTGAGATTAGCCGTAATCTTTTGACGTTTGACTACATGTGTTTTGTTTGTTTTTCAGCAAAAAACTCCTTCGTATCCTGGCTCCTCCCTTACCTCTTTGGAAGAGTTCCTCAGAGCATTCTGAGAGGCTGTCTCCCAGGCTACTGTCCTCAGAAAGGTCCCCGATAAACTCGCAGGAACTTCCCTGGTGGTCCAGAGGTTAAGACTCTGAGCTTCCACAGGGGGCACAGGTTTGATCCCTGGTCGAGGAAGTTCCGCTTGCCGCTGTAAGGCCAAAAAAAAAAACCCAGAAAACAAACAAAAAACCACCCCCACAACTCGCAGGAATTCCATGGAGGTCCAGTGGTTAGGGATCGGCGCTTTCATTGCTGGGGCCCAGGTTCGATCCCTGGTCAGGGAACTAGAATGCCACAAGCCACATGGCACGGCCAAAACCCCAAAAAATCACGCATAAGGCGCTTCCCTGGTGGCGTAGTGGATAAGAATCCACCTGCCAGTGCAGGGGACACGGGTTCGAGCCCTGGTCCGGGAAGTTCCCACATGCCGCGGAGCAGCTAAGCCCATGCGCCACAACTACTGAGCCTGCGCTCTAGAGCCCGCAAGCCACAACTACTGAGCCCATGCACCTAGAGCCCGTGCTCTGCTACACGAGAAGCCACCGCAATGAGAAGCCCGAGCACCACAGCAAAGAGGAGCCCCCGCTCGCCGCAACTAGAGAAAGCTCACGCGCAGCAACGAAGACCCAACACAGCCAAAAAATGAATAAATAAATTAAAATTTTAAAAATATATTTTTTTAAATCCCACATAACTCGCAACTTTTAGGTTGTGCATTTTTGTTTTTGTTTTGTTTTCAGTCAACACAGGTATGAGAGGAACTTTAAGGGATAAGTGTATGAGTCGGTTTTGGTTGGTTGATATTTTGCAGACTACAGCTTAGCATAAAAGTCCCACCTGAGCAGTTTGAAGCAACAGGAGCTGGGGTCTCAGATTAGCTACTGAAGCCCTAACAGCTTTCCAGCTGTTTCTTCAAGGCTGGGGAACAGCTGAGGAGCCCTCAAGGAAATCTGGAGCTTCCCCCACCACTTCCCGTGAAGGACTCTTTCCTACTTAAGCTTTGAGACCTGGGGTGAGAAAATGTCATTTGCTGGAGGCCCACACCAACCTTGACTGTCCAGGCCAAGTGGGTGGGGGCCTCTTTAACTGCAGAGGAATAGAAGGCAATGACAGTAATGATGCCCCTTCACCCATCTGAGTCATCCTGGGAAAGTTTGGGCCAAGGATGCTACTGAGAAATAAAATATTGTCTGCCATGTCAGTAAACAAAAGATGTCGCAGCCGTCAGCCATTGCAGCCCTGCCCCCAACGGTGAGCCCTGAGGGAACTCAGGAAGGAAACAAAGAATATCTGCCAGCTAGCCATCATCAGACTGCAGCCACCCCCAAGGGTGCAGCTTGATGAAACTCAGGATGTGAAAACACGGGATACTGGCCCCAGATAGCTGAGGTACATATCAAAGGAATGATTTTGGTGAGCCCAGACTCTTACATCTTCCCATACAAAGAAAAGCGCTAAATTCTTTAACTTGAGATATCTGGTTTTCTTTAATTAACAGTAATCTCTTGATGTTCAGACTACCTGCCCTTTGTTGCAAAACTCCTATATATCCTGGCTCCCCATCACCTCCTCAGAGCAGTTTTCTCAGGGTTACTTAAGATGCTGCCTCCCCGGCTTGAAGTCCTCAGTATGTCCACCGAATAAAACATAACTCTCAACCTTTAGGTTATGCATTTCTTTTTTCAGTTGACACTACTGAGAAAGGAAGCGGGCAGGGCACAAACTTTAAAAGAATGACATAGCCTCTGAGGACATAAACTGGTTAGAACTGATTAGGCCCAAGATGGCGAAGCATCTACTTGCAGTAGAACTTGAGCCTCATTATATGCTCATTGCGATACATCAGCACATGCTAAATGACACACCAACAGGCACCATGACAGCTCTAAGGCTGATCATAAAAGGCCAAAAAGTGGGTCACAACTCCTGGAAATCTCCGCCCCTCCCCCAAAATAGTTGGAATAATCCTCCCACTCATTAGCCTATGAAATTCCCCTCCCCCTAAAAACTAACCACCCCATACCCTGGGGCCTCTTGCCTTCTGAGTTGGCCCACACTCAGTCTATGGAATGTGTATATCCCTGAATAAACCTGCTTTCACTTTACTGCAGCTCGCTCTTGAATTCTTTCCTGCAAGAAGCCGAGAACCCATACTTGGCGACCCGTCCCAGGGACTCACCTGAGACCTGACCATCCTCTTGTGCCCCACCTTTTCTTGCAACACTACCATTGCCAGGATTGCAGGGACCTGGCGGTGATGAGGCTGGCCTGGCCTTAACTGGGCTACAGGACAGGATGGGAAGAGGATTTTAACTCTGAAGGGGCTTCCCTCCCTGCCCTGTGGAAGTCTGTCCTCTCTAGGGAGTTCTGGTCACACCTGCCCTTTGATTCTCTGACCAACATGAGATCCTGAGCTCCAGAAGTTGTCAGCCCCCAAAAGAGTTTTCAGCAGCTCAATTTTGGTGTGCCCCGAGAGGAGTCCAAATGACCATTCCCATCTTCTCCTTAGTCTAAGGGAGACAGGCCTGCCTGGCACCACTGTGGAAGGGGCGGCTAGACATGGGGTGCTAAGAAACATTTTCCAACCTTGGAAATAAGGGGAAGGGGGAGTGTGTGGCATATCCCAACAATGCCATACTGGAGCACTGTTGAACAGGCCTGATCAGGGGTTATTTAAATATCTAGGGCAGGGCTTCCCTGGTGGCACAGTGGTTAAGAATCCGCCTGCCAATGCAGGGGACGTGGGTTCGAGCCCTGGTCCGGGAAGATCCCATATGCCATGGGGCAACTCAGCCGACGTGCTGCAACTGCTGAAACCCACGTGCCTAGAGCCCGTGCTCCACAACAAGAAAAGCCAGCGCACCACAACGAAGAGTAGCCACCCCCCCCCGCCCCGCTCACGGCAACTAGAGAAAAGTCCGCACACAGCAACGAAGACCCAACGCAGCCAAAAATAAATAAAATGAATAAATACAAATTTTAAAAAAGCATACATTTAAAAAAAAAGAAAGCAGGGGTTTTAGAAAAAAACAAACAAATAAATAAATATCTAGGGCAGAGATCGTCAAAACGTGAGGGCTCCGGGACCAAATCAAGCCTGTCACCTGTTTTTGTATTTAAAGTTGCATTGGAATATGCCATGCCCATTGGTTTCCTCATTGCCTGTGGCTGCTTTTGTGCTACAAGAGTAATGGTAACCAAAACCTGCATGCCTGGGCTTTGCCAAAAAAGTTTGCCAATCCCTAATCTTGGGGAATGGACCTGTGTTTGACTTTTTTTTTTTTTAAGAATTTATTTCTTTTCATTTTTTATTTACTTATTTTTGGCTGCGTTGGGTCTTCGTTGCTGCGCGGGCTTTCTCTGGTTGTGTCGAGCGGGGGCTACTCTTCATTGCAATGCGCGGGCCTCTCACTGCAGTGGCCTCTCTTGTGCAGCACAGGCTCTAGGCGCGCGGGCTTCAGTAGTTGTGGCTCATGGGCTCTAGAGCGCAGGCTCAGTAGTTGTGGCTCACGGGCTTAGCTGCTCCGCAGCATGTGGGATCTTCCCTGACCAGGGATTGAACCCACGTACCCTGCATTGGCAGGTGGATTCTTAACCACTGTGCCACCAGGGAAGCCCCCTGTGTTTGACTTTGATATTATTCAATTAGAGCCCAGACATTGAAGTTACTTATTAACTTGTAGGTTTCCATCCCATAGAGAAGATAATTCCATCAACCAGTTTTGTATCCAGTATCACAAACTTACTCCAACATTACCCAGACTCTCAAAATAGTCTATGAACCAGCTTTGCCAAACATTCATTTCCTCCTTGGAGTGTAATGAATCTCTGATACGTGTTCATAGCCTATACATTTTCTAAAATAAATTTATTATTTATTTATTTATTACTTTTGGCTGCATTGGGTCTTTGTTGCTGCGCACGGTCTTTCTCTAGTTGCGGCGAGTGGGGGCTGCTCCTCATTGCGGTGCGTGGGCATCTCATTGTGGTGGCTTCTCTTGTTGTGGAACATGGGCTCCAGAGCGCAGGCTGAGTAGTTGTGGTGCATGGGCTTAGTTGCTCTGCGGCATGTGCAATCTTCCCAGACCAGGGCTCGAACCCGTGTCCCCTGCATTGGCAGGTGGATTCTTAACCACTGTGCCACCAGGGAAGCCCCATTCTATATTTTTGAAACAGGAGGGAAGGAGGCAGGGCACAACCTTTGAAAGAATGACATAGCCCAAGGACATGATATAAACTGATTAGAACCCAATGGGTCCAAGATGGCGGACAAGTCGACTTTCTCCACTAGACCTTGAACCTCAGTATATGCTCACATCAGCAAGCTAAATGACACACCTACAGGCGCCATGACAGTTCCAAGACCAACCATAAAGATCAAAAAGTGGGCAGTGGCCCAACTCCTGGAAATCCCCGCCCCTTCTTAAAATAGCTGGAATACTCCCCCCAACCCATTAGCCTATGAAATCACCCATTCCTATAAAAACTGACAACCCCATACCCTGGTGCCTTTCTCACCTTCTGAGATGGCCCACACTCTGTCTGTGGAGTGTGTTTCTCTCTAAATAAATCCACTTCTTACTTATCACTTTGTCTCTCACCGAATTCTTTCTGAGATGAGACATCAAGAACCTGAGCGTCATTAAGTCCTGAAACCAGGTGTGTGATCTCAGTTGGAAGACTGTGGGTCTTGGCAGGGTCAAAGTCCCAGCCGTGTGGGTTCAAGTCCAATCTGGGTTTTGGCCAGGTTGAAGTCCCGACATGTGGGTTCAAGTCCCAATGTGAGGTGCAGAGTTTCATTTTTATGAGTCATTTTTTAAAGTATATTTGAAAATTCTACTTTGACAAGAATTTCCCAAGAGAAGGTTGGCAGGAACTTGCCCAGATTTCCTATGAGATGGGCCCAAAGGGTGAAAAAGGCACATACTATGTGAGCCGGGCCCGCTCAGGGCTTCCCGGGGTGCCTGCCCTGTACTGAATGCCAGCCCCCTGGGCTGTAGGCCTCTGAGGGCCCAATCAGACCCTCAAGACATCTGGGGCATCTGCCCCAGCCGCAGATGAATTACTGGCCTGGCGATCCTGGGGGAGTGGTGGTGTGGAATCCCTGGGCAGGTGGAGGGGGTGACCTCCAGTACCTGCCTGTACTGAGGGCAGGCAGGAGTCTCTTCTGTCCCTCTCCTTTTTCCAGGTGGCTCCAAAAAGAATGTGGCATCCTGGGTTGTAGGTAGCTCTGCCTGGAACCTGCGAGGAGAACCTAGGGGTGTTGGTACCCACAGGAGAGGTTGGGGGCGGAGCCAGGCACCCATTTGAATGCCCCTCTGGCTGCAGTGGCCATGCCCACATCGAGATCCACTGGAGGAAAGGGTGGTGGGTGTTGCCAGTGGGCGGCTGCATGTGTGCAGTTAAAATCCATAGTTCTACTTGCTGCAGCCCGTGTAAGTGCACACCCAACTGTACACCTCTCTTTCCCCTTCCCTCCCTGCCTTGGGGGTCAGGAGACCCAGGGTCCATATTTCCTGACCATGAGGTCCTTGAAACCCAAGAAGATCCAACAGGCAGGAGGATTGGTATGAGGCCCTAAGGAAGTAGCCAGAGAAGCAGCGGTTGGTGATGGGGTCAGGGGGGAGCAGGCTCAGTCACCCTGGACCTGAGCCCTGGGCCAGGAAGGGTGAGGGGATGCCTAGCCCTGTGAAGAGGCTCATGAGGCCCATAGGATGGTAACATCATGACCAAGAAGTGATGAACATCCAAGGGATTGGGTTGGTGGGCTGTCAAGGCTGTGACCAGGAGAAAAGGTCGATATGGCCCCCAAAGCCATGGGGTATAGGGGAGCGGGGCAGCCCCTTGCATCTGCAGCCCCCTTTGCTTTTCTATGCTATCCCTCAAAGAATCCAGCATGCAGCCTGCCCAGATGGTCCTGCCCCAGACTCCAGCTAGTCAGCTGGGTTAAGGGTCCTGCCTGTGACCTGGGCCCTTGGGGACTGTCCCAGGTCTGGGATTCACAGGTGAGGCTCTGAGCTTGGTTGAATGAGAGTTTTAAGAACATGCTGGAAGACCCTGTCCCTTCCCTGTTTTGTTAATTATGTTGAAAGTTACTGTGTACCTAGGGATGGATTCGGAGGAGAGCGGGGAGGTGATGACCAGAGGAAGCCTTGCTTGGGACAAGGGCGTTAGCATAAGGGCCACTGCCAGGGCCAGGCCATGTGGTTTGAGGTTCTGAACCTGCCCCCACTTGCAGTCTTCAGGACATTTGGAGGAAGGGCCTGTTTGGGGGCTGCAGGAGGGGCCAGCTGGTGAGACACATCAGACTCTGCAGCCTGTGGGAGACAGATGAGTGGGACCCAGGGGTGTGGCAGGGACAGCAAGTGGGAGGAGAAAGGAAGTCCCCAGGATGGGGGGGAAACAGAGAAGGGGCAGTGGGGACGCACAGAGACTGTGCTGGCAACCCCGTGCTTGGCCACCCCCACCAGCAGCTGACCCCCATCACGAGATCTCAGAGCCTCCACAGTCACAGTAGGTTTATTGTCGGCAACAGAGCATCGCGATGCTCTCCCAGGGAGCACAGCTGTGGCCATGAGGGGAGCAGGGGTGGTGGTGGCCGGGAGCAAAGGGGGTGCTGAGGTCCAGGCCTGGTCTCCTGGGCCCCATGTTCCCTCCTGCCTCTTTGGGTCCAAGAAGCATCAGTCCATCTGGGTGTGGACCACC
This sequence comes from Mesoplodon bidens, assembly GCF_964165515.1. Lineage (NCBI taxonomy): Eukaryota > Metazoa > Chordata > Mammalia > Artiodactyla > Ziphiidae > Mesoplodon > Mesoplodon bidens. The sequence continues at coordinate 36,670,804 of NC_138171.1, forward strand.
CTAGGGGGGGTTTCTGGCTGGGTCCGCCCTGGGTAGGAGAGGAGGGACCCTGGGGAGTCTGGGCTAGTGGCAGCGATGGCTGTGGGGCTGGCGGGGAGCAGTCAGGCCTCACAGAGGAGCAGGAGCCCCCGAAGTCCCCTGGAGATGTCAGGTGGGTGACGACGGGCCAAAGCCATATCAGCTCTGGATTTCTGGAGCCCCTGGGCTCCTTGGGCCCCTGGCTCCCCCAGCTCACTCAGCCCAGGAGAGACCCAGGCCGTGCACCCCAGCGAGAGGGACTGAGGTGAAAAGCTGAGAGTGCACGGGCATCTCCCAGCACCTGGCGGGGCTCAGCGCGATGTGTGGGGCGGCCTCACGTCTGCATCTCCAGGACGCGGCTGGGCTCCAAGGGTGGGGAGGCAGCTGGGCTGGACCTGTGGGCCTCCTGGAGGTCCCGCAGTACCTGGAGGAGCTGGGCCAGTGGGTCCTCGGGGGCTGGAGGCAGACGCGGGATGAGGGCAGAGCAGGCAGGGTCGCACCTGTCTGGAAGGCCCCACCCACCATCCCTGGAAGGGGGCTCAGGTGGGAAGCACCTACCTCCTCCGGGGCCCGTGAGCACAGGGTCCGCCTCTGGGCCCGCACTCAGCTGTCGGTGCTTCTCCCTGTGGGTGAGGACAGGATGTGAGGGCTTCTGGTGCCCTCGCCCAGAAGGCTGGGTGACCCAGGGTGGGCCTCCTGAGCTGGAGGGGGCTCCTAGGGGTAGGGGGCTGTTTCAATGTACAGGAAGAAATGTAGACCCAGGTCCCGGCCCCTGGTCACCTCCCGCTTCCCCCTGTCCAGCCTCCTCCTCTGGTCCCCCCTCATCCTCCACCTCGGCAAAGGTGGATCAAAGGAAGGCACTTGGGAAACCAAGCTTGAACCGTGTCACTTCCGTTTCAGAGGGCCCTTGGGGAGATATTCAAGCGGGGCCTGAAAATCCCCTAGTGTTACCTGGTCATGGAATGAGTTTCATTCTTATGGGAACAGGAGACAGGGACATTTTAAGCACGGCTCCTACCCGGGGTTCACCAAAGGTCCCCGGGTCGCTCAGATACAATCCTGTGCGCTTACACGGAGGGATGGTGAGCAGCCTTGCGGACCCTGTGCTTGAAGCTCCTTATTTAGGAATTCTACTGGCTCAGCCCTTTGACCATCTCCCTGATCTATTTTGGATAAAATAGATCAAACTCCTCCTCCTCAGTTGCCTTCTAGGCCCTAGGGGGTCCGTCTGATCCCTTACCCCTCTGCTCATGTGCTTATTCCACTTTTACTGTAAGAGGATAAACCTGTGTTGTTTAAGCCACCAAGCGTATGATAATGTGCTACAGTAGCCACAGAAGATAAACCCTAGAAGAGTTGGTGAAGAAGCACGGAGGATGCCTGGCACCCCTCTAGGCCCCGGGGGCAGGGGTGTGGGAGAGAAAACTGCCCCCTTTTGAACAGACTCAGGGAAGCAGTGCTCTTAAGAAGCGATGGATTGCTTTAAAATATCCCCGTGCTGAACACCCCCCAACCAGAGATTGTGAGTCAGTGGGGTAGGGCCCAGGCATCCTGTTTTTAAAAAGCGTTCTGTGTTTTCTAAGCTGGAGCCAGGGCTGAGAACCACTGAATTAAGCGAGTTGGCTGAGGGCAATCCTGGTGCTCTGAGGGCACCAAGGGAGGGCTCGGCAGATGAGGGGGCTGGGTCAGCCGGGGCGCACGGAGCAGCTACAGCCTGACCCTGGGCTTCCATAGCCCTTGGGACCTTCATCCTAAGATGAGCCAGCCTCATGCTGCAGAGATCCAGGTGCCCTCCCAGGTGGGGCTGCCATAGGCAGGAAGGTGCAGAGCCGGATGACAAGGGAAGAGACCAGCCACTGCTGAGGGGCCCTGAGCCCAGATCCCGGCTCCAGCCCCCGCCTGGCACATCCCCTGGGGCTGCCCAGGCTCTGCTGCGTGGGACTCGCTGCCCCTGCACAGGCCTCCTCACCGCAGTGTGGCCTCTACACCCAGCAGGTGCCGGTAGATGAGCTGAGCCTCCAGGTCATGGTCGAGAGGGTCATTCCACTCCTGCAGGGTCACCCGGGACCGCGTCTTGTCGCAACCCAGATCTGGGGGCAGAGAGAGGACAGAGTTACAGGCAGGCACTGTGAGCACTTATGTCCAACTTCCTGGAATGCAGATGGGGAAACCGAGGCCTAGAGAGGGCAAGGGACGCACTCAGGGGGCCCCTAGGGTGGAGCTGGGCTGGGGGCACAGCCGGGAAGTCTGGCCCAGGGCCTGCCTGTGGCTCCCCACACTTCCAGGGGATAGCCCCTCATCTCTCTCGGGTTCAGCTCCTGAGCCGTGACTGCAGGACATGGGAGTTGTGCAGAATACAACTTAGGGAGCTGGACTACTTTCTGGAAGATTCCTGCCTGGAAGGAAGCAGGGAGCAGCCTGGAACTGTAAGATCCTGGTGAGGGGAGGCGGGGTTTTGTGCCTTGGCATGAGCCCGCCCTGCCACATGATGCTTTACAACCTTGGCAGAGACACCTGCATTTGCTAAGCCTCGGTTTCCTGCTCCACAAAATACGGCTGCCCAGCCCTGACTCGTAGCGCCCTGGGGAGCCCCACTGCACCAATGACAAGGGTTACTGTCACAAGGTTACAGCCAGAGGCTGCAGGTCAGGCCAACCAGCCAGGGACGCCCTCGTAACAAGCTGCCACTGCTCAACCTCAAATCCAGGGCTGGGCTACAGCAGGTGGGCCAGCTTCCGAGGGCCTGGAGCCCACCGGGCTCGAGGGTCGGCCTGGCCTGCAGGCCAGGGGCTCCAAGTGCTGAGTCTTCTCTGTGACTGGGGAGCGAGAATTTTGTAAAGCAAAGGGGACTTCCCTGGTGGCACAGTGGTTAAGAATCCGCCTGCCAATGCAGGGGACACAGGTTCAAGCCCTGGTCCAGGGAGATCCCACATGCCATGGGGCAACGAAGCCTGTGCGCCACAACTACTGAGACCGCATGCCACAACTACTGAAGCCCGCACACCTAGAGCCCATGCTCCACAACAAGAGGAGCCACCGCAGTGAGAAGCCCGAGCAACACAACGAAGAGCTCGCCGCAGCTAGAGAAAGCCTGCGTGCAGCAACGAAGACCCGACGCAGCCTAAAATAAATTTATTAAAAAAAAAAATTTTGTAAAGCAGGTAGGGATAAGGAAGGAAGATCTTGAGCATTCTAGAACTTTACTGTCCAAGAGGTAGCCACTAGCCACATGAGGCCATTCATATTAAAATTAATTGAAATTAAAATAAATTCAAAACTCAGTTCCTCGGCTGCACTGGCTACATCACAAGTGCTCAATAACCACACGTTCAGGGCTGGCACATGCGCAGTAGTGGACAGTATAGAGACACACCATTTCCATCATCACTGAAAGTTCTAGAAGCTTCTCTCTGCCATCCCTCCAGTGCCCAAGGCCCAGGGTGCCCCCAACTCACAGCTCCAGTATCGGGCTGCCAGTGTGGAAATATGCAAATTAGGGGTTTGTCTTCAGCCCTCATTAGCAAGGAGTTCCTAAAGTGTGTTCCTTGGAACACTGGTTCTGCAAGAAGCTCATTCACTGGGCCAGAAAAGTGGTCCCTGGCAAAGGAATTTGGGGAGTACTGGGCTAAATGGTGTCAGATATGGGATTCTAACTCGTTTTCAGGCCTCCTCCAGAGGCTCTGAGGTACCCACATGCATCACACACATCAAGTGGCATTTCCCAAACCACCTGGTTACGGGACCCTTTCTGCCCAGAGCACCTGTGGGGCCTGGTTGGCCTCAGGTGAGTGCCCACAGGTGCCCAGGTAGCTCCCCGCCAGGCCAGCGAGGCGGGGCTCCAGGGGCCTGTCGGGGACAGACGCAGTGCCATGGGGCCCTGGCCTTCATCCCACCTGTCTTGTCCCTCTGGTGGCAGCAGCTCCACTTGTCCCCACGGAAGACTCCAGGGTGGTAGGAGCCTAGCAGGCCGGTGTTGTTGATGCTGACCTTCCGCAGTGCAGATAGCCACTGGTTCAGCTCGTTCACACACTACAGGGGGCATGGGGGGCGGGCACTGATGAGAGGTCACCTCCTCCGGGAAGCTCTCCATCCTTGAAGCTGCCCTCTCTCTCAGGACTACACAGTCCCGGCTAGCCCACTCAGCAGCTTTGAGTGAACTAGGAAAGGCTGCCCTTTCTCCAGACGGATGCAGCCCGCACCCGGCACATGGCTTGGTGAGCAGAGCGTGGGCTCGATTCCAGCCACCACTGGCCCCCTTGGCCATGCCCTTGGGCAGTCCACAACCTGCCAAGTCTATGTGGTGGTGGTGGCTCTGCCGTCACCATTTTTTCCCTGTGGCTCTAGACTCTGACCCAACAGGGAGTCCTTAGAGGTGGGGCCCGTGGGATGGGTCTGTGACCTCCCACCCCTGCGCCCAGGACAGTCACTCCGGGGGACAAAGCACGCCCCCTCCCGCTTCACCTTCCTCCTGCTCAGTGTCCCCGCTCAAATGCTGCCTGTCAGAGGCCCTCCCTGAGCACCGCTCCTGCTGCACCCTCACGCTGTCCCCTCCCTGTCTCTCTCAGTCTCCACTGGTTCCCGTTTGACATTTTAAATATTTATTTATGGGTCTATCTTCTCCCCTGGGACGGAAGCTCCACGAGGGCAAGGCCGCTGTTTTGTCTGCCGCTGTAACCTCACCACTTAGAATAGTGCCTGGAACCCAGAAGGTGCTCAATATATATTTTTTAGATGAATGAATGAATGAATGAATGAATGAGTGAATGAATGGATTAATACGTGATTAATACGTGAACAGAGGAGAAAGGGACTTGAGAGTGTGCACCCAGAGCCACACACTCGCATAAGTGTGTGATTGTTATGTGTAGATACACACACACACACACACACACACACACAGAAACACACAAGCAGCAACTCAGATACTTGGAAATACAGTTTCCAAAAACATGCACAATGTAAAGCTTCAAGACATGGGGACACACCAGTTCACGCATCGGACCACACCCAGACCTATGTGTGGGTGCCAAAGCAAGGCCATGCAGAGACATGGGCACGGTCTCCCAGGCACCCAGACCCCAGGAGACACACACGCCGCACTCACATCAGATTTCACACCCCTGCTGTGCCTGATGCAACCGACAAGGGGGTGGGAGGCTCACTCGATCCTCATTCCAGCCCACCCAGGCATTCTCCCACAGTACCCCTATTTGCAGGTGCCCCCTCGGCATGGCCCACACCTTGCACTGCAGGTAGGCGGTCTGGGACCTGCCCGCGTCGTCCGTGTAGATGACCTGCATGACATGGGAGCTGCCGAAGCTCTTCTCCTCCACCTTTTCTGCTGCCCGGATGTGGGCAAGCTTGATGAGGGTGCTTTTCTGGGGGAGAGGGGGAACAGGGGAAAGGAGGCTCAGGGTCCTAGCCAGGGTCACTCCACTTCCTATCTCTGGGCCTCAGTCTCCCCTTCTGCAGCATCAGGGGTTGGTGTTGGGGATCCAGAGTGCCTACCCTTCCAGGAGCTTACTCTGAGAGTGACCTCAGCGAGGACAGAGCGCAGACAGATGTGCCTGGCCTCTGTGGGCTCCCAGCAGTCCTAGGAGGTCTGAGCTTTAGCAAAGTGCCAGGAAACCCAGCTTTCCAGGGCTGGAAAGCATGCCTGCTGTGGACCAGGCCCTGTGCCTTTGCAGTTATTTTCCCAACTCACCTTTGTTCTCCCAGGCCCTAAAAGTCACATCCCACCTCCCGGACCCTGCCCCACTCCTGCCGTCATCGAATTTGATGAGATACAAATGGGACAGACAGAAGCTCTGGACCTAAAACATCCATGACCCTGAGAGACTCCGAACCTGCTAAAGCTGAATCTACGCTGCCAGCGCCCAGATGCTGATCTCCTTGCTTCTGGAACTCACCAGGGCCCTTCAGCATCCGAATGACCAGTCCCCATGGCCCTCAGGCATCCAAGCTCACCACCCCTGCTGGCCTCAGAGACAAGCAGAGAGGGGCAGTGCCATCTCTTGGGAGGAGTGGGGAAACCTGGAGGGGAGCCCTGAGGACCCATGTGAGCCGTCTCTGGGTGGGGCTTCCCAAAGGATAGAAGGGACAGCCCAGAGGAGGATGTGCTGCACGTACTGGGGTGTCTGCTGGAGAAGAGGCAGAAAGGAGGCAGTGGTGCGGGCGGTGCTGCACAGGGAGATACACGGGGATGCCCAGAGGATGGCACAGCTCCGTGCCAAGGAGCGGAAAGGGGCCCAGAGCAGGGTGGATAGCCAGGCTTTGCCCAGGGAACCCGAGGGCCGGGCAGCTGCCCAGAGTGAAAGAAGCTGGAAAGTGGGAGGCCTGGGTTGAGGGGTCACCTGAGCTCCTTCACTCCCTCTGCCCCCACCCCAAACTGCACAGGGCTGGTTGGGCATCCCTGGAGACCATCCCCCAGATCCTGGCTGACTGGGGGTTAGGTTGGCCCTGCTAGGGGGTCAACAGGTCCATTCAGGAAATATGTGCTCAGCCCTTTTTGGGAGCAAAGTGCTCAGGAGAGGCCAGCCCAGGAGATATAGTGTCTTCAGTAATACCATTGGTCTAGATCCTGCTCTGTGCCAGGCTCTGGACCCTTAGAGAGCTCATCTCATCTAATCCTCAACAACCTGGTAAGTAGGGACCATTATCTCCAATTTACAGGCCAAGACACCAAGGCTAAGAGAGGCTGACACACTTCCCCTAGGTGCACAGGGCAGGAACCCAGGGCGCCTCTCAGCCCCTCTCTGCTTCCCTGAGCTCCCAGTGCCCCATCTTCCTCATGCACCTGACCTAGAAGCCAGGGCTAGACACTGCAGCCGCTGCCCACACCAGGATCCCCTGAACAGAGGACCTTCTTTCTCATGGGTCTTAAGTGACCTTGTGGCTGACACCAGGAGCCTGCATCTGCCTGGCTTTCTTCTCTGACCCCGGTGGACCGTGGGATGGGCTCCGAGGAAGCGATAGGTGCCTCCAGGGTGATATAACCCCTCAGAGCCCTACTTGCCCTCATTCTTCCTTACCCACCTTGGAGCTGGGTGTCTTGGCAAAGCTGAGGGCCTCCGTGGTGAGGGAGAAGTGGAGCTTCTTAAAGGAGGAGGACATGAGGGGGCCCTTGCCCTTGGTCCTGTGTATGAAGAGTGGCCCCTCCTTCACCAGCGGTGCCTGCAAGCTCAGGGCCCGAAGTAGGTCCAGCTCTGTAGGCCAGGGAGGGAAGGCGACAAGTGAGCCCCCTGGAGGGGAAGGAGGGGCGGACTGAGGGCGGGGCCAGGGGCGGAGCAAACTTCAACAGCAAGTTGTGGGTGGAGCTGCGAGAGGCACTGAAGGGGGCGAGGCCATGGGGCGGGGCAAACGTGATCGGCAGGTGAGGGCGGGGCCGCACCGGGAAGCGCTCACCATCTTTCTCCTGGATGTCTACCAATTTGGTGATGAAGTCCTTCAGCTGGGCCACACCCTGGCGCACCGTGGGCTGCAGCGGTTCCATCCAAGCCTCCTTAGCCCTGGAAGCTGGTGTGTCCATGTTGCCCACGTTCTGGACCGCCTGGGGGTTGACAGCAAGAAAGGCCAGGCTCTGCTGGGTCAGAGGCCGGGCCACTGCCGTTCCCCCCACCCCCACCCAGTCTGTACTACTCCCACTGTAAACATGGAGGTTGAGATGGCACAGGCTCTACTCACGGGCCTACTCTATCCCCACTGGGGGTCAGGGGTAAACGGATCACAGCTTGACACCTTTCGGGGACTTACAGTTGAGACCACTTGGGCCCAACCTAGTGACCTTCCTCTGCAGATTTAACAACAGATTCTGTTCCACTGGGTACCCTGGCCCCAACCTCGTGCCAAACACATAAGTGCAGCCTGGGAGTGAGTAGATCTGGGGGTTAGAAGACTCCAATTCACCCCTGACAGGCTGTGAGGCCTTGGGCGACCTCCTCCTGTGGACCTGTTCCCTTATCCATGAGACTGGGTGACCATGAGAAAGCTCTGTAAACTGTGAAGTGCAGTGCCACATGAGGGTACCGGTGGCCTGCCACAAGGCTTTTCTGGAGCCAGTGGGGAACACACGGCAGTCCAGGCAAGGACCCCTATTCAGTGGCCAGCTGGGCACCTCCCGCCAGCGTCCACAGCCCCGGACCTTGGCCAACAGAAGCAGGGTGCGGCTGGTGCGGGCGTCCGCGTGCCGCTCCCGCAGGTGGAAGAGCTTGGGCGCCATGATGGCAGGAGAGATGAAGCGCAGGCACAGGAAGCTGGTGACGGCGATGAAGGGCACGTTCTGGAGGGGTGAGCCAGCGTTGGGGGCTGGACTCCCCTAGGCCTGGGCTCTGACAGCCCCTTTCCCTTTGGCGCTGTCTCCACCTCTCCGCATCACCTTCCCACCCCCGGCCCCGGCCCCGCCCTCGGCTTCTAACCATCAGGCCCTTCCTACCACATCTTGGGGCTCCACCACTTCTTTTCCCCCCACTTTCTCCCCTCCGCCCAGCCCCACCGGCAGCGGGCGCACCTCGTCCTGGGCGCTGGGGAAGCGCTCGCGCACGCGCCGGAAGAGCTGGCGGAAGGTGGCGCGGACCACGGCGGGGCATGCGCGAACCGAGCGACTGAGCGAGCTCAACAGCGCCCCCAAGTGGGCGCGCAGCGTCTGCGCGCTCTGCTCCAGCACCTCAGCTTCGGTCTGCGGGCGGTGCAGCCCGGAGCACCTGAGTGAGCCCGGGGCAGACCCGCAGAAAGGTCGAGGTCAGCACTTGCACTCATGACTCGGACAGGGGTACCCGGAGACACAGGCGTAGAAAGAAGACATCAGCCAAGACAGGGACACAGAGACCACGCCCAGGTGGGCAGTGCAGACGAAAGGTAGACCAGGCAGAAAGAGCACTAAACACACACTTCAAGAAAGGGCCTGACCCCCCGCCCGCCCACCGCGCCTTCAGGGATCACCCCTGGCCTTACCCTACATCCTTGACCTCCACCTTGCTGGGGTCCAGCTCCACGTACTTCTTCTCCTCAAACACCCTGTCAATGATGGGGCCCAGGACGCCGTGCAGATACCGCATTCCAGCCACCTGGGGGCAACCGCGAGCCGCATTGGTCCCGTCTCCCACCTCCTGCTGCCCGCCATCTTCCTCGCAGCTGGCCTCCCAGCCACCTCGGGCATCTATCCACCTAGTATAGAGCCAGGCACACAGGGCAAGGCGGCTCAACAAACTGCAGCTACATGAATGAATGAATGAGTGAATGAGTGAATGAAATTCTTATCCTTAAAGGGCCCTGGACGGGAGACAGAAGAGTCAAGTTTAAGTTTCAACTCTGTCTCTTAGCCTCTCTGAACCTCAGTCTCCTCATCTATAAAACAAAGACAATATACTATGCAAACTCACCTTCAGAAAAGACTCCATGGACTTGGAGGCCAGAGAATTGCTCCGAAACAGGGTGTTGGCCTCACCTACGAGCAGAGGTTCCCATGGGTAGGGGGTTGGCAGAGGGACAAGGCTTTGGGGAGGAGGATGGAGGACCTTGGGGCTGGGGGCTCTGTGCTGGTTGCTCAGTAACGAGCCTCCTGGCCACCTCCCAACCCAGCACCCCACCTCTGCCTTTTGCTCTTTCCTTTGCCTCCTAATCTGACCCTTCTCCCTCCTTAATCGGACCCATCAGCCTCCTACAAGAGGACTTTGAGGTTTCTCTCCTCCCAGCATCCCTGGAGTCCTGGGCTCTCGTCCCCCACCATGCCCTCAGACGGGCCACTCCCTCCCAAGCCTCACTGGTGCGACCCAGCTCCAGCTGAAAAAGCAGGTCCAGGAAGTCTTTGGCCAGTCCCTGCCCCAGGAAGAGCTTGAGCAGGGTGGTGGCCACGTCCTGGCGGCATTCCGTGCTTGTCGTCTCCTCGATGAGTAGGATCAGCTGCCCTGGGCTCTGCGGGAGGCAGCAAGGAGAGGTGGGGCTGCAGGACGCACAGGGAAAGCCAAACCCTTCACTCTGAGGACCACAGAGGACCATGGGGAAGGGGGGGCACTTTCCCAAGGGACGGAGGGGCCCTGGGCACTGGCTGGTTCCTTACCATCCTGACAGCTCAGATCTCTGCTCTTCAGAGTGGGTTTAGAAGGACAGGGAGGACACACCTACTGTCCCTGGACCCTCCCACCTTCCCCCAGGGGCCCCCTCACCTGGGTGCCCAGCTTCACCTCACGGCAGAGCAGCTGCACCAGGGGCTGGTAGCAGCCGGAGGGCAGCACCATCTCGTCCCGCAGCCGCACCTCCAGCTGCAAGGAGCCCAGGTTGCCCCTGGAATGGGCAGCCTGTGACCTCTCCACCAGGGACCCAGGCTGCCCGGGGCCATGCCCCCTTCCCCACTGCCTCCGTTTTTCCTGCAGTCTCTCCACACGTGCCCTCCACCTTGGTTCCCTGCACTGCCTCCTCTCCCATTTTTTGCCCGGGCTGTTCTCTCTGTTTGGAAAGCCTTTCCTGCCTCCATCCTCAGAGGAGCTCTATCCGTCTTCAAGGCCTGGCTCCCCGCCACCTCTATACTCCTGTGGACTCCAGGCTTCACCCATGTGGACTCCCCAGCCTTGAGCCTGTCAACTCCCAGAGAATAGCTCCCGCATGTATATATTTTACACTGGAAGCAAATCAAATCCCCAAGCTTCAAAACAACCTGCCAGGGGAAACTGAGGCTCGAACAGGGTAAGCACCTTGCCACATTAGACCTAACTTCCAAGCTCCCTTGCTCTGACCCTTCTAGGGGAGGCCGATGACCAAGGCTTGACAGTCTCTACGGCCCCCTGCTGCCTGCAGCACAGCACGGCTAAGTGACACGTGGCTTCTAGAAGCCATCAAGTCCGCCGTGGCTGGTTCTGTGGAAATGCCTTGGAGCTGGACACAGGCGTGTGCCCAGCCCCTGCCCTGTTGAGGGTGGGGATGGAGGGGTCTGGGGCCTCCTGTGGAGAGACAGGGCTGAAGCATCCGAGGTGGGGGACACTGCTGGTCCGCCACTTCCGGGCTAAGTAGTGGGCAAAGAGGCCAGAGGGATTCCTTGATAGGGCTGCCAGATTTACCAAAATAAAAATACAAGACACTCAGATAAATTGAGTATTTTTAATATAAGTTTGTCTCAGATGGACATACACTAAAAAATTATTCAAGGTTTATCTGAAATTCAGTTTTACTGAATATCTTGTATTTTATCTGGTAATCTTTTTCCTGGAAAATTGGGAGGAGCTATGGCTCAGGGACACTGACTCAGAGCCTTGGGGACTTGAACACTGGTCTAAGGTCTGCAGAGAAACCCTTAAAGGGAAAGTATCTGAAGGCTTGTTCTAGAATCTGCCAGAAGACAGAACGCAGGAGACGTGTATTGCCTTGGAGCTCTGAGGACAGGGCTGAGTCCAGGACCGTGAGAAAGCGGGAAGAGGTGGGATCCGGCCAGATGGAGAAGGATGCTGGCCTGGTGGGCGAGGGCCACAAGAAACCTGGGGCGGCATCACCCACCCCTGACCAGCACACCTGTCTCCCTGCTGGCGCCAACGCTCTGCCTCCCAGGGCCCAGAGCCCACCAGCCCTGCCAACCCTGCCACCGAGCCACAGGCACTCACTCTTCCCGCCGACTCTTGGACTGGTCGGGCTGCAGCCGGAACCAGCCCTCCTCCTGCTGGGCCGCCCGGAGTCTCTGGACATTGAACACCACCTGGGGGTGGGTCAGAGGGCTTATGGGTCGGGGGGCATCCTGGGGCTGGGATCCTCAGGTCTCTTCCTTGCCAACTACTGTTCTTTTAAAAGGGGGTACCTTCCGAGGGTCCCTGAGCACCAGTGGCGGCTCTGGGGAGTCCCAGGCCTCCTGGGGATGGCCGGACAGGATGGCCGGGAGGGAGGCCGGGCGGGTGTGGCCTGAAGGGGCAGGGTGCTCACTTTGCCCAAGAAGTCATTGCGGCTGACAAGGTCCCAGTCCCAGGCCTCCACGCACAGCGCCTCCGCCGCCCCCTCTTCCAGCTCGAATTCAAACGTCTCGTTCCAGCGTGGGTAGCGTGACTTCTTCACTATCTGCCCAGAAAGGGGTCAGTGGGGGCGGGGCTGACGCCATGCGGCTCCCCAGGCCCAGCCAATGACAGACCCCACACACACCGCACCTTCCCCGCAGGGGCCCTGAGGCAGCTTCCTCTCCTCGGTCCAGGCAGAGGCCCCGAAATAGCAGAGGTAAAAACTTCCTGTCCAAACCCCTACTTGGTTCTCAAGTGGGGAAATTGAGGTCCGGAGTGGGTAAGGCACTTGTCCAAGGCCACACAGCAAAATGGTAGCAGGTTGCACTGAGAACCCAGGTCTCAACACCCTCCCCGCCAGGACTGAGCTCACCACCCTGGCTGTTCCCCAGAGGTGAGAAAAGTCGCATGGGCAGCTGTTGGACTTTGCAGATTAACCGCAGGTGGGCTGTCTCGGCCCATCTGGGCCAGGAGGGAAAGGCAGCTGAGGCCACAGGAGCTGGCACCAGAAGGGCTCAGACCCACTGTGCACTCTCGGAGAGGTGGCCCCACTTTTCTGAGCCTCCTCTGTAAGACTGCAGGCCCAATCTGACCTCCCAGGTGATGGTGAAAAACCCCTTGCCCCTTCCCGGTCCCCCAGCCTCCTCACCGAGGTCTCCTGCGTCCGGCCATTGTAGCGCACTCGGACAAAGGGGTCAGATGCACCATTCCGGTCCTTGGGGGCTAGGTCCCTGCGAGGGAGGACAGCATCCACTTGTCACCAAACATCCCCTGGGCTAACACCCCACCACTGTGGGGTAACCCCACGCCGGGCTGGAAAGGCCTGGGCTCGTCCTGGGCCTGGCCAGCTGGGTGGCTGTCAGCTTCCCAGCCATTCCCACCGCGGTCACCCCATGGACCCCTGGGGTGGGGGCGTCCTCCAAGGCTCCTTCTGACTCGGCCACTGCAGGTCGGCCGCTGCACCTCCTCTGGTGGGCGGGGCAGGCAAGGCAAGCTCAGCCGTGGGACAGCCCGGGCCAAGGGCGCCCCCCCTCCCCCTCCCCCTTTCCAGGGCAAGGGCCACCTCCCTGAGCCTCGGTTTCCGCATCAGTAAAATGGAGAAGATAATCCCTTGAATTGAGGTGATAGGCTTCTAGAAGGCCTGTCCCCGCAATATCCCCCCTACTTGAGGGAGGCCTTGGTGAGCAGCCCAGACCACCATCCTGCCCTCTCTCCACAGATGGTCCTTTACGAAGCCCAAGGCTGGCCGCGGTGCCCGCAGCTTAGAACCCTCTGGAAGAACCACAAAGCCCAGCCCTGTTCCCTTCCCTGGAAATATTATTTTCTGCTCTTTTCCGTCTTTTCCATTTTATGCCTCTCGTGACTGCTTTTCTTTCCTCCTCAGAACTGTCCAATAAAATTCCAGAGTTTGGCCTTGAGAATCTGCCCAAAAAGATGAGGAGGAAATGTTTTGTCTGTTTCTGCCACAAAGGCAGCTCCTTACAGGGATTGGAGCCAAGGAGCCTGGGGGACGAGTCCCCTCACACGTCAGACAGAGGGCTGACCGACCACTGCCCCCCACTCCCACCCAGGCACTTGCTAAGAGGAGGCCGGGCTGGCCCAGCCATCGTGTCCCCAACAGTCTAGGCAGCGTGTGTGCACGTGTGTGCGTGTGTGCGAGTGTGCGTGAGCGTGTGAGTATGCGGGTTACAGAGAGTCCGGCCCGGGCGAGGCTGAGGAAGGAGGAAGTGGGTGAGCAGAGGCGTGGATGGCCCTCGAGGATGACAGAGCGTGAGGGACGTGACTGTGATTCTGCCCAAGGCCAAGCCTTTCCCAGCTGGCTGTGCCTCTTCCACGTACCGGCCCCAGGACAGAAAATAAAGCCAGGGGAGCCACAGGCCTCATGTTCAGGAGGGAGGTCTTCCTCCCAGAGTGGCCAGCCACCCCGCGGCTCCTCCACAGGTACCGGCCCGCCAGAGTGTGCCTCCAAGGGACACAGGCAGAGGCTGGGGGCCACTGCCTGCTCCCACCCCAGAGCCAGGCAAGCAGCGGGCGGAGTTGAGCTGGAGCCAGACAGGAAGGTCTGGCTTCTCATGGAGTGTGTGTGACTCACACTCAGGCCCAGGTGGGAGTGGGGCCTGCAGCTAAAAATACCCTGCTAGGAGTGGGGGATTCCCTGTCTCAGGTGACAGGCCCATCTTCCCATCCAAGTCACTGTCGCTCCTGGAGAGAACCCCGCCCCTCCCATCTGGAGGTTTTCAGCAACTCCTTCCACCCCCCCACCCCACCGAGGACCCCCGCCCACCTCACAAGTTGGGCCAAGTTCATATTGAAGTTAAAGCCAGGGGAAGCCCAGTCTTGGCACTGGGGCTCTATGATCAGGGTTCAGGGTCTCCTGTCCCCCATCACCCCCACTGCTCTAGGATGCCTGAATTTCCGGCATTAGAACATCATCCCTTCCCCTAAGAGACACAGCCTCCTGAGCGGGGTCACCTGGGAAATGTCTTCCGGTCAGAGAAGCCGCCCCCGTGTGCCCAGGGAGGAGGCACGGGGTCAGGAGGTGGACTCGGGGGGAGAGGAGGCCCAGCACCCACAGTGGGTTTCTCTAGTTTTGTGAGGCCCACTGCCTAGTCTCCCAGGGCTCACCTGGCCTCCAGCACAGAGCAGCGCAGCCGGCAGACCTGGGTCCCCGGCACCACTTCTAGCCGCAGGTGGATCTCGCCCTGCACCTCCTCATCAGGGTCGACCTCCGTCAGATGGGCCCATCCACTGAAACCTGAGGGGCCGCGGCTCAGCCAGGGCCCTGGCCCTTCTCTCTCAGCCCCTCCAGGCACCACGGGCCCCTGCACAGTCCCCTCGGAAGCCTCTCAAGCTCCCGCGAGGCAGGGCTGCTGTCCCCAGTGACAGATGGGGAAACTGAGGTTCAGAAGCTGAACAACAGTGGTTAAAAGAGCCTGGGTCAAAGTCCAAGTCCTCACTCTTGGGCCACGCTGCATTTGGTGGCCCTGACCCTGACCCATCCTGGGACCGGCCTCTCTGCCTCAGTTTCCTCATCTCAAAACAGGGGGAGAGTGGCTCTCACCCAGGGGTGCTGGGAGGAAGGCCTAAGCCCAGACAGGTGTGCGACGAGGGAATGGCATCATTGGGGCCACAGGCAGGACAGGCCTCAGGCCTGGCAGGGGCCAAGAGGCTCCGTGAGTCAGCAGATGCCCCTGCCCCCAGGCCTGCCCCAGCCTCACAGACCGGAGCAGGTGTGTGCTGGGAAGGCCCCTTGAGAGTCACAGGGGCTCCGGCCAGCAGAGCCTGAAGCACCTCAGAGCTCCTGGTCTGAACCTTCATTGGCAGATGGGGACTCAGTCCAGAGGAGGCAGCCCCAGGTCACACGGTGAGGCTGGGGCAGGGCTGACCCGTCCAAACAACGTCAGCACGCCCAGAATCCTCCAAGGCGCTTTCCAGCCTAGCCCCGCTCCAGGCCAACCCCTCAGACTTAGGACACTAGGACCCAGGCTGAGGGGACCCCGTGGGGTACAGAGCCAGCCAGATTGGGAGGAGGGGTTCCCACACCTTGGCCACACATCATAAAGAGGCCCCTTCCTCTGCCTGCAGAGGCCTCAGGTCCCACCACTAGCAGCCCCTCTTTGCCCTGGCGGGGATGTGGTCCCAACTGAGGGCGGGGGCAGAATGGGGCACAGAGGCCGGGGTGCAGGAGTTGCAGAGGGCCACCGGCCCTTCTGGGGAGGGTAGAAATGGCTTTTCCTGAGCATGGGGGCCTGAAGGAGCCCAGAAGAAGGGTCTCAGAGTGGAGGATGGGCCGGGGACTGGGCAGACAAGTCGGGGGCCAGGGGAGGGGAGGCCAGGGGAGGAGAAGCAGGAGTGGGCTCCCCCCCGGGATCTTACCCTTAGGGTGAGTAGCCAGGGTGTCCCTGGTAAGGCAGACCTTCCCGATGACGTCGTCCCGGCTGGAGGGTGGAGAGGGAGACAGAGCTGGGCGGGGCTCGGTGCGGAGCCCAGGACCTCCCACGCAGGCCGGGGGCCCCTGTCGGGAGCAGGGAAACTAACACACCAGTCACTTACCGAGCCCACGGAGCCGGACCCGTGACCCTTCTGTAGGCCCTCTCATGGGCATGGGCTATGTTTCCACACGTGGACTGACACGCATGCCCACAAACATGCCACGCTCTTCTCTCCGGGGCCTGTTTCCTAGCTTGCAGCCCCGTGCACACACAGCCCAGTGCATGTGCACACGCGTGATGTGGTGAGAGCACAATGAATCCACACACACATACACAGACACCGCACATCCAAACCCTGCACCTTCCAGATCCCCCCGGGCTACCCCTCCCTCCAGGCTGTAAAGAGGATGCCGTGACTAGCAGTGCCAGCAGTGAAATGGGCCAGAGAGGGACAAGTGGTGGGGTCTGGGCCCCAGTTGAGGACTGGGGTTCCACCCACCTGAGGGCATCCTCGTCCATGACGTAGAAAGCCACCGAGTGGAAGGTGGGCAGCAGGTGTACCTGATACTCCTCTCCCCAGAAGGGGCACAGGGTCTTCCACACAGTGGCTGTCCTGCAAGAGAGGACCCTCAGCACTTGCCTGGGCCGCCCACAGGCCCCAGGCTGGGACAAGGCGGGGCTGTGTGGCTTGAGCCCACCTTTCCCCACATCTGCCTCCATTCCTGGGAAAAACTGCTCTGCTAGGTGATGATTCTCCCTGTCCCGGACCCACCATCCATCACCAATCATTCCCTCCTGACCTTCCTCTCTGCCCTGGGTGGGGCACAGGCTGCGTCTATCAGGTCATTTTCCATTTGGGGAAACATTTGGCAGGGAGATGGCCAAGTTGACTCTGGAGACAGAGAGTCCTCCTGGGGGCCCTGAGAGCCAAGGTCTGGGTCCTGACCCACAGAGGTCCTGTATGGGCAAAGCCTCACCCAGTTCTGTCCGAACCCCCCAGGACAGAACCTTCAACATATAGGGCTCAGCAGGGTATGTGGATGTGGGGAAGCTGAAACTCCCCAAGGACCCAGATGAAGGCTCAGGGGATCACCTTCATCCCAACCAGTTCTTGGACAGGCCACTTGAACCCTGGGGCCTTGGTTTCTCTGTCTGTCATTGAGACAATCAGAGCACGCATGTCTCCCCCCTCATGGTGTCCGTGCTCAGGAGAGAATCTGGAAAAAGGTGTTTGCAGTGAGAAGAACTGTGAGTCTGGCAGCCTTGGCTATCAATCAGCAGTGGACACCCAGATGGGCAGAAGAGCTGAGCGGCTTTGGCCGTGAACTTTGAGGCAAAGGCCTGGGTGAGAGAGGGGACCAAACAGCAAAGACCCTGCCAGAATCATGGAGCCCATGGAGAAAGGGATGCCCAGGGGAAGTGGCCCTTCTGGGCAAGTTAGTTCTTCTGTAAACAGGATGTGACGCTATTGTACGGAGCTCACTGGAAGTATTAAACAGGCTGGAAAAGGTTTCTCACAGGGCCTGGCAGAGACCACATTCCCTAAGTGACAGCTGTTGTAACTAGTCATCATCATCTGTCCCTTCTGCGGGTTGTAAAGAGCAACAGAGTCGGTGAGAGGCCCTTGGCTGAGCACCCAGCCCACGGGAGATAATCCCTCCATGGGCGTTAAGGTCAGTAATTAGTAAGACTAGTGGGTCTTTCTTACCTCCTAACAGGCTGTTAGGGCCTGATGGGCTCCAGGGAATCAGATGCTCCAAGCCCTCGCCACGTAAATCTCCACGCAAATCTCACACACAACACACACGCACACACCAGATGTGTGAGTTGGAACGGGCCGGGGGCAGCCCATCTCACTCACCCTCAGGTGGGGGCGGGGCGAGGGCAGTACCTTATGATGGGCTCGTTGTCCACCTTCACGATGCAGTAGGGGTCGCTGCTGCCCGTGCTGCAAGAGACAGGCGGGGAGGGGCTGACTGATGGGGCGGCCGGCCGTGGGCACCCCTCCTTCCTCCTCCAGGGGCTCCCAGTGACCTCAGGAAAAAGACGGTCAAGGCTGAGGCACCAGGTCCTGGGCTGGGACCCAAAGATTCCTCAGGCAGGAAAGTATACCTCCACCCTCCGTCTGGGAGGGGGCTGGTGAGGCAAAGGCAGGATCGTGCACCAAGGCTCCCCTGCCCGCTGCTTCTCCAGCTCGGGAAAGGGTGCTTCTCCTTCCTGCCGGCTCCCACAGCACCCCACCCCCGCCCCGGCCCAGCCAGGGAAGACAGAAACAACAGTTACAAAAGCCTACCCTCAACCAAGTCAGCCCCTCACTCTCTCCGCTCAGACTTGGTTCCTCCTGTGCCTCCCGCCTGGACTGCCTTCCCACTCCTCCCAAGACCCCTCCTCAGTCCCCTTCACTAAGAGCCCTCTCCTGTCCCAGAGGCCCGGAGTAAGGGCTCCCCTGCCATCCCACCGCCAGCCCCGTCCCAGCACTGCTAGTGATGTACTGTCATCAGCTGCCTCCCCTACCTGTCTATGAGCTACCTGAGAGTGGGGACCACTTCTGTGTTGACAGGGCTTGGCACAAGACGGGGTCCCGTGAGTGTTTGTTGGATGAATGAATGAATGAACGAATAAAACCATCAGCCTCAAGCTCCCAGCCATCTGGAAAAGAACGAATGGGCCAGGCAACCCAGGACAGCTTGGTTCCTCCTGTCTCTGTTGGTGGGGAATTGATTCCTGGGGTTGAGGGCAGCCCCAGCCAGGCCCAGGGCCACAACTGGGCAAGAAGCAGGGGCGGCCTGTCTTCAGAAGTGCCCTTCAGGCCTGGCGTCCATAAAAAGGAAGTGTATTTGCATGTTGGAGGTTGGGGAATTCCAAGCCCAGCTTCCCTTCTCAAAGTTTATAAGCAGCTCATGCAGCTCAATAACAAAAAAAAACAACCCAATCCAAAAATGGGCAGAAGACCTAAATAGACATTTCTCCAAAGAAGATATACAGACTGCCAACAAACACATGAAAGAATGCTCAACATCATTAATCATTAGAGAAACGCAAATCAAAACTACAACGAGATATCATCTCACACCAGTCAGAATGGCCATCATCAAAAAATCTAGAAACAATAAATGCTGGAGAGGGTGTGGAGAAAAGGGAACACTCTTGCACTGCTGGTGGGAATGTGAATTGGTACAGCCACTATGGAGAACAGTATGGAGGTTCCTTAAAAAACTACAAATAGAACTACCATATGACCCAGCAATCCCACTACTGGGCATATACCCTGAGAAAACCATAATTCAAAAAGAGTCATGTACCAAAATGTTCATTGCAGCTCTATTTACAGTAGTCCAGAGATGGAAACAACCTAAGTGTCTATCATCGAATGGACTTGAGGATATGGGGAGGGGGAAGGGTAAGCTGTGACAAAGCGAGAGAGAGGCATGGACATATATACACTACCAAACGTAAGGTAGATAGCTAGTGGGAAGCAGCCGCATAGCACAGGGAGATCAGCTTGGTGCTTTGTGACCGCCTGGAGGGGTGGGATAGGGAGGGTGGGAGGGTGGGAGACGCAAGAAATATGGGAACATATGTATATGTATAACTGATTCACTTTGTTATAAAGCAGAAACTAACACACCATTGTAAAGAAATCATACTCCAATAAAGATGTAAAAAATAAAATAAAATAAAATAAAGTAGTCAAACTCAAAAAAAAAAGGGATCTTCCGGCAGAGGAAGCTACTGGAGACAAACATCTCCAAAGGTTCTCCTGACACTGATGGGAAATGTCTCCTAAGACTTGGTCCCCCCCCTCCCCGTAGAGTGGGACCTGTAATGCCAGCTCACAGGGTAGGTTCCCTGGGTCCCTGGCATCATGTGAGGCCCAGCTTGTGGGAGGTGTTTAGTAAAGGTTAGCACTGCCCTAGATTCCTCCTCCTTCCGTCTGTAACCCTGTCCTCCATCATTCAAGAGCCCTGTCCTCCAGAGAGCCCCTTGGGAACATCCCAGCTTGCATCCCACCGCCTCAAAGCCAGGGGACTCCGGGCCTCAAGCAATCAGGGCCGTGGGAGCTGGGCTGGATGGCCGGGCCCAGGAGCTGCATGGGTAACTTGGAGCAAGGAGGGAGAGGTCAGGGTGGGCTGAGACCTCAGTGGCTGCCCCCCACCACAAGGCCTCCTCTGCCTCCTGGTCTGGGGCCTCCTGGCAGCCCCAGGGGTGAGGAATCTCTTGCTTTTCTCTGTAAGCCCAGCATTGCCCACTCTCAGCTCTACGAATGAATCCCTACTGAACAGTGAGGTTTAGGGCTCCTGTTGCAGGCAGGGTCACTGGGGTAGGCAAAGGCCTGCGGGCAGGAACAGACCTAGTGTGCAGGGCAGCCATGAGCTGGGTGGCTGGATCAGAGGGGTGGAAGGGGGCAGTGTCAAGAGTGGGCTGAGGCCAGATTTAAGGACCTGAGCCCAATTGTGGCCCCTGGTCAGCTGCTGGGACTTGGGCCTTCTGCCCTGATGAGGCCCTTGGGCTAGGCCCCTCTCCCACTTCTCTTTCTCCAAGCCACTCACTGCCGCTGCTGGCCCAGCCTGGCTCCTTGTGGGGCCTCTATATTTAGGGCCTTGGCAGTTTCCAGGCTGTGGAATGGGGAGGATCAGTGTAAACCCCGAAATAGTCCCGGGCCCGTCCCCAGGGCCACGGGGCGTGGGAGCCAGGGGGTCACTGGTCACCATAAGACTCAGCTCCTGTATGGCTGACCCAGGCACCCAAGGATGGGAGGAAGCATGACAGAAACAGGTGGGCTCTGGAAGCTGTTGGTGATAGGGTGCACAGCTGTGCTCTGTGCCCTTAAGCAGACTAAAAACCCATGAGTGGAAGTGGCCGGGAGGCAGGTGGTCACTGTGTGATGATACCCTTCCCCAGAACTGTCTCAGTCAAGATGGGTCACCATGGATGAAAGTGAACTCCCCATCCTCAGAAGCATGCAAGTCCCAGCTGGAAGGGATGCTGCTCGGGAGACAAGCTGGGGCTGATGAGGTCCAGTGGGGCAGGCTCACCACCCCCTGTGCCTCCAGCACTTGCGGAGGGTCTCCTGTGATCTCCAAACCCTTGCCATGCCTGAGACAAAGGCTCTGCGTGGCATTTGCGAGTCTTGGTCCCCACTGAGGCCCCCCGGCAAGCTTGCAACCTGGGTCCAGCTAGGTTGGCCTGTCAGCAGCAGACTGGGTTTGAATCCTGACTTCTCCCACTACTGGCTATGTGGCCTTGGAAAAGGACTTCCCCATCCTGAGCCTCAGTTTCCCCATCTACAAATGGAGCATACCTACTTTATAGGGTTAATAAGAGGATTAAATGGGAAGGTCCTGGACACACCTGAATCTCCCCTACTGTGGACCAGGCGTCCCTTAAGGGACCTGGCATGCCAAGACGAATGAGTCATGGTTCCTGCCCTTAGAGTCACGTGGTGCAGGCAGCCCAGGAAGAAGCAGTTGCCACCAAGGGCTTCGTCTTAACTCCAGCTGACCCGAAGTGCCGGAAGGCATGGGAAAGGGGCAAGGAACACTGCCCAAGGGCACCAGGGAAAGTCCTGAAGAGGAGTAGGAGTTTGGAAGAGGTCCTAAAGGGTGAATAGGAGTTTTCCGGTGAACCCTGAAGGGGAGTCCTTGAAGGCAGAAGACTCACACATGTGCAAAAGCAGGGCTGTGAAGGCCAGTAGCCCAAATGTGAGGGGCTGAGGTGGCGGAGGTTCACAGCTGGATTTAAGAGATGGTTGACGGGTCAGACCTGCGCACACCAGCCTCCATGCGGAAGGCAGAGGAAAGGAGGTAGGGGGAGGTGGGGAGGCAGGAGGGCAGGGCAAGGAAAGAGATTCTGGAGGCAGAACCCTCAGAACTTGGTGGCCCCTCCCCTGGGGATGGAGGCACCTGGTGGGGTCCCTCAGCTGTGCAGAGGCAGGGCTGGAACGGGGCACTATGGCTCCCAGGTAGGCAGAGTCCACAGTTTCACCGCCCTAGGCTGGTGAAAGCCTAGAGTCAGGCACTAGGGCCAGCGCTGCAGGGATGGGGAGGGAGGCAACAGATGGAGGGGCTGCTCCTCCCAGGCACCACCAGCCAGAGGAGGCCAAGCTGACCTAGATACCAGTGCCCGCGTGGGGGGCGCTTAGAGGCTGGGCCTGGAGGCCGAGACCCTTCTCAGAGCTCATCTGCCTTCCCACCTGAGAGACCACATTCCCAGCTCCCGCCCCAACACCCCCCCCACGCAGCGAAACCCACTTTGAGACAGCCCGCCCAGCACCCTCCCTCACCCATTGCCATGGCAACTGCTGAGCCTGGCCTCCTCAGGCCCAGGGGGCCTTGAACTGGAACTGCTCATGGCGCTGAAGGTGCTGGGAAACTCACAGGGGCCACTGTGCGCGTGAGGGAGATGCCCTTGCCCCGTCCTCCTGCACCCCACTCCCCAGTCCACCACCTCTCTGCATCCGGGAGCCCTCTGAGGAGCCCGGGGGTGGGGAGGCTGCCAGACTTTGGACCGTATGCTGCCTCCGGGCACCCCCGCCCCCGCCCCCTCCTCTAGGCAGCCAGGCCCCTCAAGCTTTGTACTCTCCACTGCTCTTATCTGAGAGGGATTCCCACCTCCAGTTTACAGCAGGGAAACTGAGGCTTTGGGGACAGTGAGCTGCCTAAGGCTCATGCAAGGGAGCCAGTGATAGGATCGGACTGCTCAGCTCTGGCACCTATTTAGGAGGGTGGGACGGGGGCTTCGGAAACCTCCTCAAATCTGGCCAGGGGCCAGGGAAGGTCCTAGGTGTCAGTGCTTGTTAGGAGCCCTAGACTCAAGACCTTGCTCCGCCACTTGGAGCCAGCATTTCACGTCTCTGAGCCTCGGTTTCCACATCTGTAAAATGGAATGGTGAGAACGACCTTGCTGGGTGGTTTTGAGGATTAAAGGCAATGGCTCAGGTAAAGCCGAGGGTACAAGAGCAGCTGCTACCCAGCCACCCCATCCTGCACCGGTCCCAGCCTCCTGACCTAAGGTCCACTCTTCAGGCCAACCCCTCCCTTCCCAAATGCACAGCAGGAAGCCCCAGGACAGCCCCTGGGCCCCATGGTGTTTCCCGTGCACTCCCAGGTACTAAGGGTTCCAGAACTACTGAGGAAGACCCCTCGTTTCTAGGGGGGCACCCCACACCCTCCAGCCACACCCCGCTCCCCCCACCCGCCGCCGGCAGTGCATGGAGACAACTCCTTTTCGATGTCTCCCCCACGCCCAGCTCCTGTCCTATCAAAGCCCCTTCCCCTCTTGAGCGGCCGTTCTCTCCCTCCCTATTCACTAAGGCCCCTTACAGATCCCCGCCCCTCCCCAGACCCCGGCCCCTCCCTGTCACTCCCTGTCCGGTGCTCGCAGCAAATCTCACTGTCCCCATTTCCCTGCCAGTCTCCCACTGCAGCCACACTCGCCACACCCTCACCACTGCTCTACTTGTGAGCGGGCCGTGTGGACCCCAGAAAGGTCAGGCAGGCATAAGGGGCGGCGCCCCTCCCCGGAAAGTTGGGGTTCCCTCCTCCGGCCGTGCTCACATGTCCTTGGCGGGCAGGTTCTTCCCCTCCACGATGCGGATGAACAGCGAGCTGCGCTTGGCCATCGTGGGTCCGCGACGCGGAGTCCTGGCACCAGGGGAGCCGGACGCCAGGGTCCAATGCAGCGGCCGGCGGTCGGGCGGGCGCTGGACTGGGCGCGGGGGGGGCGGACCCCGCTGGGCCTGGTAGGTAAGCGCGGGGGCGGAGGAATCGCTCCTACTTCATTCACCCCGCCACCGCCCCATATGAGGAGGGAGGACACAGCGCCCGGGCGGACCAATCGGACGCCGGGGCTCCCCAGGGTGGGCGGGGCCGGCCCGGGCCGCGGCGCTCATTGGGCACCTGGGGCGGTTTAGGGGAGGGGCCCGCGCTGAGGGGTTGGGGAGCGCAGGCTGGAGCTGAGGGGCGATGGGCGCCCGTCTAGTCTAGTGGAGCCGTAGGGCCCCCAGTGACTTGCGCCACCGGTCCTTGTGGGCGGCGGGCGTGGTGCGAGTGCCTGTACCCAGGCGCTCAAGGGCTGTGGGCCCGAGTGTGATCTGGGAGGCGTGAGCAAGTGCGGGGATGCGCGGGTGGGGTCGTGAGAGGAGGAAAGCCCTGGCCACCCGAGGCTGAAGCTTGGAGTCCCTGCAAAGGTGTAAACTGAATGGATGAATAATCGGATGAATTTAGTAAACAATAGGAGTGTTTGTGTTAGAGTTGCGTGGACCCAGAAGGAGGTGAAGCAGGACAGCTCAGAGATTTGGGGGATCCAGAGGTGCGGGGGCCAGTCTGAAAGACCTGGATTATTTGGGTGAACCTGCTTGCGAGGAGGGAGCTTTCTCAGTCGTTACCTCATTTACGGCTTTTACATCCCCTCAGTGGGAACCTGGATGAGGCGCTCAGGTTCACAGAGGGGAAATTCCTTGCTGGAGGTCACACAGCTGTCCCCTGGCAGGGCTAGGCCTGGCTTCCCCAGAACTCTGTGACTGAGGGCCTTTCCACAGGGCGCACGATCTTTCTCCCAGACTTGGTGTCTAGAGCTGAGTTTCTAGAATTGTCCCCCTTCCCAGATCTAGAGGTCACAGTCCGGGGCTGGCACAGCAACAACTGGCCCTGGGCAGCTGGCTCCCAGTGAAGGTATTGCCCCAAGCATGACTGCAGACTTAGCCCCAGCCCCACTACTCTCTTGCTGGGTGACTCTGGGTGGCTCCCTGAACCTCTCCGAGCTGGTTCCATTTCATCACCTGCAAAGAGGGAGCAGTGACACCTGCCCAAAACACCCAGGACACACCTCATGTCGGGGTGCCTAGCAGGTTCTATCTCCTGTCACATTTTGTTTTCTTTTCCTATTTTGTTATTTATACACTACATTCATGCTTTTCCAAATTCAGAAGGTATTGAAGGTTTACAATGCCTTCAGTGAAAAGTCACTCTCTCTTCTCTCCCAGCCACTTCCATTCCCCTGAGGCAGCCACTATTCCTGATCCCTTCTGGACACAGTCTCTGCCTACAGTGCATCATCAGACATGTGGGTTTTTTTTTTCTTCTTTCATACACAACTCTCCGTGGTTACACGGAGAGTTTCACTTATTTTATCTTGGAGAGACATGCATATCTGTACACAAAAAACACACTTGTTCTCTTTGCCGCTTACCCAGTTTTCTGTTGTGTGGAGGTACCATCCATCATCTCTTTGATGTCCCCTGTGAGTGGATGAGCAGGTTGCCGCCATCATTTGCTTTCACCGAACAATAGCATGGCTCACACGTCATTTTGCACGTGAGCAAATGTAACCAAAGATAAATTCCTAGAAATGGAATCCCTAGGTCAGAAGACACGTGTGGGCGGGACTTCCGTAGGATGTGCCAAATTTCCTGCTGCAATGGTGGTTTCAGTGTACACAGCCATCAACATACAGGAGAGTTCCAGCTCCCCTGTGTCCTCGCTAGCACGCTAATTATCAATCTGTGACCTTTGGCTAAGTGATCAGTAGGAAAATAATGGTTTCTCAGTGTACTTAGGGCTATTTTTTCAGGTGGTTTATCAAGGCCCTTATCAGTCATCCTCAGCTACTGAGATTTGCCCCCTCTGCCTGTTCATCCTTCAGGCATGTGCCCCCATCCCTGGGTTTGGGCGAGGCCCCCTGGGGAGTGAGAAGAAGTTTGTTGGCTTCTTGGTAAATTTGGGGCTCACTCCCCACCACCGTGGGCTGTTCTCCCCAGAGCCTTCAGCCTACTCAGCTCCAAGCCAGGCTCCCTTCCCCCACTATGAATTCTAGACCCACGCTGACCTGGTCATTGTCCCCCAGAAACCTCCAGTTTGTCACGAGCTCCTCTGGAGTATAGCTTCCAGAGTGGAGCTGGGCCTCCCTTCTGTGCTCTTGCTTCACAGAGCAGACATGAACAGATCAAACCCACCCTTCTCTGGGCACCAGATCTTTTTTTTTTTTTTTTGCCGTACGCGGGCCTCTCACTGTTGTGGCCTCTCCCGTTGCAGAGCACAGGCTCCGGACGCGCAGGCTCAGTGGCCATGGCTCACGGGCCCAGCCGCTCCGCGGCATGTGGGATCTTCCCGGACCGGGGCACGAACCCGTGTCCCCTGCATTGGCAGGCGGACTCTCAACCACTGCGCCACCAGGGAAGCCCTGGGCACTAGATCTTTAATGATGCTACTCACAATCCCCTTAGCTTTGGGGGGCCACACTTCCCAGATTTCTGTTTTGAAACAACAGAAACCAGTTCGGACTAATTTAAATAGAAAGGGATTCATTAGAGGCTATTGAGTGTGTCATGGGTTCTCTGGGAGAGCCAGAGAACCAGGCCCAAAGGCCACACCCAGCCAGGGACGACGCCCCAAATCACACACCAGAAGCGGCTTGGTGCGGACACCCCCACTGACGCCCTGGCCAGACCCCTCATCTCATGCCAACTCTGGACGCCAGGTGCTGCCAACACAACTGTTACAGCCGCACCCCCTGCATCCCCACGAAGCTGGGAAAGCTGGGGCAGCATTGTCAGCATCTGTGCTGGGAAGGGCCTGCCTCCGAAGATGGGGTGGGGGAAGGGAGCAAGGCCCTGGACAGAGGAAGGGGGTTCAGGTGCTGGGCATCCCAAAGGGTGACAGGGTCTTGAACTTCTCCATGCTGCACCCCAGATGACATCCCTTTAGCACCCACTAGATGCCACCTGGACTCTGGGCACCCACGGTTTTCTCATTTGGTTCTCATGACAACCTGTGAGAAGGTGCAGTCATCCCTTTTCTCCCGGTGGTTCCCGTGGTGCCCGGCATCCTGCATCACTCCACTTCAGAAGAAAGGGAGGAGGCTCCGTGGGGGCTGCTGGGAGGGCCTCAGGCTGCTGCCCACCCTGACCCCATCCCCACTGACACGCGAGGCCCTTTCCTCTGCACTGCCCGGTCCCTGGCCCAGTGTCCTCACAGCACAGCCTCTGAGCACAGGGACTCTTGGGGCAGAATGGGGTCTACACAGAGGATTCAGCCAGGGAGGCAGCCGAGCTTCCAGCACTTTCCCAGAAACCAGACTCTGGGGAGGGAGGGAGTCAGAGGGTGGGACGGGGAGGGGAGCTCAGCCTGGCTCCACCATCAGTCCAGACCCTCCATCTATGGGGGGGCTACAGAGGGGATCCCTTTCCTAAGTGGACCACTGCTGTCATTTCCTATTTCCCTCATTCATTCATTCATTCATTCATTCAGTCGGTCAGTCATCTGCTTATGTAGTCAGCATTCAAGGACTGGTGCTGGGTGCTGGGGATCCATGGGAAAACCAACTGCCCTCAAGGGGTTCACAGTCAAAGGAAAGAGATGGACATCAAAGCGCAAGTAAGTGCTACAGCAGAGAAATGAATGAGGAATACAGAGGAGGGAGGGGGCCCAGGAAATTCAAAGAGGAAGTAACATTTGAGCTGGCTTTCAAAGGATGCACAGGTGTGCATGATGTGGTCCAGCTGGGAAGGGGATGCTCCCAGTGGAGGGGGCAGCCTGAGCAAAGGTGTGGGGAGTGATGAAGGCTGGAGTGTTCTGGAAACATCCAAGAGGGAGGTGTCAGAGGCCTATGGTACCTGAGCCTGCAAGGGCAGATGAGAACCAGCCAACGAAGGGTCTTGACTGCTGGGAGGGAGCTCGCATGTTCTCCTGGGCAGGGTTTGGAGAACAAGAGTGACGTGGATGGACTTGGGTGCTGCAAATTCAGTGGGTTGACATTTTGAGATGTTAGCATGTGGGTCTCCTTCCCACCCTGAACTTCCTGTGCCCCTAACCCATGTCATTTGAATCGAGTATCCCTGCCCACATATTTTTAGGGACCTACAAAATGTTTCAATTTCTTTTAGATTCAGAATGAAGAATGAATAGGAATGAATCTGTAACAATGAATCCAGCCTGGATTGCATCCATCTCTATACCAAAGTGGTCGTAAAATATAAGTTTTAAGATCTTGACCCACGCTAGCAAAAGTGCCTAAGCCTCGTGAAAGTCTTAGTGCTCCTGGCACAGGACAGGAGGCAGCTCTTGAGTTTCGAAGCATGTCTATGAAATTCACGGCAAATCAGTAGTGCAGAAAGAAAAAAGTGTTTGAATTGCAGAGTCTGGGTTTTTGAGCATCAGAGGAGACTTGGAAGGGCTGGGAGGACCAGCTGCCCCTCCAGCCTCTGCCAGGGATGCAGAAAGAGGCTTAGACAAAGGTGAGCCCCCTGGGTGCTACCCCAGGGAGGGGGTCGGATCCGAATTGGCTGAGATGAGAAGTGAGGGTCTGATCAAGATTACATTGAGTGATGATAGGAAATTAAAATTTTATTTCTGGATCTCCTGAGCTTGTGTACTGCATGCCTTGCCCATCACACAGGACTATTTTTGGAGCTGCATCAGCCAGGGCTCCACTCCACACCCCAATAAACATTTTAAAATGCACCCAATGGAGTGTGTGTGGGGGGAAATGAGGGGTGGTCCAAAGGTACAAACTTCCAGTTATAAGATAAATAAGTCCTGGGGAGGTGATGTACAGTGACTATGCTGTGTTGTATGTTTGAAAGTTGCAAAGAGAGTAGATCTTAAAAGTTCTCCTCACAAGAAAAAACTTGCAACTATATGTGGTGATGGATGTAAGCTATTGTGGTGGTCATTTCCCAGTCCATACCTATATCAAATCATTAACCGACAACAAATGTTGAGTGTCAATGATATCTCAGTAAAACTGGAAAATAAAATTTTAAAAAGGCACCCAGGGCTTCCCTGGTGGCACAGTGGTTGAGAAGCTGCCTGCCAATGCAGGGGACACGGGTTCGGGCCCTGGTCCGGGAGGATCCCACATGCCGCGGAGCAACTAGGCCCGTGTGCCACAACTGCTGAGCCTGCGCTCTGGAGCCTGTGGGCCTCAACTGCTGGGCCTGCGTGCCACAGCTGCTGAAGCCCGCACGCCTGGAGCCTGTGCTCTGCAACGAGAGAGGCCACTGTGATGAGAAGCACCACAGTGAAGAGTAGCCCCCTGTTCCCACAACTAGAGAAAGCCTGTGCGCAGCAATGAAGACCCAATGCAGCCAAAAATAAATAAATAAATAAATATTTTAAAAAGGCACCCATACCATGTTCCTCAAAAGATTAAAAATAGGATTATCATATAATTCAGCAATCCTACTTCTGGGTATATTTCCAAAAGAAATGAAAACAGGGGTTTTCACACCCTTGTTCTTTGCAGCTTTTTTTCACAGTAGTCAAGAGGTAGAAGCCATCTAAGTGTCCACTGATGGATAAATGGATAAAGATAATGTGGTCTATACACATACAGCAGAATATGATTCAGCCTTTAAAAAGGAAGAAATCCAGGGCTTCCCTGGTGGCGCAGTGGTTGGGAGTCCACCTGCCAATGCAGGGTACGCGGGTTCATCCCCCAGTCCGGGAAGATCCCACATGCCGCGGAGCGGCTGGGCCCGTGAGCCATGGCCGCTGAGTCTGCGCATCCGGAGCCTGTGCTCCACAACGGGAGAGGCCACAACAGTGAGAGGCCCGCGTACTGCAAAAAAAAAAAAAAAAAAAAAGAAGCCTGATTTCTAACTTGGGGAAGATGGTGCTTTGGGACTCGAGTCTACCATCTTCTCAGTCTGCTGGCTTTTGGAATAAAGTCGCTATTCCTTGCCCCAGCAACTCATCTCTTGATTTAATGGCCTGCCCTGCAGTGAGCAGTACGGGCTCGGACTCGGTAACACCCACCGAGCACCAAAGCTGTGAAAGTGGAGAAGCTGACCTGGTGGCGTGGAGAGCCCTTTGAGCAGGGGTGAAGAGTGTGCTGGAGCCCTCCAGGAGCCGCCTCCCCATCCCATCCCACCCCCCTCCGCCAGCCATCTCCCCCGCCCCGCCCCCACCCACCCACCGCCTCACTGTGGCTCCAAGGCTCCTGGTGTCTGTCAGCCCAGCCAGGGCCTGTCCAGAGCTGGAGCAGGGAGGCGGTGGCGCCAGAAGCCACGACAAGTTTATGTTCTGGCTCCTGCTGTGCTGGCCCCATGCGGAGTCCCCTGTCCTGCCCACAGTCATGCTTCTCGCCTGGGAGCTGGCTGAGGCTCAGCCAGGGTTCTGGAGTTCAGGGTCTCCTCAGAATCACGCCGTGGCCCCCAGCCCTGGGCCATCTCTGCTCAGGGGGTGCCCTGAGAGCTGTGCCTGGCCCCATTGCCCCCACCTCCCAGCCCCAGCCCTGCTCCTTCAAGTCCAGCCTGGTGCCACCTCTTCCAAGAAGTCCACTCAGAACACGTCTACCCTCCATGGAAAGGGCGTGCCCTTGGTTGCTCCGAGAGGCTGGGGCAGAGATCTGGGCCCAAGACTCTGGATTCCCAACCCTCATCTTTCAAAACCCAGGACTCTTGGTTTTCCACTTGCCTTGCCTCATTTTTCCGCTTCGGGAAGGGGCAGTTTTCACCCACAGGGGCTGAGGCTGAGGGGCGTAAGTGACTGCAGCTCTGGGGAGGCCTCAGAGAAAGGGGACCTCTGAGCTCCTCCTGGCAACCCTGCTCAGCCACTGTTGGGAACCCCATGCCCACAGGGCACCTCAGGGACACTGGTCAGCAGCTGTGTGCTTGCCCTGCCCACCTAGGCTTCAGCCCAAGACCACTCTGGGCCACCTTGGGTTGCCCCGAGGGACCTTCAGTCCGGCCCCGCACAAGGGGTCCCTGGGGAGAACTGGCAGGGAGCAACATTCCACTTCGCTCTGCCCCCAGCGCAGTCAGGGTCTAGAACTTTCCCTCTGTCTCTGTATTTTCTCTTTCTGACTTCCTGTCTGTTTCTCTGCTTCTGTTTTTCTCCACTTGTTTCTCTGTCTTTTTCTCTGTCCTCCCAGGGAGATTGGAGGCCATGCTAGGAGTGGGTGACTTTGCCAAAATGCCTTTGCAGCAACTTGTCTACAAAACAGACATAACACCAGCCCTTTGTCCCGGAGTTGTGGTGAGGATCAAGGACCATGAGGCACGGCCCGCACATAGTAGGGGCTCGGTCTGTGGCTTCCCCGTCCATAAAAGGAGGATGATGGGAACGGCCCCTGGCTCCCGTGAGGACTAGTGAGAGGATGTTCCTGAAGTTCTCAGCACGGAAAAGTGCCTCTGCTGACATCAGCGAGCTCTACTCATAGCCATGCTATGAGGTGCCCCACTACCATTGCCTCACTTTACAGATTAGGCAAATGAGGCTCAGAAAGGCTGAGTTACTTGCCCACAGTCACACAGCAGGTCTTATTGTAGTAGTGTAGCCAGGATTTGAACTCCGTGGTCTGGCTCCAGGGTCCACGTGCTTTACTGTGGGCCTTGGTTTTAAACTTGTATTTAATGCTCTCTGACTAAATGGGGCAGGTGGGGGTGTCGAGATTGGCCTGGCAGGGGGAAGCTGGGAACAGAACCTGACCGGCCTGTGAATGACTCTCAGCCGGCCCCCTCCAGGCATCTCACAAGTGGCCGGTCCAGACCTCTTGGCACACCG
The DNA here is from genome assembly GCF_964165515.1 of Mesoplodon bidens. NCBI lineage: Eukaryota > Metazoa > Chordata > Mammalia > Artiodactyla > Ziphiidae > Mesoplodon > Mesoplodon bidens. Next base: position 36,702,223 of record NC_138171.1, read on the forward strand.
CTGTCACTCACTCGGCCTGGAGCCTGCCAGGCAGGGCTCCCCGTGGCCCCGGGCTCAGTCTAGAGCTCTGCACTCAGCCTCTGTGGGTCCATAGCTGGGCCCCTCTGACCCCTGTGTGTGGGGGTGCCCTTGCCCCCCCTCAGCACCTGCACCCAGCTCCCTCCCCCCACCCTGCTCCTCTCTGTGATCCACTTCCTCTGGCTTCCTCTCTAACTTACAGCAATGCCTGCGCTGCCCTATTCTCCTGGGTCCTGTCTCCTCCCAGAAGTCCTCTCTTGGGTCCCGGCTGAGACTTGGCATTGGGGAGGGGGGAGGACAGAAGGGTGGCATGAGGAGGCCTTTCCTCTGGGCAGGGACAGCTTCCCCGGGAGACACTGAGGGCAAGGGGCCTCCAGCTCATTACAATCCTTGAAGTCTGGGGAAGGGGAAGGGCACTGGCTCCAAAATACAAAAAAAAAAAAAAAACCCACAAATTTTAAAATAGTAAATGTTTACTTAAATTTCTTCTAAATGTCAGTTTCCTCCATTGTTAAATTTAGCATTTTAGGACATGTCACTGTGCTTGGAAACAATTTGTAGGTCACATTACATTCTCTCACTTTGGAAGAATCCCCAAGATTCCTAAGAATGCACGATGTTTGTGGAGAAATCAAGGCCAGCAGCAAATCAAATGAGCTCCTGGAATCCAAAGAGCTTCCAAAGCTAAACTATACAATTATTTTCAAATATTTTTACAGCCACAGAAATGCATATAAAGTTGGGGCATATGTGCATTTTTTTTTATTGTGGTGAAAAAGAAAACAAAAAACATGTAACATAAAATGTATCACCTTAACCATTTCGAGGGGCACAGCTCAGTACTGCTAAGTACGTTCATATTGCTGTGCAACCAGTCTTCCGAAGTTTATCATCTTGCAAAACAGAAACTCTATACCCATTAAACGACAACCCCCCATTCTCTCTCCCTGAGGCTCGAACCCTGGCAACCACCGTTCTACTTTCTATTTCTGAGTCTGACTGCACTAGACATCACATATCAGTAAAATTTATAGCATTTGTCTTTTGTGACTGGTTTATTTCACTTAGCATAATGTCCCCAAGGTTCATCCCTGTTGTAGCAGGTGTCCGGATTTCTTCCTTTTTTTTTTTTTTTTTTTTGCAGTACACGGGCCTCTCACTGCTGTGGCCTCTCCCGCCGCGGAGCACAGGCTCCGGACGCGCAGGCTCAGCGGCCATGGCTCACGGGCCCAGCCGCTCCGCGGCATGTGGGATCTTCCCGGACTGGGGGATGAACCCGCGTACCCTGCGTTGGCAGGTGGACTCCCAACCACTGCACCACCAGGGAAGACCATCAGGCTTCTTTTATACTAAAAGGGAAGGAGGTGAAGTCCTGGTTCCGGCCAGACTCCGGAGGGGATGTGTTAATTTCTTCCTTCCTGCAGTCATCCACAGGTGGGCGGGCCTGGTCAGGATGTTCCCCGTGAGCTAATCAAAGGTATTTTAGCTTAACGCTCATTACCTAGGAGGCAGGGTTCCCAGAGATGGGCCATTATGTATAATATAAGCATATAGGCAACATCTCTTTAGTGATTAACTTGTAATAGAATACAAGGTCCTTTCCTATTACCTGGGCACTTGGGACCCTGGCCTCTGGGCGCCCTTTAGCCCTCAGCTCACCGGGGTCCCCCTGCCCTCAACAGGACCTCCATTGCCCCTCCTAGCATCCCTGGGACCTTCTGTGTGACTGTCCCCTCCGTCCCCTGCTGGTCTCCACCCATGTCTCTCTGGCCTGTGCCTGAGTGAGGGACAGCCAGGCTGACGGTGTGTTCAGTACAGAAGGACCAGGCCTCCCAAGGCAGCAGACAGCTCCCCACCCCCCAAGCTCCCCAGGGGCAGAGGCCTCTGTCCCCTGCCGTGGCCACAGTGGCACACAGTGACAGATACTTGCTGAATAAACATGGACTCCTTTTCTTACAGTAAAACGCACATTTAAAAAAAAATTTTTTTTTGGCTGCATTGGGTCTTCGTTGCTGCGTGCAAGGGCTTTCTCCAGTTGTGGCAAGTGGGGGCTACTCTTTGTTGCGGTGCACGGGCTTCTCACTGCAGTGGCTTCTCTTGTTGCGGAGCTTGGGCTCTAGGCGCACGGGCTTCAGTAGTTGTGGTGCACGGGCTCTAGGGCGCAGCCTCAGTAGTTGTGGCGCACAGGCTTAGTTGCTCCACGGCATGTGGGATCTTCCTGGACCAGGGCTTGAACCTGTGTCCCCTGCATTGGCAGGCGGATTCTTAACCACTGTGCCACCAGGGAAGCCCAAAAGGACACATCTTAAGTGAACAGCTTGATGGATTTTTACACAGGTATACACCTGGGTAACCATCACCCAGATGGAGATCTAGAACATATGCAGCCTCCAGCATACTTTCTCGTGCCCCAGTCCAGGGACAACCTCTACCCCAGCTTGATCACCCCTGGTTAGTCTTGTCTGGTTCTGATCTCCCTACGGATGGGATCACACAGTGCAGATTCCTCTGCGTCAGGCTTCACTCAGTGTAATAAAGTCCAGGACAGTCACCCACATGGTTGCCTGGGTCAACTCTCCACACTTCATCATTGCTGAATAGCATTCCACAGTGTGGATGGAGCTCCTACAATGCCCTTCGCCTATGGACGGACCTCTGTACTGTGTCCACTTTGGGCCTGTTATGAATACGGCTGCCATGAGCATTCTTGGATATGACTTCTGCTGGACAAGAGCGCAAGTTTCTCTCTATAGAGGAAATACCATGAGCAGAACTGCTGGGTCCTAGGGGGACATGAGAACACTGAGTCCTAAGCAGGTAAGTTCTTGCTGTCCCTCTGTGGGCATGTCACACCTGTCCCCACTCTCTCCGCAGTGGACCCACTGTGTTGCACCGCCCAATAGCAGAAACTCTAGATCCTTTGGTCTTATTTGGGAGAGCTGGACAGCTGTCCTGACCTCACTCCTGCCATCCCTGTGGGCCCAGGGGCCCCTTTCACAGCGGAAGGGGCCACTGGCTTGGTCAGCAAGGAGAGAGCCCTCTCCCCTAAGAGGGCACAGAACTTTCTTCCTGCAGGCTGGAATGCTTCCCATGGCACTTCGGGACTGCCTACTTGGGGTCTGTCCCTCTGTTTTGGCCACCTTGTTCCCATAGGACAGGGGGCTGTGGTCAAGCTCTTCCTGTCCCTGGTGCCCAGCATGCAGCCCAGGCAGGATGACAGGCAGCCGGGGATGCACAGAAAGGTGGGATGGGAGAGAACAGCCTGAGATAAATGTCCCCACCTTGGGGACTGAGCCTGGAGGTATAGGCTCGAGGTCCAGTCTGCCTGCAGCTTTTAACTCCTTGGGGCTTTGCTGTGGGCTTGGCGTCCCTCCGGGGTCCAGGTGGCATTGAGAACCTGCTCTTCCCTTCACCCCGCCAACTGCGCCTTAGATGTAAAGCAGCCCAGCTGCGGACAACCACAGCCATATCGGTCACTTTCCCCAGGCCCCAGGAGTCCACTTCCCAAACAGCCCAGGCTGGAGTAGGTCCACGGTGGGAAGAGAAGGGGTCTCCTGCCCTGTCGAGGCAGAGAAGGCCTCCGGTCAATGTCTCTGACATTCTCAGAGACTCCTCAGGGGCCTGGTGGCTGGGCAGAAGGGCCTAGCTGTGGCCCTGGGACAGCGGGCGGTCAGGCTCCGTAAGAAGAGGTGCTGTCTCCCACCCTGCCCTTGGCCCTCAGCCCAGATCCAGGTTCCTCTCTTCCCAGAACTTCATCCCCCTGAGTGGTGTTGCGTGCTTTACCCTCATTAACCTCCGGAACCTTCCAGAAAGAAGTGGAAATGCCCGGCCTTATCCTCCCACTGAGGAAGCTGGGGGTGGGGTGGGGAGGAGGACGGGGGACCACCCTGGCTGCTGCCCAGACCAGAGGCAGGGTTGGGGAGCTGACCACCCCTGCCTTCCCCCCAGGGGCCCTGCAGCCCCCTCTGCTCCCCTCCAGCGGAGTTCTGAGACCCTTCCCGCTCCACCCCAGCTGGATTCCCATCCTGTGTTTTCTACCCTGGTGGCACCTACCACAACCCCCATTTCTTCATCTGTAAAATGAGGCTAACCATGGGATTGCCCCAAGGATTTGGGGGTTCATGTACGTGAATTGTTCAGACCCGTTCCTGGTGCCCAGTAGGTGCTGGACAAGGATCAGCCCCTCCTGAGTCACTGTGTCCTCTGCGCGTGGCCTTCGCTCTCTTGGGCTGGAGTGACTGGGTGGGGTGCAGGGATTGAGGAAGGGGGGGTGAGTATCCCGGTCTCTGTTCTCGCTGCTCCCCCCATCTGTCTCTCTCAGTCCCTTCATCCCATGAGGGATGGATGGAGAGGCAGCCTCATGGGCAGCCAGGAGATATTCTTGGAGTCCTTGAGATTCAGAGGGGAAAAAAACTTGTTGTGGAAGAAGTCACAGGTGGCCACAAGAAGGCGACATTTGAGCTGGGCTTGAAGGATCCAGGAGGATTTGGGCTCCAGGTGAAGGGTCCGGGAGGTGGGAACAGCAGCAGGAGGGCAAAAGGAAGAGCGTTTGTGAACCCTGAGTCATCAGGATGACACCGGAACCTCGGGCCTGACTCTGGGCAGCTCAAACCCGCCTAGCAAGCGACACGGCTCCCGGCTCCCGCAACACCACGTTCCCAGCAACCCTGAAAGTCCCCAGGGCCACCAGCGAGCAGCCTGCACCTAGGCCTGGGGTTAACCGATGGGTCCTGGGAGGGTGGAGGAGGCCACGCCCTCTGCCTGGACTGTCCTCCTGGGAGGGGCCTCCCAACAGGGTGGCTAGGACCCTGGAGACACCCTTCTCTCAGGTCACACCCTTGCATCTTTGTGTCCCAGGTGGAAATGTCCCCCAGGGAGCTTAGGCTGATGGGCTCGGACCCAGAAGCAGCCCACCCCCCAGACTCCAGATGAGCTGATTCCTTCCTCTCCCGGGCCTCATAGCCCCTCCTGCCTGCCTGCTGCCAGCACCGCCTAGGTCTTCAGACTCTTCTGTGTGAGCCAGCATTCCCAGGAGAGCCCCAGATCCATGCCAAAGAGGGGGTGCAAACACACACTTGTGGGGAAGGGGGGGCAGAACAGTCCACTGGGGCCACCTGGGCTCCTGCCTCAGGGGACAACCAGGTGTCTGGAGAGGAGCCAGGGCATGGAGATGGGGAGCCTGGAGGCTGCAAAGGGCATTGGGGGAGGGGCCCGGGGTGACCCCTCTGTACCTGCCGGTTGGGGTGATGGGCTGTGAACTGTCCCCATCCCTGACACACAGTCTTTCTCCCTCGTCCTTCTGCTTCATTTTTGCCCTTTTCCCCTACTGAGCCCAAACCTGGAACAGGAGCCAGTTTTCTGATTTTATCTTGTGTTTATTGCGAAACGGTTGTGTCCACCTCTCAGCTCAGACAGCTTCCCCCCAGGGAGTGAGAGAGTTCTCATGGCTTGTCAGAGTTAAAAACAGAGACAAAAGATTGTAGTCAGAGGCAGAGAAACATAAGAGGGGAGGATACAGAGAGAGAGAGAGCGCGCCAGAAAAACGGGCAGAAAGGCAGCGGGATACAGCAGGTCCTCTGCCCCGATCTATTTGTCCATTTATCAGGTGACATGTGGTGCCACTTCATGGCTCAAGGCCATCGTCCCTGAGTCTGTTTTCCTCAGGCTTGTGCGCCTGAGAGCTGGAGGGCTGAGTGGGTTGATGTGCCGCACGCTGTGGTGTGTCACCCCACCAGGCCCTGACCCCGGCAGCAGTGTCAGCGATCTCCATCCCATGATGGCCCCCTTGCTATCTCTGTGCAAGTCTACCTCTCACTGATGCAGTCCTTGAGGGCCAGCACTGAAGTCAGTGACTGTCCCCTGAGTGTGGGAATGAATGAATGAGTGAATGAATGAACACGGAGGGACTGAGTGACCTGAGGACCCTACCACTCATCTCTTCCATCCTTTTCATGGATGAGAAAATTGAGGAGGGTCAGACAGGATGCCAGGGCTGGGGCCCGGATATGGACCCTCCTAGGGCCCTGGCAGCTCCGGGGCACTGCTCCGCACAGCTTTCCCTGAGAGCAGGTCCCATGACACGGCTCCGGAGCCGAGGCACCCTCTCTGCTCCATAGGGATCGCCATCAGCAGCTCTATGGGGCCAGCCACCCTGGCTCGGGCCTTCCGTTCCAGCCAGTCCTGGACTCCCAGGCCCCAGAAGAGCCCAGGGAAGCAAGGCCAGGCACAGCTGAGGTTCCACGGGGAGCCTGGGTTGGTTGAGGGTGGGGCATCCCACCAGCCCCGGGCTGGGCTCTGAGCTCAGCCCTGGGCATGTCCCAGGGAGCTGGCTTAAACTTTGTGGCCAGGCTGTGCCTGTCACAGAAAGTGGTGCATGTCCCCCGTGGGGGCCTGTGGTCTGGGACAGAGGTTGATTGGGGTCATCTCCAGAACTCAGCTCAGGGGCTGGAGGGCCAGGGAACCAGGAGGGGTTTTGGGGCCGGAGGCAGCTCTAGGTTTGGCTGTGGGGTAACGTGGTGGCCTGAAGGCCCTCTGGGATATCTGGTCAGAGGCAGCCAGGATTGCTGTCCTCCACGACTCAGGGGTCAGCTCCTGCAGAGCCCCCTCTGCACGCCCAGCCCTGGCCTCAGGCAGCCCCCCGCCTGGGACAGGACTCTGTGGCCCCTTTCTCTAGTCTGGAGCCCACAAAGGTAGGGAAAGATCTGATTCCACAGGATCAGCACAAAGGCGGCCTGTGCCCCCTCTGTGATGTTGTGATATATAATAAGTAATACACGTTTGGTCTTTGTCCCGTTTTCTGGCACAGAGCTCTTAAAACCCTTGGAATTTTCTGAGTGCTGGTGTGAGAGGAGCATCTTCTGTTATCCATAAGGGGAGCCCCTTTCAACCATGCCTGAGTTTATGCTAATAAGGTGACTCTGGGTGGGCCCCTGGATAGCTTTTTTTTTTTTAAATTTTTTGGCTGCCCCACGCAGCTTGCAGGATCTTAGTTCCCTGACTAGGGATCGAACCCGAGCCCTTGGCAGTGAAAGTGTGGCGTCCTAACCACTGGACCACCAGGGAATTCCCCCTAGAGAGCTTTAGGATGGAACCAACCATATGACTAAAGGGCTGGAACTTTCAGCCCTATCCCCCCACTCCTCCTAAGCAACCTCCAGGGAGGGCACTGGGGTTGGTTCAATCATCAATGGCCAATGATTTAATCAACTGTGCCTAGGTCATGGAACCTCCATAAAGACCCTAGACAATGGGGTTTGGAGAACTTCCGGGTGGATGAACACACAGAGGTGCTGGGAGGTGGTGCACCCAGAGAGGGCGTGGAAGCTCAGCGCCCCCCCCCCCATACCTCACCCTGTGCATCTCTTCTAGTTGGCTGTTCCTGAGTTGTATCCTTTATAATAATCTAGTAATAGTAAGTGAACTGTTTTCCCGAGTTTTGTAAGCCGTTCTAGTAAATTATGGAATCTGAGGAGGGGGTCATGGGAATAAGCTATTTGTAACCAAGTTGAATAGATTTTATTTTGGCATGGCCAAAATAAAAATAAAAAACAAACAGAAAAACCCCATTTGGTGTCAGAAGTGCTGTGAGTAAAAAACAGATCATAGTACCCTGTAAGGCCATTCTTGGCCCCTCTCTGTCCTGCTCTGGACCCAGGTCCAGCTGGCACATGGACCACACCGTCCAGACCCCCCACCCTCTTGCTTCTGGTTAGGTGTGGTCAGCACGTGATCAGAAGGCCAGAGGAGAAAGGCCGAGGTATTTAGTCCCCCGGCTCCCTCTACCTACAGCCCCCTGCTCCTGCCAGGCAGACCCTTGCCCATGGTTCCTGCTCACTGGCTCTGGAAACGCCACCAGCCCTTCAGGGACAGGAGTGCTTATGGCCCCATCGGTGCCCTGGGTCCCCAGGGACCAGGTGTGCTGCCCACACCTTTGTAAATGCTTTCAATTGCCCCATTAGACAGTGTGCCATCTGTTTCCTGCCAGTGTCCGACCCATACTGGGTGCTGGTGGAGTGCAGGGCCTTAGAGTTACCCAGTTCAACCTTCGCTTTTACATTAAGGGGAAAACAGGCCCAGAGAGGGTAAGTGATCTGTCCAAGGTCACCCAGCCCCAGGGTCGGGGCTCATGGCTGCTCTGGAAAGGCTGTGGAGAGATCAAGGCTTAGCTGGGCAGAGGCTGGAATTCTGTGTGCCCCCCTCCCCTCCCTGCCCCTCCCGGGCTGGTCATGTGACCATTTCCTCCACAGCAAGAGCCAGATGTGTGTGCACCAGCTTAATAAACCCATTAGGGCCATTTGCACCACCCAGACACAGGCACCTGGGCATGCAGCCAGAGCCCTCCTTCCCTGCCCCATGCCCCAGGGGGTGAGGCCCTTCACGTAGCAAGGGGCATCCCTTGGTCTCCCTGCGGTCCCTCACCCCACCCTCCAGCTGTCCCCAACCTGCCCACCCAGCAGTCACCGTGGTTTCCAGGCCTTTGTACAAGCCGCTGCTCCTGCCTGGGTCCCCTTCCCGGGTCCACCTGTCACAGTGCGGCCCCTCCTCCAAGGCCACTGCCTGCTCAGGAAGCCTCCTCCGGCCCTCAAACCTCTGCACTCCCTCCATCCCTTGTGCTGGCTGGTTTCCCCTCCTCTCCCACACAGCGGTGGGTGACCTGAGGACAGAACCTTGCTGGGTCATCTTGGCCCCAGGGGGGCCTGGCCTGGAGTGGAGTGGATGATGACAGGTGCTTGGTGCCCTGCATTAGGTTTGGGGCCTGAGTCTGAGCCCAGGCATCTCCAGGAGCTGCAGCTTCTCACGCACTTCCATGCCCCCCACCCCGGAGTGAGCACAGAGGTCGGGGTGAAGCCTAGAAGCTCTAAGTCCTCCAGCCAGGAGGAGAGGCCAGATGGAAGGAGACCACAAAGGGGGAGGCGGGGGAACTTCCCTGGTGGTCCGGTGGTTAAGACTTGGCGCTCCCAATGCAGGGAGCCCCGGTTGGATCCTGGGTCAGGGAACTAGATCCCGCATGCGGGAACTAGATCCCGCATGCAGCAACTAAGCCCGCACGCGGCAACGAAGATCCCGTGTGCCGCAACTGAGACCTGGTGCAGCCAAATAAATAAATAAATAAATATTTAAAAACAGAAGAAGAGGGCTTCCCTGGTGGCGCAGTGGTTGAGAGTCCGCCTGCCGATGCAGGGGACACGGGTTCGTGCCCCGGTCTGGGAGGATCCCACATGCCGCGGAGCGGTTGGGCCCGTGAGCCATGGCCGTTGAGCCTGCGCGTCCGGAGCCTGTGCTCCGCAACGGGAGAGGCCACAACAGTGAGAGGCCCACGTACAGCAAAAAAAAAAAAAAAAAAAAAAAAAAAAACAGAAGAAGAAGAGGAGGTGGGGGGCGGGGGGTGGGGGATGGCAGCAAGTGCCAGACACGTAGGGCGGGTGAACATGATCACCTCCTTGGTTTAGCCTCATCGGGCCCAGTGGGACCACTGGAATCATCCTCACTTTACAGACAGGGCCATTGAGGCCAGAAGAGAGGCTTGCCCTGCCCCAATGGCTCAGCTGGCCTAGGACCCTGGGCTTCACCCCCAGTTACTGTATCCTCCCAAGAGGAGCTGGGGACAGGGATGCAGGGAGACTGCCCAGGTGTACAATGACACAGCCATTCAGGGGCCTGTCCCCAATAATGGGGGCATTTATTTCTGACAGGGACAGGCCCAAGCTTTGGACTAAGGACAGCCTCCCCCACCTTCCTTATTTGGAAACACTCTCTCCCAGGGCTCTGAAGCAGCAGGGCGAGCCCCCAGCCCATGCTCTGCAGCCTGGACCGGGGGCAAGGCAGAGGGGCAGATGGGGGCTCCCTGGAGCCTCTCAGGAGCCCCCCTCGGCTGAAGGGCTGATATGTGGTGGGTGTTCTATCTTCTCATGCACGCCAGCTCCCCTGGGCCAGAGATGGACGTGCTCCCACAGGTGTCGTAGCTGGGTGGGGGGGAGAGATGGAGAGAATGAAGAATATAGGGCCTCATGGACATCCGATGGCTACTGCCTAGAGGTTGGGGCGCTAGTCCTCTAAACCTCACAAATCCATCTCTGTCTCCCTGCCCTTTGTCATCACCCCACCGCAACGCTCCCCTCCCCCACTCCCCACACCCAGGATGCCCCTAAAACACCATCTGCCTGTTTCCCCTGATCACATCTGGCCACTGGCTCTCTCTGGCCTTCAGCATACAGCCCATTTCCTCAGCTGGGAATCAAGGCCCAGGCCTTCCTGGCAACTCTTCTGCCCCCAGACCCTCCCCGCCTGCTTCCCTCCCCCTCCTCTCCAAATCCTCGTCGGAGACCAGATGTCCCTTTCCTCCAGGAAGCCTGGTGGACACCCCCTCCCCACCAGGCCCCAGATGAAGCCTTGAGCGCTCAAGTCAAAGCTCAGCACTTGGATTAAAAGCAATTCACCGCCACCTGGATGTCTTCCACCTGGAGCATCTGCTCTGCGCTCCCACTCGCAATTCCAGCTCTTGCCACCAGGGGGCAGATGGTGAGCACTCAGAAAATGTGGCCCCACCCACCCCCCCAACCCCTCATCAGGTGTCAGGCAGAGGGACAAGAGAGGGAGGGGTTAATGCACACCCCACCCCCACCTAGAGGTTCTAGAACCTTGGGGATCCCTTGATCAATAATTGTTAGCCCTGTTCCGCCTTAAGGGAAAACCCTTCCAGCAGAACAAGCTGGGCTGGGGGCCTGGGCTGGGGGCCTGGGCCGGGGCGTGGGGAAGGGATAGAGGTGGCCCAGGAGAGGGACTCCACCCTTCCCAGGGCAGTCCCGACCCTGTCCACTTACCAGGTGTAGATGAGGAGGGTGAGGCGGGCGGTGAGGAGGATGGCCAGCAGGACCAACAGGATGGCAACGATGACCACGGTGCCCGCGCTCTGGGGCCCTGGGGCAGCCGGGAGTGCCTCAGCTGAGGGTGTGAGGGGGTCCACAGGCAGGTGGGGTGAGAAGGGAGGAAAGAGATCTGACCTGAGAAGGGGGACCTGGAACAGGCTCCAGACCAACCACCCATCACAGCAGCCCAAGGTGGGCGGGGCATGCAGGCGGCCTGGGGAGGGGCACCTGCAGACAGCAGGATGGTAATGGTGGCTCTGACTGACTGGGGGCTGGCCCATTCCTCCCCACCCCACCCAGTCCTCAGGAGCCCCCAGGTCCCTGGGCCCCCAGCCCTAGAGTTTGACCTGCACACCTGGCCCCATACCTTGCTGCAGGCGGGTCTCACTGGACCACTCTGTCTCAGCCATGGGTCCCCTGTCTCTCACCACCAGAAATTTCACTCTGAACAGGAGACCCAGCATTGGGGATGGGGGGGTCCCCAGGACCTGAAACCATCCAACCCTGGTGCCTGTCAGTCTGTCCCCCTGACTCCCAGGGCCTGGGGGGAACAGCCTAGAGCTAAAAGCACAGTCTTAGAGTCCACCGGAAGGGGCTCCATCACAGCTGTGACTGGGATGTCTCAGCTGTGTGGCCTTGGGTGCATCCCTTGCCTTCTCTGGGACCCTTAGGGTCCTCTCTTGGGAAATGTGTGTGGAGCAGACTAGATGCCTCAGCACAGAACATCAGTGAATCAAGGCCTGAATGAGGAGAGATGGGGCCAGGGCCCACCACTCTGCCTGGATGGGGAGACTCCACCCACATGGTCCACATGGCCCATGGGGGCGGGGGCTCAAGTTGGGGGCCCTCTGCTCAAGAAGACGGAAGAATTCACCGCGGACTCCCGGGCCCCAGCCCCCTCCTCCTAATGGCAGAACTGGAGCCAGGAACCCAGGCACTCAGCTGGGAGCCACCCAGGCTCAGGTCTGGACACAGGCAGGAGCCCTCCCACCCCAGCGCGGGGCTGGCCACTCACCGGTAGGGGCCCGGGCCCGGCAGGGGGTGGTGGCAGCCCCTTGTCATCGGGGAGCAGCGGGTATCGTTGGCGACACGGAGGACCCGGAGCTCGTTGCCGGGCTGGCCGCCTGGGTAGAGTGCTCAGTTGGCCCTCAGCGTGACATAGTAGCCCCTCTGGGGCAAGTTGGCAGGGACTGGGGTGTCCTCCACCCTCTGTGGGGCAGTGAAGCTCTGGGTGGCTGAGGGTGGCACCGAGGGTCAGAAGGTGGGGGATGCATGGGCTCTACCCCATCCCGCCAGGCCAGACAGCCTCTGGCCACATCCCCAGCAGCACCTACCCCTGCTCCCTTCAGGCCCGCCTGCCCATTTCACAGAGGGGAAAGTGAGGCCTGCCCCGGCAGCACCCACCATTGCTGTGGGCCAACACCAGCCAGATGGCATCAAAGTCGGCGATGTTAAGGTGACTGAACTGGCCCCGCGGCTGCTCCAGTGTGAAGGTGGACTGGGTAAGTCTCCCTGCCAGGGTGGCGCTTGAGAGCTGGGGCGCATAGCTGATGCGCTCTGGGGCCGGTGCGGGCAGAGAGAAGAGGCTCAACAGCATGACCAAGTCCCCAGTGCCTCGTCTGGGGGGGACAGGCTCATGGCCCTGGAAGCCCCCGTCAGTGGGAGGAGTTAGGGCTTTTCCTGGGAGCTCTGGTCAGGCGTTAACCAGGATTGCTCCTTGGCACTTCCGTGTCCAGCCCCTGGCCCCTGCCTTGGGAGCCTATTAGGGGTGGGCACCGTCGGAGGTCGGGGGAGGCCTTGCCCCCCTGCATCACCGGGGTCTCAGTGATGGGCAGGGCCTGGGGAAGGAGGACAGGTGGAGGCACAGGAGACCCTTCCCCAGCTGCATGCACAGTTCTTCTGGGGGAGGCATCTTAGGTCTTGCTGGGGTGACACTCAGATTTGGGGGAGCCTGAGCCCAAGCCCAAACCCTAGGCTGGGCTCTTGACAGAGCCCAGTGACCTTGAGCTCTGACACTCTGCAGGCCTCAGTTTACCCAGCTCTCAAGTCCCCCCCCAGCTCCATGCACACAGTCCAGGTTGGTTTGCTTGATGAGAGGAATGAATGGCTTGGTGTCGGGGGGTGGGCGGGGGGTGACACGGGAAGACCCTAGGCCCGGTGGTGGGCCTCGAGGAAGTGTCCTGGCTCAGATCCTAGGGCGGTCTCCCCTCCCCACCCAGCGCTCTGCACTGCCCACCCCACCCCAAGGCTCCCTCCCCTTAGAGAACGTGTCCCCCTCTCAGCCACTCACAGCCCCTCACAGCCCTGTCTAGTCTTGCTGCTCTGCCTGGAGGGCTCAGAACCCCTAACTCCTCTCCAGGCCCCCTGAGGTGTCCCTCAGCCCCAGATACTGGAGAGCAGAAGAAAGATGAGGTGGGCTTTATGGAAGTCTCCAGAACCCTCTCCCTCTTTCAGTTCAGTTCAATGCAATTCATTTCCATTTAATTCAGCTCAACCCCAAGGGTTCAGGGCTAGAACCCTCCTCTCTCAGAGCTCCTGGCTCTAATGCTGAGGCCCAGGGAACACGGCATACAGCAGGTACTTAATATTTGCTTAAAAGAGAGGAAAGACATGGAGCAGCAGAGATGGGGGCATGGGGGCTGCATCTCTAAGTCTCTCCAGTTTGAGAGCCTGACAGTGAACAATGCCTGTAGACCCCCTTGGAGAGCTTCTTTTGGGGTAAGTGTTACCCTTGAAGACTTCTTTAAACCTCTCCTTGGGGCCGTGGAGGAGGGGAAGGAGGGGAAGGAGGGAGCCATTTGGTGAGAATGGGGCTCAGGAGGCACAGAGATGAGAAGCCCAGAGAGAGGGAGGACGCATTCCTTGCTCCCAATCTTGGGGCAGGGGGTAGGGGGACAGGTGTCTGTCTTGTGACCTCTTCTGGTGGGCTGTCTCCCCTGACCCACCTGGGACCCCGTCCCCAGACTCGGGGCTCAGGAGGCGGCCGGGGGAGGTGGGGTCTCTCTTCCTGAAGCCTGAAGCATAGTGGGCACCCCTGTCCTGCCCGACCCTCTCTCACCCAGACTCATCCCCGGATGGAGGCAGGTCAGCAGCAGCAACAGTGCCATCAGAAGAGAAGACTGTCCCCCCCTGAGCCTCACGGCCAGGCCAAGCGTCCAACTGTCTGTCTGTCCGAGGGTCTGTCTGCAGCATCCAGAGCCCCAGAGGCTCCGTTGTGCGTGCTGGGCTGGGGGAGGCTGCTTCTGGCACCTCCTGCTGCCCCTCCTGCGTGCCCCCTTTCTCCCAGACAACTGGTTGGACAGGCTTAGGGGCTGAATCTGCTGGCCCCAAGGATTTGGCATTGCAAGGGAGGGGCCTGAAAAGGAAAACTGCACACACACACACACAACCCCGCTCCAGGAGGGCCTGGCTAGGGAGGGGCCACGGAAAGAGGAGCCAGCCCTGGGGTCCAGGCAGCCCCAGGGACAGCCCTGCCGCGCCTTGTGGAATCTCCTCATCCAAACGGTCCCCCAACCTGGCGACCACGGCCCCCCACGGCCCCCCTCTGCAGAAGGCAGTTATCCTCATTTCTCAGACGAGGCATAGAGTGGAGAAAGGGGCTTGTCCAAGATCACGCAGCCAGCCGGGCCAGACCCAGAACTGGAGCATCACCCCCAAGGCAAGCCTACGGGCACTCCCTCCCTGCTGTCTCCCTACCGCCTGGCCCCGGAAGGGGGTTCCCCAACCTCACCCTCCCTCCTCTCCTTATCCAGGTGACCTGCCCTCTCTCCTTCCTCCATCTCTGGCCACTGCCAGAGCAGGGCAATCCCTCCTCGAGACAGAAGGTGCCCGGATGGGGCCCAGGGCCGGCGGGCAGAGCATGTACCGACCACCTCTCACCTGGACTGGAGCAGCAGACCCTCAGGGTGGTCCCCTGCCCCAAGCACCAGCCCCCACCCCTGCCGGCCCAGCTCCATACCTGACTGGAGCCACCCTCCTAAAACTCAAACTCCTTTGGGGAGCACTTAAAATTTTTTTTAAACAATTAATTATAAATATTCTTTAGTTATTAAAACACATTTAATTTATATCTCTATATAATCAAATATATAATCTATTTGATTACCAGCCCACCTGCATTATCTTCCTTTCTCAATATACTTAAACTGTGCAAATTGTTTATTGCAGTGAACTTCGCAAAAGGAAAATATTCCTACCCACACTATGTAATTACCTAGTAGGTTTTTTGTGACCAACTCTTTACTCGGACGAGCTAGTTCCAGACTTTTCAAGATTGAACATTACTGTATTTCACCAGTGATTGACTCAGCCCCAAAGGAACTGGGGGCCAAAAGCAGTGCGAAAAACTCGGGAAGGCAGACAAGGTCGGGGGAGTTCGGGTGTGCGCCTGGAGAGCCTCAACCAAAAGGCCACTGAGGAACTTCCCTGGTGGTCCAGTGGTTAAGAATCCGCCTTGCAATGCAGGGGAACTAAGATCCCACGTGCACCGCATCGAAGAGCCCGCACATTGCAACAAAAAAGATCCCGTGTGCCCAATGCAACCACAAAATAAATAAATAAATAACTATTTAAAAACAAACAAACAAAAAAACACAATAAAACCAAAGGCCGCTGGGACCCCGCTTCTAAGGCTTCTCACCTCTCAAGTGGCGCAGGCCAGGCTCTTCCTGGAGGGCCCTCGCTGCCTTGCAGTAAGTACCCAGCAAACTCTTGTCCTTCAGTCCTACCTACCCCAGGGTCTGGCACCACTAGAAACTGTCCCCTGGTTGGCTTTGGTGCCTCCCCTAATGTCCTCCCAGCACCTGGCATGTGCCTCCATCTTATAATCATTGCAATAAAATGTATTGTTATATCAAGTGCATCCCTGTGCACACCTGGCCCTCCTCCCGCTGGAAGCTCCTCAAGGCAGGAACCGCCCCTCCTTCCTCACGGGGTGGCAGGGAGGAGGGGGTGAGCTCGCAGGGGCTGGCACAGGGCTGTCCACAAAGCAGCCACTTCAGCGTGCTGGCGGTTACCTGGATGGGCTTGAGATGCAGGTCATCCTGTGATCAACGTTTAGTCACGGGACACGGAGGTCACACAGGTAGAACTTTAAGCAGATGTGTGGGCCTCTGAGAGAGCGGGACCAGTGCTCCTGGACCCAGATGTGGAAGAGAGCAGGTCCAGCTGGGGCCCAGCCGGCAAATCCCGGTCAGACCCAGCCCTGGAAAGGCTTCTTTATCTCGCCAGCCTGTTATTACAGAAATGGTCACACCTGGCCTTCCCTGGTGGCGCAGTGGTTAAGAATCCGCCTGCCAATGCAGGGGACATGGTTCGAGCCCTGGTCCGGGAAGATCCCACTTGCCGTGGAGCAACTATGTCCGTGTGCCACAACTACTGAGCCTGCACTCCAGAGCCCACGAGCCACAACTACTGAGCCTGCGTGCCACAACTACTGAAGCCCATGTGCCTAGAGCCCGTGTTCTGCAACAAGAGAAGCCACCGCAATGAGAAGCCGGCGCACTGAAAGGAAGAGTAGCCCCTGCTTGCCGCAACTAGAGAAAGCCCACGCGCAGCAATGAAGACCCAACGCAGCCCAAAATAAATAAATTAAAAAAAAGAAATGGTCACACCTAGGAAAGTTGAAAATATATAGTACAAAGAATGCCCATACATATAGCCTCCACCCAGATTCAACAATTGTAAACATTTTGCTATATTTGCTCTCAAGCCTCTCCCTCCCATATATATATATATTTACTATATATATACACACACACAATGTTACTCTCTCTATACAATATATACTTATATGTATATATAATATATACATATATGTATATATAATACATATACTTATATGTAAATATAGTATACTTACAAAACATATGTATATATAATATATACTTATAATACACATATATTTTGTAATATAATGTATATTGATAAGTATATAGACTTACTTTTTTCCCCTCTTTTTGTCTTTTGAAAGGCAGTTGAAAACAGACATCATAACATGGGAAGAGCTTCATCCTTCTGAAAGTACATTCTTGCCCATCGACTCATCTCAGATCCCCAGAAGCGGGCAAGGCAGGCACGATTATTAATCTCATTACACAGATGAGAAAACCAGGCCCCCACAGGGAGAGGAACTTTCTCAGCCCCATGGTCGGTCAGTGGCAGGGCTGGAAATCAACCCTCGGTCTTCTAATACCCAGGCAGGACTCTCTCTCTTTCCCCTTTTCATCTGTGTTTAATTGGGAGTCCTTGCAGGAGCAAAGGATTACGTTTCCTTCTCAGTTTTTGTGGCACCCTTCATTACTGCTCTGCACAAGGTCCTGCTTTTATTTTTTAATTTTTTCTCTTCGTGTCCATCTCTATCCCACTCCTGCCCCCCCCACCCCCGCCCAGGCATCCAGTCTCCTTAGTTTGGTATGCACCCTTGTGTCAGTTACCTATGGCTATTCTGATGTATATTATAGTCTTTGTCTGTGGTACCGCAGCCCACAGTTCCTAAAGGAGCATCCTTTGTTCCCTGAAATAGCTCCAGAGTGATAAAGGTGAAATGCGTGTTTTTTGTTTTTTATAACAAGCCCCCTTCGACCACACCTGAGTTTATGTTGATGTGGTGATTTTGGAAGTCCCCTAGATAACCACAGGAAGGGGGCGGCTGGTTGCCAGGGGAACCAGCCAGTGATTAGAGGGCTACAACTTACAGCTGCATCCCCGC
The DNA here is from genome assembly GCF_964165515.1 of Mesoplodon bidens. Lineage (NCBI taxonomy): Eukaryota > Metazoa > Chordata > Mammalia > Artiodactyla > Ziphiidae > Mesoplodon > Mesoplodon bidens. The sequence goes on from NC_138171.1 coordinate 36,719,815, forward strand.
TACCTCTGGGAAGGCAAGAAGGGCTGGAGGTTAGATTAATCATCAAGGGCCAATGGGTTAATCAATCATGCCTACTTAACGAAGCCTCCAAAAAAAACCCCAATACTGAAAAAACCCTAAAATACTGAAAAATCAGTCCTTTCCCTACTGATTTGAAACGCTTTTTTTTTTTTTTTTTTAATGCTATTTTCAATCACACACCACAGATGCAGGCAACCCTCAGTGTGCCCTCTCAGCTTGATCTGGGACAAGTTCCCATGGGTACCAGGGGTGTCCATACCCACAGCCCACTTGGGGCCCCAGCTGGCTCCGTTTGTCCCCCCAGGCCCAGGTATGAGGGCTCCTTCCCAGACCCACAGGGCCTGAGGAGTCCCTCCTGGTCCTGCATTCAACCAGGGCTGCTGCATGTGGCCTCGTGTGAAGAGAGTGGGACCAGGATGCCCAGAGGGGCCAGGAAGGGCTGGGGGTGGTGGTGACTATTCCCCAAGCCCTGGGGAATAGTCTATTCCCAAGGACCTACCAGGCTGTGTACCTTTGGGGTGACTCATGGGACAGGGTGGGATTCTGAACAACACCCCCCCACACACACACACAGGGCAGCCAGGTAATGCTCCCAAAGGCCCACCTAGCCCTGTGTTACCACACAAGGCCCCAGCTCCATGGCAACCATCACACCTTGCCCCAAGGAGGTGCACAGGGAGAAGCTCTGGGCTCCCCCTCCCCAGCAGAGTGAGACACCAGATCTGCAGCCTGGGATTTCAGGCAGAGAGGGAGAGTGCAGGTGACCTAGTCCCTTCCCCTGCCACCAGCTTGACCTCGGGGCCACTCACCAGACCCTAACAGACACCCGTCTGTGCTAATTTCAAGGGGAAAAGACCCTACATTCCACTGACTCCAACCTGCCCCGAATCTTTCTACTGCACAGTGGTCCAGCCCCCTCCCGGTCTGCTTGTACACCCCTCATGACAGGCAGCTCACCACCTCTCCTGTTTAGTTAAAGCATCATAAACCCAGAATCATAAACCAGAAAGCTCTTTTGGTAGAGTGCCTCCTTGGAGTGAAATCTCACAATTTAGGGCTCTTCCTTGATCCATGCAAGCCTGGGACCAATTCCTTCCTGCTCTGGATGCTGGGTGGCTGAAGGTCAGAGCTCTTGAGTCCTTTTTAGTTGTTGCATTCAGCGCAACTGACACACTGTTTATTGAGGGTCTGCTATGTGCCAGGACCACTGTGGGCACAGGCTGCTGGCAGAAGCTCCAGAGGAGAAGCGAGGGCTGGGAAAAGGGTGGGCACTTATCTATGCACTCCTCCAACAGGCCATGATAGATCCCCTGCTCTGTGCCAGGCTCTGAGGGACCTCAGGGAACAGAAGACAATCTGACATCCTGGTTGGGAGGGACAGAGAGTAAATAAACACATTCAAGTATAATGGAGTGTCTGGTAGTGATACAGGCTTCAAGGAAGCAAAAGCTGGGAGGTGAGAATTATGGAAGGTGGGGGCTATTTTAGGCAGGGAGAGCACAGAACTCTGACAAGGTGACATATGAACAGAGCCTGAATGAACCAGGAGAGGGAGAACCATGGGAGAGCCTGAGAAAGTGCTCTACTGGCAGAGGCGGCAGCAGGTGCAGAAGCCCCAGGACAGTTGTCTATCACTCTGTAACAATGTCCCCAAAGCTCTGAGGATGAAAACAATAACCACTTCAGCGTCTCTCAAAATCCTGTAGGTGGAGACGGGGCTCTGCTGGGTGGTTCTTCTGCTCCATACGGTATCAATGGAGTCGCTCATACGGCTACACCCAGCTGGGAGCTTGGCTTCACTCACGTGTCTGGGGTGGCTGGAGCAGCTGAGAGCTGGCTGGGCCTCCCCCTCCTCTCCTCCTCTGCCCCCACCCTTTTCCTCTCCATGAGGCCGCTCATCATTCAGTGGTCCACCCTCAGTTTCTTTACATGGCAGCAAGAATCCCAAGAAGGCAAAAAACGGAAGCTGGCAGGCCTCTCAAGGGCAAGGCCTGAACATCAGACAGCAGTACTGCAGCCACAGCCCATGACCAGAGCCAGCCTCAGGACAGCCCAGGTTCAAGGGGAGGGGAGGGGAGGGGATGCCACCTGATGGGAGGTGCAGCATCCATACAGGGAAAGGTGCAAATACCAGTGCCCATCCTTGGAACAATCCGCGTAGGCCCTGAGGAGGGAGCATCTTGATGGCGGTGGGTTTGCTGGGGTCAGTGTGGTTGGGGGATTAACTAGGGAGAGAGGGAAGGGGTAGGAGGTGAGGTCCTCAAGCTCCGGGGACAGCACAGATGCTGTGGGGCCGTGCAGGTCGCTGTCCAGACTCTGGCTTTGACCTTCAGAGAGATGTGAGTCTCGCAGGGTTAGCGCAGAGGAAGGGTGTGGCTAGGAGGCCTCCGGCTGCTGTGGGGAGAACAGACTGAGGTGGGGGAGGCGGGGAGGGGGTGTACTTGTCTCCTGGTCTCCTGGGGCTGCTGTAATAAGGGACCACAAACTAGGTAACTTAGAACAACATTATTCTCTCATGGTTCTGGAGGCCAGAAGTCTGAAATCAAGGTGTCACAGGGCCACGCTCCCTCTGAAGTCTCTGGGGGAAGAACCCTCCCTTTCATCTTCTAGTTTCTCATGGCCGTGGCCTTCCTTGATGCCCCCTGGCATGACTCCAGTCTCTGCCTCCATCTTCACACACTGTTCTCCTCTCTGTGTGTCTGTCTCTGTGGCCAGATCTCCTTCTTCTTAGAGGGACCCTGGTTGTATTGGGTTTAGGGCTCACCCTAACCCAGGATGATCTCACCTTAACTGCAAAGACTCTATTTCCAAAAAGGTACATTCATGGGTTCCGGATAGACATGAATTTGGGGGGACACTATTCAACCCAATAGATGGGGGCAAGGGCTGTGGAGCGCCCAATGAGGAAGCTGCTGCAGTCGTGCAGGGGAGACACAAGCGTGGTGGCAGGAGGACCCTCTCTAAATTCATTCCCCCTGCCCCCAACCCCGGCTGCACAGAAGCCTCCCTCAAGAAGAAGCCACCATGCTTTAGTTTTTCTGAAGCTTGGAAGCCCTCTGCCCTGGAGCCCAAGTGGCTGAGGCCAGCCAGGGCTGCACGCTGCCTGCAGTGTACTACTGGGGGACAGAGGGTGGAACCCAAGCCCTACCAGGCACCCCCAGTGTGTCCACACCTGACCTAGGGAGCAGTGAGGGGGCGTTCATGGAGACATTGTCCCCCAAGGCCCAGCTCAGGTAACCTCCCTGCTCTGCCCAGGGCTCACCTCTCCCTGCCACTCACTCCACTCCGACCACTGAAGGCCTTCCCAAAACCCAGTCTGCTCCCCCTCCCTTGGACCAGCTCCTCGGGTGGTGTTCAGGGCCCTCCACGCTTACCCCAGGCCTCGCCTCCTCCCTCTCAACCCCCCAGCTCCACACCCACCTCATTCCAGCCAGCTGAGCCCTACTGTGATGCCTTGACACAGTTTTCCAGGCCTCCTCCTCCCCTCCCTGATTGCCTACCTTTCTCCCTCCCATCCTCAATGAAGTCGCCAGCTCAGATGATACCTCCTCCAGGAAGTCCCCCTGGTGCCTCCACACCTCCCCAGGCTGGGCCGGATGCTGCCCTTGGGTCCCACCACTGCCTTTTTCCCCATCACAGGTCCTGTTCCCTGCCCTGTACTTTCTGTGCCTGGTTTTGTCTGTGCCCCCAACTCTGCCCTGCAGAGGACCCTATGCAGAAGAGGCACCCAGAGATGTCTGATGACCTGAGCCCACACTCAGCGCCCCCACCCCTCCTGCCCATCCCCCTACCCCAAGCCCCATCCCACCCCTGCCCTGGGGGCTCTCCCTTTGCCCTGGCCCCATGGAGTCAGGGCTCAGACAAGGACAGGGCTCCAGGCACAGGGATTGGAGGGCAAAGCTGAGCCCGGAGCTTCCATGAAACACTCGAGGAGACTTTGGGCCACTTCTACCAGGGAGCGGGGGTGGAGGGCTGAAGACAGGGAGGGAGAGGCCAGGATGATTAATGGGACATTCCTCTCTGTCCCTCTGGGGAGGAAGAATGGTTGTCAAGGGCAACACATTCTTCCCGTGGATTACTCCAGCCTGTGTCACCCACAGGGAGTGGGGTTTCAGGGAGGTGGGGACTGGAGTGTCTGAGCCCAAACTGCTTAGAGAGCATCACTCATCTTACAGGGGAGGGGAAACTGAGGCCAGCGGAGGTGGGCAGGGCTGCCTGCGAGGCTCATCCAGCAGATGAGGCATAAAGGGTGGGGGTAGCCCTGGGCTCCTGTCTCACTCCCGGGCTCTGTCCCTAGGAGTCAGGGGTGTCCAGGCTGGGACCAGTGGTGGAGGCCGAAAAGAGAGGAGGGCCAAGACGCGGCGGCAGTGGCCGCTGGCTTCTCCACAGGGAGGGAAGGAGGAGGCCCGGAAAGCTGGGTCAAGGGGGCCAGCGTGATGGCCCTTCCTGCCTCCAAGCCTCTGCACACGCTGTTCCTGCTGCCCGTCAGCTCTCATCACTGACCCCTGCCCTGTGCACTCCGCCTCCGTCACCGCTCACGTCCACAACACCGTGACGGTGGGTGGGTGGATTAGCCTGCTCCAGCTAAAGTGCCCCAGACCAGGCTGCTTAAACAACACTTGCTCACAGTTCTGGAGGCTGGAAGGCCAAGATCACATCAGCAGTGATGGTTTCTTCTGGGGCCTCTCTCCTTGGCTGGCACACGGCCTGCCTCTTCACATGGTCTGTCCCCTGCAGCATCCCTGGTGTCTCTGTGTCCCAATCTCTTCTTATAAGGACACCAGTCAGACTGGATTACATCCCACCCTCAAGAACTTACTTAATGACCTCTTCACTTCGTTCCCTCTTGAAAGACCCTCTCTCCAAATACAGTCACCTTCTGAGGCACTGGGGGTTAGGGCTTTGACACAGGAATTGTGAGGAACACGGTTCTGTCTATAACAGTGTGTGCCTCCCCCTCCCCCCACCCCCCGGCCCCTCCGTGAGTGGGACACTCTCTAAGGACAGGGACTGGATCGGAGCCCTCTGTGTGGCCTGGAGGGTCTCTGGGCTGGGTCCCTGGGTCTGTTGTCCTGCCCAGCAGCTGCCCCCTCCCTCTTCCACTCCGACGCCTCTCTTCCCCCTCTCCTCCCCACCTCCGTGGGGACAGGGTGGGGCGGCCAGGCTACAGAGTGAGCAGTGAGGTGTGGCTGTGTCCCTCTGCTCCTGTTTTCATGCTGGCCCCTCCCAAGAAGGTGGTGCCCACCCTGCCCTCTACCACTGGGCTGGCGGCTTCCTGGGCTGGGCTGGCCAGGAGCTGGACATGCCCTCTACGCCCTCTAGCTTCCTCCTGCGGACAGTAGGGAGAGGCCAAGCTCTGCAGAGGGTTCTTGAGTTGCCATCCTGAAGAGGCAGCAATGAACAGCCCCTAAGGCTGTGACACTGGCCCTGGGGCCCTTCCTAGAAGGCAGCTCATCACAAATCCCAGCAAGGCTCTGAAAAGCTCCCAGCATGAAATGCAACTGTGCTCCTCATGTCCCCCCAGTGCCTGGGGACTGGCCACCTTCCTGGGCATGAGAGATGATTGCCATTCTGACTGCCCAGCTCCTGCAACACCCGTATTATGTCGGGGACATGGCTTTCTTGCTGCCATGTCCCCCGGCCAGCGCTAGCCATATGATGTCTTTGTAAGAATCACAAAAAGGTGTCTCTTCTCTGCACGGACTCGGCCCCCTCACCCCACCCAGGAACCCCACCTGTGGCGGAGCCTGAGTCTGCACCTCCCACTGTAGCAGCCAGAGGGTGGGACGTGCCAGGCTCCTGGGCAGCCAGGGTACCCATCGGTCTTGCACCCGCACCAGACAAAGAAGCAGGTTCCCTGGCCAGCTGACTGAGGTCAGTGTGAAGACGCCTTTTATAAAGCATTCAGGCAAAATATATTTATTAAGCAGCTACTGGGAGCCGGGCACTGTGCTAGCTGTAGGAGTACCCTGGTGAGCAAAGCAGACGTGATCCCTGCCCTCCTGGAGTTTACAGTTTAGTGGAGGAGACGCAAAAGCTCACCGTTTTAAATGTCTAATTAAAAAATGGAAAGAAAATGTGCCGAGAAAGAAAAGACGGCTCTAGGAGAGCTGAGAGAGTCAGTAAGGGCTTCCTTGAAGAAGCAACAGTGAAGCTGAGGAATGATCTAGAGGAAGGGGAGTGAAGTGGAGGAATGGTCTACATTGAGGGAAAAGCAAGTGCAAAGGCCCTGCGGCACGGGGGCTAACGGAGGGTGTGTGTGGCATGAATTCAGGCAGCAAGGGATGGATCATGGGGCCTCAGGACTGAGGTGATGAATCTGGATTCTGTTCTTGCAGCAGGAAATCCCTCTGAGACTTGTGAGCAAGGGTGTGATACCATTAGGTGTATAATCTGGTCCCTCTGGATGCTGGGAGGAGAATGGGGGTGGGGATCAGGAACGCTGGTACCGGGAGACCAGCAAAGGGGCAGCTGCTGACACCCCGGCAAGAGACCAGGGTGGCTGGCCTGGGGACTGCAGGGATGATGGAGTGAAACGGGTGGTTCAGAGATACAGAGGAATAAAGTGAACCCAGAGGGTGAGAGGGAGGGAGGGCTGCTGCCCGGTTGCCTGGTTTCCACCTGCTGTCATTCTGATTCCTTCGATTTCTGGCCTGATGAATCATTTGCGAGTCATCGCCCCCACAACCATTGCTGTTTTTTCCTTTTTAACAATGAACTTGTTTTTAACCACTGAGCCATTATATTACGGGCCAATGGATTTGGAGGTACTTCCCCAAATACAGCCCTGGAGGAAATTCAAAACATCATTTAATGAAAAATTCTCCACCATGTAGTTCTCACTATGCACCCAGCTCAAGGCTGTCACGAGCTGACCCTCGCCGGGCTGGTGTCTGACTCATGACCCTCTCTGTGGCAGAGGCCCTGCCTGGCACGGCTCCCTGGGGTCCAGCGTGATGGTGCCTGTGTTGGCGATGACCGGTCCCGCCAGCCACCCCTTCTCTGTGTGGACTCTGTGGCGCCCAGGCACGCCTGTCAGCACAGCCCTGGGGCAGCACACCCACAGCTGGGCAGGCTCACAGGGTGGCCTCCCGCTGACCAGGGTTGGCTTCCATCTTTGTAAAATATTAACAATTTGTGGACTTCCCTGGTGGCGCAGTGGTTAAGAATCCACCTGCCAACGCAGGGACACGGGATCGAGCCCTACTCTGGGATGATCCCACATGCCGCAGAACAATAAACAAATAAAATTAATTAATTAAAAAACAAACAATTTGTTAGTGTATTTGTGGATTCACTGACCTAAAATGACGTTCCCAGAACCCCCTTTTCTGGGGATCAGCTCTAAAGCTGGGGTAATAGAACCACTTTTAGAACATAAAGGGCCCCATTTTGCATTCATACCCATCCCCACATCAGAAACCCAAGCACAGGGACTTCCTTGGTGGCACAGTGGTTAAGAATTCGCCTGCCAACACCAGCGACACGGGTTCGAGCCCTGGTCCAGGAAGATCCCATATGCCACGGAGGGACTAAGCCCACGCGCCACAATTACTGAGCCCGAGTGCCACAACTACTGAAGTCCGCGCACCTAAAGCCCGTGCTCTGCAGCAAGAGAAGACACCGCAATGAGAAGCCCGCGCACCGCAACACAGAGTAGCCCCCGCCTGTTGCAACTAGAGAAAGCCTAGGCACAGCAACGAAGACCCAACACAGCCAAAATTAATTAATTAATTAATTAATTAATTAATTAATTAAAAACAAAAAACCCCAAGCACAGCCTCTTCTTTTGGCTTATCCCCCAAGTCTAAGAAGTGCCTGATTCCTCCAGCCACCTCCTAAATATTTCTAGAATCCAACTCTTCCCTTCCAACCTGCTTCATCTGCCCCAGCTGGGTCAGGGCTGATTCCATCTGCCTGGAGGTCACCCTCCCTCTTACTGGCCTCCTGGCCCCCTGCTACCACAGTCCCAGGCACCATCCGTGCCACCGCAGGGCAAGACCATTTACACCTGATCTCCCTGAGTCGCTCCCTCTCTTCCTCTCTCCTTCTTTCCTCTGACTTGACTGACTTGCATTTGCCTCCTGAGACTCATCTCAGCCCTAGGAAGACCCCTTGACCATCAGGTGGGGTCAGTTGCCTCCCCTGGGCTCCCTGCCCAGTCTTCATTCACCATGTTGCAATGTCTGTTCAGAGCCTGTCTCCACGGTTAAGCCCCAGTGGCCCCGATGGGGTGATGGCAGCTCCTCAGAGGGTTCGAAGATGCTGTTCAGAAGTGAGGGGCAGCCCCAGGCATGCACAGGGTGTCGCAGCTCCTGGGACCCGCACAGATTCTGGCAGTAAGAACAAGCCACAAAAGGAGCCTGGGACAGAAGGAGCCTGGGGCAATTCCTGCTCCTGGCTGATCCTCTAGCTTTGGGCAGGTTTGTTCATTTTTTTACTCAGCAAACACCAGTGGACCCCTCTTCCTCCCCACCATATCCCTCCTGGGCAGGCCCCAAGCTGGGCATCCTGGGCCTCAAGGGCCTCCCTGTCTGGTGTTGGAGCCAGGCCTGGGAAGGACAGTGTGAGACTGGCTCGTCTGGGGGTAGCTGGTGCGGGGGAGGGCACTTTTAACCATCCTCCAATTCCAAGAATCTAAGGGGGTCCTGGGCTCTACAGCAGCAGAATTTCAAAAGTGGCTGCCAGAAGGGGCTGGTTCCCATGGCCAGGTGTCACCGAGGACACCAGGGCCTGAGCTCCTGACTGCAGCTGAATCTGCTTCTGTCTGCACCTAGAGCGGGTCTTGTGGCTGGTGGGGATGCAGGCAGGGTGGGAGAGAGATCACAAGGGACCAGGGGGGCATGGGTTTTCAAAGTAGACCCCCCTAAAGTGTTTGCCTGGGAGGGAGCACTGCTAAATCCACCTGCGTTAGTAGGAGGCTTCCTGGCCCTGCCCCCCACTGTGGGTGGGTTGCCCTGGGCCCGTCAGGAGATGGGGCACCCTCAATGTATAGTTAGGGCTGGCAATCAAGGGCATAGGCTCAGGGCAGCCCCGGGTCTGGCGTCGGGGCCAGGCTGGACAGAGCAAGGCCAGGCTGGGCCCTGCGTGTAAGTTCTCCTCTTCCAGAACCAGCACAGGCACTGCTAGGATGGAGGAGCCAGACTGCCATTTATTCATTTCCAAAAAGCAGGGGCCCCCCGCTGGCCACCGCTGGGCACCCTCCTCAGGGGGCCTGCCTGCTGGGAGCCGCGGTCAGACTAGAGGGGCTGGGATTGGGTCCAGGGACACGAGGTGCGGTGACGGTGGACAGTGCGCGGCGGGGAGGGTACTGAGCCTCAGTTTTTTCGTCCAGAAAACGGTGGCGGCTGTGCGGATTGGACGACACATCGTAGATCCTCAAGCGAGAGCGTGACTGCTCATCCCTCTGGCTTGACCGAGGTGGGACCTGGAGCCCTGACCTCCAGAGACTCCCCTGATTGGCGGTAGCTCTACGACATCGGGTCACGCGGCGGGACTCGCCACAGTTCATAGGAGTGCGCACGCGCGGGACCCTGCGGCTGCGGTGAACGGGCGCCCCCTTGTGACCACAGTGGGAACGACCGGCCTTGCGGGCGGGCGGGCGGGGGGACGGACGCTGCTGAGTTAAGTGTATCCTCCTGGGTGATGGGGGCTCGCGGACCTCAGAGAGTCCATTGGGGTGATCGTCTGAGGAGTGTGAGCCCAAGGGTATGTGACAATGTGAGGGAGTGATAGCCTCCCAATAGTAACAGGTCACATCAGGACACGTGGTCATCTGAGGCTCAGAGCAGTGAGCGAGCTCCCAAGAACAGCACCGGGCTCTGCCTGAAGGCCCGTGTCTGACACTGTGCAGGGCATGCAGCAGGAGCTCAATAAATGTTTGTGGCGTGAGAGTGAGTGGATAAATGTGTGAGCCATCTGCGTGTGCAAGGGGGTTAGGAGTGGTGGCCGGAAAGTCATAACGTGTGTCTACACTGTCAGACCTTACGGCTGGTGAGTGCCACCCTCAGAAAGGGCCCCCGTCCAGGGACAATGGAAGAACCTCTAAAGGCTCCACTGCAGCCCCAGCCGCTGGTGGATGGGACAGAGGGACAGAGGGAGGCCTCATATACCCCAGGATGGGCCCAGCCCAGCCCCCTGCACAGGGCAGACAAGGCCCCCTGCAGGCCTCCTCCTGGGGCCTGGAAGCTTCCTGTCAGGGCGGTCTCTCCACAGTCACCTTCCAGCCTTGCTCGAGGCAGGCAGAACAGAGGCAGATGGCGGCGGAGGCTGGATGCCCAGCCTGACCACAGCCCTCCCCTGAGTGCAACTTCACTGCCTGGAGCGGGGGAACTGGGAAAGCCCAAGGCAGGGCTGCTAGTGGTGGGATGGATTTCAGGCAGGGTGGGGAGGTGCGATGGGGGAGGGGCACGTGGGTGCAGGTCCCCCACGGCCCCAGCCCCAGCTGTATGGGCCAGGCTAGGGGCTGAGGCTGGGGAGGGGTTCCAGGCCAGGCTCGCAGCCCACGGGCAGCATGGCAGCCTCGCTGGGTGGGATGTGGTGGGTCATGTAGCGCGTCCCTATGAAGGAGCCGGTTCGCAGCTGCTCTGGGGCCTCCTCCGGCCACCACAGGCTGGAGCTGGATGGGGAGAGGAAGAGGCGCAGCTGTCTCCCTGCTAGGTGGAGTGGGCTGCCGAGCTCCCCACTCCCAGAGCCCTCCCCCTGCAGCCTCTGATCTCCCTTTCCTCCCTTGTAGAACCAGCTGGAGGTGTGCCTCCTCCAGGTGGCCACCCTGACTACCTGGGTGTCCGTTCGCTGAAATGATAGAAGGCTCATTGGAGAGAAAACAAGGTCAGGGAGGAGAAGGGCCCAGGCAGAACGAGGTGACCCCTTCTCTGAACCTGCTGGACCACCTCCCTGACCTCCCAGGTGAGAGATATTCGGGAGTGGGGTGGAATTCCCTGCACATCCCTGGAAGGGGCACCGCCCACCTCAGAACTACAGGGCTCATGGAGGGCTTCCAGGTGCTGGGACCAGTGAGAGGGAAGGGGTTCAGGGTGAGAGAGGGGCCCTCGGGGGTGTCACCACTCACAAGCGCACGCTGGAGGCTGCCAGGAAGGCCAGGAGCAGGAGACCAGCCAGAGAAGAGAGGATGGAGGTGATGACAATCATGTCACCACTTCGCCGGCCTGGCCACGTGTCAATGGAGCCTGGGGACTTCCCTGCACATACAGTGGCTCTCAGAGGCTGCCCCTGGACCCCAGGGCGGTCACCTCCCCACCATGCTCACACCCAAGGTTGACTGCCTTACATCCCCAGCCAGCCTCCTGAGCCCATCCATCTGTCCCTCTCAGCTGGGCATCTGTGCTCTGCCAGCCTGGACCACCAGCCATCACTCCAGCCTCTGCCTTGGCCTCACCTTCTGGGCTGTTCCCAGCAATGTGCCTGCCCACTGCCCCGCCTGTGGCAGGAAGCGTGGCAGCAGAGCTCAGGACTGCCCTGCTCCTGGAGCCTGGCATTCAAGACCCTCACATGACAAGACCCACCAACACCACCAGCCCGGCCTCTCAGCCCATCTCCCGGGCGCCCACATGTGGGACACTTCAGCCTTTCACGTGCAGTTTCCTTATCCCGGGACCCACGTCCCTGACCGACTCCAGCCTCCTTCTTGCCCTGGCCCTTCTCCTCCACCTGGCAGTGCTGGGCACAGGGTTGGCTCCCTGAAGGAGGGGACGACTGCTTCTGTCTATGATGGGGCTGGGGCCCGGGGCACCCGAGGGTTGGCAAACATTTCGGGGTGGACAGAGCCGGTATCTCTGCTGATGGGGTCGACCTGGTGCCCCAGCCTCCAGCACGAGGTTCTGTATGGGGTTGGGGTGGGGGTGGGGCTGCCTCTGAGCCCCCAGTCCCACAGCAGCAGGGGGAGGGGCCGGCTGAGCACGACCATGGTGGAGAGGGCGGCCAGTTCACACGGGGCAGACTGGAGCCGGAGCGCCCCTCCCCCAGCACTACCTTGGCAGAGATTGATGGGGTCGGACCACCTCGTCTGGGCCTGGGGTGAGCCCTTGGAGTCTATCAGGAGGAACTTCACCCTGGGGAGAGGAGGAAGGGTGAGGCTCCGAGCCTCGACTGCCCTGGGTGAGGCACCCACCTTGGCCAGGCCCCAGGCAGCTGTTGCTGGCTGGCCAGGCTGTGGGCCTTTCTATGTATAGGGGAGGGTGGGGCCCATCAGCACCGGCCAAAGCCTGGCCCTGCTCTAAGGATCCCCGGAGACCTCTCTGGCCACAGTGACCTCTGCCAGCAGCCCCAAACCATCTGAACCGTCGCTCTCCAGACACTCTATCTGGTTTAGGTGGCTCTGATTACTAAGTGTCACATGCAGGGTGGCTCAGCGTGGCTCAGCGGGGCGCATGGGGCTGGGGGGCCCTGGCCTCCCAGAGAACTGCTGGCTGTGAGGAGTCTGTGAGGCCTTGGAAGGCCCCTCTATAAGAGCGGGCACCCCAGGCAAAGGCCACGGAGGGAGGGCTGTGATCAGGGCGCATTCGGAGCCCTGGATCACGGGAGGGGGCAGGCTGAGCTCGGGGGGCACCGGGATCCGTGCGAAGCCCCGGTTGTATCTTTGTCCGCGGGTGGGGGGCGGAGCTCTGGAAGGTTTCCGAGCCGCGAGGAACGGAGGAAGGTTGGCACTGACGGGACGGCTCCGGGGGCCGCTAGGGATGCGGGCGGCAGGTATAACTGGAGGCCGCGCCAGGGAGTGGCCACGGGGAGGGGGAGGGGACCTGGCCGGGCTGGGTGAGAGGGCGAGGGAGGCGTGGGTGGAGCCTACGCCCCGCCCCGCCTTGCCTGCGCCCCCTGCCGGTTCCCCCAGCCGCACTTGGTCTCCCTGAGGACCTCTGGTCTTGTCCCCCTCGTCTGACACCTGCTCTCCCACCCCGGCTCCACCCTCAGCCCCAGCCTTAGTTTCCCGCCAGATCTACCTGTGGGAGGGACGGTGGGCCCTGCAGCATTCCCCTTCCCCCTTATGGGGCCTGCAGACTCCTCCCCAACCCCCACCCCACCCCACCGGCTCTGAGATGCCCACCTCCTCCTCGTGGGCCTCCTGGAAGGGCCACATTCTGTCTGCCCCCCAGCTGGTCGCACCCCATAGAGGAAGAAACCCAGGTTTGTGAAGGGGAGGGGCTTGCTCCACCTGTAGCCGGGAAGGAGCCAGGCCAGGACAGAGGCCTGGGGAGAGGCTGGGGTGGGGGGGCAGTCCTGGTCCCCAAAACCCCTCCTCTCCCAGCACAGCCCTCTCCCAAGGTCCAGGTTGGGTGACCCACCTGTAAGGTCCAGGGCCGGGGAGGGGGGCGTTGCAGTAGCGTGGCTGCTGGAGGTCAGCAAGGCAGCCGGCGTCATTGCCCACCCTAAGCACCGGGGCGCCCCCCCTGCCACCCACTGGGTCCTCACAGGGTAGCTGATCCAGGGTCAGGGGCAGCGTCATGTAGTGGCCATCCGTCAGCAGCCTCCGGGAGGCTGGGATCTCAGCCAGTGTCTGGGGGTTCTGGAGGTCCCTGGAGGCTGCAGGAGTGAGGGACAGACAGATTGGGGCCGGAGGGGAGGAGCAGACGGGACGATGGGACCTAGGGACCTAGGGACCTCGGGACCTCGCCATAGCCCCTGGCTGGGTCCAAGGCCTCCAGCCCTGGCCTGCCATGCCTCACATGAGACTTTGTCACCTCTCAGAGCGCCCTCTGGATAAAGCCCAAACTCCCAATCCACACCCAGTTGTGAGGGGTTCCCAGGGCCCCCTGCAGCTCTCCTCAGCCCCAGACCTGCACCAGGACATACCGTTGCTGAAGGCCACCACCAGCCAGACGGTGCTGGCAGCACTGGCATGCCCTTCCAGGACACAGCGCGGCTGCTCCAGGGAAAACGTGGTGGCTGTGACCTTGCCTTCCAGGTCCCAGGTTGTTATCCGCGGTGTGTAGGGAATGAATTCTGTGGCCGTGGAGATAGGGGTGAGAGTCCAGGGCCCACTGCCCCTGGGGCTGCCTCTCCCAATCGGAGGGGGCAGGCTCCCAGGGTCCCGGCAGGTGCCCCAGCCCCTTGGATCTGGCCAGGGGCACCCATCCTGGGACCCCCACTCACCCAGGCTCATGCAGGGCTGGGGCCACACCAGCACCACGAGGTGCAGCAGCCAGGGGCGCAGCTGCCTCCAGGGGAGCCCCATGATGGCCTGCAGAGCACCCACACACCCACAGCCTGGGGCTCCGGCCTCACCCCCTCCCCCAACACCTCGGGCCTGGCCTGGAGGAGCTGGTTAGTCAGGCTGCCCCGCTGGCCGAGGGCTTGAAAGACCTGAAAATGTAAATGCACCCTCACTCCTCCTCCCAGCCCAGCCCACCACAGGGAGGGAGCTGGGCAGGGATCTGGTGTGGGGCAGGCCAGGGCCAGTTAGGAGGGCAGGAGCAGGGCCGCTGGAGCTGAGCGAGAGAGGTCATTGGACCCCCAAGATGCAGGCCAGCTCACCCCAGAGGCCTATGTCTGAATTTGGGTCCCACCCAGCCTCCCAGCCCTGGGGAGGAGGGCTGATCTCTGGAAACCAGGGCTCAGGGCCACATGCCAGAGATTCCTGCACCCCAGGTGCCAGGAGCCTCCCTCTGGCCTTCCATCCCCACCCAGGGAAGGAAGTGGGCAGCCCCAACCTGTCTGGCTCCAGCCCCATCACCGCCCCTGGCCCTGGCGCCATCTCTGCACCCTGCCCTTCCTCCACAAGGCCACATCCTTGCTCACTCCCCAGTTCCTTCGTCCAAAGGAATCACATGGACTCAGAGAAAGGATTGTAGAGCCCTTGACAGCTGGCAAGTCCCCTACTTCAGCAGTCCCCAACCTTTTTGGCACCAGGGACTGGTTTCATGGAAGACAATTTTTCCACAGACAGGTACTGGTCTTTGGCCTGGGGGTTTGGGACACCTGCCCTACTTACATTACTCCCACGGGTTCTCACTATATATGTATTTTTTAATTTTTAATTATTTATTTTTTAATATTTATTTTTTTTGGTTGTGCCACATGGCCTGTGGGATCTTAGTTCCCTGACCGACCAGGGACTGAACCCAGGCCCTCGGCAGGGAAAGCGTGGAGTCCTAACCACTGGACTGCCAGGGAATTCCCTATATGTGTTTTAAAAATTGAGATATAATTCACATACCATGTCTTTTAAAATGTACAGTTCAGTGGTTTTTGTTTTCTGGGGGCTGTTTTTTTGGGGGGTTGTTTGTGTTTTGCTTAAACAAGGAGGGATTTATTTTTATTTACAAGAATCCTGGAGGAGGACAGCTGCTGGCATGGGCTTGGTCAAATGGTGATAAGGTCAATGTCTCTGAGATTCTCTTGGCCTTTTCCTCATTGTAGCAAGATGGCTGCTGTGGCTCCAGCCATCATATCCTCAATCAAAGTAGGAAGAAGGGAGGAGCAGGGAGGTGTTGTCCAATCTATCTCTTTTATCAGAAAAACATAAGCTTTCCTAGAAACCCCTGTAGACTTCCTCTTAAATTTCACTGGCCATAAATCACCAGACTCCAGAACCTTTTCACCACCCCAAAAGGAAACACTGTACCCATTAAAACAGTCACTCCCAATTCCCCCTCCCCCTGACAACCACTAAGTTACTTTCTGTCTCTCTGGATTTGCCTCTTCTGGATATTTCATATAAAGTGAATCACACAGTGCATCCTTTTCTGTCTGGCTTCTTTCACTTGGCATGTTTTCAAGGCTCATCCATGTTGTATGTTAATAGTTCATTCTTTTTTCTGGCTGAATAGCATTCCATTGCATGGATACATCACATTTTGTTTATTCGTGCATCAGCTGATGGACATTTGGGTTGCTCCCACTTTTTGGCTATTATGAGTGTTACCGTGGACATGTTTTCAGTTCTTGGATATTTACCTGGTAGTTTTAATTGTGGAGTCATATGGTAACTGCTTTTCAGGCACTGTCCAGCTGTTTTCCAAAGTGGGTACATTTTACATTCCCACAGGCTGTGGATGAGGGTTCCAATTTCTCCACATCCTCACCAATATTTATTCCCTGCTTTTTTTTTATAATAACCACCCTAATGGGTATGAAGTGGTATCACTTTGTGGTTTTGATTTGCGTTTCCCTAATGACATTGAGCATTTTCCATGTGCTTGTCAGCCATCTGTGTATCCTTTTCAGAGAAAAGTCTATTCGAGTACTTTGCCCATTTTTTAAAAATTGGGGATCTGTCTTTTTATTGTTGAGTTGTAGGAGTTCTTGATATTTTTTGGATACGAGACCCCTATCAGGCATAAGATTTGCAAACATTTTCTCCGATTCTGACTCTCACTGTGCGGTAATGGTGGGAGCCGAGCATGGGGGTGGCACGCGGGTGGCCACCCAACTCCTGTGCCCTGTCAGCAGTGGAGCGAGTCTCACTGTGGGACCAAACAGGATTGGGATCCAGCTTCTCCATGGAGGCCTCCCTGCCCTCCCCAGCCATCTTCTCCACGAGGCAGTGGGCACAGTGCCCAGGGGCCACGATACTGCTAAGGGTCCACAAAAATGCTTTAATTTCTTTTAAAATCAGAAAGAAAAAAAAAAAAGGAACTTCTAGGTGAAAGAAAATGCTCTAACATATATTCATCTTTGTACCAGCGAGTCCTAACATAGAATTTCAGTCGTTTTCTTAAGACGAGAAGGGCTTGTGAAAGCAAACCCCCTCCCCCATGTTACGTTACTCGGTGTGTGTCTCTTCAGCCCCAGGCCACACTCACCCCCGCCAGGCAGACAGCAAGCCTGTGAGTATTGGATCCTCCTTCTAAGAAGGTTGGGAAGGATGAGAACTTTGAGGATGGGGTCAGATCGATCCTGTCCGGGATTCCAGTCCCGGCTCTACTGCTTTCACTGTACCCTTGAACCTCAGTTTCCTCACCTGTAGAATGAAGACAGCAGCACCTGCCCCATGTGAGCAGTGCTTAGAAAGCCAGAACCCTGGGGAAGGAGATGGGAGGGGCCCTGGCAGAGCTGCTGGACTGCGCCCTGCAAGGAGAACTGGGGTGGGGCCCAGGGGGCAGCTCAGGTCAGCGTCCGGCTCCTGGCCTCACTGCAGCCTTGGTTTCTTCATTTAGGGGGTTGGATGGGCAGCCTGTAAGGCCGCTTCCTGTTCTGCCGCAGCAGGACATGTGTGTGCTGGCCTTCACACATCAGATTTTACACACACACACACACACACACACACACACACACACACACCCCACCCCACCCCCCCCTCCACCGACAAACCCACCAGGGCCCGCTGACCTTGGCTATAGGGCATTTATTGCAAACAGAACATCTGAGGTATGAGAAGCTGACCCAGACCCTGGCCTGCCCCTGGCTGGGGGCACAGCAGGCAGTCTCTCCTCACCCCCTGCAGGGCCCCCAGCACTGAGGGCCCAACGCGGCCCACCGAGGACAGAGGGGCCCACGCACTGAGGTAGCTGCATCCGAAGTCCTCACAAGTATGACTCCCAGGCTCACCCAGTTCCCACGCAGACCCGGGCCTGGGGGGGCCTGGGGATGGGGACAGGCAGGCAGGAGCAGCCTGGGCTCCGGGTGGGGGACGCCTGCGCCCCCAGCTCACTGCTGTTGCAGGGAGTCCTCAGTCACCCCCTGGGCGGCCAGCTCGGCCAGCACATTCTGCAGGTAGTTGGGGTCGGGGTAGCCATGGCCTGTCACGTTGCGGTCCATCTCTGTCTTGTGGTGAATCTCGTTCCACACCACGGTGTCGGTCTCCCCCGTGGTGCTGGATGTCCCTACTGTGAAGATAAGTCGCCTCTTCCAGGCCACCTTCAGCAGCTCCAGGACCTGTCCAAGGGGGAGGGGATGGTGGGGAGGCAGGAAGAAGGGGCAGGGGAGGGAATGGCGGGGGGGGGGGAAGAAGGTGGCCGTGAACAAGCGCTTAGAACAAACCCCAGCTCCGGGGGCTGGCCTGGAGAGCAGACACCCACCCCGACACCCCCTCACCTCCCTAAGCCTCTTCACACCCTCGGAGCTGTCCCCACCCCAAAGCCACCACACCGGCTCTTCTCTGCCTGGCACGCTCTTCCCCGGCCTTCGGAGAGCCGGCAAGTCCCAACTCAGGTCTCAGTGCAGAGGTGGCTCTGCAGGCCGCCCCCCACCCCCCACCCAGGTAGAGCGGCCCCAGAGCCTCCCCATCCCGTCCTCCCACTGGAGCACCTGTGAGGTCAGCTCGTCTCTCCCTGGACCCCGGGCACCTGGGACGCCTAACGCACGGCAGGTCCCCGGGAAGGGGTGGCCCACACCCCAGCCGGCCCCCAGGCCTTGTCCCCCTCTGCCTGTCGCAGTAAGAAGGTGAGCAGAGGCAGATCTGGTGTGGCCGCCGAGCTGGGCCCTCCCCACCCCACCGCCTCCCACTGTACACAGACAGCTGGGCCCAGAGCTGCCAGCTGGGGGGGAAGGGGGGGCCACTCCCAGGGGCGTCAGCCGGGTCTTCACCTTGCGGCCCTGGGCGTTGTCCGGAAGGTAGCACTGGCGGGGAAACCCTCTGGCGGTGAACGGCTTTCCAGGGTTGGGGTGTTCCGGGCCCTGCAGGAGGCACACAGACGCGGGGAGTGGGAGCCGAGGGGCCCTCTGGCTGCAGAGGTGCTCGGACACGGGCGCCCAGCCTCACCCTTTCGCCTTCCAGGTGGGGCTATTGCTGCGCTCAAGTGACCAACCAAATCAACTGCCATCTCACATCTCGCTCTGAAGACCCACCGTGAACACGGCACCCACCCACGACTGCCCTCCCTGAACCCGGGCTGCTCAGCCTGGCGTCAGACACTCCGGCCAACTCCCTCCACTTCCCCGAAGAGCCCGGACCCCTTAGAGGCTGGGACGGAAGCGCCTGCTTTGCTGGCGGTCCTCTGGGCATGGGGCTCTCTGGACCAGATGGCAGGGCCCGCCGCCTGACACCCTCACTCGGGCACACAGCCCCTCCACTCTCGCTCTAGAAGTGGCCGGAGTGGGGCCCGAGACAGTGGCAGCAGGCTGGACAGAGGCTGGCGGCTGGAACCGCACATGGCCCTTGCTCTGCTCTCGGCCACATGGTGACACGCCATGTATAACTCCAAAGTCCCCTCCAGCTCTTTGGCTCTACTGCTGTCTGGAGTGTTTCTAAATTTCACTTTGAGCCACAGAGAACTGGAGGGAAACCAGGGGAACCACCTAATTAGACAAAACCGAGTGACATCCCGTCAGACTCCTGGCCCCCACTACGCAGTATCTTCCCAACCTGCCCAGGCTCTGAGATCCCCCCCACCCCCCCGGTCCAAGGCAGAGACCTCCGGGGCCAGGGCTCCCGTCTGGGTCCCCAGTGAGCTTGGGTTCCTGTCCCCGCACGCCCCACACAGGCCTGGATCAGGCCACTGAGCGGGCCCCTCAAGGGCAGCCAAGCCAGCCAGCGCCCCCCACCCTGTGCTCTGCCCCTGTGGGCTCGCCGGCCGGCGGCCCAATAAAAGCGCTCCTCCTGCTTAGACGCTTGCTGGCCTTCCGCCCAGTACAAGTCCAGCAAAGATGCCTCTGCCTCCAGGAAGCCCTCCCTGGCTCAGGAAAGGGCTAGGGCCACCTCTTTGCTTCCACAGCCCTAGGAGCTGGCTCTAGCCCCCAGCACCAGTGCCTCCTGGGTGCTGGTAGCCTGACTTGGCAGCCTAGGCACCTTCACAGTGACCCGGGGTGTGCAGACTGCTAGGAGGGGGCGGGAAAGAAAGGACAGCACCCGAGAAGGGCTGATTCCAGAAAGAGCCGAGGAGGCTCCTCTTGTGCCGCAGCCCCTTACCTGAATGCCATGGGGAATGTTGTAGACTATGAGGATTGTCCCACAGTCCTCGTGGCCGGGGAGGGACACCTGGAACGTGAACACCTCCATCTTCCCCCGGGGCTGGGTTCCAGTTTTCTCCCCATAGATGGTTTTGCAGGAAGGACACTGCAAGCTTCCATCCTGGGACAAGGCAGAATGCCGTGGACTGAGCTGGGGCCCCTGAGAGGGCACCCAGGCCAGCCACCCCGCTGGCTAGGTGGCAAAGAGGCCCACAGGGACACGGGTTTGGCCCCGAGTCACCCAGTGGGTCCCAGGCGCATTGCCCAACTCCCAGGCAGCCTCCTCGCAAAGAAACTTGATTCCAGAAGCTTCCTTGGAAAGATAAGTTTTACCCCAGAAACTCATGCAATTTTCATTAAAGGGACAAGGTACCCAGAGACTGGCATCAGGTAAGAAAATGAGGTTTATGAGCAAAAGCTTGCACAGCCAAGTCATGTTTAAGATGAAAAAGAAAACCCCATAAACAATGGACTGATAAGCTGGCACCTTGGCTGGTGCACGATGGCACGGGGACACTGAGCAAAGGCCAGGCCCCAAGGCCCACCACGGGCCTTCGTTCTCTCCATCCCCCTGACCTGTCCACTCCGGCTAAACTACACCAAAGGCAGGGCAGCCAAGCGTCACCTGCCACCCCCCAGTCCCATCCTGCTGCAGGGCCAGGGCTGCAGACATCTCAAGGCTGCCTCCGAGCGGGCCCTGGGCCCCTCACACAGCAGCCCCAGTCACCTGCTTAAGTGCAACATGACAGGGACGGGCTGCGGGAAGGAGACCCCGACCCCCACCCCTGGCCCCGGCGGGCCATGGGTACCTTGTTCCCGTTGCAGTACATAGCCAGCAGGCAGAGCAGGTGGAAGGTGTGGCTGCACTTGGCCAAGCGGCCCACAGCCACCGGCCCGAAGGTCTTGCTGTCGGTCGCGTCGCTGTAGCCGGACGCCATGGACAGCTTCTCCATACAGATGATGCAGTCCTGGAGGGAGACCCAACGCGGGGAACTCTCACCCACGGCCCCTGTGCCACAGGGGGCGAGTCCTGTAGGACCCGCCTTCATCTGCTGAAGTGCCTGACCCCAGACTAACTGAATCTGACAGCCGTTTGTTCTGGAGGCTGGGAGCACAGAGGGCTCACCGTCACCACAGCAGAGGGGACGGCAGGCGGCACCAAGTACTGGGGCCCGTGTAACAACTGAAGCACAGGCGGAGACGGTGGCCGGAACAGCCAGGCAGAGAGGTAAGTACGGGAGGGGCCCTCAGTGCCGGGCTTTACAAGGGAAAGGGAACTTGTCAGACGCACAAGCACAGGAACGGGCACTCGGGTAGAGAGACCGTTCTGAAGCGGGAGCCAGCATTTCCACCAGGAGGGGCGGTGCACCTGCAGGGCAAGGGGCGACCGGGGTGCAGGAGACAAGGCGAGGTCTGGGGAGGACCAGATCCCGGGAGGCCCTGACGGCCACATTCAGGGTTGGGGCTTCGTCTTACATGTCGGGGGCCCGGCTGAGGGGCTGTGAGCAGCGGGTACTAAGTCATCATGGCCACATGTCGGCTGTGTAGACGGCAGCTTGGAGGGGGGTGGCGGGGGGGCAAAGCAGCCCAGCTGTGCTGGGTGAGCACAAGGGCAGAGACAGACAGACAGACAGCTGTGAAGGGGGAGGGCAGAGCAGGCTGGAGGAAGGGGCCGACGTGAGGATGACTTTCAGGTTTCTGTCCAAACCTTTACCAACCAGGTGCTTCCTATGCACTCAGTTTGCAGGAGGAAGAGGCAAGAGAGTCCTCGGCTCTGGGCTGGCACGAATGACCTTGACCCCACCCCTCCAGATTCTCCAGGACTCTCCATTCAAATCGGAGAAAAGTGGTGCCGTAGCCCCGAAGCGAGGCTGAGCAGAGAGAGGTCCAGGTGCAGCCGTGACGGGGGTCTGGCAGGCTGGGTTAACCACAGGAACCCCGACTGGCCCTCCCAACAGCCAGGGGGGCAGGATGGCTCTCTGAACGAGGCCAGAGGCTCCTCAGGAAGCACCTTCCAGCAGGGGACAGGCTGGCATGCTCGTCTAAGCCACCCCTCGTTTCCAAACAAAACCAAAAGCAGCATGGTTCCCGTGACACGCACCTCATCCAGGGCTGTCTTCAGCTCCTCTGTGTAGTTTTTTATCACCTGCTCTGGCTCTGGCTTTGGAGGCCCTCCTAAAAGAGAGAAGAACATAAGTGGTGTCCCGAGGAGAAAGAACTGGAGACGCTGGAACGAGAGAGAAAGGACGACAGGGAGCGGTCCAAGTTGCTGGGAGGGATGTTAGGGCGGCTCAGAGAGGAAGGTTAGCGTGCAGGAGAGGAGAGACCTGGGCCAGGCGCAGAACGCTCCACAGCTCTGCCGGCTGAGCCCTTCCCGGCCCACCCGCTGGGGGCCCAGCCCCAGGAGCCCTGGAGGAGACGGAAGAGGGGCAGAGACAGCAGCTGGCCACAGCCCTCAGGAGCCACGACGGGGCCTTGGCCACGGCCCTGCACACCTTCACTCAGGAAACCTGTCCCAGGCTTCAGAGGACATGCGGAAGAGTCAAACAGCAGCTTCTAAAACAGATACTCTGGAGCACATTCTGGCCGTGTTATTTTACTCAGCTTTCATCATTCTTGTAAGAAAGTCTCGGTAAGAGAAGTTTGTTTTCTGAGTCAAGTGTGTAGTGCGTGCCTACCCCATGGGGGCATCTGTGTGCACACCAACTGCGGATGACAGCCACACGGCCACAGCAAACCAGTCTTCTTGGGCTTCTCCCTGGACTGTGGGGTGTCAGTGACGTGTCTCCTCGATTCCTAAGCTGCCCACAGTTCTGTCCCCGCCCCCTCCTCCCGAAACCTTCCACTCCTCTGTGTGCACCTGTGCAGGAAGCCCGGAGGCGAGGCCCTGCACCAAAGAGGCCCCACCCCAAGGAGAAGAAACGCCCCCAGCTAGAGAGAGAATCAGCATGGCAGGGGTTCTCCAGGCAGAGGCAGCGCAGAATCATAGAGGGACAGCAAAGCGGAGCAGAGGGGAGGGACCAGGGAGACCAGGGCAGCCAGGGGAACGTGATCCCGGCAGGGCTTGTCATCCTGCCTCAAGGTCAGGGGGAGCTCCTGGTCCTAGACCCTGAGACCAGAGGGGCTCTGGTGTGAGCCCAAGCTCACGGCCATCTGCCTGTGGCTGCGAAGACTTACAAGCCTGAGCTCCCTCTAGACCAGAGAAGGCCAGGTGACAGTTATGAGGGGAGCCGAGGGGCGGGGACCTGGTGATGTCAGGTTGGATTCTGGCTCTTGGGCTGGGACCAAATCAGGTCACCTCTGAGTCTCAGTTCTCTCATCTAAAAAGTGGACCTAATACCAACCAAAGCCATGATCACTGTAAAGGCATCAGCTGCTATGACCTGAAAAACAGCTAGAGGCAAAGGAAGACCACGCACCCCATACACACGCACATGCACCCCCATACACACAGACTTCTAGGACCCTGGCTCTGGTCGCTGGGGAGAAAGCCAGGCAAAAGCACAGTCCCCACCGGCACCGGGTGGCCATCCTGCTGGCTGGGACTCTATTCTGATTGAGGGGGGAGGCCTTCTAGAAAAGCCTGGTCTAGAAGGCCACACCGACTAGGGACAGGCCACTCTCCAGCTGGACCCTGGAATCCCTCCGGTGAGGCCTGGCTCAGCATCCCTTCCTCTCCTGCCTGCCCGTGCCCAGGCAGCCTTTCAGAACTGGAGGTAACTCTCCAGGAGCCACTTTTCTCAAAGGGGGCCAGCCAGGTGACCGCCTACCCCACGAAAGGGACATCCGAGCCCAGGAAGGCCAGAGCGTCTGCTGAGAGCCTTGTTGTCCCGGGGCAAACCCGAGTGCCTCGGGAAGCTGCTGGCCTCTGAGGTAGAGTAAGAGGGGGAGCAGGGCGGGAGCAACTGCTGGCGGTGGGGGGGGGGGGGGCGGGGTGCTGGGCAGGGTTAGCCCCGCCCATCCCTGGCCTCCCTCCTCCCCCGTTGGGCGGGGGTTAGACAGGCAGTGAACAAGATCAGAGCAACCACCGTACTAGTACTAGTACTACGTGCCAGGTGCTTCCCGAGCTATTTCCTTCCTATTCCTCCCACAACCAACCTGCCATGTAGGAGGCGCTCCGCTCATGAACAGGACGCTTGTGTGAGCTCACAAAGCCCGTGAGCGCTGGAAACCCAGGACTGGCGGAGCCAGAGCCATGCTCCCTCTCACACCATCCTGAAGGTCACCGGAGCGGTCACACTTCTCTGGCCCAATGATGGAAGCAGAGCCACCATCGGCTTTAGAAATGGCAGGTTTAGAACTTACTACCCACAGGCCCCTCCACCTGAGTTTTATTAAAACTCACAGCACCTTCCAACGGTTCTGAAACCCCTTCCTCCCTGGCCGTGTGACGGCCAGGGCAGTGGTCATCGGGGGACCCCTCTGAAGTAGCCCCACATGGGCTGGCCCTTCGAAGGAAGCGGCGGAGGGCCATGGTGGTCAGAGAAGAGTGATCGGTGCAGAAGAGTCAGAGGCAGCAAGACTCGGAGGAGGCTTAGCAGAGGCCAGAGAGTATTTGTGAGCAGGAACTACCTTTCATGGACATTTTCCTCAATCTCTTAACTGAGCTGTGACTTTTAGAGGCCAGACAGGAGGCGGGAGGGCTGGCGGGCTGGGGTGCGCGGCTAAGACACACAGGGAGTCCAATGGCTGACATCAGAATACTCGTCATGCCTACACGGGGTGCGAGATCAGACATGCAGAGAGGGGAGAAACGTTAGAAGGAGTCGTTCAGCATGTGACCTCCACAAACCCCGGCTGTGTCCAGCTGGCACTGTCAACGGCCATCAGGACCTGCCGATCTCCCCGGAGACTCCGGCAGCTCGAGGCTGCCAGGGCCTACCCGGGCCGGCAGGGCTAAGCTCTGGGTCGGGAACCAGTGAAATGCCTGGCTGGTGGGAGCCCTGGCCCCAAGCTCCAAAGGGTTCTGTACAAGCAACCCATCAGCCCGTGCCTGGAGCATGCAGGGGGCGAGTCTGTTGCTTCGGGAGGGCAGAGGGCAGAACGCCGCCCCAGGAAGCCTCCTGAGCAGTTCTGGTGGGCACCTCTCTGTGCCAGGCATGAGGAAGGAGAGCAGAGGGGCGACACAGAAGGGTGCAGCCAAGCTATGGAAACGCAGATGGGCTGGAGCTCACGGTCCTCCCCCTGCGCCCCGAAGGCCGCGCCCCCTCGGCTCCTGCTCACCTTGCCCCCCCGCTGGGACGCTGCCTGTTTTGCACGCCACACCTGGCCCGCCTAGGTGCCTTCAGCGCCATCCCCGGGGCAGGCAAGAGGGAATGCTGCCCCAGGCCTGCTCCCCCACCGAGGCGTCCCCATGGCCCCTGTGACCGCTCCTCTGGAGCAGTTAAGGTCCCAAGCCGTGGCTTCCTTCTCTGGTCCCCTTTGCCCTGGGTGGGAGCACAGGGGCAGCCCACAGCGGGAGGGAGCCGCAGCAGGCAGCCGCGCCGAGTGGACTGTCCAGTCTTGTCCCTCCTTCCTCCTCCTAGCCAGACCCTCACCCGCGCTCCCCAAGGACCTGGAACACAGCATGTCCTCCCGCTGGAGTCCCCGTTCCTGCCACACTCTCAGCCACCCTGCTGTCCACAGCACCCTCTACCCAATCCTCCCCATCCCTAGTCAGGCTCAAAAGCACCTCCTCCCCCAGGGAAGGGAGCTCTGAGCTTCCCCTCGGGCACCTCCCTTAGGGGGGCTTTCTAGGTGCTCAGAATCTGGCAAGGGGTCTGGGCACAGCGGACAAGCCGGGTGGACCTGTTGCCCACTCCAAGGCGATCCAGAGCGGTGAGGAGAGATCTGGCCTCGGGATCCACTGGGCCCCACTGTGGCCTCCACCAGAGAACAAAGGCTCTCAATGGGGCAAATGTGCCCAGTCAGGGACAGAAGCAGAGGCCAGCAGCCTGGGCAGCACAGGGTGTGCTGTGGTGGTCACTCCGCAGGAGACACCAGAGTGCACATCAGAAGACCAAGGCTGGACACTGGGTGCCCGCTCATCAGGTAATTCGATGCCACCAGCATCCCAAGGTTGTTCCTGGGCTCAAAGTGTGGGTTCCCTTGGAACTAAACATCGGGTGGGCCAAATGACAAGCAGGCACAGGGGGCAGATAGATGGAAAAAAAGAGAACAATTCCTTAGGAGAACCCTGGAGCTCTGTACTTGCCCCAACATGCACCAGTTCCCGCCCATCAAGCAGACCCCTCTGCACTGGCTGCCCCTCCCTGACCGGCAGCCCCTCCCTGACTGCCCATCTGAAACAGCCACGTCCCCCTCCTACTCTGTCTCCTTCACTCTGCTCCAAGAGGTGCCCGGTCCCTGCCTGCTGGGGAGCAGACATCCCTGAGGCCACCATGTCAGCCCCGCAAGAGGCCAGCGTGAACAACGCTCCTGCCCTTTTCAATGCAGGACCTGCTCCTCTGAATTCAAGCCACAGACAGCTAAGTCTTAACTTAGACGCCCACAGACAAGCAGCGCATGCCCTGCAGGTCTGCCTTCCTGTGAAAAAGTGTGAAAATCACCCCAGAGCTAACGCTTCACAAAAGCAGCGTCCAGTGGACAGGACTGGGCAGTGGGGGGGAGGGGGAGGACCAGGAGGGGCCATCACATCTTCCCCAATAGCAAGGGCTCAGGGACAGCCCCCCCAAATTGCCATAACAGCTTGGATAGCCACGGCTTTTCCTGCTCTCGTCTAGATCTGCTGGAGGCCCTGGCAGGTCCTGCACATGGGCAGATGTGCAGACACCCCCTTTCTGATGTCCAGCCTTGGCCTTTCGTCTAGTGACCAGGGCTCAGGTCCAAGCCTACCCTCTGCTGGCCCTGGCCTTACCAATCTGGGCTCAAGGCCAGTACCACTCCCCACCGGCTGACCGGTCTTGGGCAGGTCTTGGTAGCGTAAAATGCAGACACTCCTCCTCCCTCACAGGGTGGGAGCCTGGCCCCGGCCTCGGAGGCCCACTCCTCCCCACCCCCTTGAAGGAGAGGCCCTGGCCGGGCCGCAGGCAGCAAAGCCATCACCTGAGGCGCCTGGCTGACACGGATCCTCCACCAGCGAGAGGGGCGTGCAGCCCTTCCGCAGTACATCCGCGGGCTGGAGACCTACCTGCAGACCCCTGTGCCCAGGTGCTCACCTCAATGCGGCAAGCGCGTTCCCAAATCCATAATCGAATCTGTAACTGCAGCCCAGCTGAGAGGTCTCTCCAGACCCTGCTTCTTGGGGGTGGGCGCAGGATCCCTGGTTCCCTGGTGGCCCACACAGTGGCCCCAGCTTCAGGTACGAGCCAGAGCCACATGTTCAGGCGGGGCGGCCTCTGGCCACCGGCTCATCTACTCTGTCCTCACCGGGACCCAGTTCCTGAACCTTTGGGCTCTGTTTCCCTGACAAGTAAATGGAGATTAAAATACCTGCCTGCCTCCAGGATCACTGTGAGAGCCCAGGTGGCAGGGGACACAGAGGATGTGGCCTGCAGAGGGTCCAGCCTCGAGAGCTCCTCAGCACCCAGACCACTTCTGAGCTGTGTGCAGAGGTGATCACGGCATTGGTATTAAAGCCTCAGTGACCGCAGAGCTGAACGGAGCTGGGCGTGTGCAGGTTGGGCCCATTCCCCCACAACCTCTCTCCAACAAGACCAGCACCACACGCATGCGCACACGCACGCACACGCACACGCGCACGCACACACACACACACACATAGGCCTGAATCACCTGTGGCGTCGTATGCCACGAGAAGACCTAAACTGGGCAGGGATTTCCTAGTCATCACATTTTTGCTCACTGTTCTCTCTGCCCCAGCAAAGGGCTGATGGCTGAGCAGCTGAGAGATTGAAAGCCTCCCCTCCTGGGGCTTTCCCGGCCCCACTCTCCCATCCTTACCGCCTCTCTGACTGGTCCTTCCATGTCCTTCAAGGGCTCTTCTTCCCGGCATCCAACCGGGTCTCCGTAAGCTCACTCCCAGAGGGGCACGGGCCGCCCCACTCCACCCCAGGCTGCTCTTCTGTACTGCTCGTCCAAACCTCCCTGCCGCTGGAACATCTCCGCCTGTCGACAGCCACAGCCATCACCCCACCCATCGCCCCATCGCCTCACAGCGAAGAGCCCAGACTCTGAGGCCAAGAATGCCTGGGGCTGAATCCCAGCTCTGCCAAGCGCTGGTTGGCTGGCCCTGGGAGGTTTGCGGAGTTCTCTGAGCCTCACTTTCCTTAAACATAAAATGGGAATCAAAGTTCCTCCCCCATAGAGTTGCTATTGGGATGAAATGAGTTACCACACATGCAAAACCCCTCGTCCTTCCTCCTTAATTATGATGATTTATTATCTCTGTCGGCAGCTGTACACCAGGCCTCATTCTATTCCTCCCCTCTCACAACCAATCCAACCACCAAGTCAGAAGCCCTTACTTCCATCTACTGCCACGGCCCTAGTCAGTGGCTGGCCCACCTGAGGCATGAAGTCCAGGTCCACAGGGTCTCCCTGCCTCTAGGCCTGGTCCCCTCCAATCCCCCCTGTGCTACCACAGTGACTCACCCAACACACAGTCTGGTTAGCTCACTCCTCTGCCTCCATCTTTAAATGATGGAGGCTCACCAGACTCCTCAGTGTATCTTCATGTACGATTTTACATTTCCCGTAAGTTAAAAAATAACTTTCAGTGGCTTCCTAATACCCGCAAGAGGAATTTAAAAAACAGTTTGGGGCTTCCCGGGTGGCACAGTGGTTAAGAATCTGCCTGCCAATGCAGGAGACACGGGTTCGAGCCCTGGTCCGGGAAGATCCCACATGCCGTGGAGCAACTAAGCCCGTGCACCACAACTACTGAGCCTGTGCTCTAGAGCCCGCGAGCCACAACTACTGAGCCCACGTGCCACAGCTACTGAAGCCCGCACACCTAGAGCCCATGCTCCGCAACAAGAGAAGCCACCGCAGTGAGAAGCCCACACACCGCAACGAAGAGTAGCCCCCGCTCACCACATCTAGAGAAAGCCTGCGCGCGGCAACAAAGACCCAATGCAGCCAAAATAAATTAATTAATTAATCAATTTTTTAAAAAGTTCAAAGGTGTAAGGTTAACAAAAGATCTAGTGAGACACAAAAGTACTTACTCAAAATGTTAACTCCAGCCAAAATAGTTCTATGAGTTCCCCAGGGGGCCCCTTTAGGGAAATGCCTAAAGCATTTCGGGACAGAAAAGTGACTCCTGAACCATAATTCAAGGTGATGTGAAAATGTAAAAGGTGGGGAAAGGCCACACCAGGGCACCCACCGTCATCAGGCATGACCCCCCCCCACCGCCCACCCCAACACCAAGACAAACGAACAGGCACCCAGGCTCACCCGCTGGGGGATACACCATCACTGAAAAAAGGCCCCGCCCCGCCAAGGAGCCTCTCTGGGTTTCCATGAGAACACACAGGGTAACAAGACCCCTGCCCCACAATCTCCTCCCCCTACCCCACGCATTCTCCCCTGCCCCCAAGTCCTGGCCCTGCCAGACACAGTCTGTTCTGGAACCTGGACCAGGGAGCAGCCTGCCTACCTGCGAGAGCTTGCTGGACCCTGCTGGGCTTCGGCATCTGCACAGGCACCGTGGCGGGGACGCTCCTGGGGCTGCTCACTGGACCGCTGGGCAGGGAGGCACTTGGGGAGAAGAGAGGGCAGAGCTTAATGTGCGGAGCCGACTTAGCAGAAACAGGAGCCGGAGAAACACCGAGTGAGGAAGACACGGGTGCTGCTGAGGCCCCTTTGTGGTTTCACTTCCCGCAGCTGCCTCTGTGCAGTGAGGGCTTCTGGTTTTTTCTTTTTTTAAAGAAAAGATCCCGATGAAGAGTATCTGGAAGGAGGAGCAAAGAGATCTGATGTTCACTCCTCTCACACCCAAACTAACCAAGAAAGAGAATCTGAATACTTGATATTAAGTCAAAGGCCGGCCCGCCATCACTTCCCCTGTGAAAATCAAGCGACAAAAGTCAAACTCCAAGTTGGGCCTTGGGGAGGGGAAGGAACAGTAGGCAGGGACGGGGCAGTGACACTGAAGAACACTTCTGGGGATGAGCCTCATCTTTTTACAAGGTATCGAGAATGAAGCTTTGGCTGTCAAAAAACGTTCTCCTGGACAATCAGAGACTCTGAAGACAAACCTAAAAGAATTATGAACTCACCAGCTTCATCAGGAGGCCTCTGTGGTTCCCCGCAGAGCGGAAGTCCAGCAGAAACCACTCTGAGTGGTCCAGACCAATACCACCAGTAACAGGACCAACCAACATCAGGAACCCCAAGAGAAGACGCTCCGAGAAGGAAATAACACCCGTTTTGTGGTCCCTGCCAAAACGGCATAACCTCAGGCCAATCATGAGAAAACGTCTGACGAACCCAAATTAAGGGCCATTCGACAAAAGTAACTCTTCCAAAGGGTCAAGGTTATGGAAGATGAAGAAAGACTGAGGAACTGTTTTACCCACAGGAGGAGGAACAGGTGGAGGAGGAGGAGGAGAAATGACAACTGGACGCAAAGTGGGATCGTGGGACAGAATGACAACAGCAGAGGAAACACCAATGAAAGCGGGAAAAGCCTTTAGCTAACAGTCCTGCACCAGTGGTGAGCCTCTCTCTGGTTCTGAGAACCGCACCATGTTTACGAAAGACATTAACGCGAGAAGTCAAGTAAGGGCGGTGGGGAAACTCTGTACCGTTTCTGTGACTTTTCTGTAAATCCCAAATTAGTTCAAAATATAGGGAATTTTTTTTCAATGAAGGTCTTGCCTCCCACAGTGACTAATTCCAGGTCTCTCACTTTGTTTTAAGCCGTTATATTTTTAAACAGTAATAAATCCAGGCCATTATGGTTTCAGGGAGCCCTGCCCTGGGGACAGCTGGCGTAGATGGCCCGCCATGCCTGCTACCTCCTCCCCCTCCCGGTGACTGCGTCCTCCAATCCAGCACTGCCCATGTTCAAGGTGACGCAGCGGGAAGGGTTTTGAAACCCTTGCACGCAGTCCCTCCACTGGAGCTCCCCAAGGACAGGCCCTGGGCATGTTCCTTTCTGTTCCACTGGGCCCAGCGTGAATCCAGGAGCTGGGAAGGTGCTCAGGAAACGATGGACACCTCCAGTCTGCTGTGCCACCCTTACGATGGTCGGCAAACCAGCAACCACCTGGTTACGGCCAATGCTCCTGGAAGCTGCCCAGATCCTTCCCTACTGCCGGCCTGGGGTCACGGGTCCCACTGGTGGACACAATAGGGAGCTGCTGGTTCTGATCCAAATCAGAAAATTTCACACTGGCTGGTACTGGTTTTCATTTCTGGACTATTCTCCCCAAACAGAACCACCTGTGTGGCCATGCTTCCTGCCACCCTTATCTACCCTCAGCCCCAAGAGGACAGTGGAACTGTATCAGGACGCTCTGATAATGCGGGGGGAGTGGGGGGGCTAGGCATGCAGGACACTAGGGCTAAGGTTTTGGCCCCCCTAAACTCCGTTTAATTTGAAGCCACACCCCACCCCCTTCCTGAGCCTGTTTCTTCAATTCTCAGGTTCTAGAAGTAAAGAATCTGAGAAGATACAGCCCTTGGAGGCATCCTTCCTCTCCCAAGCCAACCCGACAGGGAGCGCTAAGCTTGAGCCCATAACCAGGAAGCTGGAAAGCCGAAGCCTGGCTCTGCCACCGCACTGGGCTACTCAGTGGGCTGGGCATCACTGGCCCAGCAGGGGTCCAAGAAGCGGGATCCTCCCTTGCTGGTGAGAGGCACGTATCTGAGGGAGAAGGCCTCGGTTCTAGAGCAGAAAGCAGACAGGCAGAAAGGCTTCCCATGAGCAGCTCACCCTGGAACTGGGACCAGGAACCATGACTAAGTTCAATCTGCTTAGGGGTCTCACGATGTTGTCACTTCCCCTGCGACTTTCCCCAACTCCTCCCCCCTACATTTCTCTGCTGTGATCAGAAGGAACAGAGCAGTAAAAGGATCCAGTGGGTCCCAAGATGGGGACTCTCAGGGGTGGACAGAACCTCAGAGGTCGCTGATCTCCCTGCACCGTCCTCTAAAGGGCTCAGACTGGCAGAATATTCCCCGATGTGGGGGCACCATATGCCCATGAAGTGCCCTTCCGAGAGTTCCCTCCCACCTGCCTCATGTACCCCTCCCGCCTGCTGGGCTGCCAGCTCTACCTCCTAGGCTCTCCCTGCCTTGCCTGTCTGGGACCGTCTCCAGGAGCTTCCAAGTGGAGCTGGGAACACGAGACAGGAAGATTTCTAGTTTTCTCCACAGACAGGATTGGACAGTCCCAAACAGGGGGCAGAGCTAGAAGGCTGGGCAGTGAGGCACACAAAGCCTTCCTCCAGCTCCCCACGGGCTGCCACCCACCGGGGAACCTCTGAGCATGCGCAGTACAAGAAGCATAGGATGTAGAGCCTGGCGACCCCCTTCCAGCCCCCGCAGCACTTAAAAGCTGGGTGCCTTGGGCTTCCCTGGTGGCGCAGTGGTTGAGAGTCCGCCTGCCGATGCAGGGGACACGGGTTCGTGCCCCGGTCCGGGAAGATCCCACATGCTGCGGAGCGGCTGGGCCCGTGAGCCATGGCCGCTGAGCCTGCGCGTCCGGAGCCTGTGCTCTGCAATGGGAGAGGCCACAACAGTGAGAGGCCCGCGTACCGCACAAAAAAAAAAAAAAAAAAAAAAAAAGCTGGGTGCCTTGGTGCACGTCGAGTCCCCTTTCTGAGCTTTACTTTCTCTCTCTGTAAGATACGAGTAATTCCCAAAGGCCCCCAGGGTGTCTGCGAGGCTCAATCTGCAGCACGATCCAAATGTCCACGATTCCCAGGTCTCAGCGGAGCCAGGCGGCTCCAGGAGAGCTGCAGGGCCCTCACCAAATCCTGAAAACCACAGCTCTATCAGAGCAAAAGGAAACTTCAGAAACTGACCCGCCCAATTCTGTAACCTTCAGAGAGGAAAAGGGAGACGCAGAAAAGAGAACAGAGTGGAGCCGAGGGCCTACAGCGAATCAGGGGCAAGGACCCATTGGAACCCAGGACCCCAATCCCACAAGTCTGAAGAGCCTGGCCGATACTGGGAGGGAGTGGGGTGCTTTCAGAGGCTGGGGGAACAGCAGCAGCAAGAACAGAGCTGACGAAAGCAAACTGAGAGCCATTTTCCTAGGCCGGGTTAGTGCAGGGACAAAGCACCCCAAGGCCTAGCCACACCAAAGCTGCAATAGAGGGCTGGTCCTAATCACCACCCCGAGTCATCAGAATGCTAAACCAGCCGGCACACCCTCTATTAAACAATCGGTGCGTGACACATTTTGGAAAGTTTTCCATCCAACATCACTGAAGTTTTGGTGCTTAAGGGGATAAACTTCAGCTACGAGGAAATTTACTTAAACCCAGCGGCTCAGTGACAAATCATGTATCTTCTCGATGGATTACTGCCTACTCGGAAAGGCTCCTGGGGCACCAGGCAAATCAGTCAGCCAAGGTTTTACCCAGATTGAGCAAGAAGTGATTTGAAACTATGGGGGTTACGAAAAAAATAAAACTACATGGGTTCCACAAATTTTGATTTCACTGACTCACATGTCCTTCCCAGCAGCTACCAGTAAACACTTTCTCCTCCACACACGCGGTAACCTTCACCTGATGCTGCTGACATTCACTTGGCTTTGAGAACTATATCACAGCCGCTAGAAGACTAAGGTGCCAGGTGTTTTCAAATCCTTCCAGCCCTGCTGGGTTAAGAGGTCAGGGATTTATTAAACCCCCTCTGGCTCTACAACAGCCATTAGAGAAGGGTTAACTGCAGAGAACCACACTACAAATTAGACAGGAAAACACCGGCCCCTGCGAGTGAATGTCACCCCTCCCAGCTCCTGAAGAGCTGCAGGAGGTCAAGGGAACACCCCCTTCAGGCGGCAGGCCCCTGAGGCTGTTTCACCTGCCGGCCCAGCTCCAGCGCAGCAGGGTAAGCAGCAACATGCACGACTCAGCAGCAAAGGTAAGGCCGTCTGGCCGGCAGCCTTCCATTCTGTAACTCGCCTGGATGGCACAGGCAGGACCCACCTCAGTAGCCTCCTGGGCCCTCAGGCTGGGGAGGGGAGACCCCAGAGAAATATCAGAGGAGACTGATGGGCACCCCATACCAGAAGAAAGCAACAAAGCCCATGAAGTCGCCTGGCTCAATCTCAGAATCCCAGCTCTAGAACCATCTAGAAACTTGCCGCAGTTAATTTGTAAGAACATAAGCCCCAAAAGGCTAGGCAAAGCCGACCTAGTCGTAAAAGCAGCTCCAGCCTTGCTGATAACCCTTCTGGGCTGGCAAATGTGACATGTTTTTCTCTAAAACAGACTGACTCACATACTGGGAGGGGCCTCACAGAGCACTGGGAGGGACTGGGCTGGCACGGAGCCCAGCTTGCTTATGTCTCTGTGCAAGCCCACAGAGAAGGCCCAGGCCATACCTCCCTGTGCTCCCAATTCCCAGAGAGATCTCAGATCCACGTGCCCCAACTCCTGGAGGACACGCAGGAAGACACCCGGGCCCAGGGGGCCCATCCCCTCCTCTGTGTACTGGTGGCTTCTGCACGCACCCCTCAGGATGCCCTCTGCCTTCCTCTCACTCTGCCTTTTACATGGCTTCAAGAACTTCACGTGGGGAGTTCCCTGGTGGCCTAGTGGTCAGGATTTAGCGCTTTCACTGTGGAGGCCCGGGTTTGATCCCTGGTCGGGGAACCATCCCACATGCCACGTGGCGTGGCCAAAATACAAAAAAAAAATTATTAGAAAAAATTTTTTTCAAAAAAAAAAAAACTCCACATGCCCCACAAGGGGCCTGGGTTTGATCCCAGCTCTGCCACTTCCTGGCTGTGCTGCCAACCTCGCCAGCCTCAATGTTCTCCCCTGTAAGCTGGGGATACCCCCTACCACATGGCCATTGGGAGGATTCACAAAATCACCCACATAGCCTGCAGAACAGGGCCCGGCTATAACATGTGCTTGGTGAGTGACAGCTGTCACTGTCTTATCGAAGCTGGAAGGGTCCTCTGAAACCTAACTAGAAGAAATACTAGAGGCCTGAGAAGCTGCCAAGGAGGTCTCAGCCACACTGGGACGCTTCAGCCCTCCCTGTGGTCAGGTGGGCCGGTGGGCGGGCTTGGGTGACGTGGCCCCAAGAGGCTGACTCCCTGGGAAACAGGGCAGCCACAGGCCTACACATCCAGTCACCACCCAACCAGGTCACCCTCTCTCAGAAATCAGCCCCCATCCCCGCTAACACTCTGAGTTCTCAAAATATTCTCCAGACCCCAGACCCTCAATAATAATCGATGACGAGGCCCCTGGTCAGTGACAGGTCTCTGAGCATCCCAGATGCACCCACCACTGGCCACTCAAGGGTTTCCCCACTTTAAAGTGCCACCTGGTCTGGACGGAGCCCATTTCATCATCTTTCTCAGGGTGCCCTATGAGACATGGACTGTACCAGCACAGCAGCTGCCCTATGTCACCTGCTGCCACCCCCAACACGCTCAGCACTTTGCTCTCTCCTCAACCAACTTTTAAGCACCAAAACTGGGCTCACAGCCTTCTGTGGATGAGACCGTGGGCTTAGGGAGAGGGTTGAACCTTCCATGTCTGTGACTTCAGGGCCGGGCACATAGACGGAGTCAGAGAAATGTCCTCAGGTACCCAGCCCCAGCTACGTGGCACACAGGCACAGCCAAAAAAATCTTTAACTGCTCAGAGAGCCTGATTCTCCTGGGTCAATGAATCACTGGTTTTAACCCATGTGGCAACTACCAGCACTCAAGTGCCAGAAGTCAGGTAGGCCCCCCGGGACACAAGGCTGTGGACAGCGTGGCACCTTGGCACCACGTGACACGTGCAAAGGGGATGACGTAGCAGGGACAGCCGAGGAGGCACGTGCCAAGTCTGCAGACATTTGGGGGGAGTCTTCCCAGCTAAAGAAGAGCAGAAACCCAAGCCCGCTGACAAGGCATGCGGGTGGACAAAACGACCGTCCGCGTAACACAAGATACCTGGCTGCGCCGGCAGCGGACAGTCCTTGGGGCTGGTGCTGAGGTCCCAGATGGGAGAGGCTGGAGCGGTAGAGGGGCTGGTTCCCCACGGAGGGCAGCGCCCCAGCCCAGAAGTTGGCGGTGCTCAGCCTGGGTGCAGACCTGGCCCCAGAGAGTGAGGGCTTGTTGTATGGAGAAAAGGCCTGGTGGGCCCCCAAAACAACGGCGGTCCTGTGGGGTGGCTGGGGGACTGCGTAGGCGGGAAGGTTGGTCATGGAGTGGCGGTAGCGGCCTGACACGGGGCCGGCTGCGCCACCGCCGAGGCACTGATGGCAAGAGCAGGCCACTCCCGTGTGGCCCGGCGGAGCGATGACAGTGGTCACTGGGTACGGGGGCCCTGCTTGGCGCCGCACGCTCCGGCAGAAGCTGGAAGTCTTGTTGGTCTGCGTGTGGGTGGCGCAGTTGATGGTGTAGTTGTACCCCAGGGCAGCCAAGTCCACAAGCTGGGCGCCCCTGGCCACCTGCTGCTCCAGGTAATCGCAGACGCTGGCTTCATACGCCGTCCAGGAGCCGTCGTCACTCAGCCACTCCCAGACGATGCCCCGGCCCGGGGCCGAGTGCTGGGGAAACAGGTGCCTCCGCACAGCCCGCATGGTGCCTGTTTTAAAAGGAGCGCGGCACACATAAAGTTCACCTGCTAGCCACTCACCACCTCCCAAAAAAAGGGAGTTTAAAAATTCTGTTTCCTACAACCAAAATAAAACAACATGATCACGGTGTATATATGGTCATGCTGCTGTCTGACCTAAAGGCTGGCATTGACTCTTCTCTCCAAATTTGGGGTGAAGGGTAGAGTGCTCTCTCTATGCAAAGAAACTGTGGATCAAAGGGATCAAGTGGCAGAGAGGGACCAGTGCTTCTCAGCAGGAGTGAGGGATGCTGGACGCTTAGGTCAAAGACCAGCTGTGGCTCAAAATATTCCTAAGGATGAAACCTATGTAGCCTGACTTAAAAAACTGAAAACAAGGGCCTCCCTGGTGGCGCAATGGTTGAGAGTCCGCCTGCCGATGCAGGGGATACGGGTTCGTGCCCCGGTCTGGGAGGATCCCATATGCCGCGGAGCGGCTGGGCCCGTGAGCCATGGCCGCTGGGCCTGCGCATCCGGAGCCTGTGCTCCGCAACGGGAGAGGCCACAACAGTGAGAGGCCCGCATACCGCAAAAAGAAAAAAAGAAAAAAAAAAAAAAAACTGAAAACAAAATGTCTGAAGAAAATTAAATCATCCATAATCCAACCACCAAGAGGAAAGCACACGACATATATTGTAACATATTCCTTCCCATCTAGTCTCCTAGGCATGTATGTTTAGGTATAGCTGACAATCATACTGAAATTTTTTCCTGTTTTCATGTATTATGCCATAAGTATTTCTTATGTCTCTAAAACTTTGTAAAACTCTTTATTAACTGTTACACAGTTCTCTTACGTGGATGTACTTAGATTCCCTTGGACTTCCCAGGTAGCAACTATTAGGAAACACCTGTGGTTAGCTTATATTAATAAACCAAACCTGACGATTCAGGAGAGAAAGAAAAAAGTCAATTTGGGCCATGCTTCCAACAGTACTTGTCAAAAGGTGATCACTGCGATTACCTTCTACCTGGTCTCCCAACCTCAGCAGCCAGTGGGATTCTCTTAACCCCCAAATCAGATTACGTCATTCCTCTGCCCAAATCTTCCCAGGGTTCCTCCTTTCAGAAGAAAAGTCGAAGTCCCTCAAGGGATGGAAAAGCCCTGCATGACCTGCCTCTCCCTCCTGATCTGTCCCCAGCCCTTCCTGGTGACCAGGCCACCCAAGCTCAAACTTCAAAACAACCTCTCCCTGCGCTTTACACATCTATTCCCTGATAAACACTCACTGCTACCTAACTCATACACAGTTCACGAATCATTTATCTTGTGCGCTGCCTTTCTCAGTGACTGCAAACATCATGAAGGCAGGGACTTTTATCTGCACCCACTGCCTGGAAACCTGAGTCCTCACACCCTCGGGGACGCTGCTACAGGGATTAGAGCAAGAGTCTTCAGGCTCGGCACTAGTGACATTCTGGGCTAATAATTCTTTGTTGTGGGGCTGTCCTGGACATTGCAGGATGTTTAGCACCATCCCTGGCCTCTACCCACTAGATGCTGGTAGCGCCCCACCCCACAGTCCTGACCATCAAAAATGTCTCCAAACGTTGCCCCCAGCTGAAAACCACTGATTTACAGGGAAAGTGCACAGCTCTGGGAGGAAGTTGGTGGCCCCATTCTCAGTAATACTGAGCAAAAGACACACACACACACACACACGAAAGAAACATGAGTGCACAGGAGAGTGAAGTAACTTGCCCATGTGACACAGCTATCACACAGGAGCTGGAACACATCACCAGGCCCTCTTAACTAGCATGGTGTGCCACCCCCACGCCGGCCGGCTTGCTTGCCTGCCTGCTGCCAGTAAGACCCTCGAATCTCTACGGGCGGAAGCAGGCGTTGCTGGTTTGCGAGACAAGGGGGAAAGGGGCTGGAACGGCCTCTGCACTGTGTTCCCAAGGCACCCTGTACCACTAAGGAACATCTCACATTGCTATCACTCCCAGCACCCGCCTTCTGACCATGTGCATTTCAGGGGCAGGATAGCGCTGAGAGTCAATTCTGTGACCCCCAACACCTAGCACGACACCCAGCCCGAAACAGGCACTTGGACACATACTCGAGGCAGGAAGTGCCTTACCAGTGTCCTGGCGGAACTGCGTCCAGCTGGGGAGGTCGATGATATAAGGAGCCAGTGAAGGGTCAGCCTGGCCTAAGGGGATGCTGTGGGCCAGGCTCCCCAGCCCGAAGCGCTGGCCCTTCTGCTGGACAAACTGCTGCTCGATGTAGGTGCAAACAGTGGCACTGTAGGGGTGCCAGGTGCCCAGCCCGTCCTGCCATTCCCACACGGCCACTGCCACCGGGCTGGTGTACACCTGAGCCAGGGAAGGGCTTGGGGCCATGGCCATCTTCCCCAGGACTCCCTCTGTTCTCCCCAACGGCTTCAGACCACTCTAGGCTGCAGTCTCAGGTTCATTGCCCAGCGCTTCCAGGAGACCTGAAACAAGACAGACACGCAGTTACCGACGCACACGGTGGTCCTGCCAGAGTCAGTCTCAGTGCGGGGGAGGGGGGGGAAATCATGCTTTTCCGCAGTCACTTTTTTCCCTAATACCTTAAGGGCATCGTACCTAATTGTACCTAAGGCAAGTACCTAATCCTGTCTCTTTGCTCAGGCAGCCAGGAAGAATTCGGAGTCAATCAAGCAGCCTCCTTACCTCTGCAAATGTCCAGGAAGACACAGTGGGTGAATTCTGCGTGCTAATCATCAGCCCTGCTTCTGTCCTTTTACCAATAATTTCCTTCTGGCCCAACTACTAAGTGTATCCTTTTATACTATATGTATTTTCATGAGTCACCCCAATCCTTTGTGGACTGAAGCCATCATGACCCCTTATAGCTTTGTGAGGATGCCACACAGGTTTCCAAAGCAGTTTTGTTTGTGAGACACATACTAACACCTGCTATGCTACAGATGAAAAAAAAACATGTCTCAGAAAGGACCAGGGGCTCAAGGACAGCCAGAGCTGCGACTCTAAGCATGGGTGGGTCCCAGCTCTGTCCAGGTCACCAGGCTGCCCTGGTTTCCTGCACCATTAACCACAGAGGGCAGATCCTAGATAGACATTAAAATGCTATGGATGCTGAAGCCCTCCCTCTCTGGCCTCTCTGCACCCCACTCCCTGGGCCTGGGCCTTGCTGACCGGCGGTCAGATCCAAAGACTTTACACCCATCTCCCAAGACACGCTTCTCCCAGTCACTCCCGCCCAGCTGCATCACTCAGGGTTTTCCCAGGCCATCCGTCACATGAACTTCTCCCTCCACGGCCCCGACCAGAACTCTGAACGCCCACATACACATATGGCGGTCCCTGTCTTTCTGCCCCCTCAGAAGGCAGACACCCAGCGAGTCGGCCTTGTCCACAGCCACCTCGCCAGCCCCAGCACAGGCCGTGTCATGTAGCACGTGTTATACACGGATTAGCTCGAAGCACGACTGAATGGAGGCAGATGAAGATTCTATGTGCCTGCAGCTGTTTGAAGAAGAAAGGGGGTCTGTGGAAGCTCCTAGGGTGAGAGAGGAACGGGGCCAAACAGACTGACAAGGCGGTATTTCTCCCACTTTATGGACAGGAAAACAAAGAAGTCAAGGTCTTATTGAAGGTCACACATACACTGGTAAGTGGTAGCACAGAGTGCAAACCCAGATCAACTGGCTCTAATGCCCATTTTCTTAGCGAGGAAAGCTCAGCATGAGCTCTACCTTGGGCTCTGCCCTAGATAAACATTAAAATCCTATGGATGCTTAAGCCCTCTCTAGCCTCTCAGCACCCCACTTGCTTAGAGAGGGGGGAGGGAGAAAAGGGAAAGCGGTGGGGGGAGGGGAGGAAGGGAGAGAGGAGCCTGCGTCTCAAGCTGTGAGCACCCTCAGCTGTTACGTCCACATAGGGCCCTGGTGCCAATAGGGTTCCCAGTCACATCATCTGCTCCGACTCCCACACAATCCCCTTAAGTACAGTCATCGAATTTTGTCCCTGTTTTGCAGACGAGAAAACCGAGGCCCCGGTGGTTTTGGTGACTCACTTACATGGCCACTAATGAGGCTGGGACCCTGCCTGGGCTTTCGCTGGTGTCCCTGAGATTGCACTCCGGCAGGGTTTCAGTGAGAAGGCCGAGACCACCTGCCCCACAAGGAAGGCAGAGCTGGAGCAGCATGTGACAGGGAAGAGGCGCGGGCTCTGGCGTCCACACGCCGCATACTCACTGCACTCTACTCGCTGTGTCACCTGGTGAAGGTACCTAAGCCCTCCAAGCCCGATTTCGCTTGGAAGTGGACATATCAACCTCTATTCTAAGTGCTTTTCTAGGGGATTCAGATGGATAGATGTGTATAAAGCACCAGGACAGCGCCAGGCACACAGCCGATATCAGGAAATCTTGGCCTCCCTCCCTTTCCCTGCCCCCCTCCAACCCAGCACCTCCCACCCCTCAAGTCTGGGTGAGGAGTGGCGGCCCAGGGCGGCACTGAGCTACCCAACCTGAGAACACAGGCGATGAGTCAGGCCTGCAATAACTCTGAGCACGCATAGGGGGGCCAGGGCCGCCCCTGAGCTGCCAACCGCTCCAACAGAAGCACACATCCCGCCCTGGAGGATTAGACCCGGGATGCCCTCGAGATGGCTGGCGAGCTTATTAGCTCAGCGCCTGCAACTAGAGGTCTCTGGACCCACATCCAGGTACAAATCACAGGACTGGTTTCAGGGCCAATTACTCCTGAGCCCAGACTTTCCCCCGGCACCTCCTGGCAGGCGTCCCTCATCTCTCGGGCAGCAGGGGCCTCCCATGTACCAGCACACGTGGTATGTTCCACCATGTCCACACACCCCCAGATGAACCAACACGGAGAACTCTGCCAAACAGCCTGAGAACTACACTCGAGAACTTCAGCTAAGCTCTTCATGAACGTGTTGGGCCTACAGACCGCAGGCACACGACGGTCCAGGCCCTGTCAGGGTACTAGAGACCCAAAGATGAGAAAGACACAGCACACGGCCCCTCCATGACCGGCCACTGTCCCCACTAATACCAAGGCCTCCACCTTTCGTCCACCTGCATCAAATTCTAGCAAGTGCCAGAACATTCGGAGCCATTTCCCACCTCCCAGACATTGATCCTGCTGGTGCCCATGTCCAGACTTCCATCCTCTCTGCGCCTAAGCCCCCAGCAAACATGCCCATCTTTCCAGACTCAGCCACAGCACCCCGCTCTAAGCCACACCTTTAACAGAAAGTGCTGACCCCATCCTCCTGTGCGTCCTCACTGCATTCTCCATTTATCCAAACACACTGCATTTATTGGTTTCAGTATCTGTCCCCCTCTCACCACCCCCCAGAACAGGAACTCCCTGAGCGCAGAGCTGGAGCTGACCCAAAGCTGGGGCTGCAGCTCTTCAAATGGCCAATATCCCAGAGGGTCGAAAACACACATGCCGAAAGAGAGGAGCACCTTCTGCTCCAGGGGCCTGAGGCACATTTGGCGTGATGCCCAGAACGCCCACTGATGTTCCCCTCAAACGCAGCAATCATGCACACGCAGTGGCCGTGTCAATGCACCCATTCTCTGTCACAGCCTCAGCCATCCCCAAGCTGCAGTTCAAAAACCTAATTTGTTTCGGCTCATAATGATGGGGCTATTTAGGGTGTTCTTAATTATGAAAATTGTTATTATTCTAATTGTCCATGGGAAAACAGCCTTAGTCTGGGGGCAACCTAAACACTTTATGATAATGGAATAAGGGAATTCTTAAATAAATTATGGTACACCCCAATGATGGAATACGAGTCTTGAAAAATGTTTTTAAAAGGCTTTCAGGGGCTTCCCTGGTGGTGCAGTGGTTGAGAGTCTGCCTGCCGATGCAGGGGGACACGGGTTCGTGCCCCGGTCCGGGAAGATCCCATATGCTGCGGAGCGGCTGGGTCCGTGAGCCAGGGCCGCTGAGCCTGCGCGTCCAGAGCCTGTGCTCCACAACAGGAGAGGCCACAACAGTGAGAGGCCCATGTACTGCAAAAAAATAAAATAAAATAAAAGGCTTTCATACCTAGGATAATGCTGTTGACAAGTTAAAAATACC
This sequence comes from Mesoplodon bidens, assembly GCF_964165515.1. Classification (NCBI taxonomy): domain Eukaryota; kingdom Metazoa; phylum Chordata; class Mammalia; order Artiodactyla; family Ziphiidae; genus Mesoplodon; species Mesoplodon bidens. The sequence continues at coordinate 36,762,467 of NC_138171.1, forward strand.
GGATATGTAACCATATACACTATATGCTCTCAAGCGGGCAGGTGTGCCATTTACTGAGCACCTACTATGTGGCACGCACTCTGTCCGGTGCTCTTGCCATCCAGCTCTCTCAACCCTCAACTGCCCTTGAAGGTAAAGATTATCCCCATTTTACAGATGTGAGAACCGAGGCCAAAAGCAATTAAGAATTTACTCAAGGTCAGACGGCCAGTCTGTGACACCAGGTTCTAATATAAGCTAATTTTTAAAAGGTGGGAAGGAACAACTCTGACGTTTAACTAGGAGTGATGGAGTTATGGGATATTTATTCTTTACCTCTTTCTGTACTGGCAAATGTTCTACAATGATCATATTACTTATTATGATCGGACCGAAGTTATCTTTAAAATATGTATCAAGGGCTTCCCTGGTGGCGCAGTGGTTAAGAATCCGCCTGCCAATGCGGGGGACACGGGTTCGAGCCCTGGCCCGGGAAGATCCCACATGCCGCAGAGCAACTGAGCCTGTGCGCCACGACTACTGAGCCTGCGCTCTAGAGCCCGCGAGCCACAACTACTGAGCCCACGTGCCACTACTACCGAAGCCCGCGCGCCTAGAGCCTGTGCTCCGCAACAAGAGAAGCCACCGCAATGAGAAGCCCGCGCACCACAACGAAGAGTAGCCCCCGCTCACCACAACTAGCAAAGGCCTGCGCGCAGCAATCAGCAATGAAGACCCAACACAGCCAAAATAAATAAATTTGAAAAAAAAATGATCAACAACTTTGACCACGAGAAAAACCATCCTGCCTTCTCTTGCATTCTCTTGTCAGATTTAGCCACAAACGCCTGTGCACAGCCCCACGGCTCCGAGGCACAGAGGGACGCTGCTGTCCTACCAAAGAGGGGTTTCACACAAAGGAGAAAAGTTGCATGTGTCCAAGAGTCTTTCTATTCCTAGGGGATTTACAAAAGCTTTAGAACAAGACCTGAGCTGACGCAGGAATCCGAGTGAAACTCATCCTGCCTGATTATGAGCCTCCGGGTAGGGGAAACCACACAAATGGATCCCCTTACAGTTGCGGCCTCCAGGAAGAAGGCCCCGAGCGTGGTTTTTAAACTGGTGCCCAGACTGGGTGACTGTCAATTTGCCAACATGCGGGGACCCGTTTCCTCCCCGCAAAGCCCACCGAAATACAGAGTGGCCTGGCCCAAGCCTGAGCTGGGCAGTTCACCCTTGGCTCCATGCTCGGTGACCTTGGGACAGTCACCTCCCCTTTCCTGGGCTCCACTGCTCAGGCGGTTGGATGGGTTTTCCAGCCTCTTATAAGCAGCAGAACCCTTTTCCAAATGTGACCGTACGCTGCCCATCGATATGTAAAACGCAGAAGAGTGGGGTGCTCTTAATGACACAAGGGCTGCCCTCCATTCCTACTTCCTGAGAGGTCCAGGAAGCTGTTGTGGGGGACAGAGGCGTTGTGAGGGGCACGGATTGAAGACCAGTGAGACCGCCTGGACTTCAAACCCTATTTCCATGCTGCGTCTCTTTAGGGTGCTTTCCAAGAAGCATGGGCCTGCAACTCCACACCCCACCAGCTGACACGGTGCGCATGACCTGTAAGCAGAGCATGACCTTCAAAGACTTGTTATGGGGCAGTCGGCCACCCGGGCACTGTCAGAAAGCCTTCCCACGGAGATGGGAAAGTCGAATACTGCACACAAACACACCAAAGAAATGTTCTACTTTGCTAGACATGTTGTTTTTAATACAAATTTAAAACAATGGCCTATTATTTTTTTTGCCTGTCAAAGCAGTAAAAATAATTTCAGTACTCAGTGCTGGCGAGAGTACACTGAGATGTCATACTTCTGGGATGGATAAACCCTTTCCAGAAAACAGTTTGGTAATATGTATCAAGAGGTTTAAAAATGTTCACCTGCTTTGACACAGTCATTAAAAAAATCTATCAAGGGCTTCCCTGGTGGCGCAGTGGTCGAGAGTCCGCCTGCCGATGCAGGGGACACAGGTTCGTGCCCCGGTCTGGGAAGATCCCACGTGCCGCGGAGCGGCTGGGCCCGTGAGCCATGGCCGCTGAGCCTGCGCGTCTGGAGCCTGTGCTCCGCAACGGGAGAGGCCAACAGTGAGAAGCGCGGGTACAGCAAAAAAAAAAAAAAAATCTATCAAAGGAGATGAGAGAAAAACTTCAACATAAAGATATTCCCCACAGCACTATTTTAACTCGGTAAAAGAGAAGCAGAGAGAAAACTCAGTAGAAACGTACCAAAATGCTAACGACTGCCTTTGAGTGCAGAAACTATTAGAGACCTTTTGTTCAACTTCCTTATATATCTGAACTTTTCACATTTTCTAAAGTGGGAGACTATTACTTTTGTTTTCAGAAAGAAATCGCTACAATGCCCACCACTTTCAAAAGATCGTAAATATGAAACAAACCCCACCACTGTTACTTACCATCATTACTTCAGACAGCTGCTCCTGTCCCATTGGAGTTTCACTAACAGGCCTGTCAAAGTACCACGGCACCTCCTTGCCAAGAGACACATGCCCCACCCCTGAGTTCCAAGAAAGTGCAAAAAACACACCATCCAGGTGCCCAAACTTTTACAACAGGGGAGCGCTGCAAGGTAGGGCTTTTGTCTAGAAACGAGATGGCTTAAGCCGGTGCCACCAAGACCTGACTAGGCTTCTGAGAGATGGAAGGAACTACACATGATTTGTCCCTTGCACGTGGGGCTGCTAGAGGGGAAATGACAACTCCTCTCCTGGCTGGTGCCTGACTAGGGCCCTCCAGGGGCAGGTCAGAGCAGAACGTTCCAAATGGGGTTCAGAAAGCCACACAGTGGCCAGGGTGCAGGCCCCAGCGACCAACAGTTCCCCAGTGGGCAACCTCCTCCACCAGCACCAAGAACCTGCTGCTCCTTCTTTGCCAGGAGCAACCTGACCACCCCACGGGTCGTCAGAGCCTACCCTGGGGCCAGAATGGGGGAGCAGCGGAAGCAGTGGCAGGCACAGTGGCCATAATCACAGCAGTGGCCACCAACCAAGAGCTTACTATGTACCAGGCACCGTGCTAAGTATCTTGTAAGTGTTCTCATTTAATCCTCACATTCCTGAGCAAAGGGTATCATCTCCATTTTATAGAGGAGAAAAGTGAGGCAAAAGATAAACAGCTTGCCTGAGAAGCCACAGGTATAAGCAAACCCAAATCAGTTTGCAGAGGGATAAACTGATGTGGACAAATCAGCCTGCCAGATATGTCTGCTTGACCTACTACACAGTTTTTAGTTTTTACAAATTGAGCCAATGTTTAAAAACTGGAATATCCACCATTAAGAAAAAAAAAATCCAGATTTCCAGCTTCTCTTGAAAACCAGAAAACCTGGCAACATTTGCAGGCCTGACCCAGATTCATTATGCAGCCAGCAACGATGAGCTGCACCATTGTGGTGGCTGGTACTATTCTCAAGGTTACCACAGTTACCACAACTCCCCAGGGCAGAGCCGGCAAATTTTTCCTATAAAGGGCAGGAAGGTACATATTTTAGGCTTTGTAGGACACTGGGTGTCTGTTGCAACTACACAACTCCACCACTGTAGTGTGAAAACAGCCAAAGGCCACACATAAACTAACCGGCGTGGTTGTGTCCCAATAAAACTTTATTAACAGAAAGAGGCTGTGGGGCTTCCCTGGTGGCACAGTGGTTGAGAGTCCACCTGCCGATGCAGGGGACGCAGGTTCGTACCCCGGTCTGGGAAGATCCCACATGCCGCGGAGCGGCTGGGCCCGTGAGCCATGGCTGCTGAGCCTGTGCATCTGGGGCCGTGCTCCGCAACAGGAGAGGCCACAACAGAGGCCTGCGTACCGCAAAAAAAAAAAAAGAGGCTGTGGGCTGGATTTGGCCCATGAGCCACGGTTTGCTGACCTCACTGTGGTCCCACTGACCTATAGTTGAGAAATACTTCTTTGAACCCGTTTCTCTATTGAAAAGTGGGAGAGTGGCTTATGCCTCTGGCCAGCCTCCCCTATGACATGCTTGCCCTCTGTAGACATGTCAGTCTTTGCCCAACACCTGAGGGTGAAATACAGCATCCAACAGCATGGCAGGCAGCATGTGGTGAGGGCCACCCCCAGGGAAGCCCAACCTGCTTCCCAGAGCCACACCTTTCCTTGCATCAGGCAACTGGGCCCTGGCCTACCTCTCTTCTCTCCACCCTCCCGTGACCCCCTCATCTGCTCCCATGGCTTCAATAATCCCATGCACGCGGAGCATCCAGATCTTTCTTCCGATGTCCTGCCTGAGTCCTTTAAGCCCTCTGCTCCAGCCATCAGCAACTCCAGTGAGAGCCCAGAACCAGCCAGGCTGTTTCATGCCCCTCACCCCCCACCAAGAGTACCCATCCCACCTGTCCACTTACTCAATTCTTAATTCCCAGCCTGAGACTCTCTGCCCAGTGAAATCTTTCCTACATCCACTCCTGCCCTGCACAGAGAAGTGGCCTCTTCTAACCACCAATGTCCATGTGACATCTGAGTGCAATTATCTACTTGTCCCCTCCACTAGGGCATGGACTCCTAAAAGGCAAGGATTATGGTCAGGAAAAGATTTTTCAAACGAGGCACAGAACGCTGACTATACATGAAGAGATACATTTCACTGTGTTAAAATTAAGAATGGTTGTTCAACAAAACATGCCTCAAAGAAAGCAGAAAGTTAAAAGCTGGAAAAAGATATTCACAATAAGCACGAAGGATTAATATCAAGGATATATAAAGAACTCTTACAAGTCAATTTTCTTTTTAAAGCGCCTGGAACCCCACAGAAAAATTGCAGAAGAGTGAACATATAATTGACAGGAAACACACATGCCAATAAACTTATGAAGAGATGTTCGACATCAGGGCTCAGGGACACAGAAATCAGATCCCAAAGATCCCATTTTATACCCATTCCACTGGCAGAAATAAAAAAAAGTCAGCCTACACCAAGTGTTGGCAAGAGCGTGGAGCAAGGGGAAGACCTACATTCTGCTGCTGGTGGAGTGAAAACTCCTACAACCACTTCAGAAAAAGTCTAGTAATAACTGCGAAAGTTGGACATTTATTCACCCTATGACCCAGCAAAATACCACCCCTCAGCTCATACCCAAGAAAACCTCTTGCATATGTGCAACAGGAAACGTGTACAGAAATGTTCAGAGCAGTCCACACGTGACAGCAAAACTGGAAACGAGCAGGTACCCATCAACGGAAGATCAGACGCATAAACTGTGATTTGTCTACACCATGGAATATTATTCAATATTCAAGATAAATGAACCAGATGACATGCAATACTATGGACGAACTGTAGCGATACTTTTTAAAGTGGCTTAGGAATACACAGGTACCATCAAACTACATAAAAATGAAAGTGAGGGGATAATGGTTATCTCGGGATGGGAATGGGAAGAAAGATCAAATGATTGGATGTGTATTTTGTTTCAAGATCCTGGCTTTTGTTGTGGATGGCTGAAATGCAGGAACTTACGACACATTAAAAATAACTTCGGAAACAAGTGAAAGCAAGCCGGGCGTGAACGGCGATCAGTGTGTATTAATCTAGTTCTCTGTTTACCTGAGGTGAAAGTTAAAACAAACACACAGAAGGGACTGTTTAATTCTCTGTACTCCAAGTGCCAAGCACAAGCCCAGGCACACAACTTCCTAAGCATGTGTGCAATGAATGAGGGACGCTCCTCCCTCACCCGTGGCCCCATTCCCGCCGGCCTCTTCGGTACCTTCAACAGGTCTGAAGCCAAACCCACCTTCCTTGCTGACGCCCCTCTCCTCCTGGATTCCCTGGCTCTGCGCTGGGCCTCCTCCACCTTCACCCCCACAGCCCAGCGGCTGCCCTGGCTTGCCCTCTCCTCACCTCCTCAGACCCCACTGCTAGCATCTGGTTGGGACCTTTCTGCCTCTCACCTTGACAAGCACTCTCTGCCAACTGGCTTCTCCAACTCCTGTCTCTCCTCGTCCACCCCAGAGACAGGTGCGAGGTTGAGCTTCCCGATACAGTTCTGATCCTCTCTCTTCCGCACCTCCCCTAGAGCTCTAGAAATAATGTTCACATTCCCTGGGCTGACGCTGAACGTCCATCACGGTCTGGTCCCTTCCTATCAACAGGAGCTGCCAACGCATCTCTCTTCAGTGCCCTCTTCCATCTACACCTTCCCCTCCCCATCCCTCCTAAAGAGCGTAAGTGATGCGCTGCTACCCCATATACCGCCAGTTTCCCCAACTCCGTGCCTCGACTTTACCCGGAATCCCACCCACTTGGCCAGCCATCCTCAGCTGACCCACACTTTCAAGGCCCCATTTAAACACCTCCAGGATGCTGGGATGTGCCCACTTGAAAGAAAAATCCCCTCTTACCAACTTCCACGGCATTCTGTCTGTCCTCTACAGTTCTCTCTCTTTTACAAGACCCGGAGCAGCCAGAGGGCAAACCCTCCTGTCTACCTCCCCCTGCCAGAAGCTGGCAGTCGTGTACGGAAACAGTCACAAAGAGAATAATCTAATCCATTCCACGCTTTCTAGCCAGGGTGCTCATTTGGCTCATTTCTAGCCATGGCTCATAAAATGCCCATCCTAGGACTTCCCTGGTGGTCCAGTGGTTAAGACTCCGAGCTTCCAATGCAGGGAGCTCAGGTTCAATCCCTGTTCGGGGAACTAAGATCCCACAAGCCGCGCGGCAAGGCAAAAAAAAAAAAAAAAAAAAAAAAAAGTGCCCCTCCTGGAATTCTACTAAAATCCTTCTGTTCCCGAGCCTTGGCATGACCCACAAAAGCCCCCGCTCAGCCCCCTGCCTACCTTTCCAGGCTTCTCGGCCCCGCATCCACACACTGTCGCTTCAGCCACACTGAGCTGCTTATAGTGACCCAGACATGCCAGGTTTCTTCACGACTTTGCGTATACTGACTCCTCTGCCAGCCTCCACCCCCTACTTCCTGGGTCCTACTCCTTCTTCACAACCTTAGCTATCATCTTCTGGAGGCTTCTGGACCTTCCCTCCTGGGCAAGGGTGGGCTGGGCTCCGCCCTGTGATTATCCACTCCTCAACATGTATCACCCTGACAACACCTTGTCACTGTCTATGGTTTGTTTATCTTTTCCACCAAACAATGAGCTCCTGGAAGACAGAGCTTTTGCGCCTGGTCACTGTACCCCCCAGCACTGAGCATGGGGCTTGACAAAAAGGAGGCACCCAGTAAAGGTTCAAGTAACAAAAGAAACTAAAATTTCCAGTTCAAATGCAGAAACTGTGGCTCGTGTCCTGCATCCCATAAAGCGTCTGAAGGCGGAAAGCATCTTCTAAGACTGGTTAAACAGGAGAAGCTGCTGGCAGGAAGCCACCTGAATTTATCTGAGACAGTTGGCAATCAACAGTCAACTCCCAGGGCTCACTTTCATCCTGGGGACCTCAAATTCCACCCTCCCCAGTGCCCACTTTCTCTACTGAAAACCAGATTGGGAAGGCAGCAATGTAAAGTCCCCATGGCTCTCACCTTTTCTCTCTGGAGAGCTGGCACAAACTGTGCCTTCTTGATGGAGATACCAGATCCTTAGGAGGAATGACTTGTTTGAGTTCCCATCTTGATATAAAATGCAAACAACAAAAACCGGGCAAATCTGAAAGGCTTGCTGACTCAGCAACATAAATTCCAAGGCACCTTTGCCAACAAGGAAGAAGATGATCAGGTTTTAAATTGAGAAACAGCAGTTAGTGGAAACGAATACACAGATGTCCGGTCTGTGTGCTGTGGCTGGGGACTGGAAACCACCAGATTTATTTTCCAACAGCCTGGGCAGAGCAGAAGGTACAGTAGTCTCCCTCTGCCCACTCAATAACCAAAGGGATGGCTAAAAACAACAACAACAACAAAAAAAAAAAAAACACAAAACAAACAAACACACACTAAGCCCTTCCACAGAAAGGCCTGAAAGGACTTCGTAAGCCAGTCTGCAGTGTAGGTATCCAGGAAATCAACACACCAGGGAGGGAAAAAGTTTGGCCAATGGCAAATGAAGAAGAAGCCTAGTTATAGTCATACTGATGGTTTAAGTAAAGACTGATTTTGGCTACCCGAAAGACCACCTCCTACAACTCTAGAGGAGCTAGGATAGCATGCAGAAGTATTTTGAGCTTCTTAAGGGTCCAAGCGTCTCTGCACAAACTATTTCCACTGCTACTGGCCCTTAGGGAAGAGGAACCAGTGTGGGGGACAGCAGCTGGCTGAGAACGGGTAGTCTCGGGGGGGGGGGAAGCCTCCTAAATCCTCTTCACAGCATATACATTATGCCCTCCCCAAGAAAGTGACCCAGGGTCCCAGGAAATAGGCACTTCCTGGAAGGCAGACCCTACATGAGGCGAGTTAGGAGTTAGACTAAGGAGGCAAACTCCCCTAAAGTACAGCCCCTGGCTCCAGTGAGCCGTCCACCGGGAGGCAGACCGCAGCGGAACCCAAACGCTAACTAGGGCAGCCGGTGGCATTATCACCACCGCCTCCTCCAAGTCCTGTGGGAAAGGGTACGCTCCCACAGACGGACCAAACTCTGTGTCTGCGCCCCTCCCCCTGCTAGCCCTTCGGCTTCCACCCCGGCGTTCACCCTCCCACCAGGTCCAGTCCTAAGCTCCCAGCGTCTCTCGATTCCCCCAACTCCCTCCTCCGGGACATCTACCCGAAGGCCGGTCCCCACAATTCCCCCCCTCCCCCGTCACCCCGGGGCTCTTCTCCGGCCCGGCCCAACGTTCCCTCACGCCCACGCCCGCCCCCTTCCGGTCCCAGATCGGCTCGGTCTCCCCCGCGTCCCCGGGACCCCAGCCCTGGCAACGAGCAGGTGGCCTGTCCGCCCCTCTCACCGAGGCTGAGGAGGGCGAGGGGGCAGGCGGAAGACACCGCCGGGCTCAGGCTGCAGCCCCCGCTGGGCCTGGGAACGGCTCCGGCTCTGCCTCCCAGGTCTAACGAAGAGGCAGCCAGAGTGAAACAGCGTCGCTTCCTTGCGTCCCAGTGCGCATGCCCAGGACGCTGGGCCTTCTGGGAAACGTAGTTCCAGCGGAACAGCGGGTAGAGGGGCCGAACTCGACGTGCACCTGTTTAGGGGGTATGTATCCCAAGAGAGCTTCGTATCTAGCTGGGGAGACAGACACTTAAACACACAACTACAGGACTCCCCTGATGGCGCAGTGGTTAAGAATCCGCCTACCAATGCAGGGGACACGGGTACGAGCCCCGGTGCAGGAAGATCCCACATGCCACGGAGCAACTAAGCCGTCGCTACAACTACTAAGCCTGTGCTCCAGAGGCCGGGAGCCACAGCTACTGAGCCTGCGTGCCACAACTACTGAAGCCCGCACGCCTAGAGCCCATGCTCCACAGCAAAAGAAGCCACCGCAATGAGAAGCCCGCGCACCACAATGAAGAGTAGCCCCCGCTCACCGCAACTAGAGAAGGCCCGCGTGCAGCAACGAAGACCCAACGCAACCATATCTAGATAGATAGATAGATAATAAAAATTAAATTAAAAAAACACACACCTGCAATCTAGTAGGATAAATGTGATGAAGGAGTGAGAGCATAGAAGGGGGTGCCTAATGCGGGGTGGGGGGGGAGGTCAGGAAGACATCACAAAGGAGGTGACATCTGAATTGGATTTTGAAGCTTGTGTAGGGGTTTGCCAGATGGAATACAGGGAATCCCTTGCAAGGGATGAGAGATGTGAAAGTGCCTGACGCATTCAGGAAGCAGGGAAATGTTCTGTATGGCCAAGGGAGAGGGTACATGGATGGGGTGAGGACAGAGAAAATGGATTAGGGTGTGGCAGGATATGGGGAAATGTCTGGGTAAGATTATGATGGACTCTATATGTCATGCAAGAAATTTAGGCCACTGGAGTTAACTGAAGATTAAGCAGGGGAATGAGAGTAGGCATTGCATTTTAGAAGGGTACCCTTGTGGCGGGTGGAGGATAGAGAAAGGAGTGGGGAGACCAGTCTGGAGGTTGTTATTCAGGTCGAAGGTGATGAGGCCTAAACCAGACTGGTGACTAATCTTTTGGGATCATAGACCTCCCGTAGAAAGCTAAAGAAAGCTATTCCCAGAAAAATGCTCAGACGTCTTCACACATGTGTATACACATACATTTTGCATACAGTTCCAGGGGATTCAGGGTCCTCTGAATCTTGGACTCTAGTTGAATATCCTTACATAATCTAATGTCATAAACTCATACTTTTTCAGGGATATGAGGAAGGTTCAGATTGCTGGAGATGGGGAAAGAGCCCTCCCCCAACATTCAGTTCAAGCACTTCATTTTATAGAGGAGGAGAGAGGGGGAGTAACCCACCAAAAGCTAATGAAGGAAGAGAAGGAACAACTGCAGCAGGCCCAGTTTCTTGTACCCTAGGCTGGGTACAAGAGCTGGGTCAGCTCCCCTTACCACCCAGAGCTGACTTAGAGGACATAGGCTTTGAGTCTGGGGAGGCATCAAAGTCAGGTTCTTCTAATTATGCCCAGAGCCAGCTCTCCATTGAGAAATGAAGGGTAGCGTTTTACCTGTGATTTATACTAGATGCCTGCCGTGGCTACAGATTAGGATGGGAACACTTCCCTTCCTCTCTCAGAGCCTCAGTTTTCTCAGCCATAATCATTAACAACATGTCTAAATCACCTAGTAGGTGCTTCCCTCATTACTCCCATTTTAAAGATGAGGACACTGAGGACTTCCCTGGAAGTCCAGTAGTTAATACTCTGAGCTTTCACTGCAGGGGGCCCAGGTTTGATCCCTGGTCCGGGAACTAAGATCCCACATGCCATGCAGCACAGCCAAAATAAATAAATAAATAACATAAAAATAAAAAGATGAGGACACTGTGGCACAGAGCTTAAGCAATGTGTCCAAGGTCACATAGTTGAGAGCTGGTCTTTTTTTTTTTAAATAAATTTATTTATTTATTTATTTTTGGCTGCATTGGGTCTTCGTTGCTGCACACGGGCTTTCCCTAGGTGCTGCGAGCGGGGGCTATTCTCCATTGCGGTGCTCAGGCTTCTCATTGCGGTGGCTTCTCTTGTTGCAGAGCACGGGCTCTAGGCGCGCAGGCTTCAGTAGTTGTGGCACGAGGGCTCAGTAGTTGTGGCCCATGGATTCTAGAGCGCAGCCTCAGTAGTTGTGGTGCACGGGCTTAATTGCTCTGCAGCATGTGGGGTCTTCCCGGGCCAGGGCTCAAACCCGTGTTCCCCACATTGGCAGGCGGATTCTTAACCACTGAACCACCAGGGAAGCCCTGAGAGCTGGTCTTTATATCGAGGTAGTGTCTGACTCCAGACTTGAGCACCCCCATATGGCTGGCCTCACTGCAGGAAAGGTGGGGATGCAGATGAAATGGTCTGAAGCGTTAGAAAAGCCTTTCAACACCCAAAAGATATTTTCTTAAGTGTTTCCTTTTTCCTCAGTGAAACACTGGAGTGTTTGTCCAAAACCCCACTGCACACACACGTAGACACTCAAATGGATAGAACATGGTGAGAGGCTGGCTGGGAAGGTTATGGAACCTAGGCTCTAGAGGGGGGAGGACCTCTAAACCCAGACTGTTGGAGCTCTGGGGAAGTCTCAGGGGCTCAAGTTTGAGAACCAGTGTGGGAGGCCGGGGGGAAGGCTGAGGCGGAGAAGTTCCACAGGGGCAGGAAGTAGGACACGGTCTGGAAGACTGGATGCATAGGAGTGTCTTCCCATTAGGTAGAGCATGCTAGAAAAGTGGGGAGGTCAGCCAGTCAACCTCACGCATTGAGTATGAGGTAGGGGGAGGGGTCGAACAGCCAGGTATGAGGCTCTGGAGAGATCTGGGCTAGAGATGGGGATTTTGGAGTCACAGGTGATGAAATTGAGATCACCTGGGAAGACTGCAGAAGTGGCGCAAAGGTCAGTCCAGGGCTGAGGAATGCTGACTTTTGAAGGACAGATGAGAAGCAGAAGTGTCTGGGGAACAGGCTGGACTGGAGGACACCAGGTGAGCATGATGGCAGAGAACCAAGGGGAGGGTTCCACGAAGGGGGAGCTCAGTGGTGACAGACACTCTGAGAGGGCCAACCAGCTGGTCCCCTGGTGGGGAGCCCATCCCAGAACCCAGGGCTCCTGCCTCCCAGTCTTGGGCTCCCTCATTTTTCAGTCAACCAGCTGACATCCAGAAAGGTCCCAAACTTCTGACTTAGGGACAGGAAGGCCATTAGTGACCGCACAGTGGCTTCCACTGAGAGGCAGGAGCTGAGGCCATGGAGGTTAGGAATGCAGTCTGGAAGCATAGGCAGCTGTTCCAAGAGCAATCTTTGTGTTCCACACATGGGAGGAGGAGATTGAAGGGACTGGCAGAGGATAAATCCACACGTGTGGAATGATGCCACTTACGTAAGGATGCCCGTGGCTGTGTGCGCTTGGGAAGACGCTAGCCAACACAGTGACACTCAAAGGTCGGGAGGAACAGGTGATAGTCACTTTCTTTGTACTTTTCCTGTAGCATTTCACTGTGTCCCAATGAATAGTTTCCATTTTTATAACCTGAAAAGAAAGACTATTTTTATTTGGGGAAAAGTAAAGAGTTCCGGTCGTGAAAAGAAGCGAAATAGGACAACAGCGAGAGGGAGAACGGGGGGCAGGGACTTTGAAGTTTTAGGCAGGAGAGAGTGAGTGTGCTGTGTTCTGAGGCTGCAGCAGGATGTCCCTCAGGAAGCTGGAAATGAGGGAAACTAGACTGGCCACTTGCAAACTGAACTTTAAGCCAATACACATAGCAGAACGGGGGCTGGTTAAATAACCCTGGAACACTAGGTAGAAAGAATGAGGAAGACCCACAGGTGCTGATGGAACTGGTAGCCAAGATCTATTGTTAAGTAAAAGACGAACTTTCAGAGCAGAGGGTTAGAGTAGAATGGGCACTTTTGTGTGTGTGTGTGCGTGTGTGTGTGTGTGCATTTTAATTTTTATTCGACTATAGTTGATTTACAATGTTGTGTTAGTTTCAGGTGTACAGCAAAGTGAATCAGTTATATATATACATATATCCACTTTTTTAGATTCTTTTCCCATGTAGATCATTACCGAGTATTGAGTAGAGTTCCCTGTGCTATACAGTAGGCCCTTATTAGTTATCTATTTTATATATGGTAGTGTATATATCCCACTCTCCCAATCCCAATCTCCCGGTTTATCCCTCCCCCCACTTCCCCCTTGGTAACCATAAGTTTGTTTTCTACATCTGTGACTCTGTGTTTTGTAAATAAGTCCATTTGTACCATTTTTTTAGATTCCACATATAAGAGATATCGTATGATATTTGTCTTTCTCTGTCTGACTTACTTCACTCAGTATGACAATCTCTAGGTCCATCCATGTTGCTGCAAATGGCATTATTTCATTCTTTTTTACGGCTCAGTAATATTCCATTGTGTATATGTACCCCATCTTCTTTATCCATTCCTCAATCAATGGACATTTAGGTTGCGTCCCTGTCCTGGCTATTGTAAATAGTGCTACAGTGAACACTGGGATACATGTGTGTGTTTTAAATGCACACACAGGCTTGGAGGCATAGATATTTTCTGAGAGGAAACCTAAGATGCTCCAAGAAGGTAAGGGATGAGCTGAGGATTTTTATTTTATTTAGTATGCATTCATGCTAATTTTTACTATCACAAAAATATGAGAATGCCCCCCAACACATACACACAGTAGAGTAGGTTAGGTATGCCTTGTGGGAGCTGAAACATTCCAGGCAGAGGCTCTGTCCTAAATCATCTGCCCAGAAGGGAAGACTTTTTTTTTTTTTTTTTTTTTGCAGTATGCGGGCCTCTCACTGTTGTGGCCTCTCCTGTTGTGGAGCACAGGCTCCAGACACGCCGGCTCAGTGGCCATGGCTCACGGGCCCAGCCACTCCGCGGCATGTGGGATCTTCCCGGATGGGGGCACCAACCCGTGTCCCCTGCATCGGCAGGTAGACTCTCAACCACTGCGCCACCAGGGGAGCCCAGGGAAGACTTTATTTTTAAATTTTTCTTGTGCTGAGAACTTTTTTTTTTTTTTGCGGTACACGGGCCTCTCACTGTTGTGGCCTCTCCCCTTGCGGAGCACAGGCTCCAGACGCGCAGGCTCAGCGGCCATGGCTCACGGGCCCAGCCACTCCGCAGCATGTGGGATCTTCCCGGACCGGGGCACCAACCCATGTCCCCTGCATCGGCAGGCGGACTCTCAACCACTATGCCACCTGGGAAGCCCTTTCTTTAAAAATATTTATTTATTTGGTTGCACTGGGTCTTAGTTGCAGCAGGCAGGTTCCTTAGTTGTGACATGTGAACTCTTAGTTGTGGCATGCATGTGGGATCTAGTTCCCTGACCAGGGATTGAACCCGGGCCCCCTGTATTGGGAGCACAGAGTCCTAGCCACTGTGCCACCAAGAAAGTCCCAGGAAGACTTTTTTTTTTTTTTTTTAAGGTCTCACAGGCTAGCATGTGTGCCACCCACAGGCCTTGAGGGCTCCCAAGCAACTGAGAATGAATGATGTGGCCCAGGAAAGAAGTGGCCATAGAAGGCGGAGTGGTGGTGGCCAAAGGAACTTAGATTAAAAAACAAAGTTCTTCAACTCCACTCCAGGTGTCAGGGTTTACCGCTTCCAAAGGTTCCAAACTTGGAACCAGCCCCTGCCTCACCCTGGAGCAAGAAAAGATCAACTTAAACCTGGGAAAAGGCGAGACATTAGAGCCAAGCGACACCGCTGAGGGACTCGAGCACTTTCTGATGTTTTGCTTGGAAAGGCAGAATCTTGCTGCTTGGTGCCTCAGCTAATGGGCCTCCATCTGACACTCTGGAGGGCTCATCTGATTAGAAGCCACAGCTGCCTTGCTCATTATTTCTGATTAATTGACAGCACCTGACATCTCTGGGCGATGGCCTCGCTCAGGACCCAGGTGTGACCTACACAGCCAACAAAAGCGCAGTGGTTTTGCAGCCCTGAGGAGGGAAGCAGTCTCACCTGAAGGCACCATCTTATATAATTCCCAGTCCCTGGGAGGAAAATTTGATGAACTGGTTTGTCCTTCTTGCTAGTTCCCTTGCTGCCAGTCTGAAATAACTGATGTGAACTCACAGTTAGTTCATTGGAGAAGTTTGTTTTAAATCTAAGCAATCCCACTTGACCTCTAGCCTCCACCCCACAGTTATTGTTCTTATTGTAAATTAATGCTCTAGCACTCTGCTGTTAAAAAAAAAAAAAAAAAAAAAAAGACAACAAGCCTGAGGCGGGAGATAGATGGGACCCAAGCTGAACAGTTTCTCCCCTGTGGACAGAAACTCCATAAAAGCAGGATGATGGAGGAGGCTGGGCCCTAACCAGATAAGAGATAATAGACGACATATTCCTGATTCTTGAAGGCAAGGAGACCTCCCTGACTACACATGCACAGAAAGGCTCCTTGGAGGTCAAAAAGGGAGGGGGCACCACCTCATAATAAGTGATGTCAACTACCCATAGACCTCTTCGCTGGAATCCATCTTGGCTAAGAGATACGCACGCACACAGGGGAGGACCCTGAGATATACCAAATATGGACTCAGAACCAGGTAAAGCAACATGATTGGTCAAAGGAAACCTGGAAGAAATGCCCCATAAGAGTGATTCAAACTGCCACGAGTGTGTGACTCTCTCTCTGACCTCACCCGTGTGTCTATTCACATGTACACTTTTTTCTCCTAATAAACACTTTACTTGCTTCACTACTTTCCGTCTTTATGTGGAAATTCATTTCTACACAGCTGACGGGCCAGGGCCTTGTCACTGACCACTGGTCTAGTGGCTAGGATTTGGTGCTCTCACTGCCATGACCCGACCTCAATCACTGGCCAGGAACTGAAACCCTGCTTCAAGCCGCTGCAAGTCCGAGGCCACCGGAGATCAGGCCCAAAATGGAGTCAGTTGTGCTAAGCCGCATGTCAGCAAACCTAGACTTATTACCTAATTGCAGTTTCAGCCTCTCCCAGGAAAGTAACCTTTAACCAGTCAATCTGGAATTACCTGGCCAGCACTAGTGAAGTAATTCGCCCCATAGACCCTTTCTGTCCCCCATAGGAAGGTGACTTTGCCTGAAACAATCCACTCTTTGCTAGAAACTTCCTTTTCCCGCCCCCTTCTGCCTATAAAAGCCTTTCACTTTGTACAGCTCTTTGGAGCTCCTTTCTATTTGCTAGATGGAATGCTGCCGAACTCATGAATCGTGGAATGAAGCCAATCAGATCTTTAAATTTACTCAGTTGAACTTTATTTTTAACACTCATTTGGAATCTTGAGTTGCTCAAGAGAAGGGATCAGTTGTGGTGTGTGGACAAGCAAGGTGTCCTAACCTGAAGGCTGAGGGCAGGTGGTCCCTTGGGAGACACAGTGTTATCTTTCTGGTGATATCCAACCTCCTCCTGGAAACTTCCATTAGCCCCTAGGAGCTGCTCAGAATCCATTGATAAAAATACCTGATAAGCCTCACACCTGTCAGGAAAAATTGTAAAAGACCTTGAAATGGGCAAAAAGTTAATCTGGAAGGGTGTTAGAGAACACCTAGGTATCTGATTCTATAAGAATCTGTGCCTTTCCTAGTCTTTGACTAAGGTATTTTACAAAACCAATAGTAATGCAGATAACTCTTACCCATAGAGATGCAATTGATTTCTGTCTGTGAAAGCCATTTTTGCCTCTATCAGCAAATTCATGTCTGCATTCCTGATCACCTTTGTAAATCTGTTTTTTGGATTCTCCTCTGAACCAGTTTTTTCCATCTTGCAGTTTCCCTCAATGAATGAGTTCAAACAAGATCTCTGACATGTTTTAATTTTATATTTGTGGGATCATGATTTTTTTTTTCATTGCTCTTTAACATACCTCATATCTCCCTTTTTACCCCTGGCTATTAGGAAGGCAAAATTTTAAGATTAAGTTGTCTTATTTTTTAAACTTTTTATCATGGGGGCACACCCATAGGCTGGAGCTGCAACCTGGTCCAGGAGGGTGGAGTGTGGGGTCTCCCAAGAGAGCGAACAGGTGCACTTGGAGCCCACAGGATGTGCTATGTGACTCTGGGTGCAGTTTTAAACACTCAAAGTGTTGATTCACCGAGAGTTTCCCAGGATATAATAGGGACTTTCCCCAAATGCCTGGGAAAGAGGCGGCCTGAGCAATGGGCCTGCCATCTTCCTCCCTTTCCCACGGAAGTTCCACCTTGAGGCGGGAAGGCAGGGTCCTCTGACATTACTGCTGGAGGTGGCCTCTCCGCCCGAGCTGAGGGCACCCACCTCCTGGAACTAGCTGGGGCTGACACTTGAGGTTACGTTCTCGGCACACTTCCTCCCCACACCAGACGCGGCCACTTCCTCTGAGGATGGCAGAAGTTGAATGAGAAATGAGTTCCCAAGATGTTGCAACACCCAGGACCATGAGGGCAAGTAACAGGTGGGTGGTCGCAGCGAGGACCATCTCCCAGGGGGTCCTGGGAGTAGCCTTTGCTTGGAGACCAGCTTTGAACACACGCTGCATTCCAAGTGTCACATGAATCCTCACCATAATCCTGAAGTCGAGAACTCCCCCATCTGAAACAGAATGATTCTTAGCAGGAGGAAACGGGCTCGGGCAGGGGTGGAGCTGGGTGGGATGTGAGACAGGCCATCTGGCCCAGGGGTCCTGCTGTGTGACCCAGGATTCCACCAAGTGCTCTGTTACTCAGTCTTCACACAGTCTCATCTTACAGATGAAGTGAACTGCCAACCCGGCCGTGGCAGGGAGCCAGGCTGGCTTTCTGTCAGCCTCCAGGTTTTACTCTGCTGCTCGGTCGATCTCCCTGACAGGGACGGCCCATCCATGGCACTCAGCCCTTCAGTGGCTCTTTTTCATGTTATCAGCCCTATGTGGCCAGCCTCTCCATTCTCCCCCTTACTGGACATCCAGGCCCTCCATTCCTACAGCCACAGGTTCTCACCATCCTCTCCTCCCTCCACACCCACCTCCCCCATTTTGCCCAGCTACGACCTGCTCGTTCTTTGAGGATTTGCTCCAGGATCACCACCTCCAGGAAGCCCACCCTTTCTACCCGCCTAGTCTTTTACTCCCGTACAGCACACCTGATGGGAGTCGGGGACAGGATTCCTTCTTGATGGAACTCTGCTGGCCCAGAGTACTTCACACACCTTAATCAGTTGGGGATTTTGTTGAGATGCAGATTCTTAGGTCTGGGATGGGGTCCCAAACTCTGCCTTTCCCGCAAATCCCCAGGTGATGCCCAATGGTGTTCACAAAACCATGCTAGGCCTTCCTGTGCTTCTGAGGCCCAGAATCTCACAGATCTTGCTCTGAATGTATTTAAGTGCCATTTGACTCTAATCAGTTTATACCTAACAGCCCTGCCCAGCAGGTACCAGCCCCGTTTTGCCCCCAAGGATGCCCAGGCTCATAGCAGGTGACTAGCAAAGCTGGGATTCCACGGTGAAGGAGATCTTCACCCAGTGAGAATGAGTCGCAGCTGGTGGTGAGGTTGGGGAGCTAAGGGCCAGCCAATGGTGGGGACGTCACAGCCCTCAACAGCGGGAGCACGGCCACCTCCCCTGGAGAGGGGCCACAAGCTTCCTGGGCACCACCGGGGCACCATTCCCTTGCTGAGCACTCCCAGAGGCTGTGGCCAGGGCCTGGGGGAGCACGGCAGCTTCTGGGGGATGAAAGTGGGGGAGGCCGAGAGAGGCAGCTGCCCTCGGTCACAGGAAGCCCTGAAGCACCCACAGCTGGTGACTTGGCCATGACACTCACCCGCCAGAAGGGCTCCCCTACAGCAACTTCAGGTCACAGGTGACCACTGCCCTAGACCATCACCTCTGGCCTTTGGGCTTCTAGCACGTGGACATGTGGCTTCGTGCCTGCTGCCATTAGGGAAGGCGACTAGAAGTCCTTTCCTCCCTGCCCCCAGCCCTGGCATCAGATCCATAGGGCCCAGAGCCAGGACCCTCTGCCCCCCTAGAAGCGGGGCTGGCAGGGCCCACCCTACTTTAGCCCCCAACACCTCTCAATCTTGGCCTCCTTGGAGATGTGGGATTATACTTGCCCTGGGAAGACAAGCCCTGGTCTGAGGAAGCCCTACCCTCTCTGATATACAGACTTGCTAAAGATACAGTGGTACTTCGATTTCACTGCTTGAACCCACGACACTGTTACAGTCCACCCTCCGCCCCTACACAGCCCCTCCCAATTCACCCCCATCTAGTTACTGTGTCACACCCCAGAGGTCACTTTCTTCTTTTATTGGGAAGCAGACACAGGGCACACAGGGTGGGAAGCAGCCCGACGCCTCCCCGTGAAACCCAGGACTATGGTGGCCAGAGTCAGAGACACCACAGTGGCCAGGCCTAAGCCCAGCATCACCGAGTGGGGAGAGGAGGTGGACCCTTCCACACCGTGGTCTCTAGTCTTCCCCAGGAAGATCAGTGGCCCCACTGTGACATCTGCTTCTTCTGTCACTGAAAGACAAGACATTCAAGGGTCACCCTAGTCCCTACACAGGAGTCAGGTTAGGGGTTTGGGGTTGCTCAGTGGGTTCAGACCAGTAGGTTTAGTTCTAACAGCTGCATTATTCTCCCACACCCTTGATTATGTGTTATGACTCCAAGATGACTGCAGAATGGCCCCAGCCGACAGCAGGGTGAGGGCTTGGGGCCTCTCCCACTTAGCCCCAAAATGGCATCCCCCTAGGGGTAAGCAGCCTTAAATGGGGAACAAGTGTCACCCTAGAGTGACATCCGGTGCCCTAGACCAAGGGGAGGGCAATAGACCTGGGGCCCTCTGGAGACCTACCATGCCTGCGACTGCGGGGAACAGACTGTCCCTCCAGGTGGCGCAGCCCCCTGGAACGGCCTGATACGCCACAGTGCCCCTTGTTACAGCATCGACAGATATCAACAGGGCCTTCTACCGGGGACCATCTGAGAGGGAAAGACAAGGGTCAGACGGCTGTGCAGTCTGCAGGAAGCGGTTCGCTGATAGTAGTACCTCGGGGGAATCAACAGGAGCGTGGCCAGTTTGCTACCCTGGTTATGTCCAATCTGGTCTCCTCACCTATTGGAGGACTTGCTGAAGGAACAGGCCTTGCTTATTTGGTCCGGGACTTGGTCAACCGGAGTGACTTTCAGGTGGCAGGTGATATATATCTGGAAATAAGAGCAGCTGTTACGAGGTAGAGTTCTAGGCAGTGCAGTGACTAGTAAGCCAGTTCTTCTATAACCCTTAACCCTTGAGGGGGAGGGGAAGCCCACTTTAGAGATGGGATAGTGC
The DNA here is from genome assembly GCF_964165515.1 of Mesoplodon bidens. Lineage (NCBI taxonomy): Eukaryota > Metazoa > Chordata > Mammalia > Artiodactyla > Ziphiidae > Mesoplodon > Mesoplodon bidens. The sequence continues at coordinate 36,782,843 of NC_138171.1, forward strand.
AGGCTCAGAGGTTAACTCGCCTCAAACTTCAGAGCAAGTTACAAATTGGATTCTAAATCGGAACCATCACCTTTATTCCTCTGGTCTTTCCCATACTTTTCCAATCACTCAGCATGCCTAAGCCCCGGGGCCCATTAAGTCAGAACCTCAGAGACAGGAAATCAAATCCAAAGGGGCCAAAATCCCACCCGACCAGCTGGAGTGGGGGGAATTTTGACAAAACCAGAGCTCAGGTCAGCCTGCATCCTTTTGGAAGAAGTCCCCACGGTCAGAGGTCCCCCTTCTTACTTCAGGGTCTCAACACACACATGCACACACACCCCAAGTCCTGCAAAGAAACCGAGGTGCCACCACCTTTCCTAAAGCCTTCTGCAGAACCACAGACCTTGGCCACCACCTAGTGGCCAAGCGTGCCTGCAGGGTAACCGTTTCGGAAACTTGAACCAGCCAGGTTGCACTTCTGGCTGCCTACCTTCTATCTGCACACACGCCCCAGCCCCTTTACCAAAGAAGGGTTTCCGGGTCCCTTAGTGTTCCTATTACAGGAAGGAACTGCTTTGACCCTCAGCTTCTTCCCAGAACATATTGCTGATGCTAACTGGGGCCTCAGATCCCAGGGTGGTTCCTCGTTAGCTTTCTCCCTTGTGCCATAGCTGCCATCAGCCAAGCCACCCGCCCACCTTTGAGGGAGAGCCCTCCGAGAGCTCAAGACTGCCTTCCATTGATCAGGATGGTCCTCTGGTCTTAGTCACCCCCACCCCATCCCTGGAGAGGCAGATGCCGGCTCAAGGGTCACCCATGCTGATGGCCACCACCTGTGTGAAGCCTCATCCCCTCCTTCCTCACCCCTGGACCACCTGTGAGGTCGACTTCCTACCCCAACCAGGATCTTCTACCCTAGGACCCCCAGGGTCACCGATCTGGGCACTGGCACCCTTCCCGAGTCTATTTTCTTTTATCCCCAGCCCCATTCGCCCCAGGACCTGCCATCAGAAAGCTCCAGGACATCTCCCAGTAGCTTCGGTTGTGCCCTTCCTTCTATCTGTCTACCATCCGTGGCAGATGACTTCTGTTCTCCGAACAGAACTTCCGGGTAAGGTGAGGTAGCATCAGCAAAGCCTAAACATTCACACCGCTCGTCCCTCCACGCCAGCCACGCAAGCCTCCAGTGTGGCGGTTTGTAAACCTAGCTGCTTATTAGACGCGCCAGGGAGCTTAAATGGCTTCTGATGCATTTCTAAATAAAGAGACTAGTGGCTAGGTATGGGGAGATACTAATGGTACAACCTAGATGGTAGGTACATAGCTGTTTGCTGTGAAATTCTTTTGGCTTTACTTTTGAAGATTTTAAGAAACTGGTAAAGTTGATGCCAGGCCCCACCTCAGTTAAATGAAAACAGATGGGATGTATCAGTATTTTGATGATCCTTAGGTGGTTAGTACAGAGCCACGGCTGAAAATCCTTGCTTTAGTCACTAATCCTTCCTGACCAGCTATTCCAAATTTCACATCCTCCCAATCCTATCTCAGGAAACTTGTTTAAAAACTTCTTGATTTTCGTTTGTAAGATTCTACCAGCACTTTCTGGCTAGAGGCCAGTCCTAACTGTGCTTCCTGCCCAGCCATCAGGAGTGATCCACATTTTAGCTCCCTCCCCGCTCTGCCACCCTTAGTGTCAAGTTGAGCTTCCTAGCTTAGTGGTTCTCAAAGGGTGGACCCCAGAGCAGCAGCATCACCAGAACCTGGAAACTTATTAGGAATGCAGATTTCAGGCTCCACTCCAAACCTTCTGAACCAAACCCTGGGTGGGAGGCCCAGTGGTCTCTTTCAACAAGCTCTCCAGGTGATACTGATGCACTCAGGTTTCAAAAAGTCACAGGTCTAGCCTATGATCAAGTTTGAGAGGCTACCTAGCATGAAAAGTTCTAACCTGCTTCCTTTGCCCTTCTAGAAAGCCTCCAGGAAGGCTGACACCTGCTCTTATTAAGTCCTTTACTCAACCCACCTGGGTTCTGGCCCTGCTGACCTTGGTGGGGACCAGGTCAGTGACTTGGTCATCAGACGCTGCATTGTTGGTGCTCATCCGATGTGAGCTGTCAGCTAGGTCTCCTGCGTTCCTATTCTCCTAGTTTGTTCTGTTTCCAGGATCCCTGAATTTCTCCATCCTTCACGGATTTCCTACCGGTCTCTTAGGGCCTGTGCCTTCCCAAAGATCTCACTAGAGCCCATGGCTTTATCTACTTGACAACTTACTAGCATAGGGCAGAACTATCAAATCACTGCTTAAGGGGACAGCTAGTGAGTGACCACACCGGCTAGTAAGCCTGGTCAGCCTGACCCTGTGAGTTCAGCCTTATTCCAGGCTCTTAAGCCATTACCGTGTTTCTGGAGTCATTAGCAAAGTGGAACACATCCACTGTGAACTGGAGGGTCTCTGGTCTGGGTCTGGGTGCTTTGAAAGCAGAGGAGGCATCGGTGAGACCGTCCACGAGACAACTTTAAAGAGAACAAGTGAAACACAGTTAAAGATTGATGAGGGTGACACAGGTCGTGTTGCACAAGTGTTCCCTAGAGAGGTAGCCCAGCCTTACCCGTGGAAGTCCACGATGGTGTGATAAGGGGAGGTGTTCCAGTCCGGTGTCAGCGTGGCCACACAGTGGTCCACGAACACTCGCAGGGGCACATGGCTGCCAGTGTGGACTTGGGCCTGGAGGTGGGCTCTGTCTCCCAGCTGGAAGGTGGGCGTCGTCTTCTCGGCGCTCCAGTTCTCTGCAAGGAAAGGCCAGGGTGAGGGTCTGCCAGAGCGCCCCCTGCTGGCTGCCCCCTCCCAGCTCTCCTTGCTCACCCTCCATCAGGCGCAGAGAGAAAACCATCTTCTCCTCCGAGAACATCGTGGTCCTGAAGGGCACCCAGGTGGGCAGGATGGCCCAGCTGCTCACGTTGCCCTGCCTGGGAAGAGAACAGCAGCTGTCCACACCTGACCCGGGGCTCCAGGTCCCTGGGCTGCAGCCCCTACTAGTGACACACTGCCCTCCTCTGGGGTGTGTACGGCTCTGCCCAGATGTGTCTGCCCACTGTCCGAGGGCCCCCTCTCCAGGATCTCATTCTGGGAAGCCCTTGCACACATGCCTCATCCCTTGTTTCCTCGTGGTATCAACACCATCGCCCCTCCCAGATGGGGGGGCAGGGTTCAAGGTCTTTGCACTTGGCGCAGCACAGGGCCAGGTGTTGTAGTTATAAACCAGTCGCCCTGTCCTCCCACCTCAATGCCCCAGTTCACAGGCACATGCTTCACGCTGGGACCTCCCCACCCTCGCTCAGCCACTGCGGGAAAGCCAGAGGGAGAGAGCAGGTTGTGATGGCCAAAGTCAGAGCCTGGAACCCACCCCTGCGCTATTGAAAGACCACTTCTGAACTCTGAGGGGCCAGTGGCCGGGCAGCCTCGCAGCTTCCACCAAGAGGCAGCTGTGGCCCAGACCAATTTCAGAGGCTCAGAGCAGAGGGAGCAGGCCCTCCATTCCCACCAGGACTGAGGGCAGCGACCACAGCCCGAGCACCTCCCCCTCCTCACAGCTAGATGCCTGCCAGGAGGCTGACGTGCTTGCTGAGGGACCTCTGCGCCAGGGGCAGCAACAGGCCCATCCCACACGGACCTGGGGTAGCGGCACTCGATGGGGACCTCCGCGCGGTTAGTCCTCAGGATGGACAGGTTTCCCACAGGGCGGGGGTTATGGAACAGAAAGGTGCTGTACACCAGGGCGTCCTCGGTCACCTGAGGGAAAGGGGAGGGGTTAACTCTCCCAGCATCACCTGCCCTGATGTGCCCAGCCAGGGGCAGGAGGGCCGGCTGCTGGAGGTGGAGAGAACACAGGCCCTGGGCTCAAAGCCTGCTCTGCCGCTGACCCGTGGGAGAGCCTGGACAGGCACCCCCTTCGCACCTCTTTTCACCCCCAAATGGTGACATGACCAGAGACATCGGGTGTGTGCTCCCTTCTCAGACTGCTGCCCTCACCCCACCCTAACACACACACACACCCCACTTCCTTTTCCAGGAGAGGCCTGAGGCCAAGAAAGCCTCCAGGAAGAGGCGAGAAGCTTCCAGGAATTTTAACTCACTGCCACAGCAGTTACTACCTAACTCGCCCTCCCTCTTCTGACTTATTCTCAAGCCCATTTCACAGAAGGGGAAGCTGGTTTTTAGTGGTTGCCTGAGGCCAGAAGAGCACAAGCAGGTGGTGCTGCTGGGGCAATTTGCAGTACCCGCCCCCAGCCCCCCAGTGAACGGCTGCCTGGCCCTGCCCTCGGCCCGCTCAAACTTCAGGGGAGAATCCTAACTGTCTATCAGCGAGGGCCCCAGGTGGAGCGGCTGCATATACATGGGGCCCAGTGCAAAGTGAAAACGTGGGGCTCCCTGTTCAAAAGGAAAGAATTTCAGGACAGCAGAGCATCACTAAACCAAGTGTGGGCCCCGAAAACCTGCACAGGTGGCGTTCCCAGGAAGCCGCCCCGGCCCCGCGGGATTCTCATCTGGCGAGACTGGGCAACACTGTCCTGGGGAGAGGTGTCATCAGGCTGTGCTCCACGGTGGAGTCAGCTGGGGATCTTAAAGCTACTGATGTCTGTCCCCACCTCCATTCCGATTTAAGGTGGGCTGTGGGAATCAGGAGTTTTAACTACTCCCCAGGTGATTCTAATGCCCCAAGGCTGGGAGTTACTAAATTAGGATCATTCCTTAACTCCTACAGCTCTGGCCTCCCCACGCTCTCCCCAGGGAAACAAGGCCCAGAAGGCTTCAAGGACAGCCCTGGGCACCACACTGAGACCAGAGCCCCAGAGAAGGACTCCGGGGGCTGATGGTGCTCCAAGGCCAGGTGGGCAGGGGGGCATGACAGAGGGGAGGACAGGCTCTCTGAGCGGGAGCATTAGTCGGTCCAGGGAATCGTGCACCAGTCTGGGCCTGCCTTGCTGAAAGGCCCCTCCTCTAGTCTGAGGCTCTGCCCCTCCCCCCTCTCCTTGGGAGGCATCTGGCCCGAATATTACTCAGCTCTCTTCCTGTACACGCCCCCTACTTGATACCGCTCCTATGGGACCCACTGTGAGCCTCTTCAACACAGATGAACACGATGCCCTTTGCCCCCTCCCTCAACATCACTTTTAGTTCAAGGCTTCAAAGCCATTAAACATGGATGAGGGATGCCAAAATTCTGGTGTTTTTTTTCTGTGATGACTTCTGAGCTTTCAGAGGTGTCAAAGCTCATCTCTTCCATACAAATTTCTAGGGCCCCTCACAAGTGCTGGGCTACCCACAGGGGATCCTATCACACCCTCCTCCCCTACATTGGCTGCATCTCTCCTGGATGCCCTCCAGGGGTTCAAAAATCCTCAGGAATCGGAGAGGGGGTGCCCAGTCTGGCCCAAAGTGCACTGCCATCTCTGGACTGCACCCCACCTCCTCAGCTTAGGCAACTAGAGGCAGGAACTCCCCCGCATCCCCATACCACTGAGGCCCAGCTTCAGGCCTCAACCTCTCCACCCACCCTACCCCACAAATGAAAGGAAGTCACCCCAGCCCCGCCTGACACCGGCTCTGCATCCACACTCCCCATCACCGGCCCCCTCCCATGTCATCCCACCGAGGCCAGGGCTGCCGAGGGGGCCCAAGCCTCACCTGCACACTGTTGCCACAGGCGTGCAGCCCAACCTCAAACCTGACCACGGTATCCGTGTCCATAGAGAACAGCGGCTCGCAGCTGTCAGGGCCCAGGGTAAGGTCTGCAGGCCTGATGAGCTTCCCGGTGCCAAAGAGGTCTTTGCTGACAGTAACCACCATCTGGTCCTCCTGACACTCCACCATCACGGCGGGTAGCTTCGATGGCATGAGATGTTGGGATTCATCATGCCAGATGGGCTGGGGGTTGCACAGTTCCAGACTCCCCCAGAGCAGAAAGCAGACAAACAGCCTATAGCTCAGCCCCATGGTGCCTACGAAGTCGCTCCCACTGGTAACTCCTGGGCAGGCACCACCCCGCTATCTTATAGCCCAGATGATGGTTACTCACACCTGAGCTCCCAGTTACCTCCCTTCCCCAGCCAATCCAGTGGGCTAGGCCTCTGCTGCTCAAAGTGGCTCCTGGTCCTGCAGCATCGGCATCACCTGGGAGTTTGTTAGAAATGCAGACTCTGGGACTTCCCTGGCTGTCCACTGGTTAGGACCCCACGCTTCCACTGCAGGAGAGAAACTGCCGGCACAACTTCCTCTGACCTGATCCACACGGGTGGGGGGAGGGGGGAGGAGGGAGGAAGCCAGCAGAGAGAAGCAGGTGAGAGGTCAGGCTCCAGGCTCGCCTGGGTGGCCTACCGCAGCAGAAACCCTCCCACCTAGGTTTCCTGCCCAGCAGGCCCAGAGGGAGGGAGCCAGCTGTGGCCTGAGGCCCCTGTAGGACAGCCAGCCGGAGAGAGGGGAAGGGGCCCCTCCGAACTTGTTACCCACAGCCGTGGGTTGGTTGTGGTGGGCTGGGGATGAGCCTTCCTGAAGCCTCACATCCGTCAGCCCCTCTCCCTCTCTGCCTTGGAGTTAACCCCCCTTAGAGGGCTTCAGGAAAAACAGGACAGAAATTTGTGGGGGGTGCGGGGGTGAGGCATGTACTGCTGGTGGGAATCTGGGTGAGGATGGGGGAGAGTCTGGATGCACACGGGGTGGTGGTGAGCATGTGTGTTCCCCTTGTCCAGAAGGAGGACTAGAGACACCTCCATCAGGGAGCATGGCCAGTCTAGCCCCCAGGAACCCAACCCAGACCGGATTCTGGGTCTTTTACATTTTTCTGAGAAGTGCTTCTCCCTGGTGGCCAGAATGCACCAAAGCAGGGCCACCAGCTCAGAGCATTTTCCTTAAAATTCTTGAAAGCCCCGATAGTGGTTTCTAAATACTATTCCTCTTTAAAAGCAGGACCCAGCTCTCCTGGGAGAAATGGCTGATTCCAGGGCTAGGGCCAGGAAAGACAGGGTGAATCTGGAACATCTTGTCATGCCAGAAAATGCCCACAAAGTGGTTAAGGATCTGCCTGCCAACGCAGGGGACACGGGTTCGATTCCTGGTCTGGGAAGATCCCACATGCCACGGAGCAACTAGGCCCCCCTCAACGAGCCACAGCTACTGAGCCTGTGCGCCACAACTACTGAAGCCCGCATGCCTAGAGCCCGTGCTCCGCAACAAGAGAAGTCACCTCAATGAGAAGCCCTCGCACCACAGCGAAGGGTAGCCCCCGCCTGCCACAACTAGAGAAAGCCCGTGTGCAGCAATGAAGACCCAACACAGCCAAAAATAAATAAATAAATAAATAAAAAATTTTAAAAGCTCTCAAAATGATGAGAACGTGTTAAAAGAACACAGGAGTCAAATTAATGGGGGGGGGACTGGCCAAATTGGGAACAACTGTACATCAGAATGAATGAGGACAGAAAGGACTACACGTTGAATAAAATAAGAATTCGTGAGTGTCCATGCTGATGCTAAACACATACATAAAAACCCACGAATGAGAAAACTTGTCCCATAAAAGGGAAACTTCCTTACAATACAATGCCAGCAAATGATCGTGGAAGGAAGATAGATTCAGAAAATAACCATTTGCAATCATCACAGTATTAATAGATTCGGGCAAGAAGCATTAGAGCCTGTTAAAGGTCAGCTGATAGTGGGTAGGGGAAGGATGGATTGGGAGTTTGGGATTAGCAGATGCAAACTATTATATACCCGTCAGGACTAAGATCCCGCAAGGCGCACAGCGCAACCAAAAAAAAAAAAAAAGGGTAAACAACAAGGGCCTACTGTGTAGCACAGGGAACTATATTCAATATCCTATGATAGGGAATTCCCTGGTGGCCTAGTGGTTAGGACTCCACCTTTTTACTGCTGAAGGCCTCGAGTTCAATCCCTGTTTGGGGAACTAAAATCCTGCAAGCCACACGGCACAGCCAAATTTAACTCTTCTAAAACGTTTGCTATCACCTATTAAAATTTTAAATATATATATATATCCCATGATAAACCAAAAGAATTAGCTGATGCTGTGATGAAGATGTTAGCTAACCCTATAATCAGTCTGCAGTATAAAGTCATATCAACATGCTGTACACCTTAAACTTATACAATGTTTTATGTCAATTATATATTGATAAAGCTGGGGTGAAGCTCTGGAGATGTATGGTGGTGATGGTTACACAACTATACTGAATGCTATTGAACTGTACACTTAAAATGGTTAAAATGGTCAATTTTATGTTATGGATATTTAACCACAATAAAAACAATAAAAACAAAACAAAACTAGTTGAGGGAAGTTAGAATACATAGTCTCGAAGTTTCTCCTTAAGGATTCTTTATTAATTACAAAGGAATAAAGACTTCCCTGGTGGTGCAGTGTGTGGGAATCTGCCTGCCAATGCAGGGGACACGAGTTCGAGCCCTGGTCCGGGAAGATCCCACATGCCACAAAGCAACTAAGCCCATGCGCCACAACCACTGAGCTTCACTCTAGAGCCCGTGTGCCACAACTACTGAACCCGCGTGCCACAACTCCTGAAGCCTGCACGCCTGCAGCCCGTGCTCCACAACAAGAAGCCTGCGCACCGCAACAAGGAGTAGCCCCTGCTCGCCGCAACTAGAGAAAGCCCACATGCAGGAACAAAGACCCAACGCAGCCAAAAATAAATAAATAAATAAAGTAAATAAAATTTTTAAAAAATTACAGGGCTTCCCTGGTGGTGCAGTGGTTGAGAGTCTGCCTCCCAATGCAGGGGACACGGGGTTCATGCCCCGGTCTGGGAGGATCCCACATGCCACGGAGCAGCTGGACCTGTGAGCCGTGGCCGCTGAGCCTGTGCGTCCGGAGCCTGTGCTCCACAACGGGAGAGGCCACAACAGTGAGAGGCCCGCGTACCACAAAAAAAAAAAATTACAAAGGAATAAGTGGCTACTTTACAGTGGATAAATCTGGCAAATAGCACTTTAGCCACATTGTCAAAGCTAACTATTAGTTGAATAAACATTATTATTTTTTTGGTGGGATAAAAGGACATCACGTGCCTCCTGATGTGAGGATATGATACCCAGGGTTTAGAAAAAAGTTATGTATGTGTAAATATGTGTGTGTGTGTAACACACATGTATGTGTATACATATGTGTGTATATGTGTATGGGTATATATGTACATATACACAAAATTACTTGTATATACATATTACATACATACAGAGATAGAAAAATCATATGTAGCAAAATGTTCATATTTGCTATATCTGGGTAAAGGATAAAGAGGATTTCAAAATAAAAGGTTAAAAATAAACCCTTTCTAGGTCAGATTCAAGTGAAAGAGAGGACAAAGGGATTCATTTTCAGAAGAAGGCTGTTAACCAATTTCCAAAAGCAATGGCTGAAACAAAGTATGAGGTTACTAGGTAGAAAACAAAAAGATGTGTAAGATCTTTGAGAAATAATTTATGAAACTTTACTGAAAGTCATCAGAGAATACCTAAACAGAGACAGATTCCATATTCATGGATGGGAAATGCAACCTCAAAGATATCAATTCTCCCAAAATTAATTTATAAGTTCTATCAAAATCTCAACAGGTTGTGTGTGTGTGTGTGAGTGTGTGTGTGAGTGTGTGTGTGTGTGTGTGTGTGTGTGTGTGTGTGGAACTTGACAAAATGATTCTAAAATTTATGTGGAAGGGCTAAGGGCCAAGGAAACCAAGACTTTTGAAGAAAAAGAACAATGTGAGAGACACACCCTAACAGATACTAAGACATATTATAGAGCCATGGTAGTGAAAGCAGGGTGCTGGTAGGACAAGAAAAAAATACAGTGGAATAGACGAGAGAGCCCCAAAACAGCCACTTGCATAAGTGGAAATATGATACATGACAGAAGGAACAGATGGACAACTCAGTAAGAGAAGCTGTGACAAGTATTATCCATATGGGAAAAAAACCTGGATTTCTACTTCATACATAAAAATGAATTCTAGAGAGATTAAAGAGCTGAATGTGAAAGAACAAAACTTTAAAACTTTTAGAAGGAAATACAACCTCCCAGGGCAGAGTGAGGTGAAGGGTATTTGCTAAATATGACCCCCATGCCCTCCCCCAACAAAAAAGCACAAATCGTAAAAGAAAGGTGACTTTTTAGGGCACTTTCATAAATAATGATAAAATAGCTATAATAATAATAATTACCATTCATCATTTACTCACAATACACAGGGACTAGGTTGAGTACCCTAATCCTTATACCCACCTAGGGAAGTGTCATTGACCGCATTTTACAGATGTGCAAACTAGGACTCAGAGAAGTTGTACCCAAGGTCACGATGTACCAGTGAACACCCAAACAAAGTTCAGTCCCAGATCTATCAGACTCTAGCTCCTGGTCTTTTGTCTCTAACCCTTACTGCCTCTCTGATGCTTTATAGAGAAGTTAATAATACCAGTTGGGTGTGTTGGCGGCGAGATATACCCATCCAAATAACTCTAATACAAACAAGTGTTAGGATTTACATGCTTCTCCCCCAGCTATTCATATCAGATATTCAATAGGTGCTTTAAAAATAGGACTTTCTTCTTATCACCCTGGGAAGACAAAATAGCTGGTGTATGATTAAGAATAAGAAACCAAAATTGTGGGACAGATGGAATTTGCCAGACGCACCCACAAACAAGTCACTGACACTACAGCTATGGCATTAATTCTGTAGCCAGACTTTAGCTGGAGGGACCACGATGTGGTGAGATTTGGCACGTTTTTTGTGCAGTGAAAGAGATGAAAAGAGATTTAGGGGTATAAAAGGAAAGCAGTTCTGGGAAACTTTTCACTATTTCATTATTAAATGTCAAATTGGTATACAAAATTTACAGCCCTCTTGACTTAGTCCATGACTTTGAGTACAACTAAGGAAAACGAATATTTTGTACAATGTTTCTGGCTTTTACTTACAGGGTGTTAAAAATTACCTTAAAAAGTAAATTGTCCGGAATTCCCTGGCAGTCCAGTGGTTAGGACTCTGCGCTCTCACTGCCAGGGCCCAGGCTCAATCCCTGGTCGGGGAACTAAGGCCCCACAAGCTGTGTGGCACAGCCAAAAAAAAAAAAAGTGTCTAAAGGAAAAATGGAAGCCACTCCCTCTATTGTTAACAGTTTGTGGTGAATCCTTCCAGACAATTTTTATTTGCATATAAAATCACTTAAAAATACACTTACTAAATGCAATGTGGTATCCTGGATTGGATTCTGGAACAGAAAAAAAGACATTAGTGGGAAAACTGGTAGTATCCAAATAAAGTCTGGAGTCTGGTTAATATTAAGGTATCAATGTTAATTTCTCAGTTTTGACAAATGTATTGTGGTTGTATAAGATTCTTGTTAATGTTAGGGGAAAACTAGGTGAAGAATTTATAGGAACTCTGTGTACTATTTGGGCAATTTTTCTGTAAACTAAAGTTATTCCAAAAGAAAACGGTTATTTTAAAAATGTGCTTAAAATGGGGGTCATATTCTACACTGTTCTGCAGCCTGCTTTTTCTCATAAGAAGCAGAGGACATCTTTGCGGTACGTGGGCCTCTCACTTTTGTGGCCTCTCCCGTTGTGGAGCACAGGCTCTGGACGCGCAGGCTCAGCGGCCATGGCTCACGGGCCCAGCCGCTCCACGGCATGTGGGATCTTCCCGGACCGGGGCACGAACCCATATCCCCTGCATCGGCAGGCGGACTCTCAAGCACTGCGCCACCAGGGAAGCCCTAAAATATTTATTTATGTATTTGGCTGTGCCAGGTCTTAGTTGCAGCATGTGGGATCTCTAGTTGCGTCATGTGGGATCTAGTTCCCTGTCCAGGGATCGAAACCGGGCCCCCTGCATTGGGAACACGCTACTGGACCACCAGGGAAGTCAAAATAAAATAATTTAAAATATTTCATTAAAAAAAGAATGCAGTTTTTGTCCAAGAGGGTCTGCGTGATTCTCAGAATGTGGCAGCTTCTGCCAGAAGTTTCCTCTGGGCCATTGGTTTCCCAATACAAGGCACATCCCTTGGGAGCCTTCTGCCTTGGCAGCCCTTAGACCTTAGGCTGCTTCTGAAAGAAAGTGCTGGACAAACATAATGGTCCCCAGTTCTGGTCATACCAAACTCTCCCTCAACACCTGTGCTTCCCCAAACATGCTCCCTGCCATTGTCTACAGGAAGATCAAAGAATGAAGTTTCAGTGACTCCAGGGGGAAATATTGGGCACTTCTCTTCTATGCTCTAATTTCACTTTTGCATGTTCTGTGGGAATTGCATTTTGTCATGGCGCAAATGTATCTCACAATGAGACTTTCTTTTCCCAACAATGGGTTGCAATGGATTCCCACTTCAGCCATCTTGCCTAGATAAACACACCAAAAGCAACCTAAATGTCCATCAGCAGAGGAATGGATAAAGAAGATGTGGTACATATATAATGGAATATTACTCAGCCATAAAAAGAACGAAATAATGCCATTTGCAGCAACATGGATGGACCTAGAGATTGACATACTGAGTGAAGTAAATCAGACTGAGAGAGACAAATATCATATGATATTACTTTTATATGTGGAATCTAAAAAAAGGGTATAAATGAACCTATTTACAAAACAGAAGTAGAGTCACAGATGTAGAAAACAAATTTGTGGTTACCAGGGGGTAAGAGGGGGAAGGGATAAAATGGGAGATTGGGATTGGGAGAGTGGGATGTATACATTACCATATATAAACTAATATATAGATAACTAATAAAGGCCTACTGTATAGCACAGGGAACTCTACTCAATACTGTGTAATGGCCTAAATGGGAAAAGAATCTAAAAAAAGAGTGGATACATGTATATGTATAACTGATTCACTTTTCTGTACACCTGAAACGAATACAACATTGTAAATCAACTACACTCCAAAAAAAAAACTTTTAAAAAAGAAAAGAAAGAAGAAAGAAAAAAAAAAACCCAAAACAAAACACACACACCAAGAAAGAATAGTGATGTGGGCACTGGCCAGATTTAGTGTGACAGATTTCCTGCGAATAGGGGGGACTGTTAGAAATGCATTAGGGGAATTCCCTGACAGTCCAGTGGTTAAGTAAGACTCTGCTTTCACTGCAGAGGGCCTGGGTTCAATCTCTGGTCAAGAAACTAAGATCCCACAAGCTGCACAGCACAAGCAAAAAAAAAAAAAAAAAAGTGCATTAGGATATCTTTTCATAACTAACCTAAACGGAGTCCTCAAAACTTTTGGGTGTCACCATCCTCCTAGTGGGCTGAAGAGCAGAAAAGGTACTCCACTCGGGAAAGACATTCCAGAATGTGGGGACCCAGTGGGATTACACTCACACACTGCACACCAGATTTTCCTACTATCCAGCCAAGCCCGGCTGCTTCCAAAGGATCTTTGAGAAGATAAAACAGTGAATCAACCCCTGGGCACCTGCAGTTTCTCACACCAGGGAAAACCACTTGTCAGAATCCATTTTCATACCCCAAGCTGATGACTTCAAGAAATACTAAAATTTTTTTGCTTTTTTTTTTTTTTTTTTTTTTTTGGTACGCGGGCCTCTCACTGTTGTGGCCTCTCGCATTGCGGAGCACAGGCTCCGGACGCGCAGGCTCCGGACGCGCAGGCTCAGCGGCCATGGCTCACGGGCCCAGCCGCTCCACGGCATGTGGGATCTTCCCGGACCGGGGCACGAACCCGTGTCCCCTGCATCGGCAGGCGGACTCTCAACCACTGCGCCACCAGGGAAGCCCAATTTTTTTGCTTTTATTTTGCAATGTTAGTCTGTTTTGCTTTTGTAAGTCAGCTAAGACTTTTAAAAAAATGTTTTATTTTGAAATACTAATTATAGATTCACAGGAAGTTGCAAAGAAATGTATAAGGAGGTCCCGTGTACCCTTAGCTCAGTTTCCCCTGATGATTACATCTAACATAACTGTAGTACAATATCAAAGCCATGAATGTGACATTTATATGATGTGTGTGTATAGTTCTGTCATTTTATCATACGTGTAGATGTCTGTTACCATCATGGCCATCAAGATACAGAACTATTCTGTCATCACAAAAATCTCTCTCGAGCTATTCCTTCACACCCACTCCTCTCCCCTACACAGTCCCTAAACTCTAGGCATCACTAATCTGTTTTCCACCTCTATAATTTTGTCATTTCAAGGATATTATATAAATGGAATCATAGCGTGTGTGACCTTTTGAGATCAGCTTTTTTTTTCACACAGCATAATGCCCTTGAAATTCACTGAAGTTCTTGCATATATCAGTAGTTTGTTCCTTTTTATTGCTGAGAAGTTTCCATGGAGTGACTGTACTATGGTTTGTTTAACCCTTTACCTAATGTAGGACGTTCTGATTGTCTCCAATTTCAGGCTATTACAAATAAAGCTGCTGTGAACATTCTTGTGTAGGTTTTTGTGCAGACATAGGTTTTCATTTCTCTGGAATAAATGCCCAGGAATATAATTGCTGGGTTGTATGGTAAGTGTATGTTTAGGGTTTTTTTGTGTGTTTGTTTGTTGTCTTTTTTTTGCTTTTTTGCCGCACCACACGGCTTGCAGCATCTTAGTTCCCAGAACAGGGATTGAACCCACGCCCTCAGCAGTGAAAGTGTGGAGTCCTAACCCCTGAACCTCCAGGGAATTCCCTATTTAGTTTTGTTTTTTTGTCTGTTTGTTTGTTTTGGCTGCATTGGGTCTTCATTGCTCCACGTGGGCTTTCTCTAGTTGCGGCCAGTGGGGGCTACTCTTTTTTTTTTTTTTTTTTTTTTTTGCGGTACGCGGGCCTCTCACTGTTGTGGCCTCTCCCGTTGCGGAGCACAGGCTCTGGACGTGCAGGCTCAGCGGCCATGGCTCACGGGCCCAGCCGCTCCGCGGCACGTGGGATCTTCCTGGATCGGGGCACGAACCCGTGTCCCCTGCATCGGCAGGCGGACTCTCAACCACTGCGCCACCAGGGAAAGGGCTACTCTTCGTTGTGGTCTGCGGGCTCTAGGCGTGCGGGCTTCAGTAGTTGGGACGCAAGGGCTCAGTAGTCGTGGCGCACGGGCTTAGTGGTTCCATGGCACGTGGGATCTTCCTGGACCAGGGCTCAAACCCGTGTCCCCTGCCTTGGCAGGCGGATTCTAAGCCATGGTGCCACCAGGGAAGTCCACCTGTTTAGTTTTTAAAGAAACTGTTAAACTATTTTCCAGAGTGGCTGGATCATTTTATATTCCCACCAGAAATGTATGAGGGATCCAGTTTCTCCACATCCTTGTTAGCATTTGGAGCTGTCACTATTTTTATTTTAGCCATTCTGATAGTTGTGTGGCAATAGCTTATCCTGGGCTTAATTTTCATCTCCCTAATGGCTAGTGATGTTGAACATTTTTTCACTGGCTCATTGCCATCCGTATATCCTCTCTGGTGAAATGTCTCTTCGTGGCTTGCCCATTGTCCAGTTGGAGTGTTTGGTTTTTTTAATGTTGAGTTTTGAGAGTTCTTTATATATTCTAGATAGGAATATATCAATATCTATTCATATAGGTGGTATATCCATACAGTGGAATATTACTGAGCTATAAAAAGGAATAAAGTACAGACACATGCTACAATATGGATGAACTCTGAAAACTATTCAAGTGAAAGGAGCAGGACACAAAAGGCCACATATTGTAGGATTCCACTTATAGGAAATGTCCAGAATGGGCAAATCCATAGGGACAGAAAGTAGATTAGTGGTTGCCAAGGGCTGGAGGGAGGGGGAAAAGGAATTGACTGCTAATGGGTACAGGTTTTGTTGGGGATGGTGAATATGTTCTGGAATTAGGTAATGATGATGGATGTATAACTCTGTGAATGTACTCAAAACCAACAAATTGTATACCCAGAGCTTGTTCAAAGTCTCCTAGAGAAGTAGAATGGATGGAGAAAAAGACTAGGACTGAGCCTAGGGCTCCGGTCCACTTGCCAGTCATGCTTTGCAATGGGCAAGTCACTGGATCTGGCCACTGAGACTTGAGGGGATTTCTCTTCTGGGTTTTCTGGGAAAGTCTTCTTAGCCTTTAAAATAGGACACAAGGTGGGGGTGTTTCCTCTTTTCTGGCTCTGAACATTGTCATATGCATGAGCTACTCAGAATTGAGGCCACCATGTTGAGTCATGAGGGAAACCAGCCAAAAGAAGGAGCCAACTTGCTGAAGATAGCAGAGTAGACCTGGGTCCCTGATGATGTCACTCCACTGAATTAACCAATCCTGAAATGGCCTTACCTCTGGACTTTTTTTTTTTAATATTTATTTATTTGGCTGCACTGGGTCTCAGTTGTGGCACGCAGGATCTTCACTGCAGTGTGCAGGATATTGCAGTTGTGGCATGAGAACTCTTAGTTGCCACATGTGGGGTATAGTTCCCTGACCAGGGATCGAACCCGGGCCCGCTCCATTGGGAAAGTGGAGTCCTAGCCACTGGACCACGAGGGAAGTCCCTAGACTTCTTATTAAGTGAGATTAAAAACTCCTCTTTATGAGTGATTTTGATTTGCGTTTTCCATTACTTGCAGCCAAAAACACTGTAACTGACAGAGTATCAAACACTTTTGAGGGAACTCTACTCAATGTTTTGTAATAACCTATATGGGAAAAGAATCTGAAATATATATATATATATATATATATATTCATATATATATCTGAATCACTTTTCTGTACACCTGAAACTAACACAACATTGTAAATCAACTATACTTCAATTTTAAAAAACCCCAACATTTCCTTCTTTTTTTAAAAAAAAATTATTTATTTTTTATTTTTGGCTGCGTTGGGTCTTCAGTGCTGCACGCAGGTTTTCTCTAGTTGCAGCGAGCGGGGGCTACTCTTTGTTGTGGTGCGCGGGCTTCTCATTGTGGTGGCTTCTCTTGCTGCAGAGCACGGGCTCTAGGCACGCAGGCTTCAGTAGTTGTGATGTGTGCACCCAGTAACTGTGGCATGTGGGCTCAGGAGTTGTGGCTCGTGGGCTCTAGAGCTCAGGCTCAGCAGTTGTGGTGCACGGGCTTAGTTGCTCCACGGCATGTGGGATCTTCCCAGACCAGGGCTCGAACCCATGTCCCCTGCATTGGCAGGCGGATTCTTAACCACTGTGCCACCAGGGAAGTCCAACCCAACATTTCTGAGATATCAAGTAACACAAGGCCTATGGCAGAAACTGTAATTGTTCCCTGGTACTTTCTGTCCCTTCTTACATAGTAATAGAATTCTTAGCTGGGCTATGGCCATGAGAAGATGTTCCAGCCATAACAGAGCAGAAGGGATGTGGTTGTGCCCCTTAAGGGAAGGAACATGCCTTCCGTGTGTCTTTTCTTTCTCTTTTCATTAGCTGTTATGGACTGAATGTGTCCCTCCAAAATTCATGTTAGAGCCCTAACCCCCAATGTGAGAATATATGAAAATAGCGCCTTTAGGAGGTAAGATTAAATGAGGTCATAAGAGTGGGGCCCTGATCTGATAGGATTAGTGTCCTTATAAGAAGAGATACCAGAGAGCTCTCTGAGATCCATGTGAGGACACAGTGAGAAGGCAGCTGTCTGCAAGCCAGAAAGAGGGCTCTCACTAGGAACCAAACCTTGCCAGAATCTTGATCTTGGACTTTCCAGCCTCCAGAACTGTGAGAAAATAAATTTCTATTGCTTGAGCCACACAGTCTGTGGTATTTTGTTACGGCAGCCAAGCTGACTGATACATTGGCTGAAATAAAATCATGATGGCAGAGGATGGAGAAGCCATCTTGGACCATGAGAAGGAAGCCCTGTTGAGGGTGGCAGAGGAAGAAGAAAGAAGGAATCTGGATCCTTCACAATCGTGAGCTCTAGATCTCCTGCCAGCACTTATAGGTGAGAGATAAAAATAAATTTGGATATTGTTTAAGCCTCTGTTATTTTCTGGTAGGTTATACTACTGTTCAGCATATGTTCACTCTCTCCTCCTCGCCATTTTTGGGAGAGGCATACTTCCCCTGCCTCATTGGTAGATAACAGGCTTGGCCATATGACTTGCTGTAGACAATGGAACATGCATGAGCAGATGGGATGTGTGTCATGACCCAGCACAAGCTTTAAATGTGCTTGCTTGGTCTTTGGGGTTTCTGCCGTCATCTCCAGGAGGAGCATGCCCCAGGTAACCACTGCTCCTTTAGCTTGGGTCCTGGAATGAGGCACACACAGTGCCGACCTGAACCCAACCCACAGCCTGAAATAGAGCCTTCAGAGCCAACATGCAGAACCATGAGAGAAAAGTAAATGTTTGTTGTAAGCCATTGCAATTGGGGGGGTTGTTTGTTATGCACTCTATCCCAGCAAAAACTGATGAATACAGTTTCAGAGCTCATATTATAACTAAAACAAGGAATGAAAAAATTGTCCCTTGAATCTCATGATGTGCAGGTCACCATTGACCTGAGGAAGGGTTGTCTCAGTGACATGCTAAGGACCAAAAGCAGATTGGATCCATTTGAGTAGTGAGTGAGAGGAAAGGAAATAAAAGTGGGTGAGCAGACAGCTCTTTGGGGAAGTTTGGCTGTGATAGGGAGGAGAGGGGTAGGGCAGCAGCCGGAGTGGGGCGTGGAGGCCAGTGGCAGCCATGCAGATGGTCTGCTCAGATCTCCCTTCGAGAAAGGAGCTGATGAGTTGTGAGGAATGTAGTCAGCTGACAGCCTCCATTTGTAGCAGCTTCGGGATCTACTGCAGCCTTTGAGCCAAGGGCACACTATTCCAGGGCATCCCCAGCCAGTGACAAAGCATGGTAGGGAGGGACTTCCCTGATGGCCCAGCGGTAAAGACTCCCCACTTCCACTGCAGCGGGTGTGGGTTCGATCCCTGGTTAGGAAACTAAGATCCCACATGCTGTGCAGTGCGGCCAAAAAAAAAAAAAAGCATAGTGGGGATACTAGGGCTGGGCCATTTCTACCCTGAAGACCCAACCGACATAGGTTGAAAGGGTTTTCTGTTGTTTGCTTTAAATGACAGAAACCAGTTTGCTTAGAAGCCCCATGGGAAGAATCCAGTTGGGAAAGAGCAGCTGAACACGGGAGAGAGAAGACCCACACGTGGAGAGAGGGAGGTCCCCGAGAAGGCAGAAGGAGATGGGGTCTGGACTGCGGGGGAGCAGTTCCTCAGGCCCGGGGAGGAGAGGAGGGCTGAGTGCGGACATGTGAGGGGGTGTAGGTTTGGGAGCGAGGTGATGGTAGACCTCCCATCAGAGAATTTTCTTTTTCTGAGAAGTAGGAAGCAAAATCAGGCTCCAGAGTCAGGGAACTAAGTCCTTCGAGGTTGTACAGGCTGTGTCTCCATTTTCCTCTCTTGGCCTCAGTTTTCCCATCTGCACGATAAGCAGCTTGGGTTAGACCCCTGATCCCCAAACTTGTTTGAGCCTCAGTAGATTTTCAAAAACACACTTTTGGGGGGAATCCCATCCCTCAACTGCTGGATCGGAATCTCTGGGGCAAAAGTGGTAGGGGCAGGAATCTGTTTGTATTTTTAAGTGTGCCAAGGGTTGGAGGCCTATCCAGGCCTTTCTGAAACCTGAACCCTGGGGTGGGGGAAGGGGGAGGAGGGGCTGCCTGGCCCTGAGAGTCCACGCCTGCCCCCCAACCCCAGAGCTCCTCCTCTGCCCGGTGCCCCTTCTGGGGGCTGCTCCAGACACTGCAGGCCACCTTCACTCTCCATTTGCCTCCCTCTGACCCTAAGGTCGGGTGGGGACAGGCTGGGACCACCAGCCAGCTCCATGGACAAGGGACTTTGCCTCTGCTCACCTCACAGCTTTGGAAAGAAAAGAAGAAAGGTCTGTGTTGATTTGCATCTGGGGGATCCTTCCCAGTCCTAAACTTCTGGAGGCAGAAAAAGTGATTTGACCTCGGACTGACTATAGAAGAAAGGACAGAAAGAGCCTAGAACCTTCCCCCAGGTATGAATTCTTCCCTTTTGCTGGTGTGTGTGAGTGTGAGTGTGAGTGTGTGTGACTAGTTTTCCACTGGACAGATGTGGAGTTGTCCTTAATGATCTCCGGGGCCCCTTCTGACTGCTTCAGTGCTGTGATTCTGCAGCCCTAACCTTCATCCAGTCTCCTTAGTACCCACCCTGTGCCAGGTGCTACCGTTGGGTAAGCCCTGGTCCCTGCTCTCGAGGGTCCCCAGTCTAAACGGGGAGACAGTAATCATAATAACAGCTACCACACTTACGGTGGGCCAGGATTGGGGCTAAACTTTTTACAAACTTTAGCTCATGTATCCTAGCAAGAACTGTAAGAGGTAAGTGTATTACTAGCCCCATTTTAAAGATGAGGACAGCGAGGCGTGGCAAGATGAGCTCACACAGCTAGTAAGTAGATGGCGGAGTGGATGCTTGTAACCACTGTGTATGCTGCCTGCCCTGAACAGTGAAGAAACAGTTCAGGGCAACAGGTGCACTGCTACAGGGTAGGGAGGGAGCCACAATCCATGAGGGCAGGGAACGGTTAAGCCTCATTTTGACCAAGGTTCCCAGGGTGTAAGGCAGGAACAGTTTTGGGGACCAAGCTAGGAGCTAGAGATAAGGCAGGCTCCACAAGGCCCACTGAGAGCTCTAGGGTCAGCCAGGACTTGAGATCAGTGGCGGTCAGGATCGGGGGTCCTCCTCCCTCACTCCTGGGCCAGGGTGGCAGGAGATAGAGCGGGGGGACTTCAGGATTCCCAGCCAGGTTCCCTGGGAGCTGTGTGTCCCCATACTCACAGAGCAGGGGCTTCCCTGACCTGGGGGGACAGTGTTCCAACAGCCTGAGACGTGGCTGGCCCCAAGGCCTGGGAGGCAGGGGAAGGCCCAGGTCACAGTGGATTCCCCTCAACAAAGATTGGACCATGCTTCCCCCCTCCTCACAGCTCTCGACTCCCATCTCCCAGCTGTCCCCAAGAGGACAAAAGCTGATTATTCCACTGGGGGCTGTACTGGGCCCCATGAATGGAGTATTGAAAACCCTGTGTCCACATCCAGATAGGTTTTCATCCTCTTCCCAAGCAGACTGTTTGTATGCCAGGATGGAAGCAAAGCCAGGGAAAGATGTGGGGTGGGGGGGTGTTCCGACTGAGAGGGGTACCCATGTCCCCCCGGAACCTGGGTCTCAGTATATCCCAAACAGAACCATCTTCTAAACTAGCCGCCAACCATCCAATCATAGTCCACACACTGGGATGCTGGTTACATGGTGTGAATGTTTACTGAGCTCTGCACTTATGATTTATGCACTTTTTGGTTTGTAAACCTCAATCCAAAATTAAAAAAAAAAATCCCAAATGGCATTTACTCTCCCAGCCCTATACCATTTTTGCATATTTGTGACTCGTGGGAACCATATTTCCTTGATTTTTAAAAAATTTTTATTTATTTTAGCTGTGCGGTGTCTTAGCTGCGGCACACGGGATCTTCATTGTGGCATGCATGCGGGATCTAGTTCCTTGACCAGGGATCGAACCCGGGTCCCCTGCATTGGGAGCGCAGGGTCTTACCCAACGGACCACCAGGAAAGTCCCTGATGTTTTTTCTTTAAATTAACTTTTTTTTTTTTTTTCTGATTTCAATTAACTTTAGGGAATTCCCTCGCGGTCCAGTGGTTAGGACTCAGCGCTTTCACTGCCACGGGCCTGGGTTCAATCCGTGGTCGGGGAACTAAGATCCCGCAAGCTACGGTGCAGCCAAAAAAATAAAATTAAATAAATTAAATTAACTTTAAAGGGAAACTTTATGTTGTTCCAGATAAATGAAAAGCTAGAATCCTTTGCCATAAATAGAAGGCAGTGTAAAAGAAAAAATAAATGAAAATGAAACAGTAAATGTCATCTATCTCCCCCCAAAATGATGTGGGTTGCCCCCAGTGGCACAAACACCCTGCTTTGGGATGTGCTGCCCTGGAGGAAAAGCTCTGAGCCTTTGGCACAGCCAGGCAGACCTGTCTCAGTTTGGGATCAGACAACCCTCCCACCCCTTGCTTTCATACACCCTCTGCTCCAGCCAGACCTAACTCCTCATGAGGAGTTTCCATCTGTGTTTCTGTCCTCATCCTCCAGCTGCTGCCTCCACTCAGAATACGAAACCCAAGTGGAAATGCCACGCCCCCACCCCTCACTGAAGCTCTACCTGGGCCCTTCCAGCTGGAAGAAGTGAAGGGGAACCTTTAATTCCAGAAGTTCAAGCTGTGAATTCTCCACCACCCCTTAATGGGACTCTTGGAAAGGCCATCCACTGGCTGGATGCATAAGGACACGGAGATGCAAGTTGGTCCCCAGCCTGATGAGAAGAGCAGGGGATGGAGGCCCAGAGACAGGAACGTTGCCCCTTCCCCCCTCAACCCTGTCCTGTCCTTCCTCCTCCTCTTGCCACTGGGTGAGTGCTCCCCTTCCCCCATTTCCCCTTTCTGGCTCTGAGTTTTCCCAGTTGTAAAATTACGGTGGGAGGTGGCCTGCAAAGGAGGTGATTTCCAACATTCCCTCCAGCTCTGACATTTGCCCAGGTTTGATGAAAGCTAAGGTCTGAGTTGAGGGAGTGGAAGGCTCAGTGCTAAAGGTGAGGGCTCAATGTACACAGAGTATGGGCAGTTAGGATATTGGAAACAGGCAAGGAGGGAAAGGGCATAGGCTCACCAATGGCTGTTGGAAAGCCAACTGGTGGAACAGATGCAATCAAACAGCCCAGGGACTATCCTAACTTAGGAAAGAAAAAACTGACTCTTAGTTGCTTCATCTGTAAAATGGGTACACTAGTACATGCCTCAGGATTCTTTCTCTGAACTAAGGTATGTGGATGTGTCTGAGAACTCTGTGCACAAATGAGGGGCTGTTATGGGTGTTCAATTTCCCATGCTAGGCCAGTTTCCCTCTCAGTCCACGTGCTCAGATTGTATGATAAAGAAGAGTGTGGCTGTCCGGGTTAGAATTCCAGCTCTACCTTTTATTTGCGGAATGGCCTTGAGCAAGTTACCTAACTTCACTAAACCTGAAGTTTCCCCTTCTGCAAAATCCAAGCTGCCTCATAAGTTGTCCTAATGAGTAAGTGAGTCAGGCCACATAAAGCAATGAGCACAGTGCCTGACATATACATATGTGAGAGCCGAAGCAGAAGGACTTATACAGGTAAATCTTTGGGGGAAATCAGAATGAATCCCAAAGGTAATTTACACACTTAAGGCAGAGCTACTGAGCACCTGGGGAGTAACAGGCTCTGGGCAGGGGGCTCTGGGGGAGACCAAGATGAGACAGACATGGCTACATCACTGGGCAGAAGGCCTGGAAAAGGGTATGTATATGGTGCCCAGGTATTGAGAGGAAAAGGAGAGCACTTCTAGCTGAGAGCTCCAGGAAGGCTTCCCATAGGAGGGGACTCAATCTGCAGGGCTGTAATGAGCAGGGCTAGCAGAGGAGTCTACAGGGTTAAAGACCTGGAGACAAGACGGATGGGAGATTAAGAAGTAAGGAGAAGCTGATCAGAAGATCCTAGAAGACTTTGTAGAGAAATCTTAGGTTCTGGGACTCCTGCAGGAAAAGGGGAGTCTTTGAGGAATTCAGCAGTGGAGTGGGATAAGCTGAGCTGATCTGTGTCTCAGGCGGATCTCTCTGGGGCGGCCCATGGACCAATGGGCGAGGGATGAAGCAAGGAAACCAACTGGGGCAGTCAGGGGCTTTGGAAAAGCAGGGGTAGTGAAGAGGAGGGGGATGATGGTGAGGACCATGGGGAGAGGAGGGGAGGCTCTGTTCCCAGGGCCAAGCAGCCAAGGGAGGGGGCTGAGGGGGCCAATGCTCTTCCTCACTCTGTTCCAGCCAGCGCCCTACAGCCCACCTCACTGCCCTTTCCAGGTAGGTGCCCCTGCCCCTCCCCCCTGCCCTCCCCCCTGCTCCCGAGGTACTCAGATGCTCAGACAGAAGACCCAGGGAATAATGACTAACCAGCCCTCCATTATACTAGAGGCCCCCAAAGGGATTGCTCTAGTCTCCCCATTTTACAGAAAGGGAGAAATAAGTCCGAGGAGGGCCTGATCCCAAGGCCCCCACAGCTTCAGAGCAAGGCGGAGGCACCCTCGAGGTTGGGCCCACTGATCTCCCCGTGCCAGCTTAACCCTCTCCACAGAGCTGAGGCTGGTGGGGGGCCCGAGCCGCTGCCGGGGACGCCTGGAGGTCCTGCATGGCGGCTCCTGGGGCAGCGTCTGCGACGACGACTGGGACGTGGTGGACGCCAATGTGGTGTGTCGTCAGCTGGGCTGCGGCCTGGCTCTGCCCGTGCCGCGGCCCCTCACCTTCGGCCAGGGCCGCGGCCCCATCCTGCTGGACAACGTGGAGTGCCTTGGGCAGGAAGCTGCTCTGAGCGAGTGTGGCAGCCGAGGCTGGGGCGTCCACAACTGCTTTCACTACGAGGACGTGGCTGTCCTGTGTGACGGTGAGCAGGACAGTCTGTGATCCGGAAGGGCAGACAGGCTGGCAGGCAGCAGGGCTTCCCAGTAGTAAGAATGTTCCAAAGAAGAAGACCAAGCCAGCAGCTGCAGTGCATGGTGCTGGGGAAGCGCCCCAGCCTGGCTGTCAGAGCCTGGGCCCCAGCAGTGCTCTGGCTCATTGTGTGACCTCTGCTGAAAACCAGCATTACTGCTTCCGTGGAGGGCCTTGATTATCCCAGCAGAGCCCCCTTCCCATTTTTAAAACCAGACAATTGGGGTCAACACTGGCTGTAAGGCCCGCTTGGTGTAGAGCTGCAACAAATCTCTGAGAGGCTTTGACCTTGAGAGCAGTAGTTCTGGTTTTCAAGAAAATCAGCTGGAGGGCTCATTAAAACACAGATGGTGGGGCTTCCCTGGTGGCGCAGTGGTTGAGAGTCTGCCTGCCGATGCAGGGGACACGGGATCGTGTCCCGGTTCGGGAAGATCCCACATGCTGCAGAGCGGCTAGGCCCATGAGCCTTGGCCGCTGAGCCTGTGCGTCCGGAGCCTGTGCTCCGCAACGGGAGAGGCCACAACAGTGAGAGGCCCGCTTACCGCAAAAAAACAAAAACAAAAAAAACCACAGATAGTGGCCCCATGCCAGAGTTTCTGATCCTGCAGGTCTGGGGTGGAGCCCGAGAATTTGCATTTCTAACAAGTTCTCAAGTGATGTGATACTGCTTTAAGAACTAAAAGAACTGAGAACTAAACGAAATCCTCTAAAGCTACTGCTTTCAGGACTTAGGTGGCCCTTTCTCCTCTCATACCCCAGATTTCCTAGTTTTGACCCTTTGTGTGGCCAGAGGCCCTGAGGGCAGGTACCTTAGGGGTCCATGCCCTGCCCCTCACATACCTGAGTTTGTGAGGATGGAGAACAGAAAACTCCATATTCTCCTCCCTTCCACCCTGCTTCTTTCCTAGAATTCTTGCCCACACAGACCCCAAGAAGGAAAGTGTTAACCAGTAGGGCACCCCCTACAACTCCCCAGAACGGAAAAGGTAAGTAAAGGCAATGTGGGGGACGACCTGGGTCTTAGGAGAGGGATCCAGGAAGGAATATCCCAAACCCTACCTAGGCAGTGGGAAGTGAGGGATTACTGATTGGTGAGTTTGGTCATTCCTTCATCCCGCCCTGCCCCTGCACCCCCTCAGGCCACTCACCATTTGGACAGGGAAAGAAGATTCATTCTAGTGGGATGATAAAAATAGTCAGCACAAGGTTGGAGAAAATAAGGGAGGTGGGGGCTGAAGCTTAATCTAATGGGAGAGTCTGATAATCACAGAAATGCTGATAATGATGTAGAACAACAAAATGAAAAGTTCCCTTAAAGAAAGACAGATAAAAAGGCAAGAAAATCTGAAGGAGAAAGAGGATCCCATTCATCAGAAATCAGGGAGGGTTTCCTGGAGGAAGAGTTGTTGATGCTATACCTGGAAAGATGAGAAGGCTTTCATTGCAGTAGTGTTATAAATGAGGAATCAGCACATCCTAGATGGTTAGCAGAGCATGGATGGACAAGGGCAGGGAGGGTTGCTTTTAGGCAGGAAATGACACAGTCATAGGGTTCTGTCCTCAGATCCCACAAAGCACCCCCAATCTAGACTCTGAGGAAGCAGTGCCTTGGGGGTAAGTGGGTGAGCAGCTCCTCCTAGGTTTTAGGTCCTGGGACACCATGCACTGTGGGTATGCGGAGGGCCTGGGGCAATAAGGAAGAACTTTGGGTTGGGATGGGCAGCAAAGCCATGTGGGAGATGCTCCTTGTCCCCCCACCCCCATTACCAGGTGAGGGCAGCGTGCGCCTAGTGGGGGGCGCGGGCCCGTGTCAGGGCCGAGTGGAGATCCTGCACGGTGGCCTGTGGGGCACCGTGTGTGATGATGAGTGGGGGCTGCCGGACGCCACCGTGGTCTGCCGCCAGCTAGGCTGCGGGGCTGCCCTGGCAGCCACCACCAACGCCTTCTTCGGCTACGGCACGGGGCACATCCTGCTGGACAACGTGCACTGTGAAGGAGGCGAGCCCCGTCTGGCAGCCTGCCTGAGCCTAGGCTGGGGGGTGCACAACTGCGGCCACCACGAGGACGCCGGCGCGCTCTGCGCAGGTACGGACTTCGGGGGCGGGGCCGGGGGCGGGGCGGGGCCGAGTCCTGAAGCAGGAGGAGGTGGAGTGGGGCCTGGGAGGGGAGCGGGATGTTGACTGTCTTGGTGTTAACCTGAGCTCTTTCAAGAAGGCCCCCGAATTAGTTTTAATTTCTCAGTACTACTCTAGAAGTGCCTCCGAAAATCCTAGTAGACTCCACAGGTATGTAATACTGCAGTATTACCTCACCAATACTCCAGAATTGTCTAACAGTACTCCAAAAATGTACTCCACCACTTTCTAAGTACTCTTTATGGAATACTTCAGAGTAAAGTAATAGTCCTCTAGGATCGCTCCAGAGATACTCCAGAATTCTCTCATTGAAACCCAGGTATGTCCCCAGAATTCCCTAGCCATCTGTAATCCTGATTCTCTTATAATAGTAGTTCTTCTCACCTGGTCCCTCTCCCATACTGAGAGGTTTTCTGAACTAGGAATAATAGGGCTGTTAATGGCATTTCACAAATGGACTCCATTCTACCAGATATAAAGTGCTTGCCCATGCCTTACAGCAAACCAGGAGGCATAATCCCCAATTTACAGATGGGAAAGCTGAGGCCCAATGAGTCAGAGTGAGCCCTGGCAAAGCCTCAGCTAACCTTGCTGCATGATCTTGGGTATGCCCCTTGCCCTTTCTAGTCTTATTATTTTATCTGTAAGTGGGGATAGTGAGTTTTGTTCTGGAAGCCCCTCAGGACTGTGCATGGCCCTCCCTGTTGGGCAAGGCCTTCTTTATCTCCCCATCTTGGACACACACTGGGCTTCTGGGAACACTGGAGAGAAATGAAAGCACATCTGTGAAAGCCTGTATAAACCATGAAGTGTACACCTAGGCAGCACAAATAAATTACAAGAACTGGCAAAGTGGGGCAGACTTCCTTGGACCCCAGTTGGGACTGAGCCCCCAGCTCTGAAAGTAAAATCTGTTGTCTTCTCCAGAGAGACCCTGCCATCCTCTCCGAGAGCCCAAGGCTGACCAGGAACCAGAACCTTGGCCTCTGACCCTACTCCCTTCTCTGACTCCTACTCTAGTCCTGGGGCACCTGACTCTCACAGCACTGCCACAGTTGGCCACAAGAGCGGACTGGGCCTGGCACACAGAGCCAGAGGGTAAGGAGCCCAGCCCACCAAGCTGGAATGGTAGGGGCAATGGTAGGTGGGCAGGGCTGGGAATTGGGAATACTGTTCTGGACCCAGGGGGCGGGGCCCGGGCTAGCAGGCCAAGGCTTTTAGCCAGATGGTGAAGAGGTGGGTGAGAGAACAGATGAGGAGATGGAGCAAGGGTGAAATCCAGAGCTCTGAAAAGTTCAGCAGGGTGGGAGGAGGCACTTCTTCAAAGCTCTTGAAATAAAACTTGGGTTGGGGCTGAGGTTGGAAATTGAGAGGCCTTGTGAGAAGTGAGATATAACTTGAATGAATGGTAGAAGTACATTTGCAATTAGGGCTGGACCTATCATTGGGTTGAAATTAGGATAATGCCTGGAAGTAGGGTTTGGTTTATTCCCTTCAAGCTTCCTGAGGACCCCACCACAGCATACAACATGGTGACTCTAGGATTGAGGCTGAGTGGGGTGCAGGTGTGGTAAGAGTTGGGGCATCTCAGTAGACGCGCCCTGTGCCCTACTGCAGGCCAGAAGCCCTCTTTGTCCCCTTCAAATGCTCTAGATACCCTGTCTCTGCAGCTACAGGAGTTGGTGCCCTGCCTTCCAGGGAGCCGGCACTGTTCACCACAGCGGCCTGGGCGGCGGGGAAGAAAAGTAAGTGGCAGGCCGGGGTTCCGTTGTGGGTGGAAGAGGGTGGGGCCGGGGCTCTGCCCGGGAGCCGGTGGCCCCAGCCCAGTCCCTCTGGCCGCGGGCCTGTGCGCCCCGCAGGCGGGCGGCTGCGGCTGGTGGGCGGCCCGAGCCCGTGCCGCGGCCGCGTGGAGGTGCTATACGCCGGGGGCTGGGGCACCGTGTGCGACGATGACTGGGACTTCGCGGACGCGCGCGTGGCCTGCCGCGAGGCGGGCTGCGGGCCGGCGCTGGGTGCCACGGGCCTCGGCCACTTCGGCTACGGCCGCGGCCCCGTGCTGCTGGACAACGTGGGTTGCGCCGGCACGGAGGCCCGCCTGAGCGACTGCTTCCACCTGGGCTGGGGCCAGCACAACTGCGGCCACCACGAGGATGCGGGCGCGCTCTGCTCAGGTGAGGCCGCTGCAGGACCACGTATGCACGGCGGCACGGGCGGGGAAGAGCGCCACCTGAGGAATTGCGGCGGGGCGGGCGGTGCCGCGCGCAGGCGCTCACTGCGACAGGGCGGGGCCTGCTGTGAGATGGGCGGGGCCGGCTCAGGCGCGTACTGCGGCGCGGGCGGGATGAGGCAGGCTCTGGGGAGTGGGCGGGGCCTCGCGCAGGCACGCTCTGCGGCGCGGGAGGGGCGGGGGCTGTTGGGAAATGGGCGGGGCCGAGCGTCAGAGCTGGCCGAGCGTCAGAGCTCGCCGAGGCACTGCGGCGTGAGCGCCCCGGCAGAGGACTCACGCTCCGCAGACAGAGGCGGAGCCCACCATCGGCGCGCTCTGCGGCTGCGCGGCATGAGCGGGGCCGGGAAGGGAGCGCCCTCTGCGGCAGTGAGGGGCGGGGCCCGAGCTGAGAGGCCGAAGTCCAGTGGTAAAGTGTGGAGAGAGACGTGGCTGGGGAGGTTTTGTTCTGCTGCATCAAGGACCCGAAAAACTCTAGTTAGCAGGGAGAGTTGATCAGCTTTCGGGGAGCAAGCGTTTGACCCTTGGTGGGAGTCAATGGAAAAGGGGTGTTTGCAGAGTCTGACACATTTAAAAATGCGTCTCTTTATTGATTGCTTTGGGAATTGGTATTTTCGCCCTTGTTTGGTGTCCTGGTAGCCTTGGCCACAAAGGGTTCTGCTTTGGGCCCCAGGGTGAAAGAAGCACAACCCACGTTTCTGTACCAAGGAGCGGGGACCTATGAAGTCCTTTCTGACCCTAAATCAGTCCTCCCTTGGAGGGTAAGAGGTGACCTGGCCTCAAGGGACTTATTCCCCAATGTGACAGCCGCCTGTTTCTTTGTCCTTGCTGAGCCAGGCCCAGAGGAGCTAGTCCAGCAGGATGGTGCTGAGACCACCCAGGTGCCCACTCCTCGGCCGAGGGACGGTAGGTGTCCACCATCCCTAAGAGTGAAGTGGAGGCATCAGGATACGAAGGACCAGATTTGGAAGGAGGTCACAGCCCGGGGTTACACAGCAGATTTGCACCAGGTCCTGGAGCCTTTGTCCTTCTGCGAGAGTCTCAGGCCTCATTAATAGAGGCATGATGTCCAGAAAGAGGGAGGTGGGTTTTAAGCTAGAGTCATCTAGAGATTTCTAGAGTTGGGACCAAAATAAAGGGATGGGCTCCTGTCCTCAGGAGAGCAATGAAAGAATTCAGGCTTTAGTCTGGGGAGTCCAGGGAGGAGGGGAGATGATGATGATAGAGAGCAGCCCTGGGTCTGAGGTATTGGGATTGTGAACAGAGAACTAAGGAGAGAGCAGACATGAAGCTCCCAGCATGCAAAGAGCGCCCCACAAAGGCTTGTACACGTTCTTCTGATCTTGAGTTGCAGTCTGGACTGATGCCCATCTTATTTTAATCTCATTTGTCTGCCTTCGTCCAGTGGTTCCCAGGGCAGTGCTGTGTCCCAAACCACCACCCTTTGCCTCCTCTAACTACCCCTTACCTGGCCTAGCTTGGGAGTGGCCTGGCCTGGGCCAGCCCCTTCCAGCCCCAGACCTTGTCTCCCCACAGGGCACTTACGTCTGGCCAACGGAGCCCACCGATGCGAGGGCCGTGTAGAGCTCTTCCTAGGGCAGCAGTGGGGCACCGTTTGCGATGATGCTTGGGACATGCGGGCAGCCGGCGTCCTGTGTCACCAGCTGGGCTGTGGCCAGGCCCTGGCAGCCCCTGGTGAGGCCCACTTTGGCCCAGGCCGAGGCCCTATCCTCCTGGACAATGTCAAGTGCCGTGGGGACGAGAGTGCCCTGCTGCTCTGCTCTCACATCCGCTGGGATGCCCACAACTGTGACCACAGTGAGGATGCCAGTGTCCTGTGCCAGCCATCGTGACCCAGCCCACTCTGCAGACCACCTCTTCGGGGAGCCTACTGTGGCCTCTTCCTTCAGGAAGTCCTCCTCCTGTGACAACTGCAGTTCACTCTGCCCTTCCCTCCCCTTGCCTGGGAGAGAGCCTGCTCAGGTGGTGTAGTCCTGCCTGAGGGAGCCTGGCTCTATCCCATCAACTTAGTGTGTGACCCCACCCGTCATCACCTACTGTGGGCCCAGTTCAATGAAAACTCCTACTTTCTGCTCAGCTAAAACAGAAAATGGTGGGAAGGGAAGAACTCCTAACTTTCCTCTTTGATGGGACTCCTGTTACAATACCCTTAACCCAGCCTTCCTTAACCCTGGTCCAGGAGGTTCAGGTGCTCTCTGTAAATGGGGTATCTCCTTTCCCCCCACCCATCTTGGGATCCTCAAGAAGAGGGGAAGGCAGGAGAGGCCTACATCTCTTACCTTAGACTGGCCTGGGGCTGCAGAAGAACCTGGGTCGTTGCCCTGGCCTGCTCTGTGAGGGCCTGGACTCAGATGGTGCTTGGCTGGACAAGGGGACTGGAGGGGCCAAAGCGGGGACAGTGGCCCCTCCCTGCAGCTGGAACCAGCAACTCGACTTATGCTGCTCCCACCACAGAGCCTCCACTTTGCAGAAGCAAAGAACCCTGGGGGCCTGTAGCCACCCGTTCATAGGTGCCAAGTCAATAAAGCATTGTCCCCCCTGTCTTTTAACCGAGGTCAATGTCTGGGCATAAGTGCGTTGTTTGTGGCAGCAGGGAAGACTCTGGTTAGGACTCTCTGGAGGAAACCTGCCTGAGGGTGGAGGGCAGTTCAAGAGCATCATCAGAGAGCTTTCAGCAGGCCCATCACATCCTGGAAATGCTGACTCACGGTGTCAGGCCAGGAAGGCCCCTGAAGGGTCCCCTAGCCCATCCCCATTTTCCTTTTACATACACAGAATCCTAAAGGAAGGGGTCTGCTCAAATGCACATAGCAAGAGTCACTAGAAGAGAAAAAATTAAGAGGAGGCAGAAAGGATGAGGGAGGAGAGTAAAGCAGCATTGGGGCTTCCCCAAGGGCTGCTCTTGACGTACCTCACCTGGCGCCCCAGGCCAGGGGCAAGTGAGGGATCCTGCCCGAGCCTCTCTCAGCCCCCCACTTGCCAGTAACAACTGTCTGACGTCAAACCCCCGCCCTCCACATCAGCCTGCAGGCTCTGTATGAGTTTCCTCTCCCTGCCGTAACAAATTATGATAAATTTAGTGGCTTAAAACAACAAATTTATTATCTTACAGCTCACGAGGTCACGACTCTGAAATGGGTTTCCCTGGGCTCAATTCAAGGTGTTGGCAGGGCAATATTCTTTCTAGAGGATCCAGTGGGGAATCCTTTTCCTTACCTTTTCCAGCTTCTAGAGGCTGCCTGCATTCCATGCCTGCTCACAACCTCCTTCCAGCCAGCATTGCATCACTCTGACCCCAGTGTCCATCATCTCATCTCTTTTTCTGATTCTTCTGCCTCCCTCTTCCATCCTCGAAGGCCCTTTGTTATTATATTAGGCCCACCTGGATAATCCAGGATAATCTCCCCGTCTCAAGGTCCTTAGTTTAACCCTGTCTGCAAAATCTTTTTAGCTACGTAAAGGAGCATTTTCACCAGCTTCAGGGATTAGGACTTGGACCTCTTGGTGGGGGGCGGGAATTATTCTGCCTCCCACAGGCTCCAAACCCAAGTCCTGGCTGCCAGCCAAAGAGTGAGGCAGACACTTAAGCTCCAAACTCCATCAGCTCTTGGCAGTATTGGTTTTGTCTCCATTTGTCAGGGAGCTCTCTGTGACCCACTGTGTCATCAGAGGGATGAGGGCTGGAGGAGTGAAAGGAATGAAAATGCTTAAGAATTCAGGGAGTGGGGGCAGAGGGACAGGGATGCTGTAGCTGCCCTCAGCCCCTAGACCTCAGTGCAGCACACTCAGATTCTGCTTAGCCTGTGGTCATTGCCACTCCAGCCACACCCACACTCGAGTGTGCCTCTCCATTGTCTTGAGATGTGTCACGGCTTCCCACCCCTGGACTCCCCTTCCCCATCTAAACAGAGTGCTTTCATCAATGCTCAACTAAAGGGAAGTATTAGCATCCCTTTTTACAGACAGGGACAACTGAGGCTCAGAGCGGGGAAATGACTTGTACAAGTTTGCAGAGGAGACCCAGGACTAGAAGTTAAGATTCTTGATGCCCATTACTGGGCACCAACATGTCCAGTTCTTCCCCTTCCTGGCATGTGGTAGATTTGTACTTCCCTGTCCTCTTGAGGACATGGCATGTTGACACGCTTTGGCTGATGAAATGTGAGTGGAAGTATCCCCCTCAGGTAGAAGCCTTCAAGGACCCAAGCACTATCTGCCAAGTTCCTTTCCTTCAAGGTGACCAGTGACATTCCAGGTGGTGGAGGCTCCATCAGTCTGGGTCCCCACCTGGAGAAAAGCTTCCATTGACTCAAGATGGGCAGGTAGAGTGAGTGAGAAATCTGAGTTTGGGGGTGGTTTATCATAGCAGCGTAACCTAGCCCCATCCTGAGTGAGACACTGAGGCTCCTAAATTTTTCTCTGTCCTGTGGGGTCTGCCTGAAACCTGTTTTCCAGACAGTTATCAAAGCTGTTCTGCTGTCTGTTTTCTGTGGTTCTGTGTACACTTTGGTGTTCTGTGGGCCAGAGCCTACTGGGTTTGGGAACACGCAGATAAATAAGGGCTTTTGCCCTTGAGAAACTCACAGAATAATCCAAATGCTGATTTGAGCGCCCTGTGCTCTCCTGAAACTCAACCTGTGACACTTAGAACTTCATCACCTACACCTAAACCTGGGTTTCCCTGTTTAGGAAGTAACACTACCAAGCACTAGCATAAGCTGGAAATCTGGGTGTTATCCCCAACAGTCCCCACCCTTGAAAAACTAATTAGTCATTAAAGTCTGCTGATTCTACCTCCCAAACACTGCTGGAATGTTTGTTTCTTTTGCTGTTTCTTCTCTTACATTTCTTTCATGGCCTCTTCACTGTCTCACTGTCTCCAATCCATTCCCCATACCACAAGAGCAGTGAACTGTCTAATGTTGACAAATCTGATTGTACCACTCCGCTGCTTAAACCCCTTCCATGGCTCCCCAGTGTTTTCCTCAGCAACCTAGCTCAGTCTACAAGGTCCTGCAACAGCCTGGTTCTACTTGGGTTCGACATCATCCCTTACCACTTGCTGCCAGGCTCTTGCCAGGCTGAACTACTTTCAATTCCTCTAATGTCTGGGCTTTCTTCCCACCGGGCCTCTGCACATGCTGTTCTCTCTGCCTGGAATACACGTCACCCTCTCCCTTCCTTCCCCTTGGTCAACTCTTATTTAGCCTCATGTCTCAGCTTTCATTTTCTCCAGAGGCCTTCACGGATACCCCCTCCCCCACCCACGGTCTGGACTAGGAGCCCCCATCACACCCTGTACCTCCCCAGTGACAGCACTCACCCCTACATCACAGCAGACTGCTGACTTAGCTGTGTCTTCCACCAGCCCAGGGGAGCTGGGAGGGCTGGGGCTGGGTCTGTTGTGCTTGACTTTGCACGTAGGACCTTATACATGGCAGGTGCTCAAATAATATTTGTCCAGTGAACGGAGGACATGAACAAGTATTTCTGGAGCACCTGTGTGCTAGTCTGAGAACCGTGCTGGACTCTGGGGCTGCAGAACAGGAAGAGATCTAGACCAGTTACTGTTTGCATGGCCCAGAGATTACCTTCAAAAGAAGACCCATGATAAGCCACTGAACAAATCAATAGCCAAGAGAGTTTGAGCCAGTGATTAGTGCTACAAAGAACATGAAGCAGGGTGTTATGGGAGGGTCAGGTGGTCAGGGAAGGCCGCTGAGGTGGTGAGCCTTGAGCTGGGCCTGAGGAGTGAGGGGGAACCAGCCATGAGCCTTTTGCTGATCATGAAAATGTTTGGGGTGGACCATTCCAGGTCCTCCACTGGGGATTTAGCCTGGCCTGCAGAAGGACCAGCAAGAAGGGCATTGTGATTGGAGCAAAGAGAAACATGCTAAGAGATGAGTCAGGAAAGCTGGTAAGCACCTGACCACTCAGGATTTTCTAGGCCACCGGGAGGAGTTTTATTCGAAGAGCAATGAGAATCCATTGGAAAATGAAGAATGCAGGCGGCCCAGATGTCAGCCTCTTGAGCATTTCCCACCTCTTTTAACTTGCTGAGTGCACCTGGCGTCTTAAGATCTAATCAAAAGGACCCATTAAAGTAGGATACCAGGATCCCTACCAAAAGCCTCAGGAATTCTTAGGGAGCTTAGATTCTGCTAAGTACCCCTGACTTTTGCTGATTTCTAAATCTTCCATCTGCTTTTGCCTCCTTTGTGACTCTCCTTTTACCTGTTCACTGACCAAGTCCTTCACTCCCAAAGTTCCACCAATTCCAGGCTGTGCATGGTGCACACTTGGCTGATGTTTGGAGCAAGCATTCAATAAACAGCCGGAAATTAGATACCCTGTTTTTAAAAATCCCTTGTATATTCACATACACACATAGTGCCACCATTACCACCACCGCACACACATGCACATTCCCACATAGTTGTTACTGATATTCTCTACTCTAGCCCTAATGGCCTACCCCAAATGCTGAGACCCTCCGTCTCCTACCACCTCCTTCTGCATTTGCAAGCCCTCTTGACTCCCACATTTTTGCTCATTGCTTTTTCTTAAATAACAGCTTTATTGCGATATAATTCACATACCATCAAATTCTCCCTGTACACTCAAGTGTACAATTCAGTGGTTGTTAGCTATTTGCAGGGTTGTGCAACCATCACCACTAATTCCAGAACATTCCAGAACATTTCATCACCCCACCAAAAAAACCTCATACCCATTAGCAGTTACTCTCCATTTTCCCCACCCCGGGGCCCCTGGCAACCGCTAATTTACTTTCTGTCTGTATGGGTTCTAAACATTTCCTAGACAAAGAATCAGGCAACATGTAGCCATTTGTGACTGGCTTCTCTCACTTGGCATAGTGTTTTCAAGGTTCATTTGCACTGTAGCATGTATCAGTACCTCATCCTTTTTTTTTTAAATTTATTTATTTTATTTATTTACTGTTTCTGGATGCAATGGGTCTTCGTTGCTGCGCCCGGTCTTTTCTCTGGTTGCGGTGAGCGGGGGCTGCTCTTTGTTGCGGTGCGCGGGCTTCTCGTCCGTGGTGGCTTCTCTTGTTGCGGAGCACAGGCTCTAGGTGCGCGGGCTTCAGTAGTTGTGGCACGTGGGCTCAGTAGTAGTGGCTTGTGGCTCTAGAGTGCAGGCTCAGTAGTTGTGGCACACACACCCAGTTGCTCCGCGGCATGCGGGATCTTCCCGGACCAGGGATCGAACCCGTGTCCCCTGCACTGGCAGGTAGATTCTCAACCGTTGCACCACCAGGGAAGCCCTCATCCTTTTTAAGGTGAAATAATATCCCTTTGAATGGACTTATCAGATTGTGTTTATCCATTCATCTGTTGATGGACACAGGCTATTTTTACCTTTTGGCTATTGTGAATAATGCTGCGATGAACAGTCCTGTACAAGTATCTGTTTGGGAACCTGTTTCCAGTTCTCTTGGGTATATACACAGGAGTGGAATTGCTAGGCCATATGGTAATTCTATGTTTAACATTTTGAGGGACCACCAAACGGTTTTCCACAGTGGTTGGGCCATTTGACATTCCCACTTGCACTGCACAGGGGTTCCAATTCTCCACATCTTTGCTAACTCTTGTTACCCCCTTAAAAAAAATTCTAGCCATCCTACTGGCTGTTAAGTGTTATCTCCTGGTTTTGGAGATACTTAATGACTAATTATGTCAAGTTTCTTTTTTTGTTGTTCTTATTGGCTATATGTATATCTTCTTTGGAGAAATGTCTATCAAGTCCTTTGCCTATTTTTCACATGTGTTCTTGCTCATTTCTTATGCAGAATTATCTTGTCTACTGCCTAGCCTCCAGGACTAGCTTTCCGAAATTGCCCTTTTTGTTTTGCTAATCAAAGCTGGTTCTCCTAATTGGAATTCTGCAGCCACCTATTAAGTGGTTTTGTTCCCTCCCCACCGTCCCCGCATTTGTATACGTTGTCTCATTTCACAGTCGCAACCTGAGAGATGGAGGTAAAATTCTTCTCTGATTTGACATTTGAGGATTTAGGGATTGGCCAGGATCTTACAGCTAGCTTATTAGGGAGTCGGATTCGCACCCTGAGCTGTCAAACTCCAAAAAGCCCCATGCTCTTCCTACTAACTAGTACTATCTTGTCTCAGGACTACCCCTGGACATGTTTATCTCTACTGTACAGAAGGGAAACTCAGGGCCGGAGAAGGATCAGAAGTTTTCCTGGGTCACGAAAAAAGATCAGAAACCAGGTCTAGGGACGCCCACCTCCGCCCCAAAATCCTCCTCCCAGCCCCACCAGCTCAGTGGCGTGGACCTGTAACGGGTGCCTCGTCTCGGCCTTTTCGGCCCAGTCCAGTCGCGCTTTCCTGCTGAGTCACTGCCGAGGGGAAGGGCAGGGCGGGCGCAGCGAGCACGCGCGACGAGAGCGAGTAGGAGCCCGCCCCGCGTGGGAACCGAAGCCCCACCTCTGAGTCCGCGGTAGCCTCCTGATTGGAGAGCATTGGACTGATACAGCCAATCACAGCAAGCTTCGGCGTGCGGGTGGGCGGAGCCGAAGACAAGGGAGACACCTCCCCCCTGTCTCCTAGAATCCGCCCCTTCCGGGCGCACCCCTCTGGGCTTTGGGGAGCGTCCTGGGCTCGGTCGCTGGCGGGACGGGGGTAGCAGGACCTTGCGAGGATGTCGGGTGCTACCTACGCGGGGTCGGGAAGAAAGGGTCCGGAATAGTCCCCAAGAACCTGGGGTGAAGGCGACCTTTTCTAGTCTGTGCGGCCATTCTCAGTTTACAAAGAGAATTTGACACCCCACCTGCCGCCAGTCGGGCCGGGCTGGGATCTTTATTCGTGTTTGTGGGGAAGATTAACCTACAGAGGCCTGTTAAAATTATAAGGCCAGTTTTCGTTAAAACTGGCATTGGAAAGGGGCGGGCCCAGGCACTTGCAGACGTGCGCACTAGGCTGGGAGTTTACCGGCAGCTTAGAGGCGCCCCAGCAAAGGCCTGTGTGTGCAGGGTCACCCTGAGGATGTGGCCCGCGTGGTCTCCAGAGTTGGCCCTGAGGCCCTTTGAGATGTAGCCAAGGCAGGGAGGGTGGTCTCTGGAGCTCAGCAGTTTGCTGTTCAGACTCGTAGTCTAGGCCTAACTCCCTGTCTCCCCTGCGGACCGTGCACCCCTCCACCCACCTCCCTGGCCTCTGCCCTTGAGGTGTCTTGGTGGGCTTGAGTTTATCTTACTCTCAGACTGCTAGCAGTCTTTCTTCCTCTCCCCCTCACTCAGCTACTCAGCAAATATTTGCGCCCTTCCTTGTGTCAGGCTAAGGTAAACAGCGCATCACAGAGCCAACCAGGTCTCTGCTCCTGTAGAGTTTACAGTCTAGGCAGGAGATAGACCAATGGTTACATCAAAGCCTGGTGAGAGTTGGATGGGGGAAGAACAGAGTGGCAAGTTAGGAGCAGTTTGCAGGGGTCCCTAACTTAGTCTAGGGGGAAGGAGCAGGGAAAGCTTTAGGAAGAAAATAGCTTTTATTTTTTTTTAATTTATTTTATTTATTTTGGCTCCTACTTGGCAGATGGAGACACAGATGCTCAGAGAAGAGACTGCTCTGCCCAAGGTCACCACCCTGAGCTAGAGGCAGACTTGGAATCTGGATATGCGGGTTCCCACTGGCTTCACTTCCCACTGCCCACATTTGGGTTGTTTTAGGTCCTCGTTGCTGCGCACGGGCTTTCTCTAGTTGTGGCTAGTGGCGGCTACTCTTCGTTGCGGTGCGCGGGCTTCTCATTGCGGTGGCTTCTCTTGTTGCAGAGCACGGGCTCTAGGCACGCAGGCTTCAGTAGTTGCGGTGCGCGGGCTCTAGAGCGCAGGCTCAGTAGTTGTGGCGCACGGGCCTAGTTGCTCCGCGGCATGTGGGATCTTCCCGGACCAGGGCTTGAACCCGTGTCCCCTGCATTGGCAGGTGGATTCTTAACCTCTGTGCCACCAGGGAAGTCCAGCAGGAGGATTCTTAACCACTGCGCCACCAGGGAAGCCCGAAAATAGCTTTTAACCAGAGGAAAGGGAGCCTGGTCCTCTTGGAGGAATGGAAGGAGAAGCAGATGGCTGGAACAGAGGTTCAAGGGAGAAGGTGGATTGAGATGGGAGGAGAGCCTTGTGGGCTCATTAAAGATTAGGGAGATTATCCTGAGGGTACTAGGAAACTAACTAGAGGGTTTTAAGCAGAGGAGAGACATGATAAGATTTGAATTTTAAAAAGATCATTCTGGGCATCTTGTGGAGGAGGGGTAGACAGTAGGGGAATAAGATGGAAGCAGGGAAACCAGCTGCATTAATGCAGGGGAGACATGATGATGATGGTGGTTCAGACTCTGGTGGAAGTGGTACAGACCATGAGCAGAGGATGAACTGTTGACCTGTGAGGGGGGCTGTAATGCTTCGGAAGACTTAGAGTGGCACTCCCTCTGTGGGGCCCCCTTTATTTATTCGTTCATTTATTCTCTTATTCAACAAATATTTGCGTGCCACTCTGGCCAGAAATTATGCCCAGTTTCCCAGGGAGCGAGGCTGCTGTCTGACCCTGTCGGGGTGGAAGGGAAGGGGTGATGTCTGCAGAGGGGTTGGTGCAGACCTCACTCAGACCCCACAACTGTACAGTATTTGGACACTGCTGTGGGGTTCCTATGCATTTCAACTCCCACCAGAACCTCCCTCTGCTGACAGCCAGCCAGAGATTTCAGTTCCTACTTGGCATATGGAGACACTGATGCTCAGAGAAGGGACTAACCT
This sequence comes from Mesoplodon bidens, assembly GCF_964165515.1. Lineage (NCBI taxonomy): Eukaryota > Metazoa > Chordata > Mammalia > Artiodactyla > Ziphiidae > Mesoplodon > Mesoplodon bidens. The sequence goes on from NC_138171.1 coordinate 36,822,558, forward strand.
GCCCAAGGTTACCACCCTGAGCTAGAGGCAGACTTGAAACCTGGGTATGCGGGCTGCCACTGGCTTCTCTTCCCACTGCAGTCTGGCTGCCCACATTTGGCTTGTTTCAGGCTCAGAGTGCCTCTCCGCCACTGTCATGCAGGAGAAGCTGCAGACAGAGGGGCGCCTGCTCCTTGTCTGTCTGCGTCCAGCTCCAGCCCTGAGATTGCTATATTATTAGCAACAACCCACGGCTGCACAGAGCCTCCTGCTTGCCAAGGGACTTACATGCAATATCTCATTTGATCCATCTGGCCTCGCCAGGAAGTGAAAATTATTATCCCCACTTAACAAGTGAAGAGACTAAGTCTTAAAGACACCAACTATTAGTGCATCTGATGAACTCCATTGAGTTTCAATAACATGCAACTAATATGTATCCATTGAACTCTGATCCCCTGCAACTGTGCTGGGTTCCATAGAATGCAAAGATGAACAGGATCTGGGCTCTGCCCCCAAAGAGGAGATAACCTATAGGGATATAGTGCATATACATTCCTGGCCTTTGTGTAAGACCCTGGTGTGTGGGGCTTTGGAGAAATGGTGCGGGCTCAGAAGCAGAAGTCACTCCTAGCAGAAGTTCTGGGAAGCCTCTGGAAGAGGAAGCATTTTTTTTTTTTTTTGCGGTACACAGGCCTCTCACTGTTGTGGCCTCTCCCATTGCGGAGCACAGGCTCCGGACGCGCAGGCTCAGCGGCCATGGCTCACGGGCCCAGCCGCTCCACGGCATGTGGGATCTTCCCGGACCGGGGCACGAACCCGTGTCCCCTGCATCGGCAGGCGGACTCTCAACCACTGTGCCACCAGGGAAGCCCTGGAAGAGGAAGCATTTAAGCTGGAGTTGGAGGCCATGAGTTTGGATAGGTGGTCCTAGGGTCCCCTCTATGTCCTATCCCAGCATCCTGGGCTCAGCCTCTCATCACACGTCATTACTTGTCTCCCCTGCCAGATACTATGCACCTAATAAGTACTCAACATTTGAATCAATGGAGGAGCAAGTAAACGGTGGAGAGGCAGAATGAGGCCAGTTTGCAGGTGACCTTGATGATCAGCAGGGTCTCTTCCAGTCGTAGAGGGCTGCCATCTGGGGCAGAGCTCTTGGGCGGGTGGGATAGAGCGATGAAACATGTCCTTTCTTCCCTGTTTTTGGTGGGACTTGGCACCCAGCATAAGTGCTGGGTTTTGGGGGTGAGGGGAGGTGGGTAGGAGCCTTTAATTGGTGGAATCTTTATCAATGGTGCAGCCCTGGGAACTAGGGTCACAACCTACTCTCCTGACTCCCCACCTTTGGCCCAAACTTCTTGGCCAGATTTTTGGAACTCTCCCCAAAGGGTGCCAGGAACAGAAGATATCTGTTGCCTCCAAGTTCTTGTTGGACCTGAAGGACACCCTTGACGCCCCAGGTTACTCAGGTCCTCTGTGGGGTAGGTGATATGTAGAAGATATGTCACAATCACTGAGGATTGGGTGGTTGTTTCCATTTTACAGTTGGGAATGAAGGCTGCAGAGAGCTCAGTGGCTGCCAGACCTCACAACTAGTGAGAGGCAGAATGGGGTCCCTGCCTCCAAAACAGCCCCCTTCTCTGACCTCCTGCTGCCCCTGAGGAAGCCCTCAGCAGGGGCACTCCTCAGTCTGCCATACAGGGTCACCTGGCTGGGCTTTCTGCAGCGGGTGGTGCAGATGGAAGGGATGATCCAGCGGTGTGGCCTGGTGGCCTCTGCCTTCCCAGAGCAGCCATCCATCTTGCACTGACTGGGTCCAGCCCAGCAGCTTCCGGGATGAGCTGTGGGCACCTGGCCAGCGAGCTCAGCACCTTCCCTCTGTCAGATCCTTTCTGTCTTTCTGTCTCTGTTTATTTCTCTTTTCTCTGCTTTTATTTTATTTATTTATTTATTGCCAGCCTCAGGGCCTCCTCCCTGGCCTTTCCCTGCCCCAGGGGTAACCCCAGGACATCCAGTGCCTCAGAAATCACGGCTGCCCCTACTCTGCCTGTGCCTCTCTTCAGCCACCTGCATGACCCAGTGGATAAAAAAGTACAAAACAGGGCCTCCCTGGTGGCGCAGTGGTTGGGAGTCCGCCTGCCGATGCAGGGGACACGGGTTCGTGCCCTGGTCCGGGAAGATCCCACATGCCGCGGAGCGGCTGGGCCCGTGAGCCATGGCCGCTGAGCCTGCGCGTCCGGAGCCTGTGCTCTGCAACGGGAGAGGCCACAACAGTGAGAGGCCCGCGTACCACCAAAAAAAAAAAAGTACAAAACAAGGGAATACGGTAGTCACGCTCCCCTTTGTTCAAGCCCTTGGCTTCCTCTTCCCTGGTTGTGAAGCTCAGGAGGCCCGAATTGGCCCCATCTTTCTGAGGTAGAACTGCTGGCCCGGAGATCAGAGTTATGGGAGCAAGATGCGAGGGTGGCAGGGCCTTGTGCCAGGCAGAATGGAAAGGTGTGGAGGTTCAAGCCGCCAGCTGCCCTGCCTGCTGCGCTGCTTCTTCTAAACCCTTTGAGCAGACCCCCTTCCTTGGGGCTCAGAGCTCGCAGCTCTGTGAACCATCCCTGTGCCCTCACAGCCTGGTCCTGGGTGGCCTTCCTGAGGCCTTTGGCCCCTGGTTGTTGTTTTCCTCCTTCCCCAGGCCCTGCCTCATCCTGGGGACTTCTAGCATCTACAGACACAGCGTCTGCCACCAGAGCCTCTCAAGGGAACCAACTCAAACCTGAGCCTCAGCCCTAGCCCCTGTCCACTCCCCAGAATTTTCTGCTGCTCTTGGGCTTCCCACTCTCCTGATGCTTTGGCACCCCACTTCACCACTCCCCTCTACTTGTTCTTCCAAGTCCCTGAGCCCTCCGGCCTCTGACCCCCTCCCACCTTTATTTTCCCCACCTTGCCTGGTCCTCGGCCAGTCCTGGCATTCACTCCTTTGATATATTGAGCCCCCTGGCCCCCGGGCCCTTGGCCACAGCTGACCACTGCCTGCCCTGGGTGGTCTGACCTCGACCTTCTCAGCTCCTGGCCCACACTGCTGAGAGCTGCTGGAGAAAACCACAGGGCCCGGCAGATGGGGGCCCTGTGCACGAGGCCTCCAGGCCCAGCTGATCCTTTTCTCAGCTCACTCCCCCACCCTCCTCAGAGGCTCCCTCAAACCTTCAGCCTGTTCACCAGCTTCCTCCCCTCCTCCTCCCATGACTCAGCAGATGACTTCAGCTTTTCCTTCTCAGAGAAGAAGGTTCCCGGGAATCTCCCTGCCCTCCACTCAGAAGTACAGCCCACCGGTCTTCCATCCCTGCTGACCCCGCTTCCAGGGCTCCTGACCGCCCCCCATGTCAACAAACCCACCTGTTCCTTCCACACCACCCCCATCCTTCCAGCCTCTCTCTGGACTCTTTCCCCTGAGCATTTAAACAATCCCGGCATCTTGCAGACAAAGGAAACCCTCCCTCTGCCATGAGCCACCAGTAATATCAGCGTCTCTCTCCTTCATCTGACCATTAAATTACGGATGAAAATGGTCATTTGCCTAACACAACATTGTAAATCAACTATACTCTAATATAAAATAAAAAATAAATTTAAAAAAAGAAAATACTCATTTCCAAATCCTAATTCACAACTTCTCTACCCCCTGCCATCCTGAACCACTGTAGTTCGGCTCCACTAAAATTGCACTTGCTGAGGTTGACAGAGATGCCCTAACTCATGGAAAGGCCTGCTTTTCTGTCCTTACAGTTTTCTGGAGGCACCTGGCACCTTGGAGCACCATGAGGCATGGATGGTCACATCTTGTGCTTCCTGTTGATCCTTCCAGGTCTCCTTCTGAGCCCATCTTTTCTGGTCCAGCCCATACCTCACCCCCTGCTCATTTATACTCCTTAAAGACCCACGGGTCCACTTCCCACTACAAACTCAAATTTCTGTGTCCAGACCCAACCTGGGCAAACTTCAGTAGTTTGAACCCACCATCTTTCCCTTAACCCTGCTCTCTCTAGGAGGATGGGACTGTCCCCATCCACCCACTTTTCTAGGAGTCCTGCGGGGCATCTCCCTCCTCCCACAGCCATCACTGCTCCCTAACCCCTTCCCCCAACCTCTCACAGGGGCTCTTATAGGAACCACCCCCCCCAAAGGGTCTCTCCACCTCTGGTCTCCCCATCCAATCCACTCCCTACTCTAGCTGTCAGAATGACCATTCTAACATGCAAATCTGGGAATTCCCTGGCAGTCCAGTGGTTAGGACTCCATGCTCTCACTGCCGAGGGCCCAGGTTCCATCCCTGGTTGGGAAACCAAAATCCCACAAGCCTTGTGGGTGGGCCAAAAAAAAAAGGCCTTAATAAATGCAAATCTAACTCCATTTCTCCCTTGCTTGATATCTTCCCTGGCTGAAGAATCCAAAGGGCAGAATCTGGTCCATTCTGAGATTCCCAGCCTTAGGGCTTCTAAGGACTGGTTTTATTTATCTTCCCATCCCCCACTCCCAGTACCCAGGAACTCCCCAAGGTTTCATTGAGCACTGCTGATTTGTACAGGATAACTGGAGTTCAGATCCTTTCAGCGAGGGCCGGAAAATGTGAAGATTTTAGTATTAACCTAAGTGGCTTATTCTGAGCAAAGGAGAGTCAGAGATCCAGAAAAGGGAAGTGATTTGTTTAAGGTTATTCAGCACATCATTGGTGCAGCCAGGTCTCCAGTGTTCTGTTTGCTGCCCCAGCCCCCTGAATCCAGCGAGGGCAGCCCCAGCCTTGGGGAGTATGCCTGGAAACGGCTGTCCCTCCAACTTCTCCAGGAGGGCCTTGACTTTGACTCATCCTCCTGGAGGACACACTCCTTCACACTCCCATGAATGAGCAGGTCATTCACTTCTGCTCTCAGGCCCCTCCTACTACCCAGCTTTGTCTGCATCCTCCCACGGGAGAGGTGAGAAGTAAACCCAGGGATTCCCTGGTGGCACAGTGGTTAAGAAGCCGCCTGCCAATGCGGGAGACATGGGTTCGAGCCCTGGTCCGGGAAGATCCCACATGCCACGGAGCAACTAAGCTCGTGCGCCACAACTACTGAGCCTGTGCTCTACAGCCCGCGAGCCACAACTACTGAGCCCGTGTGCCACAACTACTGAAGCCCGCATGCCTGGAGCCCGTGCTCTGCAACAGGAGAAGCCACCACAATGAGAAGCCCCCGCACCCAACGAAGAGTAGCCCCCGCTCGCTGCAACTAGAGGAAAGCCCGCATCCAGCAACGAAGACCCAATGCAGACAAAAATAAAATAAATTAATGAAAAAAAAACCCCACCATTCACTAAAAAAAAAAAAAAAAGAATCTTCCTGCCAACGCAGGGGACACGGGTTCGAGCCCTGGTCCTGGAACATCCCACATGCCGCGGAGCAACTAAGCCTGTGCGCCACAACTACCAAGCCTGCGCTCTAGAGCCCATGAGCCACAACTACTGAAGCCTGTGCGCCTAGAGCCTGTGCTCCGCAACAAGAGAAGCCACTGCAGTGAGAAGCCTGTGCACCGCAACAAAGAGTAGCCCCTGCTCGCCGCAACTAGAGAAAGCCCGCACGCAGCAATGAAGACCCAACGCAGCCAAAAATAAATAAATGAATAAAAGAAGTAAATCCAGCTGAGTGTAGGGAGTCAGGCCTGCCTTCATTGGCTCTGAAAAGAGGCCAACAAAGAAGAATTCCCTCCAATGAGGAAGAGGAGACACATGAACCTCCTTCATGACCCAGCCCCTCCATTTACTACCTATGTGACCTAGACAGGTTACTTAACCCCTCTGTGCCTTGGACTCCTCATCTATAGTGTGCCTTCTCTCCTGTCTGTGGGGTAATGGGGGCAAACGCATATGATCTCCTGTTTTTTCTCATTTATTGGCCTTTCCTTGACCCCTGAGTTTTTTTTGTTTTGTTTTGTTTTTTTGTTTGTTTTTGCAGCACGCGGGCCTCTCACTGGCGCGGCCTTTACCGTTGCGGAGCACAGCCTCCAGACGCGCAGGCTCAGCGGCCATGGCTCACAGGCCCATCCGCTCCGTGGCATGTGGGATCCTCCTGGACCGGGGCACGAACCCGCGTCTCCTGCATCGGCAGGCGGACTCCCAACCACTGCGCCACCAGGGAAGCACCCCCCACCCCGAGTATTATTAAAGAAACAAGGTGAGGACTTAGGGGGAGGATCACAGAGCACTGATTATAGACCTCGAGGCAGCCTCTGATGGAGGCACCTGGCTCAGCCTAGGTTGGGGTGGCTGCCCTGGGGTTGGAAGGCCAACGTCCACTTGTCATGAAGTGCTCTTAGGCCTTGTATAACCTCTGGGCACATATCTCTCAAGTTGGGGGGTCAGGAGCTCAGTACCACATGTCCTGGTCATCCATCTCTTTGGCCATCTCTCCATTCCCATCATGCACCACGCATTATAGATGGAGAAGAAAAAAGAACGTGCTAAAATGTACTCTTTGTTCCTGGGGAAGCTTGTACAATATGGAGACAGAAGGGCTTCACATGTCCTGGCCTCAAACGTAAAAGGCCTTTGGGGAGGAGGGTTCTCCTTTTTCTTGTAACACCATAAAGTAGAATGAGGAACAATGGGAAAAAGATCTGGGAACCTAAGTGCTGTCCCACAAAGGAAGGGGGACTTCAGGAAATAGTAAACTGCCTGTGGCCAGAGGTGTGCTCGCAAGGGCTGACACTCAGGAGATGGGGTGCTATATGTGGGATTTCTCTATTGGATGAACAAGGGTCCTTCTGCTGTCCCTTCTGGTTTACCATCTCCAACTCCAGGAAGACAGGGAGGAAATCTGGCTGGCTATGAAGCCTAGAAGACAGTGCAGGCCCCATGCTCCTGAGTCATCTCAATTCGCCCAAGGGTTGATATGGAGGGAGTGCTTTTTGCCCCTGTCTGTCCCCAGGCTCAGAGCAAGGAGTTGGTGCTGTCTGTGCCTACCTCCTGTCCCCTGGTGCAGCCTGGGCTCCTGTCTGCCTGCTGTGTCAACACCAGCATTCCTATTACATGATCAAGTGGGGTTTGCACTCTGGAAGCATTAGTGCTGGGCTGACTTGGCAGAATGGCCAACACAAGAAAATGCCAGTTCCCTACCTCTTCCAGCCAGCTCTCAGAAGGCCTCATGGCCACTCTACTTCCTCTTTGAGCAACACAGCCTGGCCTCCTTCAGGGTTTCCAGGGTCTTTTGAGGTCACTCTGGCAGACCACTAATGGTGGAAGAATCCCCCAGAGAGCTTTAAAAACGTACAGGTTCCCAGAACCTACTGTTGGAGATTCTGATCCAGTCTGTTGGACCTAGGACTCTGGATTCTAGACAAGTTCCCCTCAGGTATTTGGGGGACTGCAGTGCACAGCCAGGTTGAGAACCACTGGTCAGCGTCACCTCTGAGTGGCCGGTCTTCTGGCCCTGCTTATCTGCTGGTCCCTCACCTCTGATTCCTGTCCCACCCTATCCAGACTCAGCCCATGCCATCACTGGACAGCTCTAGCTGATGGAGAAATTGCCTCCTAGAAATGAACTGAAACTGATGGGCTCTCTGCAGCTTGGAGTCTTCTAAAAACAAAAAGCACCTGCCTCATTCCCTGTGGTAGGCAGGCTGCCACCATCCCCATCACTGTGGCTCTCCCATGAGTCATTTGCCCTTTGTTGGAGTCAAGCATCAAAATTCTCACTCAGACTCTTCTACCAAGTCAAGAACGCATTCATACATAGTCCAGTTCAGAGGGCATGGTGGAGAGTTCTCTTTAAGATTCAGTGGGGAACCTGAGGTCCAGATTGGTGAAGCACTTGGCCCAAGTTCACACAGCTGAGTTTCAGGAGAAGATTCTCTCCTGGGCTCCTCTGCCCTGGAATGTCCAACTCTCGAGAATGGGGACAGTTTACCTCTTTGTTTGGGACAATGGCCTATTTTTTTATGGTGATGGACTTTCCCTTGGTATGGTAAAGTTTGAAGTGGGCTCTTTTTAGGGGAATGCAAAACTTAAAATATAAAGAAGTTTTAGACTTTTCAATCTCTCCCTCCTTCCAGGCCAGTCAGTTTTAGGGGATCTGAGAGGCCCTAGATTTAGGGAAGTTGGCTTGGTGAGGAGCGGTCACTCAGAACAGAAAATTTCTGCGGGTTGTCAGACCCAGGTCAACAGGCTTTCTTTGAAATCTTCTGTCTGGCTCTTCTTCAAGACCATTCTTTCTGGCTGTGGCCCTATTTGCTCCTGGGATTGTCTACAGTTCTGCCTTCCCGAGTTTTGGCTGCAATTTGACCATGGCCATTTGTTTTGGGGCAAAATCTTTCAAGTCCTCCTCAAGAGGTAAGACCATCACCAGGCGATTCATTCTTGAAGCAGTCTTTTTCATTGAACAAAACTTCCCTGAGCACCTGCTCCATGCTGGGCTCGGAGCTCACAGGTGACTCCAATGGACCTCTGTCTTTGAGAAATTCATCTGTAAGACCACAGGGGAAGACAAAGTCACACACATACAAGTGCAGTGATGAGGTCTAGAACCTGTGCTGGGAGCTGGTAGGAGCACCGAGGGGGAGTGGTTTGTTCAACACGCCGTGTCTGAGTCTAAAAGACAAAGAGGTAGGATTGAATGGGGGGTAGGCGTAGAAGGAGTTCCCAGCAAAAGGAACAGCTTTTGAAAAGGCCCAGAGTGGGAAGAGGGCACTGCATGGTCAGGAAATGCCAGTCAAGTGTCCTATGTGAGATGCAGGTAGAGAGGTAGGCCGGAGCCTTGGGAAAAGCCCTTGATTTCCAGGCTAAGAAGCAGGGACTTTGGCCCATATGCAGTGGGAGTGGCATGCATGGCAGAGCCAAGGTGAGGGAAGGAGAAGATGGGATGCACATATAGAAAGATCTTTCAGACCTTGTACTGTAGAGGCTAGGAAGACACTATGGTAAGGCAGTTGGCAGGCTATTGCTACAGGCTGAAAGACCTTAAGAAGCATCCGTGCAATTCTGTTATATTACAGATGTACAGTCTGAGGCCCAGAGAGGTACAGCGACTTGTTCAAGGTCACCCAGCAAGATCAATAGCAAAGTCAAGGCTTCGACCTGTGGGTTCTGCCTCCCAGCACAGCCTTCCTCCACTGCTCCAGTATCCTCAGGAGGAGAGGCAACCCACCGAGATCTCCATGTTGTCCTTTGCCTCTGAATCTGTCGTGTGCTCTGCCCCTACTGCAGACCAGCCTGTTAGGGCAGTGACTGGGAAGTGTTCCTAGAGGACAGGGTGGGGAGCATTGCCAGTCTGTTTCAGAAGATGCTGCTGCTGCTGCCGCCTCCACACCAATCAGGGAGCTTTCTAGCTGCAGGAGGAAGCCAGCAGCCAGGGGATGGGGCTGCAGTGATTTATGACTGCACAGAAACAGCAGGACAGTAATGTCTCTGGCTGGCCTGTGTGTCCGCCAACTCAGCCCAGAGAGGATGCATCTAAAGGTCATATCCTCCAGCACTGGAGATGGGACAAAGGGTTAGCCATACAGGGTGCCTGCCCAGTGCCCGTGTGTCAGGCCAGTCACCAAAGGGCAAGGCCCCCCCTTCCCTGAGCAGATACCAAGGGGTAGATTCTCATAGCCTGGGCAGGAAAGGGTGCCCTTGTTACTGGGAGTCCAGAAGATCTGCCTGGGTTTGAATTCAGGTTCTGTTGGTCCTTGCTGTTTGAGCTTTGACTGGTTACACAGCCGAGATCTCTGTGTCTCAGCCTCCAAGTCTAAAAAACAGAGATGACTGAGCCTCTCAACTCTGGGACTGAACCATCTCCCAGGTCTGCAGGTACAGATTCCCTGTTTCCACAGCTAAAGAATGTCAATAGCCTTCCATTTCAGAAGAGGAACAGGCTGAATCTAAACTATGACTCGTCACACCTGGGCGGAGCACTTAGCACTCATTGAATTTAATTTCTTACTTCAAAGGTGGGGAAATTAAGACCCAGAGAGGACACAGGCCTTGCATATAGACCTGGGGGCCAGGCAGAAGCCAGAATGCTAGTTCTCCACCTCCCTGCTCCAGGTTTCTCTTAACAGTACCACGGCGTGGAGGAGGTAGCCAGAATATTAAGCCATTTGCTCTATGTCATGTTGCCATGCCTCTGAAGCAGCCCTCTAAACAGCCAGGGGCCGCTGGGCAGCGGCAGCTTTAAGCCTAGAGTCTTAAAAAGAATCAAAAGGGAAAGGAGGGCAGGGCCAGCTCTCCCCTGCACCACTGGAGAGAGACCTGGATGTGGAGACTACAGATGTTATTCCTGTTTGATTTTAGAACATCCTTTTCTTTGCATCTGCTTTGCTTTTTCCCCAAACAGATTTGGCCTGGAATTTTTTTTACTTTATTTTATTCTTTAATTCACATTGGACTGGTGGGGGAAGGAGAGGTCAGAGAGGCAGCCTGAAATGTGCCAGGAAGTTCCTGGGATTTAGCTTCTGGGGCCTGAATCATTGACACATTTAATCCACATGTGGACAGCCAGGGTTGGCTGTAAGGGTTCCTTCCCATGCACCTGGGATGCCCAGGCCAGAATGGTTGAGGCCTGGCCTGCAGGGAAGAAGAGAAAGGAAGAGGAAGGACTTGGCGAACTCTCATGTAAGAGACAGAAGGAAGTGGGAGGGTTTATTCACCAGCCGGATTGCATTTTGCTGGGTGGTGTAGTAAGAGAAGAGGGACCAGATCCCATGTTGGAGGAGGGGAGAACAGAGCTATTTCTAGAGTCCTCTCCTCACTCAGGCCATCTCCTTCACTCCTGCCACAGCACTCTCCCTAAGCACATGCATGTGTTCATTCATTTCTTCATTTCACATGTTCTGCATACGTATGGTGTGCCAGGCACTGTGCTCAGCACTGAGGAAGCAACGATGATGAAGATCAAATGCAAAACTCATCCTTTTCTGCCCTGGTTAAAATCTCTCACAGGCTTTCTATTTATTTTGGAAGAAAGACTTCACTCCCTTGCCTGCCATTCAGGGCTCCTCATGTTCTGGCTCCTGACTCCATCCCCAGCCCCACTACCTGTCACTTCAGGCAACAAACATACTGAATTCTTTGCCTATCAATAAATATGTCAGGGAGGAACCTGCTTCTGAGACCCCTGCCTGTGCCCTCTTCTGCTCTCAAATCCTACACATCTTTTTTTTCTTCTTAAAATTTTTTTTGTTTTTCATTTTATTTTATTTATTATTATTATTAGTTTTTTTTGTTTGTTTGTTTTGTTTTGTTTTGTTTTTGCGGTATGTGGGCCTCTCACCATTGTGGCCTCTCCCGTTGCGAAGCACAGGCTCCGGACGCGCAGGCTCAGCAGCCATGGCTCACGGGCCCAGCCGCTCCGCGGCATGTGGGATCTTCCCAGACCGGGGCACGAACCCGTGTCCCCTGCATCGGCAGGCGGACTCTCAACCACTGCACCACCAGGGAAGCCCTATTATTAGTTTTTAATCAAATCCTACACATCTTTAAGGGCTGGGTTGGAATATTACCAGCTTTTCCGAAACTCTTCCTGGGGAATTCCCTGGTGGTTCAGTGGTTAGGACTCCCGCCTTCTCACTGCGGAGGGCCCAGGTTCAATTCCTGGTTGGGAAGTTGCCGACACCGCCCCCCACCCCAAAAAAAAGAAACTCTTCCTATCTAGCCTGAATTCCTTGAGGGCAGGGTTCCATGCCCTCTTCCTCCAGTGCCTCGCATAGAGCCTGGAATATTCCTTCACAGAAACTCCCTCATTCTCTATTCTCATAAACAGTGCTTCATGTCCACTATCTTTTTTTTTTTTTTACTAGTTATAATTTTCTAACGTACTCTACACGTTATCTTTATTTTGCCTATTTTCTTGGGCAGGGGTTTTGTTTTGTTTTGTTTTTTGTTTTGTTCACTGCTGCACCCCAATACTTAGAACAGTGCTCAGAACATAGTAGGTGCTGAGTAGATAAGGGCTGAATAAATGAAATAAATAAAATGTGCAGTCAAAACCATGGGGTGTGTGAGCTACATGGAATGTCAAAAAGGGAAGCATATGAGCAAGAATTAGTCAGCCTGACCTCAGCATGTATATCCTAGGCTGGGAGAGGTTTGGTCAACCCCGAGACACAACCCAGTGGTAAGCATCCATTGGCTCTGGTAACTGAATTGAATCTTTAACGCTCCACCCCGGAGAGGAAGAAGGGGCTCCCCAGGGATCAGCCTGCAAACAGCTGCATCCTTTCTGTATATTAACCAGAATGCCCGGCTGGTATTTGTCTTTCCATATTTCCACCTGTCAGGTCCAAGAACCTCAAGGTGGGGATGGGGAGCTGGAACCTTGTGGGGGGTGGGGGAGGTTGACAGTCCCCCAAGGTTTGGCTCTTTAATTCAGCCATCCCTGAGGTGGGTACCACCCTGACAGTTTGGATCAATAGTGGACGCGCCCCATCTCCCCAATCCCCCCATGGCGTGCTATTTTATCTCGGAAATACGGTCCAGGGTTGAAGCCCTGGCCCCCTCCCCCAGTAATTTCCCGAAGAATATGGGGCGGGGCCGTGAATCAGCACTCGCTCGGACACAGGCAGCCTTCGTCCCCGCCAGGGGTCCCCAGCGGCCGCGGAATTAGACCCCCCCACCCCGAATCCTCCTCCATCTGCGCGCTATGACCACTGGGAGATGTAGTCTTGACCGCTCCTTTGTCCTTGATCTCCCCAACGTAGCACCCCAACAGAGGATGAACTACAACTCCCAGGGACCCAAGCGCCGGGGGCCTGGCAGGGTGGGAGTCTGCATGGCGAGGAGCGGGGGTCGTCTGGAAAAGCTAGGGCGCAGCAACCGGGGTGAAGGGAAAAACGGGGCTTGTTGAGGGGCAGCGGGGAAGAAGAGGACACCCAGAAGGCGGCGGCGAGCTGAGTTGGGGAGGGCAACCCGAGAAGCGGAGGGGCTGGGGCGGGGCCGGGGCGGGGTGCGCGGGGTGGTGGGCGGGGCCGCCTGCGTCACGCGGCGTGGGCGGGGCCGCAGGGGGTTGTCCGCCCGCGGCACGCACAGCAGCCGCAGCCACCTCGCGCCTGGTCCCGCGGTCGCAGCTCGAGCCGCAGCCTTTGCGCCGTCTCCTCAGCCCCTCTCTTCGTGGGTCGGTCCTTCCGGCACACGGGCTCCAGCCGCGCCCGCAGCCGCCCTCCAAGCCCTTCAGGCCGCCCCGGTCTCCTCGCCCGGCCCGACCCAGCCCGTGAAGATGGTGGACCGCGAGCAACTGGTGCAGAAAGCCCGGCTGGCGGAGCAGGCGGAGCGCTACGACGACATGGCCGCGGCCATGAAGAACGTGAGTTTCTCCTCCCCCCCACCGCCGCCTCGCCCCAGCCCCTTTGCAGACGCGGGCTTTCGCGGGGTCGACTTGAGGACTAGTCGCCCATCGCTCCTGCAGGTTGGCCGCCCCAGAGGGGGCTGGGGAGGGTCCTGAGAGCGCTGAGGACCGGGTGTGACGCGGCCTCTCCCCGAGCGTTCCCCAGGGCCGGCGGCGCTGCCGCTTCGGCGCTCCCCACGCGCCCGCGCTGGGGCGGGGTCTTGCAGGGCTGGTCTCGGGAGCGGGGTCTCTGGCCGCTGCGCCTCCGGGTCTGCTGGGGACCTGAGCAGGGGTCGTGCGCATCCTTTGTGCCCCACTTCCCCTCCTCCCAGCCTGGCCGTGTGGGGGCGGGGGACCGCATGGATGCGGTTCCTCTTTTCTCCCTGATGTCTGGGCGGCGCCTTTCCCATTCACTCAGCAGGTCTCCCGGTTTTCTAATACTCCCCCCCTCCCCAAATCTTCCCACTGCCTCTCCAGACAGATCCTTTAGGACCTCCCCGGGAAAAACGTAGGCTGTCCTGAAAACCTGGGCTGTATGGTGCAAAATCGAAACCTCCTTGCTCACGTTTTTCTTAACAAAAGGCTCCTCTTTCTGCATGCCCCAAAGCAAGTCCTCTTGCTTTTAGGAAGGGGGAACGTTTGTCTCGCTAGCGTTTTCATTGATTGTTCTCAATATGTCATCTCCATGTTTTCCTACGGCTTTCGTATTGAAAAGTGTTGGTATTGTCTTTAAAACAAAGGTGAATTTAGCTGACTGGTTCAGTTTGTGACATATGCTTTCTTTTTTAAATATAGGCACACATCTGTCGAAATTCCTATAAGTTGAAAAAATATTCTCTGATCTGATATTGCAAACAAAGCGGTGGTGGGAGGCAGTATCAAGTCATTCCAGAAGATTCTGCATTTGTCGTATTGCAGAGAGCCTAGACTGGGTGGAGGCTGGGAGGAGTTATTTTAAAGGGGAAAAAGTCTTCTTTTTTTTTTTTTTAATTTGTTTTGTTAGATGCATCTGAAGCTTTAAAAAAAAACTAGCGCATCCTCAATGCTGATGAAAAGAGAATACTGATCTCCAGTTGTCGCATTTTGCAGATTCCTGCTTGTATTGCACCATTTTGTCAGTAACACTATATTCATCTAATGGGTGGTCAACCAGTTTGATATTAGAGGATGGGGGAAGTATTGAGCATTATTAAATGAAACGTAAAATTATCTAATGATTTCGGTCTCCCACTATTTTCACATCTAACTTCCTGCCTTATGTAACAAAGGTTTTAAAACGCATCTCCAGTGTGCAGCGGATGGAGGAGTGTACCTTGCCTGTTAAAACCTTTTTAATGAAGCAGTATAGGTATTACAGATTAATTCTTGAATAACTTTACTGGTTCACAGAAGATGACAATGATGATGCCTGTGTATTTAAGCCAGCTACATTAACAAAGAAGATTTTTATCTCATTAAGGAAGAGAATTGATTCTGAAATTTGGAGTACTGCTGTATTAATATTATTGCCACAGTTGCTGTCTTTAAAGCTCAAATGATGTAAGTTGCACTTTAGCAGATATCAATATCTTTAGTTCACATTACTTAGACTCTTCTAATTTTTCCATATTTCTAGTTTCACAGGAAAGCGAGTGACCTCGCTCCTATATCCATAGCAACCCAGTGATGTCACACACAATGACACAGAGGCTGCAATGCACCTAATGGGTTGGTAGGGAGTATGCAGATGGCATTTGTCCAAGGTAATGCAGAAATTAGCAGATAAGCCAGGTGGAATTGAGCATTTTATCTTCCACCGGATGAGAATTGGTTCCCCAAATAAGAATTTCATTATCCTTAGACGTGCAAATCAGGGACGTCTAGCTATGCCTGTTCACCTTCCTATTTGTAGTTTTCTCAAAAGTTTATAAGATACAGTCGTGTTTTTAAACATTTGTCTCACTATTAAAATTGGGCAATGAAGGAATAAAGATAGAAGTTTTAAACAAGAATATGTTTATGCTCATAGTGCAGGGATGAGCTGTATACATGGGTTTATTGCAAATTATTAACTCGGCAGGTTTTAATAAAAAACCTTAAAAAATTATGACTTCCTACTGGGGCATTTTCAGTAAATGTTAGGGAATGAGAATCCATTACAGAACAGTTTAGCTTGGGATTTGGAAAAGTTGTCTTTTGCTTTGTTTATGTTTCTGCTCCTTAACTGAGTGTGGAGGAAAAAACAGTTTATAAAATATAGCAGACCTTTTCCAAATCTGTTTACCATGATTTTGAGGAATTAGGCTTACCTCTGATCTGCATTTTCCTCATCTGTAAAATGGGTCAACACCTGCTTGAAAAAGTTGTGAGGATTAAATAAAAAATATAGTAGGTGCTTAAGAAAAGGTAACTATTTATAAAACTTTGTTTCTTCCTTTGTTTATAAAAATCATCTCGGGCCTCCCTGGTGGCGCAGTGGTTGAGAGTCCGCCTGCCGATGCAGGGGATACGGGTTCGTGCCCCGGTCTGGGAGGATCCCATGTGCCGCGGGGCGGCTGGGCCCGTGAGCCATGGCCTCTGGGCCTGCGCGTCCGGAGCCTGTGCTCCGCAACGGGAGAGGCCGCAACAGTGAGAGGCCCGCATACCGCAAAAAGAAAAAAAAAAAAAAAAAAAAAAAAAAAATCATCTCATCAGAGAATTTGGAAAGTACAGGAAGATACAAAGAAAACACTCAGTCCTACCACTTGAGTTCTCTTCTAAGGCTGAAGTCATCCAGATGCTAGCGTGATTAAAGTTATTTGCATTGGATGAAGTTACCCTAGTAGTAAAGAGTTAGGACCTGTCATAGTTGTAGGTGGGTGACCAGGATAGAGATAAAATGGTGTATTCTGGGAAGGAGGAAAGAAGGAAGTTTAGTCTTTTAAGACACATGTGTAGGCTTGTATCTAAAAAGAGCAAACACCTAGATGTTTCCTACTTGTTAGACAATACTGACTTGTTCTTTGGATTTTAATAGCCTCTTGAGAAGTTAATATTCTAAGTAGGCTACTGGTACTTTCCTGGGGCGGGGGGCAGAAAATGTTCTGGGCTACTAACTTTGTTGAAGTTACTGGGTTAAGCAATTTAACTCGGGTGTGTTAGGGGGCATTAGTGGCAAAAGGCTATCTTAATTATATAAAAAAGTCTTCGTAGTGGAATCGATATACTTAAAAAGTTTTTACAATGTTAAATATTCTGTTTTTCCTACTAGCTCTTCCAGGAGGCTAGATCAATAGCCATTATCACTAATGGAGTAATGACACCTCTGTAGACTCTTCAGAGGTGGAGTTCTGCCAGCCATTATTATAATCAAAGTCATGTGGTTTCAGTTGTTCTCTTTGGGGTGGAAAGAATACAGATGACAGTTTGCTTTTTTTTTTTTTTTTTTTTGCGTTACGCGGGCCTCTCACTGTTGTGGCCTCTCCCCTTGCAGAGCGCAGGCTCCGGATGCACAGGCTCAGCGGCCATGGCTCACGGGCCTAGCCGCTCCGCGGCATGTGGGATCCTCCCGGACCGGGGCACGAACCCGTGTCCCCTGTATCGGCAGGCGGACTCTCAACCACTGCGCCACCAGGGAAGCCCCGACAGTTTGCTTTTTATGTTAACCTTCACAGTAACTGAAATGACTCTTAAGTGCCTTTTCTAATTATTTAAACAATTTCATATGTATCTTTTGGATTATATTAAGATAAAAGATGTTGCTGAATGTGCATCCTCATTACAGTTCTTTGGATTAACTGCAGACCCTGGGGAGGATTTCATCCCCTAGTACTTGGAGGAAGCCTTATTTATTTATTAAACCAAGCTCTAAATTATTAAAAAGTGGAGGAAATGATTTTGTTTTTATTGAGGTAAAAGTCACAACATAAACTAACCATTTTCATGTGTACAATGAAGTACATTCACAATGATGTGCAGCCATCACCTCTAGAAAAAATAGGAAAATGATATTTTTAAAAAGTGATGATGGTCTGGCTATAGCTGGCTGGATTTCAGCACATTACTGATTCAGGAATGTGTCAATAATGCAGGGCTCACAGCCAGTGGTAATCAGTATCCCTTTCTCTTTGTTTTCTAACATCTGAACCTTTCAGCATAAATTGAAAAGGGGACTTATTTTGGCTAGATTTGTATTTCCACTTAAAAAGTTACAGAGCTTAAAAACTGTACGTTGCTCACACAAATTAATAAGAACAATTTACCTGAAATCGGAGCAAACTGTTAACTATTTGGAGATTATAGGAATTCTGCTGGTGTTCTTATTATCCCTCATTTTCCACCCCAAGACTGACTTTGTTAGACACACTTGCCCTGCTGTGTGGCGCCGGTTCCTGCAGTGCTGAGAGTGGTGAGCTATTCAAGCATGGGCTTCTTGTAAATAAGATGTTAAATACATTGTTTTGGTGTTTCTGAGGCTGCCAGGAACAACTTCTTGTCTCCAGTATCACCAGCCCTAACAGTTTTATCTGGCAGGGCATCTGATTCTTTTCTGTATTCCTACCAGATTCCATGAGATGTGGAAAAAAAGAAGCAAAGACCACTTTATATGTTTAATAGTCAAAGGGGAAAAATCGCATATAAACCATTGTCTTTTGTCGTGTCTTCTAAGCTCTGTTTGTTAGAGCTTGACCAGATATTCGAGACTATAATTATAGGGAACCTATATTTGTTGTCTTTCTAGGCTATAAAGGCTATCAACATGAGCTGCCTTATGGCCTTTCCTCTCATAATCATTTTTCTGCTGTCTTCCCCAAATTCCATGTTAGGTATTACCTATCATTTGGTTTAGTACCAGACCATATTATCTTGCTTTAGACTGGCACTTGAAATTTTGATTTTACTAATTGATGAATTTGAGTCATAAAAAAAAGTTACATGAAAAGTGATCAACAAAAATTCCCAAAAGAAAGCTTTAATTTTAAGATAAATGGTTAAATTTATTTGGTTCCATGATTTTGCAGAAACAATAAAAATTTGTAAATCTTGTAAGACTTTGCATGAGTCTTTTTTTCTTCCTTTTAAAAGAACTCGTGAAGTCCAAACCAAATTTTCATCAGCATATCACTTATAAGAGTGTCCCACAGAGGTAGATTTTTCTTTATCTAAGTTGAATACTGTTTATGTGGTGCATAGCATTAGTTGCATTATGAATTAGTAGATAGAAATGAGAGTGTTCTTACATATATAGATTTTTAATATGACTTTTTTTTTTTTTTTTTTTTTTTTGCAATACGCGGGCCTCTCACTGCTGTGGCCTCTCCCGCCGCGGAGCGCAGGCTCCGGACGCGCAGGCTCAGCGGCCATGGCTCACGGGCCCAGCAGCTCCGCGGCCCGGACCGGGGCACGAACCCGTGTCCCCTGCATCGGCAGGCGGACTCAACCACTGCGCCACCAGGGAAGCCCTAATATGACATTTTTTTAAAATTCCAAATAAACTCATTGGTCTTAGCCTTTTAATCTTGGAAGCGATACCTTATTTTTGGAGAGGTGTAAAGCCAAACTTGGTGAGTAGGACCCAGGTGGAGTGTCAGCTTTTCCCTCTTAATAATTCTTTTGCTAGAACAGGGGTGCCAGAGCTGGGGATATGACAGTGACAACAGTGGGCAGCTGAACATGTGATGACAGTAGTGCGAGAGGAATCCCTCATCCACCCTCCCCCACCGCCGAGTATGAAGAGCAGCTGTGGTGGTGTGAGAAGTGAGAGAAGGCAAAGAGGTAACAAGAGGAAGGCTTTGAAAAATGAAGGTTTGTTTTGAAGAGAGAGATCATTTAAAACTTCTTTAGCTTTCTGAAAGGAGTTATTAATATGGCACTTAAGCTACCATATTCAAATGTAGGAAGATGTAGGAAACAAAGTTTCCAAGATGTAGGAAACAAAGTTGCTTGTGGTGCCGGTACTTTAAGGATGTAGAAAAAAGCTTAAAATATTTTTGACTGAATTGTTTCAATTCAGTACTATTCAGTTCAACACAGTGCTCCTTTTGTATGGGTCTAACATGAAATAGTGAATGAGTATGTCTTTGCAGCCCAGCATGGATAGTCGCCATGCAAACAATCCCATACTCCCGCCAGGACATTCTTACATGAGGGCCTGCCTGGCGTGGCTAGACCCGGTGGATAGATGTTATTTTCAAATCATACTCCACTCTTCACATATGACTCACCTCTGGTCTTTCTAACTACATCTGTGTAGTAAAAATAGAGACTTCAAGTTTAGACACTAGATTTTTTTTCTAGTAGTTTGAAAATGACCCAATGCGTGAGGATAAGGAGAAATAACAAGATAGGGTAAGAAGAGCATTCCGCAGACAAGGAAAGCTGGTGGGGACAAGTGAGTAGGGAAGAAAAATTTTAGAATATCTTGATTTTGAGATGCTCTGATCTAAGGGACTCTGGTTTTTGGAAGGCTGTCATCAGTGGGACAGACCACTGATGACAAAAATGTCTGGCCTTTAGGACACTAGAAAAATGACAAGTATCACCATAATAGTTCCCTATGCAGGGATATTTCCATCATGTCTTTCTACAGGGTTTTGTACCTTGCTTTTTCCCCTTGATATTTCAAGGATGTTTTCTTCTGTTATCAGTATTTTCAGTGGCTGAACAATCCTGTGGGTGTGTCATAATTTAATTTTTATTTAGCATTTAGGCCATTTCCAAATTTATAAATAATATTGCCATGAATATCTTTGTGGCTAAAGCTTTCAACACAGATTGTATATTAGGACAGAGACCCAAAAGTGGAATTTTTGAAAGAATTGCTAAGAATTTTTAAGGAACTTGAAACCATCACTAGTACTGGTATGTATCTCAAAAGTTTTGGAAGATGTAATTGTTTGGATAGATAGTACATACACATGGTTCAAAGTTCAAGGATACCCTACTGCCCTTCCTGCTCCAGAAAGAGAAAATGAGGTTAAACAGGGGAATGTTTAACTGCAAGCTTATTTGTGGCAAGCCTCTCTTCTGCTTTCTTGTGGTTGGAATGAGTACCTTTTTAAAAAAATTTTAAAAAACAAAACCAAAAAAACTAATGTGGTAACTTTCAAGTATATGCAAAATAAAGATAATAGCATGATATAACCCCATATAACCAGTTTCACCATTTGTCAGCATGTTGGCCAATCTTCTATCTATATACTTTACTACTGTTCTGGTCCCCTTGGTATTTACCATCTTGCAAGATGGTTTTTTATTGACCTAAAATTACGCCTTATTTCTCACAAATGCTCCAGTTACCAGCAAGATCTCTTTATATTCAGATTTGGCAACCTCAAAGCAACCTCTTGCTTAAAGCATTTAATCCAGGTGGCAGATAATTTTTTCCTTGATTTTAAGAGGAGTGTTTCTCTTCAGTTGACATCCAAGTGCTGCTTCCCATCAGCCTTTGCTCATGAGGAGGAGGAAAGGCTGGATGTGCCACGAGTTGGGAGAGGAAAGATGGTGCTGTGTCAGGTAGGTTTAGAGAAGGGTTTTATTGTTACTGGACTGTTCTTTTTTTTTTTTTTTTTTTTGCAGTACGTGGGCCTCTCACTGCTGTGGCCTCTCCCGCTGCGGAGCACAGGCTCCGGATGCGCAGGCTCAGCGGCCATGGCTCACGGGCCCAGCCGCTCCGCGGCATGTGGGATCCTCCCGGACCGGGGCACGAACCCACGTCCCCTGCATCGGCAGGCGGACTCTCAACCACTGCGCCACCAGGGAAGCCCATGGACTGTTCGTTTTTACTGCCTTTTTTGGGAAAGGGACAACAAAGGCTGATATCTTTTGTCAGTTCTGGCTTTTATCACCAATCCGATAGAAGTGCTAAAACCCAGTTGATTTGTTGAGGGCGATGTGGATAAACAAGTTTCGCTTTTGTTCGGTTTTGTTGCTTGCCAGGCATTTAAAAAAAATCATTTTTGCCTTAAAGTCATCATGGTACTGGTTGTAGGTATGAGTAGGTAGGTAGGTAGGTAGGTAGGTAGATATGTACATACACTAGCTGTCTGGGACCAGACGCCTTGGATTTGAATTCCATGCTCAGAAGTATGGAGTTGACTAGTTTAATGATATCAGTAATTTAGGTGAGTATACTTCCGTTTTATTTTTTTACCATTCGAAGGTCCTGCAGAAAAAGGCTAGATTTTTGGAACCGTTTATTGAGGAAGAGAAAACACCATGGTAAACTTCAAACAGCTATAGTAGTGAATTGAACTTTAAAATTGCATAAAATATATTTCTATTAACATTACTTATTTAGAACTCTGTCTAGCATATAGATTCTCAAAAACATTGAGTGAATTATAGCTAGTTCTTATTTTGGATTTATGGTACTCTTGCATTTTGATCATGTTTTTCTCTTCATAATCTGGCTGGCTGTATAAATACATATATATTTTTTAATGAAGGATGATTAAGGCTAGCTTTTTAGCAAGTGTTTACATCTGTTGTGAAAATCACATCAGTACTATAATTTACTAAGCTGTTATGGCATAGCATTACCCTGAAATGTTGATGAGTTAAACTACACATCTGGACCACAGTGGAAAACCTAGTGTACTTTTGGGTATGACGTTTTTCACATCTGTTCTATAGACTTCTGCACTGACTATAATATTTTTGGGAAGATAAGATTTTAAGTTACACACTCTCAGATTAAAATATTGCAATATAGTTGGACATTTACTGTCACTTGGGAAGCATCTTTCTATACTTTTCCCATTTAATTTGATAACAGTTTTATAAAGTGATGGTCCCATTTTACAGTTTAAGTAATTTGCTTATTAAGGCTTGAGTTAAAAGTATTTTTTTTCCCTAAATCTCGGCCTCTTTTATTTTTCATTTTATTTTATTTATTATTTTTTTTTCGGCCTCTTTTAAAAAGTTTTTTAGTTTTCAAAAAGGAGTCATAGGTGAAGTGTATACATGGATACTGGTAATCTTTTAGCTATTGTCTCAATGATCTGTTTTCATTAATTTTAGTCAATGTTCCATTGTTTGTAGAAGCTTTGAAATTCCTTCAAACTGCTGTATATTTAATATTTTTCCATTTGGTTGTCCTTGAGAGGGTTGTTATATAATCCAGGTTTTTAATACAGAACAGACTTCTTTAGGACAGCCCTAAGATGAAATACTCAATATGAGTGTCATCTTTCTTTTAGAAAATATTTGGTCCCATGATTGTGGTGTGTTTTAAATACGATTTAACAGAGGAGAACTTGCAGTTTTTAGCATAAAGAGGTAAGTACCATGGTTTTGCCATTGGAGTCTTACAGGGATTGCCAAGAAGTGAAAGGATGCCACTCAAACTGAATGGAAGAGTATACCTCACTTGAAAGAAATGGGAGGAAGCTGCGACTTTTTTGTACATCAAAGATAATATGGTCTTGTGTGGAATTCACAAACTGGAATGTGGAAACATGTTTTGAGGGGATTTAAGTGAAGATCAAAGGGAAAAAAGAATGTTAGCTTGAATATTTTGTAGATGTTCTAGGCAGTGGAAGAAGTGAATGGTACTGATCCAGAGTTCACACAGGGAAGGTAGAGTTGTGAAGGGATTATTGAACGTCTGTGGGAACATTCCACACACAGAAAGTGAAGGTCAGCCCAGTGCTGTGGTATCAGGACACTGAAGTCACCCTGAGCATCAGGGGAGGTTTCCTAGAGAAATGATAGCAGAGCAGTGAGGGGTGGATGTTGAGGGGAGGGGAAAGGCTGGAGGAAGGAGTGTCCAGGCAGAGGGAATAGCATTGTTTAGTTGCAGAATGTACAGGGAGCAGAATCTGTTGCATGATTGATCCAGTCACTATTGGTTGCACTGAGAGAATGTTAGGAAATGAGTCCAGAGAGGTCAGTAGGGGCAGGGCCAGTTCATGAAGGGCCTTGTGGAGTTTGGGTTTTTTTCTTAGGCTTTGGAGAGTCACTGAGGGATTTCAGGCAGAAGAGGATCATTATCCGATTTTTGGTTTGGAGGGAACCTTGGCCGCATGTGGAAGTCGAAGAGGGAGGACAGTGTGGCAGAGGGACAAGACTGACTAGTATTGCAGGGTCTGCTCTGAAGGTATGAGGACCAGGACATGGACAGTGACGGCAGATTTGAGAGAGAGAATTTGATGGCTGGAGATAGGAGGAGGAAGGAGAAATGATGGAGAAGATCAAGTCAGTTGCCGTCATGCTGTGTTTGAGGAAACATTTAAGTGGCAGTAAATGGAAGCATCATGGCTACAAGTTAATTCATGAAAAGCTCTTAAAATGGCCTGGCACAGGTTAAGCACTCAGTTTTACTTATTATTCATTAAGTAAATAAATACTTATTTAGGAACCACTAATGGCCAGGTTCTAGTCTCAGACCTGGAGGATATAATATCCCCTGACCTCACAGAACTAACATTCTAGTGGGAGTCTCCTACCAGGCATAATAAGGTCACCTAGGCAAAATTGAGAGTTGAAGTCAAAATGAACCCTGGGGAATCCCACTTCAGTAGTAACTGGAATGAGGAAGAAAAGACTAAGTAGATGGTGATAGAAAACCAAGAAAGAAAGCTAACAAAGTGGACAAGAGTGTCAAGAAAGGGGGATTAGTCCGCAGTGTTAGATCCCTTACGAATTAAGATTAAGACATAAGAGAACATGGGATATGTAAGGTAGGAAGACAGTTGATGACGGTGGTAATGGGGTGAGGAGTGAATGAAAGGTGAAGAAATGGTAACAAGTATAGGCTAATTTTCAGAAACTTGATTTTGAAGGAAACGTGATTAAAAGGCATCGTTTATTTTAAACCTCAGCTTGGACTACATGTTAATGGGAAGGTACAGGAAAGAGAGTGACTGATGGGAATATCTTGAGAGGGAAGAAGCATCTTGTTTGCATACAGGGAGGAGGCGGCAGTGGTAGGGGCAGTTGTTTGTCAAGTAAAGGCCTTTGGCCACTTCCCTTTGAAGAGGCAGTAGTGAGCAAGGGTTGCCAGGCAGTGAGTGCTAAGGGCCCGGCTGAGGTTAAAAAAGCCTTAATTTGTAGTGACTACAATCTAGTTTTTTTTTGGTCTCTCCCTCTCCCCTACCCCGCCCCATATTTTGGGTGTAAGAGTAGAAAGCAGGCTGGGTGGTTCTATTGATTGAGGATTTGTGTGTTTTAGAGATGGTATAGCAGAAGAACAAGGCACAGGAATGTTGATATTAATGCAAAAATAATTGAATTTGATGGATCTTGATGAACCTTACAAGGAGAAAATAAAACCTAATGGAAAGAGGCTGAGAAAAATGGAGAGGGCTCAAGAGCAAGTCTAGTAGGTGGAAGTGAGGACTGGTAACATTGAAGGATAGGTAGGAGTTTGGTTTTATTATTTTTTACTTGTTTTGGCTGTGCCGCACAGCTTGCAGGATCTCAGTTCCCCAACCAGGGATTGAACCCAGGCCACGGCAGTGAAAGCTCCAAGTCCTCACCACTAGACCACCAGGGAACTCTTCCCTTCTTAAAAAATTTTTTGTTTTGCTTGTTTCTTTTTGCTTTATTTATTTTTAAAATTTATTTGTTTATCTTGGCCGCACCTCTTAGTTCCCTGACCAGTGAAATCGCCGAGTCCTAACCAGTGGACTGCCCAGGGACTCGCAGGAGTTTGATTTTAAAAGTGAATGGTTGGGGGTGGGGCGGGGGGGATAAATGAGGAGTTTGGGATTAACGTATGCACACTACATAAAATAATCAACAAGGACCTACTCAATACCCTGTAATAACCTGTATGGGAAGAGACTTTAGAGAATGGATACATGTGTATGTCTGAGTCACTTTGCTGTACGCCTGGAACTAACACAGCACTGTAAATCAACTATACTCCAATATAAAATAAAAATTAAAAAATGAATGGTTGTGAGTGAGGTTAAAGGTGTGGTTTGGGGATAAGTTGTCAGAATCAATGAGATAACTGAACTGTTGTTTAGAATTAATTTGAGGGAGTAGCCTTGGATAAGGAGGTAGGGCCAGAGGTCTGGATACAGGTAAACAATCCCAAAGAAAGTGAACATGGGGCTTCCCTGGTGGTGCAGTGGTTGAGAGTCCGCCTGCCGATGCAGGGGACACGGGTTTGTGCCCCGGTCCGGGAGGATCCCACGTGCCGCGGAGCGGCTGGGCCCGTGAGCCATGGCCGCTGGGCCTGCGCGTCCGGAGCCCGTGCTCCACAGCGGGAGAGGCCACAGCAGTGAGAGGCCCGCGTACCGCAAAAAAAAAAGAAGAAAGAAAGTGAACATGACATTGATTCCAGGAGAAATTTTAGAAGCAGAGAAAAGGCATGAAAGAGAAGATGATTGTGAGGGAATCAGTATGGGCTTATATAAGAACCTGCATAACTAATTTTGATTTAACTAATTTTTATTTATTTATTTATTTATTTATTTTTTTGCGGTACGCGGGCCTCTCACTGTTGTGGCCTCTCCCGTTGCGGAGCACAGGCTCTGGATGTGCAGGCTCAGTGGCCATGGCTCACGGGCCTAGCCACTCTGCGGCATGTGGGATCTTCCCGGACCGGGGCACGAACCCATGTCCCCTGCATCGGCAGGCAGACTCTCAACCACTGCGCCACCAGGGAAGCCCCTAATTTTTATTTTTATTCTGTTTTTAAAACATATTTATTTATTTGGTTGCACCGGGTCTTAGTTGCGGCAGGCGGGCTCCTTAGTTGAGGCTCCAGTTAACTAATTTTTAGAATAGGGTTATTTGACTGCTAGCCAAGGGAGTGCTAGAGCAGAGTATATCTATTTCCTGATTTGTGAGGTTAAATGGTGAACTGCAGAGCTTTGGCATTTGTCCCGGTTGTTGAAAAGTGAGATCAGACTGGAGCAATGGGTGGAATCTCGGCTAATGAAGTGGCCTTGTTTTTGCTTCAGGTCCTGTACCTTGACCCTAAAATTCAACTGTTCGTTACGTTTGGTGCAGGTGGCACTTAACAATAGCCATCTTAATATTCGTTAAGTTTTTGTTTGTATCAAACTACCTAAAGCAAATATTTCTTGTTTATCACAGTTCTTTATACTGGCCAGGTAGTTTGGGTCTAGACTTGCTCCTGTGGGGCCAGAAGAACTACGAAGAGGCCAAGCCCTCTCATCTCCAGGTTAACCCAGGCTTCTTTGCCTGGGGAAGGTTCCCAGCAGCGAGCCCTGATTCACAAACACTCTTCAGGCCTTTGCTTACCTCATACTTGCTAATGTTCTACTAGCCAAAGCAAGTCTCATGATCAAGTTCAGATTATAGAGTTGGAGAAATATAGTTCTTGATGGAAGTTCTTGATGGAAGGAGCTGCAAAATCATTTAAAAGGAAGGAGATATACACAGGGTTGGAGGGAGTTATTAGGGCCATTTATGCAAACAGTCTGGGCTGGATACAGCCTATGTAGATTCATGTCACTTAAACATTCGGAAGTGACAGTTGAGGTGCTGTGGTTGATTCACTGATGAGTGAAGTGTGCTACCTGCCCTTAAGGACTTTAGTCCTTTTAGGGAAAAAAAAGGTATACAGTTAAACTACAAGGCATTAGATACAAGCAGTAAAATAACTGCAAGGTGAAAGTTACACACAGAGTAAGCAGTAGTTAGTTCTGCCTGAGGAATTTTCAGGCTTCAGGAAGTAAGTGTAGTATTTGAATTAGGGCTTAAAAGATGACATATAGAGAATTTTTCTTCATAGTTCTGGAAGTGCCTTTTAGGTGGTTGGAAAAGCATGATAGCAGAGGATTGTGTAATATGAGGAAGAGTGCGAGGCCTGGGTCTGGGTGTGGATGACTTGCAGCAGAGTTTTTCTACCTTGGCTCTATTGACATTTGGACCAGATTATCCTTTGCTCTTGTATGTGGCTGACCGGTGCGTTGTAGGATGTTCACCAGCATGCCTGGCCTCTGCCCGGTAGATAATATCTAAATAGAGCTGCTTTTAAAATGCAGTGTACCATAGGTTATACAGCGTTTTCAAATACACCCGCTTATTTACCTTCTTCCCCCTGCCCCCACCCCCCAAAGAAAAGCAGACCTGTGGTAAAACTAGCAGTTATAAATGTTAGTTCATTTGTGCTGAATTCAGAAAGTAGCCCGGCTAAAGTGTGAAGTGTTGTATTCTAAATAGCAGACTGAAGAGTACTGATAAAAGAGTGCTGGCAAATTTGGGGGGAAAGAGTCAGGATGATGAGGGGAGTTGTATCTAGATCATAGAAACAGTTAAGTAGAGAAGACCTAAGGGTATGAGGACTGTCTGTCTGAAGAAGTGATTCTGGCCCCAAGAAATAAATTTCTTAAGGCTAGCGACTGGCAGTTTTAGGGGAGATAAACTTGCTTTATATTGAAGTCAAGTACTTCTGATGTTACTCTCTAAAGGTGGATTTAGGCAGAATTCTCACAGGTGTCCAAGTAGAGGGTTGGAAGACCACCCAGCAGGGTCTGTAAGAGGGAGGGGAGCACTGCTTTGGTTCGTGTTTGTGTGTGGATTGTCTGTAATTTGAGAAGTTGTTGTTTTAGTATATTTCTCTCCTGCCTTTTTTCCCCGTAGTGGCAGAATTGAATTGCTTCATAATGAAGAATACCCATGGTAGGGAATGTAAAATTCTCCCTTTTCAAGTTTGCTTAACTATATCTGAGCAATAGAGATAACGCTCTCGTTCTCATTTTTGGCGAGGCTATTGAGAAATATTAACCTGTGTCAAACTACATAGTTCATTTGAAAGCACAAGAGGAGAATTAAATAAGAGGTAGAGGTTCATGCTCTATTATAGTGGGTTTTCTATGTAAGAGCCCACATGTTATGAAGCATGAAGTATTTGGAATTCTGAACTTGTCAAACAAATAAGCTAATTAACTATTGACATGTGTGAAAGTGCTGTAGAGACTATGGCATAGTGCAGCAGTTTTATTTTTATAGCTTTTTTGAGATATAGTTCACATACCATACAATTCACCCATTTGAAGTGTACAGTTCACTGGTTTTTAGTGTGTTCAGAGTTTTGTAACCATCACTAGTATCAAAATAGAGAACACTGTCACCTCCCCAGAAGAAACCCTGTACCCATTAGCAAGCAGTCACTGCCCTCTGCCCTGCCTCCCCTCCCCCCACCCCCACACACAAAAAGAGCTCTGAGCAACCACTAATCTATTTTCTGTTTTATAGATTTGCCTGCTTGGGACATTTCATGTAACTGGAATCATAATATGTGGTCATTGGTGATAGGCTTCTTTCACTAGCCTAATATTTTCATTGTCATCTATGTGGTACCATGTATCAGAACTTCATTCCTTTTTATGCCTGAATAATATTCCATTGTATGGATAATGCTACATTTAATTTATCTTTTCATCTGTTGACATTTGGATTGTTTCCACTTTTTGGCTGTTTTAACTAATGCTGCTGGGAACATTTGTATGCAAGTTTTTGTGTGGATCTCATGTTTTCATTACTTTTGTATATACCTAGGAGTGGAATTGCTGAGTCACGTGGTAACTCAACATTTTGAGGAACATTGTTCTGCAGTTCTTAACCTAGAGAAATAGACCTGTGTGGATCCCATGCAATACTGAATCTTTGAGGGTTAGGGCTGCTAGGGAGAGTGTTTTACAAAAAGCTCCTCCTTGGTTAAGAACCAGTCATATAGTGGAAAACATGGGATTTTGAGCCATGAGATTTACATTCCATTCTTTGGCTCTGAGCTTTAATTTTCTAAATTCTAAAATGGAAACAACAATACTGAATCATAAAGGGTTATCTGGAGGGTCAAGGAGGAATTATAATTTTAGTGAAGAACTCATTTTTTTTTTTTTTTTGTGGTACGTGGGCCTCTCACTGTTGTGGCCTCTCCCGTTGCGGACTCTCCCGTTGCGGAGCACAGGCTCTGGACGCGCAGGCTCAGCGGCCATGGCTCGCGGGCCTAGCCGCTCCGCGGCATGTGGGATCTTCCCGGACCGGGGCACGAACCCATGTCCCCTGCATCGGCAGGCGGACTGTCAACCACTGCGCCACCAGGGAAGCCCAAGAACTCATTTTTGATACTACAAAAGTTATTTAGAAAAATACGGAATGGATGAATACTTCTTAACATTATAGAAGTATCTTTTAAACAAAGAGTTGGTATTTAAGAATGAAAACACTGGACGTATTTCATTAAATTCAAAGTGAAACAAAGATGCACATTATAAGCATTATTAATGTTGTCCTCGTCCTTGCAGTAGATGTGATACAGTATAAGAAATCTAACCACGGGAAAGGACAAGTGATATTTGGAAACCATAAAATTAGGTAGGGAGTAAACTGGAAAAATGTTAGAATTAGTTCAATGAAACAGGGCTGAAATCTATAGTATGTATTTCATATATCAGCCCTAATCTGTGTAAAGATATAATGAAAGATTTTTATGCAACTAAGTTTTGTTTTGTTTTTTAAGGTATTCTTGGTAGAAGTGAGGTGGCGAGCACAAAGCAGCAGATGTGGGTTTGAGTTATTTACATCAGTAAACTTGTTTACATAAAATTGCTGGCTTTGAGCTTTTTTTTTTTGAAAACTTGGTTTTCAAAATTGACTTTAAACTTTAATCGTGGATGTGATTAACTGGGTAAATTATGGAGAGGGTTTGAATAGGTACTACTGGTAACAGGGCAAAATTCAACCTCCTCAACCTTGACTGCCTCCCAGCCACTCTGTTTTCAGACCCTTCTAGAAATACAGTGAGAGCATACAAATCCCTTTTTAATGGCTACCTAGAACTCTGTTGTATGGATGTTTCATAATCTAGCCAGACTTCCATCGAGGACCATTTAGGTGGTTCCAGACTTTAGCTGCTACAAATGATGGCAGTGAATCAGTTTCTAGAAGTGGAATGGCAGAGTCAGAAGTTTTCTTAGTATTTGTAATTTTGATAGCTGTTCCCAATTGCCCTCCATAAAGTTTGTACCAATTTACGGTTTCCAACAATGGATGAGAGTACCTGTTTATCCACAGTATCAGCCTTCACAGTGAGTCATCAAAGTTTAAGTTTTGCCAGTCTGATTGGAGAAAAATTAGCATTTATAAAATGAATGAATTTGAGTACTCATATTTTCCTTTTTTTTTTTTCAGTTGTCCATTCCTTTTGCTCACTTTTCTATTACTGATTGGTCTTAAATGCCTTTTAGGAAGGTGTTTTTTGTTTTTGTTTTTGTTTTTTTGGCTGTGCCGCTGTGAGGCTTGTCGGATCTTAGTTCCCCAACCAGGGATCAAACCTGGACTCTTGGCAGTGAAAGCACGGAGTTCTGACCAGTGGACCACCAGGGAATTCCCTGCAATAGCATGTCTTAAAGTACATCTTTTTTTATTGGAGTTTAGTTAATTTACAATGTTGTGTTAGTTTCAAGTGTACAGTAAAGTGATTCAATTATACATATATATTTTTTTAGATTCTTTTCCATTATAGGTTATTACAAGATATTGAGTATAGTTCCCTGTGCTATACAGTACGTCCTTGTTGTAGAAAAGTACATATCTTAATTAAAAAGTACTTCATTGCTAAAAATTGCTAGCCGTCAGTCTGACAACACAGGGTTGCCACAAACCTTCAGTTTGTAAAAAAAAACTGCAGTATCTGTGAAGCTCAGTAAAACAAGGTACAGCCTTTATTAGAGAAACTAGCCCTTGCTCTGACATGTTGCAAGGTTTACATCATCAGAGACTCAGGGTGGGAGAAAGAGCACAGGATTTGAAACCAGAGGACCCGAGTTTGTGTCCCTGCCCTGCTGTGTGTTAGCAGCATGGTTTTTGGGGAAAAGTCTGTTGATTTCTCTGCATCACACTTGTAAAGTATAATGTCTACCTTGTTAGGGTAGTTGTGAAAAGAACATAGGATTTGGTGGCTGTCAGAAAAGCCCAGGTTCTCAGGAAGCTCTCCTCTCATCCATGAGACCTTGAGCTTGGCCCTGAATATGCCATGGAAGTTTCATTTTTCTTCTAGGATGTTCCTCTTCCTGGAATGTTTCCCTTCAGCACAGTTTTTATCCAGGGTCATTGCTGCTGGCTTTTATTTATTTATTTTTAAATTGGTAAATTTTTGTGTAGCCTTTTTTTTTTCTTTTTTTTAAATTTATTTATTTATTTTTGGCTGCATTGGGTCTTCGTTGCTGCACGCGGGCTTTCTCTAGTTGTGGCGAGCGGGGGCTATCCTTTGTTGCACTGCGCGGGCTTCTCATTGCCGTGGCTTCTCTTGTTGCAGAGCACGGGCTCTAGGCGCACAGGCTCAGTAGTTGTGGCACACGGGCTTAATTGCTCTGTGGCATGTGGGATCTTCCCGGACCAGGGCTCGAACCCATGTCCCCTGCATTGGCAGGCGGATTCTTAACCACTGCGCCACCAGGGAAGCCCCTTTGCTGGCTTCTAAAAGCCCAGGTGATGAGCTTTCCAGGCAGAGTTTGAATATGTGTTGAAGGTCCCCAAGACTTACCCCCATGTTCAGTGACCTGCCAGGACTCAGTGTATAGCTGTGCTCTTGGCTGTGATTTATTACAGTGAAAGGATGCAAAGCTAAATCAGCAGAGGGAAAAGGTGCTTGGGGCGAAGATCAGAGTAACCAGGTGCAAGTTTTCCAGAGTCTTCTCTCAGGGAACTCACACAGATTGCGTGTGTGAAATGTCTGCTGGGAATCTCATTAGAGACTCGGTACCCAAGGGGTTTTTTTTGTTTTGTTTTGGTTTTTTTGATGTTTAAAATGTTTATTGGTATTTTTTAATAGATCTTTATTGGAGTATAATTGCTTCACACTACTATGTTAGTTTCTGTTGTATAACAAAGTGAGTCAGCCATATGCATACATGTATCCCCATACCCCTTCCCTCTTGAGCCTCCCTCCCACCCTCCCTATCCCACCCCCCCATCTCACCCCCATCCATTGAGGGATACTCACAAAGGCACTTGCTGCCTAGCACATACTAAATTCAAGACTCCTAGAAGGAAAACAGGTGTTTAGCATAAACCACATTGTTTGGACAAACATTTTAGGGACAGTGAGCCATTCTTAATCGGGGATGGTGGGAACCCTTCCAAAATCTTAGTTCTCAGATTCTAGCTGAGGGTCAACTTTGCGAGCAGACCTTTCTAAAGATAGCAGTCTCAAGGCTGTTGTGTTAAGTCTTTTTTGCACAGACTGTACTTCAAGTTTAAGGCATTTTGCCCACATGTGCAAGACATGACTTCAGATTATTTTCAAAAATTTTAATTTGAGATTTAGCAGGTCATCTCTAGAATACATGACTAATTTTATGCAAGCAGAACAGTGTCACATTTACTTGCAGTGGGTTATTCTGCTGCCTGCACAGTATATAGATAACTGTCCATTACATGGACACTGATACTCATTTTGCACCTTGTCATGTTCTTCTTTTTGGTGTGGGGTGTTCATATATAGCAGTCACTGCATTTACCCGTTTTATGGCCTCTTGGCCCTTTCAGGTGATAGCACTCCTAGGACCAAAAATGCTTCATGGGGCCAAATGTTACACCTGGTGTCTGCTAACTCATTTTTTTAATAGACTGTTTTTTAGAGCAATTTTAGGTTCACGGCGGAAAGCACAGAGGGTCCCGTGTGCCCCCTGCCCCTCCCCACTGTCAGCATCCCAGCGTAGTATGCTTGTTACCATCAATGGACCTACACTGACTCACCATTAGTATTCAAGTCCGTAGTTTACATTGGGGTTTAGTCTTGGTATTGTACATTCTGTGCATTTTTACAAGTGTGTAATGACATGTATCCACCATTAGAGTATTGTACAGAATAGTTTCACTGCCCTAAGGATCCTTTTTTCTGCCTGTTCATCCCTCCTATCTTATTTTTTGGATGTGAACAGAATGTGAATTTGTTCTTTGTGGAGATTTTCAGCTTTCCTTAAGTCAGGGCGTCTTACTCACCACCATAAGTTATTGTACAAGATTCTGCTTGATAGAAATACATTTTGAGTAAAGTAAGCTTAATTCAAGTTTAATTTAAGGAGTTTAAACATTTGAAGTTGCACTCATTACAATTTAAGGTTCTCCATAGGTAAGTTGAAGACTTGTGAGTGACTTGGTGCTCCAAGACCACAGGGTCAGAAAGTCATCTAAATAGCTTTCCAGGAATCTCAAGGGTTGCTCCTCTTAGGTAGAGAAGATTTCTGTCCTCATCAGCTCTTAGGGGACGACAGTTGATAACTAATTAATATCTGATGCCTTAGCAGCTGGGATTTGGGGAGTTTTATTTCTTAAACTGTTGGTGAGAATAACAGATTTTTCTAACTTTTTGCTAACAGCTCTCTCTAACTCACTGAAAGAAATTTGAACTTGAGCTAGTATCATAGGAGTTGAGAAGAGAAATCTTAATTTTATTTTTAACCAGAACATAAAACTGGAGAATGTGCAAACTGTCCACATTTTCCAGTAGCCATGACAGTAAATTTTGGGGACCACATATACAAGTATTGCATTCTTAGAAACAGTTCAGTGACTGTTTTGAAAGACATTACCTTGCTTCCCAAATGATACATATCTCACATCTTCCTACACTGAATAGGCATTCTATCTTGGTTAAACCTTTTTTGAACACTATGTGGATACTTTTTTTGACCTTTTAAAAAAATTATCTTGACTTTTGAAACTAGTATGGTTGGGTTCTCTATTTTAATGTAAAAATCACAGATTATCTCTCATACAAGTCATTTTGATATTAAGGATTTAAAAAAATATTCTGATTTAAGGTTTTTAGAGAAATCGTAGTTCCTTTGAGCAGACTTTTTTTTTTTTTTTTAAGAGTTAAAGATTTTCCCCTCTAACATAGTTTTTCAGTGGCAGAGAACATCTGGGTATGTCCCAAATGTGGTTGAGTTACTGTATCTAAAGGTGATGTTGGCATTTCGTAATCTCCATGTTCCAGTTTGTCTGAGGCAACTGGACAAATTTTACATAAGCGCAAATGGCTACTTTTGGGCTCTTTAGCCCAACTTTTGCAGCAGGAGGAGACCTAACGGTATAGAGTACTGGTGAGGTAATTTGAGCTTTAAATAGTTGCTGGCTCTTGAAATAAGGATAGGATGATTTAGGGGAAAGGCCAGAACCCGATCTCAGTGGCCGTAGGCACCGCAGCTTCTTGCATTGGAGGCAGTTATCAGGTTACTCTAGAGGCGGCTAGTCTTCAGTATCTGCACATTCAGTGAACATGGGCTGGTGTCCTATGGTATGCGGGCCTTAGGCCTACAGAGGGCTCTCAGCCTGTTGGAAAGCCAGTCTGGGGAGTTATTCCAGGCTATATGATATTAAAGTTTGTGGAAAGGAAGTGATGTAAGGGAGCTAAGGACTAGAGAAGAGCATGAAATGGAGAAGAGATACTTGATACAGTATCTGTTATACATTAGTAGCATTGAGCAGAAGATAAACGAGATGATGTGAGAAATACAGAGGCCTCCTATGGCTAGACTTAAAGTGAAGGGACATTATTCAAGGTGTTCTCAAAAGTAATTGCTCAAGGGAATTTCCTGGCGGTCCAGTGGTTAGGACTCCGGGCTTTCACTGCCGAGGGTGTGGGTTCGGCCCCTGGTCAGGGAACTAAGATCCCGCAGGCACATGACTTGGCCAAATAAAAAAAGTAAATGCTCACATCTCTATAGCACTTTACTGTTGGGAGCACTTTATTATTCATCTGATACACCCTTATAATCTTACGAAAGAGGTAGAAATCTGTATGCAAACTGAGGCCCAGATAGATGAAATGGCTTGTCCCCAAGGTCACTTAGTAAATGGTGGGACTGGAAAGCCCCAGTCTTCTGGGTTATTTGCATATACGTCAGAAATGGACAGGAGTGACAGGGGCTGAGGGCTGGGAATAGTTTCTCCAAAGTCCAGAATATATGGAAAATTGGATGTGAGATGATAAGCCTCCTATTCGGGGGAAGCAGTGTTTCCACGGTGGGGGGGGGCGCACTCAGTAAAAAGCACCTCTCTGCTGGTTTCCTTCTGCTCTGAAGTCCAGTAGAACCAAAGCCCTGTTCCCCCACTCTGCATCTGTTTCCCCTAGGCCACCTCTGGCAGAGCTACTGTTGCTGTCTCGTGTTAGAGTGGAGAATCAGTAATGCATAGTAAAAGGTTAGCATAAGAAAAACCACTCAAAAACTTAGGAATTTGAGAGTGCGTTATTTGCTGGATGTTGTGAGAATTAGTAAGCAAAGCATATGAACTAATAAGTATGGTTTACATTCTGATTTGATTGTATCTGAGAGGAACTATTTTAATTACACAACCAGTTTCCTTAAGTATAATCCTCTCCCACCCCGACCTCTTCCTTGATAAAAGAGGAATACATACCAAATATAAATGATCCATACACAGGTAAGTCTCTTGGAATCCCAGCCCTTCCTCCCCCAGGTACTTTAGCTTATCTTTTTGGATTATATCCCAGTACCTTTCACATCTCTGAGTAATATAATGTTACATGGAGGCTGTGGTTGATCTACACAGGGAACAGAGAGTAGCCAGTTTAACTGGGGGTGGGAGGAGTAGAGCTGGGCAAGATCGCATAGAAGCCATGAGTATAACTTGGTTCTTGACAGTTGTCTAAGGGTTTTCCAGGCAGGAGCACTGGTAGTTGTTCTAGGCAGAGGCAGAAGAACAAAGGGCAGAAGTATGAAGGTTTTTGCAATTAACATGTTACCACTGGAGCGCAGGTACATGAGAGAATGAGGCGAGGAAAGCCTCTAGTCTGTTGTAAGTCATAGGAAAGAGCTCATGATCTGGGGTTTCTGATAATGCTGTTGACTTAGTATGTACCAGTTTAGATATGATAGTTAACCAGACAAATAAAAATGTGACCTCAGAATAGGAAAAAAAAGTAAGAGCTCAATCACTCCTTCTTGTAAAATTTTCTGTTTTATATGGTTGTCAGACACTTAGAGGTGTATGGCTCTGACATCACAGAAATCAGGTAATATAAATTAGTTTTAGTCACTTGATTTAAATTTCTTTATTATATGCAGTTGTTTGGTAGTCATAAAAATACACAACATTGGTGTGCCGTTGCTTTAGTGTCCTCAAGGCTCTTAGTGTTTGGGACGATGAAGACCTTCTAGCACAAGTGAAAGAAGCATTAATTCCTGTTGGCCACCTCAGCTCAGAAGTGCTTTGCTCACCTCTCCATTTTATTGCTGTTGTATTCAGACACTACAAACACATGTTCCCCAAGTTGCTAATATGTCAGTGATCAGAGTCAATCCCGTGCCCCCAATTTTGACTTCCTTTCTGGCGTTTGTAATTTTTATTATTTTAACATAAGAAAAGCTTCTTTGTTTCTCAAAAGTCAACTTGAAGTTAACTGACTATGTTCTCACCCGGTAGGCAAGATACTCTCACCCAAAATGGATGGGACTGACGTTTGGTAGACAGGGCAAGGTTAGGAAGAAGCTGTCATTCTTTTTTCTTAAAAAAACTGATGAGATATATAAGCCATCTACACTTAACATCCTTAGGATCAGTATGTATGTAATGTTGCATGAGAGACTTGTTGACCTTTTGTAATTTAGATCAAATTTCAACTTTACATCTAAGAGTTAGACTTGATAGTTCTTTCCTGGAACAGCTGTGTGATAATAAGCCTATGTGTCCTTCTCTAGGGAGAAAGCCGGGGTTCAGGCACCATTGAGCCAGTTGCAGTTTTTTCCCTTCTTTGTTGCTCCTTCCCGTTCCATCCCTCTTCCATATACCCACACAGCCTAACTTCTGTTTATTGATTACTTTAATCAGCTGGTAGATCTCTTTGTGTTTTAGTGGCATAAAGATATAATTAACCCAACTGACATCATCTGTACCATAACAGCTCTTTATTCTTTCCTCCTTAATAGGTGACAGAGCTGAATGAGCCACTGTCCAATGAAGAAAGAAACCTTCTCTCTGTGGCCTACAAGAATGTAGTTGGGGCACGCCGTTCTTCCTGGAGGGTCATTAGTAGCATTGAGCAGAAGACGTCTGCAGATGGTAATGAGAAGAAGATAGAGATGGTCCGTGCTTACCGTGAAAAAATAGAGAAGGAGTTGGAGGCCGTATGTCAGGATGTGCTGAGCCTGCTGGATAACTACCTGATCAAGAATTGCAGTGAGACCCAGTATGAGAGCAAAGTGTTTTACCTGAAGATGAAAGGGGACTATTACCGCTACCTGGCCGAAGTCGCCACTGGAGAGAAGAGGGCGACCGTCGTGGAGTCATCTGAGAAGGCCTACAGCGAAGCCCATGAGATCAGCAAGGAGCACATGCAGCCCACTCACCCCATTAGATTAGGCCTGGCCCTTAACTACTCCGTTTTCTACTATGAGATCCAGAACGCCCCAGAGCAAGCCTGCCACTTGGCCAAGACCGCTTTTGATGACGCCATTGCCGAGCTCGACACTCTCAACGAGGACTCCTACAAGGACTCCACGCTCATCATGCAGCTCCTCCGTGACAACCTCACGCTCTGGACAAGCGATCAGCAAGACGACGACGGTGGAGAAGGCAACAATTAAGGCCCCCAGGTGGACTGGCAGCACACGCTGATGCTACTACTGCAGTCTTTATTTTTTTCCCATGAGTTGGGGGTCGGGTGGGGGAGGGAAAGGGAGCGATGACCTTCCTAGGGAGAAACCCACGACCTGTCCTGTCTTTGATCGCCTCTTTGACATTTTTGCCAAAATACCACTAGTGGAAAGTCAGGCTAGCTGTGCTGGTATTGGAATAGCAGCCTCACACTGGCATATGGACTGTTCTGTAGATTAATGCAAGTGGAGCTGTCCTTAATTTAACTTATTGCTAGAAAATAGGGTTTTAAGATGAAAAGAAAACTTAAACGGAATAGCCCTCATTCAATAAGTTCTGTGGTTCCAGTAAGGATTTTTATGTACATATGCTCTTGTCTTTTAAGTTCTGGGTACTTGCTAGCTCATCTGTTTTAGCTGTGCATTTTGTTTTTCAGGGTGTACTCTACCAGACATGGAATAGTTAAAATCCCAAGCTGATAGACTTAGAACATAAGGTATATTTATCCTTGTGGTTTAGGCCTTGCCAGTTTTCAGAAGTTTCTGATTAGTTGACAGTATTAACACTAAATTGCAGTTTACAGTACTTCTACATTACAGCCATATGTGACATCAAGCCACTGATTGTGCGTTTTTCTTATTTTGGCTTTTACATCCTTATTCAGCCTCATCCAGGTTGGTTTTGCTGTTATCTGTCTCCTAGGCCAAAAGGCTTGCCTGAGGAGAATCAAAGCTACCTTAGGTTTTGTTTAATAGGTGCTTGACAGATGGCTGTGGGGTTTTTGTCCTTCTTTCTTCTTAACTTAAATCCACCACAAAAATGAGTAATCACTCTAGTAGACACGTTAACCACCACACGAATAGAGAAACTTCAGGTCTGTACGTCATTTGTTGTGCTGATGTTTCCAGAGAAATCCTGGTTCTCTTCAGCTGCCGTAGCTCCTTCCTCAGGGACTGCACCGCTGTCTCCCTCCTCACCTGAGTCTTCCCTGCTGTGCCTCGTGCCCAGGGCATGCACTCGGGCGGGTTGAAAAGCTGCTGGGTCGTAGAAGTTGGCGGTCGTTTGGAGAAAGTTTGTGGTGCAGTGTGTGAAAATTCAGGTGCTAGGAGCTTACTGGTAGAAAAATCCTGAAGGAAGAGCTCTATTCATAAACGTTCTGTCCAATTTCAGGAGCCTCGTGTGTCAGTTTTTCCTCCCTGAAAACACTCCTTCCCCAAATAATCGTTGTAGGAAAATAAACTAAAATCATTATCAGATAATAAATACTTAACTCCTATTTGACCAAAACTTTTTCTATGTATTTTTTTTTCTTTTTAATGAAAGCATGGAAGTTGGAAATTCATTTGTGCCATCTGTACACGTTTTAGAATTGAAGGAAACCACGATGCAATTTCCACAAGTTTGTTTCAGTTAGCCTTAGGTCCTTGGCTCTCATTTTGGATAAGTCTTAACACACGACCTGTTGCATGGGCATTCGGCCTTTTTTATAAAGTCAGTAACAGCGTGAACTGCTGAGATAGGTAATGACGCCAGACTTGTTTGTTTCTTTGTTTTATTCAGGCAGGGAGAGGATGAGTAGTAATTGAGGAAAACCTGACAGTTGCTTTTGCTAAAACCAGAATGGCTCTTCCAGTTGTGAAATGCACGTGTTGACCAGGATCCAGGTGACAGTGAAGATAGAAGAGTGTGACGATGCTCTGTAATGTGGCAGTTACTAGAAGAGTATGACGATGCTCTGTAATGTGGCACAGTTACCCAGCATGACTTTCCTTAGAAGGCCCCCTCCATATGCTAGAGCGGAAGTCCCAACTAACCAAACCTACCAGAAGAACTAACAGGAGAGAGCTTTATAGCTTCTGTGCCCTAACAAGGGCCTAGGGTCAATGCCACGGATGGGAACAGATTTGCGGGGGTGGGGGTGGAGTTGGTGGGGTTTTCCTTAATTTAATCTTCATGTCCAGTGAGCAGTGTTGTATCCTTTCTTGTAGCATTTGGAAATGATTTACTGGAATTACAAAACCTATTTTTCTTTTAAATTTCAGCTTTGGCTCTGGCTGCTTTTTAGAATAATGCAAGATAAAACCATATCTGAGGGCTACAAATGAAGGAGGGAATGGGAGACTTGATGTTTAAGCAGCTTGAATGGTTTCTTTTCTTTTCTTTATTTTTAAAGAAATGCACTTGCCTATGATGCTGTCTCTCCAGTGAAATGATTACTCCTCCATTACTCTATTGATACAATATTGTGCATGCTAGTGTTGTATTTCTATACAGTAGCTTGAAATTTATTAACTTATACTGTAGGTGTTGCGTATTCCTATGACAAAATTAAGTCTTCAAATTTTTTAAAGTTTTTTTAATTTAATTTTTCCTTTTGGGGGTAAAGTTTGCTCTACCAAATAGTGATCGTAACAAATTGATCTGTTTTGGATGTTGCTATAGTGACATGCAGTTATATATTTTGTTTTTAAGGGTTGGGGGGGAAGCAAAAGAAACACCAGTGTTAGCTTAATCTTAATGTCTGGTGTTTGTCATGGTGAAATTATAACTATTACAGTGTAGGAGAACAACGAATATGTTCTCTGAATGAGCCTTTGTGCTTTTTGTCATGTTATGCAGTGAACTATTTTTAAGGTCTAATCAGTGATTATTTTTCCAACTCCGTGTTTCTCTAAGGAATTATTTCACACACGGACCATTCTTAGCAGTTTTCCTCAGTGATGGAATATCATGAATGTGAGTCATTATGTAGCTGTCGTACATTGAGCAAATAAACTTACAGATCTGATGTCAGTGCTAGTTTTATTTAATGAGTTGAAATTTTCCTTTGCTTTTGAAGGTTTGATTGGACGTGGGTGTTCTCCCCCACTCAAAGAATGAGGTTGGACTGCAGGGGGAAAGGGGCAAAACGGTGTATATTGGAAAGTGCCTACCTCTGGGAATCAGACCTGGGTTTACTGACCTTAAAAAATGATCGCACCTTTTGGGTCTCCATTGTTTCTCTTATGAAACGAACCTTAAGTTTGAATCATGACTCTCTTCGATTCTCGGGCACGTGACTAAACTTCTGAGCCCTGGGGGTGGGGGATATAGGTCTAAATGAAAACTGGGTCACGTGCCTGGTTTGGTATTTCTCAGGTACCCATTGGACATCTCATTATGTTTTAAATGAGGTGGGTTTTTGCATTTTAAGATGTTCATTCATAAATATATTGTCTTGGGTTTTTAAGTCTTTCTGAGGTGGTCAGCAGCCTACTGTTTCTGATGGCAGCTGTCAGGATGCGCCCACGGCTCAGATCACATCCCTGGACACGTGGGGTGTTCTGCCCTGACCAGCTGTGAGGAGGGGTTTGTCTACAGGAAGGAACACCAGGGCAAAGGCGTTCCTCCTCCACCAGCTTGGGTGTGCTCCAGCAAGGCAGGGAGGGGCTGCACTGGTTCATGCACAGGAAGAGGACGGCTTTTCAATTTTTTGAGAAATTTTAATTCACATTTTAGGAATAACACTGGGGGTGACTAGGCTTTGGCCATGTTAATGAATTCACCTATTTTGGCTCATTGTCCCTCAGAACCACCTTGAGACACAGGTGGACACAGAAGTGACCCGTGTGCCTGAGGTCCCACAACTCACTGATGACCCGTGTTGGAGCCCGCATCTTCAACCCTCCTGAGCTTCGCCTCCTGACACCAGGCTGCTTCTGCTCCTCTAGGAGGTAACGCTGAGCAGCAGCCACCACCCAGCACGCTGACTGAGCAAGAGCTCAGTGTGGGAGTTACTGGATAGGGGCAAGTCATACACGTCTTGCCAGCCAGGGGAGCTGAGAGCTGGGCGAGGTCAGCACAGGCTCACCAAGGCTCTTAAGAAAGAAGGGTAGCTCCTGGAAGGTGTTACTGTTACACCCTTGTTTCTTTGGTGTAACGTCCCTTTGTGAGTGCCTGGAATTTGACATAAGACTGGAATTTGCCCAGAGGATTTTCCACAGACAGACTTCTCTTGAGATAAAATGCTGTCTGTTGCTGCATTTCCACCCAGTTTTAGCAGTTCGTTGATGCAGTGTTTCTTAAACTTTTTCATCTCAGGACCCCTTTACATAACTCTTAATGTAGACTGTATCAAAAACTAGAAACTGAAAATACTCATTTGTTTAAAAATAATGGAAACCTGTTACATGTTGAGATACATAACAATTTCATGAAAAGTAATTGTTCTCCAAAACAAAAAACAGAAGAGTAGCGTTATTTTAGTTTCACAGATCTCTTAGTAGAAGTCATCTGGACTCTCCTAGCTCCTTCTGCATTCAATCTCCTGTGACATAATTCCAATGTGAAGTATCGGTGTGGGGGGGCTTGCATTAACA
This sequence comes from Mesoplodon bidens, assembly GCF_964165515.1. Lineage (NCBI taxonomy): Eukaryota > Metazoa > Chordata > Mammalia > Artiodactyla > Ziphiidae > Mesoplodon > Mesoplodon bidens. The sequence goes on from NC_138171.1 coordinate 36,864,726, forward strand.
GTGATAAGCAGTTGGAAAAGAATGGCCCTGAAGAGTTGAGGTTAAGAAAGCTCTCCTAATTCAGGAATTGAATGATACCCCGGGTCAGGCACTAATGGTAGAGGTCCTCTTCCTCACCGCACTCTAGAACTTAAAAAATAACTGATAGTGGGAAGGAATTAAATAAAGGTGATGGGCAGGAGGGTAATTGTAAAGGAGTGAACGATCTACTTGGCTTCGGGCATCCACAGAGCAGGGTTCTGCATTCCTAGAACTTTGCAGGTGGAGTGGAGGGGATATCAAACGGGACTTAGTGGCAGGGAACCTTTCAGTGGAGCAAATAAGTTGCCTGGTGAAGCGAGTGCAGTTTCCCTCCACTCTATTTATATGTAACGACCGCATGCACTGGCCTCTGCGCTGGTGAGCGGAACCTGCCTGTTGACTCACGCTGGTTGATCTGAGTGGCTGAGAATGGCAGCTACCTCTTCCGTGCAGTTTCCAAAGCAAACTTGGAGAATCAAGCCGGGTAACACTGTTCTCTATTTCTAGGAGCTGACATTAAGTGGTCTCCAGCCTAGTCGACATTAAAATGTGGTGTACCAGCTTACTAATTTAATTGGCCTGCTAGTTTGAACTTTCCAGTTCTAGTATGGGTAAATGTGGTTGGATCTGAGTGGCCACAGACCCTACCTCTGATTAACCAGATACCTGTGGTCAGTGAGGAGAGTTGGGGCTAGAGTGGCTGGATCACACTGACAGGAGTCCTCAGTACCAGCTCATAGGATTTTTGGTATTTCATCTTCATAACTTAATCCTTACCTGGCTTTATATTTTTAAAGGGCTGTAAAGGAAAAAAAAAAAAGGGCGAAGAGGCAGTATGTTGTCCGTGAAACTTAAAATATTTACTGTCTGGACAGTAGTATGGTGACATCGGGTAATAGTAAGTCTCCCATGGTTGTTTCCCAGCCACCCATTTCCCTTCCTAGAGGTAACGAGCGACTGTCCTCTGTGCTTCATAACCTGCCTCAGTTTGAGATGGAAGGATTTTTGCTGCTTTTGAGCATTAAGTGACCCGTGGGTCATATAAGGTTTTGCCTTGTGGGGTTTTTTTTGTTTTTTGTTTTTTTGGCTGCACTGCGCAGCTTGCAGGATTTTGGTTCCCCCACCAAGGATTGAACCCAGGACTTTGGCAGTGAAAGCGAGGAGTCCTAACCACTGAATTCCCTGGCTTATGGTTTTTAAATGTGAATATTTGAAACCGGTGGTCCCAGGAATTGCCTCTTGCTTTAGATTTAACCCTGTTTAAAGGATAGCTAGGTGGTATCGGGGGCCTGGACCCCCCCAACCTTTTATATATTTTGAAAAATTTCAAACACAAAAGTTAAAAAGAATGGTACAGGGATAAACCAAATATCCATTGCTTTGTGACATTTTATATTTGTCTTGTGGAACCTTGAAAGTAATGACATTGCACTCCCTATGTTGATATTTCTCCTAAAAACAAGGACATTCTCTTATGAAGGCCACGCTGTCATCACACCTAAGGAAATCACAATAATTCTCTAATACCAGCCCATATTCAGATCTCTCCAAATTTTACCCAGAATGCTTTTTTTTTTTTTTAGTTTCTGCTTTATAACAAAGTGAATCAGTCATACATATACATCTGTTCCCACATCCCTTCCCTCCTGCGTCTCCCACCCTCCCCATCCCACCCCTCCAGCCAGAATGCCTTTTTTTTTAAAAAATAAATTTATTTATTTATTTTTTATTTTTGGCTGTGTTGTGTCTTTGTTGCTGTGCACGGGCTTTCTCTAGCTGCAGTGAGCAGGGGCTACTCTTCACTGTGGTGCGCCGGCTTCTCATTGTCGTGGCTTCTCCTGTTTTGAGGCTCGGGCTCTAGGTGCACAAGCTTCAGTAGTTAGGGCACGTGGGCTCAGTAGTTGTGGCCTGCGGGCTCTAGAGCGCAGGCTTAATAGTTGTGCTGCACAGGCTTAGTTGCTCCACGGCATGTGGGATCTTCCCGGACCAGGGCTTGAACCCGTGTCCCTTGCATTGGCAGGCAGATTCTTAACCACTGCGCCACCAGGGAAGCCCCAGAATGCCTTTGATAGCACTTTCTAACCCCCTCTCCTCTGATCCAATGAAATCGATTAATTGGATTTCATAATAGTTTTCTTTAGCCTCTACTCCTTCCACCTCTTTTTTATAACATTGACTTTTCCAGAGACCAGGCTACTTGGTGGTCTTAACACATTCTGGGTTTTGTCTGTTTGTTTCCTCCTATGTCATTTGATTTGTTTCTATTCCTGTTGGGGCACTTTTTTTGGTCTTGCATAAAGATTTTTCTTTGTCCCTCCATCCAGCCTTTTCATTGGTTCAGGTGGAACCGAATTTGAATTGAGTGGTGGCCGGCCCACGGCTCTTCCACCAGAATCAGGTGGCCTTAAGCAGCGGTCAGCACCAGGGCCTGTGACCTGAGCCCATGAGGACAAAGCTGCCTGCCTGTCACCCAGAGGAACCATCTTGTTTTCTGATTAGTCTTTTAGGTTAGGGTGTTTTGCCTCCTCAAAATCCTCTCCTGTTTCCCTTGGATGGGAAAAGAACTAGGTAGGTGCCCACTCAGCACGTGCTTTGACTCAGCAAGCCATCTCATACATGTGCTCACTTGACCTGGTGAGTCCTGGTGGTCTGCAGCTGTTTGCCCCTATGCCTGGCAGAGGTGGCAAAATAGTGCAGCCCACCACTCCGAGTTTTCAGGAAGCTGCAATCACGTCTGAGAGGCTGCCTTCATATTGGATCTACCTTGGGAGAATGAATCTAGACTTTTAACACAGTCTTGGTGTTAACTGGTTATTCCCACCACGATGGACAAGTTACCCTACTACTTACTGGCTCTCAGATAAGGGGCCAACACGAGACATCAAACCTTCCATCTCTTCATTCTCTTTGCCTCCTGAAGCCAGATTTTTAGGGCCGGGGTTTTGATGGTTGGTCAGTTCTTGAAAGCGACTGAAAGCTCATTTTGGATTCCCTTAGGTTTGTTATGAAAGCATTTTGCCTTCCAAAAGTCCTTGCCTCCCAGAATATGGAGGTGTTACATTATTACGGTTTATAAGTGGTTTTGCCTGCTCAGTTTGGAAACTGCTGAGTTTTCAAACACATTCCTTTTGGGGAATGTTGTGGTTCCTCAATGATGAGTACTAGGTTGGAGAGGGTAGTGGATGGACTAAGTGAAAAATATTCTCTTGACCAAAATTAGGCATTACATTCAAATACACAAGATAGATTTGGGAAGTAATGGCTGGGTAACCCGTATAAAGGAGGAGCAGCTTGTGGCTGACTGCAAGCATTTTGGGTGAGTTCCTTTCAATGTAATTTCCCTAAATGCTGTCCAGATCCCCAAGATCAAAGAGACACTTCATTACACTGCTGGGCAAAAGCAAAAGGAGCAATACTCCCCTAATATCCTAAATGTTAAGGATTTAAAATTTATTTAGCCCAGTGGTGACAGGGCCAAAACGAACCTAGATAACAAAAGAGCCTTCGTCCATTCCTCAGGGCTTCAGTACCCAAGAATGCACCAGCGACTGGTCTGACCGCCTCTGCCCCATTTACTTGGATTACCAAATGATTTGTAGGGCCCCGGAATTGGGAGGATTCAGCAGCCCTCCGGGCCCCGGCCCCCCGCCGCCCCGCAAGGGCCGGCTCCAGTGGCGCCGTCCTCTGCTGCCGCCCGCTGGGCGCCGCCCGGCTCTGCAGCAGGCCCGGGCCCCTGGGTGTCGGCTGGGTTCGGCTTCCTGCAAGCCTTCACGTTACCCGGGTTGGGCCCAGACCCTGGGACGGCAGTAGGGCCCTCGAGCTCGGCCCGCGCCCAGCTCCAACCCATACGGGAACTCCATCCTCGGCCTTCTCTCCGGTCACCTATCCGCAAACACCTGGGCCCCAGGTGCAGGATTTCGCTGTCTGCGTGTGCCCGGGACCTCAGTTCTGCGCGAGCACGCCTGCGCGTACCCGCACCTGCGATTCCGCGTGGGTGAGCCTCACCGCTCTGCGCGCCCGCCTGGCATGTGTTCGGCGCTGCCGCGTAGGCCAAGGAAATCTGACAACCCGGGATCGCTAAGGTTCCAGGCCAGGCCAAACACCCGGATGTGAGCATGGCGGGGATGAGGCCGCCTTCCAATCGCGGGCAGCGGCGAGAGCCAATCACAGCTAGCCTGCCCTGCTCCCCCAATGGCCGGCCTGTTGCTAGGGCTCTGCGCCGTAATCTGCCCGGCGGTGCCCCAGCCCACCTCCCACCGTGGGCTTTCATAACCCCACCACCCCCCCGACCCCATTCTCCCTCTTCCACTCTACTTGGTCTCCGCCCTCCGTGTGGGCCTTTGTCACCCGGAGTAACTTGGGGCCTGGGTTCTGTAGGGCGTTACAACGCCTTATAGGGCGTTAGCGACATCTGTGGGCCTTGTCCATTGCCGCGGTCGGTGGAAGGAGCTGGTGGTGTAGGAGGGCGGAGCTCAGGCTCCTGCGGGGCCCTTGACCGCGTACCTGCCCCTCAGATTCCCCGTCTGAACAACGACGCAGCCTCTAAAGTCCACTGCAGGTTCGTCATGCTTTCTTCCCTACGTATCGCTTTTTCTGGAGCCAGCCCCTGGAGGTCTACGTTATTCCCACATTGCAGAGGAAGCCGGGTCTCTCTACAGCTTGCCCGGCCCACAGAGCAGTTGGAGGGGCTCAAAGGGAGATGGCCACTGGGCTCTGTCAGGTTCCATCACCTCACACGCGGGCCCCAAGGTCCAGAGGGACACTGAGGCCAGCTCTTGCCCGTCTTTGGCACTCAAGGCCCTCCACGGCCAGGCCCCAGCCCTTCTCCAGCCTCGCCTGCCGCCTGCCCCCGGTGTCAGCCCATCTCCCGTCCCCGCTGAACGCCCTTCTTTCCCCCACACTCCCCGGATAGACGCTCCTAACTGGGAATTGAGTGGTGGCCGGCCGGAGCTCTCCCCCAGAATCAGATTTCAGAAATGATAGGGAGCGAAGACACCCCAGTCTCTGCCCTTCTCATCTCCCAACATAGAGCTGTGTAATCTGAGGCCGGGAGGGGAGATGGGTTGCCCAAGGCACAGTCAAACCTGGATTTAGGAATTGAAGACCAACTTCAGTGTGGCTACTGTTTAGGAAAGTGAGATTTCCGTTACTCAGCAACGTGTGTCATTTTCCAAATGAAGGGCTCAAAGTGGTATAAAGCTTAAGAGTTTAGGATTCGAATTCTCAACCCATCCTGTCCTAGTTGTGAGGCGTAACTTCTCAAGTTCCTTCGTCCTGCAGAGGTCAGTTTGCATATCTGTAAAATGAGAATATTACAGACTACCTCATAAAGATGCCTAGCATTGAGTGGATGCTTCGTGGGTGCCCCAGACACTGCTCCAAGGCTTCACTTATGGGAGCTTCTTTTTATCCTAGATGCGAGGCTGCCCAATTCATGAATAATTGACTAAAGCCAGCTAGAGCTTCAAATTTACTCAAATGAATTTTGTTTTTTAACACTCCTTTTCTTCTCGTTAATACTGAATGGTCACATCTACTCTAACTCCGTTTTCTTTTCTTTCTTTCTTTTTAAAAAATTTTTAAGTCTTTTTTTTTTCTGGCTGTGCTGTGTGGCATTCGGGCTCTTAGTTCCCCAACTAGGGATTGAGCCCGTGCCTCCTGCAGTGGGAGCACGGAGTCCTAACCACTGGACCGCCAGGGAATTCCCTAACAGTCTGTTCTTTTCTGTCTTTCTCAGAACTTTATATTCCTGATTATAAATTAAATCTCCATTATCAACTTCTCCATTGCTTCTCTCCATCCATCCTCACATCATTTAAAGTCATTAAGTGTCTTTAGGCTTGAAAGGAAATCTTCTCTACACTTATTTTCTAAAGCTCAAGTCCCATTTCCTTCCCTTTTGTAACAAAACTGAAAGAATGGTTACCATTTCCTCATATTTCCCTCAACCTTTTTTTTTGGCCACGCCCCACAGCGTGTGGAACCCTTGCCCTCTACAGTGGAAGCGTGCAGTCCTAACCCACTGGAGCACTAGGGAATTCCTCCCTCAACTTTGGGAAGGTCACTCTCTAATAAGGGTGATCTCCATATTATTATCTTAATAAGATCAAAGTTATCTTCCCATAATTAATTCCCATGAGTGTTTCTTTCTTACTCGAAAAATAAAGGCTTCACATGTCTTAATTCATACGATCAGCTTCATTTTGCAGAAGAAAAAACAGACTTAGTAACTTGCCCATGGCCCCACAGCTAGTAAATGCCCCAGTAGGGATTTGAACCCAGGCAGTTTGACCAGTGGCCACAAGCACAACTGTAATCCTCTGCTGCCTCTCAGTGGCATGAGGTTGCTGTGAGGATTTAATAAGCTAAGGAGTGATTGGCAGCTAGCAGGTGCCCAGTACACGCCAGTGTGATTAGTAACAGAACACCTGTGCAGCAAAGGTGCAGAGGGTGAGGCAGGTCTCCCTCACCCATTGGGCTCCAGGCCTTGGCTCCCAGACCCTGCAAAGGCAGACTGAGAAAGTGAGCTGGGTCCTCCATGAGGGAACTTCCAGGAGGCTTGAGGACATTCAGCGACTGAGGCCCAGAGCAGAGAATATGACCAAAGGTATGGTAGGTGCAGGGCTAGGGGGCGTCAGTGTTTTCCAAGACTTGGATTTTCTGCCCCCCTTTCTGCTCTGGGCCTGGCAGGACCCAGAACCTGGGCAGAGATTCCCGAAGTTTCTGGGGTGAGTGGTGTCAGGTATCTGGGTGTCTCTGGGAGAGCACCAGGGGGCACTCACTTATTGTCCTATCTGGGCCTTGGGGGAGAGGAGAGAGGATGCGGAGGCCCAGCAACAGGTTGTCCTACAGGGGGTGCCTCGGTACTTACCTTGGCCCTGCTCCATCCTCCTTACAGGTGGGGTAAGTCTTCCTTTCTGGAGTCGGTACAGTCTGAGGCCTGAGCTGGCAGGGCCTGCTGCCTGCTTGGTGGGGATTGGTTACTCCTCCAGAACCGTTCTTCCTCCCACCCAGAGCCTTGGGGCTCCATGACCCCTGCTGAGGGATTGGCCCGTGGGACCACTCTTAGGGTTCAAGGCTTTCAGGCTGGTAAGGCCTGGAGAAGGGGGTTTTGGGGATCATCAACAGGGCCACCAAGGGCATTGTGCGAGGATAGCTCAGCCACCAGGGCCCAGAGAGAGGTAGGGGAGGGGCTCCCAAGAGGGAGGGGGGCTTGGTGAAGTGAGAAGATGCAGTGATGGATTTGGGGGTTCAGAGAAGATGGGAGAACTCCCAGAAAGGAGGGGGTTTCAGTGTGGGAGAAGGGGCTTGGTGTTGGGAGGGGTGCAGCGATGTGAGGGAATGGGGCGAAGTAAGGGAGATGCAAGATCAGAGAGGGACAGGGAGACCCAGCAAGGAGGATGGGAGCTCAGAAGGGGCTGGGTGGGGGAGGGGCTGGGTGAGAAGAGGGGAGGGCTCAGGGACCGCTCTGGTCATCCATTCACCTAAATTCTCAATCCCCCTGTCCTGCCGCTATCCCATTGTCTCCCCAGCCTGAAAACAGCTATCCCTAAAGGACTTTTATTTTGGCTGCACTTTGGGACTTGTGGGATCTTAGTTCCCCGACCAGGGATCGAATCTGGGCCCCCAGCAGTGGCAGTGCGGAGTCTTAACCACCAGACCCCCGGGGAATTTGCTGTTTTTCTTTGTTTGTTTTGTTTTGTTTTTGGTAAGGGACTTTCGAAAGGACTTTCATGAACCCATCTTGATGAGGGGGGAATGACGTGGGAAGAAAAGGGTGGTCCAGACCTGCCCTGGGGTCAGAGCCAAGACTGAAGGCCTTCCTCATGCCAGGCCCTTGTTGGTCCTGCAGCAAATTGTCTTATACCCTTGGGCATCTCTGGGACTTTGGCTTTCCTATTATTTTTAGGAGACCCTGGGTAGCTGCCAGTCTTGGCGATTCCCCCTTGATCTCCGGTCTGCGTGGAGCTGACAACACTGACAGACAATCAAGGCAGGAGGGGCCTCAGGGGCCACCCAGGCCCCTCAGAATGGAAACTGAGCCCAGAGCGGGGCTGGACCCCAGGCCATGCCTCCAAAAGGGACAGAGCTGGCACAAACCTAGAGCTGGCCTTAGCCCAGTGCTTTTTGCTGAACACAGAGCTGCTCCTGCATCCCTATCTATTCTTTTATATATATATTTATTTATTTATTTATTTGTGGCTGCGTTGGGTCTTCATTGCTGCGTGCGAGCTTTCTCTAGTTGTGGCGAGCGGGGGCTACTCTTCCTCGCGGTGCACAGGCTTCTCATTGCGGTGGCTCTCTTTGTTGCGGAGCACGGGCTCTGGGCACGTGGGCTTCAGTAGTTGTGGCTCATGGGCTTAGTTGCTCCGCAGCATGTGGGATCTTCCTGGACCAGGGCTCGAACCCATGTCCCCTGCATTGACAGGCAGATTCTTAAGCACTGCGCCACCCGGGAAGTCCCAACCCCTATCTATTCTTTAAACCTTCCTGGCAGGCTCTGCCCTGTTCAGCCTGAGGTGGGGGTGAGAGTAGACTTCCTTCCACTGAGACAGCCCCTGGACCACCAGTGCTGCATCTTGACCCAACCATTGCCACTTAGGCTGGGCAGGGAGGTGTTCCAAGCTGGTAGGCTTGCAAGGCTGGAAGGAAGGGTAGGAGGGGGCTATTAAACTGCAGGGACCTCTCCTAGGGCAGGTCAGTTTTCCCCAGGGTCCCCGCATATTATCTTTCCCCCCTGGGCTGCAAGCTGGGAGCCCTGTCTGGGCACTTGACTTTCCCTTGCCCTCAGTCTGCCCTTGAGAAGAGATGGAAGTGGCCAACTGGCCAGTGAGGCTCTTCTGCCCTCCACGCTCCTACCCGAGACCATCCAGAGATTTTGTTATTGATCTGGAGCTGTCCCTTCTTAGCCAGGCCTGGGATTCCTGGTATTTTTCATGCTTCCAGCTTTCCCTGCACAACTAGCTGTCGGCAGAGCTGTCTCATAAGAGGCCCATTAGAATATGGTTCATCCTTAGGAGGCAGAGTTAGATGCATATGATGAAGTCAAAGTCACCTGGGCAGGTGGAGGAGAGAGGGGAGGACCCAGAGCCCTTGACTAAGAGGATCTTTGCCAGGGATGGAGTAATTCCCGCCCCCAGGCTCCTGTGCTCTTCAGGGCTGGAACACAGGGGCATGGTAGATGGACAGACAGTACACACTTTGGGGGGGGGGCACACATTCCCAGGGCCCACTTCCCTAGGAGAACAGCATGAGGGCAGGGCTTAGCCCCCATCTCATCAGGGTCTGAGCTGCAGGGCCCAGTGGCAGACTGGCTAAGACCAGCCCAGGCTCGCCCAGCTGTCCTCACCCATGCTGCATCCTCCTTCCCTGCTTTGGTCCTGAGCTGGAGCTCAGTCGCTGCTGTGCACGTCTGGACCCGGTGCCGAGTCCTGGATGCAGGGCTGTCCCAAACCCCCAGGTCCCACTGTGTGCACGTGGGGATTGGGAGTACTGTAGAGGTGCAGGGGGTCCGGGGTAAGGCCAGCAGATAGAACCCCCTCCAGGCTGATCTCTGCCCTGCCCTGGGCTCTGCCAGGGCACGTAGGGCTTGTGTGGCTGCCAGCCGGCCAGGGGTCTGGAGTCTCTAATGGTCAACCTCCTGGTCAACCCTGGGCGGGGGCTCCATTCCAACCCTACCCTCCTCTTCTTCCTTCGCTTGGTTGCCCCTTCCCCATCACAAAGGTGCTCTGGCCGTACCCTTTGGATCCAGCGCTGGGGTCCTCTGCAGCGATTCTCTGGGCGGCTTTTATTCCCCACCCCACCCCCTCCACAGAGCAGTCTCCCTGGCAAACCCTAGGTTGATTCAGTAGCAGGGAAGATGAGGGCAGCTGGAAACAATTCACTCCCCCAGCAGCCAAGGTCTGGTGGCTGCTTGACCTTAGCCAAGGTCTGGTGGCTGCTTGACCTTACAGAGACTGAAGTCTGCAAGCCCCAGGCAGGGAGCTCAGGACTTTAGAAGTCCCCTCCTTCCCCCACCCCCCAGCACCCCGACATCCGGGGTGTCACCCCACACTGCAGAGCCTGCTGCTGCCACATCTGGCGTGCGATCCCCCTCTCCCCCTCTCCCTGGCAGGACCCATGCCCACTACGTCTCAGCAGCACACTGCCCCTGCCTCACGGCTGCCCCTCCCAACCACTCTCTTCTAAGGTCTGGAACCTGGTTTCTAAAGCAGGGATGCTTAAACCCTTTGCTTAGCCTGCACTTAGCATGGCCTTCAGTGCCCTCCAAGATGGGGCCCCCGCACCTCCTTCACTTGCCCTGCCTGCTTGCAGCCCCTCCTCCAGCCTGACCACACCAGCCTTCCAGCCCTCGCCCATGCAACTCCCCTTTGCCCATCACACAAGGGTCACTTCTGGAAATCCCTCTTTCCCACTCCACTGAGACTCTGCAGGCTGTCCTGGGCCCTCTCTAATGGTAGAATGCTGCTCGTCACTGGGCTGTGTCCTCCGCTTGCCCCCTTGAGCTCAAGCAAGGACTTGGACCTACGGGCTGGGTGCTGGGGCCAGAGAAGGTGCCAACAGGGAGGGCAGATTTCATAACTGGGAGGGAGAGAGAAAAGGAGAGACCCAGGGATCGGCCTGGAACTGAGAGCGGCTTGTGCACCCCACGGATCCCTAGGGGAGTTGGAGCTGCTGAGAGGTGAGCAGCTGCCACAGGGATTTGAGGTCCTTGAGGGTGCCTTTGTCACTGGCCTGCAGCAGGGGACATTGCCTCTCAGGCACCCTTCAGCTGAGCAGAGGGGCCCAGATGCTAGCATTCACTGAACCAAGGCCAGTGTCTGAGTGTGCAGACCTGAATGTCATCAGAGGCATTTAGAGAGGGACCCACTGAAAATCAGGGAAAGGCTTGGCGAGGCCGGGGACAGCAGTAGGGCAGGGACTCACCAGGCCTCTCAATACCCAGAACTGGCCTCTCCCCGTGGAGACCCCCGGACCTGAGCCAGCCTGCCCCACCCACCACTCCGCCCAGAGGTGCTACCCAGATCCCACGTCTTCTGAGATGAGCTCTGGGCGTAGGGCCAGCCCAGCCCCAGGCTCCTCTCCTGCCTCTGCCCCGCCCCCCACTGTGTGGCCTGGGCTGCCTATAGGGCATCTGCCTCAGCTTCCTCACCTCCTACTTTGGTTTCCCACGGAGACTGCGGCCTGTTTCCTTTGCAGGGACTGAATTCTTCACTTCCTACCTCCCTCGTGCCCCAGCTGTGATCCCAGTGATGGCCTGAGCCCCCGGACCTATATTCCATTCCTATAGCACCGACAGCACCCAGGCGCTGACCCCTGCCTACCCCAGGCCATGGCCCTGGACTCTGGGCCTGAGACCTGGCAGCTCTCTCCGGGCCATTTTGCAGCCTCGCCCCCTCGAGTGGCCCTGGCCCCCAGGCTCAGCTGCATCCCTGTCCTCCTGAGGCCCCCGAGCCTGATGTGGCAGCACTTCCCGCTGTGGAGCCCCCCACCCCCACCCCCACCCCCACCCCCACCCCACCCCACCCCCACCCCCACCCGCCAGCCTGTGTCTGAGTTAATCTGACCTCCCGTGTCTGGGGCGACGCAGATGGCCCTCTGGCCCCCTCCAGGACAAGCTGGGTGAGCCTGGGCAAGTCTCTTCACTTCTTTGAGGCTCACTGCCCAGTTGCCAAGCAGCAGTAACCGCACCTCTTCTCGGGGCTAACGTGAGGATTACCTGGTCAAAGGCTTGGAAGTAGCTCTCCCACACGTCCAGGGCACCAGTGGAGGAGCTGGCGGCCCGGCAGCCTTGCAGTCGCTCTCTCCGACCAGATAGGGGCAGCCGGCCACCCAGGCATCCAGGAGACATCTGAGGCGGGGCGGAGGGGGGGCGGGGTTTGCGTCTCGGGGAAAGGGTGGAAGATTTAGGTGATCAGAGCTCAGGAAACCAGGTGGGAGGGTGGGTGGACTGAGCGGCATCCTGGCTGACAGGCCCGAACCTGTGCTGCCAGCTGGGCCAGCACTGTCCTTGTTCCAGGTGATTTCTTCCCTGTTGGCCTCCTTCCAGGTTTGGCAGGGCCCTCGAAGGCCGGGACCTCTTTTGGCTTTACGCCTGCTCCAGATCGTGGTGTCCCAACAGGGAGCCCGCACCAGGGAGGAGAAACTGAGAAGTTGGACAGCGGGAGAGGTGGTGTGTGGATGCCCCAGGCCCCTCCCTGCCGGTGCTGCTCCTCTCAGGGACCCTGACAAAGTAGGGCTATGCACACAGAAGCGTCTGGCCATAGCCCCCAGCTCTGGGACCTTGCTGGTGGAGAGAATGTGGGGTCTCAAAATCCCTCATCTACTTTCAGACTGGGCTCCAAAGCCCCCATCTACTTTCTCCCTCTCCTAGGTCGCCCCGAACCCTCCTCGGGCAGGGGAGAGGGTCGGGGGAGGACAAGGACAAAGGCCGAGGTAGGTGTGGGTGTTCCTGCCAGCGACAGTCAAGGCAGGCCCTCCTGCAGCCACTGCTTCCCCGGCAGGTCTTTGCCTCTCTTCCACCAAAACCTAGGCCACACCTGCCCTCGCTCTTTGCAGGGCACCCTCAGGCCTGAGGGCCCAGGCCCCCTGCTACCTGCACGGCCTGGCCTGGCGGGAAAGGTCCTTTGACGAGGCCAATCTCCCCTCAGAATGCCACCTGGGGTGGCCACACACACCCCATCTACCTGGTCCTGCCCCTCTTCGCCAGGATTAATGAAGTTATGAGGAGGGCAGAAAGGAACTCTGAGCTCCCAGGAAGCTCCCCTCCCCAGACCCTGCCCCGTCCCCCATCACCTGCCCCCTGCCCAGGTGTTTCTGAGTGCCTAAGCCTGGGCCAGGTGCATCTCCTGGTTTCCCCCGCTCCCACACCTGGCCCTGGGTTTGTTTTTTTTTTCATGAATGTATTTATTTATTTATTTTTGGCTGCATCGGGTCTTTGATGTGCGGGCTTTTCTCTAGTTGCGGCGAGCAGGTTCTACAGCGCAGGCTCAGTAGTTGTGGTGCACGAGCTTAGTTGCTCCGCAGCATGTGGGATCTTCCCAGACCAGAGCTCGAACCCGTGTCTCCTGAATTGGCAGGTGGATTCTTAACCACTGCGCCACCAGGGAAGCCCAGCCCTGGGGGTTTTAATTGCCGTAAACAATGACTGTTTCTCTCCTAATAAACAAGGGACTGGAGGGCAGGGCTGTGCCCTGTGATGGACACCACTGTACCCACAGGGCCCAGCGTGGGTCTTGGCACACTGCAGGCCCTCAGCGAAGGTGATGAGCGTGTGAACCACCAACAACCCCTATGTCTCCACAAACACACCAGGGTCCGAGGCAGTGGCAGGCAGTTGTTTCGAACTTTATTTGAGAAAAACAGAAGGTAAAGATATCAAAAGAGTACAGAGGTTTGGTGGGTGGGGACAGTCAGTGATGGCTACTGTGGGGTGGGCAACTAGGCTAGGGCCTTTACTTGTTTCCAGGCTGTTCAGACTTCCCAGCTTCTGGGCCCCCAAGCTGGGCGCGTGCCTCGAAGGTGACAGGGATGGTGATCTCTGCCGACTGGGTGGTTGGCTTGGGCAACGGGGCCTCCACGGTGAGCGTGCCCTCGGGGGACAGGGAGGAGGAGACCTGGGTGGGGTCCACACCGGGGGGCAGCCTGGACACGCAGAAAGGGAGGAGAAGCATTACACACCTGTGTGTCCCTGCGCCCTCCTCCCGTCCCCCCAGCTCTGGAGCCAGGACTCACGTGTATTTTCGAGTGAAGCACCGGGAAATGTAGCCGTGCTCGTCCTGTCGCTCTTCGTGCTTGCCTGAGGGAGAGGGGAGTGGAGGGGTGGGGGGAAGGAGGTCAGAGGAGGCAGGGAGGGGCGGCCTCTCCAGCTGGCGCACATCCAAACGCGTCCCACCTGGCGGCCAGGACTCGGGGCCGGCAAGACTGACTAAGGGATTTGTGTGCCCCAGGCTGTCCCGGGATCTCAGAAGCTTCTGGAAAGTTCGGTTCAGGGGCTTTGGGGGCGGTGAGGGGGACTGCAGCGCCGGGCACGCGCACACGCCCCCTCCGCGGACACGGGCTAGGGGCGGAGACGGCGCGGGGCGGGCGGCGACGCCCTCTTCATACCAACCGCAGGCCGGGGTGGGTAGGCGAGGGTGGGCGCGGGGAGACCTGGTCCCTTGTGGGTGGGGCTGGGGCCGTGCGGGGTCTCCGCTGGAAGGGGGCGTTTCTTCCCTTAGCGTAGGCTTTTTAGGGCTAAAAGATGCATTAGGAGCTACCAGCACCCCCCAACTCCAGAGAAGTGGATACAGGCCAGGGGCAGGGCAAGGAGGCCCACCTCGCTCCCCGGGCTCTGCCCCCGGGTCCTCGGCTAAGTTTTCACTTTCCAGCCGGCCCCCGCCCCGCATTTCAACCCAGGTCCCTGACCAGGGCTCCTCCCCAGGACCGACGAGAGGCCGGGGCCCGGCGCCCCAGTCCCCCGGCGGGGGGGCTCACCAGTGATCTCCACCACGCCGTCCTTGGTCTTGACCGTCAGCTCCTCGGGGGCGAAGTGGTTGACGTCCAAGGACACGCGCCAGCGGTCGGCAGTCTGCTGGATCTCCGAGAAGCCGCTGCTGAGCTGCCGGCTGAGCGCGCGGCTGTAGGCAGGACCCTCGATCGCGGCGGCGGACAGAGGGCGCACGTAGCCCGGCCATCCGCTGTGACTCAGCCACTGCGACCACTCCTCGGGCAGCCGGGGCAGCCCGAAGGCCTGGTCGAAGAGGCGGCTGTGGGCCGGGTACCAATCGCGGAAAGGGTCCCAGCTGGGGCCCCGCAGGAGCGAGAAGGGCACTCGGCGCTCGGCCATGCTGGCTGGTCTGGGCGCGTCCGGCTGAGGCTCGGAGTGGTGCGAGAAGTGTCGGGCGCCCGCCCCAGCAGCGCTTTTATGGGCCTCCAGCTGGGTATTTTTAGCAGGCGTGTTTCAGGTCGCTATTAATGGCAGTGACGGGCCGGAGCAGCCCCTCCCCCTGCATTCCCCCCACTGCATACCGGGGCGCGGGGCGGGGCGAGGAAGGCCCTACCCACATCTGGAACCTTCTCTTGCTTGGGAAAACAAATGACCGGAGCCCCGGTGCTGGTGCAGTGCCCACTGCCGGACGCTCGCAGGCCTGGGTGCTCAAGCGCTAGGCCGCGATCAGTGGACAGTCCAGGAGGATAAAGCCGAGAGAGAGGTCAGGCTGCTTGTCCCAGGCCACACAGCTAGGAATCGGCAGAGCCGGGATTTGGACCCCAGGGTGTCTGAAATAATGTCTTAAGAAGCAGCATGGTTAGGAGTGTGGGCTCGGGAGCCAGACCGCCTGGGTTCACATCCAGGTCCTGCCACTCACTGGATGAACTTGTGCAAATGAGAGTCTTTGTGCCTCAGTTTCCCCATCGGGAAAATGGGGATGATGATGATGATGATGATGAAAATGCTTCCGTCACTGGGTTGGTGTGAGGATTCAGCCACTTAATACAAGTAAACATTTTAGTCCAGGACCTGGTACATGATAATGAATTATTGTTATTATTAGCTCCTTGGAGTTGAAAGAGGGGGGAGGAAAGAGAGCGTGTATGTCTCCCTGTTGCAGAGGCGGTGACGTGTGTAGGTTTGGCCGTTTCCCCCTTGACTTCCCGGTGGGGCAGACCCAGATCACAAACCCTGAGGCCCCATGCTGAGGAGGGTCAGGAGAAAGGTTACTGTCAAAGCTCCCCATTATATCTATTTTTCTTGAGGAGCCCTGGACAGGGAACTTGAAATGCAGCAACCTTGAATCTCATCGGGGTTTTGCCACTGATTTTTTGTGTGATTTGGGCCAAGGCCCCTCCTTTTCCTCTTTGCAGATTATGATCTCAAAACCCCTTTTGTTTAATATTCCCACAGCACAAAGGGAGAGGGGGCTCCAGGTAGTACAGCTCCTTCAAACTTGCTTGAAGCCTGAGGCCTGCCCCATCTCCTATCTGACCACCTATGGGATCCATGCCCCTGCTCCCACCTCTGGGAGAAGATGCTGCCCCTAGGGTCGTGCCATAATCTTAACGTTCCCTCTCTCTCCTGCCTTCATTGGCATGACCCCAGTCCAGCCTTCCTTCTCCTGACTTCTGTCTTTTTATCCCTCCTTTTTAGATGGGGAAATTGAGGTTCAGAGAGATTAGGTGACTGGCCTACGGCCTCCTGTAAGACACTAGCAGAGTAAGGCTCTTGCCTCTCTAGTGCTCAGGGCTCTTACCCTCATGGGGCTCCCACCTTGGAGTCCCTTACTTCCTCTGCTTCCGAGACCCACCCCTCTCCTGGGGCTGGGCTGAGGCTGTACTCCTGCCCGTTCCAAGCAGGACTTTCACTGCCCCGCCCAGGACACCTGAGGGGCTGAAAGCCAGACTCCAGTCCACTCACCTCATTGAGCTGGGGTAGGGCTTCCCTGGTGGCGCAGTGGTTAAGAATCCACCTGCCAATGCAGG
Source organism: Mesoplodon bidens (assembly GCF_964165515.1). Lineage (NCBI taxonomy): Eukaryota > Metazoa > Chordata > Mammalia > Artiodactyla > Ziphiidae > Mesoplodon > Mesoplodon bidens. The sequence goes on from NC_138171.1 coordinate 36,881,205, forward strand.
GGACACGGGTTTGATCCCTGGTCCTGGAAGACCCCACGTGCCGTGGAACAACTAAGCCCGCGAGCCACAACCACTGAGCCTGCGAGCCACAGCTACTGAGCCTGCGTGCTGCAACTACTGAAGACCGCGTGCCTAGAGCCCGTGTTCTGCAGCAAGAGAAGCCGCCACAGCGAGAAGCCCGTGCACCGCAAGGAAGAGTAGCCTCCACTCACCGCAACTAGAGAAAGCCTGTGCACAGCAACAAAGACCCAACGCAGCCAAAAATTAATTAATTAGTTAATAAAAAAAAATGAGCTGGGGTAGCATCAAGTCTCGTGCCCTCTCTGAGCCTCAATTTCCTCTTCAAGAGAGCACTCCTCGATGTCTTTCTTTCTTATCCACCTGTTCCCCATCGGGAAAGAGCTGGGGTTGGGCCACAAATCTGAGGTCACCTCTGGAAAGGCCTCTAAGCACCTGGAGCTCTCATGGGCCAAGGAGAGGAGGCAGACAGGATGCCTGCCCTCTGCCCCGCCCCTCTTGCTGGATCACATCAGGAGCCCAGTCTCCATGGGGAGCTACTCGCTGCCCCCCAAGGGTCTCAGCTTCAGGAAGCCCCAGGCCTTCATGCCCTGGCAGTCCCAGCCCCACCTATCCCCAGCTCTTAAAGTCAGGGTGAGGTCAGGAGCCAGGGAGGGCCCTCCTCCGTCCCTGCCTGCCCACCTTGGCCCAGACTGGAGCCCAGGTGCCCCACCCTAGTGGGAGCTGTCAAATATAATCATGGGTGCCTTCAAGTGTGGCCCAGCCATGCTCTGGGTGGGGGCTGCCTGCCTGGCCGCCAGCACCTTGTAGACAGAAGCTACATTCAGAGCTCCCTTCATTTTGCCTGAAACCAAGGTGGGGAGGATCCATCCCTATTGCCCCGGCTCGGGGAAGTTGTGCAACCCAGGGCTCCACCCCCAGCACCCAGCCCATGGAGGTGGAGGCAGCAGAACTGAGAATTCACATCCATCTTTTTTTTTTTTTTTTTTTTTTTGATCACGCCTGGGGGGCTTGAGGGATCTTAGTTCCCCAACCAGGGATTGAACCCCGGGCCCTCTGCAGTGAAAGTGTTGCCAAATCTGGCTCCCTGGGCACCGATGCTGGATAAAAATATGGAGACAGAGAATTGGAAGATTAGAAATAGAGATGCTTTTTATTTTCTTTGCCAGGCAAAGGGAAGACACAGTAGGCTAATGCCTCAAGAACTGTGCCTCCTCCTTGGGGAATCGGAGATTTTATATGTGGGGCTCGGAGTCCGGGGTATATGATAAGGATCAAAAGTCGTGGAGGTCTTGCATTTCTTTTCTTCTGCAAATTCATGGCCAAAGTTGGCATCAGGTGGCTCAGCAACCGGGTCTGATGTCCCTGAAGTTATGGACCCGTGACCTTCTTTCTGAAATGAAGAGTGCTACAGGGGAGTGTAGGGGGAGAAGAAATGCCAGTTGCAAAGGGTAATTTGTATGGAGTCAGAGAGTAATCATCTTTGTGAAGGACAAGTCTAGCTACAAGTGTTTGTTAGTAGTAACAGCTAAAGAACAACCAAGATTGCTTACCTCTTTCAGGCCTGTTTATGTTGTTTCCCCAGCCTGTTCATTGTTTCCTTATTTTCCTGTTTATCAGAAAAGCCTCATTTCTATTTTTGCTACAACAAAAGTGTGGAGTCCTAACCACTGGACTGCCAGGGAATGCCCCACATCCATCTTCAATGGGTCACTTCTCAAGGGACTCTCAGATCAGAGCTGCCAATCATAAGGGAGGGGAACTGGGTAGCTCTGGGTGGTAGTAAGAGGGGGTAGGGGTGGAGGAGAAACTGGGTTTTGGAGTCAGACAAGGCTGGGCTTGAACCTGCTGATGTTCACTGGCCTGGTGACCTCTCTGAGCTGGCACGTCCCCATCTGCAAGACATAGCTAATAACACACCCATCTTTTTTTTTTTTTTTTTTAACACACCCATCTTGCAGGGCTGCGGTGAATCTATAACACGATAACTCCCGTGAAGTGCCTGGTGCTCAGAAGTGTTCATTGTTATTAAGGAAAGAGGGCCTTTAATTTTGGATATTGAGACTTAGATTAATGAGAATTACCTGGTTGTATGTGCTTTATAGCACGTTCAAGTATCTTATCAGAGTCCCATCCTGGAGATGAGAAAACTGAGAGTCACAACTGCCCCAAGGTCACAAAGCTGGTGAAGGATGGAGGGATTGGAACTCAGGCCTCCTGCCTCTCTATCCGGCAGGGGGGAGACTTCCCAGGCAGTCCAGGGAGGGCGGTGGGCTGTGGCTTGCAGGCCTAGGGTGAGGTGTGCAGCCCAGGGTTACCTGTGGGACAGGGAGGGTTGGGCCAGCCTCTCTGGGTTCACTTCCAGCCCTGACCAAGCACCCTTCCTCTAGGGTACTGAGCTCCCAGGGGTAGTTTTTCTGGGATTAAGAGGACAACTCCACCCACAGGGATTTCCCAGAAGCCAAGGGGGTGGGGAGCAGGGGAACACTGCAGGGATTCCTTAATCAGAGGGGCCCTTCCCCTATCCCTAGCCCCGGTGTCTGGGTTATGCTGCCGCAGCTCCAAGAACAGCCTCCCAGCTTCCTGGCCTGGCCCTGCGCCTGAGCACTTGGCCACACTAGCCACTCCCTTAGCAGGCTTTTGCCAACTCCAGCTGCCACAGCCCTTCCCTCCCTGGCCCAGCCTCAGAAAGTGCAAGAGTGTTCAGGCAGCTGCCCGAGCTCCCAGGAGAGGCCTGACAGCTGATGAAGCGCCAGCCCCTGGCACTGCTGGGAACTAAGAATGTGGGCAGCCGTAATTAGGGCGCATGGGGGTGGGGGTGGGGGCTCTGGGTCTTTCTGGAAGTGTCTAGACACTGCCCCTCCAGGAGTCCATTTCCCAAAACCCATCTCCTAGGCCTTTGGCTTCTGGCTGGCCTTGGGGTCACCTCGCCTCCATCACTGCTGAAGGGGTGCCAAGGAGGGGCCGGGCGGGAGGGCTGGGGATCCATCCTCCTACCCCTCCGGCCCTGCTGTCCAGTAGAAAGAATCTGTCTAGCTTGGAAGTCTGGGGATGTATATGTCTCTAACTCTGTGACCTTGGCCAACAGCCGGCCTCCGTGACTCATTTTCTTCATCTGTACGATGAGACCATCGGACTGGATGTTCTCGAAGGCTCCTTCCAGCGCTGGTGAATCAACAGTTCCTCCTCCACTCTCTACTCTCCCCCATCCCCCACGACCCCCCACCCCACCCCAGGGATGTGTATATGGTGAGTCGACGCAGAGGATGAGGGAGGGCGTGGAGATGGGGCATCCCCTGCGGTGGCCATGGAGGTGGGAGGCCCTGTGGCTGGAGCACCCTCCTGTGCTGGGTGTGCTGAGAGCCTTTCTCAGGTGGAGGGGGGCTTGGCAAAGGAAGGGTAGGCGCCTGGTGATAAGGCCCGTTTGCTGAATATGCCCTCGGCTGAGAGAGGCGGGGGTGGGAGGGTCGGGGGAGTAGGCCAGGGGGCTTCCAAGGGCACCTCAGAGAGGCAGGGGAGGCAGGTAGTCAGCTGGGACCCCCAAATTGGGCATGTGCATTTGTGACTTGCTACCCTGGGTCTGGGGCTGTAGGAAATGGATTAAGAAAAAAGGGTGGGGCTTCCCTGGTGGCGCTGTGGTTGAGAGTCTGCCTGCCGATGCAGGGGACACGGGTTACGTGCTCCGGCCCGCGAAGATCCCACATGCCGCGGAGCAGCTGGGTCCGTGAGCCACGGCCGCTGAGCCTGCGCGTCTGGAGCCTGTGCTCCGCAACGGGAGAGGTCACAGCAGTGAGAGGCCCGCGTACCACAAAAAAAAAAAAAAAAAAGAAAAAAGAAAGGAAAAAGAGCGAATTTGCCAGGACCCGGGAGAGCCTTGTCCAGCCTCCTGGCTGCTGTGTGTGCAGGGAGGGGAAGGATGGAGGGGTCCCTGAGGCCCCAAGTGCAGAGACAGAGGTGAGGAGAGGACGTCCTACACCCCAAATGCCACATCTTGCTAAGGTTCCCCCACCCTTGCCCCCGTCTCCCCCTCTTGTTACCCGACATAGAATTGGAATTTCCTGTTTTCCTGCCTGCCTTCCAGTGTTTTTCCCTTTTCCCAAGGTAAGAGCAGAAGAGTTCAGTCTGAACCCTCCGTCTGCGGGAGGGACAGGGGTCTGGTACCCTCCCTGTCCTAAGCGGAACGGGTGCCAAATAGCCAGGGAGGTGCTGAGGACAAGAGCTTCGGGCTTCCAGGCTGCCATGGATCCTCCTCCAGGGATCTCGCCTCTCTGTCCAGGCTTGTTTTGTATCCCTTCTGGCGCGCCGCCAACCAGCAGTTTTTTTCCCTCTCTCTCTGTCGCCCTCTAGGGTCTTCCTGCTGCCACCATGCCTTTGGTCTCCACCCTCCCCCACGGTTGCTGGAAACCCTCACGCCATAGTTGCCTCGTTCACTCCTTCACTCGTTCAACAAACATCTCAAGGGTGCCTGTTTGGGGAATGCAGAGATAAGAAGGCATGGCCTGGGCTCCAGAAGCTCACAGATTTAGGGAGAGAGAGACCCGCCAACAAATAACTGGATCAAGAGCTTGATACCCTAAAGGCAGGAACAGACCTAGGGCTGGAGGAATCCAGAGGCGGGAGTGGCCACTGCAGCTGGGGATCGGGAAGGCTCCTAGAAGTAGGAGGCAGCTGAGCTGGGCCTGGAACCACGAGCTCTCCGGAACCTGTGGAGGTGGAGAGGGCATGCCTTGGGGCCGAGGGGGGCCCGGGGAGGAGGGTCCACTGGAGTCAAGGACAGTGATGGGAGCGCAGGTTGGAGGGTGGCGGCAGGAGAGGATGGCAATTCCAGGTGGAGCCGTTCGCCATTCGGAAGGCCTTCCAAGTGCTACGAGCTGGTGGACATGGTCACGGGATCCTCATGGTGGGGAGTTCTGTTTCCTTAATTCAATACTGTGTCCTCAGAGCCAGGAACTGGGCATGGCACATAGTAGGTGTTGAGTAAGCATGTATGGAAAGAGGGAGGGAATGGTAAGATTTGAATTGTATATATGGTGGGATGGACTGGAGGGGGCCAGACCCAGGCAGGCCAGCTGGTGAGGAGGTGGGCCTAGGAGGTGTCGTGGTTAGAGGCCAGGAGTGGGGGTGGGGCAGAAAAGGAAGTGGCACTGCCTGGTCACCTGGTTGCAGCCTGGCTGTCGGGTGCAGATGAGGAAGGCGGTCCGGCTGGGCAGTGAGGGAATGGAAGGGGGGAAGGGGAAGGGGCAGCTTTGGGCTCGTGTGAGACAGGCTGAACTTTCATGCCCACCTTGGGGTATGTTTCATGCCCCCATCCCCTCCAAGAGGTGGCATCTCCAGAGCAGGGCCAAGTCTGCTTTCCCTATAGCCCCAACCCCTACCCAGCTGTTTTTTTTTTTTTTTGGCTGTGCCACATGGCATGCAGGATCTTAGTTCCCCGACCAAGGACTGAACCAGTGCCACCTGCATCGGAAGCGTGAAGTCTTAACCACTGGACCTCCAGGGAACTCCCAGCCTAAGGCCTAGTTTTGCTGAACCTGTGTAAAGCGTTAAAGAGATCACTGACACTTCTTTGACCAGCTTCCTCAGATCAGAAACAGAGCCACTGGCCAAAGGCCTCCTCAGGTGCCCCTTCCGGTCTGAGGGAATAGAAAGTAGAGAGGGGTCATGTGCTGACACAGCCCTAGCCTTCAGAACACGGCACCCCTGCTCTGCAGCCCAGACCAGACCAAGGACATCTGTGTCATGGCACGTGCAGCCCAGAGCCGTGACCATGTCCGCTGCCCTCTCAGCAGAGGTGGGCCAGGGTTCTTGACCTGTGGAGCCCTAAAGGATTGCAGAGTGCCTGTGAGGTCTGAAGTTGCCTGCAGATGGTGGGCGTGTGCACATTCTTCCGAGGAAAGGGTTCCCAACTTCCATCAGATTCCCAAAGAGCAGCTGATTCAAAGCAAGGTTAAAATCTATCACTAAAAGAAAAGGAGAAGGAAGATGAGGAGGAGGAAGAGGAGAGTGTATGCATTTGTTTAGGTATCTATAAAAGAAAGAAATTCAGGGCTTCCAGGGCTTCCCCGGTGGCACAGTGGTTGGGAGTCCGCCTGCCGATGCAGGGGACGTGGGTTCGTGCCCCGGTCCGGGAAGATCCCACATGCCGCGGAGCAGCTGGGCCCGTGAGCCATGGCCGCTGAGCCTGCACGTCCAGAGCCTGTGCTCCGCAACGGGAGAGGCCACAACAGTGAGGGGACCGCGTACCGCAAAAAAAAAAAAAAAGGAAAGAAATACAGTGTGAGTAGCTATTAAAAAGCAAAAACCCACACCAAGCTCTCCCTTTCCAATCCCCATCCTAGCACCCATCCGGGGCTGGACACACGGTGTTTTCTTTTAAGTGGCCACTTATGACTCGCTCTATGGCAGGCCCTGTGCCGAGCACTCTCAGGACAACATCCCCTTTCAGCTTCCTCACAGCCCGGCGTGGAGCCTGGATTCACAGCCAGTGTTGCTCTGCGCTGTGTTCCAGCGGTTCTGAACACTCCACCGCTGTGGAGGGTCCTGCACATGGGCCTGTCCTATCCCCTGTTCACTGCTGAAGCAATGCCGGGTGTCTGGGCGTTGGGCGGAATGGGGTTATTCAAAGCCCACACGGCATCCCGGCTAGGAAGAAGGCCTTTCTGGGTCCCTGTTTTCTCCCCACCAAGCTGCAGGCTCCACAGACTCACGCGTGGAGACACGAGGTGGACGTGCTGGGTCCTGGTCCCTTGGTGCCAGCTCTTCTCCTGATCCTGAGAAGTCTGAGTCCCTCTCATTTCTCAGACGCAAGGACCCCAGGACCCTCTGCCTTCCCCACACTCCCCAGGTACCCAAATCCACAGAGGCCTGGTCTCACCACCTGCCATCCGGGCACCAAGTGTTTTATTAGAGTCCAATTTTTGTCCGCACCGTGGAGAAGGAGGAGGAAACAAAGAGGGGGAACCCGGACCAGACCCCAGACCCCTCCCCCCACCGGAGCCCAGGGCATCTGCCCTGTTGGGCCAAGGAAGACTTCGTGAGATCCCTGAGGGCCCCAGGAGGAGGGGGCTGGGAGCAGCAGTAGAGGGCTGGGGGCCACTGCTTCCCCATCCATGCCCCAGGCCAAGGCCCTCAGTCTAGATTGTACCCTTTCTTTGAAGGGGTGTAGCGCCCCTCTCTGGAAGAGGAGGAGGAAGTGCTCCCTTTGGCTCCCTGCTCCCTTGGGCAGCCCCAAAGGGCACGTGACCCTAGGCCTGCTGCCATCCGGCCCAGGTCCCAGCCACTGGGCGCACCGGGGCTCCCCGAGGCCGCTCAGCCAGCCGACTGCATTGCTCTTCCCCTCACAGGCTCCTCCTCCGTCTACCCCTTCTCCCTTCCACCTCCTGACCCGAACCCCTTTTGATCTCAGGGTCAGATGCAGCTGTGGTCTGTATATCCCACCTCTCGTCATGCAGAAGGCCTGGCTGGCGTGGCCTTGGCCCAGGGCATGGGGCGAGGGCTGGAGGGGAGAGCCTGGCCTGGAGAGGTGCGACCAAGGGTGAGCTCCCTGGCCCCTCAGGCTGGGGCTTAGGGGCCCACCCAGTCTGGGCACTCCTGGGCCAGGGGAGGGGTCTGGGGAGGCTTTGGGGCCAGCCTCCAGCCCTCAGCCAGGGTCCTCCTACAGCCGGCTCGAAGGAAGTGGTTCCTCAGCCTGGATGGTGGTGCACCAAGGGTTAGGCCATTCTTCCTCCTGTCTAACTTAGCTCCGGCTTGCTGTCCCATCTCCGTGTCCGCCCAGTGGTAGAGAGGAGCTGAGGGTCCTATGGAGTGGCAGGGGAGGCTCCCAGGTCTGGCACCGTCAAAGGTGTCCCTGGGTCCACTGAGCTGAGGTCCCCAGGCTGGTGAGCTGGCATCAAGCAGGAAGCGGGGCAGGGTGATCCCTGTGTTCGAAACGGCTCTTTGTTCCCTGGCCATGGTGGGCGAGCAGGAGGTGAGGGCGGGGGCCCTCTAGAAGCAGCAGAATCCAGATCCTCTTTGTCTTCAGGGCCCCCGCCCTCAAGGTCTTCCCTGGACCCGAGACCTCTTTGTAGCAGTGGGGTGCAGGGCCCCTGCGGCTCCTGGGTCCTGACCCCTCGACTCTCCCTGTGCCAGGGGGCACGAAACTGGGCCTGCTGGGCTCAGAAGCCCCCACTCTCTGAGCTGCTTCGGCTGTGGTAGCTGGGACTGGGGGTCCGGGAAGGGCTGCGAGTGCGGCTGCGGGTCCGACTGCGGCTGCTGTAGCTTCCATGGCTGTGGCCCGGGCTGGGGCTCCGGCTTGAGTAGTCGCTGCTCAGGCAGCTGGAGGAGGACGAGGGGCTGGGCCGGTAGTAGGGGATGGGACGCTTTCGGGCACTGCCGGGAGGGAAGAGCTGATTACAGGCCAGCCAAGGCCCTGAGCTGTGCCAGTCCTGGGCCCTCACTCAGGCCCTGAGCCCCTCCCCAGCAGTGGCCAGGGCTTCCCTGCCTCAGTTTCCCCTGAGCCTTGACCTTGGAATTCTCCCCACCTCCACCCCTGCTCCAGCAAGACTGGACATGCAGTGGTCCAATTTCATGTTGATCACTTTGTTTTACCTCACTTGTCTGCAGGGAAAGGGGACCAAGTCTCTGCTTGACCGGAGTAGGTGCTCAATAAAAATTTGTTGAATAAATGCAATTTTTAAGTGTAGACAACTCACATCAGCCAAGCTAAGCAGTGGCTTCTGTGCATAGGAGGGTTTGTGAATATGGCCCATTCCTGCTTCTTTGTTCGCCACAGGATGGAGGATATTGGTTCTCAGGTCACTCAGAGGGAACAAAAGGAGCCCCCTGGCCACTGCTGCCCATGCCCAAGGCCCTGGCCCAGGCCTGCCGGCCCCCACTCCTCACTCAGCTACCTCCCGCTGGCCCGGAGTTAGTTTGAAGCCAGGAGACTGTGACCCAGAGAAAAGAAAACAGAGTTAAGGGGGCGACAATGCCCCATTGCGTGGGGTTAATTCTGAGGAAGAAAACAGGTGTATGTTAGTGGGAGGAGGAGGCAGCCTGGGAGGGGCTGAAGGGGGTGCCAGGTGGAAGGTGTGGAGGCTGTCTTAGGACCCCCTGCTTATGGGGGTATCTGGAGGGGGTTGTCCCAAGCCTGGCAGCTTGGCCTCTAGCTCTGATGTGAGAACTGAGGCCCGGAGAGGCACACTGATCTCCCATGGCTGCCCAGCAAGGCCAGGGCAGAGCTGGGCTCAGAATTTTGCCTGTGGCCCTCTACCCCATGTCGGGGATCTAAGGCCGCAGGATGATTTCCACAAATGCAGACCATCATCTCACCTGGAGACCCAGGCCCAGACCCTCCAGTCCCGGCAGACTGTGTGGGCAAAGTGGGAGGGACCGGTTCCCCTCACAGCTGCCCCAGAGACCAGACTGCCGGTGCCCCCTCCTCCAAATTCCCCAGGGGACTGGGAAGTGAGCAGAGAGCTTAGTGAGAAAAGGAGAGGCAGACAGACAGCCGAACAGAGCCAGTCAGCTCACATGGGCATCTCCCCTGCAGCCTGTGGAGAGGGGGTCCACCCGGCCCCCAGGCTGGCCACAGGCCACTCAGCAGGCTGGACCTTGAGATGAAGGAGAAAAGGACACATCATTGCCAGGAGATGAATGTGGGGAGGGAAGGAGGAGGGAGGGGCTCCAAGAGGGATGGCTGGAATCTTCCAGAGCTGAACTCCTTGCCTGCTGCTGTACCCAGACCCCAGAATGGGCCCCTCCCCTCCATGGCCCTCAGGACGCTTCCCTTCTGGAGGCTCCCCTCCTGGCAGTGAGCCTGCACCTCTGCCTGTCGGGTCCCAACCCCTCCCCAGCACCTCAGTCCTAGCCTGAGCGCCCTCTTCCCTCTCCCAACCCTCACCTTCTCTCCTTCGGCGCCCTCCCCTCCCCGCACCAGGTGCGGTTGGTCGAGGACCCCCAAGGTCCCCGCGGCCCGGCCCCGACCCCTCCGTACCTGGTGATGCGCCGCGGCTCCATGAAGCTGGGCGAGTCCCGGCGCCGCTTGCGGATGGGCGAGTAGCTGCGGGAGCGGCGCCGGGCGCGGGCGGCCTCGACCTCGGCGTGCCTCGCGCGGCCCTCGCCGTCCTTGTCCCTGCGGGGCCCGGCCCGAGATGAGCGACGCGGCCCGGCAGCCCCGGCCGGCCCCGCCGCCACCCCTGGGCCCGCACTTACCGGCCCACGGTTTTCTTGGGCGACGGCGAGCGGCTGGGGCTGCGGGCCCTCTTCTCCGTGGAGCGCGAGCGGGATTTGGAGGGCGAGCGGCTGGAGCTCCACGAGCGGGGGCGCGGGCCCGGGCTGCGCGACGAGCTCTTCCCCTCCGGGCCGCCGTGCCTGCCGTGCGCGCCCGGGGACGGGGAGGTGCTGGCGGGCCGGGCGCGCGGGGGCCGCTCCTTGGCCCTGGAGGAGGGACACGGCGACAGGTGGGGCTCAGCTGGGAGACAGTGGGCCCCGGGCAGGGGAGGTGAGGGCGGAGGGGGGCCCGGTGACAGGGAAGGTGGCTCACTTAGGGAGAGAGTGAGTGGGCGCCCTGGGGGGGAAAGGACTCAGGAGGGGAAGGGGTTCTATGGGGTTAGTGCGGACGAGGAGGTTGCTGTGTTGGGGGTCGGGGAGAGGTTCCCGGAGGAAGGAAGGGGGCTCTGGTGGGGGGAGAGGAATCAGTGAGGAAGAAGCTGTTCCGTGCTGTCGAGGGAGAGTGACCATGGGGGTGGGGGGCGATTACTGGAGGAGGGTGCTCTGTTGTGGGAGGAGGATCTGGATCTTAGCGCGGGGGCGGGTGGACAGGTCCGCTGCGGGGAGAGGGGTCAGTGGTGGGGCGCTCAGTGCGCCGGGACGGGGTATGACCGGGGAGGGGAGAGTGCTCGGTAGGGCGAGGGGGCGGGGAGGGGAGCCCGGTGCGGGTCCCAGGGGCCGAGCCCGCTCACCGTTTCCCGTGCCCGCCGTGACCTCGCTCGGAGCCGGGCTCGGGCCCGGGGCCGGGGGCTCCGCCGCCCGAGTCGCTACTGGAGCGGGCCCTGCTGAGCGAGCGCGACGAGCCCCGGGGCGGCGTGGGACGGGCGCGTCGGCGGCCCCTGTGGCGGGGCGCGGACGCCGAGGACCGCGAGCGCCGCCGCCTCCGCCTCCGCCTCCGCCGCCGCCTCCGCCGCCGCCTGGCCGCCCCGCTGGCCGCGCGGCCTCCTTTGCCCTGCGACGACGGCACCGAGCGCGGGCTCGGGCTCTCCTTCCCCCGCGCGGGCGGCGTGGCTACGCCGGCCTCCGCCTGGTCGCGGGCCCTGGGCGAGGGCGAGCTGGGCTTCTGACGGGGAGAGAGGCAGAGAGGGCACGTAGGGGGTGGAGAGGGGACGGAGAGGGCGACAGAGGCGGGCAGAGACGGAGAGACAGAGGAGATGGAGAATCCAGAGGGGGAGAGGCAGAGGCAGAGCCGAGAGGAAAGAGACGGGGAGAGGTTAGAGAAGCAGAGAGACAGAGAGGAGACAGAGAGAGAGGACAGATCCAGAGAAGGAGCGAGAGGCCGAGGGGGAGAGAGCGGGCGGGCGGGGTAGGGGGAGAGAAGGAGAGGGGGCTTTCACCGGGCCCAGGCCGGGGGCTGCCAGTCCCGGAACATCGCACACACGGTTCCCCGCGCCTGCCCTGCCTCTGCCTCTCCTGAGTGTCCACCTTCTGGCCTCAACAGTGCAGCTCATGCAAGGTTCTCGGCATGCAAAACACAAGAGGGACGGAGCGGTGGGGGGTGGGGGGTGGGCTGTCAGGGAGGGGGAATCCAGGACGGGCACGGGGGCTGGCATTGCCCCCCCCTCGACGGGACGGAGGATCCCGGCAGAGAGAAGAGAGAGGGCGGGCACCGGGAGGCCGGGCCAGGGCCAGCCCACCAGGCCAGGCCGCCCAGCGCTTGGGGGTGGGTGAGGGGATGGAGGGGGCACACGGCACACAGATGGGGGTGGGGGCGAGGCGGGACAACTGAACTCAAAACTGAACCGAAGAAAGGGAGGAAAAACGAAATAAAAAACAAAATCCACAAATGTCATTAGATACCGAAATCAAAAACAATGTCTGAACTCCTGGGGAACTGACATTTTTCTGTTAACATTTTTTCTTTCTTTGTTTTCCGGCCCTGCAGAGATCTGTGGAGCTGTCAGTAGCACCCGACTGTCTTTCTGTTTCTCTCTTTTCTTTTTCTTTTTCTTTTTTTTTTTTAAGTTCTGATTTTTTAAGTCCCTCTTGGTTAACGTCCACTTACCAATAAAGTGGCACTTCCTCCTTTAGTAGGTAAGATGTGTAAGAGAAGGGAAAAGCGTGGTAGCGTAAGTTCATCATTAGATTCACAAAAATGCAAGAGAGATAGAGAGAGAGAGAGAAAAACGCAACCACCCCATTCTAGGCCAAGAGGAGGCCATGCCACCTCTGGAGGAAGGATTAGCAGTGCCCGGCTCCTCGGGCCTGAGCAGGCACCTCTTGGGTGACCACTGGATAGAGATGTCGAATGTTTTTCCAAAAGTGGAGTCAGGACACAAGCATCGGGCTACAGAAAACCAGAAAGGGCACCTGGTACCTTCAAAAGGGCCCTGGCCGGGAAGCAGGGGTCTGAGAGCCTGCCACAATCTCACTGAGTGACCCTGGCCAAGTCACTTCCCTAGTCTGGGCCTTAGTTTCCCCATCCACAAAATGAGACGGTCAGGCTTTGCTTCTAGATGTCCCTTCCAGAGCAAATATTCCAGGATTCCCTGACCACCCTCTCCATCCCCCACCCTCCACAGAACTGACCCTTCCTCCTGTCCTTAGGCGTCCATCCAGTAACAGTTGATTGCACTTGTCTGTCTGTAACTCTGTCCCCCATCCCTCCCCACCCCCCAATCACCAGCACCAACTTGACTTTGAGCACCTCCAGGGCCAATGTGCTGTTGGATTCAGCTTTGTAGCCTCAGTTTTTATCACAGAACTTGGCACCTAGTAGGGCCTCAGTGCGGTTTGCTGAGGAAGAAATGCCCTTGCAAGGGCCAGGGCCAAACCAGGGAGTCCTAGGAAAGGGGCAGGGTCGGGGTCAAGCTCTTTTGGCAGCCTTTTTGGAGTAGAGAGCAAAACCAGCTGCCATGCCTCAGGGCACCTTGTTGCCAGGGACTGGAAGGAGCGTGGCTTCCTTGGCATGGCCCTGGGTGCTTCCTGGAGAGGGTGGGGGTGCGGCGTTAAGACCTCTCTGTGCTAAGCCTGAATCCCTAGATGAAGAAGTCAGTTCCCTCTGGGGCAGGGCACAGCTAGCTCACGATTGGTGGCTGCAGCAGCCAATGAACACCAGCCATAGCAGGGAGAGCAGCTGTCCAGAGCCAAATGGGCCATGAAGACCTGGGAGAGCCTTCTGTTTAGGGCAGGGGCAGACATAGGCAGGCAGAATGGATATCACTGGGTACCGAGGTGCCCCTTGAGCACTCTGACCTTCCTGATCACCAGCTCACCTCTGCTAGGAGAGACGGATGCTGGGCTGTTCCGCCACGGCCCCTCTGAAATGGCAATCCATTCTCAGTAGACCAGGAGACACTTGTCTTCCCTAACACATAACCCCTTCCACCCCAGCAGGTGGCCAGTGCCTCACAGCGCCCAAGCCCCCAGAACTAGGTTCTGTCATCCAGCAGCCTTTTCCCTCCAGAGGAGGCAAATGAGAAAGAAGTCTCCAGGATCCTAAGCACTGAGACCCAAGCCCCTGGGCCAGACTCCCTGTGCTGAGCCAGATGCTTCCTGCCTAGCATGTCTTGAAGTCCAAGCTCTTCCCCACTTCCCTCTCACCTCCTTCAAGCCAAATGGCTGTTAGAGCCCCAGATGATAGTAATTGGCAAAGTGGAACACGCTGGGATTAGCTCTGATGTGAGTTTGCCGTGAAACCTTAAGGAAGTGACCAACTCTGGGAGCCTCAGTTTCCCCATTGGTAAAGTGGGGGATAGCTGGGTCTCTGCTAGGTGGGCCTGTATAGGGGCTGAGAGGTTCTTTTCAGAGGACAACTCTTACTCATGGTCCCCCTACAGATGAGTAGGGTCAGAGCAGAGCAGGAAGGCCTGGGGCCCCATGGGTATCTCCCAAGTGCCAGGATGGAGGAGGATGGGAGGAAGGCTAGGTTGGGTAGGGTGACAGATAGCACCTCCCTGGGGAGACTTCTAGAGCCAATCTCAGCCTTACCCACCCATCCCTCCAGAAGCCCTGGAGAAAGAGTCACCGTGATCCTGCCAGCAGGTGAGGCTCTTCCCCAGCTTGGGTCTCATTCTTCCCAGGAATTGAGGGAGATCCAAGTCCAGACACCACGGAACTTCATGGACGGACAGGACTGTGGTGGCCAGGGACCTCCAAACATCCCCAGAAGCCTGTTCTTTGTGACTATTGTCCCTCTTGCCTCTTTCCCCTGGCTAATGCCTATCACCCCCCTACTCTAGCAAGAGGTCACCACCTCCAGGAAGCCTCTCCTGATCCTCACCCTGAGTCGGGTGCTCTCCTCTATGATCCCACAGACCCTGGTTCCTTCCCTTAGTATGGACTCTGCTAGGCTGTGCCAGGGCTGGGGCTACCGTGGCCAGCAGGAGCTCCCCATCCACGGTTCAGCTCTTCCCTCTCATCGTTCTGAGTGATCTTCATCAGTCCTCCAGCCTGACAGGCGGGGGCTGTGAACCCAGGCCTGCCTGCCTCTCCCCTGGCATGGACACCAAGATGGGGCCTGGTATGGAGGAGTGCCAGCATGTGCTGGCCTAGTGTGTGCATGTATGAATGAATGAGTGAGTGAGTGAATGAAGGACCTCGCATGCCTCTGAGCCCTGCTCCCAGGAGCCCCTCTGCTCTTTAGTACCACCTGCTACCTGACATCTTTTGCTTACATAAGACATTTTTGAGGGGAAAGATAAGAGAAGCAAGGGACAGGGTGCTTGTCCAATCCTGGTATCCTTAAGGACAAGAACAAGTGAGCATCTGGAACAGCCACTCCCTCTAACTCAGCATCTGAAAATCCTATTTTGGGGGCCCTGGTCACATCAGGTACTCCTTGAAGGCGAGGCCTCCACTCCCGCATCAGGCTGGGACGGAGTCTCCTCCGTCAGACCAGCGGCACTTTCTCCCTCCCTGAACAATTTCCTCGTCTGCCCTCCAGCACCACCCAGGGATGAGGGATGCTCTGGTGGGTGAGTGCCCCAGGACCTGCCCCTGGGACCAACATGGGGGGAGGAGAGGAGGAAGAGCCAGGCTTTCTCTTTTCAAAGCTGAGGATGGAGGCCCACTGAGGCCTCACAAGGGTTGGGGTGTCAAACTTCTGCAGCGGCTCCCAGGTGGGGCAGGGAACAGTTTAAAGGGCAAGGACGGGGAGATGGGGCCCCTGAGGACCTACTCCTAATGTGTATCCTCAGTGTGGCTGCATGAGCACTGGGCTGGGAGTCACAAGTCTCAGGATCCAGGCCTGGTTCTCCATCAATATCTTGAGGGACCCTGGCCCCTACTGACTGTCCCTTCTGGATCATCTGCACTGAGGGACCACATTTAGCCCACATTTGGAAGATGGAAGGATGCTGGGGGACTGAGGGAGCCCCTGACTGGGTTGGGTTGTGGTCCAGGCAGGGGGGTGGGAGAGCTGAGCATCCCCTCCATCTCTCAAGTTGCCCCCACAGAGACTTTGCTAAGTAGGTCATCTACATCCGGTACCTGTTCCTGGCCAGCTCACATCACCCCTGAAGTTCAACTACCATTACGCCCAAAAGATGGAGCGGTGAGGTTCAGTCCAGGTACCAGCTGCTGCACCTGCCACCAGAGCAGGACCATGGGAGCCCAGCAGGCCCTGGAAGGTGGGACAGAACTCTTTCGTCAGGCCTGACCTCAGCCAGAACTTCTTCCAAGATCTGGAGGCCAAGAGGCCCAGCATAGGCCCTTCCACCATCGCTTATTGCCCAAGGTGGCCCCGGGGACTGGCAGGCGTGAGGGTGAGGGGCTTAGCGGCTACTCCAGACAATAGAAATCAAACTGGCTTCACCGCAGCATACAGCTCAGGAAGGGAACACAAACTCGGAATGCTAAACCACACAGAAATGCATTCGGACAACAAAATGAGAACGAGAGGGCGTGAGGGAGGCTTGGGGGATGGGGGCGCGGATGGAGAGGAAGAAGAAGGAGAAGGGGAAGGTGGAAAAGGGGGGAAGAATGAACCAGAAAAGTTGTCAGGAAAAGTCAAGAAAACTAAACGACAAACCAGGAAACACAGCTTTGTAGCTCATTTGGAGAAAATGCAAGTTACAAATGAGTAGTCGTTAAAATAAAGAAAGAAAAAGGGAGGGGGAGAAAACCAACCAGAGCGAGATTGAGAGATTGAGAGAGAAAGAAAATCACATTCAAACCAAGCAGAGTGGCGGGGCTTATCTGGAGATGGGAGCGGCGCACAGCGGAGCCGGGATACCTACCTTCTCAGTGGTCAGGGACGGGAATGCAATAATAAAAAAGAAAAGAAGGTCTCCGCATAGGGAATGCAGAATCGGGGTAAGACAGTGTCTCTAAGCTGCGCTCCCCCTCTGAATCAGCACAGGGCAGCCATGCGGCTTTCGGTCTAGTCCCCGGGATGGGAGGGGGCTCCTGCCCAGCCATTTCTGTTTGCTTCTTTTTTTTTTTTTTAAACCCACAGGCTCCAAGAGCCAACCTTTCCTTAACCTTCAAACAACAGAAAACCTCCAGAGGGCATGCAGGAAGCAGCTGATGGAAACAGAACCACAGCATGGGTGAAGGAGGGGCTGGCAGCAGGGGGCGAGAGGCCCAAGTCAGGGGAGAGAGATGGCCAGGAAGAGACAGAGAGACACGGGGAGAGAGACAGACAGACAACAGAGAAACAAAGAAACAGAGGCAGAAGGAAACAAAGAGAGAGGCAGGAAGACAGAGGGGAAGGTGGACCCAGACAGAAGAGAGAAAAGCTGTTTAAACAAGGGCTATCAGACTGGACAGATGGGGTGAAAGGGAATCATGCATTTAAAAGGGAAGGCAACCACAGATTGAATTTGGAGGATTGGCTCAGCCTCAAGTCAACTTCCCTTTCCCCCTGGCTTCAGCATCATTTTAGCAAAATTTATCCCTCCCGTCTTCTGGCTTCATCCTGGAAGAAATGCCAAGATGTCCCTTCCTATCCTGACTGCCCCACCACAGCCGTGGTCACTGCTCTTTCCTGGGGGTCGGGAGCGGGGAGGCTGGGATGAGGCAGGTCAGGGAGAGTCACGGGCACCTCTTCTTGGGGTCATTCTAGGCTCCCCATTAAGTGATGAGATTTGAGCCCAAGGCAGCCGCCAGAGAGAGCCCGGGGGGCCTTGCTCGGGAACCTCCTCTGCCATCCTCACCAAACAATGAGGCTTCCTCCAACACTTCATTCAGATGCTACGGGCAGGTGCAGCCAAGCAGGTGCAAACCCTGCACAGCCTTTCTGGCCTACGTGCTGGGAGGGCGAAGCTAGCACCAGTCTGTGTTCTTGGGGTGGGGGGGGGAGGCAGGTGAGACGGGATGGAAGGACTTGTCCTGTGAGGTCATCTTACTCTTCCGTCCCACGTTGTGTGACTTTGAGCCACTCCCTTTCTTCTCTGTGCCTCACTATTTATTTCCCTACACGTGTGTGAACTGTGAGGGCGCAGGGCTCCCTGGGTCTCTGAGGCAGCAATCGTGTAGAATCGGGAGAGTTGGGATCGTGCCCTTGACATCTGGCAGGGTCCTCAGGGGGAACCTAGGAGCTGAGACAATCAGCAGCCACCTCCCACGTCCTCCTCCCCTCGCTCAGGGCTCCTGGAGTGTGTTTTCTATTGACAACTCCTTCACATCTTGGGATCTACCTCTAAAAAGCTGTGTGACCTTGAGCTTGTCACTTGACCTCTCTGAGCCACAGACAGCAGTAAGCAGCAGAACGCAGAGATCCCTTTGGGGCTCAGCCCTGGCCTGGGATGGGACATCTACGAGATGTGTTGGGAGATAGCACCCTGCTGGCCTCAGTCTCAAGCCCAGGATGGGCTTTTTCTCTTGCCTGGGAATATCTGGCTTTGAAGCCCTCACCTGAGTGCAACTATATCAGGTGCCTTCAGCTCCCTCCTCTGGGGCCTCCCAAGGGTCTGAGACCTGGCAGGAAGGGGCTGAGCAGCCATCTTATTCTAGATGGAACTGAGGAAGCTCAGGGCTCTGGGAAGCAACCTGGGTGAACTGGGACAAGTCTCTCCCCTTCCCTGGGTCTCCCAGCTTCTCTCCAAGGTTCCTCATAGACTGAGACACAGAAGCACCATCTGCACCACTTTTGTTAATTTAAAAGCTGAAGCAGTCCCAGCTCATGCCCCGGTGTTGAGGAGAGGGCTGGCTGCTGCCGAAGATTTCGCAGGAGCTATTGGTGTGGGAGTCGTGTTTTTAAAGTTATCTTCCCTTTTAAATTCTGATTACAAAGGAAAAAAATATAGAGAGACATGTATATGACTAATGTTCACTTGAGATTCAAAAACCATCTCTGCATTAGGAGGAGAAGTTCCCACAGTAACACACACAAAAGCAAAATTCTAGAACAACATAGATGATAGAAAAAACAAAAAACAGAGATACTTTGCATTTCTGTACGTTACAAAAGGGGAAAAAAAAGAAAAGAAAAGAAAGAAAAAAAAAGGGAAATACAAACAGAAACAAAATAACAGGAAAAGTTACATAAACTTCCCCACCCTCTTCCCTTCCGGCTAAACAAGAAATGGAATCACAATATTACCACGTTTCAAATGGGAGGCTAAAAAAAACAAACAAAAACATAGACGGGGTTAAAAAACGGTGAGCTTTTTCTTTTCCCATTTGTTTCTCTCTCTCTTTTTCTTTTTTTAATGGTAGCGTCCAAGAATACCACCCCACCCTCCAGTACTTTTTCCCAAAGACATTTTTGGTTAATGGCCAAGTCTGTGACCCCAGCCCCTATCTCACCTCCCTGGAATGAGAACTAGTCTCATTTTGCTCCTCAGAAAGGATCTGCAGGCCAAGAGGGGATCAGGTGAGGGTGAGAGGCCTGGGATGTTCTGAAGTCCCAGACCTCTTAGGGCCCAAAGGGTAAGGAGAGGATTTGGGGAGCATGCTTTGTGAGAAGAGTAACCAAGTGCTGTCTTCTAGAAAACTCCCAGGGCGATGCCAAATTTGGTCCCATTTTTTGGGAGGGAGACAAGATGGCTGCTGAGGCTTCCTCCCTGAGGCCAGAAGCTAGGCCGCCTTCCCTGGCTGCTCTCTCCTGCGGTTTACTTAGTCGCTAGGTCATTTTGTCTGTGCAGGCCCTGGGTCCTTGGGGGGTACTGCTCAGGCCTCCAGGGCAGAGGCGGGTTGTGGGGGGAGGGCCCTGATCGAGAGAACCTGCATTTCTGTGCCTCTCAGAGGATGTGGAGTTCCCACGAGAAGGTGTTTGGGGCGTTGTGCTCTTCCGGCTCTGTGCCCATGGGGTTGGGGTCGGGGACGATGTCTTCTAGGTTTGCTCAGATTGGGCATCATCTCTGTGGCGTGTGGCACCAGTCCCTGTCCGAGCCACCCTCAGCTACCTCTGTGAGCCCTCTCCCACTCCTAAGACAGGTCCAGGGATATGGGAGGGATCCTCCGCATGTGGCCCAACGAGGTCCCTTGGAGCTAGGGTGCCTGGCACCCTGTCCAGGTGGGGCAGTCTCAAGACAGGTAATGTTGTTAAACAAAAATTGATCTTGAGACTCAGAGCTTTTAGTCAGCTGCCCTTGACTTTCCTCCCTGAGGCCTTGAGAGTAAGGGTGTTTGAGAAAAGAAAGGGAGTGAAAGGAAACAGCCAGAAATCAAAATGAAACTGACCAACACGTACATGTTTGCTGCTGAGACCTGAGGTCTGGGGAGGGGCAGACTCCCCCCTTCCTGCTGAGGCTCCTGGGGCAGACTGGAGGTCGGGGTGGGGGGGGACCTGCAGGCCTGCTCACCCCCATTCCCCTGTGCCCATCCAGTGCCCCTGCCAGCACTGCAGTCCCCTCTCCCTGAGGGGACTCTACCCTGGACTCTAACGCTGACAAAAGGGGATGTGGGCCTCCCCCGCCTCCGGGGCCTGGGAGAGCCTCCCACCCTGGTCCAGCTCATCTACCTGGGAAAGGCTCCGCCAGCTCCTGCGGCCACCACACCTGCCTGTGGGTCTCCAGGAGTTTATTCGCCTCCTGGGGGCGGGGGGACGGTATCTCTGAGGGAGCAGTGAGTGCGCTGGGAGATGCCTTAGGAAGGATGGGCCATGGGAAGTGGAGCCCACAGGTTTGAGACACCTGTCCAAGTGTGGGCAGTGCCCGGGAAGGGACAGATTTTCCTTGGAGCAGGGACTTTAGAAATGCAGCTCTGTGTCAGCAAGGGGACTGAGATGGGGGAGGGATCTGGGAGAGGGGCTATGAGGGGCTTGAGGGAGGGCGGGCTTTCCAGGGGGGTAAAGGACTTTGTGGGGAGAGGGAGGCTCAGGCCCAAGTGATGCCCCAGGGAGGTCCTGACCTTGAATCCTGTTCCCGATTGGGACTCCTGCCAATGTCCATGCTCCCTCCCACCCCAATATGCCTGGGGGAAGGGAGGCAGGAGGCCTTGTTTCCTTTCCAGTTCTTTACCCAACTGGCTGAGCACCCCTGTGGTCAACCTTTTCTGGCCTTCAGTTTGCCAAGGCCAAGGGTGCATGCGCCCCTCACCCTGACACCAGCATTCCTGGCCGCTCGGGTGCGGGGAGGGCGCCTGGGAAGGGGGAGCGGCCGGCCCCGCCCCCGTGACGCACTCACTGGCCCCTGCCCCGCGGCGACCCGGCCCGACCCAGCTCCGCCCCGACCCAGCTCGGCGCAGCCCGCGCGGCGCGGGAACTCTCTGCAAAGCCAAGCGTACGTACATCGAGCGAGCTGTGCGCCGAGCCGGGGCGGCCCCCGTGAGCTCCGCTCCGCTGCCTGCTGCCGCCGTTCTGCTGGGGTGACCCCCATCCGCTGCCGCCGGACGGGGAAGGAGACCGGCTCCCGCTGGACCGCTGGCTGCCCGTCTTCCGCCCGTCGTCTCGGTGCTTGGGACTCAGCCTACATGGGGGGAGCCGGCTTGGGACGCCCCGTGTGCAAGCGGCCGGTGCCAGGCTCGAAAGGTAGCCCTACCCCCACCCCCGTCCCCCCCACTGCGCCGGGAAACCCTGGCATGGAGAGAGCAAAGCCCCAGCCCTCACACTGCCTCGGTTTCCATTCAGGGTCTGGGGCGCCATTGGGCATGGGCAGCAGCTCAGCCCTGGTAAATTTCTACCCGCTGCTGAGCTGCTGTCTGTCAGCCCCGCTCCCCAGCCCTGGGGATGGGGGAGTGTTTAAACTGCAGGTCCCCTCCGTCCAGCGGAAAGGGAGCTCAACCACACCTGAGCGCTCCCAGTGGCCCGGGGCCTACCTGCTGGGTGATCTGGAATCACTGTAACGGGAGGACAGTGAGGGACTGTGGGAGCTGCCGCTGCTGTGGCGATGGGACCTCCGGCCTGGGGACTCTGCATGTGGCCTGGGAAAGAAATCAGGCTGTACTCAAGTTCTGCCCTACCTCCCCAGGGGGGATCCCTGTGAAGGCCTGATGGAAGCCTCTGCTGACCTCCCTGCCCCCCCGCTGCTGACCCCATAGTCTCCCCCCTAGCGCCCCACAATAGTCTCTTACAAAAATAGCCTCATACAAAAATAACACAAACCCTGCCCATGCTGGGCACAGAGCTAGTCCATGGGGTCATTTGTCAGAATTAGGAAAAAGCCATCCTTTTCTGTAGACAGTCCCAGCCCCCCAAGACCTCCCTCGCCCCTCAGTTGGTGTTCTTGTGACTGGGATGTGTGTGTGGGGGGGTGATGCAGGGGAGTCACAAGGACTGGACTTGAAAGGACCCTGGCCTGGGAGGCCACAGGTCTGGGTTCCAGTTCCAGCTCTGCCACCGACTCATGGGGGCTCTTGGCTTCCTCTCTGGGTCTGAATTTTTCCTTCTGGGCAGCGGGGACAACATGAGCTATCTTCAAGGGCCTGATTCTGTGATTCTAGAAGGCCAGGTTTTCTGGGGGTGGGGGGCGGAGAAGGGGAGTGGGCTGAGGGGCTGGAGAGGGGTGGAGGGTACTCACCTCTTCCTTTCTTTGTTCTGTTCTTTTCTTTTGCTCTTGGGGCTTCGAGATCTACAGAAAGCAGAGGCTACTGTGACAGCACAGCCTGAGCCCTGCTGGCTGGGGGAGGGCGGGGCCTTCGAGCTCTGGAGCTGCCTGTGTCCACGTGTGGATCTGAGATGTGTCCCTCTCTTGGACCTGAGACTCCCTGGCTGGCGTGGGCTTGCCCACCCCACCCCACTGCTTTTGTCTCTTTTACTCTGCCAGGCCTTATTCCCTCCTTCTCCTCTAAGTCCTGGCCTGGATCACCTCCTGCCTGGGCCCCAACTGCTGTTCCCTCTGGCAGTGCCATAGGAGATGTGGCTATGGCCCCAGAAGGAGGGGTGACCTGCCCTTTCCTTCTGGCATTGGTCTTGGGATAGGCCCCTCTGATGAGTTGCCATGGTGGGGGTGGCCCCTCCACACCTCATTTGCGTCCCCTGTGCCCCAGGTTCCCTCAGATGGGGCTCTCTAGGGTAGGGTCCAGGCCTCCTGCCTCTCTGTCCCCTCAGACTGTGGCCCAGCCTTAGGCCACTTCACCAGGGGTTTAGGAAAGAAATGCTTCCCCTTGGACATGATGATCTTCCTGCTTTGGGGTTGCTCAAACCCCATCGCATCTCATCCAGCTCTCTGGGGCAAGCCCCACAGCCCAGCTCCTTCTGCCTTTGACAAATGGACTGGGAAGTTTCTGATCAGGCTTCTAAGGTCTCACCCCTGTAGGTCTCTCAGCCTCACTCTCCCTGATGCCACCAGATTCCTGCTCAATCCTTCTAGTCCTGAACAGATGCCTCCTTCTGACCAAAAAATGAGGTGATGCTAAGAAACACCAGAATGTGTTTCACACAAGAGCAGAGTTGGGTGGGGGGCAGGCCCAGGAGTCCAGAGGTTTGGGTTCTAGAACTCATGCTGCCTGCTTTGGGCCTCAGTCTCCCCCTCTGGAGCTGGTCTGGCCCTAGCTCACCTCTAGGTCTTTCCCAGGACTGATGGGAGCGGGACAGAGGATCTGTGCAAGCGGTTGGTGACCACTGGGGGGCAGTAGGGGCCCACACTGACCCTGAAGGACCGGAGGGGGCTACAAGGGGGAGAGACGGGAAATTGGAGGGACAGGAGGAGGTGTTTGTTTAGGCTCCTCCCCCACCTTGCAAGTGGCCGTGGGCAAATTCTCACTGTGGGAATGGGACCAGGGACTCTGCCCCTCCCCAGGGCTGCTGGGAGGGGGTCTGGCTCCAACGCCAACAGTGGGGATGTGACTGCCCCACATCGTCCTTTCCTCCATGCCGAGTTTTCTACTACTTTCCACACCCCTACCTCTGCCTGGGTTCCGGCCTTACACCTCCTCTCCCCTCTGCAATCCATCCTGAACAAGTCACTGTCCTGCTCAGAGCCCCCTGCTGGCTTCCAGCCCCACCTGAGTGGAGGCTTCATAGTCTGGCAGTCAGGCTTGTTGGGCGCTGATACCTGTCCCCCAGAAACTCCACCTGTAGGCATAGCCCGCTCACTGCGTCTCCTATCCACTGAGCCTTCCTAGCTCAAGAACGTCCTTCTGCCTGTCATGCCCTTTCCCTGCAAACTTGGGGTCCTGATGCTTCTGCCTTCCCAACTGGCATCTCCACGGCTGCACCCCTTGCACACTGGACCAGTATACTGTGTTGTCTGGAAATTCTTGGGGCCCCCAAGGCAAGGCTGACTCATGGGGCAAGCAAGGGTTGCAGCTGGCCTTCCTCCTCCGCCCCCACCCTCCAGTCCCCTGTCTGGCTCTGGGGAGGAGTCCCTGGAGTGGGAAGATGGAGCAGGACAGGACCCTCGCAACACCCCTCCCATCATGGCTTCCTCGGTCCCTGCAGGGGGGCCCTGGCCTCTGTCCACATCCTCCTGTCCCGCCTCCAAAGGGCGCCGCTCACCTGTGCCGTCTCTTCCTCCGGGACCCAGAATCAGACCTGTAGGGCCATAAAAGGGTTCTCTTGAGCATGCCTGGGGTGGCCTGAGGATGGGATCTGCACAGCATTGGTCATGGCGGGGGTGGGGAGGCGGAAGTGAGAGGAGGCCCCAGGGGAGGCTGAGGGTACCTGTCTCGGCGGTGTTTCTTCACATTCTTCTTCCTCTTGCGCAGGGGTGAGGAGCTCCCACAGCTGCGGACACAGTGGTGGTGGTGGGGATTCTAGTGAACTGGGGCCCTGGGATGAGGGGCGGTGGAAATGGCTGGGGAACCCCGGGCGCCTGGGGCCTCCAAGCTGGAAAGGGGATTCCAGGGCTTGAAGCCAACTGCCATTGTACAGAATGAACCGAGGCCCTGAGGGTCCACAAGGTCCCTAAGGGTAGTTGATGGAGCTGCCTGTATTGTCCCCTGTCACCTTTCCAGCCTTCTGGGCATTGTGAGGGAGGACTGTTTCAAACACAAAGGTTAGAGGCTCCAATGATGGAATTTCTGGCCTCTGTGGGGAAAAGCTGGCATGTTGGCCCTGTCCAGGGTCCAGGCCCTGAGGTGGCAGGTCTCCAGCCTCTGGGGGATGGCCTTGGACTCTCTCCCACCCACAGACATCCTCTCCAGGCCCAGCCTGTCCATCGCTGACCCGCCTTCATTACTGACCTGCACTCGGAGTCCAGTCTCCTCTTTTTGCTGAGGGCCAGGGGAGAAAGAAGGGGAGACAGACAATTAGGCGGGGTTAGCTGGGGCCCCAGACATTGGCCAGGGTCTCACTTAGCACAGGGGAGAAGGCACATAGAGAAGGGGAACCACAGATGACACCAGCCAAACCCCTCCTCCCCTGGCCACTCAAGCTGGTGGTGGAGGCAGGACCCCTGGGGAGGGTGCTGGGAGATGAAGAGCAGGTGGACCGAGGCAGGGGGGTCTGGGCCAGTGTGTCTAGTTCTTGGGCAGGTGAGTGCCAGTGATGGGGGTGGGTACTCAGTGGGGGGAGGGGCCTGGTGAAGGGGAGGGGCTCTTGGGGGGGCAGCGCAGTGAGGGGGAGGGATTCAGTAAGGGCAGAGGGGTTCAGCGAGGGGCGGGGCCCACAGTGAGGCGTTGGCGCCTTGCCAGCCGAGGGATGGGCACCTGGGGGCCCCACCGTTCTCCTCCCGTCCCCGCTGGCCGGTGGCAGCTCTTACCGGCTTCTCCGGTGGCCGCCTTTCTTTTTCTTCTTCTTCTTGGGAGGGGGCGACGCCGAGCTGCTGGACCAGTGCTTGGTCCTGGGTGAGAAGGGGCGGGGGGTGGGGGTGGGGCAGAGGTGAGGGGGGAGGGGTGGCCCCATCGGCCCCCACCCCCCACCCCCCGCCAAGGCGGGCGCTGACCTGTACCCCCGGTGCCCTCGGTAGCAGGCGGCCGGGCAGTCGCAGTCCACCGGGCCGTCGTCCTCGTCGAAGGGCGCGTACTCCAGGTCCGGCTCGGTGCCCTCGATCAGCCGCGGGGTCTCCGCCACGCTGCCGGCGACAGGGACGCTCAGCACCCACCACCGCGGCCCGGCCTTCCGGCGGCCCCTTTCTCCGCGCGGCGCACCGGGGCCTGGCCGGGCGGCAGGGTCGGAATGCTCCGGCACCCGGGTCTGGGGCCTCGACCTTTAGAGGGTCAGGCGGGGACCTGGGGAACCCGACCGGGAGCCTCCCTTACAGGGCCCCAGCCTCAACGATGCCATATTTTGCAAAAGAGAAAGAAGAGTACGGAGCCCTACCCCCTCACTTAGCCCTCCTCCTTCTAAGTTCTCACCCTCTGGGAGACCCCTCCTCCTTAGTGAGGCCCCTCCCCTCGCCGAGGCCCCTCCCGACACTGATTCTTTGTCCCTCAGTCCCATTCAATGCGCCCCAGTCCCCCCCACTGAGCCCCCTCTTCCCTCGTTGAGCCCCTTTCACTGATCCTTGCAGCCTTAACCCCAGCGTCCTATTCCAGAGGCCCCGTCCCCTCCCTAGCTCCCCTTTTCCCTCACTGAGCCCCGCTTTCTCAGAGAGCCCCTTGCCCCTCTCTTAGCTGCCCCCTCTCTGATATCTGTCCGTCCTTAATCCCGCGGTCCCTGAGCCCCCTCCCCTGCCGGAGTGCCTCCTTCCAGCCCCTGCTGCATCTCTGAAATATTCATAGCCTCTCCTCGCCCTCCTCTCTGCAGCCTCCGGAGGCCTGGCGGCAATTCTCCCGCTGCCAGGCTGTCATCAATCACTGCCCAGTGGCAGTCGGCACAGGCCTCTGCACTCTGCCCGCCCCCAATGCTCCCCATCCATCTTGCCGAGCTCTCCGCTTCCCTCAGCAGGGACCGCGTCATCTTGTCCCTGCTACCGGCTTAGGAGCCCCCAGCCATCTTCTGCCACAGATGTTTGCTCCCTGCGGGCACTTGGAAGAGTGGAGATTTTTCCTAAAGGCCTCTGGGCTTAAGGCAAGAGCAGGAACTTTGAAGCTGCAGATGTGCCCTCATTATGTGCTGTCCCTGAGTCACTGTGTGACCCAGTGCCTGTCATGCTCCCTCTCTGAGCCTCTTCTCCAAGATGAGAACGCTAATTACGTTACAGCGTTGTTGGGACAGTTCACTGAGGTCCCAGATGCTGTGTAACTTTGTTTTTTATTGAACACGCCGGGAAATAACCCTCCAAAGGCCCAGCTCCAGGGTGATGCCCCCCCCCCATCTTCCATCTTTCATTCCGTGCTGGCTTAGACAGTGCCCCTCACAGATGGAGGCTCAGCCCTGGTTTCACCAGGCTCATCTTTTTCCTGCCCTGAGGGAGGGAGGCCAGGGCTTGGATGGCAGAGCATTAAAGACGTGACATAAGCTTTGGATTCACACAGACAGGTCTGAATTCAGGCATGACCACGCTCACTGAGCCTGCAGCTCCTTATCTATACAACGAGGGAAAGAATATCCCAGCTTTGAGGAGAGGATTAAGTAAGATTCTATGAAGCTCCTGACATGAGGCCTGGCCCGCGACTGTTGTCCTGCACACACGGTCACCATTGCTAGGTGGAGGGACCTCTGTCAGACACTCACACACCAACGTCTCCTCTTCCAGGGAGAAAAGCGGTTTTGACACATGAAAGAGAAACAGAGCAAGGAAGGTAGATCACAGCTACAAGGTGAAAGAATTTTCAGGGACAAATCTCCAGCAGAGCACCCACTAAGAAGCTCTTTGAAGACTGAGTTTTGTATTTGAAAAAAAAGAATGTAACCCATATCTGACAGGGTTAGCTAGCCTTGAGGCTCGTGTCAAGAATGTCATTTGGATCCCAAACACTATCCTGGCCCTGGCAGCCTAGAACTCACACAGGTGTGATGGGAGATGTTTCTGGGGTGATGGAGGCTCATGTCATTCCCCTGACCCTGCAGAACCAAACACCCGCACAGCCCTTCATTCAAACCTCTCTGCTCTTCCCGGTGCTCCTCTTCCTGAAGCCAGTGGCCTCCTACTTCCTGTCCCTGAAATCTCCAACTCCTGGGCCTGTCCCAGGTCCCATTGCCCCCACACAGCCCTCAGCCATACAAACGCCTGACACATAAAACGCAGTCTTTAGCAAAGCTGAAGGGCACCACAAACATCGTGTGGGTGAGCCAGTGGGAGGAGGGAGCTTCCGTTTATCCTAACACAAAAATGATGAGGGTTATTTACAAACTAAAACAGCTCAGTTTGGGCCCTGCCTTCTGCAGGAATCCTTCCTTGCCTCCTAATATCCGAGGCGGGTTAGCCACTGAATACAGGCCCTCACTGGGCCCTCCTCATTCTGCTGGCTGCACCCCTAGAGACATCTTTCCTTTCTACCTCTGTCCCAGGGACAGAGCTCCCTCCCCTCTGCCCCATCCTCCCTCCCTGGGACCTTATCATTTGGCCTCTCTCACTTTCCAGTCCTTTCTGGGAGGTCGATCTTGTCTGCTGGGAGCACTGGAAGACAGGTGTGGGGAGACCCAGGCTCAGGGAGATGCACAAGGTTTCAGAACCTTCTGGTAAGACTTTTCCTGGCAGTTCCAGGGGTATAAATGGGCCTATGCTGAGGCCTCTCTTGCTAGTTTTATGCAGCTGGTACCATTATGTCCACTTTGCAGGCTCTCCCAGGGCTAGAACACTGGGTTCTCCTGTCCTGACCTTCCTGGCTGATAATATCACTAATAAGAATGTTCTCTAATGTTTAGATGGCTCTCCACAGTTCAAATCCCACTCAGAACCAATTCCTGATTTAGAGAAATTTGCACGCCCCCACTTCATAGATGAGAAAACTGAGGCCCAGAGAGGGAAAGGAACATGTCCTGTTTGGGGGGACCTTTGATTAAGAACGTAAGTTCACCTATGCAATTGGCTTTGAGAATTCATGTGCAAACAGGACGGCCCTCAACTCTGCTGGCTGGGCTTCCCTGCTGTGGATGTTAGCTCAGCCGTCCCCTCCCTGCTCTGTAGACACAGTTGTGGGTGTGCGCACTGAATTCTAGATTTGTTTAGCGTTTCCTGCTCTTAAGTTCACATTTGTTAGTTAGTTTACCCCTCACCACGACGGTGGAATAGGCAGGGGAGGTGTTCTTCCCCTGTGACCAAACGAACTGAACCCCACAGAGCTGAGCAAAGTAAGCCCAGCTGGAGTCCACTGCAGAGGGACCAAGGGCAAATCGAGGTTGAACCCAGCACCACAGGGAACACCTGTTGGACGGGCTTCCCAGGAAGGGCTCCGACCCGGGAAGAGACTGCCAGTCACACGCTCTTCCCCCTGACAGCAGTTTCGCTAATTAACTCGTCCTGTTTCCCATTTGCCAGGAGCCTAATGGCCAATTGACAGATGAATGAATCCAGACAGAAGAGGAGGAGGATTCCAGGCAAAGGGGCTGCCCTCTCGGTTCACTCACTCAGCCTGTGTGCCAGGCCTGCCCGGGGCCGGGGGGAGGGGGCAGGGGTGGCAGGAACAAGGGCCTCTCCTGTAGCTCCTCATAGCACAGGGCAAAAATATGACAGGTGCATATGATACTAATCTAAGGCAGGTGCCGCCGTGCTGTTCTGAACACTTTACATGTATTTATCTCATTCAGTCATTTAATACTCAACAAGCCTCTGATGTGGGTATCATCATTGATATCCTCATAGCAAAAATATGAGGCATGGAGAGGTCACACTATGTATAAAATTAGACACATGGAAAAAAAAAAACAAACACTGGCGTTTGCTCATTGTTTTAGGAAGTGGCATATGAATATTGTTTTCCAGAAACCCTCTCTCCCGAACATTTTGTTATATTACATAACTATGAAAACAATTATTCTTTTTTTTAAAGTATCCGGAGTAAACTTTAATGGTTCTGTGCTCTTACAAACCAAGATGCAGTATAATCTTATGTCCATATATGGGATGTGCATTAATAGTGATGAAAACTATTCTTAAAGGTTGTCTATTAAAGTGAAAAAAAGAACAAAGAACTGATAACAGACATAGAAGTAAAGAAAGCATTGTATATATCCCAAAGAGGAGAAGATTTTACTTTTATCCCAGGAATAAAGTGGTTTTCAGAGGCAGCCTTGAATGAGGGGGTATATTCGAACCCGTGCACAAGGGTGTTTCCGGCTGAGGGCCCAGGATGAGCAGAGGCGTGGAAGTGAGAACGTGCAGGATGTGGCTGCAAGCTGCCAGCAGGTCGGGCTGGCTACTGAGTGACACCGGGAGTGGGAAGCCAGGCTGGGTCTAGAGTGTGGAGAGCCTTGAGGGCCAGGCCAGGGAATCCAAATTTGATTGCCTGGAGGGTGGGGAACCACAGAAGTTTTCTGGGGCAAAATAGGACTCCCCACATGAATCAGTTTCCAGACAAAAGCATGTCCTCTCTCAGTGTCTCTGGGACCACACTCTCCATCACTTCTCTGCCAGATTAGAGTGCCAGCTGCCCCACTGTTCTTGTAGTTTTACCCATCTGATCCATCTGCCAAAGGAGAAAGCCCCTAAACACCTGTCTGACCACATCACACCTCTCAAAAGCCTTCCACTGGCTCCTACCATCTATGGGATCACACCCAGAACACCGCAGTATGATGTTCTGGGGTCCAGTGTGGAGAGGAGACTTGGAGGGGACTACTCCACGATCTCAGACTTCCAGCCTCCAGAACAGTGAAAAATAAGGTTCTGTTGTAGATCAAGGCACCCAGTTCACGGTACTGTGTTACAGCAGCCCGAGGTGCTGCTCATCCAGTGGTGATGTGCGTCTTCTGTGTGCCGGCCACTAATCCTCACACTTACAGTCACTGTTTCAATTAATTTCCTCTACAATCCTTTGAGGATGGTACTAATATCTGCATTTGATAAATAAAGAACTGAAGGCCCACAGAAATCAAGGACCTACCCAAGTCACACAGCTGGGGTGTGGTGGAGCTGGGATACAGAGCTCAGGGGGTTAATATTGAACTTAGAGGTTAAGACAGGTGGGGTGTCTGATGCCAGAGCACACACTCCCCCTCCACTAGCCTGTACTCTGAACTAGGAACTGAAGACCTGGTCGGATGCCAGGTCCACAGGGAGGCATATGACCAGTCTGCTGCTAGCCCTCTGTCACCTCTGCCTCTGGCCTTGGTTTCAGCACCACCAACAACTCTTCCCAGCCCGGGAGTAATCCAGGCCGCCATCACTGCTGCAGTCACCGTTTGCAACGCTTTTTTCACACCGTTTTGGCTGCGTGAGCTAGAAGAAGGCTTCTGGTCTCAACCCTTCCCTGTGTAAAGGAGGAAACGGAGGCTTTGGGGGGATTGGGCAAACCGCACTGTTTTAGGCACCAGGGATACAGCAATAAACAAAACTGGTAACGAACTTGTCCTTAATGTCTTCTAATATTCTAGTAGGATTCCAGGACCCTGCCAAATCTATATTCCTCTCTGCTTCCAGAGCAGGAGTCCTCCTTGACTGTCAAGTCTTCCTGACACTGCCTCTTCTGAGGAACCCTTCCTGACCGACCACCCTAGCCTGTCTCTCTTCCCCCACCAAACACGCACAGAGCTTGAGACTAAGTTGTTCAAGTGGCCACATTGT
Organism: Mesoplodon bidens; assembly: GCF_964165515.1. Taxonomy (NCBI): domain Eukaryota; kingdom Metazoa; phylum Chordata; class Mammalia; order Artiodactyla; family Ziphiidae; genus Mesoplodon; species Mesoplodon bidens. The sequence goes on from NC_138171.1 coordinate 36,912,284, forward strand.
TTCTTCTTGTCCATGGCTGCCAGTAATTCCTGGTTTCAGGTTGGAGGTTTGTGTTTCCACCCAGGGAGCAGGGGCAGTCTTTCCCTCCCCCCACCCCCGCCCCCCTCATAGCACTGGCGCAGGGTTCAGCATACAGCACAGACCCTCAAGGACTTTCCTTCTGATGATGGACACTGTGACCTCTCCATGACATCCTTCCCAATGTGTCCCAGTTCTTAAATGCATCATTCATTCATTCATTCATTCCAGGAAAGAGAAGATCAGGACTTCTGGAAAAGGCTTGGGAATCATCCACTAACAGGGGAGCGTTCCAGCTGGGGGATGGATGAGATTCCCCAGGAAGAAGAGGGAAGGAAGGCCTGGGGGAGAGACCTGAGGACATGACAGATCCCCGGGGGGAGCCAACATCTGAGAAGTGGGCAGGAGTGAGAGAGGAGCAGAAGCCATCAGAGGGGTAGGCGGAAACTCACAAAGAACGGAATCTTGGAAGCCACGAGGGGAAAGCAGGTTTCCACTGGGGAAGTACAGTGGTGGCATGTGCCAGAGAGAGGCCAGGCCTGCAGAGGAGCCCAGGCCATGCTAAGTAGGGCTCAGGCAGCCACAGCCCAAGCAGGTCACCGGAGTCATGGGGGCAAGAAGCCAGACCTCCAAGGCTTAAGGAAGTGGAGACAACGTGTACCACATGCTCTGCCGAAATTTGGTGGAAAAAGGAGAGAAACACGTGGGCTGGAAGCTGGAGGAGACAGCAGAATTGAGGAAACACAGGGAGTAGATTAAGAAGGAACCCTGGAGAGGGCAGGCAGGATGGCAGGTTTGGGCTGGAGGGGTGGGTATCGCTGGAAGGGCCCAGAGAAGGTGGCAGAGGTAGATTCCGGACGAGGCCTCCCGCCCTCACACTGGATGGAAGAGGAAAGGGTGGCTGATTTTCCAGAGGAGCCCTGGGGGGATTTGGGGGAACACAGGTCAGAAAGGCAGGACCTGGTGGGTTTGGAGGTGGTGCGGGCAGCGGCGGGAGAATCTGGTTGTCGGGAAGTTTGAGAAGGGAAAGGAGGGAGGGGCTCGCCCTGCTTGGTGGTGGTGGGGACCTTCGGGCATCAGTGAGGTGGGCACAGCAGTTGCTGAGGGGTGCTGTGGGTTCTGGGAAGCTGGAGAGAAAGAGGTGGTGGTGGTATGACTTCTTCCCACCTCTGGGGAGGAGAGAGCAGGCCCACTGAGCCAGGCTCCCCCAGATCACCCATGAGCCCCCCACAAACCCGAGGCTGCCGTGACTATGCTCCTTTTTTTCTTTGTTCTTTTTGGCCGCGCTGTGAGACGTGGGATCTTAGTTCCCTGACCAGGGATCAAACCTGTGCCCCCTGCAGTGGAAGCATGGAGTCCTAACCACTGGACCACCAGGGAAGTCCCCCTGACTCTGCTTCTGCTCCTACTCAAGCCAGAGAGGTGAGGTTGAGTGGGGTTAGGAGGGGAACCCCCCACCCCAGGATCCCCCAGCAATCTAGAATTTCTGCAGAAAGGGCTTCCCCGCTGCCCATCGAGGTCCATCTACTCCTGCCACGCTGTTTGCCCTCAAGACAACGGCAACAGGAAAATCGCTCAGAAGGTGCTGCTGTCGTTTTATTTTTGTGCCAGTAAAGGTGCACAGGGACTTAGGGACCCAGCAAGATGCCATCATCCAGCCATGCCTGGACACTTGCAGTCCCCACCCTCCTAGAGCAGCTGCTCCATTTCATATGGTTTTGAGTGGTTGACAGTTCTCCTGTAATCTGAGACAACGTCTGCCTCCCTGTAACTTCCCTGTTTGATCCAAAGCCCACCCGGGGGCCACGGCACCCCAGTGCTCCTCCTGTCCTGTGACAGCTGCAGAGATGTGACCGCTGCAGAGCCCATGCTCTCTGTACCCGCTAAGCCTTTGGCTAAGCCAGCAATGGCATTTGGTGCGTTAGTTCTTATTTTCCAGAGTCTGTGCTTGCTCTGGAGGTCACTTCATAGGTGGTAGTAGTTGGGGCAGAGGGACTAGCCTGTCCGCCACTGACAACACTAGGGTGAGAACATTTCTCAGGTTCCTGATTCGCAGCCCAGGATTCCCTGAGCTAAGATCTGGGTTCCTCTCCTACCGCTGGGCGATAGATAGAACCCAGGGCCCAGGGAGAGGGCCTTGGAGATGCCCAGGTGCCCAGCGGCTCCCGCTCGTGCCCCGGGCCAGGCCAGAGCTTCCAGTGGGCAAGACCCATACCCTGTCCTCCTCCTCCTCTTTCTCCCCACTCCAGCCCCGACCAACTTAGGGATCCCTGGGAAAGGCCCCTCTGGCCCCCAGCTGCTGCCTGAGCCTGCACCCTCCCTGTGCCCTGCCCCACCCAGGCAGCACTCACACGTGGCCCCCAGGCCGGTCCTCCCTGGTGAGCATTCCCTCCTTCTCCATTAGCATCTGCCGGAAAGTCCTGACCTTCTGCCGGGTCTCCTCTTCTGAGTACCTGTGGGGCACAGGGAAGATGAGAACTGCTGTCTTGGCTTTGGTTTCCTCACCACCTGCCCGCCCCCCAGCCCATCCCCCCAGCCCTCAGTCATGTGGGCACTTTCCAGCTTGCAACGACCTGTCCAAGGTCACACCACCACCAAGATTCTCAGTGCTGGGGAAGCTCAAGGCCTACCCGTTTTGCACCAACTCAGCCAACCAATCAACTAAACAAACAAACTACCAGCCAAACAAACACATAAACTAAAGGAAGTGTTGCTCCCAGAAGAGGGGAGACCCACCAGGGGAGACGGGGCCCTTCCTCCTGGCCCTCCCCTACCCCAGGGCAGGCCTCCCTCCCACGTCCAGGCTGCAGTCACTCTCTGGAGACATTTTAGGGGACAAGTGAGACCCGTGGCCTTGACACATACATGGCCTTTTCTGCTTTCCTGGCCTCAAGGACCTCTGATCCTCACAATAGCCTGGGGAGATCCTCAGCGCATCCCCGCCTCTGCAAGGTCTAGGCTGCCAGGCGGCTGGCCCAGGATCCCAGGGGTAGATCCATTGCTTCCCAGCTTGGGATGGGGGGTGGATGAAGTCTGGGCCTTGGATGGAAGCTCCCGACTTCCCTACTCCGCTCTCCCTCCCTCCCTGAGGCTAGGGACCAAAGCCCAGGATTATCTACCCCTCATCCTTGTTCCCACACCCTGGGCTTGGTTGTAACCTCTCTCACACCACCACTGTGACAGATGTCCATGCTGCTCCCGGGGTGGGGGCGTTCTGTGCTCACCCAGCCCCCAGCCCTGTGCCCAGCACACGCAGCTGTCCAGTGGAGGCTGCTGATTGAGTCTTGGGGTTCCAGGCTCCCACCCTCTCCCCTTCCTGGGCTGCAGGTCATTGTTCTGGACAGAAAATATGGTGACCAAATAGGAACCGGGGTCCCATCTTCTTTGTCATCTGACCATCCACCCTCTGTGCACACAGCAGGCCCAGCCCGGCCCACTCAGCCTGTCCATGAAAATGGTACGTTGTTCCCTCTCAGGGACCCCATCTCTTTTCTCCTTCTTTCCTCTCCTTCAGCAAGCATTTGGGATTGACCCCGCCTTTTTGGAGAGCAATTTGGCAATTCTTTTTAAAAGGCTTAAAGAAAAATGAATAACAGCTTTCGACTCATAAATTAACTTCCAGGTTTGCTCTGGGAAGTAACCGTGGCTAAGCACAAAGATGTGACTCATGGCATGTTTACAGCAGGATGGATTCCCACCCCCCCACCAGGTTACGTGTCAACGTTTGTGTTTCCATAGCAAACTGAGCTTCCTGGTTCCTGGCAGGTGGTTCGTGTGCTAGTCATCATCCGTTGACTCCTCTGCAGCCTGCACTGGCCTGGGAGTTCCCTGAGGGCAGGGACCTTGTCTGTCTGAATTGCAGTTGTGTCCCCAGCACCTGGCACCTTGCCTGCCACACGTGGCATCCAAAAATGTTTGATAAATGAGTAGATGGTGATGGAGAGGATCGAAGAGGTCGAAGGTGGAATTTTCATTTTGGAAAGATGGCTCTGGTGGCCATGTGGCTGGAGGAGAGGGAGGCCGGCCCTGGGCTACGGCAGGGGTTCAGGGGGGAGGTGCTGAGGTCAGAGCTAGAGAGTGGGCGTGAGGATGGAGGGGGAGAAGTGGACGAAATACCAACTGGTAGGGAGAATGGCTGGGACTCGGAACCGGTTGAATATGTCGGGGGGCGGGGGGTTAGGAGGGGAGCACTACCTACTTCTTAACCATGTGTCCCCTGAACCCCAGCTGGGGTGTCACCCTCTATAGGTTTGGGCACCTCTGCGGCCCACTATAGGGAGGATTTTTTTTCACCATTTTAACCTTTTTTTTCTTTTCTTTTTTTTAATTGATGTATTGTTGATTTACAACGTTGTGTTAGTTTCAGGTGTACAGCAAAGTGATTCAGTTATATATACACATATATATATTCTTTTTTCAGCTTCTTTTCCCTTATTTTGTTATTACAAAATATTGAGTAGAGTTCCCTGTGCTGTACAGCAGGTCCTTCTTGGTTATCTATTTTATATATAGTAGTGTGTATGTGTTAATCCCAGTCTCCTAATTTATCCCTCCCCATAGGGAGGATGGAGTCCAGCCTGGCAGGGGGAAGAGCCCGTCTGTCTCTTCCAACCCCCCACCGTTTCCGCAGGAGTGTGTGTGTCTCAGGTCCTGCTGTGCTGACACCACTGACCCAGCTTCACCAGCCCTGGGCCTTGGTTTGTAAGTGTCCACCTTGGTCCCTGTTTAGCATTCAGCCGGAGGTCCCTAGGCCTTGCTTGCTGGGCAGGACGGAGCCCTCGGTCACCAGGCTCTGAAGGAGGGAACCCCTCCTGCTGTAAACATCACCTGAGTCACATCCTTGGTCCTTTTCTGAGCAGTGGAGGCTCAGAGGACCTGCTTCCATCTCACCTTCTCCTCAGGAGACCAGCTTGTCATTGTCACCAGCACAGAGAAAAACAGTACTGGCCCTTCAGCACTGCCGAGCCCCCAACTCAGAGACCCCTGGGAGGGAGACACCAGCTGGCTGGGCCATCGACAGGGGGCCTGGGACCTGGCAGGGTCGGGAAGGAGGTGGACCAAGAGCGAGGCTGGGCCAGACCCCCAGCTGTATGGGAGGGGCTTCAGGCCAGGGTCCAAGCCGCATGCCTGGGGATCTACAGAGCATGTGAAGGCTGGGAGGTGGGAGCGAAACCCAGGATTTCATGAAGACCTGGAGCAGGACGTGTGCAGGGACTTAGGGCTCATCCCAGAGCCGGCCGGTGTAAGGCGAGGTGACTAACGCCAGCACCTGCTGTTGGGGGGCCGCTGTTGCTGGACTGAACTGACTCAGGAGGACCCCTCTATGTGCCGGGGTTTCTTGCTGGGACCCAGGGAGGACATCTGGCTATTGGGCGAAGTGGTCTCAAGTGTGACCACCACCTGGAGTCTCCTCTCCCCTCACACCTCTCAGCTGAGGCCGCAGGCGTTATTACGAGGAGAGGCAGAAGAGCCAGGCCGTCCTGTTTTCGAATCCCAGCGCCCCCACTTTCTAGCTCTGTGACCTTGGACAAGTCCGCATACTTCTCTTAGCCTGAGCCTCTACATCTGTGAAACGGGATAGTAACCTGCCTTTCAAGGTCATCACAGGATTAAGGGAGATGATGCATATAGAGCACTTGGCGCAGTGCCTTGCACGTAGTAGGTGCTCCATAAATGGAGTTGACTGAGGATTATTTGTCCCAGAGCTGTGGGGACAGAGGGTCTAGTCGTCCCAGGCTCCCTGCTTTTTTCTACCCTAGACCCCTCCCAGGTCAGCGTGGTTCCGGGTCAGGAATCACCTGGACCTCTCCCCTCTGCTCTCCCAGGAGGCAAAGGCTGAGGAGAGGGAGGCTGGTATCCAAATCATCCACTCCCTGCAGATGTGGCAGCACCTGCCAACTTAAGGCCACACAGGAGGCCTGGCTGGCTAAAAGTCAAGGGCTTGGGCAGGGGAAGCGGGTAGGCAGGGCAGGGCTGCCTGTCTCAGCGCCGCAGCCTACTGGCTCCGCTGCTTCCCAAGCCGATCTGGCTCCCTCATTGCCACTTCACTCTTCGGGAAGGATGTGCCAAATTCATTTTTGCTTGGGGACTTCCTTTGGTTGCCCTCCGGGGCTGGGGTGGGGGGGAGGGGACAATGCATTTCTTGTTTTTTTTTAATTTGGCTGCGTCGGGTCTTCACTGCTGCACACGGGCTTTCTACAGTTGCGGCGAGCTGGAGCTACTCTAAGTTGCAGTGCACGGGCTTCTCATTGCCGTGGCTTCTTTTGTTGCAGAGCACGGGCTCTAGGTGCGTGGGCTTCAGTAGTTGTGGCGCGTGGGCTCAGTAGTTGTGGCTCATGGGCTGTAGAGAGCAGGCTCAGTAGTTGTGGCGCACAGGCTTAGTTGCTCCGCGGCATGTGGGATCTTCCTGGCCCAGGGCTCGAACCCGTGTCCCCTGCATTGGCAGGCGGACGCTTAACCACTACGCCACCGGGGAAGTCCCGACAATGCATTTTAAAAGAGGGTCCCGGCGTTGAAAATGTTTCATTCTGCCTGTCTTTGCCCAGATCTGGCATTTCCTAGGTAATTACTTCCTCAGTCATTAATTTGATCTTCACCACAGTTTTGAGGCGGGTGGGTGGCCTTACTATTCCCATTTGACAGATGAGGAAACAGAACAGGGAGAAGGGAGGATTCAAAGCTCCAAACCCATCTAGGGGCAGAGCCGTGCTCTGTCCACCTCGAGCATCCTCATGGGAAGGGGCATGGGTAGGATGTGGGGGGATGTCTGGGGCCGGAGCTGGAGCATCACGTCACAAAGGCTGGGGGCGCTGTCCCCACCCCCAAGGTGGTTGCCGGCTGCACGTGGAGGCTGCCCAGGAAGATGACTCTGAAGGCAGCGTCAATCACCAGTGAATTAGCCGCCATCCATCAATATTAAGGAAGGGATTTCTTTTTAACAGGGCCAAAGAGTGTGTGTTCCTGTGACTAGTGGGCATATTTGTCAAATGCCTGAGAAGCTGGTAAATAAATGCGAATGACCCAGCGTTTCTAGGAATGGATATTAATGGCTGGATTTTATAACAGAGCAAAGGTCTCTAGTGTTTGTGGAGCACTTTCTGGGGATTGGCTCCACGTGCGGGAGCCCTGCATGTCCCTTAGTCCACAGGACACTTGGAACAACTCCCCCCATCCTTTAAAAAATTTTTTTTAACTTTTTATTCTTATTTTTATTTATTTATTTATCCCCACCACCACCACCACCACCCCCCGCCCCGGCTTGCGAGATCTTAGTTCCCCAAACAGGGATGGAAACCTGGGCCCTCAGCAGTGAAAGCGTGGAGTCCTAACCATTGGACGGCCAAGGAGTTCCCAGAACAACTCCTTATTTAACAGGCCACTAGCTGTGACTTGCCCAAGGTCACAGGCCAGGGCTGGAAGCCCGGATTGCTGGGCTCCAGAGTGGCTGTGCCCTCTACCGACCGCGCAGCCGCTAAGAGATGGGGAGGAGAGGTGGATGGTAACTTGAGAGCTAGCTTTGTGGGAGACTCCAGTCTAAGGACCACTTGGAGTGAGAGCTTGGGTGGGGGAAGGGCCCCTGACAGAACAGCTGGAGGTCTGATGGGTGCTTCCTAGAGAGGCTTCCTAGAGAGGCGTAAGTCCTTGATGCCAGGGGACGGACACTAAGGACACGGCCAAATGCCGTCCCCCTCCACCTGAGGCTGCCCTCGTCGGATAATAAGCCTCCCAGTGCAGGGGGAGATTCAACCGGCGGAGTGGGGCCATTGGGGAGGGAAGGCCCCTGAAAGGTTGGGGCTCTGTGAGGGGGAGGCCTTTCCGAAGGGGAAGGTTCAGTGAAGAGGAAGGGACTTAGGATGGGGGCGGGGCTTTGTGAGAGGGAGGGGGCGGGGCCCTGTGACGGGGAAGGGGCGGGGCTCTGGGAGGGGAAAGGGGTGTTTTCCTAGAATGAAGCACAAAAGGCTGGTTCTCTACTGTCCCAGTAATCCTGTTTCCCAGCCACGCCCACACTCCCTCCACTTCTCGAGTCTCCCAATTCAGCAGGATCTGCAGGTTTAATTAAGGTCTGGGACTTTCTCTGCAGGAGGATACTCCATTCCCCACCCGCTACTCCACCCTGCCCCTGGGGATCTCATTTCCTTGGCCACATCCGCAGCTCATCAAACCTGTTTTCATTGCCAGCTAGAAGCCTCCTTTCTGTTTGTCTTCAGCAGCCTTCCACCCATCCATCCCTCTCTGCAGGGACCCTCCCCACCCCGACCTGGTCCCCACCTGGAGGTGAACACCAAGTCCCCGTGCCCCTTTCTTTTCCTACAAGCGGCCCTGCCTGGCAGCCTTGGCCCTGCCTTCCTGAGGGCCTTGGGTGGTGGTGACCATCTCTGTCTGAGCCTTAGTGTCTTCTGGGCTCCAAAGGGACAGTGAGCCTCGTCTTGGCTGCCTCTTAGGGAGCCCAGGAGGCCTGGATGAACAGACAAAGACGTGGTTTGGAAGGACTGCTGGACACAGGCTGTCTGTCCCCATGTGGCTCCAGGCCCTAGTGCACTGGGCATTTCTGATTTCTCAGCTCACTGACAGTGCAAGCCTGATGGGCAGGCCCTGCTCCCCACTTTGACTCCCTCAACAGCCGGCCCAGTAGTTTCAAAGTACTCAGGGCAGATGCAAAAGGGAGGCTTGGGAATACCAGCTTTCCTTGGAGCTGCACAGATGGGAATGGCTTTGTTCTCTGTTTCTTTGCCTCCAGCTCCACGTGTGAGGGCTGTCCTGTCTCCACTGGATTTTCAGGGGGAGGTCCCTAAATCCTTACTGATTAATGCACAACCCCTCCTTCTCAGCCTGACGAACTCCTACACGTCCTTCAAGGCCCATTCAAATGTCTTCTCTCATAATCTCCCCTCTGAGCTCCTGAAGCACTTGACCCTCTCCTGTCCTGTCCTATAACCATGATTCTAATCTGTCTTATGGTGGAGTTGGTTGTTAACATGTTTGTTTCCCTTCTGAGATGGGGAAGGAATAGGGGTTGGAAGGATGGTCTTTGAGGAAGTGACTCCGATTCGGCTCTGGGGTCCAGCGTTGCCCAGCACAGTGCCTGGCACACCTGTGTGCCCCTGTGACTGGTTCGGAACTAGATAGGGTGAAACCTAAGCTTCTGGGTGTGGCTGTTGGGTGGGATTTCTTTGCTGAAACCACAGGCAGCCCTCACACATAGTAGGGGCCCACTGTGCTTTCTTGCCTGGCTGCAGCATCTGCTTGGCAGAGACCAGGCAGCTCGATCCACCCATTTTATAGAAGGGGAAACTGAGGCCTTGATTTATCATTGATGTTTACAGGCTTCTCTCCTGCACTGGGCTGGATATTTCTGGAAGGCATGGACTGTGTCTCCTTGGCTTCTGCGAATCTGAGCCCAGGTAAGAGCTTGACATAGAGCAGGAGTTCAAGATGGCTTATTGGTAGACTAAACTAATAAATGAATGAAAGTTCGGCTGGGCTTGCAATGGTTCAGATTCTGACCTTACAGGCTCCCGGGTCCCAACGCTGGCTCCGCCCCGGCACCGCCCTTGGTTCCCTCCACGCCCCCAGTGCCCCGCCCCGGCTCCGCCCCCTTCCGACTCCGCCCCCTTCCGACTCACCCCTGCTCCTCCATCATCTCCTGCAGCTCCATGCACTTGAGCTCCACGCGCCGCTTGCGCTCGTGGTCCAGGATCTCGCGGTGCGCGCGCTTCACTAGGCCGGGCTCCGCGGCCCGCAGCTCCTCCTCCGCCCGCGGCCAGGCCCCCGACGAAGCGCCCGGCTGCGGAAAGCCGTTCGCCGCGTCGGGCGGGGACGGCATGCTGGCCGCCCCGTTGTTCACTGTGGAGGACATGGTGGCTGCTCCCGGAGCTGCTGGCCTCGGCCCTGCAGGGTAGACACAGACACCCGGCGGGATGGTCACTTCTCGGCCACCTGCTAAGCTCCTCTCGGCGCGGGTTAATCCTGGAGATTTAAAGGACCACTCACGGCTCTAATCCGCTTCCCCTCATGCTGCAGAGCCGGGCTGGTGGCAGGTTTGCACCTTTGGGTCACACCCCAGGGCATGAGGGGGAATCGGACGGACACTGGGCTTTCCCCATCTGTAAGGTGCGTGGATTCAGGCCGGACTAGATGGCCTCTAAGGAACCTTCTCATCTCCAGGGACCTAGTACCACTCAGGACAACCCCCTCTGCCTTGTACCAATGCCTGGCCCCTGCCTGCCTGGCCCCTGCCTGCACGCCTGCTGGCAGCTCCCCGGGCAACCAAGTCGGTCTCTGGGAAAATGTGTTGGTTTTATTCTTGTTTTTCCTTCAGGCTCACTCCCCAGTGCCCATTCTCCTGGCTCTGGCCCCTGGAGTCACAGACCACATGTGCTCCCCGCTCCCAGGCTCCTCTGGGACAGCCCTGCCGAGATGGGAAGGTGGAACCTTCTCCAGGCTCAACTCCATTCCCACCTCAGATGCAGTTTTCAGTTCCCACTTGGATTTGGATAACTTTTCCAAAGTCCATTCCAGGTAGGGGCCTGATTGAAGCCCACAGGACTGTCCCCTCCTTTGTTCTGGGAACACTGCTTCTGAGAATGTGACCAAAAGTGACACTGACATTAACTCTCCAGGCAGCCAAATCCTCCTGCCGGCGTGGGATGGGGTAGGAGTCAGCAGGTGAGGTGAGAAGCTGTGGCTTCATGCTAGACCCAAAGTAGAGGATGTGCCTGCATGCACCCCGTGCATGTAAACGCGCGCGCGCGCGCGCACGCACACACACACACACACACACACACACACACACACACACACACACACACACACACACACACACACACACACACACACACACACACACACACCGCCCCCCCCCCCCAAGGACTTCTCTTAGCAGAGGGGAGGCACCTCCTGAGCTATTTCCATTTCCTTTCTCCAAGGCTCTGCTAGTTGCTAAGCAACAGGGAGGCCTCCTTCCCAGGGAGTGGGATGGGAGGGAGGGAAGGGGTGGAGGGGGGTGAGAAGAGAAGGAACTGGGCCTGTCTGGACATCCCAGATGGGGCCCTCCTTCGGTACAACCCCCCCCCCAACACATACTCCCCTCACTGGCCTCAAAGTGCTGGGGGGTGAGGGGTGTCAGAGCCATGGAGTCTGAAAGGCAGAGAAGAGAGGGGGACTGTGAGAGGAAAAAGGCTCTGAAGGGGACAGTGACGGGAGGTGACACTGGTAATGAGAACACAAGCTCCTTTCATATGTCCATCCCCCCCCACGTCTGAGTTCTAGGTCAGGCTCCTCTACTCCTTGTTTTGTGACCCTGACGATGTCACTGCTCCTCTCTGAGCCTTTGTTCCCAACCTGTGCCTGGGAGCATCATCCAGATTCTTCAGAAGAGGAGGGCTCTTGGGGATTTACGGAACAAAGCTGTTCTTCTAACCCTGCTTCCCGTCTGTCCCTAGCCCAGCCCTGCACCCCAGCTCCACCAGGCCTTCTCCTAGGGTACCCCACAGGCATCACCCACTCACCAAGCCCCACACAAAGCTCTTGGATCCCTGCTTGCTACCTGCCTTGGCTCCAGTGCATAGCTTACGGCCTCCAGCCAGGGACACGCACGGAGCTTGGAGAACCCCATTGTCCTGGCCCACCACAGCTCACCAGCATCAAGTTTGGTCCCTCATTCCCTCTGCTCAACATTGCTCACATTTATCCACCTCCTCCTCTCTCATTACTGCCTCAGTTCAAGCCTCTCCCTCTGGTCCACTCTGGCCTCAGCATCCTGTCTGTCCCCCGCTCCCCGACCTCTTTCTGTTCATCTTCCATCAGCAACCTGGGAGATTGGTCCAGGAGCAAATCAGCAAATCATGCCCTGATTAACAGCCTCTAGTGGCTTCCTGTCACTCTGGCTTCAAGTTGTGACATGGCCTGTCTCCTGGACTAGCCGTCCCCCTGCTGCTCCTACACAGATTCTCCAACCCTCTTGCATCCAGGCCTTTCCCCCTGCTGCTCCCTTTCCCTGGGATGCTCTGCACCCGACTCCTGCATGACCTCAAAATCACTGCTCACAGGCCTCCCCACTTTCTGGAAGCCCCCCCTCCCCGCTCTGGCTGGTGTGACCCTCCTGGAGCTCTAGCCACTCACTGTGGGCACACAGGTCTGGCTCCCCCTGAGGGCTGAGGGCAGTTTAGCCTCAACTCCTAGGGCCAGCAAAGTGCCTGAAACATGTGGAGCCCAGCGCCCCGGGGTAGAAAAAGGAGGAGGCAAAAAGGGAGGTGGGACAGAGGAAGGCTGGGCAGTCCTTGATACAGCCTGCAAGACCCCTTTGCATTTTGCCTTACACTATCTTGCAACTTCATCCCGTGCCACACCTCATCCTGTAGCCAACATCCAGCCCCTCAGCCTGGGTCATCTGTCCCCAGACATGTGCTCTCACTCCTTTGTGCCTTTGCCCATGTGGTTCCCCTGTGCTGGAATTCCATTTCCTCTTCTCTCCACCTGGGGAACTCCGGCACAGGCTTCTGGGCCCAGCCCAAATGTCACCTCCTCTGGGAAGCCTTCCCTGCTTTTGAGGAAGAATGAGTCATTCCCTCCTTGTGCCCCCACAGCTTTTGTCCTCACCTCTTTAGATACTGAGGCTCAATTTATTGTTTGCATCTGACCACTGTTCTAGCCCTTTGAGTGAAGGGGACCATCCCTTCATTCTGGCTCCCAGAGCCTACCCAGCACCTGGCAACTCAGGAGATGCACTGAGGGTGTGGGGACAAAGTGCTTGGGTCCCAGCGAGAGCCCGTGGAGCCAGGTTCTGAGTAATGCTGCTCTGCATGCTTTCCCTCTGACGTGGGAGAGGCTCCCCAGCCTAGAACTTGGCCTGAGCTCCTTGAGGGCAGGGGAGGGGAAGCTGGTGGGAGCAGTTCTGAATGCACTCAGATCTCCAGACCCTGAGAAATCCTATCCCTGGCACTGGGAGAATGCCTGGGTAAGATGGCTAGGCTGCTGAAGGCAATCTTTCAGGAGTGAGTGAAGGAAAGGAGAGGAATGTGAAGACAGAGGGCAGATGCTGTCTGGATTTTCACTAGGACAGACGGTGGATTCTAGCAATTTCACCTGGTGATGGAGGGTGCCAGGCAGGAATCAGAGGCACATTATTGAAAGAATGACCCCTGAACCCCTAGAGGAGAGCCCAGGACCCTAAGAACAAGTCATTGCACACTGAGCCCACTTCTTTCCAAGTCTGGGTTGCTGGACCAGCAGACCAGGGAGTTAGTTACTGCGGGCACCGGAGTCTCTCTGTGGGGTATCTGATATTATCTATTACGGAATCCTTGTGAGATTTCTTAAGAAGAAAGAGACATTGTGCTGGTGGCAACTAACATTCTGTACTGTTTTATTTGGTGGATAGATTAACCTGTGCTCAAAGGGAGCCGATTAATGGGTCAATGTCACATTAGATGGGGGTGTCTAGTGGAAGACCACAGGGCTCTGTCCTCACCCACATCTGATCCCATATGTTCACCACTGACTGGATGGAACTCTGATAACCTGATGATCAGATTCACCGAGGACACCAATTGAGAAGGCTCATAAATTCAGAGTCAGAATCTGAAAGGACTCAACAGACTGACAAGATGGAAGGAGTCTAAGAAGGTGAAACAGGATAGTGAGAAATGCCACATCCTGAAGCTGGGTCCCAAATTAACTTTCTAAAATTGGAATGAGGTAGACATACTTTAGAAGCAGCATATTTAGGAAGGATTTAGGGGTTTTCAGTGGTCACAGGCTCAATTTGAGTCAGTATCATGATGTGGCTGCCAAAAGTACATGCCATCTTAGGCTACATCAACAAAAATATGTCTAGAATGGGGAGGTGATGATAAGAATATACAAGTGGTCAGAATCCCAATCTTCAGATACTTGAAGGATTGTAGAGGATTTAGGCCAAACCTGACTGAATCTGTTGGGAAGCTTGTTAGAAATAGGTTGGTTTGGGCTTCCCTGGTGGTGCAGTGGTTAAGAATCTGCCTGCCAATGCTAGGGGACACAGGTTCAAGCCCTGGTCTGGGAAGATCCCACATGCCGCAGAGCAACTAATCCCGTGAGCCACAACTACTGAGCCCGTGTGCCACAACTACTGAAGCCCGCATGCCTACAGCCCGTGCTCCGCAACGAGAAGCCACCACAATGAGAAGCCTGCACACCACAACGAAAGAGTAGCCCCCACTCGCCGCAACTAGAGAAAGCCCGCGCACAGCAACAAAGACCCAAAGCAGCCAAAAATAAATAAATAAATAAATATATTAAAAAAAAGAGAAGTAGGTTGGGTCGCCAGATTTGGCAAATAAAAATACAGGATGCACAGTTAAATTAATTTGAGTTTCATGAATTTCATATGTGGGACATCTTTATACTAAAAGAAAAATATTCATTGTTTATCTGAAATTCAAATTAAACTGGGTGTCTTGTATTTTATATGTGATTCCTACCTAGACCTACTGAATCAAAATCTCTGGGGGTGAAATTGTCAGTGTTCCCGAGGTGATTCTGATATAGACCATCTGTGGACCAGCAATTGGGAGCCGGTTCTACAGCAGCAGTTCTCAAATCTTATTAGGCAGCAGGGTCACCTGGAGGGCTTGTTAAACCATAGATGGCTATGGTCTACCCCTGCAATCTCTGATTCGGTAGATCTGGGGTGGGCTCTGAGAATTTGCATTTCTAACCATGAGAATTTGCATTTCTAACAAGTTTCACCTGTGCTGGACCTTGAACCACACTGAAGGGAGCAAACCCTAGCCAATCTGGGTGGTTCCAGAAGACAAAGCCAACACTCCTGCGGAGAAATCATCTTTTTTTTTTTTTTTTTTTTTTTTTTTTTTTTTTGCGGTACGCGGGCCTCTCACTGCCGTGGCCTCTCCCGTTACGGAGCACAGGCTCCGGACGCGCAGGCTCAGCGGCCATGGCTCACGGGCCCAGCCGCTCCACGGCATGTGGGATCCTCCCGGACTGGGGCACAAACCCGCGTCCCCTGCCTCCGCAAGCGGACTCCCAACCACTGCGCCACCAGGGAAGCCCGGAGAAGTCATCTTGAGTGGACTTCAGCTAAGTCCAAGGTAGGATTTTTTCCCCTAACAATCAAAACTTTAAAAAAACTAAGCAGTTCATCCCAGGATGAGTGAGTTCCCCATTACAGGAACTACTCAAATAGGAGATAAACTATTATATTCACTCAACAAGCACAACAGACACTTGCCCAGCATCTACTCACCCCCTCCCCCAGCAACAAATGCTGGAGATTTGGAGACAAGCAAGACCCCATCCTGACCCTCTGGCAGCTCACAGGCTGGTTTGGGAAACCAGTAGTTATCGCGGTGTAGTGTGATAAAAGAGAATTTGAGGAGTGTCTGCATCTCCGCCTGGTTGGTCAGGGCAGGCTTCCCAGAAGGGGTGAGAGGGGCTGGAGACAGGGACACCAGAGCAGCTGGACCCTGGTCAGGATTCAAGAAATATATGGACAGACTGGGCAGGACTGTTGGCGGACTGGGTGTGGGGTGGAGGGAGGCGCCTTGGATAACACTGGGTCTCTGGCTTGGGTGGCCAGGGGGATGGTGCAGACATTTACTGTGATGGGGAATATGGAGGGCAAACTGGGCTGTGTTAAGGGTGAGGGGCTTCTGGGGGTCAAGCAGACAGCTATGAGGTCTAGAGACATAACACTGACCCTGACCCTGACTTGTTAAGGTCCTTGGGGACATTGATGCTGTGTCTCTTTGGAGGCAGGGTGGCACATGGGAAGTCTCTTCTTGACCCCTGATTGGCTGTGAGACCCTGAGCGAGTCTCTTCCCGTCTCTGGACCCTGGTTTCCCCGCTGGACAATGAGGGACTGGACTCAAAGACCCCACAGGTCTTCTGTTCTGGAAATCTAGGTAATACTATGTATGTATACCGCCAAGCCTTCAGCCCACCTCCTTCCTGCTGCTGTAGACAGTGGCCAGGGCCACACCAGTTCCCCCCGGAGCTCAGCCTGAGGCTGTCCCCAGCACTGGGTCAGGTCCCAAGGGCAGGTCCAGATGCTGGGCCAGTCAAACCCATACGCAGATTAAGTCATGAATTTAATGCTGTCTGACTGGGAGGGGCGCGGCGGGGGGTGCATCTCACCTTCTGACAGCCAGGAAGTGGTTAAAGGACCATAGCCCTGACTTCCAAACCTCACTCCTGAGTCCCTGGGCTTGCCTCCTTCCCTCAGTCCCAAGCCTGGGTCCCCCGAGCAGGCCTGGCTGAGGACAGGATGGAACACAGTCTGGCTGCCGGTACCTGCAAGTCCAGTCCTGCTGGTAGAGATTAATTGAAGGGGAAATAGCCCATCTGTACTGCAGGGTCCAGCCTGCTGACAGGCACAGAGGCCTCTCAGCTAATGAGATCGTCACTCACCTCGGGGCTCAGAGGGGTAGGATGCTAAGGGTGGTAGTGACTGGACCAGGTCTGGGGAGAGGGAACAGTGGACCACATATGTGTCTGAGAAGGAGACTGGGTCGTGCCGCGGGGAACATGGTTTGAGGCGGGGAGACAGGGCCGTGCTCTTTGGGAACTCATGAGCTGAGTGACCTTGATCGTGTGGCTTAAACTATGTGCCTCAGTTTCCTTGCCTGTGAATTGGAACTAATAACAGCACCCTCCTCTTAGGGTCGTGGTAAAGGACTAATGCACGTGAAATGCTGGCACAGTGCCTGGCACACAGTGAATGTCCCATAAATGGGGATGATTATTTGTCAGTGGTGACTGTCCTCTTTTGGACATGGTGGGGGTGAGGAGTCCTTGGACATCCACGTGAAGATGTCCAGAGGCTGAGCTCTGGGTCTGATTGGGGGATGTTATCACATAGCTGGGGACTGAGATCCAAGGGTAAGCAAGGTCGTTGATTGTGGAGGCAGGAGAGGGCGGAGGCCGGAGCCCAGGGCAAGGATGACCTGGGCCACCTTCCCCCATCCCCACTGGCCTCAGCAAACCCCTCCCAACTCACTTTCAGTGTCTCAGCCTCCAGCCCCCATGGCACCAAACCAGGGGCCCCCTTTGCTCCTGGGGCTCAGGAGCCTCTCTCCCCCCAGGGGCAGCACTCACTCCCCTGGGGGCCCCTTTCCCCACCCCTGCCTGCCAGAGACCCACCTACCCGGTGATGACGTCAGGACTCGGGGCCTCTGCACCCTCAAAGGTACAGGTTCCTACAACTTCAAGTAAACTCTTGACCTGTAGTCATACACAATTTAACCACCTTCTTGCCACTAAGGTCCTTCTGCTGCTCCCGCTGGCTCAGGAACAAGGAGCACTAGGTTTGGAATCAGAAGATTTGAACTTGAATTCTGGTAATACCAGTTCTCCCTGGGTGATCAGGGAATGTCACCAAACCTCCCCGAGCCTGAGTTTTCTCATCTGTAAAATGGAGACAATACTCCCTAGCTCATAAGGTGGTGGGATTGTTCATTCTTTCAGTGACAAGCTTCTTATGAAGACAGATCCTGATTACCCCTCACCCCCCACCCCCCAATGCTACAGGAGCAAAAACGAGACCATGGGGGGTCTACCTTTGCCTGCGATGGTCAGGGAAGGCTTCACAAAGGCAAGGGTGTTTACACTGGTCCTTTGAAGGATGAGTCTAAGGAACGGGGAGTCCAAGCAGGGGACGGCACGGGCTGAAGGCAAGGGTACGGCGAGGTCCAGGGACCTGGGATTAAGAGGGTCAGGGTGGAGTGGGATGCATGATGGGGAGCAGCCTTCCCGTGAAGGTGGGGACTACTAACACAGGGTGAGCCCACCCAGAGAAAAGGCTCAGTGTGGGGAGAGGGGGTGGGGAGGGACGTGCCTCCGGAGTTGCCTGGAGGAAAGAGTTCTTTGTAACTGTCAGAAACGTGATGGAACTGACAAACACACATGAAACCAGGCACTTAGCTTGTGAAACTAAGTCTGGGTCTTTGTAAAAATAAGTGTGTAACAACAATGGTTTTGTCAAGATATTTTATGAAGCTGGCAAAGAAGACCCATCTCCACTGTGTCCAAGGAATCTGGGTGTGCCCCTTCCCCACCCCAGTCCCTGCCCTGAAGCCAGGCTGTACTCCTGACAACAGAGGATGTGTCCCCAGAGCACCCTGGGGAGGGGGCTCTCCTGTCAACCCCTCCCTTTCCTGGGGGGACCCTTCTCCAGACCTCCAGCCTGTGAACACAAGTGTGGGGAGGTGGCAAAGGTAATCAGGTCGTGGCTGGAGCAAACTAGAAGCCCTCCCTGTGCCCCCTGCCCAAGGGGGTGCGGCTGGGGAGTAAGGGCCACAGGACTGGGAGATGGCTCCTCAGCTCTAGGGGCGGGTCACTCATTCATGTCACAGCTATTCCGTGAGTGGCCGGTCTGAGGATCACCAGAGGAGATGCAGAGGGAGAAGCACTGTGAGGTAGCAAGGTAAGTGCTGGGATGGGAGACGTGCAGCAGAGACATCAACTGAGCTGGAATGTGTTTGGGGAGGATCAAAGCTGGGAGGTCTTCCTGGAGGAGGACTCTTGAAGCATAAGTAGGAGCTGGTGGATGTAGAAGGGGAGGAAGGATGTCTTGCACAGAGTGTGGGGCATGTGGGAAGAAGGCTTGGAGAGGAAAAAAGGAAGAGCGTGGTCTCATGCACAGGTAGGCACAGTGGGCCAGGAGGGGCTGGAGGAGCTAGGCCCACACCCTGCAGGCAATTGGGAACCAGTGAAGGCTGCTGAGCTGGGGAGGTCACAGTCAGCTTTGCATTTCAAAAAGATCTCTCTTGCTGCCTGGTGCCCTCGATTTTGGTGGCCTCTGCCCTGGAGAAAGGTCTGCCTCTCAGGGACAGCCTGGTCCACATTAACCAAGACAGATCTGTATGGATCAGCAAGTGACAGAAGAGCCAGGCTGGGTTCAAATCAATTACTATGTGCCCTAAAGTGACTTGACCTCTGTGCTCAGTTTCCTCATTTGTAAAATGGGGTTAATATAAGTACCCCCACCATTAGGGGTGAAGGAATTAACATATGTACAGTGCAGCAGTGCCCAGGAATGTAGTAAGTTCTGTGTATGTGTTAATTGTTAGTACTACCCATAAACAATGCCAGCTAGTCTAAACCACTACAGGCATGAGTTAACCAGGAAGACGTATAGATCGGTATAAATCAGAACACATAAGGTAGATAATGTACCAAATCAGTGCCAACTTGTGTAGACTAGTAGATAACAACCCACGCGGACCCGTAGAGACCAGTATTCGCAGGTCAGAAGATGCTGCGGGGAGAGGCCTGGAAGGAAGGCGCTCGGCAGGCCAGGCCAGCAGAGAGAGGATTAGCAGAGCAGGTTTCCTCCCTGCCTTCTTGGAGTCTATCAGGAGGCGCTGGCACTGCTGTTTGTTACCCAACCCTCGAGAAGACGTTGCAGTGGGGAGGGAGAAAGCTGAAAGCCTTCTTTTCAATTATTCAGCAGCCGGAGCTTCCTGCCGCCCCGATGGAGCCAGAGGAAGGCCCTGGCCAGAGCCCCTGGGCTGGGTTTGGATGGGCTGGGGGGAGGGCTGGTTGCAGGAGGGACGGGCAGCCTGGCCTGCTCCTGCCCTTCCTCCCCGATGCCCCCAGCCCTGGGCTGCGGGGTTTGGCGGGGGGCAGCCATGCCTGGGCAGACTTGGAGCTATCCCCTTCCCTGCAGACTCAGACTGTGCCGTGGAACGGAGGTGGGGGCGGGCTGGCCCTGTTCCCAGAGCCGAGGTGGGGTGTCTGGGGGTAGGCAAGGGAGGGAGGGCCTGTCCACTGTCCACAGGAGAAAGCCAGGCAGCTTAGCTGGCACCTGCGTCCTGGGCAACCTGTCCAGCCCCCTGTATGTCAGAAACACGGCACTCGGCTCCACCCAAGAACATGCTGGCCCAGACTGCTCCCTTTGCCTGGAATGCCCTTCCCCTTCCATTCATCTTGTAGTACGCTGCTCAAGCATCACCTCCTCTGTGAAGCTCTCCCTGACCTCCACTGTGGGATGTGCCTCTAAGCTGCTTCCAGAGCCTTACCCTCTGGTTACCACTCTCAGTGTTTCCCTTGTTCTGCTGTGACTATTTGCTCCCTAGCCGAGTGAGGGCTCTCCAAGGGCAGCGACTGGGTTGTGTCCATCTTTGTGTCCCTACCACCTAGCACAGAGCTTGGCACAAAGCAGCCATCTGTGAATATTTATTGAAACCCGGCTTGTGTTTGCACTGACGGGGAGCTCACTACTTATTTTTTTAACCACCTCCATCTCTGGGAACCTCAGTGGGAAAGGTCCCTGGTTACCGCTCTCAATATGCCCAGACTTGATGTGTGTTAATATTTGCAAAGGCCACATTGTCATATACTTTGTAAGCCCTGGAGTCCAGCTCTGTCATTGAATGGATAGGAAGGACTCACCTGGCACCTAGGCTCCTGCCCATCAAGCCAGGGCCCTGTCTTTATTCCTGTTGGCTATGATTTGGGTTCCCAGAGCAGAGGATCTGGATGGCAGGTCCCCAGGGACAAAGAGGCCTCAGCTGTCTGCTCCCTACAGAGGGGCCCACAGTATAGGCAATATAGCCTAAATGAGACCAGTGCAGACCACTGCAGCCCAGGACAGGCCATAGAGGAACCAAGAATTCAGACTGGATACATCAGGGAACCCACAGACCAATGCAGACCAGTATTCTAGACCAGTGGAATAGAGCAGAACACACAGTACTGGTCATTGAAAATAATACAGACCAGTTTAACTCAGGAGGCAGCCTGTATAGACCAGTACTGATATCAAACAGCAAGCAGTGTTTTAGTCTCCCTTCCCCTGCGTTCTGGTGGAACAAAGGAATCCCTGCACCCACTCAGCCCACTCTGTTCCTTTTTAGGGCCCTCAGTGGCCTTCAGGGAGCTGTAGCCTTCCAGCTAGGGAGCAGGCAGCTTCCCTGTGGTTGCCTGAGCTCCAGTGGAGATCTGGGATTGCGGGGAGAAGACTGAGAAAGAACATTTTCATGACTGAGCTGTCACTGATGGCCTGGGCTGCCAGGGAGGTGGTGATCTCTGTGTCCTGGGGAGGGTCCAAGCCAGATGGCCTTGGGGAGGTGTCCTAGAGAGAGCCACCTAGGTGTCATGCTGAGGACTCTCCCAAGCTGGCCTCTAGGGCTGACTCTGGAGTAAGATCAGAGGAGCCCTGTGCTCTCATCAGCTTCATTACTTCCTTTAAGACCCGCTTCTCCTCCCGGAAAAGGTCAGACCTGCCCAGGTTCACACCCGGGAGCTGGGCTGAGGAAGGGGAAGATGGGCTAGAAGCTGTATGACCAGATTTCTTTCCCTTTTCAGGTTTCAGTTTCCCCATCTGGACTAAGTGCCAGGGCCTGGATACTAGTGGGGCCAGGGTAGGGCTGGGCTCTGAGTCCCTGGCAGCCCAACACTTGGAAGAATCCAAGTTGGGTGGTGATATGCCTGCCCTCCAGGAGCTATCAGCAGGAAGGGTGTGTGCTGGACAGACAGACAAGCCCCTTCCACCCACTGGGGAGGGTGAAGTGGGGAGACAGGGCAGCTGCCTCCACTGCCCACACAATCTCATTATGGAAAATTCCCTCTATTGACTCAGCTTTAATCAGGCAGGCTGCCCTGGGCTTCCCCCCCACCAGGTTTCTGCTGGGCTGGGTGAGATCAAAGAGAGAGCCGGGCTGGGGGCTAGAGCCTCATCTGCCATTCCCATCGATCCAGATGAGCCTCTTGTTGCTAGGCAACAGTCTCCAGGTCTCTCCTGGTCCTTCCTCCCCCAGGGGCAGCAGGATCGGGCAGTAAAGGGGGAGAGCGACCCCACGTTCATTCTCTAGCTCTCCCCTTACCAAGCTAGAGATCTCTGTCACCAAGCCGGGAGCCCTCTTCTTGCCCAGGAAGGGCTCCCCATCCTGGGAACTTGACCCTCCCACCAAAACAGACCCCTTTTCTCCCCTCACATTTGTATTCATCCCCAGAATACTCGAAATCCACACCTCCTATGTCCCATGTAAGCACTCTATCAGGAAGACAGTCCAGGGATTCACCAGAGAGGGGAAGGGACCCTTGGGGGTGTGGGGTAGGAGTCAGTGAAAAAGTCCAGATGGGGCTGCAGGCTACTGTCTTCCAGCCCAGCATTGGACTGGATGTGGGAATCATGTAATCTTGAGAGAATGGCACTGAAGACAAATTCACACTCCCAGTTTTGAGTGGGTTGGCTTTTTTTTTTTTTCTTTTTCCAAAACGTAGGATACATTTCATAGTAGTTTTTTCTTTTTTGTTTCAAGTGCTTATAATTTAAAACTGTAAGTTGTATTTTAAAACAAGCATAAAAATGTACTGTGGGTTTTGGGGGCTGTAATTGACTAAATAATGCAGATCTGAGCATTTTATCACAGTTTAATATTTTGCATATTTGATCTACCCTATACTGCTCATCTTTCTCTTTTTAAAAAACTGAGTATGTGCAAGTCATCCCCACAGTTGTTAGGTGGTGACCTACTTATATCGTAGCTTATTTAGGATTTTAAGGTCTCTCCCCTGTCTGAGGTCTTTACAGTCCTTGGGGATGGAAAGTATCTCTCTCTTACCTCTGGTCCCTCATCAGACCTTTTTTAAAAAAATGCAACTAAGGGATAGGAAGAGGTGATGCACTTCCCAAAGTGTAAAGACCCAGAACCCAGGAGTCCGAGGACCCAGCCCTGAGAGCTGCTGGGTGATGCGCAGTCCCTGGGCAGCCGTCCTGGTGCCCTCGGTCCTGCCACTGCCTGCCACCTGCTCCCCCCAGCTCCACAGCGCAATGACAATTCCTCTCTGCCTCCCCTGCCCAGACCCAGTCACACACTCCAACTCTGAGAGGCACAGCTTCCCAGGGTCCTTGACAAATGGTAACCAATTAATGTCAATTAATCTGATTAGCCCAAATAGTTAATTAAGCAGTTAATTAACAACATCATTGACAATAACCTATGGCTCCCGAGGGATTGTGGGTGGGAGGTAGGAATGGCAGGGGGCAGGGGCCCTCCTTGCTCTGGGAAGAGGCGAGCCCCTTAAGTTCAGGTTGAGAGTGGGGGGCTACTCGTGCAGCTGTGGCCTGAGTCTCTGCCTTGCTCTGCCATCAGGCCCAGAATCTTCATCAGGGCGTCCGACCCCACCCCGGCCACAAACCCGTCCCGGGCCCCTGACCACGTTTGAGAGGGTCTGATTTCCATGAGAAAGGCTGAATCTCAGCACAGCAGAGGAGGGAGAAAGGCCTCCTGTCTGGGAAGTTGTTCCACCCCAAAATCCTAGCAGGAGTCCCTGCCTCTGCTGCCATCCCAACCCCCAGCCCAGACCACACACCTCATAGCCTACCACCCCCGCCAGGGCCATGGACTTTCCCAAGCTGCAGAGCAGCCCTGGAGGGGACTTGTCATCCTTAAGCCCAGAAGAGGAAACTGAGCACCTCCCATATGCCAGGCCCTGTGCTTGCACTGAGCACCTGCAACGACAAACAGCCAGGGGGGCTGCCCTCAAGGAGCTCCTTGTCTGGGGCGTCACAGAACAGTGCAGCCTACTGCATCTTAGCTGGATGATGCTGGCGACATTAGCCACCTCTCTGTGCCTCAATATCCTCTACTGTGTCCTGGCTCTGTCATAAGATGTGAGGACTAAATGAGTTAGGACACATGAAGCCCTTGCAGAGGTGCGAGTCACACGGGAGATTCCAAATGTTCGTGATGGTTACCGAGGGAGATGGAAGGGTAAGCAACCATCAGGACAGAGTATAAAAGCAGCTGAGAAACAGGTGGTCCCAGGCACCTGGGGGCACACAGAGGGAGCCTGGAACGAGGCATCGCACAAAAGACGTGGAAGTAGAGGCTGAAGGTCAAGGAGGTAGAGGAAGAGGGAAGAAGGGCATCTAGGCAAAGGGAACGGCATCTGCAAAGCAATGAGGCACCAATTCTCCCCACTAGCATGGGTAGTCACTGGGGAGCTTTCAAAAATCCTGACCTCCCAGGTCCTACACTCAGATTCTGAACAGGTGGGTCCCAGGGACCTGCTGTTCATGGACTGTTTTGGAAATACCAAGGCAGGTAGGTACTCTGCACCTAGAGACCAGGCTGCCATGGTTTCTGGGTGTTCCAGGCTGGGAGGAGCAGAGCTGCATCAGGAGAGGCCCCAGGCCATGTGACCCATGTCCCAAAAGCATACCGCAGGCCCCCGTTCTCTCCATCTGTCCAGTCATGCTCGCCCTTCACGGGTGACCTTCCTGAAACGGCTCTGGCCGTGTGCTTACCTGCTGGGAACATCCCTTGGTTTCTCTGCTGCCTTCGGGAGAAAGGCCAGACTCCCCTGACTGGCATTAAGGCCCCTCACGAGGGCTCCCTCTCCAGCCTGGGCCTCTGTTCCTTGGACTCTCCAGCCACACTATTCCCTAAGTGCCGGGGCTCTTTTCTCCTCCGTGGCTCTGCTCATGCTGTTCCTTCTGCCAGAAATGCCCTTCCCCTTTTTCTCCCCCGGGCAAACCTGTACTCATCCTATGAGGACCATCTGTGGTGCTGGCTCCAAAGTCAATCAGGCAGGCAACTACCCACCCCCAACCACCAGTGCCCAGGCAGCCCCCGGGATGGTCCCACATAACCCACATTCCATCCCTAAACATTCACCAGCTCATGGGCCTTGCTCCCCACTAGACTGAGGGCGGCTCCTCCCTTTCTCCAGCGCTGAGCACGGGGCTTGGGGATGACAAGGATAATTGAGTTTTCAGTTCAGAGGAGCTGCTGAGCAAATGTTTAATGAATGAAGGAATGACTGTCTCTGCTTTCTGATGTATGACGAGCAGAGGACAGAGGGAGAGAGAATTCGGGAGGCAGATAAGAGAGGAGTTCTGGGGACAGTAATGTATGGGTCACAGGGACCAAGAGGCATGTGCTGGACTATGCCAGGTAGGGAGGGGGACAGGGCTGCCCGGAGGCAGCACCTGCCGAGTGTCCCAGCTTCCCCTTCCATCCTGGAGGCCCCCTCTGGCCCCCTGTTGGGAGAAGAGGAGGCTGGGCCCCTCTGCCCGTCCTGAAGTCCACTTCCCCAACCTGGTTCTCTGGTGCTGACGGCTGTGCCAAAGCTGCCCTACCTCTCACCCTGCCCCTGCCCCGGGTGAGCCCAGCCTGGAGCACGTGCACATCCCGTCTCACCCTGCCCCTGCCCCGGGTGAGCCCAGCCTGGAGCACGTGCACATGCCCTGTCAAACCTCCCAGCGGTGCGGTACCCGTCTCACCTGCAGCTGTGCCATCACCTCCTACCTGGCCTCTCGCCCTTGGTCTCTTTCTCTTCATCCTCCTCCTCCTCCCAAAGGCAGCCAGAGTAGGCTTCCTTAAGCACAAATCTGATCACTTCATGACACTGCTCCAAAGGCTACTTGACTCCCATCACTTTCCAAATAAACCCCCAGCCCTTACAGTGGTTTTCGAGGTCCTTCAAGACCTGACCTGGCTCACCACGCTCCCGGGGCTGCGCTCTATCCTTGGGCATGCCCTCTGTGCCATGGCTCTGTTAGATCACTGACTATCCCCTTAGTTCACTAGGACTTTTCATACCCCTGTGCCATGGCCCACGCTGTTGTCTGGAGTGCCCTGCCTCTACCTTCTCTGTCTGGCATCTTTCCTGTCATTCTCCAACTTAAAGGTCTCTCTCCCCAGTCTCCTCTGGCTGCCCACGTCACTGGGGATATCTTAGTCCTAGCAGAACCTCAGTGGTCATCACTGTCAGTTAACTCATGCCTCCCTTTCCCACTAGTCTGGGAGCTCCTCAAGGTCAGGGTTGGTGTCTGATTCACGTCTATGTCCCCGGTGTTCATACAATGCCCGGAAAATCAGAAGCACTCAATAGATGTTAACGGTGTGGCCTCACACATTCAAGTGACCGCCACCTCTGGGCAGTGCACTGGGTTTCATCTCTCCTTGGGTGTCTTTACACTCATTACCTGAATCCCTTGTCAGCGCACACGTGGAGGTGGGTATTATTATGCCCATTTCACAGGAGGGAGAAACAGATCTGACTGTGGAGGTTGGGGCCTAGATGTGATCAGAGGCCAGGAGATGGGCAATCGCCTGATTCCCAGCTCTGAGCTCCTTCTTCTAAGGTCTGGGTGGGTCCAAGTTCTCACCCCACCCAGGGGATGTATGACTCTCTTGTGCTTCCCCTCCCCTGGCAGCCTTGGCCCTCCCCACCTCAGTCCCTGGCAGAGGGGTGTACTGAGGCAGCGGGCCCACCTCAGTCCCTGGCTAACCCTGTCACAGGCCTCAGAGCCATCCTCTCCAAGGGAAATCCACAGCCCACAGCAGATCCCCAAGGTGTGCCCCACCCAAGAGGGCAGGGGAGGGGCAAGTTCTCTCCCCAGCTCTCACTGGTTCCCTGGGAAGCTGGTTCACCTGTGCCCAGTGTTCATATGGCCTTGAAAAGTATGCTTTTTGCAGTCTTTAAAGACATCAGAGAATTCTCACTATAGAGTAAAAAACAGCATGCCGACTTCCCTCAACAGGGCGTTCCCCGTTATTTAATGCTATGTATCTATGAACGCATGGACAAAATCCTGGTAGGAAATACCCCTCTGTGTTCACAGTGGCTGTCTCTGGGTGGTGGGACCACATGTGACTTTTTTCTCCTTGGTTTTCTATTTCCCAAGTCTAGCACAGTGAGGATGTGCCATTCTTAAAATCAAAAGAATTCAATGAACCGTACTTGTCTCCATCCTAGGGAGTTCTGGGGAACGGTGGTGGGAATGGGGTTCAGTACAGGGAGAGGTCTCAGAACCACGGGCTACTCCGAACACTAGAAATAGGCAGGCCAAGAGCGCCCCAGCTCAGTAAGCTGCCTGGCCCTCAGGGTCTGGTTCCCTGGGCTCAGGTCCCCCTCCAGTCCTCACAGGCCCCAGCAGGATGCTGAGCGAGCTGTGGCCCTGCCCGCCAGCTCCAGCTGGCACAGCAGCCTCTGCAGTGGGCAGGAGGCCAGGGCGGGGGCGGCAGGATGCTGAGGCCAGGCTGACTGCCTAGGAAGCAGCGCCACAGACGGATGGGCTGGCGGCTTTTGGCTATAAGTGGGGAGACCCTGGGAGTTGGGGGCTGCTCTGGAGCCCAGGCACACGTGTCCTCTGAGGCCTTTCTCCCAGATCAGCGGGCAGCCTGGGCAGCCTGGGCCTGGCTCACCTGCCCAGGCCCCCTGAGAGCCCCGTTCTGGATGACACAGAGTCAACAGGGCTTGGCCTCTGGGGATGGAGCTGTCACCCTCCTGTGCTCATGACCCAGAAGAACGTGAAGAGACAGGAACCCAGAGGTGTCAGCAGGCACTAAGCCACCGTGAAGACCTGGGCTGGGCCAGGCTGGGGTCTGTAACTGTTGGTAATGGTCCCGCCCTGTCATGGGCTCCTCTGGGCCTCCCACGCTCTCATGCTCCTGTCTCTCCTCTCTAACGGCCTCATCCTCTCTGAGCTCACTCCCCCCTACTGAGCCCCCATGCCCTCTTCTAACTCCATTCCACTCATCGGTTCCCCCCCTTCTCTGAGTACCACCTCCCTGAGCTCCTTCCCCTCCCAGAGCCTCTAAGACCCCAGGGGGCCCCTTCCTTCAGCGAGTGACCTCTTCCTTTCTTTCCTTAAATGCTTCCCCTCTCCCTGAGCCCAGGTGTTAGAATTGAGAAGGAACTTCCCCATTTCTTGCCAGGCTGCTCCTCCCCCAATACAGCCTGGACTAGTGTCCATACCGACGCACTCCCGTGGCAGGGCCCTGCATCTTCTCTTCAGAGCATCAGCTGCAAAAATCCCTCCCTCTCCCCAAGACTCTATGAATAAGCTTCCACCACCGTACTGCTGCTGCTTCCCTGGATGTGGGACCTGAGCATATGTGTCCTGGGGGATTCCTGGACATTGCTGAACAACTCTGGGAGGTGTGAAGGGCATCTTCAGTGTCCCTGCAGGTCACCTTAAATCTTGGGCCAGGAGGGCTCAATCCTGGCTCTGCCACAGAGTCCTGGGATCTCTGGGTGAGCCACTGGGCCTCTCCAGGCTGTATTTTCCCATTTTGAGTTAAGACCACAAGTTTGTAATTAGGAGGGATGGGTGAATTTTAAATCTCAGCTGCAATTAATAAACCTAAGCTTCAAACATTGGAGGTAAATTCTATCTCTGCTGATGGAACCACAGGCTTCCTGACGCACAGATTTATGGAGCAGAGAGATCTTAAAACCTTAATGCTGGCAGGGCCTTTGGGGGGGTCATCTGATCAAGCCCCGTTGTTTTATGGTTGAGGACACTGAGGCCCAGAGACAGGAAGAGACCTGTTCAAGGTTACCCAAGGAGCCAGGGTCAGAGATGGGCCCAGAAAGAGGGTCCTTGGATTCCATCACATGCCACCCCCCAACCCCTACTGGCCCACAGTGCCCTGGCTGATCCTCACTCAGGAGAGCCTGGAGAATCGAGGGCAGAGTGGTGTTGTGGAAGCCACACTGGGCCCCTGAGGCAGTGGGCTAGAGTTGCACCAACACCTTGCTCTGTGACCTTGGGAAAGTCATGTCACTTTCAGGCCTTGTTTTGCTCCCCTGTGAAAGGGAGACAGTGGCACCTTTGGCACCAGGTTATGTGAGGATGAAATGAGATACTGTATGTGAAGTGACAGGCCCATGGCAGGGGCTCAGAGTGCGTGTAGGAGTTAAGAGAGAGAGAGGGTGGGCTCTCCCCCGTCTCCTCAGCAGCACCCATGGCTGGCTACTGGGACAGGAGGAGCTGTGATTCTGCCCCACTGGCAGCAGGAAGCAGGCAGAGGAAAAGTCAGTAGGTGCGGCTGACCCCAGCATTGCTGGCAGTTGCTTGTGACCATGGCCCCATTACAGAGGGTGAGGGCTAACTGCTCAGAAAGGAACAGGCAGTGACCGGCTTGCCAAGGTCAGCGAGAGGCTGGTAGGCAGAGAGGGTGAGAGTGGGTGCGGAGGTGAGCAGACGGGGCCTGCCAGACCCAGACTCCCCCTCTGGCAGGCGTGATGGTGGCGGGGGTGGGTTGTGATGGGAGCACCCAGCTGGATAATTGAAAGCACGTTCCACCTCCAAATGTCCCAGTGACCTTGGGGGAGTCAGCGCCTCACTGCGCGGCACAGCCTCGCCCATATGCTACAGGCACCTCACCTGGAAAGCTGTCCTCATGAACCAAGAAACTGGCATTTAACTGGGTCTTGATATCAAGGGGCCAGGACAGGTTATCAGCTCCACAACTGCCCCAGGGAAGACAGCTTGGGTGGCCTCATGACCTTGGAAAAGTCATTCAAGTCTCATTTCTCAGTTGTGAAATAGGGACATTGATGGCTTCCTTGTCACGTTTTCGTGAGGATGAACTGAGTTAACTGTAGGCTCCTATGTGCCTATTATGGAGCCTGGTATAAGGCCCTCAGCCAACGTCCATCTCCTCTGGGAAGAGAAAGACATACTTCAAACAGTGCTGGAAACGTTTCCACCTTTGTCTAGCTCCTCCATAAGAAATTCTTACTTGTGTTTGATTTGCTAACACTTGCTCAGCATTTTACAGCTCACAGCTAGTTTCCTATCTAATAGCTGGAGTATTTCTCGCCAAAGTAGATACTGTTAACGCTATACCTGTTTTACAGATCGGGAAACAGGTTCAGAAAGGTTAAGTGGCTTACCTGAAGTCACATAGCTTGGATAGGAACCCATGTCTCTCACACTTCAAAATCCATGACTCCCTACCCATTCAACCCCACCTTTTAAAATCCAAACCAGTCTTTATTTGCTCTTCAAGAATTCCTCCTCCATCCCTCATGGGAGAGTGGGATGGGGCATAAAGTTAAGGAACCAAAAAGCTGATGTGTGGGAGCAATTTCTTAGCCAGCTTGGTCCTATTTCTGCCTGGGGAAGGATCTGGCACATGCTGGGACCGTGACCTTAAGATGCCCCCTAGACAGAGAAACTCTCCAAACGCCTGCCCTGCTCTCCATCAAAGTACCTGCCTCTTCCCTTGTCACAGGATGCAAGACCAGCCCAGGCCCCTTGATGCCAGAAGTGGATGAGTGAGTGAGGTCTTAGGAGAGTGAGAAGTTATGGCTGGGATAGAGAACAGGCATTAGAGTACCAGGTCAGACCTGGGTGCGTTCCTCTTGTTCCCCCTCCAATCCATCCCCACAATGGACCTGCTGCCAGAAGCAGGAACTGCAGGAGGCTTCAACACTGTCCAAGCAGGAGCTCTGGGATGGAGGGGGAGGAGGATACAAGAAAGAGGCTGCGTCTCTTCTCCATCTCTCCTTTTTTTTTTTTTTTAACCAGGAATTTGCTCTGGGGTTGGTTGGGCCCACTCTGAGCTTCAGAAACTCTCCCTGGGCATCCAGAGAGACCACGGAGAACACCCCCTAAATTCCTAGTGGCTATTTTCTCTTCTGTGCCCTCCATTCTCTCCCCAGTGAGAGAGTAAATGCCATCCTGTGTGAGACCCAGTTCTCGTTGCCAGCTTCTGCCTCCCCAGGGGCATTTGGACAGCTGGGAAAGGGGCCAGACTGTCCCTTATGCTGCCACCCTGTGCTGGACAGAAGCCCAGCATTCAGGTGGGGGCCTGCTCCTTTCATCCCTCCCAGTGAACAGCATCTCCACAGGGTCCTTCACTGGTCTTTCCCTTCCCTAGGGAGCAGGTCCTTCTCCTCAATTAGGGGAGGGCAATTGGACTGCAGTTGGGTGCCTCTCTAGCATCCTTATGGGCCAGGCCATGGTCATTTATGCTCAGTGGAGTCCTGCCCATGACCCGGCAGGGTTCTCACTTTCTCCATCCCTCTCAGAGAAATGAAAAACGTTTCTCATCTCTGTTCCCCAGGTGCCTCGCACCCACGACCAAACACACTAACAGTCCCCCAACCCCTACCCTCTGCTCTGGGATCTGTGGACCGTGGGCCCCGGCCCGTCTGGGGAGGCCCAAGATTCAACCCAGCCCCAGCCCCTCTGGGAAATGCCCCCGCCCCGCCAGGGGCTCTCACCTCCCTGCTGATCGTTGCGCTCCGCCGGGCGCTGGAGCCAGGCCCTCTGGCCCCGCTTGTCTGGGCGGCCTCCGGGCCGCCTCCTCGGCTCGGCTCGGCTCGGCAGGGCAGCTCTGCCGCCCCCGCGGCCCCGCGCCCTCCGTCTCCCCGCGGGCGCTGCCGCCGATTGCTGAAATGCTGGACAGCGCACCACCATGGAGGCGGTCTCACTGCCCGCTTGCCGGCCAGAGCGGCCCGGCGTCCACAGCGCCCCCCACAGTCCTGGAGGCCGACGGCAGCCAAGCCAAGGGACTGGGCGTCTGTCGGGGGCCGGAGCCTCCACGGCAGTGACATTCTCCACGACTTATGGGTAGGGGGTGGGGGCAGGCGCCCGGGGCAAGGGATCCCGCGGGGATGCCCTCTTTCATCGTGCATCCTGGTGGCCTGACCGAGACCAGGCGGGGTGGTGGGAAACATCCCGAAGGGGAGAGGATTTTGAGACTGGAATCGCTGGACCTGTGGTGCTGGATTGGCTGTCTGGAGTACTGAGTTCAAGTCAGGACCTTGGTAGCCTGTTGTCCTGCAGCTCCCGCCTCCATTTCCTTGGCTGGACAGTGAGCCGGTGGAGTGAAGGGACCTCTGGTGGGGCGGGCTCTGCAAGGAGCACTGAAAGCACAGAGACCTTTCTGTGGTAGGAAGGAGGCCAGGAACGAGGAGGCCTTTGCGTGGAGCCACCAGTGGTATCCCTGTGCTGTCTCAGGAAGCAGGGCTGAAGTGCCAGAGCAAACCTGAGGCAGGGCAGGGACTAGGATGAAGCAAGTGAGGCACCTGGGGCACAGATGATAAGAAGGCCTTTGCATGACACTGGGAGTCATTCAAGTGAATGTTTGTTATGAATCTGCACGTGTTTATGCGTGTGTGCACCCAGCTGTATATACGTGTGTCTGTTTCTATATTCCCGTCTGTGTGTGCCCTCCTGCCCTCCTCTCTCCTTTCCCCCAAGTTTCTTCACCTACCTGTGTCCTTGGAGTGTATCTTGGGGTCTGTGTGTGTGTGGTTGGGATATTGGCACTGCAGGCCCTTTGAGTCTGCAGAACAAAGCTTGGGGTGGGGGAGAGGGCTGGGCTACAGCTGCTGCTGCCATTACTGCAGCCCCATAGCCCCAGGGGTGAGTCCTCTGCTGGTCTCCTGCCTTCTGGCTGCATGAATATTTCATATGCTGGGGCCTTGAGCTGGCCTAGCACCAGTGTGTTTGCTCCCCCTGCCTGGGAGGGGCTGCCCCCTTTGCCTGGCTGGGCCTCCCGAGGCAGAGGGGTAGTAGGCAGATCAAGGGCTGGGAGAGGGCCCCCTGGAGGGCCTGTGGCCTCGCCTTGCCTGGGGAGCCCTGGCTGGGTGTGCGGAGGGGCGAGCGGGAGTGGGGGAGGAGGCCAGAGGAGGTGCAGGGAGGCGGCATCCTCCCAGAGTGAAGCCCATGCCTTAAATGAAATCAAATTAGTTTTTTGAAACCTCACCGCATGATTTGATTCCTGATCAGCCCCCACCTCAACTCTGTTTGGGACTAGTGCCTGGGAACACTTTGCCCCGGCTGGGCACACCTCCTCCTGCCCTCCCCTCATCTGCCTCTGCAACCCCTGCTCCCTGGCTTCACAGTGGGAGCTGCTTTAGGGGAGAAGGGGAGAAGGGCCTGCAAGCTGGCTGCAAGCAAACCTCCCCAGCTGCCTTGGGCCCTCTCTTCTACCAGACCTGGGATGGGGGAGCCCTGGAAGCCTAGGCAGCCTCTCAGCCCCAGTAGCCCCCTCACCCCTTGCACTCTTGTGCCCTGGCTCAGAGGAATAGACCTCTATCTTGGTTTCCCTACCAGCCTGCTACTTTTCCAAAAAGAGCTCCTTCCTTTGTGTTACACATTGCAACAAATGGCATCACCATCAGCCCTGGTTTTTCTCCACTTGCCCCTCTGGTCCATTCCCATCCTTCTCTGCCCTGTGCTGGGTCTTGGGAGACTGACCTCTGCAGACTGATTACCCAGGTTCCCTTGTTCTTGGCTTCTGGTTGGGTTCATCCAAGGGGAAGCATCACCAGGAGAATGAAGGGCGGGAGGAGAAAGAAGTTAAGTATTTATTCTCCTGCCGAGTTCCTCTCCAGCTCTGGTCCAGTGTCCCCTCATCCACGGCTCCATTCTTCTAGTCAAACTCTGGCATTAAGTTTCCTCCCTGTGACACTTCAGGCCCAGAGGTGGTAATGGCTCCTGCTGTTATAAGTCTCTGGGTGCTTCTCTATCCCTTGGTGGTCCATTCTCGTATCCCCACCCGATCTCAGTGCATAATCCCTTCATCAGGCCCTCTTCTGTTAAACCTTTGGAGGTCCTGTCGACTTCATTCTGGGTCCCTGGCCCATGCACCCTCCCGCTCAAGTCCAGTCTCCAAGCCAGAGCCCTATGAGTCCTTGAGCCCTACAGTTCCCCCTTCTCCCTGCAGACCTTCTACCTACTGGAACTGTGTTTCTTCTTCATCTCCAGGGTGTCTGCCTGGCCCAAGCCTTGGTCCTGGACCCCGGCCTAGTGCCTGCTCCCTCCCCATTCACTCCCCCCTGAAACATACATCTCTGCTTGGATAGCACTCGATCAATGAACCCGTCCAATGAACCTCATGAAATAGCGTCTCCCAGCCCAGCGCCCTTGTTCCCTCTTATTCTCCTTCAGAAAAATTTACGGTGGTAAAATATTCATGACATAAATTGGCCGTTTTAACTATTTTAAGTGTTTACAGCTTAGTGGCATTAAGTACATTCACAATGTTGTGCAACCATCACCCAAACCCAAGCTGGAACTCTGTACCCATGAAACTCCCCGAGCCCCTAGTACCCCCCATTCTACTCTCTATCTCTATGAATCTGACAACTCTGTGGGCCTCGCATAGGTGGAATCATACAGTATTTATCTTTTTGTGTCTGGCTTATACACTCATAGAGTATTTATCTTTTTGTGTCTGGCTTATTTCACTCAGCAGAATATCCTTAAGTTTCTTCCATGTCATATTATGTGTCAGAATGTCCTTTTTTTTTTTTTTTTTTTTTTTGTAGTACGGAGCACAGGCTCCGGACGCGCAGGCTCATCAGCCATGGCTCACGGGCCCAGCTGCTCCGCGGCATGTGGGATCTTCCCGGACCGGGGCACGAACCCGTGTCCCCTGCATCGGCAGGTGGACTCTCAACCACTGCGCCACCAGGGAAGCCCAGAATGTCCTTTTTTAAGACTGAATAATATTCCATTGTATGGAAGGACTACGTTTTGTTTATCCATTCATCTATCAATGGACTTTTGGGTTGTTTTCACTTTTTGGCTTATATGGTAATTCTGTGTTTAATTTTTTTGAGGAACTGCCATACTGTTTTCCACAGCAGCTACACCATTATAATTCCCACCAGCAATGCACAAGAGTTGCAATTTCTCCACATCCCTGTCAATACTTATTATTTTCTGTCACTGTTGTTGTTTAGGATAGCCATCCTAATGGGTGTGAATTGGTGTCTCATTGTGGTTTTGATGCATTTCCCTGATGATCAGTCATGTGATCTTTTTGTGTGCTTATTGGTTATTTGTCTGTCTTCTGTGGGGTACCCTCCTTTATTTTGTATCTTATCCCCACCCGTCGTATTACTCATCCACTTGTGTTTTTTCCTGTTTTCACACTCTGGACCTTGAGCTCCACGAGGGCAAGGCCTTTGCTCACTGCTGTCTTCCCAGCTCCAGCACATAATAGATGCTCAATAAATATCTGTTGATCAAATGTCTAAATTCTCCCCTTGATTTTTTTCTCCATCCATCTCTGCTGAGCCTCACCAACCAAAATTCTGTCTGTCTTCCATTCTGCCATTTGTATTATGAGAACAATAGTGCCGAGAATAAACTTTTCCAGACACAGGATCGAGGGTCTGATTCAGAGCCCTGCACCTGCAGCAAATTCATATTTTCCCAGTCCCCGCATAGCCAGACTCCCTGGCCTTCAATCTGTCACTGAATTTGACATTGCCCACCTCCCCAGCAATCCTTGCCTCGCCCACTGGCCTTTATACTTGCTGTCCTCCCAACGGTAGCACCTTTCCCTACTTCCCCTGTCCTTCAACACTCAGCTCCAGGGGGAGCTCCCCTTCCAGGCGCCCACCCTCCTACGTGCCTGGTCACCCCTCCTAGGAGCCTCATGCCCAGAGGCAAGAGCAGGAAAGACCCTGTGATGAGAGACCAGGCTGGGCCAGGCTGGGGCCAGGCTGGGGCCAGGCTGGGCCAGGCTGGGGTGCTTCACTCACCAGAGTTCCCAGGCCCAGAGAGTGGCTTACAGTGGCTTTGACCTCAGAATTGGCCCTTCCCTTTCTCTCTTATTCTGCCCTGTCTCTGACACCCTCTCTCTGTGCTAACCTGTGTCTAGAATGTGAATTCCATGATGGCGGGGATGCATTGTGCCTACCTCCCGTCTCCCACCCTAGCACGGAGGAGGCAAGAATCATAGCTTGTTGAGTTGAGTTGTCTGGATTTCTACCTGCCTCCAAGCTCTTCTCCGTTCCCTGTCCCCATCTCCCACTTTTTTTTTTTTTTTTTTGCCTCTCCACTCCTCAGACAATCGACTCCTCCCTTTCTCTCTGGCTCTGTTTCTCTCCACTTATCCTTCTGTATGATGTGATGTAGACATGCACCTTGGGGCACTTGGCCTTGGAGTCAGCCCCTCTCTTCTGGCACTTCTCAAAGTGTTTCCTCTACCCTCTGCATCAGAACCACCTGAAGTGCTTGTTGAATGTGCTGGTATCTGAGTCTCTCCAGACCTACTCTACTGGTGATCTACTGCTGCGTAACAACAACCATTTTTACTGTATTTCACAAGTCTGTGGGTCAGAAATTTGGGTTTGACTACGTGATTCTTCTGCTCCACGAGGCATTAAATGGGGTCACTAGGTGCTTTTCAGCTGATGGATGTGTTGTGGACTGGAAGGTCCAGGATGCCAGGATGCCTTCTTTCACATGTCTCAGGCCCTGGTGGGGATGACTGGAGAGGGCTGGGCTCAGCTCCACTTCTTTCCTTCTCTGGGTCATCTCAGGGCTGTCCACATGGTGTCTGCAGAAGAGTCGTCAGACTCCTTACACAGCAGCTCAGGGCTCTGAGGGCAAGTGTTCCAAAAGAGAGGAAGTAGATGTTACCAAACTCCTAAGGCAGGCCGAGGCTCAGAAGGCACAGCACTCTCCCCATTTTCTAGTGGTCAAAGCAGTTATGGAGCCCAGTCCATTTAAAGTAGTGCCTCCTCACTCATATCCAGAGGTAGGGGACATAGATCCCCTGCTCTTGATGGGAGGAGGGACAAGGAGTTGGTGGCCATCTTTTTTTTTTTTTTAAATAAATTTATTTATTTATTTTGGGCTGCGTTGGGTCTTTGTTGCTGAGCGCAGGCTTTCTCTAGTTGCCACAAGCAGGGGCTACTCTTCGTTGTGGTGAGCGGGCTTCTCAGTGCGGTGGCTTCTCTTGTTGCAGAGCACAGGCTCTAGGCATGTGGGCTTCAATAGTTGTGACACGCGGGCTCAGTAGTTGTAGCTTGTGGGCTGTAGAGCACAGGCTCAGTAGCTGTGTCGCACAGGCTTAGTTGCTCCGTGGCAATGTGGGATCTTCCTGGACCAGGGCTCGAACCCGTGTCCCCTGCACTGGCAGGCGGATTCTTAACCACTGCACCACCAGGGAAGTCCTGGTGGCCGTATTCAATCAGCCATACCTACTGAGTCACATGTTAGGGGTAGACCCACAATCATGCCCCTGAACTTGAAGAACTTGAAGAATGCTATGGCCCCCATCTGCCCTAGAACTTGTACTCATCATTCCCTGGGTTGTTCCTTTGCCTCACGCTTACTGGAGCAACGTGGGAGGGAGAATCTTGAGCTGAGTCCAAAGGGTGGGGAAGGTATGACTGACCCAGTGGGAGGAGTGGGTTCTGGAGTCAGGACCCAGATGTGCTGCTGACTAACTGTGGATTTGAGAAAGTGATTTAAGCCTCACTGAGCCTCAGTTTCCTCATCTGTAAAATGGGGCTAGTAATACCTGTCTCTGAGGGTTGTGCTCCTTTTCTAATTATTATAGATCATCTCGTGGTCATAGCTTGCAGTGAATTGGTAATGCAGGTGACAGGCCAGTGATGTTCTGCTGTCTTTTATCTGGAAAATGACAAAACCTGGGTGTGGGGGTCCTGAGACCTTAGTTATTCACTCCCTTCCCCTGGTCCAACCCAGAAGTGTTTTCCTCCTGTTATCCTGTCTGTCTCCTCGCTCCCTTCCCTGTCGCATGGGGCCCCCCGTCAGAGCCCAGAACTCTGCTGGGTCCACTCTGCGTTCAGGGACCACCAGGCCTCTTTCTCTCGGTGCCTCTCTGCTTGGCCCACCCCAGGCCT
Organism: Mesoplodon bidens; assembly: GCF_964165515.1. Lineage (NCBI taxonomy): Eukaryota > Metazoa > Chordata > Mammalia > Artiodactyla > Ziphiidae > Mesoplodon > Mesoplodon bidens. The sequence continues at coordinate 36,949,668 of NC_138171.1, forward strand.
CTTCCTCTCCATTTCCCCCCACTCCTCATAGCGCATCATTCTCATTTTCTCTGCAGAGCCTGGGAAATTGAGGAGTCCCTTGTGGCAGACGGGCTGGGCTGACCTTGAAGCAGATCTTTAATAAAAAATGAGCAGAGACAGCAGCCTCCCCCATTCCTCAGCTTGCCTCCCCTGACACCCCGCCTCCCTCCAGCCTGGGCTCTCCTCTCCTTAGCCTGTAAATCTACCCTAAGGGGCTACTGCTCTGGGTTAAGCATCGCCTTCATCAGGGTCCTTTTAGAGGGTGCAAATCCCTGGGCTGTGGGAGTGCGAAGGAGGGAAGTTTTTGTTGGGATGGGGGGGGCGGGAGGAAGTGGTATAGGAGGGGAGGGGGCTATACTCTGAGGCTGTGGGCCCTGCCTGTGTAAACACAAGAATCCCCCTCCCACTGAGGCCTCACAATTGTTTCAATGGTTCAGCCCCACCCCTGGCCCAAAACCATCCTGGGCTGCAGTTGGGGGCGTCATCAGCAGCCTAGGCCTCACCCACTTGGGTACTTGGAATGAAGTCCCCCACAGACCCAGGTCCCACTCAGCCTGAGCGCCGGAGTGAGAGGGACCTGTACGTTGAACACTGCCATATCCCAGCAATTGCATTCAGCCTCATTACCTCTAATCCTCCCAGTGAGCTCCTGAGCTGGGGATCACTGTCCCATCTCACAGATGGCAGCACTGTGGATCAGAGAGGTTCAGCGCTGCCCACAGCCACCCAGCCCATCGGTGACCTGGGCGGTGACTTGAGCCACCATCTGTCTGACGCAAAGCCAAGTGTGTCCCCTGAACCACTAACCTCAGAGCTGAGCACAGTCTTATTCCTTCTTCCTGCTCCTGACCAGAGCACACAGTTCCTCCGCTTCCCTGAGGCTGCACCCCACCCTCCAGTGTGGGCCCTGTGGGAGGCACAGACCTCCCAGAGCCAGGTTGCCAATTCCCTGGCTCCTCAGTGCATCCCCCTTTCCCCCTGGACCTTTTGGGACCCCAGAGCCTAAACCCACCCTGAGCTGTCCACATAGTGGGTGTGACTCTGGCTGGCCCAGCTACTTTGCCCCTTGGGGTCTTACAGGCATACAAGAGGTGTAGATATGTGTGTGAACAGATGGGTGGATACAATGTGTGTCAAGGGCCTGGGGAATAGATGAGTGAGTGAACAACTTAGTGAATAAATCTGCAAATGAGTGAATGAATGAGAAGTCATTCAAATGGATCCGTGAATGAGGCACTGAGTCAGTGAACTCCATCCACCAGGCAAGGTCAGGGCAGGAGCAAAGAGATTGTGTCCTCTCTGGGCTCTGCCTCCCCATGAGGCCCACTGTGACAGAGATGCCCACCAAGTTGTCAGTGGGATGTGAATGCCCATCCAGGGACTACATCTCCCAGCATTCCCTGCATACAGATAGACTATGTGACCAATTGTCACCAATAATGTGCAGGCAGAAGTGCCATTTTCCTGGAAGAGGCACCTAAGAAGCAGGTGTGCGCTCTCTTTCCTCTCTCCCCTCTCTTCTCCCATTTGCTGGCAGGTTGTACAGGACTCCAAGGCCCTGGGGAGGGGAGAGGGAGCCACAAGATGGAAGGAGCCTGAGTCCCTGTATCATCATGAGGAAGAGAGCTGCCTGCTGACCAGGAACATCAGCCTAAGACTGTTACAGAATGAGAAATAATAAGTAGCGATAAGCTACTGAAATTTTAGAATTTATTTGTTATAGCAGCTAGCGTTTCCTTAAGTGACACTCACAGAAGATAATTATTCATTGCCAAGCTATGGAACTCATCCCTAAAACACTTAGGCAGGGGCTGTGGAGACCCTCGACAGGCATCTGTGACAAGGGCCAGTAGGTGCTCCATCCTTTGCCTGCTGGTGGTGGGGATAGACAGTGTGACCTCACAGCTTTCTTCTCACCTCTCCCATTCAGGGAGGAGTTAATGTTGCTCTGGTGTTGGGGGAGGGACTCAGGCAGGTACTGGGAATAAAAGTTACTACTTAGACAAAACTATAGTATTAGAAGTCAGGATAGTGTTTGTCCTTGGGGAGGGCGTGACTAGAAGGGGTATAGGAGGGCTGGTAATGTTGTTTCTTGATCTGGATGCTGGTCCATGGCTGTGTTCAGTTTGTGAAAATTCATTGAGCTGTATATGTATGATTTCCATACTTTATGTATTATTGTATTTTAATAAAAAATTTTAAATGCCCAGGAGAAGGGAGGGTTAGGGTGAGGAGACAAAAAGAGTAAAAGAAGACAGGGGAATGTCAGCAGAGGGACAGGAGGGGTGCAGGTGGGCAGAGGGCAGCCCTGCCCCTGCACCCATCACTGTAGCCTGGGATGTACACCTCCCTTCTTTTCTTGGCAGGTCATCATAGACCCTTACCCAACACCCATTGTCTCTCCATCCTACACTGGGCACCTACTGCATCCAGGTCCAGGAAGAATCCAGGTTGTCCCAATGGGCAGGTCCCCTGTCCTGGGAACCCCCATCCCCAAGGAGTGTGCAGTGAGCTCTTCTTAAAGGCCTTGAGCGCCACACTTGGGTCCATGCATTCCAATCAGGACAGGGCGGGCGGGGAAGGGATGCAGCTGCAGAGATGGCACCTGAGGCTGTCTTGGAGGCTGTGACCCAGTTTCATCTCCAACATTCGTCTGCCAGCAGAAGTGATCCCAGTCACCTGAACCCACCATACACTAAGTCCCATACACAGCCCCATACACATGTCATATCCACTCATACACACACACACTCAGGAACATTGTTATATCTCTACACCTGGACAACCCAAACCTCAGACACACACAGCACACACACACTCCCACATCAACATGGGCCCCACACATGTGTGTCCGTGCATAAATACGCCCACCAACACATCAGACCCTGGGACAGAGATGGCTAGGGACGGCTTGTAGGAGGCATGCACCCACACTGAACCTGACCCCCAAGACACCCAGAGGCAGGAGGGGATCAACTGAGGGTCTCTTTAGGGGGTCTTAACCTGGGCACCATCTCTTTCATGGTCACTTTCCTGACTGTCCAGTGGCCCAAGAGAAGCCCCCCCAGCCCCACCCCAGCTGGAGTGGCAGCCAGAGTGAGCTGGGGCCAGGGCTGGAAGGCAGAGCCAGGTGGCAGCAGCTGGGGAACTCCAGGGTCCTAGACTGGACCAACCTGGGCCTGCCCACTCCGACTGCTCTGGGGAAAGGGCAGCTGGCCTGGGACAGGCTGTCAGGCAGGGACGGTGAAAGAGCAGGCTACTTGGGAAAGGCCTGCAGCTGTGTGTGTACACACACGCAGAGATTGGTATAAATGTGATGCATTTAATTGCACACTACCAAAAAGCCTCCCTCTTTCTCTCCCCTGGCCGTGCTTAATGATCCCTCCGGGGACCCCAGCAGGCTAAATTTGCTTCCTGAGCTGAGGCCAGCTCAGACAAAGCCCAGGCTGGCCCAGCCCTGCGGGGTGGGAGGGCCCTGCGCATGTACTCTGCCTGGGGCTGTCCCCAGGACCCCGGCTTCCTTATCTCTGGCCAGAGCCCTCCTCCCAGTAGCCCTCACCCTCAGACCTGGAGCCCCAGCAGGGCCCTGACCTCCAAGTGAGGAACATGGCAAGGATGGTCAGTATTTATTGAGTGCCTACTGTGTGCTGTGGACTTTATTTTGTTTTTTTAATTAAAAAAAATTTTTGGCCACACCGCACGGCATGCGGAATCTTATTTCCCTGACCAGGGATCGAACCTGTGCCCCCTGCTGTGGAAGGGCGGAGTCCCAACCCCTGGACCACCAGGGAAGTCCTTGCTGTGGATTTTAGACACTAAATCCTCTCAGCAAGCCTGGGAAGGGGCATAATTTTACTAGTGAGGAAGCCGAGGCCCAGAGAGGTTAAGTAATTTGCTCAAGGCTCCACAGCCTTGGGGGCTTGGGGATGGGGAGGAGGTCTGGGGTCTGGAGTGAGGTGACCCCTTGTTGGCCCTCAGCAGCCTCACCTCCCAGGCTGTCCTTCTAGACTACTCCAGCCCTGTTGGACTCTCCTTCTGGAAGGTTCTGTCGCACTGGGAGGCGTGGAGTCAAATTTGTAACGTAGCACGGTGTCACTGAAACGTCCGCAATTCCTGTCCTATCTCCACATTTCTGTTCCTCTGAGCACCTTCTGTGCTGCTGTTTAACTCATTCTTGAAATCAGTTCCTGTTTGTACTCAGCCTTGTCTGAGTCTTGCTGCCCAGGGTGTGGCAGGCTTGATGAGCTGGTTTCCGACATTGAGACACTCGTCACAATAAACATCCTAAGTCAGGTCAGGGCTCCTGGGAGAGGCCTGGCCTGGGCAGTGGCCTCCTCCTTCAGCCTCTCCCACAGCTGCTGGGACAGTCCCCCCTCCAACAGCTGGTCACCTGACTCGAGCCTCAGTCTGTTAATTATCCTACACGTACCCGTGCCCAGGAGGTGCCTGGGACAGAGTAGCTGTCCAGTAAAGGCAGCTAAAGCTGCACTGGGCTCGTATCGGGAGGGGGAGAATGGGGGGTGCTCCTGGGCAGCCCCTCCCTGCTTTCCCGTTTGTAACAGCTGTGAGATGTGAAAGGTTCCAGGCGAGGACAAGATGCTCTGTGATGCAAACTGGCACTGCCTGGTCCGCTCCAAGCGCTCAGTGGGAGGCGCTTGAGGGTCCCATTGCCCCCCACCCCTTTCCTGAGCCAGAGCTTTTCCCTGAGCCCAGACCAGGTACATCTGGCACCGGTCACCGCTTTCAGAGCTTACAGTCACCCAAAACATACACCCCACATAAACACACAGCCCACACATACACACACATCACGCGGAATCACCCCAACCCGTGAAAGCAGCATTCCCAATCACCCCTACCCCAGCCGCAACCAGCCGACCTCCATCTCTGGCAGGAAGGGAGTTAACCTAATTACTGGCCTGCGTCTGCCTGGCAAGAGGCTCTCAGCCTGGCTGGGAGAATATTAGCATCAGCAGGAGCCTGGGAGGGAGAGAGCAGGGCGGGGAGGAGTTATTTTTAGGCAACGGAGGTGGGGTTTGTAGTTGAGCTGGGCTGGTGGCTTAGGGAGCAGGGGGCCGTCTTCACGGAGTGATGGAGGGCTCAGGTCAGGGGGTGAGGCAGCCTGGCTGTGGCCTCTCCTAAGAGGGACCAGGCCAGCTCTTAGGAAGGAGGGGAGGGGACAGAGAGAAGGAGGGACTTGCCAAGACTTCCTACCAGAGCTGTCTCACTGGGCTGGGTTGCCAGCTGGGAGAATGTGAAATGGCTCTAAAGTGGGGAGAAGGCTCTGCATGACCTGACAGCCCCTCCCCCCACCCACAGACAGACACACAGGGTGGGAGCAGGGCGGGGCTTCTCCCTCAGGCCTTGAGAGCAGCTGGGCAGTGGCAGGGTCTGTGACTTCCTGAGGGCACACCAGCTCCTTTGTAAATGGCTGGTCCCCTCCATTCAGGCTCCCGATCTGGGGTCAATGTTCCCCCCATCCTCTGTGGAGTGCCCCCAAGATCCTGTCTCGCAGTGGGGGGCACACGGGGCAACCCCCCAACTCCCAAAGCACATAAAACATCAGAGCATGGTGAGCCAAGAACCCAAGAAATCCAAGGGTCTGGTTTCATGGCACAGAACCGCTCCACATTCAGACAGCCCTGCCCTCCCCAAGGCTGCAGGCACCTTGCTGACTGGGGCAGGGGAAGCTCTGCAGCCAGAATGCCTAGGTTCAAATCCCAGCTCCCTTTACCTGTTGTGTGACCTTGGAAAGTTACTCAACCTCTCTGGGCATTACTTCTCTTGCTAACGTAGCCACCTTAGAGGACTGTGATGAGGATAAAAGGGAATATGTGTGCAAAATGCCTAGGAGGGTGTACCAGTTTCCCATGGCTGCTGTAACAAATGACTACAAGCTTAGTGGCTTAAAACAACACACATTTATTATCTAACAGTTCTGGAGGTCAGACTTTCTACAATCAAGGTGTCAGCAGGGCTGCTTTCCTTCTGGAGGCTCTAGGGGAGAATATTTCCTTGCCTGCCTTTCTGGAGGCTGCCTACACTCCTTGGCTTGTGGGCCCTCCCTCCCTCCCTCTTCAAGGCTTGAAACACGTAGCATCTTCAGATCTCTCTCACTCTGACCACCTCTGTCATCACATCCACTGCTTTCTGACTTTGATTCCGCTCTTCCTGCCTCCCTCTTAGGAGGACCATTGTGATTACATTAGACCCACCCAGATAATCCAGGAGAATCTCCCCATCTTAAAATCTTTAACTTCATCGTATCTACAAAGTCCCTTGGAAGGTAACATATTCACAGGGGTATGTTTCAGGGATAAGGAAATGGACATTTCTGGGGGCCATTATTCTGCCTCTACTAGGAGGCCTGGGAAGTAGTGAGTGCTCAGCAAATGTGAGGGAAAAGTGCTCACGGCCTGGACAGGGGGACACAGCTTGCACACTTGGGGGATGATTTAGTCGATAAGGGTTTCCAGGGGCCGCCAGGAAAAGTTGGCCCTGGTTCTTGGCTTCCCCCGGCAAAGGCTCAGCCAGCTCATCAAGGTCATTAACTCCATCCACTCAGTCCCCGGGTTTTTGTTCCTTGCTGAGGCAGACAGGAGTCATGTGTCAGGAGGCCACCGGAAGGTAGGGATGACAGCCAGTTCACAGACTGGGAGGTGTATAATTGGAGCTTGAAAGTGGGGGTGTGGTTAGTTTAACCCACGCTGCCAGTGGGCTGATGGACTTCTGAGTGGTAGAGATGGGGCTGGGAGATGCTGGTGTTTTCTCCATGTCCCCGTCATCCTTCCCTTCCCACTCACTGCCGCCCCGCTTCGGGCCCTGGTCCCTTCTGCTGTCAAAGCATCCTGAGCAGTCCCTGCTGCCGCATCTTTCCTACTTAAGTGTGGCCAGCAGCAGGGACATCACCTGGATCCCTCCCCAGCCTCCTGGGCCACAATCTGTATGTTAACAAGCCCCCTCCTAGGATCGTGTCACCAGCCTCATCAGTGCCTTTACCCTCCCTGTTCCCACCACCCACAGGACAAGGTCTGAGCTCTGCAGCCTGCATGCAAGAGCCCCACCCTCCCAGCCCAAATGGCCTCACTCCCTTCATCGTGTGAACACGATGGCCATTCCTCAAACCCTCTCGAGCCCCTTCTCCTAAGCCTAGCCTGATCCTGCTGCGGCTGCTGTGACCACCCTGCCCTCCCGGCCTGCTGGAATCCTACCCCTGCTCCAGGCCCAGCTCAAATGCCCTCTCCTCCTCTTCCCTCCTGGCTATCTTGATGGGGCAGTCTTCTCTGATCCTGGCCTCTGCCAAGATGTCCAGAAGTAACCTAGTCCTCTTCTGAGTCCTGTGGTACTTGATCTGCATTTTTGATTCTCTCATCCCTGACTTATCTGTAAGCCCTGAAAGGCAGGAGGCTTCAATAGTGAAAAGAGCTCTGGGGCAGCCAGTGTCCAAAGTGCGGTTGGTCACTGACTACCCCATCCCCCTCAGCATAATCTGAGGGATCTGGAATATTATAGGTTCTTGGTCCTTCCTCTCAAGACTGCTAGATCAGAACTTCTGAGGGGTGGGCACAGGAATCTGCAATAAAAAAATTTTTTTTAAATTGGAGTACAATTGATTTACAATGTGTTAGTTACTGCTGTACAGCAAAGTGATTCAGTTATACATATGTATACTTTTTTTTTTTTTTTTTTTTTTTGTGGTACACGGGCCTCTCACTGCTGTGGCCTCTCCCCTTGCGGAGCACAGGCTCCGGACGTGCAGGCTCAGTGGCCATGGCTTACGGGCCCAGCTGCTCCGCGGCATGTGGGATCTTCCCGGACCAGGGCACGAACCCGTATCCCCTGCATCGGCAGGCAGACTCTCAACCACTGTGCCACCAGGGAAGCCCCCTATGTATACTTTTTAAAAAATATTATTTTCCATTATGGTTTATCATAAGACATTGAATATAGTTCTCTGTGCTATACAGTAGGACCTTGTTGTTTATCCATTCTATACATAAAAGCTTCCATCTGCTAACTTCAACCTCCCACTCCATCCCTCCCCCAACCCCTCCCCCTTGGCAACCACCAGTCTGTTCTGTGATTCTGTTTCATGGGTAGGTTCATTTGTGTCGTATTTTAGATTCCACATATAAGTGATATCATACGGTATTTATCCTTCTCTTACTTCACTTAGTATGATAATCTCTAGGTCCATCCATGCTGCTGCAGATGGCATTATTTTGTTCTTTTTTATGGCTGAGTAGTATTCCACTGTATATATGTACCACATCTTCTTTATCCATTCCTCTGTGGATGGACATTTAGGTTGTTTCCACGTCTTGGCTATTGTGAATAGTGCTGCTATGAACACAGGGGTGCACGTTATCTTTTGAAACTATAGTTTTGTCTGGATATAACCCAGGAGAGGGGTTGCTGGATCCTATGGTAATTCTATTTTTAGTTTTCTGAGGAACCTCCATACTGTTTTCCACAGTGGCTGCACCAGTTTACATTCCCACTAACAGTGTAGGAGGGGGCTGCATTTTAAGCAACCCCCTTGGACGGGCCTTATGTGTGGTAACCGCTGGTGTATGGAGACTGGCACTGACTTGACTACCCTAAACCAAGACCACTTGTGGAGTCATCGCACTAGTCCTGCCTGTCAGGGTTGTGACAAGGACGTCAGGAAGCAGCAAATGCACCCCAGAGCTGGCACGGTGCCTCACGTACAGAACCTCCAGGAGGCATTAGTCCAACAGCACCGTGCTGTTCAGAGTCATGGTCTTCATAGTAGTGAAAACCTAAACCACCTAATGATCCAACAGTGGAATACATTTTATAGTACATTCACCCTAAGGATCATCCAGCTGTTAAACAAGAGATATGGGAAGACACGGTTACACTTAAAGTAAACGAGTTGTGCGCGTGTGGTAGAGAATCTCCAGAGTTGGCTCCCAAAGGACGCTTCAGGCTCCTCCCACCATGGACCTGGGCTTGCCTGGTGACTCGCTTTAGCCACGAGGATCTGGCAACTGTGATGCTGTGCCAGTTCTGAGCCTAAGCTTTAACGCCTGGGAGCTTCTGCTTTTGCACTTTGGGGAACCCCAGGCCATCAAGTAAGAAATCTGCACACCCTGCTGTAGGGGCCTCGTGGAGCCCAGCTGTCCCACCATCCCCTCAACAGCAGCCATGCGCCAGAGCCATCATCTTGAACGCACCTGACTGGCCAGCCTCCCATACCTGGAGGAGCAGAACCTTCCAGCGGAACCCTGCCAACCACAGAATCGTGAGACATAATAAAATACTGGCTTAAGAGCAACTAAATTGTGTGTGTTACACAGTAATAATCAGAAGGACAGGTTGCAAAATGGCACAAGAAGCTTTATCTCAACTTTTGAAATATGCAAAATTAGGTGCACAAATACTATTACAGGAGATAATTTCCTGTATTATTTGGCTACATTTTAGGTTTTTTTTTTTTTTTTTTTTTCTTTTTGCGGTATGCGGGCCTCTCACTGTTGTGGCCTCTCCCGTTGCGGAGCACAGGCTCCGGATGCGCAGGCCCAGCGGCCATGGCTCACGGGCCCAGCCGCTCCGCGGCATATGGGATCCTCCCAGACCGGGGCACGAACCCGTATCCCCTGCATCGGCAGGCGGACTCTCAACCACTGCGCCACCAGGGAGGCCCTACATTTTAGGTTTTAAACAATGAACATTATCACTTATCTAAGAACACAGTGATGTCATACTTGATAAAATACACTTCAGTTTTAGTTTAAAAAAAAAAAAAAACCTGCAGATAAATGTGTCTCTGTCTACTGGGAGTAGCTCGATCACCACCTGCCCTTTCACCTTTCTGTTGTCAGAAAGTTCTCAGGTATTGAGCTCTCAGTTTCCACTTCAGAGGCCACGGCTTCTGGGGAGCAAACTGTACCCGAAGGGAATCAGGTCTCCCTTTAATTCCCCACATGTATCCTAAGCCCAGCTAATGCAACAAAGTCCCTTCTGGCCACTGATAAAGACACGAAGCCACCTCCCCTGTGTCATCAGCCCTGTGGCTGCAGCTGGTGTTTTGGTCTGGTTGTTCCTGCCCCTGCCCAGCCCTCCTCACTGGCTTTGGCTAGTCATTGCCCCTGAATATCAGGGCTCGATCAGAAGAGGACGAAGTCCAGCCAGTGGTGCTGTCTGCTTGCCCAGAAAAACCACGCAGAAAGAACCTGCGACAGAAGACAGCGGCCCAGCGTCGGCCACTGAGCTGCCACCCGCACAGGCGAGAGGACACCGAGGAATCAGACCCAAGGTGGCCCTTCCTTCAGCTCACACACCTGAGGGACACGATGGTGCAAAGAGCAGGGTTGGGGGAGCACTTACTGATGAAGATTACAGACTTGAAGCTACTGATGAGACCATGATGTTTCAGTCTACTCTTTAAATAACACCTAGTTCTGATTCGTGACGGAAGAGACGCCAGACACACACTCGGCAGTCAGCTCCAATGGGGTTCTGAAAGCACAGTATTTAATTGGAGACCTTGAAAAAGAAAATCAAAGCCTGCTTTTATTGAGGCACCGACAGACTGACCCGAGATTTGGAAGGGGTAGTTCGCTAATACAATACCCATCATCAAAGCAAACTGAGAAGACCACGGTGTCTGAAGTGGCTTTACAGCGACACGACGCCTTAATAAGTTACGGAGACGGCCTGCTCGTTACCCGCCTTCTCACTTCATGTTCTTTACAAACTCCTCTCCTTTCTTGATGGAGGCTTTCAGCTCAGGAATGGCCTCGGCGATCATCTTCTCTTCGAAAGGGGAGATTTTGCCAATGCCTAGATTCTTCTCGATGCCCTTTTTCTGAAGGAGAGAGGGGAGGTGGTAAGATTTTACGAGAAAGTTTCCATGAATGGGTTTGTTACAGAAAATCCCGCTTGTAACTTCATCAGCCCTGCCTCGCCTGTCTGACCGGTGGCTTCTGGGCAGCCTGCTGAGGGAGTCGCACACCCCGGGGACGGGGCAGGACGGGGCAGGGCGAGGCCGGGCGGGTGTGAGCCGTGCCAGGAGCTCAGCTTCTGTCATTCAGCCCTGGGCTGGGAGCTGGGCTCTGGCACTCGCTGTGTGTGCACCTGTCACACACAAGCCAAGTGTGTTTCCTTACTGACCCCACAGGAGGCTGTGAGGACACATGTGGGTTGCTTGGCACACAAAGAACTCAATAATTAGAAGCGCCCGAGTTATTCTCCCTGACACAGAGTGTACTTTTGGGATCTAGTCTTTTTCCCAAGTTGGTAAAGGACTGAAGAAACACTTTAATAGCCACCTGAATCCAACGTAATTAAGGAGATACACGTCGGACGTTAGAAAAACAGCAGGCTGGCGTCCAGGCTGCCTCCTCGGAGCCTCCCTGACCAGGACCATCAGCCCTGGGGGCCTCTCCTACAGGCCCCACCATGCTGCACACACCTGCGCTCAGCTGGCTCTGGAGCTAACCACAGGTAGTCCTGGAGACCAGTGTTGGTCTCAGGGATATTGGACACCAGGGTGTCTGTGGGAAGAGCTTCTTTCTGGGCATGAGAGGAAGGCGAGCACACATTTGCCTGATTCCAGCGGGTGCCCACAGCTAAGACGTGGAAACCTGCTCACTGAAGACTCGGTAGGAGTCAAGCAGACCAGAGAGCTGCCCCAAACCAGCCTGGCTGAAGCCAGCAAGGTGACTAGAAGGGCCCTGTCCCAGTGCATTTCAAGAAGGAAAACCAGTGAGACGAGGAGCAGGACCCAGGGAACGCCTGAATTGGAAGGTCTAACAAGTGCGCACGCCTCGGCAGGCCCCGAGGTCAGAATGAGGACGAACAAGCACAGCCTGGTGCGGGGAAGCCTCTTCTGTGAGGGCTGTACGTGGGCCGCCTCGGGACACAACGAGGGTCTAATTGGGAAACGCACCCAGGCAGCCGCTGCTGACCGGCTGCTGGAGCCGTCAGATTCCCGTCAGCCCCCCAGACTGAGGTTTCGGCCCGCTCCTGATTCTGCGATGCTTCTACCCTCAAAAATCCAAGCACAGGCCAGGCGGTGAGATGCAGTTACTGCACAAGGAAATCTGAACCATGGAGCAAATGCACGGAGTACGGCTGCTGAGTCTCAGCTACAGAAAATGCTCCTCCTTCCGGCCAAGACCTGGCCTCCAAGATACATACCCCGAGCAGCAATGGTGTGGAGAAGTACGGACAGTCCGTTTCTTGCGACTTAATGAAGGAACATTCGACAACTCCTTCCTTCCCGTTCATCGCATCCACGAGGGAGAAGACAAACCGGGCTCCAGCATACGCCATGGATAGGGTGGCAGAGCCTAGGAGGACAAAGGCAGGTCAGCCAAGCTAGCGCTGCGACGTAAGATCCAGGTGAGCATCCCCGCCAGCTAAAACCCCATCTGCATAACCTCCAGCTTTCCAGTCTCATCAGGAATTTAGGTCAGCATCCCTTGAAGTGACAGACCCGCAGATGGCATGGAATCAGCCCTGCTGACCTCAAACCCTACTCCACGCCCCCCAGCAAGTTGCGCTGCCCTCTGACGGGGGGCCTGCTTATCAGGCAGATGGACGTGAAACTTAGAAAAGGACCCGCTCCTTGCTGGGCCCTCATGAGTCTTCGGCTCTGCCTCTAAAAGCCTGGGGCTGCCTGAGTGCCTACCTGCTCCGGCCTTAGCCTTGACCACCTCCGTGCCGGCCTCCTGGATCCGCCCGATGAGGGTGGTCAGCTGGTCCTGGGGGATGTCCACCTTGGGGGTGCACTGCAAGTGGAAGTCACAGGGATCATGTGAGCAGGGCCAGGCTCCGGTCACCTCCCAGCCCCACGCCCGGTGGGCCCCGGCATCGCTGCCACGTGGGAAATCAAGACCTTTTTTTTTTTTTTTTTTAAAGAAAAAGCCGACTTTGTTGGGAGGTGTAGTGAGTTCTCTACTCATTTTAAAAAAACTTTCTCTATTTTGGACTAATTTTAGACTTAGAGAAACGTTGTAAAAATAGCAGAAAGATTTTCCTCACCCGGCTTACCCTGATAACACTTTACATAACCACAGTGCAATTATAAAGAACAGGAAATTAACTAAACCACAGACCTCACTCAACGGTCACCGACTGTTCCACTACCGTCCCTTCTGTTCAGGGTCCTACCCAGGACCCACCAGCACCCAGGGATCTCGCCTTTGACTGCTTCCTCAGTCCTCCCCTGGCTTTCAGGACATCCGTCAAGGGTACTGAATGCTCGCTTTGTAGGATGTCCATCAACTTAGATTTAAAAGGTACTTCCTCAGTATTTTCTCCTGAGGTTATGAGGTGATTTATCTTATTCTCAGTGGTGTTTACCTTGTCTCTCCTCATTTTTTTTTTTTTTTTTTTTTTTTTTTTGCTGTACGCGGGCCCCTCACTGCTGTGGCCTCTCCCGTTGCGGAGCACAGGCTCCGGACACACAGGCTCCGCGGCCATGGCTCGCGGGCCCAGCCGCTCCGCGGCATGTGGGATCTTCCGGGATAGGGGCACGAACCCGTGTCCCCTGCATCGGCAGGCGGACTCTCAACCACTGCGCCACCAGGGAAGCCCCCTCCTCATTTTTAAACAAAGCAGTTATGCCTGCTCTGACCTAATCAGGAAGGCAGTGATGTCTCCACCAGCAGTTTTCACTGTGTAGGAGCTGGCCGTTTTGAACACCTTCTGACCACACTCACTCCCACAGCTGCGGACGCTGACCACAGCCCCACAGCAGGAATCTCTTCAAAGTAACAACAGACGGTGAGATCCACATCAGCCTGATCCGAGGGCCCCAAAGTGAACCTCTGAACTGTGCTCGTGGTCTTGAGGCTTCTGGGCAGGGTGACACACACACCTGAGAGATCAGGGGGATGATGGTCTTCCCAGCATGGCCGCCAATGACAGGAACGTTGACGCGAGCCGGGTCCAAACCCTGATCACCAGAAGTGCAAAGCTTGATTAAATTTAACAAGCACTTTGAGGGTAAAACATGTCATATGCACCTAAAGCACCAATACCAGAAAAATCCACAGGACTCGGAAACCAGGTAAGAGGCCGCCTGACTCCAGCCGTGCTCACATGTCCCACTAGGCGCCCCCTGCAGTTTCAACACATGCAGTGAGTAACTCGGTGTCTGGTGAGGTCACTCCGAGGCTTCCCCTTCACAATGTGCTGAAAACTGCCTTCTTGAAGGGTCCCAATTGGTCCCCATCAGTCCGACAGCTTCTTGGAATCAGAGGATGACAATCCTCTTTCCCACACCTGATGTGATCCCCATGCATTAGCTCAGACTTATGTGCCTATACTTTGTTACAGAGAACAAATACCTCGTATCAGAGCAAGATTCCACAACACCCAGGGGTGAGAAGTCTGTCAACTCAAACAGTGATTGGAACAGAAAGAAGGAAACCAAGTTGAAAGGGGTCACAACGCCAAGGTTCATTAAGTGGGGCTTGCTGGGACGGCTGATTCATTTGTTAAACCGGAGGCACGATGCCCCCAAGAATCTGCGAACCAGGTATTTCTTAACACAGTCAAAAAAAGAAGCTGGTGGGAGTAACGGGAGGGGGTGAGCAGTCCCCAAATGCTGCCACCTTCCCCAAATGCTGCAGCTGCTAAAGAGAGACACCGTAAGTTAGGAACCAGCCTTGCCTAGGTCAGGGAGCCCAGCCACAAGGGTGGGCAGACCCAGCAGCACAGTTAATGGACATGCGCGGCAGTGTCTACAGGCCAGGGCACCACGCTGGTCACCAGGGACACAGGCACGAACAGAAAGGGCCCCTGCTTTTGAGAAGCTCATTGTCCAAAATGAAACAGATACAAATAGACGCTCCAATGCGATGGGTGAAGCCAGCCACAGGGTGGCTCTGGAAGGCACCTGAGAGAAGGCCTCCTGGGGCAGACCTAACTTCATCTGGGAAGGAGCAGGACTCCACCAAGGGGAAGCGTATTCTAGGCAAAAGGAGCAGAAAGAACAAAGACCTGGGGGTTCACAGAGCATGTACCACAGCAGAGCAGGAAGTGCAAAGGGCAAGTCCAGTGGAAGGCGGGGGTAGAGACGGCCGATGGGGGAGCCACAGGCTGCGAGGTTAAGGGCAGCTTCTCATTCTCCGTGCAATTCAGGAACTTTTAAGAATGCCAGGCAGCCTGAGATAAAGGGCGCATTCCTTAACTGACGCATCCAGCGCTAGATTCTCCAGCCAGGGTGGAGACATGCTTCCCCACCTCACATGGCAAAGCTTTGAGGCCAAGCCTCCATGGTCTAACAGAACTCTCTGTGGGAACACAGCAGCCACGTGGGGCTTTGGAGCATCTCAAGTGTGGCTGGTGCAACAGAGGACCACAGTTTCTAACTTAATTATGATTAATTCAAATAGCCACAGGTATCTACTGTTGCAGCAGGATTAGGGGCCCAGGGGAAATGTGTGCTTCCCCCTGAAGCTGGCAGCACCACGGGAGCCCTACGAGAGCGAGCACTGCTGCTTCCAGGAACCGGGGGTGTGTGCCTCGGGAAGCTGAAACCCCCGCCTCCCGGCCTGGGTGCATTCAGACTCGGCTTCACCGAGACCCGCTCCGCAAAGCCTTTCCTGACTCAAAGACAACCACAGTCTAAACACACGTGCGCTGAAATGGTGATTCAGTTGTCTCTGGAATTACAGTGTCTCTTTCCGCTTCACTCACAGAGCTCCCAGGCCCCGGGGCCACATCTCAGGGATCCGACCCCACTCGGAGAGCAGAGCCTGAGGAACATGCCAGAGCGTGAATCACAGCGGGGCACCGTACCGTCCACACCCCAGAAGAGAAGTGCTGGGCGCAGGGGAGGAAGAGGAAGGTCAACGGTCCTGTGTGCGCCCTTCTCACTAAGCTGTGTGCACGACAATTATTCCCGACTTGGGAGGACTCCCTCCTCCATAAGTTCACGAAAAATGGCCTGAAGCTCAGGAGGGACACTTATTTGGGCCAGAGGAAGTGGTTCTGCTGGGTCCATAACCCAACAGACCAGACAGTGAGTTGTGAAAGGTACCGAGGACTCCAGACCTGGCGCCGGTGCCAAGTCCCCCTCGGGACAAGCCTGGCGGCTCAGGAAGAAGCAGGCAGCCAGCAGGAGAACTGAGGTAAGTCACTGCAGGAACCCAGGAAGGGAGTCAGAACACAGACCAGGGACAAGAATTCTGACATGATTTCAGGGACTTTCCCAAGTTCTTCATGTTGGCTGATTTTATCATTTGCCTAATGATGAGCGGGTAAAACCTGTTAGGACCAGTTTTCAGAGCCGAGCCGATGAACACACGAAGAGCACAACCCAGTCTAGCCAGTGAGAAACCCAGGGAAAGCCGAACTGTTGATACAGCAGGGAGAAGAGCGAGCTTGGCCGGTTTCAGCCTGCAGAGGCCTGCTGTCTGCGTTCCCCAAGAGAACGCGCAAGCTGCTTCCCACCAAGGAGGCGAGCTATAAGGACATTTAAACCCTCCAGTTACATGTGACCTGTAAGGGCCCCAGTGTCCTCCATGCCCGTAAATGAGCCAAGAACAGCCAGAGAGGTTCAGAAAGGTAACTTGAAAGATGCCCGATGCAGCTCTTACCTTCAGTTCTGCAACAAAAGTGTTGGCTCGGACAATGTCCAGGGTTGTCACCCCAAATATTTTATTGGGGTTGTATACTCCGTGTTTCTTGAAAACTTCTGCTGTGATTGGGATGGTGGAGTTAACCTAGTAAATCCAAGAGAGAGGGGCACAATTTGCCTGCGTTCTGAGAGCAGAGCCATGCGACAGAAGGAAAAATCTTCTCGTCAGACCATTAACAAGCCCTAAGCTGTCACATTAAATTGCCCTGATAAGCGACCTTCACGATGGAAGGCCCCCTACTCTAAAAGACTGCTTCTTTTCCCCGCCACGAGAAAGAAGAAACCATTCACTGAGGAAGGCACTCTTCCCCTTGGTGGCCTCCGAGCCCAAAGTTCAAACATGCACGTGACCCTTCAACTATCAACTTAAAAATGTGATGAAGGCTCCACAAGGCACCTTCTGCTCCAGCTGGGACTTAGCCCAAATGGCCTTTTAAAAAGAAAAAAAGACAGCCTAGCAAGAAGCTACAAGCCACAAGTTCAGTCCCAGCTCTGTCACTCTGTGTCGTAACCCCGGCCAAGTTATCTCAACTCCTCAGAACTCAGTTTCTTAAAACGGGAGACAACTACCTCATGAGGCTGTTGTGAAGATTAAGTGACTTAATACATGGCCAGTGCTTAACACATTACCTGGTACATAGAAAGAATAAAAACAAGACAAAAATAGAGAGATTTATATTAGGCACCGGTTAATCAGCCCCCCAAGAACTTCTGCCCCCGAGGAAAGGTGAGCTGGTTGCAAAGGGCAGGATCCTCTTCTCAGAAGCCACGGGCACAAGCTCTGCGTGTTTATCAGCGGCACGTTCCTGAGTCAACATCAGTGTCACTGCACTTTCACCCAGATCCTTCTTATACTCGGGAGACCAGAGTCCAGATCAACCAACAGGGAGGAACGGAAGGGCTGCTGTCAAATGCAACCTGAGGCCCTGCCAGGGCGGGCGTGGGAGCCACAGCCGACTTCTCAGGAGGGACACAGCACCCAGAGTTTCTGAACCGAAGAACTAGCTTCCTGCAAAAACCAGCAAGCAGGGCCTGGGGGGCTGCGTACGGGATCACGTGTGAGTGTGAGGAGGGAGGGGGCGCCAGGAAGCAGTAATTGCAAACCCCAAGTAGAACACAGGAAAAGGAGTTAACAGGCTACCACAATCACAGCTGAAGCAGCCTCAGGAATGGGTTTATTTTCCAGGTGGATAAACTAAGATACCGAGAGGGGAAGCCATCTGCCCAAAGGCACACGGTCGATGGGAAAACCAGGTTAAAACTCACTTGGTCTACGCCAGAAGGAATCCTTAGGAAATAAATTTAAGGGCTTTTTTTTTTTTTTTTTTTTTTTTTTTTTTTTTTTTTTTCTTTTTGCGGTATGCGGGCCTCTCACTGTTGTGGCCTCTCCCGTTGCGGAGCACAGGCTCCGGATGCGCAGGCCCAGCGGCCATGGCTCACGGGCCCAGCCGCTCCGCGGCATATGGGATCCTCCCAGACCGGGGCACGAACCCGTATCCCCTGCATCGGCAGGCGGACTCTCAACCACTGCGCCACCAGGGAGGCCCAGGGCTTTTTATTAGCTCATCCACTTTATGCATTTCAGCACATGAACCTGATTATTCCCCCTCTAAGCACAGAAGCACACTTTTGCTAACTGTGGACTTTCATGCGGCATCAGCCGGCACTCACCGGATTTGCAATAATGCAGATCATGGCCTCAGGACAGTGCTGGGCACAGGCAGCAGTCAGGGTGGCCACAATCGTGGCGTTGGTGTTGAACAGGTCATCCCGGGTCATGCCTGAGAACGATCCAATTCAAGGTGTTCATAAAGCACAGGACGAATTTATAAACACGTACCACGTTGTGTGTGTTTGTTGTTATGGGAAATTCAAACATGAGTGAGACAGGGTCCCTGTTTCAAGTAAATCCATCTTGTAGGGAAAACGGCCCAGTGTGACAAGTACCAAGATAGAGGTCTGTGAGGGTGGAGCGTGGGGAGGGGAATGAGGGGGGTTATACCCGAAGAGGATCACCAAGGATCAGTACAGCTTCCAAGGTGGAGGCAGGTGGAGGAAAGGGCGTTGCATGCAAAAAAAAGTGCACACAGAACACAATGACCTGGGCGAGGGGACCCAGTGACAGGTGGAGGGCTTCATCTGTACCCCACAGGCATGGGGGAGCCTTTGGAATTTTTTTCTGCAGCAGAGAGATCTGACCAGATCCATTTTTCATGGAAAACCACATCCTCAGCTGACTTGTGGGGAGATGCTAGGCAAGGAGTTCGACACACACCTGGTTTCCTTGGGACTCCCGCTGGAATCACCACCACGTCGCAGCCCTTCAGGCAGTCTGGCAGCTGCTCAGGTCCGAGGTAGCCTGGAAAAAACACCCACATGAGCAATTTCACCACTTCCGACTTGGAGAGGCCAGCACGTCTGTGGGGACAGAGCCCGGGTAGGACGGGCCCACCTGAGTCCAAGGCCGGCCACAGGCCTCAGGACAGGCTGGAGAGCCCGCCCGTGAAGGGGTTCCTCTTCTGGAGAACTACCACTGTGGGCCTGATGACACCGGCTGGCAGAACAGTCTCTTTCACTCCACTTCCCTCCAGCCTCACTGGCCAAGCCCTGATTCGGAACAGAGTAACCATCCAGTTTCCCACAGAATCAGCCAAGTCGGCTGCTTTTCCTTATCCAACCCACTCGCCAGCACTTCTAAGCCCTTCTTGGTTCCCAGCAAGAGCTGCTTATTCCACCTCATGGTTATCCTAACAAAAGCTCTGTCTCGGAGTCAGATCAGAAGGCGCAGTGGAGGCCAGGAGAGAAAACCCCTGTGCTGATAAACAGGGACTAGATATTAGCATCCATTCTATTTACTCCTATCATCTGAGGAAAAAAAGGCCCACTTTCAAAGATCTCAGGGAAATCGGCCAAAATCTGCTTTGATTTGACTTCTCCCTTATTGTGGGAGCTTTTGGAAACTCAAATATACAGCCCAAAAGAAAATGAGCAAACTAATTCAGAGGGACCACGGAAGGCACACGAACAAATGATCTGACAGTCAATCTCCTGTGCTGTCTACACCAAATGAAGATACCTGCAAACACCATCAAACAGTCTCACACTGACAGCAGAGACAGAAAGCAGTACAAGTTTCCTGCACAGCAATCTGATACTTTATAGTAAAAGCTTTAAAATAGTCATACCTACTCATTCTACTTTTAGGTTTCTTTTTTTTAAGGATTCTAAGAAACAAGATGTAAAGATAAAGATGTTTACACAGCCTAGCTATTTACAGTAGAGCAAAACAGGAAACAGCCCAATGGACAACAGTGTGGGTATAATAATAAATAAGTGATAAATTATAGTACACCTTTAAAAATGATTTTACCAAGAATTTGGTGACATGGAAAAATGCTGCTATAATGTGAAGGTAAAATAAGCAGGATATATATAATTATATGTAATTATGAGTGACTTCTTGGATGACATACCTAGATTTCCCTTGGATTTTCCTAAGGTGGCCATGCTTTGAAGAAGCTGGCAAAGGAAACCCTGGGGTGGAGGGACGGCCCAGGGTGGGGAGCACCTGGCAGCATTTCTCACTGCCCCCGTGCCCCTGCAGGAGGCTGCCTCTTCCCCATCCTCATATTACTTGTTAAATTATAAAAAATTAAAAACGGGAAGGTGAGACCACCGTTGTTATTCTCAAAGACACTATTTAAATTTTTGTAGACTCAAGTCAAAAAAGGTGCAATAAGTTATAAAATTTAATTCTAAAATGAACATGGAAACCCCAAGTCTCTGAATACCTAGTTTCACTTAAGAATCTCACTCCAAACCTGAATCCTGGCCGACGGGGGAGGAGAGATCAAAGTTCTCCAGGGTCAGCGTGCTCAATACCTTTTACTGTCGGTCTGGTCTCTATGTGGCTCAGATCGGCGGCCACTCCGGGTGTATGAGCAATATCGTAGAGGGTCAGGCGGCTCACCAAGGGGCTGTTCTTCAGGAGAAGTGAAAGCGGCTGCCCGATTCCTCCGGAAGCCCCCAGCACGGCTACTTTAGCATTGTTCTAGAAAGAGGCACAGAGAGAGGACTGTGAAGATGGAATCAGCATGAAAAGGATCCACATGGTAAACTGCAGAGTACTGCACTGGGTCTCTTTTATTGCAGCAGTACCAAATGAAGATGCAATCATATTCCTACCATTCCAAAGGCCCCCTTTCCTTCTGAAGTTCAGAGGTTTGCCTCAGGAAAATAGGGGAGAACTCATGTCTCTAGATGCTGTGACAGTGAGGGGCATACTCCTGTACCCTCCGAAAGGGGAGCAAACTTCACTCAATCGCCACCTGGACTGGTAACAGAAGCCTTTCCTTCAATGTGCAATTTTATTTTTTATAAATTTATCTATTTTGGGCCGAATTGGGTCTTTGTTGCTGCGCACGGGCTTTCTCTAGTTGCGGTGTGCAGGCTTCTCATTGCGGTGGCTTCTCTTGTTGCGGAGCACGGGCTCTAGGCGCACGGGCTTCAGTAGTTGTGACACGTGGGCTCAGCAGTTGTGGCTCACGGGCTCTAGAACGCAGGCTCAGTAGCTGTGGTGCACAGGCTTAGTTGCTCCGCGGCATGTGGGACGTTCCTGAATCAGGGCTCGAACCCGTGTCCCCTGCATTGGCAGGCAGATTCTTAACCACTGCGAGTGAGGCTGTTTCTAACCTAAACTCACAAATAAGAAGGGGAGCCTATCCTGGCAAGCAGGCAGGGAGCTGCCAGGGAAGAAGACAAACCAAGAGAAGAGCAGCCACAAGAACTCAAAGCACGGCATGCGGTCCTCTGGGGCAGCCGTGTACTCTGGGTCTTTACATTATCATTGCACGCTGTGTTCCACAGCAATGGATGCTAGTAATAACGGCTTCTGTTATCAAAAATAAAAATCAAACCAAAACTCAAGCCGAAACGAAAACAACCACACAGTGTAATCTGCTCGAGGAAACTGAAACTCTAAAAAGCATATATTACATCTAAGATTGGAATTCAGGTTTCATTTGTTTGTTTTTAAGTTGGTGCTTTAAAGGTGGGCCCTTGACTTCACAGAAAACTAGCTGGACCAACCCAGAACCTGAGGTCTGGCAATCTCACCCACCTCCAGACCTTCAATTATCACTCCCACATCCTGTCCCGAATCCTAGGGACTCCCAAATTCCAACTCCACATTCCCAGTTCTGTTAGGCATACCACTGGTCCCACAAACCCAACTGTGTAAATAAATTTGTTCTTACCACCTCTTCCATCCCTGTTCCCAAATGGCATCTGTGTTCACCCAAATTCAAAACTTTAGAGCTATCTTCTGCTTCTTCCCTTATTGGAGACACCCAGTTAGGACACGAAAGGACTTGGCATCTCAAACATCTTCCCAATCTGCTCCTGATTTCCATCCCGATTCCATTATCTAACTTAGGTCCTCAGCTCCACCTCTAAACCACCCTTCCAAAAATTCAAAGTTTTAATCATTTCCTTGAGTAAAAATCTTCTCAAGTTCCTCAGGCCCAGATTACTCAGCCTGGCTCCCAAGGCTGACCAGGGCTCCAATGTGGGGAGCATAAGACAGTTCCCTTGGTGTGCAGGATGTCAATGTCAAGGCTGTGTCTTTATTTTCATCAATCAGGTGAAGAATTAAACTCTACCAAGAAACAGACTGACCTGGTGCTCTCAACTAGGGTCCTTAAGTGAATCAGTCCCATGTGACACAGAAGATGAACACAACACAGAGAGAGGGAAGAGGGGATTGCTTTCAGTGTGATGAGGTGATGTTATTGTTTGTATATTCTAAGGTTTCATCAACTTAGTTAATACTTATAAAAACATAGCTTGTAAGTGGTGATACCTTTACAGTGAGATGAGAATCTTTGGTATTGCAGGTTAGCTCACGGTCTCTTTGTAAACAAGCTGTTTCCAAACTCCATATCTTTTTCCACGTTGAGGAGTGGTTGTCAACAGCACACTGTTTAGCAACGGGGCTTTGAAAATGGATATATAGTAACACTTCCTTCACTTATAAGTTTGCTTTTTTAAAATTTGTTATGGTTTTAAAATTTCTGTTTTTTGTGTCACACATATTAATACATTAGTACATACGGAAAGACATAAATACACTGAGGTTGAAGTCTCCCTAGGCCAATGTACCATCTGGCTCAAGCCCATCTTTCTGACTCATACACTTATATACTTCAACAACTCCACCTTTATGTCCAATAGGCATTTTAAACTCAACATATCCAAATCTGAGCTCCTGATACCCCCCCTACAATCACTCTCTTCTAGCAGTATTTCCCACCTCAGCAAACCTCAACTCCAAAACCCAAAGCCTTGGTTTTCTCCATGTTCCTCTTTCTCTCCATACACCTCATGAAATCATTATCAGCAAATCCCACTGTCTCACCTGCAGTTAATCCCCCTTCCCCCACTCCTCAGCATCAGTCTTCATCACCTCCACCTGTCCTATGTTTGTTTACTCACTGTTGGCTTAAGTGCCACTTCTCACTCATCCTGGTATCACCTGCAGCACCCAGCACAGTTCTGGGCAACACGGATACTGAAATGTACTCATTCGTATATTTATTTTTCGAATGAACTGAATGCACAGGAAACTGATCTGAAGAACAAAAGCTAAGTAAGAAATGTGGAACCTCATTTAATAATCACCTCCCTTTTGGGGTGTGGTACTTTAAGAGGCAATGTGGGCATCTCCTGGATTCTAACTTTGGTTGTATTAGAATCACTTGGGGAACTTGGTAAAAAACACGGAGGCCCAGGTCCTACCTTCCTTCAATGAGCCTCGGCCTCTGATCTTTACCAGCTTTCAGGTGATTCTGACACACCAGAGTTTGAGAATCGCTGCCCTAGAAGAAGACGGCTAAAAATAGCTTAGGCTTAAGTAGTCCCAGGCCAAGCCACGCAGTTAACAACACCCGGGGGGCAGGCCCAGTCCGCCCACCGCAGGAAGGCGCCTTCAAAAGGTCCTTAAGAGGAAGCAGAGTCTTCAGGTTCTTAGAGGAAAGGCTTGATGATCCAAAAAAGTCACAGCGGTCAGGAGGGCTGAATTTTAATCCTCTGGCCAAAACACTGTGTAACCTTGGACCAACGCTCTGCTCTCGGTATCTCTGCCTGTCTGCACTATGGAGTTAAAAATTCACAGTGCTTGTACGGACGCTGCAAGAACGAGGTTAGTCTCTCAAAATACTATGGAAAATAAGTTACTTTCGGCCCTAGAGCCCTGGCTTCTCCACCTTGAAGGAGCACAGGTCAAGAGCAGACCCTCTGGGGGGCCGGGAGGCGAACTGGGAGGCTCGGAGAAGCGCCCCGGTCCTGGAGCTGGACTACTTCCCCACCCCCGACTCCTGGGCTTTCTCCCCCGCACCTCCTGCCCAGTATCAGGGCCGGCCCAGGACGCCACAGCCGAGGACCAGCACCGGGTGGCCCGGGGGTCAAGGTGCTCGCGAGCCAGTAACACACGTGGCCTAGGTCGGGGAGCCTCCACCTGCAGTTGCCCTTTGCAGGACCTACCTGGGCCGAGGTGCTGAAGCTGCGGCGGAGAGCGGCGCTGGCAGGCCGGGCGAGGGCGGAGAGCATGGCTGAGACGGGCGGGGCGCGGACTGCGAAGGAGCTGGCAGCAGGACACTGACTCCAACGACCTCCACGATGCACCGGACCTCCCGGCTCTGTTCCGCCTGGCCTCGCGAGAGTGGCTTGGCTTCCGGCGCCCCACCTCGCAGATCTCGCGGTATCTCGGCCACATCCGGGCTGTCGCGGAGGCCGGCGGAGGGACGCTCCCAGTGCGCAGTTTTGGCGTGGGTGGTAGTGCGGTCGGGCTCCGTGCGGCCTGTGGGGGAGACGCGGTCGGAGTGGGAGGGAGAGTCCGCACCCGAGAGGTGGAAGAAGACAGGCTTTAGGCTGGAAGAGCCTTAGAGGAGCGATTTTGCAGGTGGGGGCACGAGACAGAGGCTCTGACAGGGAGGCCGGCTGAGGTCGCGCCGCAGGCCCGACAGAATGGGTGCGGCCCGAGCCCCCCGAGCTCAGCCCAACCCACCCATCCTGTCTCTGGAGGCGGGAGGGGCTCCGAGCTTTGGAAAGCTCTGGAAAGGAAAGGGGAGAGGGGAGGTTGAGAGTCCTGCGGTTGGGGTGGAGGATGAAGGCTCCTCTAATCATTCACTCCCGTGCACCCCCCCTCCATTGCACACACCCTGTCCACCCGCCAGTGTCGTCGTCCTTCCTGGTGCCCAGGACCTTCTAGTAGAGTTTACAAAGCTTTAGAGACACCCCTACCAAGAATGGCCGACCCTGAGCACTGACGTGGCGCGAGACACTGTTCTACGAGTTTACAGGAAAGCAGTCCCGCGTTACAGATGAGGAAACAGGTACACAGGAGATAACCTGCGAAGTCACCCAGTCCCTGCCCCTCAGGTCTGCCCAGCCGTGCTGTGAACCCGGCCACACTGTTTCTGCTTTAGGGACCAAGAAGCCATGGCTGAGCTCAGTTAAGTGGATTTGTTCAGAGTCTATCAGAAAGAAAGTAAAGATACGGTTTCTACTCAAAAGAAGGCGTATTTAAGTTTATTAGTATCCTTATAAGCTTCATTTGCCCTACTGCTGTTTTCTGGGCATACAGAGAATTCCTTGCCCACAGAAAATTCAGGGTCAAGTGGGACAGGTAGGTGTGTTGCAGGTTGTTAACCTTAGAGGAGAGTACAAACCCAGTGGGGGGACCAGTGACCGCCTCCCTGGGAACAGTGGTCAGGGAACCAGCGGTGAAAAGAACAGTTAGCACAGGTGCTGAAGAACCTATCCGTAGGAGGGAGTGCATGGTGACTGGCTTACTCTTTCCTCCCTCCTTTCCACTTGTTTATTGAGCTGCTAAGATGCGCCAGTCCAATCTTGGAGCTGCGTGTTCAACTATGAACGAGATCCAGACATTTTCTGCCTTCTGGGAGCTCAGAGTCTAGTGGGGAGACAGGTAAACTGCAAGCAGCATGATATGGCTAACACTAGGAGAATTACGAGGGGCTGTGGGAACACAAAGGAGGTCCATCTACCCCAGATTTGGGGTGGAGGTGGGAGCCATGTGAGAGAGGACTTTGGAGGATGAAACATCTAAGCTGAGATGTAAAGGAAGAGCAGGAGTTTCTCAGTGGGACCATTCACCTCCACAGGAAGGAGAGATCCTTGCCTGGGCTTTGGACCTCCCAAAGGGGGGGCACTAGGAGTTGGGGGTTTAACAATGGGAAGTGTCCAGATGAGAAAGAAAGGGAAAAGAGCCCAAAGAGAAACCTGGAGGAAGGGCCAGTGAACAGATAATTTCTGTTGGAGAGGGGACATGAGGACAAACAGTGTTCTTTATCTTATCACTGACTGTTCTCTCTAATTATTTACCCCTCTATCTTACCACTAGAACTGAAAGCATCTTACAGTCAGGTTCTTTCATCTCTTTATTGTCCAGCACCTGACCAGGCTGAAAGTGGGTTTCTGAATTTTGGGAGAGTTGAGTGGTTTTAGATACGAGGCTGGAAAACCCAGATTGTGCAGGACTTAACCGAATGTTAGCTGAGAAGTTTGTATTTTATTCCTCAGGAAGCAGGTGTTTATCAAAGCCTTTTGTGCTGCCACCAGAACTGTGTTTGAGGAAGATTAGACTGACTTTGGCATGTTAAAGATTCCAAGGGAAAAATGCAGGGCAGGGAGATTGTTCAGGAGGCTATCTAATGAGATGATAAATATCTTGAGTGATGGTTTTAGAAATGGTGAAGTGGGGCCAAATGAGGGAGAGGGAAGAATTGATAAGCGTTTGTGCCCATCTGGGTTTAAGAAACAAATGGAAGTGATGTGGGAAACCAGCCTGAGAGAAGTGTGTATGTACAATAACGGAATTCAGGGGGTGTGTGGAAGGAGAGCTGGCTGGAGAAAAAGTAAAGAGCTCTGTTTTAGATGGGCTACATTGGAAGTGATGGTGAGTTGTCCATATAGAAATATCAGTGGACACTTGGGGAATTACTCCAAGAGGAAATATGGGATTGAAACCCCTGAGAGGCCAGGGCTGAAGTCATCCCTATAGAGGGGAGAGCTGAGGGCAGGGGAGAGAAACTAGAGTCACATTCTCATGTGCTCACTCCCACATCTGGGGCTGGAACTCCTCCCCACCCCCCTGTCAAGTCAGTCAGCCCCTGTCAGCATCTCCACGGCAGGGAATCACTACCTCCCAAGTCCTCTACTCGGGCCATCCCAGCCACTTGACTGTTAGAAAAACATCCTCACATTCAGCTCCTAGTTGCTTCCCTTTAAATCGCAAAATGGTTCATAACACTCTTAGCAGCTACTGTGTCAAGCATTGACTTTGTGCCAGGCACCATGCTCTGCTTTGCAAGTGTAACTGTTACAGCTAACATGCACAGCCTCACTCAGGAAGCCTAGTGCAGTCAGAAAATGGCTGTATTGTCTTCATCCCCATTCTTCCTTTAAATCTTTGCTTGCCCTTGGATTACATCTAGCCACCAGGACAGACTTGTTGCAACAGCCTAAATGTCCAGTTCACGTTAATAGTCAAAACTCTGAACTTTAATTCAATGTTAGAGCCTCTCCCCTTCCCCTCTTGAGCTTGCTTCAGGCTCCCACCTTGGGAGTGGAGAGTGGTTGACTTCTCCATTTCTCCATCTTACTTCCTCACTACTCCTCATCCCTGAAGACTGAGGCTTTAGGCCCATCATTGTTGGTGGTGGGGGGTTGTGAGAAGAAAGATAGGGGCAGGAAAGGTCCATTTGGCATTAGTAAGAATTCTCTGAGCTTGATGGGAGTTTGTGGCTGACACTTCCATGGGGTGCTTTTGTGGGTCTCTCTTACCTGCAGTTCCCTTGACCTGGGTGGTTACACCTCAGCCTTGCTGTTTCCAGTTGCTCCCTCAACCCCTGTTTTCTGGAATCCTCCAGTACCTGAGATTAGTCCATTGTCTGTCCAAGTGGCCTTCTTGGGCAAAGTCCCTTTAAGATTGCTTCTAGTTGGCCCTCTCTCCTGCCTGGCCCACATCTGGTCTACAAGAGACACATAGGTATCCTTCACCCCAGCAAATTTTGGGGGTGTAGCCTGTTTCAAATGCAGCTGCTGCTCTTTGCTAGCAGCTAACCAGCCTCCGATTTTTCCAGGCAGGGGCCCACCACCAGCCTCTATGCCTGCACAAGCTTCAGAGGGCACAGGCCAAGCAATCCTAGGGGTTTTCTTTCTGGTTTCGTGAACTGCTTCAAGAAAGCTGAGACTTGTGAATATTTGAAATCAGGGAGAAAGAGGCTATAATAGAGGTGAAGAGCTTTGAGATGCTAGAAGTCAAGAGAGAAAAGGATTAGGTGGGAAAAGATGAGGTCAGAGGACACTTATCCCTTTGATTTTGGGAAGAAGCTTGAAGGGCACCCAGCGGGCAGTTGGTGAGGTAGGGCAGTTTGCATCCTGTGGCCTTAACCTTCCCAGGCAAGACCTGGAAAGTGAGAGAAGTTGCTGCATGGTGAGGAGGTTTGGATAACAGTTGTAGCCATTGGGGAAAAGCTGGGAAAATCAGGAACGGTGAGAAAAGGATTCATTGGCAGCTCTGGGGGCCCAGCTGAAAGTCTGCAGTGTGTCCTTTCTGTGTGCCCAAGCTCACGTGGCTTCTCACAGCCCAGACCCCACACCAAGTTCACGGATGTACAGGTGGGCCACACACCCACACATTTGTATCCTTGAACACAAACACATGGTTCTATACAGGGGATTAAAAACAATTATTGCCATATAGTTTACATACAGTACAGTATACAGATCTTCAGTGTGCAGTTGGATAGTTTTGACAGTTTGCAGTCTTCTAACCACCACCCAAAACAAGCTATAGAAGCATTTTCATTATTCCAGAAAGTTCCCTTATGCCCCATTCCCCAGACAGCTACTTCCTGACTTCTATCACCATAGATTAATTTCACTAGTTCTTCATTGCATGTTTTTATACACATATAGAAATACATCGATGTCCTCCTTGCCACAGCCCCACACAAGCTGCACACGTGCGCCTATACTGACCATTTTGTTCCTTACAATAGGCTGAGGCCACAGTCGAGCTGTCAGATTTTTGCTCTTAGGTGCACATATTCTATGCTAACCTACCTTCTCTTCAACCCTAAAATCGTACCTCAAAGTGCAGTATTTCAAATCTTTCCTTTCAGATCCCTGGAGATAAAAGGAAGAATTAGAAAGGTGGTAATCATCCCACCTGCATGAGAGTTTTCTTTATTTTCCTCTAGGGTCTCTAGAATATCTGCAAATGGGGACATAAAATTTTAAAACAGAACTGTTTAGATATATAGCTTAACTTTCAGTTGTGGCCCAGCTGGAAGTCAAAGGGTGTGGCTTTCCAAGAAACGTGCCAGCAGAGCAACTAGGAGATGGTGGACTGGTGACGCAGAGCCAGCAAGAAGCTGCTGGCAAGGAGCTCCTAAGAGCTGAGAGTCGCCGATGGTGGCAGATCTGAGTTGGGAGCAAAGCCTGCAGTCCTCCAGGCCAGCCAGAGGTCAGGGGAGTGAGAACAAAGCTGAGTCCAGAGGTTGGCCATGTCCAAGAACCCATGTCAGGTGCAGAAGCTGGGGCACTAGCCCAGTTGAGCAGAGGAGAAACAAGTGCTGGAGACAGAGTTGGAGGAGGTGAGACCAGACCTGGTGGCCACACAGCCTTTGTGTAGCAGCTTGCCAGCCGCTACCTTTGACATGTGAATTGCTGCATGGGTAGGCCTGTCACCCTCCCAGGACCACTAGGGTACCTCTTGGGGGTGTAGTGGGCCTAGGTTTGGGGCGATGGGAATGAAGGCAAGATAGACAAGGGACAGGGAGGTGGTGGCTGAGTCTGGGCCTCTGGAGATACTGGTGCTCACTAGCCACAGGACCTGGAGCTTCTCTGAGCTGAGAAATAGTTTCAGGACCACTTCTGCAGCCTCCACAGCTCTGGGGTGCTGCAGCCTGTGATGGTGTCCTCTAGCTTTGTCAGGGTTCAGGCCACAAGGAAGGTGTCTGGTTGGAATTAAGGAAAGACTATACCAGATCCCTTAGGAGCCTGACCCTTAGGCAGCATCACTGGATCCCCCACTTACAAACTTGGCCAGCTCCCGCTCTGGTCTTTGGCCTGAGATTTCTCTGAATGGTGCTTTCTGTCTACTGGACATCCGGAGGCTCCTAGATGAAACTGAAAAGAGAGAGAAAGTAAGAGTAAAGGAATTTGTTTCCTAAGATCCTGCTCTGTGCTGGGCCCAGTTCTGGGCAATTTATGTTTGTTAATTTCAACATAACATTCCTACAGCCTTTCCAGTGTGTATTATTGCCTCAGTTTACAGGTGAGAGCATTGATGCCTGTCACTGTATTTAAGCTCAGGTCATCCTGGCACAGCCTCAGTTTCCCACAGAGAACCAGGGCATAGTGGGGTTGGCTCTGGACCCTGATTCATATCTGTGCAGTCCTCTGGTCCCTGCTCAGCCTGAGCCAGGAACCCAGAGTAAAGCTTACGGTCTGACTTCTCCAGGAGCGTTGAGTGATGCCTCTTTTCTACTAGAAGCAAATGCCCATCAATTGTGTCCACCTGGACTGTCTGGGCCTGAGCACTAGACCAAGCTCTCAGTACCCTGGAATGCCTGTGAGAAGGATGGGGTCAGGCCCAGCCTCTGACAGTGACGCCATCGGTCAGAATGGAATTAGTTGGGCATAAGGAGGCAGGAAGGCCTGGATCTGGCCAGTTTCCCCTTAGTCTCAGGCTATGATGACCCCTAATGAAACATCCCTTCTCAAAGATAGACACGGTCTTTTACTGGAGCTGAGCTCCCCAGCCCAGCTGTGTCTGGACCCGGAGAGAGAGCCCCACACAAGCCCCCTAGGTTGAAGTTCAGGCCAGGTCATTCCAGGGAGGGTGAAGAACCTTCCTGCTGGTGGGTGTCCAGTGTGCAGAGACGAGGCCTGTGCTGGCACCCTGCTCTCCTGACAGTAGGTGGCTCCTCGCCACCCAAAAATCTGTGTGGACTTCCCAGATGGGTCAGTTTATAGGAAGATTGGTATCCTCTCACCCTATTAAGCCAAATCCCCGGGAGGTGCTCCCTTTGACCTCCCTTCCCACCTGCCTGCCCCATCACCCTTGCAAGAGCTATTGCACTAAATGCCCTGAAAGTCTCTTAAGAGCTGTGCTGTGCTAAAAGAGCCCAAAGGGGGAATGTCTTAAACTTGCCATCGTGGTTCCACTGTTTTGAATAGATCACTAGGAAATGAGACTTGGTAGAAATAATCATTACAAATGAAACTCACAGTGGCAGAAACCATACTCGGTAAAATCCGATACAATAAGAATCTGATTAAGGAATCAGATATTTATTGTAAAATTCACAGGGAAACAAGACTTGATCTTGGGAGAAATTATTTTGGCTAAACAAAATTGAAAGTGAAAAAAATTGGAATTGGTTAATTGTGAAATATAGAAAATCAATTAAGGGATTAAAGTGGCTTAGTGGAATTCATCTAAGAAAAATAGTTTTTGCAAAACCTCATTGACATTTGTTTAATGGTTCTGTATAAAAGCTCAACATCAAAATATTCTTAGGGCCCAAATGGTGGAGCCAAGAACATCTTACACCTTTCAGAATTTGGAGTAGTGCTGAAAGGGCTGTTAGCTGCGTCCAGCCCTCCACCCACCTGGGCTAGTGGCCCTCCTCATCACAGCTCACAGGGATGCGTCTTCTCTCAGAAGTGTGCCATTAGGTTCAGGACTGCACTTACCCTCCTGAAGTTTACCAGTAGGTGAGGCAGCTCTTTTTTTTTTTTTTAATAAATTTATTTATTTTTGGCTGCGTTGGGTCTTCATTGCTGCAGGCGGGCTTTTCTCTAGTTGTGGCGAGTGGGGGCTGCTCTTTGCTGCGGTGTGTGGGCTTCTCACTGCAGTGGCTTCGCTTGTTGCAGAGCACGGGCTCTAGGCGCGCGGGCTTCAGTAGTTGTGGCATGAGGGCTCAGTAGTTGTGGCGCGTGGGTTTAGCTGCTCCATGGCATGTGGGATCTTCCTGCACCAGGGCTCAAACCTGTGTCCCCTGCATTGGCAGGCGGATTCTTTTTTTTTTTTTTTTTGCAGCACGCGGGCCTCTCACTGTTGTGGCCTCTCCCGTTGCGGAGCACAGGCTCCGGACGCACAGGCTCAGCGGCCATGGCTCACGGGTCTAGCTGCTCCGTGGCATGTGGGATCTTCCCGGACCGGGGCACGAACCTGTGTCCCCTGCGTCGGCAGGCGGACTCTGAACCACTGCACCACCAGGGAAGCCCAACACCACCCTTTTGAGAAGCCTTGGCTGTAAAGGAGAACAGAGACTGGTACAGAGGGTGTTTGTGTGCCACTAGGAATGACCTGTATGGAGGGTGAAACTGATGATGCTGGAGGGGAGGCTGAGAGCTGAAGTCTTTGAGGAAGTGAGAAGGATCCAGGGCCCAAGTCAAGGGGTTAGTCTTTCTGGGGAGCATTGTTCTGGTAATTCTGAAGTGGACCCGAACTG
This sequence comes from Mesoplodon bidens, assembly GCF_964165515.1. Lineage (NCBI taxonomy): Eukaryota > Metazoa > Chordata > Mammalia > Artiodactyla > Ziphiidae > Mesoplodon > Mesoplodon bidens. Next base: position 36,981,858 of record NC_138171.1, read on the forward strand.
TTTTGAGCAGGATTACCCCCGGACTTGAGTGGTCTTCAGAGGTCTTCTGGCTGCCCCCACCCCAGCTAAAAGGTAGCCTCCCTGCAGGAAGCTGCTGCACAGGCCCAGCCTTCCCCCTCAGTGTCCATGGGGCACCAGAGACAGTTGTGCCAAGGAACCAGTGTCCCAAGAGCAGCCCTGTAATCAGGAGCCAGAGCCCAGGCTGGCTGGGCAGTTCTGTCAGTACAAGTGAGCCATCCTCCTCCTTCCACAGACCATCAGGATCTTCATCATAACCCTAAAGGCCCCTCACAAGGGCACCTGCGTCGACCTCCCCAGGGTCTTCACTCATTACTCTCTTCCCACTGTTGCCACACCAGGCTCCTTTTGAAATCTCTCAGATACTATGTTCCCTCCTGTTCTCAGTTCCTACCTCCTCCATCCTCTCTCTCTCCACCTGCCTAGCTCTTGCCTAACCTCCTGTCTCAGCTTAGCAATCACATCTCAGACAGCCCTTCTCTGATCCCAGCTAGGTGAGGCCCTCCTATTAGCACATCTCATGACGCTGGATGCTGACTCTTTTATAACGCTTTTCCTACTTACAATGTATTTTTTTTGTCCAATGTCTGCGTTCCATGCTAGACTGTAACCTTCATGAGGGTAGGTCTAGTTTACCACAGTTATTTCCAGTGCCTGGCATGTGGTAAGGGCTCAGTAATTATTTACTGAAAGAAAAAGTGAATTGGTGACTAATTTACAGCCTGCTTTGTATTTATATGGTTCAGATATGTCGTGTGCAATGTTTATCTCCCCTACACACATTTCACTATAAATTTTGGAATTTTCCCTGATCACGTTCATGATTATTTTCACCTTTGTTTGAAGGCATGCTAAGAAAGAGTTTAATGATCTTACTTTGTGGTCATTCATCTAAAATAGAAAGATGCACTAAGCTTTTACATGATTGATTCTTCCCTGTAGGATGACTGGTTTGGTTTTGTGTGAACCAACAGAGCTTTACAACATCTTGAATCAGGTCACAAAACTATCCAGATTAACTGAACCCAACTATCTCTGTTTATTAGGTAAGTACTTTAAAAAATGTTGTGAGCAGTGTCCTTCAAAGATTATTTTTCATGAATTAACAAACTTTGAAGAGTAAATTACTTTAGAAAACTATTAAACTAATTAGGCATAACTCAAAATGCTACTATTAACTGTAACATGACTTGGAATATTGCCAGATTAAATAAATCTAGAAGAAAAGTTCCCGGAAGACTCATGTTTGAGTCTGCTTACTATTGTTTTTAGTGAAATATTTTAAACATCTAACAAACTCATAGTAATACACATAAGCACTTACGTACCCACCATTCAGATTTAACATAATAAAAAGTTACACAAATGTACCCCTCTTTTGTACTCCATCCTGATCCTCTTCCTTTCCCTCCCAGAAGATGACTGCTTCTGTATTTTTACACGTTTACGACATAGGCAGGCATCCCAAAGTAATGTATGGTTCAAACATTTACATAAACAGTACCATAATGTACAGTGATTCTGCAACTTACTTTTTTTTAAATTTAATTTTATTTATTTTTTTTATACAGCAGGTTCTTATTAGTTATCCATTTTATACACATCAGTGTATACATGTCAATCCCAATCTCCCAATTCGTCATGCCACCCCCCCACCGCCACCGCTGCTTTCCCCTCTTGGTGTCCATACGTTTGTTCTCTACATCTGTGTCTCAGTTTCTGCCCTGCAAACTGGTTCATCTGTTTCCCTCATTTCTGTATATGAAGATCCAGTTTATTTTAACTGGTAGTTGCAATATATATCCATTCCTAATTGATTGTGATGTGTTGCTTGCATTGTGTTGCTATTATGAACAGTGCTGCAGCGAACAGTTTGTATCTCTCTCCCTATTCATGTGCAAGAACTTTTTCAGGATATATTCCCAGAAATGGAAGTACCAAGTTGCACATTCACCTTCACTACATTACTGTCAAATTGCCCTCCGAAGACATTGTATCAATTTTATACTCCAATCAGCAGTGTAAGAAACATACCTACCAATACCTGGTTTTGTCACCCTTTAAATTTTTTGCTCTCTGATTGGCATGAACTGGTATTATGATGTTTTTCCCCACAATTAAAAACGTCGTGATTAAAATACACATAAAATTTACCATCTTAACCACTTTTAAATGTCCAGTTCGGTGGTACATCATCACCATCATCTCCATAACTCTTTTCATCTTGTAAAACTGAAACCCTATACCCGTTAAACAATAACTCCCCATTCCCTCCTCCCTGCAACCCTGGTAACCACCATTCTAATTTATGTCTCTGATTTTGACTACTCCAGGTGCCTCATATAAGTGTAATCATACCGTATTTGTCTTTTTGTGACTGGCTTATTTCACTTAGCATAATGTCCTCCAGGTTCATCCATGTTTTGTAGTATGTGTCAGGATTTCCTTTATTTTTAAGGCTGAATAATATTCCATTGTATGTATATACCACATTTTGCTTATCCATTCATCCATCGATGGACACTTGGGCTGCTTCCACCTTTTAGCTGTTGTGAATGATGCTGCTATGAACATGGATGTACAGAATATCTCTCTGAGACCCTGCTTTCAATTATTTTCAGTATATACCCAGAAGTGGAATTGCTGGATCGTGTGGTAACTCTATTTTTAATTTTTTGAGGAACCACCATTGTGTTTTCTGTAGCAGCTGTATGATTTTACATTTGTACCAGTAGTGTACAAGGGTTCCAGTTTTTCGAAATCCTTGTCAACATTGTTATTTTTCTGGGTTTTTTTTTTTTTTTTTTTTTTTTTTAGTAACCATCCTAATGGGTGTGAGGTGGTATCTCATTGTAGTTTTGATTTGCATTTCCCTAATGATTAGTGATGTTGAGCATCTTTTCATGTGCTTATTGGCCATTTGTATATCTTCTTTGGAGAAATTACTATTCAAGTTCTTTGCCCATTTTTGAATTGGGTTGTTGCTTTTGAGTTTTAGGAGTTCTCTATATATTCTGGGTATTAATTCCTTACAAGATGTATGACTTGTAAATAATTTCTCCCCTTCCGTGGGTTACCTTTTTACTCTGTTGATATTGTCTTTTGATATGCAACATTTAAAATTTTTCACGAAGTTCAATTTGTCTATCTCTTCTTTTGTTGCTTGTCATATCCAGGAAATTGTTGCCAAATCCAGTGTCATGAAGCTTTTGCCTTATGTTTTCTTCTACAGTTTTTATACTTTTAGGCCTTACATTTAGGTCCTTGATCCATTTTGAGTTGATTTTTGAATGTGATGTTTAGATAAGCATCCAAATTTCATTCTTTTGCATGTGGATATCCAGTTTTCCCAGCATCATTTGTTGAAAAGACTGTCTTGTTCATGGTCCCTAGGGAGTCCACATGAATTTTGAATAGATTTTTCTGTTTCTGCAAAAAACATCATTGGAATATTGATGGGATGACACTGAATCTGTAGATTGTTTTGAGTAGTATTGACATCTTAACGATATTAAGTCTCCCAGTTTGTGAACACAGAATTTTTTTTTTGCCTCTAATTTCTTTCAGCAACATTTTGTAGTTTTCAGAGTACAAATCTTTCAAGTCCTTGGTTAAATTTTATTCCCAAGTATATTATTATTTTTAATGCTATTGAAAATGGAATTGTTAATTTCCTTTTCAGATTGTTCATTGATAGTATACAGAAATACAATTGACCCTTGAACAATGTGGGGAATAACCTGTGTATCACTTATAGTCAGCTCTCCGTGTCTGTGGTTCTTCTGCATTTGTGGATTCAACCAACCATGGACCATTTAACACTGTAGTATCTATTATTTTTGTGTGTGTGTGGTTTTTTTTTTTGCAGTTTATTAATTTATTTATTTTTGCTGTGTTGGGTCTTCGTTCCTGTGTGAGGGCTTTCTCTAGTTGTGGCGAGCGGGGCCCACTCTTCATCACGGTGCGCGGGCCTCTCATTATCGCGGCCTCTCTTGCTGCGGAGCACAGGCTCCAGACCCGCAGGCTCAGTAATTGTGGCTCACGGTCCCAGTTGCCCCATGGCATGTGGGATCTTCCCAGACCAGGGCTCGAACCCGTGTCCCCTGCATTAGCAGGCAGATTCTCAACCACTGCACCACCAGGGAAGCCCTGTAGTATTTATTATTGAAAAATATCTGCGTGTAAGTGGACCCATGCAGTTCAAACTCATGTTGTTCAAGGGTCAACTGTACAACTGATTTTTCTGTGTTGGTTTTCTCTCCTGAAGCTATGCTGAATTCATTTATTAGTTCTAACAGGGTTTTTGTGTGTGGAATCTTTAGGATTTTTTTGCATATAAGATCATATCTTCTGTGAACTTAGATGATTTTACTTCTTCCTTTCCAGTTTAGATGCCCTTTGTTTCTTTTTCTTGCTTAATTGCTCTGTCTAGGACTTCCACCACTCCGTTGAATAGAAGTAGTGAAAGTGGGCATCCTTGTCTTGTTCCTTAAAGAAAAGCTTTCAGTCTTTCACCATTGAGTATAATGTTTGCTGTGGGTCTTTCATATATGTTTTTTTTATTATGTTCAGGTAACTTCCTTCTATTCCTAGTTTGTCAAGTGTTTTTATCTTGAAAGGGTGTTGAATTTTTCATATTTTTCTGCATTGATTGAGATAATCATGTAGTTTTTCTTTCTCCTTCATTCATTTGAAGTGGTAAATTAAATTGATTTTTGAATGTTGAGCCATTCTTGCCTTCCAGGAATAAATTCCACTTGATCATGGTGTATAATCCTGCTGAATTTGGTTTGCTAGCATTTTGTTGAGGATTTTTGCATCAGTGTTTATAAGGAATATGATCTGTATTTTTCTTGCTGTGTCTTTGTCTGACTTTGGTATCAGGGTCATGCTGGCCTCATATGATGAGTGAGGAAGTGTTCCCTTCTCTTCAGTCTTTTGGGAAAAGTTTGAGAAGGATTGATATTAATTCTTCTTTAAATGTTGGGTAGAATTCACCAGTGAATCTATCAGGTTCAGGGCTTTTTTATTTTTAGCCTAAAACATTTATATTTTAGTAAACACATGATAATTCCCTCTGAGAATGAATAGATATCCAGGTCATGAATTTCAAGGAGATTATTATCATTTTTCAAGACAATAAGTGATACACTGAATTCTTAAGAGTTATATTCCCAAGGAGTGGTGGATGAGATCCTTTCCTGAGAGCAGCTATTGGTTAATTAGGTGTGGGAAAGGCCCTTTCAGGGTAACAGACTGGGGAGGCTACAGACAAGGGAAAAGCCTCAGTGCCCATACTAAATTTGCTTATTTTTATTTTATTTTTTTAAGTTAATTTTATTTATTTTTTTATACAGCAGGTTCTTATTAGTTATACATTTTATACACATCAGTGTATACATGTCAATCCCAGTCTCCCAATTCATCACACACACACACACACACACCCCGCAACTTTCCCCCCTTGGTGTCCATACATTTGTTCTCTACATCTGTGTCTCTATTTCTGCCCTGCAAACCGGTTCATCTGTACCGTTTTTCTAGGTTCCACATATATGTGTTAACATACAATATTTGTTTTTCTCTTTCTGACTTACTTCACTCTGTATGACAGTCTCTAGATCCATCCACATCTCTACAAATGACCCAATTTCGTTCCTTTTTATGGCTGAGTAATATTCCATTTTACATATGTACCACATCTTCTTTATCCATTCATCTGTCAATGGGCATTTAGTTTGCTTCCATGACCTAGTTATTGTAAATAGTGCTGCAGTGAATATTGGGGTGCATGTGTCTTTTTGAATTATGGTTTTCTCTGGGTATATGCCCAGTAGTGGGATTGCTGGGTCATATGGTAATTCTATTTTTAGTTTTTTAAGGAACCTCCATGCTGTTCTCCATGGTGGCTGTATCAATTTACATTCCCACCAACAGTGCAAGAGGGTTCCCTTTTCTCCACACCCTCTCTAGCATTTATTGTTTGTAGATTTTCTGATGATGCCCATTCTAAATGGTGTGAGGTGATACCTCATTGTAGTTTTGATTTGCATTTCTCTAATAATTAGTGATGTTGAGCAGCTTTTCATGTGCTTCTTGGCCATCTGTATGTCTTCTTTGGAGAAATGTCTATTTAAGTCTTCTGCCCATTTTTGGATTGGGTTGTTTGTTTTTTTAATATTGAGCTGCATGAGCTGTTTATATATTTTGGAGATGAATCTTTTGTCCGTTGATTCGTTTGCAAATATTTTCTCCCATTCTGAGGGTTGTCTTTTTTTTGGTGTGTGTGTGTGATACGCGGGCCTCTCACTGTTGTGGCCTCTTCCCGTTGCGAAGCACAGGCTCCGGATGCTCAGGCTCAGCAGCCATGGCTCACGGGCCCAGCCGCTCCACGGCATGTGGGATCTTCCTGGACCAGGGCATGAACCCGTGTCCCCTGCATAGGCAGTCAGATTCTCAACCACTGCGCCACCAGGGAAGCCCCTGAGGGTTGTCTTTTAGTCTTATTTGTAGTTTCCTTTGCTTTGCAAAAGCTTTTAAGTTTCATTAGGTCCCATTTGTTTATTTTTGTTTTTATTTCCATTACTCTAGGAGGTGGATCAAAAAAGAACTTGCTGTGATTTATGTCAAAGAGTGTTCTTCCTATGTTTTCCTCTAAGAGTTTTATAGTGTCTGGTCTTACATTTAGGTCTCTAATCCATTTTGAGTTTATTTTTGTGTATGGTGTTAGGGAGTGTTCTAATTTCATTCTTTTACACGTAGCTGTCCAGTTTTCCGAGCAACACTTATTGAAGAGACTGTCTTTTCTCCATTGTATATCCTTGCCTCCTTTGTCATAGATTAGTTGACCACAGGTGCGTGGGTTTATCTCTGGGCTTTCTATCCTGTTCCATTGATCTATATTTCTGTTTTTGTGCCAGTCCCATACTGTCTTGATTACTGTAGCTTTGTAGTATGGTCTGAAGTCAGGGAGTCTGATTCCTCCAGCTCCTTTTTTTCCTCTCAAGACTGCTTTGGCTATTCGGGGTCTTTTGTATCTCCATACAAATTTTAAGATTTTTTTTTCTAGTTCTGTAAAAAGTGCCATTGGTAATTTGATAGGGATTGCATTGAATCTGTAGATTGCTTTGGGTAGTATGGTCATTTTCACAGTATTGATTCTTCCAATCCAAGAACATGATATATCTCTCCATCTGTTGGTATCATCTTTAATTTCTTTCATCAGTGTTTTATGGTTTTCTGCATACAGGTCTTTTGTTTCCCTAGGTAGGTTTATTCCTAGGTACTTTATTCTTTTTGTTGCAGTGGTAAATGGGAGTGTTTCCTTAATTTCTCTTTCAGATTTTTCATCATTAGTGTATAGGAATGCAAGAGATTTCTGTGCATTAATTTTGTATCCTGCAACTTTACCAAATTCATTGATTAGCTCTAGTAGTTTTCTGGTGGCATCTTTAGGATTCTCTATGTATAGTATCATGTCATCTGCAAACAGTGACAGTTTTCTTCTTCTTTTCCAATTTGTATTCCTTCTATTTCTTTTTCTTCTCCGATTGCCGTGGCTGGGACTTCCAAAACTATGTTGAATAATAGTGACGAGAGTGGACATCCTTGTCTTGTTCCTGATCTTAGAGGAAATGCTTTCAGTTTTTCACCATTGAGAATGATGTTTGCTGTGGGTTTGTTGTATATAGCCTTTATTACGTTGAGGTAGGTTCCCTCTATGCTCACTTTCTGGAGAGTTTTTATCATAAATGGGTGTTGAATTTTGTCAAAAGCTTTTTCTGCATCTATTGAGATGATCATATGGTTTTTATTCTTCAATTTGTTAATGTGGTGTATCACATTGATTGATTTGCATATATTGAGGAATCCTTGCATCCCTGGGATAAATCCCACTTGATCATGGTGTATGATCCTTTTAATGTGTTTTTGGATTCTGTTTGCTAGTTTTTTGTTGAGGATTTTTGCATCTATATTCATCAGTGATATTGGTCTGTAATTTTCTGTTTTTGTAGTATCTTTGTCTGGTTTTAGTATCAGGGTGATGGTGGCCTCATAGAATGAGTTTGGGAGTGTTCCTTCCTCTGCAGTTTTTGGGAAGACTTTGAGAAGGATGGATGTTAGTTCTTCTCTAAATGTTTGATAGAATTCACCTGTGAAGCCATCTGGTCCTGGACTTTTGTTTGTTGGAAGATTTTTAATCACAGTTTCAATTTCACCACTTGTGATTGGTCTGTTCATATTTTCTATTTCTTCCTGATTCAGTCTTGGAAGGTTATACCTTTCTAAGAATTTGCCCATTTCTTCCAGGTTGTCCATTTTATTGGCATAGAGTTGCTTGTGGTAGTAGTCTCTTAGGATGCTTTGTATTTCTGCGATGTCTGTTGTAACCCCTTTCTCATTTCTAATTTTATTGATTTGAGTCCTCTCCCTCTTTTCTTGATGAGTCTGGCTAAAGGTTTATCAATTTTGTGCATCTTCTCAAAGAACCAGGTTTTAGTGTTATTGACCTTTGCTATTGTTTTCTTTGTTTCTATTTCATTTATTTCTGCTCTGATATTTGTGATTTCTTTCCTTCTACTAACTTTGGGTTTTGTTTGTTCTTCTTTCTCTAGTTCCTTTAGGTTTAAGGTTAGATTGCTTATTTGAGATTTTTCTTGTTTCTTGAGGTAGGCTTGTATTGCTATAAGCTTCCCTCTTATTACTGCTTTTGCTGCATCCCATAGGTTTTGGATCGTTGTGTTTTCATTGTCATTTGTCTCTAGGTATTTTTTGATTTCCTCTTCGATTTCTTCAGTGATCTCTTGGTTATTTAGTAATGTATTGTTTAGCCTCCAGGTGTTTGTGTTTTTTACGTTTTTTCCCCCTGTAATTCATTTCTAATCTCATAGTGTTGTGGTCAGAAAAGATGCTTGATATCTTTTCAATTTTCTTAAATTTACTGAGGCTTGATCTGTGACCCAAGACGTGGTCTATGCTGGAGAATGTTCTGTGTGCACTTGAGAAGAAAGTGTAATCTGCTGTTTTTTGGATGGAATGTCCTATAAATATCCATTAAATCTATCTGGTCTATTGTGTCATTTAAAGCTTGTATTTCCTTATTAATTTTCTGTCTGGATGATCTGTCCCTTGGTGTAAGTGAGGTGTTAAAGTCCCCCACTATTATTGTGTTTCTGTCAATTTCTTCTTTTATAGCTGTTAGCAGTTGCTTTTTGTATTGAGGTGCTCCTATGTTGGGTGCATATATATTTATAATTGTTATGTCTTCTTCTTGGATTGATCCCTTGATCATTATGTAGTGTCCTTCCTTGTCTCTTGTTACATTCTTTAAAGTCTATTTTATCTGATATGAGTATTGCTACTCCAGCTTTCTTTTGATTTCCATTTGCATGGAATATCTTTTTCGCTTCCCTCACTTTCAGTCTGTATGTGTCCCTAGGTCTGAAGTGGGTCTCTTGTAGACAGCATATATATGGGTCTTGTTTTTGTATCCATTCATGAAGCCTGTGTCTTTTGATTGGAGCATTTAATCCATTCACGTTTAAGGTAATTATCAATATGTATGTTCCTATTACCATTTTCTTAATTGTTATGGGTACATTTTTGTAGGTCCTTTTCTTCTCTTGTGTTTCCCACTTAGAGAAGTTCCTTTAGCATTTGTTGTAGAGCTGGTTTGGTGGTGCTGAATTCTCTTAGCTTTTGCTTGTCTGTAAAGCTTTGGATTTCTCCATCGAATCTGAATGATAGCCTTGCTGGGTAGAGTAATCTTGGTTGTAGTTTCTTCCCTTTCATCACTTTAAATATGTCATGCCACTCCCTTCTGGCTTGTAGAGTTTCTGTTGAGAAATCAGCTGTTAACCTTATGGGAGTTCCCTTGTATGTTATTTGTCATTTTTCCCTTGTTGCTTTCAGTAATTTTTCATTGTCTTTAATTTTTGTCAGTTTGATTACTGTGTGTCTTGGTGTGTTTCTCCTTGGGATTCTCCTGCCTGGGACTCTCTGTGCTTCCAGGACTTGGGTGGCTATTTCCTTTCCCATGCTTGGGAAGTTTTCAACTATAATCTCTTCAAATATTTTCTTGGGTCCTTTCTCCCTCTCTTCTCCTTCTGGGACCCCTATAATGTGAATGTTGTTGCATTTAATGTTGTCCCAGAGGTCTCTTAGGCTGTCTTCATTTCTTTTCATTCTTTTTTCTTTATTCTGTTCCATGCCAGTGAATTGCACCATTCTGTCTTCCAGGTCACTTATCTGTTCTTCTGCCTCGGTTATCCTGCTATTGATTCCTTCTAGTGTATTTTTCATTTCAGTTATTGTGTTGTTTGTCTCTGTTTGTTCTTTAATTCTTCTAGGTGTTTGTTCTTTAATTCTTCTAGGTCTTTGTTAAACATTTCTTGCATCTTCTTGATCTTTGCCTACATTGTTTTTCTGAGGTACTGGCTCATCTTCACTATCATTATTCTGAATTCTTTTTCTGGAAGGCTGCCTATCTCCACTTCATTTAGTTGTTTTTCTGGGGTTTTATCTTGTTCCTTCATCTGGTACATAGCCCTCTGCCTTTTCATCTTGTCTGTCTTTCTGTGAATGTGGTTTTTGTTCCACAGGCTGCAGGATTGTAGTTCTTCTTGCTTCTGCTGTCTGCCCTCTGGTGGATGAGGCTATCTAAGAGGCTTGTGTAAGGTCCTGATGGGAGGAACTGGTGGTGGGTAGAGCTGGGTGTTGCTCTGGTGGGCAGAGCTCAGTAAAACTTTAATCTGATTGTCTGCTGATGGGTGGGGCTGGGTTCCCTCCCTGTTGGTTGTTTGGCCTGAGGCGACCCAACCCTGGAGCCTACCTGGGCTCTTTGGTGGGGCTAATGACAGCGTCTGGGAGGGCTCATGCCATGGAGTACTTCCCAGAACTTCTGCTGCCAGTGTCCTTGTCCTCATGGTGAGCCACAGCCACCCCCCGCCTCTGCAGGAGACCCTCCAGCACTAGCAGGTAGGTCTGGTTCAGTCTTCTGTGGAGTCACTGCTCCTTCCCCTGGGTCCCGATGCACACATTACTTTGTGTGTGCCCTCCAAGAGTGGAGTCTCTGTTTCCCCCATTCCTGTCAAAGTCCTGCGATCAAATCCCACTAGCCTTCAAAGTCTGACTGTCTAGGAATTCCTCCTCCCATTGCTGGACCCCCAGGTTGGGAAGCCTGGTGTGGGGCTCAGAACCTTCACTCCAGTGGGTGGACTTCTGTGGTATAAGTGTTCTCCAGTTTGTGAGTCACCCACCCGGCAGTTATGGGATTTGATTTTATTGTGATTGCACCCCTCCTGCCATCTCATTGTGGCTTCTCCTTTGTCTTTGGATGGGGGTATCTTTTCTGGTGAGTTCCAGTGTCTTCCTATTGATGATTGTTCAGCAGCTAGTTGTGATTCCGTTGCTCTTGCAAGAGGGAGTGAGAGCACATCCTTCTACTCTGCCATCTTGAGCCAATCTTCTATATTTGGTTTATAATTCTGCTTTGTGTCAACTCTTTCAGTAAGAGAGTATGTATTTGAATTATAATAATAAGGTGGTCTGCCCGCCCCCTTGGTAGTGTTGTGTGCAGGGTACATGTGTAGCACCCTGGTTTTGCTCTCATCTCCTCAGAAGTGGCAGTTGGGTTTTTGGTCTTTTTGTATCTTGTTGTTCATAATTTTCCCCACTGGGCATGCATGTAGTTATTTTTAGTCCCTTATAGTTTCTTTGTATTTATTGCTGGCGGAGACTTTTGTCCAGGTGCAAGTACTGCAGCAAAGGGTCCCAGGTTCCAGCCTGTCTCAATGGGACAACCAGGACACGTACTTGTTTGTGGAGATCCCTGGGAAAGTGTGGATTTTTAATCTACAGTGTCCTTGAGTTTCACTAGTCTTTTTCATTGTGTTCATAGGAAGTTGCAGCTGGTCTGCCAGCAGTCATACTGTCTCTCTTATCCTGAGTTTGTTGTGAAATCTGAAGCCATAGGTAGCTATTATACAAGTGAGATTCTGTATAGTTTGAAGGATTAATCATGTCTCCTCATTCCAGGCTTGCACTTTCCAAATATCACTTAGAGTTCTTTATTCAGTTGAGTAGCCATATAGACACCAACCGTTTTTCTCAAATATATGACTTAACACTGTCATTTAGGAAGTAGCTGCACCAAAACAGGCCAAAAAGAAACAAACAAAAAAAAGGAAGTTACTGATGGCTGGTATTTGAGATGAAAATCCTTTCACTATAGAGCGTAGGGGTTGAGTTATTGCAAAATAAAAGCTGAGAGCTGTGAATTTACTACATCCATTCAAAATAAGTAGCATACAAAATACAGACTCTGGCATAGAGAAAAGATGTGAAAATCAATTCAATGGATTGAACATGCAGATTTCGTGTTTCATTGCTCAAACTTGCACACACTAATATTCTGCAAAAGATAATTGCAGCAAAGAAAAATGACCTTTTGCAAATAAAACTAAAAGCATTCCTCCAAAGAGACCAGAGTAAACGTGTATATAGGTATAAAGTGTTACTGTTCAACACTTGTTGTTTCTAGAAAAAACTACATAGGTTAAAACTATGACAATGTGCAACATCTTAAGCCATTATAGCAGCAGCAACAGCAACAACAGCAAAAATGGATCAGAATCACTGTTTTTATGGTGATTAACGTACCCAAGTAAGAAATATTGATCAAAACTCAGGAAATAAATGCCTGGACTGATACAATGTCAGTTGTTGGAGAAACTTTTTGACATATTTAAGATCATTTAAAAGTGAAAATGGAGTTCAGGCATCCAAAATAGATCTGGGTGGCCACTGTGGATGTGGTTTTAGACATGTTCCTACATCACTGAGAGCTTGAATTTTCTGAACCGTTTAAAACTCACAGATACCACCAGCCATTTTCAAAACAGTATCTGCTAGCAGCTGCTAGCTTCAACCTTGTAGTCTCAAAGTCTGAGCCCCCTCTTCCCGCACTGAAACTATGTAATCATCTCAATCCCCAACTAATCCTTGCTTAACAAGCACCCTTACCTCTTGCCAACTCCAATCCTAATTCTTGACAAACAGTGTATATAACCTTGTGAAGTTTTTTTGCCCTTTGTAAGCCTCCCCCATTTTGTAATCTGGCAGAACACAATTCAAGTGCTTCTTGAATCGGTGTCTCTTGGGCTGCAGTCCTAACAAAGCCCAAATAAACACCTTTTTGTTTCAATCAGGTCTCCATTTCTCACATTTTGGTTTATGTTTACTTCCATTTAAATGTCTTATCATCTCTAAAAAATTTTTTAAGTGCTAAAATCATATAAAGCAGGCAAAATAATTTGCTATTAAGTATGCCAATTTTTATAGAGCTAAACAAGGAACTGAGAATAAGTTAAGGTGAAACAGGAAAAGATAGACATGGGAAAAACAAGTTGTAGCTGCACAAGGCAATAAAATGCCATCTTGGCCTTCTCATTTCAGTTAAACGCATGAGCTAACAGATTAGATGTCTGCTGGTTTAGCATGCTAACTCCCTTGGATTTGCTAAAATTTATACAACAATTAATAGGTATACATAAAGTCCTAAGGAAAAGAGTACCACTTAAAAATCAACATCGGAAACTATCAAAGCAATTTTCAAAATAAAAGATTGTCTATTACTGTGAATGAATATAAAATGTAATAGATATACAAACTAGGAACTAAAGCCTTGTCCAAAGTTTAATTACTTCTCCCTTTAGCTGCTTTTTCAAGGACGTGTACACTAACCAAATGATGATTGAAAGGTTTGCTGTGATCTTTTTCTTTTCTAAAAAAAGGAGCATAGAAGATACAAACACAATCTCCTTCAGTCCCTTAGACTGCCAAGACCTCCTTTGCATTTCTTCTACTAGTTTCTTGTGGAACTGGCTGAGCCCTGAGCAGTCCAGAATCATCACTACCCTCTGACATGTTGTCACTTAGGTCACTTCCATCATGACTGTGGATGCATGCATCTTCACCAGTATCCTGAGATTCATCTATTGACATGGTAACAGGAGGTGATGCCAGGGCAGTTCTAGACACTACTCCACATTTTTCTATTGGTGGGAGAAGAAGCAGTGGTGAAATTGGTTCTCCACCTGCTGAGTTCTTACCAGGGAGTTTCTCTGTTGTGTTCTGATCATTTTCCACTTTACAGTGCATAATGTCAGCCTGATGTTAACTATCTGAAATTTCACCCTCTGGGTGAAATTCAGGTTTTATTCAGAGGATGAAGTACCAGTAGATTCCTTTATACTGGCAGCAAAACCAGCAAGACTCTTATCTGCCCCTTCTGCTGCTATTTTCTGAAGGGGAGCCTGTTTTCTTTCCTTTGGAGAGTAATTTTTGGTCTTTTGATTCCTCCTCTTTTAAGTTTTCCTTTGGCTGCAGCGGTGATGGTGGTAAGAGATTCTGTGCACCTGCACTTTCCTAGAGATGCTGCATTTTACTTTAGATTCACTCTGCATGTTGGACTTTTCCTTTTTGTTATCTTTTTGGAAAGGAGACATTTTTGGGAATTGGCCCCATGTAAAGAAGAAGATCTGTAGAAGGAGTTGTTTTCACCCGAGCAGGCCCCTTCTGAGCAGTCTTGCTGCTTTTTTAACTTGATTTACTTTCCAGAGTTATCATTTTACTTTTTTTTCTCATGCAGGTACTTTTCTTTTTAGTCTCCTCTACTTTGCTGTCACCCTATTTTGGTAGAAACCTTTTCTTTTTCCTTTTTGTCATAGGTTTTTCATCATTCACAGGGTCATTTATGGAATGGGCTTCAGCTTCTATTTTCTTGTAACTTTTCTTGGTTTTACAGGATTTCTGAATCATTGCTGGTATGCACATCCATCTCTTTAGTCTCTGTTGCTGATTTGCAAGTTTTGGTAGACACTTGGATCATTGAGACATTACTACAAGCCTTTTTCTCTTTTAAAACATTCTCTTTTTTTCTCCACTTTCAGAGCATTATTGATTTTTAAAATATATTGTATCTAGCAACCTTGATGTACTCTCCTACTAATTCTAATTGTTTGTGATTCTCTTGGATTTTATGTAAAACATAACAAAAGTTTTATTTCTTCTGTTTCAATTCTTAAGTCTCACTACATTGCTATACCCTTTGCCCTCCAGTACAGTGTTAAAAAGGAACAGTGTGTTATAAAGCAGACACTAACACACCATTGTAAAGCAATTATACTCCAATAAAGATGTTTAAAAAAAAAAAAAAGGAACAGTGATGATACCAAGTCCAAACTTGTACTGCTTACTGCACCACAGGCCAATAAATCAAGAGATGAGTTGTTGGGGCAAGGAATAGTGACTTTATTTGGAAAGCAAGCAGACTGAGAAGATAGTGGACTAGTGTCCCAAAGAACCATCCTACTTGAGTTAGAATTCAGGCCCTTTTATACTAAAAGGGGAGGGCATGTGGCTGGTTATTGCAAACTTCTTGGTGCTGGCCAGACTCCAGAGGGTATGTAATAATCTTTTCTTCTTGCAGCTGTCCACATAGGTCTGGTCACAATGTTCCTGTAAACCTCCAACAAGACAAATGTTACACCTTTTAAAGGTCAAGCCTGGGAGTCAGAACCTTGAGAAGGGCCTATTATATATATTTCATGCTATAGGCAACATTCCTTTACAAAGGTGTAGAGCCAGCATGACTAAGCACAGGCAACAGAGCACAAAGGTTAGAGATAAAGGAATAGATCCAGTATGGAGTCAGGTTTGTTCTTCTCTGTTACAGTAATAGTGAGCATTTTGTCTTGTTTCTCACTTTATCAATCACTATGATGTTTGCTGTAGATACTGAGTAATTTACCTATCACATTAAGGAAGTTACCATATATACCTAATGTACTAAGAATTTTTTTATGACATGAATTGAAAATTTTCTTAATTTGTTAAAATGAACATAGTTTTTCTCCTTTAATATCTTAAAAAATTTATTTATGTTTGGCTGCTTTGGGTCTTTGTTGCTACACGCAGGCTTTCTCTAGTTGCGGAGAGCGGGGGCTACTCTTCATTGTGGTGCGTGAGCTTCTCATTGCGGTGGCTTCTCTTGTTGCAGAGCATGGGCTCTAGGCGCGTGGGCTTCAGTAGTTGTGGCACACAGGCTCAGTAGTTGTGGCTCGTGAGCTCTAGAGCTCAGGCTCGGTAGTTGTGACACACAGGCTTAGTTGCTCCACGGCATGTGGAATCTTCCCGGACCAGGGCTTGAACCCGTGTCCCCTGCATTGGCAGGCAAATTCTTTTTTTTTTTTTTTTTTTTTTTTTTAACTTTTTGGCAGGCAGATTCTTAACTACTGCACCACCAGGGAAGTGCCTTCTTTAATATCTTAAAGATTTTATAGTATGATTTTCTAGTATGACAGAGTTCCTACTAGATCATGTTATATTATTTTTTTGTGAACACTGTTAGGTTTAGCTTCCTATTCATTTCAGATTTTCGCATCTATATTTATGAGTGAAACAAGCTTATAATATACTATACTCAGTTTCACTTGTTTTTAAGCCATATAGACCATGTCTCTGACTTCCTTTGCTCAAAATTATATGATTAAGATTCGCTTATGTTGTTGTATGTAGCTATACTGTAGTTTGTTCATTTTTGTTATTAAATCATGTTAAAGATAAACAAAGCCAGACACTAGTCAGAGTGGTGAACACAGAGTTTAATCGGTAGTATACTATTGTCATAGGGAAGAGTCCAGTGTGAATGGAACTCCACCTCAATTTGCACAGAGGCAACTGGGCCTTTTAAAGGGAGAGTGAGGGAGTAGGGAGGGAGATGAGTGGAACTCAGTCAGGGAAGCGAAAAACTACAAAAAGGGGATGGGAGTTGGACCGTGTGAAACCCAAGGGGGTTTGCTAACTGGTGCTTATCCGAGTTAGGTTCTTACCCTCCACAGGGCCTGGGAGACAGGGGCCTATCTTCAGGTGTTGGCTGGAATAAACAGTAAGTCCTTTGGAAGCCTTGAGTTTCCTCAGGCAGGCACTTTACTGGGCTGGAGTCAGCCTAGGGATGTGGTCTTGAGCTGTTTCTAAATGTGTCTCATAATACAGGTATCTTCAGATAAAGACATCTTCAGATGCCTGAATTTTTGTAAGTTCTTTATAAATTCTGGATACGAGATTTTCTTAGTTATTTGTATTAGGGATATTTTCTGTCAGTCTCTGGCTTGCCCTTTTGCTTTCTTAATGTTGTATTTTTAAATTATTTATTTATTTTTTGGCTGCATTGGGTCTTCGTTGCTGTGTGCGGGCTTTCTCTAGTTGCGGCGAGCGGGGGCTGCTCTTCGTTGCGGTGTGCCGGCTTCTCATTGCGGTGGCTTCTCTTGTTGAGGAGTATGGCTCTAAGCGCGTGGGCTTCAGTAGTTGTGGCACGTGGGCTCAGTAGTTGTGGCTCGCAGGCTCTAGAGTGCAGGCTCAGTAGTTGTGGCGGATGGGCTTAGTTGATCTTCCTGGACCAGGGATTGAACCTGTGTCCCCTGCATTGGCAGGCAAATTCTTAACCACTGTGCCACCAGGGAAGTCCCCTCAATGTTGTATTTTAATGAAAAGAGAAGTTTTAAATTTTAATAGGATTAGGTTTATCAATGTTTCTTTTGTGGTTAGTGCTTGCTTATGTCTTTTAAAAAAATAGATGTTTTTTAGAGAAGTTTTAGGTTCACAGCAAAATTGAACAGCAAGTACAGAGAGTTCCTATATAACCCCTGACTCCCCCCACACCCCACAGGTACAGCCTCCTCACCTATCAGCATCCCAAACCAGAATGGTATAGTTGTTACAGTTCATGAACCTACGTTGACACATCATTATCCCCTAAAGCCCACAGTTTACATTAGGGTTGATGTATTGATACATTCTGTGGGTTTTGACAAATATATAATGACATATGTCCATCATTATAATATCACACAGAATAGTTCTCCTGACCTAAAAATCCTGTATGTCCTGCCTGTCCATCCCTCTCTGTCACTAACCCCTGGCAGCCACTGATCTTTACAGTTTTGCCTTTTCTAGAATGTCATATAGTTGGAATCGGACAGTGTGAAATGAAGCCTTTTCGGATTGGCTTCTGTCACATATATGCATTTAACTTTCCTCCATATCTTTTCATGATTTGATAGCTCTTTTCTTTTCAGTTTCATTAATATTCCATTGTTTGGATGTACCACAGTTTATTTATCCACTCACCTACTTAAGGACATATTGGCTGCTCTCAAGTTTTGGCAGTTATGAAAAAGCTACTATAAGCATCTGTGGTCATACATTTTCCACTCATTTGAGTGAATACCAAGGAGCACAATTGCTGTTAAGAGAATGTTTGGTTTTATTAAAAACTGCCAAACTGTCTTCCAAAATGGCTGTACCATTTTACATCTCCACCGGCAACAAATGACAGTCCCTGTTGCTCTGCATCCTCACCAGCATTTGGTGTTCTGTGTTTTGAATTTTTGCCATTCTGATAGGAATGTAGTGGTATCTTGTGTTTCAATTTGCATTTCCTTGATGACATATGATGTGGAGCATCTTTCCATATGCTTATTTGCCATTTATCTTCGGTATGGTGTGTCTGTTCATACCTTTTGCCCTTTTTTTTTTTTTTTTTTTTTGCGGTACGCGGGCCTCTCACTGCTGTGGCCTCTCCCATTGCGGAGCACAGGCTCCGGACGCGCAGGCTCAGCTGCCATGGCTCACGGGCCCAGCCGCTCCGCGGCATGTGGGATCTTCCTGAACTGGGGCATGAACCCGTGTCCCCTGCATCAGCAGGAGGACTCTCAACCACTGTGCCACCAGGGAAGCCCCATACCTTTTGCCCATTTTAAAATTGAGTTGATTGTTTTCTTGTTGTATTTTAAGAATCCTTGGTGTATTTTGGATAACAGTCCTTTTTAAGATTTATGCATAACGGTTCTTTTAGGATTTATGTTCCATGTTCCTCCCAACTTAGAGGACATCAATACCACAACTTCTGTCCTCACAGGGGCATTAGAACCTCAACTCCTAGGTTCTAGAGTCTGAATTTGGGTCTAAAATTCCATGGGACATTTAGTATGAGGCTACCCTGACTTTGATTTCTCCCCTCCCTGCTTTTTTCGACCTCAGAGAGAACTCCCCCTAAATCATAGATGCGGAGTCTCACTGTTCCTTACGGGGGTATGGGTGTGGATATGAGGGGGCAGGGGAGTTATGTGGGCAGCCTAGAATAGGACAACTACACGCTTTGAATTTTAAATTCACGACAACTGTTGCCTAACTGCCAAACAGTTAATGCTGATGTAAGTGCTCTAGTTTGGTCATGTGTTCCTTTGCAAGGGCAGTTATTAGTTAAATACTTTTCCTTTCCAGATGTGCGTTCCAAACGGGAATATGATGAAAGCCATGTGATTACAGCCCATCTCGTGAAGAAGGTATATGGGCAGAGTCAGAATCTGGGGCTACCTTACAGGGGGGTGGGGAGAATGGGAGATTGTGTCCGAGGTCCAGGAGGCAACACCTACTACTGGACACTGTGGGCAGCAGAGACAGCACTGCCCTTATGTGTCCACCATGAGGGTCTCCTACACTGTTTCACACTCCTTAAGGTCTCCCCACTGCCCCCCACGGTCAACAGCTTCATTAAGCAAATGTTGCTTTAATTCCGTGACTTGCCAGGCAATGTTTCAGACCCTGGGGATACAACAGAATACAAGATGCCCTTAATTCATTCTCCCTGCCTCATGGAGCATCTCTTCTACTCGGGCAACAGACAACAAGCCATAGAAATAGTTAGTATAACCCAGAGATGGAAGTCCCTTCCCTCCCCTCCCTTCCATTTCCATCCTGTCTTCCTATTCCTGGTCCAGCTTTTATAACGACTGGGCCCTGCAGGCAGTCACCGGCCTCGCTCCTGCAGTGAAGCCCTTCCCTCCAGCCCCATGGGGAGTCTTCTCTCTCTGGTCACTGCTGAGCCTGGCAGCCTTCACTTGGACTCCACCTTGACCCCTCCCATCCTGACCACATTCTCTGCCCTTGATTTCCAGGTTCTCCCTTGCTTCCCTGGTTTCTTCTCTACCTCTTTGGTGCAGCTTCACTTTCTCCTGCTGCCGCCTGAAGAAACCACTACTCTGTTCTTGTATATCTGTCAGTCAGTATACTTTCTTCAGAGATTTCATCCAAGCTTACAGCTTCAGCTGTCCACATGCAGTTAGCCATCCTGTCAATTTTACTTCCAAAATTCTGTCTGGCAATATTTCCCCCTTCTCCCTGTTCCCACTGCCACTGTGCTGCTGTGCACTCCACCTCTGGCCCTTTGCCACACAACTTCCCAGGGAGCCTGTGCCCTGCCTCCAGTATTTTTCTGGGATAAGCTTGCTCCTAACACCTCCCTTTCCCCACCCTAGTGTGTCATTATCTGCTTTTTTCCTCTCTGGATTTTCAGTTTTCCGGCTCCGTACTGTAGCTCTTCATCTCCATTTCAGGCCTTCCTTGGTGTTTTGCAGCTGATTCAGAGTCCCTTCATCCTGTATGGCTTTCGGCTTCCAACTCACCTCTCAAATCTGTGTGTTCCTTTGATTCTGGCAGTAACCCCAGCTCTGGAAAAGAGGCGTTCCCTCTGCCTCAGCCCCTCAACCAGGCTGACACCTCACACCTCCCCTCCCCTACTTTCTGGCCTACTCTGTTCTTGTATATCTGTTGTATATCTGAGGTTACAGGCCTGAAGGCCAGAAGGGAACCCCAGCATGAGCAGGACACACAGCCCCCAAGTCGGTGTTCACACACTGGATCTGGTTCCACCTCCCTCTCCAGCCTCATCCGGCATGCTTCCACTCTCCCCTGACACCTCCACAACCTTGTCCTGCCATGTTTCCTGGGTTCTAAGATGCTCATTTGTCCTTGTATTTTAACACTTCTGAGGTTGGAATATATCCTACAATTAATTTGCACCTTAAAGTGACAAAGTCTTTTCCCCCAAAAATGAATGTGGCCAACATCTGTTGTTTTTCTGCCTGGCACCTCCACTGTTTTGAGGGGAACTCCTCCTCTCTGCTTAAATCATGGGGGGTCTAGTGGTGCTCCCTAGAATAGGATCCAGACCCTGGTCACGGTGATTGGCCTGGGAAGAAAACAGCAAATCAGAATTGGCATTAGGGAAGGCTGCTCCTTCTACTCTGGTGGTGGAGTTTGGAGGATGGGAGTCTGAGCATCGCTGGTGGTCGTGACTCAGGCTTCAGGACAAAGTGGTCTGAGGTGAACCCAGTGTGCAGGGGACACAGAGAGCAACAGGGCCCAAGAGGGAGGTCTGGGCTTTAGATCACTGGTTCAGTTCTTCCCAGGACCACTTGCTCCCCGCCCTGCCTGAAGTAGCGTTATGTGCCAACACACCTCTCCTCCTGTGTACACTCCTGATTGCAAATGTTATGAAATTGGTGGTGCATCTTACAACCAATGGTCTCTTACAATCTAGGAAATGACAATATGTGTGGTCCCTTGGACACACTGCTCTCTGTGACCCAGGGATGTGTATGCTTTATTCATCATTGTATCCCAGGTGCTCACTCTGGCCCCTGGCATCTGGTAGGGGCTTGGGACCTATTAATTAAAAAATGAATGACGGGTATCTGTTCCTTCAGCCTGGAATGCTCCCCCAGTCCTTGTCCATCTGGCAAATTTCCACTTGCCCTCACAGTCTCATCTCAAATGCCTCCTGTCCCATGAGACCCTTCTGAGTCCTCCAGGCCAACTCAGGCATTTCCCTTTTTGTTTTTTTTCTTTTTTTTTGTATCTCCGTATTTCAGAACCTAGCACAGTGTAAGTGCAAAGTGAGTCCTCAACGAATGTTTATTAAGTAAAAATGGATGTTCGGCCACAACTCTCCTGTGCTCCCACCTGCTCAAGCCTCTAGGGGCTGTTCTCACCTTTCCCCTTTTGCTCATGCTCTTCTCCATACCCAGAGCCTTCCACCCCCTCATTATCACCTGTCTAAATCCTGCTCATCCTCTGAGCACCATCTGTCTCCCAATTCTGTTAGACGAATATGATTTCTCTCCTTAGAATCCTGGAGAACGTACCGGGTCTGTACTTCCAGTGGCCTTACTGCTCTGCCTTGAAGTACAGTAGATGCACACTCATCCTATCCCACCTGAATGTCCTCTGTCAGGGCCTCTACGACAGCTCAGGTCACATGGGACAGAGCCAGGCTCAGGTTCCCCTGAGTAGTGGGGGCTTTCAGGAAGCATTGCGAACAAGTGAAGACTCACGTCTCTGCTACTACCAGCTGGGCCTTCCCGAGCTCTGGGACACCCTTTGGAGTCCTGGGCAGTTCTGGTACTGGGAGAGGTCATCACCTCCTTGGCAGAAGGAGTTCCTGCCTTTGTGGTTCAGCATAATGATGACTCAGCCAGTCCCCAGCTCCTCCTCACGACCTCATTGCTGCTGTTTGCCCATTCCTTCCTTTAACCATATTTATGGCCTACTGTGTGCCAGGCATTGTTCTGGAAACTCAGGATACATCAGTGGCTATAAAGGGACAAAAGTTCCTGCTCTCACAGAGCTTCCATTTGAGCTTACAGTCTTCCTCATTATACCTGCTTGCTTATGACTTCTGTCCATTCAAGCCTTCTGCTTACTGCCCTCTTCATGGCAGATTTTGGATTTGGTCCCCAACGCCAACACTCTCCCCCAGACAGAGAATGTCATTAGTTAAGGTGGCCACGACTGCTCTCATAGCACGCATGCCAGGGCACCTAATGGGCTGTGGGCTGGTCCATAGACCACTGTTCTTTGGCCAGGCAGTTATCTCTGGTCCAGTCAGCTGTGGTCAGCTTCCCCCCCGGAGGGAATATGGGTGTGGCAGGTCCTTGGAGTTTAGCAGACTCTCTGGTCCACTGTCAGTGCTCCCGTGCCTGTGTGTAGTCAGGGAGGTGGACACTGTCCTACCTCCAGCTCCTCCCGGTGCTGGCGTACAGGGAATATGGGTTCAGCTGGACCCACCCGCCAATAGCCTTCTTTTCTTGTTTCTTTAGAGGGCAGGTGAATATCTTACCCCGGAGTCTGTGGATCTGGAGTGTGTGGAATACTGTGTGGTGTATGATAACAACACCAGCTCCCTGAAGGAAGTCCTAAAAGGTGATGATGATGACAACACTGATGAAGGCGATCAAGGTGGGTTTTTACAATAGCAGCAAGAATATGAGTTAAGTTATTGAGCACTTTTGTCACATGCCATGAGTTCTGCCTGGGTCACCTCATGCAATCTGCAGAGCAGCCCAATGAGGACGGCAGTGTCAGGAACTGGGAAGGGTCTGGGATTTTTCCTTCCTTTGCAAGATGACAGGTGAGCCTGCTGTGGTTTCATGGATGCTGGCAAAAGACATGAGGCTCCTGGGTCAGAGACAAAGGGCTTTATTTCTCAGAGCAATAAAAGTAGCCAGAATGTACTGGGTGGTATTATGGAGAACTCTGAGCTTAGGGGGCCTGAATCTTTTTTAACAAATGGGCAGAAAGCCTGCCCGCCCTTGGCTCTGGAGGCAGAAACTGTCTCTATCATCCAAGGCTGTTTGTCATACACATATCCTTGAAAAGCCAGTGCCTTTGTTCAGAGGATATGTAGAAACATGAAAGACCATGGAGAATTATGCCCTAATAGGTAACATCCCCACTTTATTGATGAGGAAATTGGGGTCCAGGAAGGTGAAGTAACTCATTCCCCAGGTGTGGGACCATGGGTATCTATTGCTATGTAATAAATTACCCCAAAACTCTGTAGTTTAATACCATAAACATTAATTATCTATTCGTTTCTGTGGAATTCAGGAGTAGCTTAGCTGGGAGGTTCTAGCCTGTCCTAGGGTTGTAGTCATGACGTCAGCCAGAACTGCTGTCATGTGAAGGTTTGGCCAGGCCAGGATAATGTGCGTCTGAGATGAGTCACTCACATGGGAATAGCTAGGAGTCCTCAGTTCCTCACTGCATGGACCTCTGCATGGGGCTGCTTAGTTGGCCTCACGACAGGGCAGCCGGTATACCCCAGAGCGTGTGATCCAAGAAAGAGGGAGAGAAAGCGACAGCCATGTACCCTTTATGACCTAGTCTTGGGACTTAAACAGTCACTCTTGCCACATTCTATTCATTAGAAGCAAGTCACTGAGTACAGCCTACCCTCAAGGAGAGGGGAATTAAAACTCAACCTTTTTTTTAAATATTATTTATTTTTTTGGTTGCACCATCTTAGTTGTGGCAGGCAGGCTCCTTAGTTGTGGCATGCGAACTCTTTAGTTGCAGCATGCATGTGGGATCTAGTTCCCTGACCAGGGATCGAACCTGGGCCCCCTGCATTGGGAGCACCACCAGGGAAGTCCCTAAACTCAACCTTTTAAAGGGAGGCGTTTGAAAGAACTTGTGGAGAGAGGTTTTTTTTTATTCAAACGGAAAGTCACAAAAATTATAATCATCCTCATCAGTTCACTCAGTCCCATGTAATTAATTTTTTTATCTTGATCTTTTGTTAGCACTTTTATGAATTCATCAGTTTTCCATTAGAGTTCTGAAAATGCTTATTCATTCAGTTCAGCAGTATAGTCAGTTACCAGAAACCTGTACTTGTCAGAGTCTTTTCCATGAATTCCTTGGAGATGAAACCCTTTTATAGGAACATTTTTGCAAAAGCATCAGAGTACACCCAGAACTGTCTGTAAATGATAAAAGACTTAAAAATGACCACGGTTAAAATTTGATGAAAGTTCATAATAATGCAATTAACAAGGAAATTTAGTTATTTCTGAGACATACATTTTAAAATAATAACTAGAATTATGACTTATAACATTATACCAGAATATATAAGATTTTTAGGAATTTCATGTAATGTCTGAAACGTTTATATTAACATATTTCCATACAAATAACCCAAAGAAAGTTTAGTATTAGTTTTTTAAAAAAATTTGTTTTGAATTTTATTTTATTTTTTTATACAGCATGTTCTTATTAGTCATCAGTTTTATACACATCAGTGTATACATGTCAATTCCAATCGCCGATTCATCACACCACCATCCCCACCCCCCAACGGCTTTCCCCACTTGGTGTCCATATGTTTGTTCTCGACATCTGTGTCTCAACTTCTGCCCTGCAAACCGGTTCATCTGTACCATTTTTCTAGGTTTGTGGAGAGAGTTTTTTTTTTTTTTTTTTTTGCAGTACACGGGCCTCTCACTGTTGTGGCCTCTCCCGTTGCGGAGCACAGGCTCTGGACGCGCAGGCCCAGCGGCCATGGCTCACGGGCCCAGCCGCTCCGCGGCATGTGGGATCTTCCCGGACCGGGGCATGAACCTGTGTCCCCTACATCGGCAGGCAGACTCTCAACCACTGCGCCACCAGGGAAGCCCTGTGGAGAGAGTTTTTAAACCACCACACCTAGTAAGTGATGGGGCCAGGATTCAAACCTGGGCAGTCTGGCTCTGTCTGGTCTCCTAAGGCCGGGGTAGTGATGCTGGAGAACAGTGCAGTCACTCCAGCCACACGCTGGAACGTGGTCAGTTCTAATCTGCTTCACTGAGGCTCCACTGCATTCTCCATTCAGCCCCTGCTTTGGGCTGACCATCCCTTGCTGCTGCTTGTGGCTCAGTGACTAATATATATGGGCGGAGTTCCATGGGTTGGGCATTCACACCAGTGGTCACTGGGTGGCGCTCGGTTTCCACCTTTAATAAAACCAGTCTGCTCAGGAGGTCCTTAGCCAGGAAATTGTCCCCTCTTCCCTAAGCTCACCCTGTTGGGCTCCAGTCTGCAATTCTAGGGTTGTCGGCTGGACGCTGAAATCCTAGGAAATGTTGGTCAGTAAAGACAAAACCCTGGCTTTCCTGGTGGTGCAGTGGTTGAGAGTCCGCCTGCCGATGCAGGGGACACAGGTTCGTGCCCCGGTCCGGGAAGATCCCACATGCCGCGGAGTGGCTGGGCCCGTGAGCCATGGCCGCTGAGCCTGTGCGTCTGGAGCCTGTGCTCCGCAACGGGAGAGGCCACAACAGTGAGAGGCCTGTGTACCGCAAAAAAAAAAAAGACAACACTCTCTACAGTCTATACCTGACCTCACTTTAGTGCTATGGAGCCCCCATCCTCACTTGGTAAGAAATCACAACCACAGAACAACGAAACCCAAAAACCACACACATGTAATTTGCCCGCTCGTGGCAGATTGCACAGTCGGGGGCAGCTGCAGTGGCTGATGGCTTGATGGCCACAGCATCCTTTGTTTACTGATATGGCAAGCAACATTCTTTGTCCACAGTATATACCAAGAGAAATTAAACATGTGCACACAAAACCTTGCACATGGATGTTCATAGCAGCCTTATTCATAATAGCCACAAAATGGAAACATCCAAATATTCATCAATAGATGAATGGATAAACAAAAGGTGGAGAGCCACACAGTGGAATATTATTCAGCTATGAAAAAGGATGGAGTGCTGACACTTGCTGCAACATAGATGAACTTTGAAAACGTTATGCTCAGTGAAAGAAATCAGACACAAAACGCCACATATTGTATAATTCAATTTCTATGAAATGTCCAGAATAGGTCAATCCATAGAAATTAGATTAATGGTTGCCTAGAGCTGGATGTTTGGAGGGAAATGAGGAATGAAACCCTCTAACTGGTACATGGTTTCTTTTGGGGGTGATTAAAATGTTCTGAAATTGACTGCAGTGATGGTTACACAACTGTGAATATAATACAAAACATTAATTTATATATTTTAAATAGCTGAATTGTATGGTATTTAATATGTGATATTGTATATATACATACACATTACCCTCATGCTGAATCATCCTTCCTTGCGACCATATGAAAAAAAAAAGAAATCTCGGAGTTTACAGAAAAAGATCAGCTTACTTGGTGGTGAATTGCTTTTTAAATTGTAATTGTAACATTCATCTCTATTTATATTTGCATCAGCTTTCTAGACAATTGCTTTTCAGAATGGAGTGCCTATCCACTGGACCTTTATGCAAATGGTGAGCACACAGGGACATTGATCTCTTTGGTCTCTACTCTTAGGAATTGTGCTTGGAGCTGCCGTTGAGTGTGGCAGAACCCTGACTCACCTCGCCCGCCACCCCATCCATATCCTGAGAGGAGGCTACGAGAGCTTCTCGGCCATGTACCACTTCTTCCGGACACAGAAGATCATCTGGATGCCGCAGGTAAGGCAGGGTGCTAAGCATAGGCAGGCTTGGATGGGAGCATGGCCTTCCCCTGGGGACCGAGGGGCAGGGAGCAGGGTTGGAGAAAGAGGAGAAGGAGACAGATGACATGGAAAAGATGGAAGAGATGTCATAGATGGCTTGGGAATGAACCTGGGGCAGCCAGGAGGTCCAGTCCAGTCTGATGAATTTACAATCGCCAGGTTCAGGCAAAATCCAGGGCGGTGTTTAATAGATGAGGTTGGTTCAGAGGGCAGGAATCCGGGGCAGGGTGTTCTGGATGGTGGGTCGTGGTCAAAGTCACACGGGCAGGCAGGGCCACCATGATTCGAGGCTGCCTCACCATCCTTAGCCGTCTGGCCTCACAAACCCTGGCTGGGTCCAGAGGATACAGTAAAAATGGGGAGACGGGTTGTAATAAGGTGTGGCCAAGGGATGTACCAGATGTCTGGAGCCCAGAGGAGCACTTACTTCCTGGAGCCAAACCAGAAGGGAATGGGGTGAGGGTAAGGCAAGCACTGGGTGGCAATGATAGGCAGGCAGGGACTGGTCCCTGGGGGCATTTTATAGTATCTGGTTTCTTGAAGGGTCTGAATGTACTGGAATGTGAACCTGCAGAGGTTTCATTCTTTTCAGCAATTGCCTTCAGCTGTGCTCTCATTCTTGCCGTTTGCAGCATCACGGGCAGATTCCATACCTTCTGGCCGCTTTCGGTTATGGAAAATTTCAAATTTCATTCTAGTCATATTATAAAACAGCAGGGGAAATGTGCCTATGAACTGGAATTTGATGATAGTAAGGAATTATTGTTATATATTTCTTTAGGTTGTGATGACATTATTATGGCTATGTTTTTAAAAATATGAGTCCCTATCTTTTAGAGATACATAATGAAATATTTATAATTAAAATGATATGTCTGGAATTTCCTTCAAAATAATCTGGGGAGGGTTGGGAAGTCAGGGGTATAGATGAAACAAAACGGGCCATTAGTTGATAATGCTTGTAGAAGGGTGATAGATCCAAGGTTTGTTATATTATTCTCTCTACTTTTATGTGTTTTTGAAGTAATTTTTTGAAAAGGGCATAAAAACAGTCCAGTACAATCTAGGCTAGTTTAACATTCCAATCTCATCTCAAATCTCCTCTCTTCTCATCTTCCAGAGCTGGGCAGCCTTCCATTTGCTGGGGGCTGAGGGCTGGGAGTGGGGAGGGGTGTGGGATAGCTTTATGGACATCTCCTTACGTCCCCTCTTCTGGGTCTGGTCCCTTTGGTGCTGGGGGTCCAGTGTGGGCCCTGTCTTGGGTGACTAGCTGTTTGTCAGTGGTGGGGAAGTGCCTCCTCCTTCTGCCCCAGCCGGGTTCTGTGTGCTGCTACTGGCCTTTGTTGCTGGTTTTCTTGGGGCTGTGTTCAGGGGGCCCCGTCTGTTACTGAGCATCCTTCAGAGAGAGCCAGCTGAGAATTCCTGACAGGAGTACCCCCAATGCCCTTCCCTTCCCTTGGTAGCTCATGACCTCCCACCATGTCCATATTCTTTCAGCTGAATCCCAGAATGAGCCACAGGGGAGTGTGACAGTAGGGAAGGAGGCCCCTTCTTGCCTTGCTGGCTTGGCTGCTCCAGTCAGCCTGTGTGAAAAGGTAGGGACCTGTGTCTGGGGTCATACCTGTTCCCAAATGCAGGGTATATATGTCAAGTTCTCCAAAGGGCTTCTTCTCCTTCTTCCACTGAGCTATGATGTTCAGCTCAACAGGTGTACAGCCAGCCTCCCCGTCCTGCCAGGCACTCCTCCTCGCTCCTGGATGAGCACCCTTATTGGCTTGGCAGTGATGGGAGGGAGTCTTTCTGATCTGCAGACATCACATGCTGATACCTCACTTTCTTTGTTTTTCTTTTAAAGCTTTAGGAAGGTGGAATTGGCATAGGATGAACTACACCTATTTAAAATGTACAGTTTGGTCAGTTTTGACGTGTATACACCTGAGACTTGTCCTTGCCCCCAGTCTTCTTAAGTAGATTGGGAAGAGGGGTAGGGTGGTGGCTGGTGGTTATCTAGCAGGGCCTGGATGGGTGAGTTTTACTCTGCTTGTTTGTGGCCCTCTTTAGAATGTACGTTCCAAGTATTTGCCACTCCCTACTTTGGGACCTTTGTTATTAATTCAGGGGCAGGAGTGAAAGCCCCACTCCCTTCCTGTTACGTGTTCTGACACAGTGTAAAGCAGGAGTGTCCCTACTGCTCCCCAAGGAACTCCTGCGAGAGGAGATGGAGGCACAGAATTTGGGCTCTGAGACTGCCCCTCTCCTTTAGACACAGTGAGTTCTAATTTCCCGTTTTATATGTGGCACCCCTTAAATAAGATTTCACTTTGAGCAAAGGGGTTCTGTGGCTAGGGCACGTGTGAAGACAACACTAGAGAGAGATGCTGGTGAGCCACCGAGTGGTTTTAAGTCCGGGGAGGGGCACCTGGTTAGATTGCCCTTTAGAAGGATCAACTCTGATCGCAGAGCAGAGCCCAGACCAATGCGGGCAGAGTGGGTCTGGGGAGACCTGCTAGGAGGCAGGGATGAAGAGGAGAGGACAGATTCAAGAAATACTTAGGAAACGGCTTTGATTAGACATGGGGCGGGGGGCATGGGAGAGGGAGGAGTCTAGAATAATGCCACAGTTCAGGTGTGGGTGACAGGTGGCCAGTGGTGTGGCTCATTGAGAAGGGGACACAGGAGGAGGCGGTGGCAGTGTCGGGGGAAAGCAGTGGGCTCGGTTTGGGCATGTTCATTTGTGACACCAGTTTCTTTTACATTTGTCGATGTGGTTGTCAAAATCGTGTCCTCTAGAATTAACAGCAAAGCATGTTTTATCCGTCCCACGCCCTCTCCCCCACAGCCGTTACAACCACAGGAAAGGAAGCTGGTTCGAAAGCATCAGGAAGAGTTGACAGATTTGTGGTGGGTATTGTGTAAGATTTTCCGAATGAAACCACGAGGATTTCATTTGGCCCCTGGCAAGCTGAGCGTCCTGGGCGGGGTCACCCTGAACCCTGGGCAGTGCTTTGGGTCACATCTGCAAGTAGTGGGCCTGCCTGCATGTAGAAGGGCCGTGTGTCTCACAAACTTGAGGTTTGGCTCAGCGTGGTGTCTGCTCATTGATAAAGGCTTTTGAGGCTAACAGTTTGGGAGGAATGTGGGCTTGTGGTAGGTTCACGGTGAGGGGACATGTGCTGAAGCCAGAAGGCTCTGAAAGGCTCAAGTGGACAGCAAAATAGCTTGAGGTACTTTAGGTGTTGGTTCTGAGTCAGACTTGGAGCCAGAGGCATTTTAGAGCTGGTTTGACCTTTGAAATTATATAGGTTAGTATTTCCCATGGAAAACTGATGGGAACAAAGGGGTCTCTAAACAGATCATATTAGAAACATCAGTTCATACAATGTTAGTGGATTTCTTTTTTTTTTCTTTTGGGGTTATGCATAGGTTTTATTTTACTAAATGTAACAGGTAAGTTTTCAATCCATGACAACAACAAATATGTAGCCACTGTTTTATTACAGACATCTGAACTGTAATAGGTAACCCAAGAAACCGTTAGGGGAATTTTCATTAGTTCTCAGTTTCCTGGAGGCATGCTTTGAGAACAGTCTTAGACTGGCATGCTTTTCTGGCTGTTTTCCAACTTGTTTATAAGATTAGTCTTATTATTTGATGATAATTGTTTCTAAACACCTGATTGGTGCTCTAATAATCTTTCCTTGGAAACGATCAAATTTTGTAATTTTCCCTCTGGCTTTGATATATAATTGACATATAACATCGTGTAAATTTAAGGTTTACAACAAGATGACTTGATACACATATATGCAGAATGATTACCATAAGATTAACACATCCGTCACCTCACATAATTACCATTTTTTGTGTGTGAGATGAGAACATTTAAGATGTACTTTCTTAGCAACTTTCAAGTACATAATACTGTATTTTTTTTCATTAATTTATTTATTTAGTTTTGCTGTGTTGGGTCTTCGTTTCTGTGCGAGGGCTTTCTCTAGTTGTGGCAAGCGGGGGCCACTCTTCATCGCGGTGCGCGGGCCTCTCACTGTCGCAGCCTCTCTTGTTGCGGAGCACAGGCTCCAGACGCGCAGGCTCAGTCGTTGTGGCTCACGGGCCCAGTTGCTCCGCGGCATGTGGGATCCTCCCAGACCAGGGCTCGAACCCGTGTCCCCTGCATTAGCAGGCAGATTCTCAACCACTGCACTACCAGGGAAGCCCTGTATTTTTTTTTTTTAATAAATAAATAAATTTATTTATTTGTGGCTGTGTTGGGTTTTCGTTGCTGTGCGTGGGCTTTCTCTAGTTGAGGCAAGCGGGGGCTACTCTTTGTTGTGGTGCATGGGCTTCTCATCACAGTGGCTTCTCATGTTGCAGAGCATGGGCTCTAGGTGTGCGGGCTTCCACAGTTGTGGTTTGCGGGCTCTAGAGTGCAGGCTCAGCAGTTGTGGTGCAAGGGCTTAGTTGCTCCGCAGCGTGTGGGATCTTCCTGGACCAGGGCTCGAACCTGTGTCCCTTGCGTTGGCAGGAGGATTCTTAACCACTACACCACCAGGGAAGCCCTGCGTTGTTAACTGTAGTCACCATGCTGTACGTTAGATACCCAGAACTTATTTGCCTTATATCTGGAAGTTTATAACCGTGACCAACATCTCTCCATTTCCCTCACCCCCACAGCCCTTGACAACCATCACTCTACTCTTTGTTTCCATGAGTTTCGCTTTTTTATTTTTATTTTATTTTATTATTTTATTATTATTATTTTTGGCCACTCCGTGTGGCATGTGGAATCTTAGTTCCCTGACCAGGGATAGAACCTGTGCCCCTGAATTGAGAGTGTGGAGTCTTAACCACTGGACTGTCAGGGAAGTCCCGACTTTCACTTTTTTAGATTCTACATATGAGTGAGATCATGCAGGATTTGTTTTTTTCTGACTTATTCTCTTAGCACAATGGCCTCAAGGTCCATTCATGTTGTCACAAATGACAGGATTTCCTTCTTCTTTATGGCTGAACCATATTCCATTGTATATATATGCTATATTTTCTTTATCCATTCACCATTGATGGCCACTTAGGTCATTTCTATGTCTTTTTGAATAATGCTCAAATGATCCTGGGGCAGGGGGGCACGTGCAGATATGTCTTCAAGATGGTGATTTCATTTCCTTCAGATATATACCAAAAGTTGGATTGCTGGATCAAAGGGTAGTTTTGTTTTTAATTTTTTAACAAAGCTTTATTTATTATTAATTAATTTACTTATTTATTTTTGTCTGTGTCGGGTCTTAGTTGTGGCACGTGGGATCTTTGTTGAGGCATGAGGAGTCTTTTCGTTGGGGTGTGGGCTGTTCGTTGCAGCACGCGGGCTTCTCTTTAGTTGTGGCGTGCAGGCTCCAGGGCTTGTGGGCTCTGTAGTTGTGGTGCGCGTGTTCCAGAGCGCATAAGCTCTGTAGTTTGTGGCACACAGGCTCTCTTGTTGAGGTGCGTGAGCTCAGTAGTTGTGGTGCTTGGGCTTAGTTGCTCCGCAGCACGTGGGATCTTAGTTCCCTGACCAGGGATCGAACCCGTGTCCCCTGCATTGGAAGGTGGATTCTTTACCACTGGACCACCAGGGAAGTCCCTGTTTTTAATTTAATTTTTATTTTATATTGGGATATAGCTGATTTACAATGCTGTGTTAGTCTCAGGTGCACAGCAAAGTGGTTCAGATATTCATATACATATATCCATTCTTTTTCAGATTCTTTTCCCATATAGGTTATTACAGAATACTGAGCAGAGTTCTCTGTGCTATTCAGTAGGTCCTTGTTGATTATCTATTTTATATATAGTAGTGTGTATATGTTAATCCCAACCTCCTAATTTATCCTTCCCCCTCTACCTTTCCCTTTTGGTAACCAGAAGTCTGTTTTCTATGTCTGTGAGTCTGTTTCCGTTTTGTAAATAAGTTCATTTGTATCACCTTTTTAGATTCCACATATAAATGATAGCATATGATATTTGTCTTTCTCTGTCTGACTTACTTCACTTAGTATGATAATCTCTATGTCCATCCATGTTGCTGCAAAGGGCATTACTTCATTCTTTTTTATGGCTGAGTAATATTCCATGTGTTATATGTACCACGTCTTCTTTATCCGTTCCTCTGTCGATGGACATTTAGGTTGCTTCCATGTTTTGGCTATTATAAATAGTGCCACAATGAACAATGGGTTAGTCTCATTCACTGTCCCAGTTTGTCTTTCTAAGCTTGTTTGCTGAGCCACATTTCAAGAGATGAAACAAAAACAACTTCTTCTCTGGGGATTATTATCATAGCAGCCTTTCTCCTTCTCCACCTCAGGAACTGGATGCTTTCCAACCATACCCTGTTGAGATAATGCCAGGCAGGATCTACCTGGGAAATTTCAGGCAAGCCTGCGACCCTAAAATTCAGAAGGATTTGAAAATCAAAGCATATGTCAACGTCTCCATGGAGACAGGGCCGTTGTAAGTAGAAAAACCATTGTTTTTTTGTTTTTTTTATATTAGTATAATTTATTTATATAAGATTCCTAGTGGCATGCATTGACAGAATTGAAAGGGCTTTTAGAAATCAGCATACACTGGAGTAGGGTCTGCATTTATTTTCATCAGCAGATTCATTACATATTCCTTTCCACCCTCACTATCTTCACTGTATTCTAAGAAAGCATCAGGTTTGTTTAATAATAACAATGTCACATTTTTTGGGCACTACCATGTGCCAAGCAGATTGCTGAATGCTTTACATAGATTAATTGACTTAATCTACACAACACCCCTATGAGGTAGGTGCTGTTTTTTTTGAGAGGGGTTCATTTATTTGCCCACATCTCCCTGATGCTAGTTCAGCCTCCTACCCCTATGATCCCATTGCTGTGGGTGAAAGATGCCACAGTAGGGCTCTGTGTGAGTTTGCCTGATTACCTGTGCTTTTCTTCCATTTAGTTTTGTAGGTGACGCCGACAAGCTTCTGCACATCCAGATAGAAGATTCCCTGGAAGCCAACATTACACCCTTTTTACGCCACCTCTGTCACTTCATTGGTAAGGAGCATTCTTTAACCAGGCAGCAACTGGTCTGTGCCCAGGGAGCAGAGGGGCTGTGGTACCTCATCCACATGCCTATTGCTGACTGCCACTCCCGGCACTCAGGAGAAAAAGGGCAGGGCCCAGCACATGCCCAGCCAGGTGTGGCCAAGCCCCGGGACAAGCCTGCCTCCAGGGTGGTCCTTGGCAATATGGGCAGCCACGCGTTTACCTTGGGAGCAGTGGGGCCAAATGAGAGCCCCAGACTGTGGATTGAGTGCCCTGTGTTCTGGCCCTGGCTGGATCGCTATGCCCTTTCACTCCTGGCCAAGCTCCAGTCTCGGCATCACTGTGCCTGTTGTGAAATGAGGGTGCTGGCCCATCCTGGGTGCATATGTTCATGAAGCCCTGCTCCGGGCTAGGCTCTGGTGACCTGCAGGTGAATCTCACTTGTCCCGGCCCTCCTATCTGGTCAGTGTGGTGGGGTAGAAGGAAGACTCCAGAGCCCTTCCATCTCTGAATTTCGTGGTCCCCAGTGTGTGGGCCCAGTGCCCCTTCTGTTCTCCTACCACACACAGCAGTGCCCACCAGCCGCTTGCCTCACTGAGAGTGGAGTTTTCAGTCATCCTAAGGAGAGCAAGATCCCTGGAGGGAGCAAGGTTGTGTCCGGTTAGAAGCCCACCCCAGGACGGCCTGCTCAGCACCAACACAGCCCCCAGCCTGAGAATGGCATTTTGGCCCAGGCATCCTTTATTTTTCTGGGAGGTTGTAACTATCACTTGCCTAGGAGCTAAGACTGAGACTTGCCCTGGGTCCCATCATGGGGTGGCAGAGCCCTGTGGCCCAAAGAAGCCCCCTCTCCAGCCCCATCTCACTGGGTGGCTCTGAGCCAACCCTTAACTTCTCTGTGCCTCAGTTTCCTTATCCATACAATGAGGCAGTTGGCCTTAATCATCTGAGTCATCCTCCAGCTCTGACAGTCTGTGATTTTGCACTTAGTATATTTATCTTCAGTTCTTGGGGGTTACCAACCAGCCTAAGATGCCAGCTTAGATTTCCTTCCCACCCCTCACTGGGTGAGATTGACAGCCCCAGGGGCGTTATTGAGTGTGGTTAGCTGACAATTGTGTGCCAGGCACTGGGCTAAGCACAGTGCAGAATCTTATCAGGTAGGTAATGTACTGTTATCACATTTTGCAGATGAGGAAACTGTGGGTTAGAGTGCCCAAGCCCAACAGCCAGTACTTACTGGTTGTGATTCACATCCAGGCTACACTGCCTCTATCAGCACCCAAGTGCCCTTGGGGTATAGTCTTTTTATCCCCACCTGGGGAGGTCAACTGGTAGCAGACCTTCCTGGGATGGAAGCCTGCATAGCCCAGAAAAGGCCTTTGCATGATAATGGTGAATGCCCAGGCGTGATTCTCTTGAACTGCCAGCTAGGTCTGAGGATCCCCATTTGCCAGGCAATGAAACAGTATCCTAGAGATGTCATGTGACTTGCCTAGACCATGGTGTGCTGGTTCTGAACCTACTCTTGGACCCACTGAGGCCAGTCATCTCACAGACCCACAAGGAAGGGGGCCACGCACAACCTCACACCTTTCCTTCCATTTGCAGAAGTTCACCTGGAGCTTGGCTCTGTCATCCTGGTCTTTTCCACCATGGGCATCAGTCGCAGCTGTGCAGCCATCTTGGCCTACCTTATGCACCAAAATGTGCAGACCCTGAAGGTATGTATTTCCTGGTCCAGGAGGTGGGGTCAGAGCTGCACCTCAGAGGAATGGGTCTCCAGCACCGACTTGGGGCCTTAATTGGGGGTGGAGGGTTTGGGAGGGAAGGGTCAGGGAGGGGAACCCCAAGTCCAGGGCTTTACCCAGCATACCACATCCAAGGGAAGGAACCCGATATCTGGGTTAGAGACCCGAGGCTGGGCACACAGGGCAGGCCCAGGGACTCAGGCTGGGCAAGACTGTGGCCAGCAGCACCATCTGTGTGTCCCCCAGTGCTGTCAGTCTGTGTACCAGTGTTTGTTCAGGGCTCTCCAAGGGAGGTGCATTTTGGCTGTTGCCATGTACCTGTTGGCCATCTGTATGTCTTCTTTGGAAAAATGTCTATTCAGAATCTTGGCCCTTTTAAAAATCAGATTTTTTTGTTTTTTTTTGCTATTGAGTTGTATGAGTTCTTTATATATTTTGGGTATTAACCCATTATCAGTTACATGATTTGCAGATATTTTCTCCCATTTCTTAGATTGCCTTTTCATTTTGTTGATGGTTTCCTTTGCTGTGCAGAAGCCTTTTAGTTTGATGTAGTCCCACTTGTTTATTTTTGCTTTTGTTTCCTTTGCTTTTGGTGTCAAATCCAAAAAGTTACCACCAGATTGATGTCAAGGAGTTTACCACCTATGTTTTCTTCTAGTAGTTTTATGATTTCAGGTCTTCCATTTGAGGCTTTAATCCATTTTGAGTTGATTTTTGTGTATGGTGTAAGATAGTGGTCCAGTTTCTTTTGTTTTTTGGCCGCACTGTGTGGCTTGTGGGATCTTAGTTCCCCAACCAGGGATTGAACCTGAGCCCCTGGCAGTGGAAGCACAGAGTCCTAACCACTGGACTGCCAGGGAATTCCCACCAGTTTCATTCTTTTGCATGTGACTGTCCAGTTTTCCCAGCACTACTTATTGAAGAGACCATTCTTTTGTCATTGCTTATTATTAGCTACTTTGTCCTAAATTAATTGACCATATATGTATGGGCTTATTTCTGGGATCTCTATTCTATTCCATTGATCTGTGTGTATATATTTTATGCCAATACCATACTGCTTTGATTACTGTAGCTTTGTAATATAGTTTGAAATCAGGAAGCATGATGCCTCTAGCTTTGTTCTTCTTCCTCAAGTTTGCTTTGGCTATTTGGGGTCTTGTTGTTCCATACAAGTTTTAGGATTGTTTATTCTATTTCTCTGAAAGATACCATTGGGATTTTGATAGGGATTGTGTTCAATCTGTAGATTGCTTTAGGTAGTATGGACATTCTAACAATATTCCTCCAATCCATGAGCATGGAGTATCTTTCTATTTATTTGTGTCTTCTTTAATTTCTTTCATCAATGTCATAGTTTTCAGTGTACAAGTCTTTCATCTCCTTGGTTAAATTTATTCCT
This sequence comes from Mesoplodon bidens, assembly GCF_964165515.1. Classification (NCBI taxonomy): domain Eukaryota; kingdom Metazoa; phylum Chordata; class Mammalia; order Artiodactyla; family Ziphiidae; genus Mesoplodon; species Mesoplodon bidens. Next base: position 37,019,317 of record NC_138171.1, read on the forward strand.
AGGTATTTTACTCTTTTTGATGCAATTGGGATTATTTTCTTAATTTCTATTTCTGATAGTTTGTTATCAGTGTATAGAAACACAGCTGATTTTTGTATATTGATTTTGTATCCTGTAACTTTATTGAATTTGTTTATTCTAACAGTTTTTTTGTGAAGTCTTTAGGGTTTTCTATATATATGTTGTATGTAAAGAGAGACAGTTTTACTTCTTCCTTTCTGATTTGGATATCTTTTTCTTACTCTGTCTAGGACTTGAAATACTATGTTGAATAAATGTGGTGAGAGTAGGCATCCTTGTCTTGTTCCTGATCTTAGAGGAAAAGCTTCCAACTTTTCACTGTTGAGTATGATGTTAGCTGTCAGCTTGTCATATATGGCCTTTATTATGTTGAGGTACATTCCCTCTGTACACACTTAGTTGAGAATTTTTATCATAAATCGATGTTGAATATTGTCATATGCTTTTTCTGCATCTCTTGAGATGATCATATGATTTTTATCTTTCATTTTGTTAATTTGATATATGACATTGATTGTTTTGCAGATGTTGAACCATCCATACATCCCTGGAACAAATCCCACTTGACCATGGTGTGTGATCCTTTTAATGTATTGTTGAATTCAGTTTGCTAAAATTTTGTTGAGGATTGTGTATTTATGTTCATCAGTGATATTGGCCTGTAATTTTCTTTTCTTGTGGTGTCCTTGTCTGTTTTTGGTGTCAGGGTAATGCTGGCCTCATAGAATGAATTTGGGAGTGTTCCCTCCTCTTCTGTTTTTTGGAAGAGTTTGAGAAGGATTGGTATTAATTCTTGTTCAAATGTTTGGTAGAATTTGCCAGTGAAGCCATCTGGTCCTGGACTTTTGTTTTTTGGGAGGTTTTTGATTACTGATTCCATCTCTTTGCTAGTAACTGGTCTGTTCAGATTTTCTTATTTCTTCATGGCTAAGTCCTGGTAAGTTGTGCATTTCTAGGAATTTATCCATTTCTTCTAGGTTGTCTGATTTCTTACTATCTTTTGTATTTCTGTGGTATCAGTTTAATGTCTCCTTTTTCATTTCTGGTATTATTTATTTGAGTCCTCTGTCTTTTTTTCTTGGTGAATCTAGCTAAAGCTTTGTCTATTTTGTTTTACTTTTCAAAAAACTAGCTCATAGTTTCATTGATCTTTTCTATTGTCTTTTAAGTCTCTATTCATTTATTTCCCCACTGATCTTTGTTATTTCCTTCCTTCTGTTCAGTTTAGGCTTAGTTTGTTCTTTTTCTAGTTCCTTGAGGTGTAAGGTTAGGTAATTTATTTGAGATCTTTCTTATTTTTAATGTAGGCACTTATTGCTATGAACTTCCCTTTTAGAACTGCTTTTGTTGCATCTCATAAGTTTTGGTATGTTATATTTCCATTTAATCTGTCTCAAGATATTTTTTGAGTTCTTGTTTGAATTCTTCTTCGACCCATTGGTTGTTAAGTAGCATGTTCTTTACTTTTCACATACTTGTGAATTTTTCAGTTTTCTTCTTGTAATTGATTTCTAATTTCATACCATTGTCATTAGAAGAGATGCTTGATATGATTTAAAAAAATTTCTTTTGGGCTTCCCTGGTGGCGCAATGGTTGAGAGTCCGCCTGCCGATGCAGGGGACACGGGTTCGTGCCCCGGTCTGGGAGGATCCCACATGCCGCGGAGCGGTTGGGCCCGTGAGCCATGGCCTTTGGGCCTGCGCGTCCGGAGCCTGTGCTCCGCAACGGGAGAGGCCACAACAGTGAGAGGCCCGCATACAGCAAAAAAAAAAAAAAAAAAAAAAAAAATTTCTTTTGACATTTTAATTAATTAATTAATTGCTGCACTGGGTTTTTGTTGCTGTGTGTGGGCTTTCTCTAGTTATGGCAAGCAGGGGCTACTCTTCATCGTGGTGCGCAGGCTTCTCATTGTGGTGGCTTCTCTTGTTGCGGAGCACGGGCTCTAGGCGGACGGGCTTCAGTAGTTGTGTCACGCGGGCTCAGTAGTTGTGGCTTGTGGGCTCTAGAGCACAGGCTCAGTAGCTGTGGCACACGGGCTTAGTTGCTCTGTGGCATGTGGGATCTTCCCAGACCAGGGCTTGAACCCGTGTCCTCTGCATTGGCAGGTGGATTCTTAGCCACTGTGCCACCAGGGAAGTCCACTTGATATGATTTTAAACTTAAATTTATTAACACTTGTTTTGTGGTCTAATATATGGTCTGTACAGGAGAATGTTCCCTCTACACTTGAGAGAAAGTGTATTCTGCTGCTTTTGGATGGAGTGTTCTGTAAATGTCTGTTAAGTCCATGTGTAGTTTAAGTCCAGTGTTTCCTTACAGATTTTCTTTCTGAATGACCTATCCATTGATGAAAGTGGGGTATTAAAGCCCACTATTATTATATTGCTGTCTACTTCTCCCTTTAGGACTATTAATATTTGCTTTGTATATTTAGATGCTCCTATATTGGGTACATAAATATTTATAAGTGTTATATTCTCTTGTTGGATTGACCCCTTTATAGTGACCTACTTTTGTGTCTACTACAGTCTTTGTCTTAAAGTCTATTTTTGTCTGAATAAATATAGCTAACCTAGCTTTCTTTTGGTTTCCATTTGCATAGAATATCTTCTCCCATCCTTTCACTTTCAGTCTGTGTGTGTCTGTACATCTGAAGTTATTAAACCACCACTTTTACATTAGATTATTTTGAACTTTACTATATATTTACCTTTACCAGTGAGATTTATAGTTTCATATGTTTTCCTGTTACTAATTACTGCCCTTTTATTTCAGCTTAAAGAAGTCCCTTTAACATTTCTTGCAAGGCCTAGTAGTGATGAACTCCTTCAGCTTTTGCTTGTCTGGAAAACTCTCTATCTCTCCTTCAATTTTGAAGGAGGACAACTTTGCCAGGTGTAAAGCAATTTTTGGTTGGCAATTTTTTTCTTTCAGTCCTTTGAATATATTATGCCACTCCCTCCTGACCTGCAAAGTTTCTGCTGAGAAATCTGCTGACAGTCATATGGGGGTTCCCAAGTTGTTTTTCTCTTGTTGCTTTTAAGAGTCTTTCCTTGTCTTTAAGTTTGACAATTTAAGTATAATGTCTTGGTGTGGGTTTCTCTGGGTTCATCTTGTTTGGATTCACTGGACTTCCTGAATCTGGAAGTTTGTTTCCTTCCCCAGGATAAGGAGGCTTTCAGCCATTATTTATTCAAATAAGTTTTCTGTCCCTTCCTCTTTCTCTTCTCCTCTGGGATCTCTATAATGTGAATATTGGTCCTTTTGATGTCCCTTAAGTCCCTTAATCTATCTTCACTGATTTTTTAAATTTAATTTTAAACTTTTATATTGGAGTATAGTTGATTAACAACGTTGTGTTAGTTTCAGGTGTACAGCAGTGATTCAGTTATACATGTATATTTTCTTTTTCAATATCTTCACTGTTTTTAATTATTCTTTCCTTTTGCTGCTCTGAATGGATGAGTTCTACTGTCTTTGAGTTTGCTGACCCTTTCTTCTGCTTCATCTAGTCTGCTGTTGAATCCTTCTATTGTATTTTTCAGTTCAGTTATTGCATGCTCTGAGACTTCTATTTTGTACTTTCTTATATTTTCTATCTCTTAGTTGAGATTCTCAATTTGTTCAGGCATTCTTCTGACCTTGGTGAGCATCTTTATGACTCTTATTTTGAACTTTTGTCAGGTAAATCACTTATCTCCATTTCATTAAAGTGTTCTTGTGAGGGTTTCTCTTTTTGTTTCATTTGGAACATATTCCTATGTTTCTTCATTTTCCTTAACCCTCTGTGTTGGTTTCTATGCATTAGATAAAACAGCTACCTCTCCTAGTGTTGAAGGAATGGTCTCATGTAAGAGATGAACCATATTGTCCAACCCTTCCCTATCTCTTTGTTATCTCTCACACCTTTGTGATTGTTCAAGCAGCCTACTTTGTTCTTAGTGGTTCCCAGTAGTTGAGGGTGTGCCAAGACTTGTCAGCCTTCCAAAGGGAAGGATCTCAGTCTGCACCTAGATTCAGGCTGATTGGAAGCCAGACCCTCAGGCAGCAACTTTTAAAGTACACAAATATATCTCTTTCAGGGGAAGAATGGAAAAAGGGTGTTTTCTGTATGCTTTCTTTGCACTTAGCCCTGGGCTGTCCAGTTAAGAGCTGTTTGTTTACTACTGTCCTGTTAAACCCATGAACACAAGCCCCACTGGCCACTTGCTTTCAATTCTTTTGGGTATAGACCCAGAATGGAATTTCTAGATCATATGGTAATTCTGTTTTTACTTTGTTGAGGAACCACTGTTTTCCATAGCAGCTGCACCATTTTACATTCCCATACATAGTACCATAAGGTTCCAAATTCTCCATTTCCTCACCAACACTTATTATTTTCTTTTTTTTAATAATAGCCATCCTAATGGGTGTGAGGTTGTATCTCGTAGTTTTTTTCTCTTTTTTATTGCATTAAAACATACATAACATAAAATTTACTGTCTTAACCATTTTTTGAAATAATTTTTAAAAAATAAATTTATTTATTTTTTTGGCTGCATTGGGTCTTTGTTGCTGTGCATGCGGGCTTTCTCTAGTTGTGGTGAGCGGGGGCTACTCTTTGTTGCAGTGTGTGGGCTTCTCATTGCGGTGACTTCTCTTGTTGTGGAGCACAGGCTCTAGGCATGTGGTCTTCAGTAGTTGTGGCACAAGGGCTCTGTAGCTGTGGCTCGCGGGCTCTAGAGCGCAGGCTCAGTAGTTGTGGTGCACGGGCTTAGTTGCTCTGCGGCATGTGGGATCTTCCTGGACCAGGGCTCGAACCCTGGTCCCCTGCATTGGCAGACAGATTCTTAACCACTGCACTACCAGGGAAGCCCCTGTCTTAACCATTTTTAAGAATATAATTCAGTAGTGTTAAATATATTCATAATGTGCAGCCATCACCACCACCTAGCCCCATAACTCTTTTCATCTTGTAAAACTGAAACTCTATATTTATTAAACAATAACTCCTTATTCTCCCCTCCCCCTAGCCATGGTAACCACCATTCTTCTTTCTGTCTTTATAATTTTGACTACACTAAGTGCATCATATAAGTGGAATCATAAAGTATTTGTTTTTTCATGAATGGCTTATTACACTTAGCATAATGTCCTCAAGGTTTAACCATGTTGTAGCATATGTCAAAATTTCCTTCCTTTTTAAGGCTAATAATATTCCCTTGTATGTATATACCACATTTTGCTTATCCATTTATTCATTGATGGACACTTGATTGCTTCCACGTTTTAGCCATTATGAATAATGCTGCTGTGAACATGGTTGTGCAAATATCTCTTTGAGACCCTGCCTTCAACTCTTTTGGGTATATACCCAGTAGACGAATTACTGGGTCATATGGTAATTCTAATTTTAATTTTTTGGGGGGATCTCCATACTGTTTTCCACAGTGGCTGTACCATTTAATACATTCCATCAACAGTGCACAAGGGTTCTAATTTCTCCACATCCTTGCCAACAGTTGTTTTCTTCCTTCCTTCCTTCCTTCCTTTCCTTTTATAGTACCATCGTAATCAGTTTGAGGAAGTATAGCATTGTAGTTTTTTTGTTTGTTTGTTTTTTGTTTTCCCTGGTGGTACGCGGGCCTTTCACTGTTGTGGCCTCTCCCATTGCGGAGCACAGGCTCCGGACGCTCAGGCTCAGCGGCCATGGCTCACGGGCCTAGCCGCTCTGCGGCATGTGGTATCTTCCCGGACTGGGGCACGAACCCACGTCCCCTGCATCGGCAGGAGGACTCTCAACCACTTGCGCCACCAGGGAAGCCCCAGCATTGTAGTTTTGATTTGCATTTCCCTAATGATTAGTGATGTTGAGCATCTTTTTGCGTGCTTATTGGCCATTCATATACCTTCTTAGGAGAAATGTCTATTCAAAGTCCTTTGCCCATTTATTAGTTGGGTTGTTTGTTTTTTGTTGTTGAGTTTTAGAAGTTCCTTATATATTCCTCATATTAACACTTTCTGCATTGAATAGTTTTGGCACCCTTGTTGGAATCACTTTACTATATATGTGAGCATTTATTTCTGGGCTGTCTATTCTATTCCACTGGTCTTAAATGTCTATCTTTATGCCAGTACCACATTCTTTTATCATAGTTTTGTAATAACTTAAAAGCTTTGAAATAGGTTGAAATATAAAACAGGTATATGATTTGCAAATGTTTCCTTCTATTCTGTGTCTTGCCTTTTCACTCTGTTGATTGTGTCTTTTGATGCATAGAAGGTTTTTTTTTTGATGTACAGAAGTTTTTTATTTTGATATAAACCAATCTATTTTTTCTTTTATTGCCTGTGCTTTTGGTGTCACATCCAAGAAATAATTGCCAAATCCAATATCATGAAGCTTTCCCCCTATGTTTTCTTTCAAGGGTTTTACAATTTTAGCTCTTACTTTATGTCTTCCATCATTTTGAGTTAATTTTTGTACATGGTGTAAGGTTACACTAGTTTCATTCTTTTGCATGTGGATACCCAGTATTCCTGACATCATTTGTTGAAAAGACTCTCCTTTCTCCATTGAATAATTTTGGCACCATTGTTGAAATCATTTTACTGTATATGTGAGCATTTATTTCTGGGCTGTCTATTCTATTCCACTGGTCTAAATGTCCGTCTTTATGCCAGTACCATATTCTTTTATCATAGTTTTGTTATAACTTAAAAGGTTTTGAAATAACGAAGTGTGAGACCCCCAACTTTGTCTCTCTTTTTTTCACAATTGTTTTGGCTATTCCAGGGTTCCTTGAGATTCAATATGAATTTTAGGATGGATTTTTCTATTTCTGCAAAAAACGCTGTTGGGATTTTGATAGAGATTGCATTAAGTCTTTAGATCACTTTGGGTAGTATTTGCATCTTAACAATATTAAATCTTCTATTCCATGTACCTGGGATGTCTTTCCATTTATTTTAGTCTTCTTTAATTTCTTTCAGCAACATTTTGCATTTTTCAGGGTACAAGTCTTTTACCTCCTTGGTTAAGTTTATTCCTAAGTATTTTATTCTTTTGATGCTAGTGTAAATGAAATTTTCTTAATTTTCTTTTTGGATTGTTCATTGTTAGTTAGATACACAACTGATTTTGTATCCTGCAACTTTGTTACATTCATTTATTCTAACAGTTTTTTTGTGTTTAATCTTTAAGGTTTTCAACATACAAGATCATTAAGTTAATATCATCTGCAAACAGAAATAATTTTACTTCTTCCTTTCCAATTTGGATGCCTTTTCTTTTTTTCCTAATTGCTCTGTCTAGGACTTCCAGTACAGTGTTGAATAGAAGTGGTGGAAGTGGGCGTCCTTGCCTTGTTCCTGATCTCAGAGGAAAAGCTTTCAGTCTTTCACCATTATGATGTCACCTGTTTACTTTTCATGTATGACCTTTAGTATGTTAAGATAGTTTCCTTCTATTCCATAGTTTGTTGAGGAACTGCTTTTGCCTTTTCCTTTTTTCTCTATCCTCAATCCAGATGGAGACCAGCTGGTCACCTACCTTCATGTAATAACCTTTCCTGCATTTTGGGGTGGGCACCTAAAAGAAGGCAGCTTCAGTTTTTCTTCTTCAGAGAATTTGCCGAAGTTCTCTTCCCCTTTCCATTCATTTATCCACTTACAATGCAAATCTTTGTTGAGGCAGCACTGAGTGCCAGGCATGGGCATAGTGCTTTCCTGTCCACAGGAGGTTTCACATATGTTTTCTCAACCTTCACAGGAGCCATCTGACATAAGAATGATTTCTGTCTCTATATTCAGAATGCAGAAGGGCTTGCCCCAGCCAGAGCCAGCTCCTACAACTCCTTGACCTAATCTATTAACCCCAAGCTGCTGCTGTTTCTTTGTCCTGCCCTTAAGCTATGTTGCTGACCCCTGGGCAAGTGCCTCCTGTCCCTCCTGTCCCTCTTGAGCTGGCTGTGATCAAGGTGGTAAGGGCCCAGGTCCAATCCTGAAGTCTGCTGTTCTCTCCTTGGGTTCACAGAGGTCCTGGGCCTACGTCAAGAAGTGTAAAACCAACATGCGTCCAAATCGGGCTTTGGTGGCTCAGCTGTCAGAGTGGGAGAAGGTTGTCCTTGGAGACATCGTCACAGACATCTTGGATCCACTCTACTGATTTTCTCTGTGGCCCAGCTGTGGGTCCAGAAGAACCTGCCTTGGGAGCTTTTTGTGGGTAGTGGGCCAGGGTGTGTAAGCAGGAATGAGAGGCCTTTGCTGCCTGGAGCCTCGTGTCAGCCTCCTGCAGTGGTTCTTCCCAGGTTCCTCATTTGTGCCAGCACAGGAGGTGCTCAGACTCAGCGAGAACCCCCATCCCTGGGGCATCCTGGACCCACCCCCACTGCACTCCTGAGGCTGCTTCTGGAGGAGCATCTCGCTGCCAGAGCAGCTGCCCCTCATGTCCCCCATAACGTGGACCCTTTGGAGGCTGCCTGGTGGGAGCTCCAAGGGTTCCTCCAGCCTTGTGTTGCTCCACAGGGGATGTCACAGTGCCCACCTGTGGGCGGAGATCCCCCAGCCCCAGAGATGCCAAGCTCAGCCTTGGCTCAGGCCGCAGGCTACACAGCTTTGAGAGGCTTCTGGCACAAGGGCATACCCTTGCCTCATCCCCAGTTTCAGCACTCCCTACTGCTCCATCACCTGTACAGATGTCCTTTCCTTGCTCCTCACTCATTTTTGCCTGGCTGTGTTCACCGAGACTCTCACCCTCCCATCCCTCACAACCAGGTTTCTAGAAATTCCTCAGGTCTCAAAAGGAATTTTCCTCTGACTGCGCTTCTGAGTGCTGGCAGCGCCCACAGAATGAGCTTGGAGTCAGGAGACAAGGGGACTGATGGAGAATTTAACACGTCGGTCCATGTTCATCCAGCAAACATTTCCTGACACCTGGGCAGGGCTAAGGACATACAGGTGAACGCCATGTTGCCTCCTAGGACTCTGCAGAGGGTTAGAGTAGCACTCCCCCGTGCCCCAACAGGAGCCCACGCCCTCAAAGAGTGGGGTTTTGCCAGAGGGGTAAGGGCTTTTCAGGCAGTGCGGCCTCTAGTCGGGACTTGAACTGGAACAGAGCCTGGGATGGCTGCAGAGCGATGGCTTAGGGACCTCCTGGCAGGAAGGGCAGAGCCATTGGAAAGTGTTCAGCAGGGACATGGTGGGGATTCGCCTTGTGTTCTAGTCAGGGCAGTCTGGTGGCGGTGGGAAGGGACACTGGCGGTGAACTTGGAGACAGGGAGACAGTAAAGCGACCCTTGTAAAAATCCAAGCGAGATAAGAGGCTCGGAATTCCCTCCCTGCCAAAGAGCAGCTTCCCAAGGGGGAAAGTGAGGCAGGTGGCACCTCCCTGGGCCTTGGTTTACTCCCTGCCTGACAGGCAAGGACACTGCTGGCTGCACCACACAGTTGGCGCCAGCGGGAATGCCCCAGTTGGGGGCTGCCACCACCCTCCGAGCTGGGAGCAGCCGGGCGTAAGGCCCTCGGAGCACGTGGCCCCGCCCCCGCCCCTGGCCCGGATTGGCTCAGACAGTGGGCGGGGCCAGCGCGCTCGCAGCTCCAGGCTTTTCCGCATTGGTGGTCGCGGCGGCTCGAGCCCGGAAGCTGACGGGGGCGGAGGCGGTGGAGGCGGAGGAGGCGGAGGAGGCGGAGGCGCCTCGGGGCCACCGGGGTTGCCGCTCTGTCCTCTACTCTCGGCTAGTCCGGCTCACGGCCCGGCAGCAATGCATCCCCCTCCTCCGGGCCCGTTGGGCGACTGCCTGCGGGACTGGGAGGAGCTCCAGCAGGACTTCCACGGCATCCAGGTAAGTGCTGATGCGGGCCCCCATTGGTTCCGAGCCATGTCTATCTGGCTCTGGGTCAAGGGTCGGGTAGCCCCGGGTCGGGCAGCGGGGAGCTCGGGGTCAGGGGTTGGGGACCCTGGTGTCGCTCCCGACGGGGGCGAGGCCCCGGGTCCTGGTGTCCCTGGTTGGACCCTCCCCTCGGCCTCAAATGAATGTTCGGCAGCGGGACCTCTTCCCCGTGCGGCCGCCGCGACCCCGGAGTGACCCCACTGACCCAGGCGGAACTCCGGCCTCCCTTTGAGGCCTCGGAAAGAGGCCCCGACTCCGACCCGGTCCCCTCCCAGGAGCGTCCGAGCTGACCGGGGCCAGTCTTATGTCAGTTACTGAGCAAATGCGCCGTGGGCGCCGGCCGGGCCGGATCGGCGAGCAGCGCCTTCCCCGTCCTCGGGCCGCGTGGTCTGGGCTGAGTGTGGCTGGGGAGCAGTCTGGGAGGCAGCCTGGTCTAGGTCGGGGGAAGTGGTGTTTAGGTGAAGTCCCTGGATGGGGGCGGGGCCCATCCAGGGTGAAGGACAGCTCCCACCAAGACAGGACCACGTGGCTGCTGCATAGAGTGAGGGGAAAAGTGGGTGGGCCATACCCTGCCAAGAGACCTCACCGGCCTCACCGGCTGACAGGGATTGGAATCTTTCTGAGACCAGTGGGAAGCCAAGGGAGGAATCGTCTGGGTCTGGCTGGTATGGGCCACTGTGCTGTTCTGTGGAAAGGCAGACAGGAGAGTGTGGTGGCTGGGGGTAGGCTGAGGTGGCCCTTCCTGGGCATGAGAAACAAGACCCAGGCAGGGTAGAGCCCAGGTCAGCTGGGCACTTGATCAGGACTTTGCCTCTCCTGGATTGGTTCCAGCCCTTTCCTGTCCACGTTGAAGCCTGACTGCCCCTGGCCTGGCCAAGCTGCTACCATTAGTGCTTCCCAGCCTGGTCACCACTGTCCTGGCCTCAGCCCCTGCCTGACCTTCCTCACACTGCTCCTTGCCCCATCTCTAGGCTGTTCCTTTTCAAGACTCATCCATTGGGGCAAAGTGCTCTGGGAAGCCTTGGATCAAAGGTGTTGGGGGAAGAGTAGAGGAATGGTCTTATAGCAAGAGGTCCAAGGGCTAAAGCCTGATGACCTTTACTCTGGGAGGAAGATGCTGGGAGTGCCAGAGCAGCAGGCATCTTGGACAACCTCATCTTCCCCTGGACTTGCAGGCTATCTAGGCAGGAGGATCTGAGAGGGCCAGGGATGGCTTTAGGTAGCCTGCTTGGTCCAGAAGGTAGACCCATGAGCCTAGAATCCAGATTCAGGATAGGCCAGAGAGGGGTGGGAACAACTAGTAGATGGGCTGAGACTAAGAAAACCTTCAGAGAACTCTGTTTCTGGGAGAGGGGTACTGTGGGGGCTTCTGGGCTTACAGGGAGACCCCTGCTTCCTTGCCTGCCTTAGAGAGAGAGTACCCTCAGGGAGTTCCCTGGGCTGGCACAGCTGGCTGTCTCCTTTCCTGCTGAGACCCTCCCAAGGAGCCCTGGAGGAGTCCATGCCCCACCTCCTTCCCAGCAGGCTCTGGCTCGGGAGCCCCCTAGCCAGCCTGAGCCTTACCCCAACCTGGTTCTCAGGAGACCCACCGGCTGTACCGCCTGAAGCTGGAGGAGCTGACCAAGCTGCAGAACAACTGTACCAGCTCCATCACTCGGCAGAAGAAGCAGCTCCAGGAGCTGGCCCTTGTCCTGAAGAAGTTAGGACCTTTCCCCATATACTCTCCCATGCCCTCCCATACCTCATCATACCCAGACCCCCATACCCTGTGGCCTCGGACTGGGGGTGGGTGTCTGACCTGGTGGGGTAGAGAGCTGGCACTGACTCCCAGATGTCCCTGGGCATGGCTTCTCCCCTCTCTGGGTTGCATTTGCTCTCCTGCTGCGCAGGTGTCAGGTGTGATACCACACATGGGGGTCCCCTGTTCTGACTGGCTTCTGTGGCTGCACCTGCAGATGTAAACCCTCCCTCCCGTCAGAGGCCGAGAAAGCTGCGCAGGAGCTGGAAAACCAGATCAAGGAGCGACAAGGCCTTTTCTTTGATATGGAGGCCTACTTGCCCAAGCAGAATGGGTGAGATTCCTCCCCCAAGCTCAGTTCACAGCCATTTCTGAGAGGGAGGCCTGAAGCACCGTCTTCGTCTGCTTGGTTTCCTGCACCCACTCTGGGCTGACCAGTCACACACAGTCCTATCTCAGGGACAGCCTGAGTGACAGTGACAGCTCACTGCAATGAGTGCTTTGTGGGGGAAGTATAGGGAATGGGGGGAGCACAGTGAGGGGTACCTAACCACTTGGGAGGTCGGAGAAAGCCTCCTGGAGTAGGTGATGCCTGAGCTGAGTCATAAGGATAAAGAGGAGTGAGCCAGGCAGACATGGGAAGGCGGAAACAGTAGGTGTCATGGCCATAGCTCTCAGTAGGAGGTGAGAGGTTGCAATGAGACCAGAGGGGGAGCCAGCCTGCAGAGCTTCCCTCTGGCCCAGTGGACAGGGGAGAGTGACAGGTCAGTCATGCACTTAGATCAGCTGCAGTCACAGCAGAGGACATGGCGGAAGCCTAGGCTTAGGGAAAACAATCCCGCAGAAACTGCAGGCAGCAAGACAACTGGGAGAGAGCATGTCCCAGAAGGCAAGGAAGGAAGGACTGGCCAGTAGCCTCAGATCAGTTGGCCAGGGGCAGCGTGGGAGGCAGTCAAATGCAATACAGAAGGGGAAATGTTTCCTGGAAGTCAGGGTGACCTTGGAGAGAACCGCTTCTCAGGAGGGTAGGGCTGGAAGTTGATATTGGGGATGACAGAGGAGCTGAGGAGACAGCCAAGTTTAGGCCGTGCTTCAGAGGCTCGGCTGTGCGTGGAAGGAGAAACCGGCAGCTAGAAACCGCTGACTAGGACTTGGCATGAGAGTTGAGGAGTGGCTTTTGTTTGGGTGTGTGTGTAACTTTGTCCGTAGGAAAGACTTGAGCATATCTACCTGCTGCGAGGCGGGCCAGCAGAGGGAGAGACCCAGAAGCAACGGAGGGAAGTCCCTGGGGAGGTGGGAAAGGGCGGGTGTAGGCCCTTGTTGTCTGGGATGAGGGGGTGCAGAGATGAGGGTGAGGAGGCAGGCAGGGGAGATGTCACCTGGCCGGAGGGAGACAGGATGGAGGATTTGGGAGAGGGTTGGATAAGGCCACTGCTGAGAATGGGAGAGGGAGCCCGTGGCGATGCTGAGAGACAGCCTGGTCCCCGTCCCCGCTGTGCCCCGTAATCTCTTCGCTGCCTCAGGCAAGTCCCTGAACCCCTCTGAGCCTGTGCATACGGCTGGAGTGTGAACAAGAGCCCATATGGGAACAGCTGCTTAATACACGACTGTAGCTTTCAGTCACCTCACGGAGTTCCTCTGGCAGAGAAGGGCAAGACAAGCTTAGATGGTGGGGTGATGGCAATGCAAGGATTGGCAAGAAAGTGGTTCCGTGTTGTGGAGGAGGGCTTGGTGACTCAGCTGGCTCGGGAAGGGAGACCAGGGTCAGGAGGGCCTGGGAGCGTCAGTGAGGGAGAGGGTCCTTGTGGGTGGGAGGCTGGGCGCTCGGGGGTCAGAATATAGCCAGGGTTTCCGAGGAGGCCCTTTTGGGTTGGGAGGAGGGTGGTGTGGTCACAGATGTGGGTTGCTGCAGTGGACTTGGGGCTGAAGGCTACCTCTCCTCACCTGGTGTTCCCTCCCCTAGGTTGTATCTGAGCCTGGTTCTGGGCAATGTCAACGTGACACTCCTGAGCAAGCAGGCTAAGTAATTTGTTGTCGTGGGCAGGGTCTCAACCCTACTCCCCCTCCCCTGCCCCAGGCCCCTTCCAGTCTGCCCCAGCTTCCCTGGCTAAGCTTGGGGTTCAGGGGCTGCTCCCCCATGCTGGCCCCATGCCACCACAGCAGTGTGTCCAGAGGCGTGGGTGGGCCCTGCCAGCATCCCAGCCTGTCCCATGAGTGTGTACCCCTCCCTTCTCCCCAGGTTTGCCTACAAAGACGAGTACGAGAAGTTCAAGCTCTACCTCACCATCATCCTCATTCTCATCTCCTTCACCTGCCGCTTCCTCCTCAACTCCAGGTGGGTGTCCTGCTGCAGGGGGCTGGACCCTGTGCCCTCTCCAGGCTCTGGCACCAACCTTCTGTACCCCTCCCTAGGGTGACAGATGCTGCCTTCAACTTCCTGCTGGTCTGGTATTATTGCACCCTGACCATCCGTGAGAGCATCCTCATCAACAATGGCTCCCGGTGGGCGAGGGCCGGAGCCCGGCTCCTGGGGCTGGGGGCTGGGGGGAGTGACACTGGAGCTGCCCTAGAAAGCGGGGTGGGGGCGGCGGGTGCCGTGGCCCTCTGAGAAGCAGGAACTGGCTGGGGTACTGGTTTCTTCCCACTTCCTGTTCTGGAGCACTGATCCTGGGGGCTGAGGGGACAGGAGTGATGGTGGCTTCCTGATGCAGGATCAAAGGCTGGTGGGTTTTCCATCATTACGTGTCCACGTTCCTGTCAGGAGTCATGCTGACATGGTGAGTGGGGCAGCTTGGTCCCAGGGTCTCCGGGGGAGCCGGGGCAGGGGGATGTGGCATCCCGGAGTCCCGACCCCTCCCTCTGCTCTCTGCCTTAGGCCCGACGGCCTCATGTACCAGAAGTTCCGGAACCAGTTCCTGTCCTTCTCCATGTACCAGAGTGAGTGTCTCAGAGGTCCTGCTGAGCTTAGGACTGGCCACCCCCAGGAGGGGTGGGAAAGGGGCTTGGGACTCCAGCCCAGTCCTGATGTTCCCCCGCCCTCCAGGCTTTGTGCAGTTCCTCCAGTATTACTACCAGAGCGGCTGTCTGTACCGCCTGCGGGCCCTGGGCGAGAGGCACACCATGGACCTCACTGTGGGTGAGTCGGGCATGGCCGCCCCTGTCTGGAATCCTGACGGGGGAGCTGGAGGGGCAAAGTCCTTTCCTCTTGACCTGGGTCTGAGTGATGGGGTTGTCTCTGTCCTGGTTGTGGCCCCTGCAGAGGGCTTCCAGTCCTGGATGTGGCGGGGCCTCACCTTCCTGCTGCCCTTCCTCTTCTTTGGACAAGTAAGTTGTACCTCTGTCCCTGTCCATCGGGCTGTCCGTCCCTGGCTCTGATTTGAGCAGGGACTGTGTGTAAAAACCGCCCTCCCTCCCAGTTCTGGCAGCTTTTTAACGCGCTGACGTTGTTCAACCTGGCCCGGGACCCCGAGTGCAAGGAGTGGCAGGTGAGCCGGGCCCCTGGAGAGGACACCGGGAGGGCTGGCCTGGCTTCTTTCCTGACCCCGATTCCTCCCCCAGGTGCTCATGTGTGGCTTCCCCTTCCTCCTCCTCTTCCTCGGCAATTTCTTCACCACCCTGCGGGTTGTACACCAGAAGTTCCACAACCAGCAGCATGGGAGCAAGAAAGAATGAGGCTGGGCCTTCCCTGCCTGCCGGCACAGCTCTCTATGGCACCCCCCCGGCCTGGAAGGGGCCTCTGAACCCCATGTGTTGAGGGGGTGGGGGCTCCTCTCGTCTGGGAGGGTCTGTCTGCTCTCCCCTGGGTTTTGTGGGCTCTGTGGGCCCTGAAGGCGGCGCTGGAGAGGAAGACCCGGGCCTGTGTCCCCGCCTGCGGGAGCTGGGGGCCAGTGGCCTCAATAAAGGGCGAGAGGCTCAGAGTGGCTCGGTGTGTGTTCTCCTGCTGGTAAGACGGGGGTCTGGGGGCTCTGTGCCGCCACAGCATGGGGTCTTGGGGTTCCTGAGGTCTCTCTGGGGTCCGAGTTAAGGAGACCCAGGTGGAGGCCCCAGATCTATGCAATACCAGGCAAATACTGAAAAGAGAACTTTATTCCAAGGGCCAGAGGTTATTTAAAATTATTTACACTCATTGAAAATCACGGGGAGGGGCCAGGCCCCACTCAGCTGAGAGGAGGAGCCCCTTCTGTTCAGCCACCGAGGGCCCGAGGTGTTCACGGAGCATCAGCCTCCGTCACCCTTAGCCACGCCCCCTGGGGCCGGCGGGTCCGAGGGTACGTCCCAGGCCTGGAGCAGTCTCTGTCAGTCACTGGGCCTGCCTCCTGTGGCAGGGCCCAGCAGAACCCACCTAGGCGACTGGCAGAGGGGAGTGCGGAAAGCGATTACATGGGGGAGCGAGTCTGTAGGGCGTGCGGAGCAGAGCGGGGCGGGGCCGGGCAGCTCCTAGCTCCACACGTCCAGGGAGTAGCGGCCCTTGGTCATCAGCCTCTTGACATAGTCCACAGCCTGGGTGTGCTCCATGGCCCCCTGCGCGGCCACGATGTCGTAGAAGGTGTTCTGCACGTCCCTCGCCATGTTCCGAGCGTCCCTGGGGGCGGGAAGGAGGTGGTACTGGGCCCGGGCAAGGGCCCCCCTCCCCCCAGGGGCAGGTAGGCCCTGTCCCCGCCCCGCGGCCATCCCGCGGCCGCCCTCACTCACCCACAGACGTAGATGTGGGCGCCCCCGTCGTGGATCAGCTTCCACAGGTGCTCCTTGTCCCTCTTCAGCAAGTGCTGCACATAGACCTGGGGGTGGGGAGGGGGGCGCCTGTGAGGAGGGCTGGTCACAGCGCCCTCCGCCCCGCGGGGGCCTGCCTGGGGCCTCACCTTCTGGGGCTGTTCCCGGGAGAAGGCCACGTTGAGCTGGGTGAGGGCGCCGTCCTGGTGGAACCGGGCCAGCTCCTCGCGGTACAGGTAGTCCTCGTCAGAGCGTCGGCAGCCGTAGTAGAGCAGCGTCTCCCCCACCTCCTTGCCTGGGGCAGCAGCAGTCGGGGGTGTGGAACGCCCGTCCCAGCCCCGTCGCCCGCCCGCCCGCCCAGGGCCCGTGCACTCACCCTGCTGCCTCAGCCAGGCCCGCTCCTGGATGAAGCCCATGAAGGGGGCAACCCCGGTGCCGGGGCCCACCATGATGACCGGCACGGTGGCCTTGAAGGGCAGGCGGAACTGGGACTTGCGCACGAACATGGGCACCAGGGCCCTGCGACCGTTCTCTCCAGAGGGCTCCTTGGCCCGCAGCCAGCTGGTGGCCACGCCCTTGTTAATGCGGCCAGACTGGGTTTCATACTCCACAGCCACCGCACAGATGTGCACAGAGTTGGGGTGGACCTGGCGGGGCGGCAGGGTCGGAGTGAGTGTGGCGATGCTGGAGGCCCCCTCCCTCCTGCCAGCCACCCTGCCGCGGGGGTCCCTACTCAGTGCCTCTTTACACCCTTTGCGGCACCCAAACCTGTTTAAAGGCCCCTTCCTGGCAGCTCTCCTGACTGGCTCTCGGCACTGGGGCCGGAGAGCAGTTTGCAGTCTTACAGTCCAGCCTACTAGACACGCAGCCCAGGAGTCTCGAGTGAACCGCCCTGGGCACGGGGGGCAGAGCTGGGGCTGTGGCCCAGGGACCCCGGCCCCCCGAAGGAGCCAACACTAGGTCTCCTGTAAGCGGGCAGGCCTGGAGCCCACACCTTGGAGGATGAGGCGATGGAGTAGTAGCGGGCCTGGAGGCGAGGCAGCAGCTCGCACAAGTGGTCGATGGGGGGCCGCAGGGACGAGTAGTCCTGCAGGATGGCCAGGATGTGCCTTCGAGCCTCCACCACCCAGCTCAGGTACAGCTCCTGGGGAGACGCAGATGTAGGTGAGACACGGGGACCTAGGGGACAGGGCTGAAGCTGGGCCCAGGCAGCTTGGGGAATGCCCGGGGGTGCTGGCTGGGAGCTGCGGTGCAGGGCTGAGGCGGTGGCGGGCGCTGGGGTGCGAGTGGCAGGCCTACCTTGCCCTCGCCCGAGGAGGAGACCATCTTGCGCAGCTGCTCCTGCTCCGAGGGCTCTGAGGCGTACTGGGCCAGCTCGTAGAGCACGTTGGTGCGGGGCGGGTTGGTGATATCCAGGTAGTAGGTGAGGGCCGTGCGGTAGGAGGTGGGGCAGGGAAATGGGTGCTTCTTATTGGAGTCTTCTGTAAGGAGAGGGCAGGCAGGGTTCGGGGTTAGTGGCCGCCCCCCGGGATGGGCGGGGTGCCGCGGGACGGGGTGGGCAAAGCCTCAGGCCTGCTCTCAGGAAGCAGGCAGCCCAGGGAGCACTGGAAGCAAGACCAGCTCTTTCTGGTCCTTCCTTGACTTTGGGGGCAAAGCCTCAGGCTTCGGCCACCCTCAAGCTTCACGCTGGACAGGTAGTCTTCATCAGAGGCAGGATATTGCCAGGGTAGCCCTGGCAGTCACTGTCCCCACCCAGGAGAATCAGCCCTTTCGGGGACCCTTCCCCTGCCAAGAGCTGCTCAGAGAGAGGGCTGCAGAGGGGGAGCTCCCCAAGTGTGTCCTGCCTGCCTGTGGGCTGGGCCCGGTCCACTGTGGCGGGGGACTCCAGGCTCATGACTGTGCGATGCCAATACCAGGCCTTCAGCTGTGACAGTAGAGCCCCTCCAGGTCAGTTTTCATGCTTGGACACATGCGGAGGCCTGTGCATGTGTCACCCAAGGGCCAAGCTCTGGGGGCAGCATCCTGTACACTCAGGGGCAGCTGCTGGCACAGACCCCCCACCAGCCCTTGCCAGGGGCCTTCCACTACCACAGTCAACAGGCTGGCTTTACTGACAGCTCCCCACAAGCAGGCTAGAGCTGGACTGGACCCAGGAGCAACTCCATCTCTTAGAGGCATGACTGCAGGGGTGTTTATTCCTGTGCACAAATGAGGCCCGTGGAACCACGAGGCTGCCCAGCCACATGGAGTCTCAGGAGAGGGCCTGGCCCGGGACGGCTCAGCCTTTAGGAGTTTGGGTCTATTTTTGGGAGGGGTTTGAACTTGGTACTGAAGTATGACCGACGTACAGTGTACAAGTCACAGTGCAACGCTTGATGGATTTTCATGAACTCAAAGTCCTCGTGTACCCAGCACCCACATCAAGCAGCAGGTGTTCCCTGCACCCAGGCACCCTCTTGTGTAAGCCCAGAAACCAGGGCTCAGGCCTTGCACTACAGGGGCAGGTGTGGGCACTTTTTCTACAGCCCCACTTCTGCCTCTAGTTCGGAGCCTCTGCAGCCCTCTCTTGGCAGTGAACAGCTCTTCACAGGGGCCCAGAGTCTCCTGGGGGAGAGTGAGCACCAACACCCCTCCTGACCCCCAGCAAGGTCCTGCCTCAGATGGCACAAGAGACATGCCCCCCAGTGCAAGAAAGGCCCACGCGTGCACTACCGTGAGTCCACTGCCGGCACAGTGAATTCTGATATAAATCAGCCCCCTTTCACGCAGCTCCTCTCAAGGCTGACTCTGGAGCTGCTGAGAAGGAGCAGCCCAGGCCCAGGTCACTGAGGACAAGAGTGAGCGGGGCAGGGCCAGGCCGAGCTGGGCCCCAGGTCAGTGGACAGTGGGGGCACTGGGGGCATTCACAGGCCGGGCAGCCCTGCCCCACGGTAGTGCCCCTTGCACACTGAGCACCCTGAATGGACCTGGAGGGCTGTCAGGATTGTTGACTCGGATCCCTGGGTTCACAGGTGAGGACACCCTGGAGCCAGAGAGGGCCTTCAGTGGCCAGTTGTGGCTCTCTTCCCTGTAGGACACGGGCTGGCTCTGTCTCCAGGCACCCACACTCCCTCAAGGGAGTATGGCAGTGAAGGGATGGGGGAACCCCAAAAGGGAGAGTGCCAGACCCAGCAGCTCCCTTTTCCCCTGACCCTGAGTTTGTTCTACAACCTGTAACTGGGGTCTTGGTTATGAGGGCTTCTAGGGCACCAGGCTTTAGGCCTAAGCAGAAGTTCAACCTATGGACCTTGCCAAGGGGCCCATTCCCACCAGCCACCTCAGGCCCAGGTAGGTAGGGAGGCCTGGATCCCAGGACTCACCGTCAAGATTGTTCAGGGACATGATAACGTCCAGGTCGGCACCCAGGATCTCGCCAAGCTGGTTGACCAGGGCAGAGTCGTTGGCTGGGTAAACAGCCACGTGGTCCCCAGATTCATACCTGGGGGAGATGCGAGGCTCAGGAGGAGGGTGGAAGACAGCTCTGCACCCAAACAGGAGGCCTGGGTGAAAGGTTTGAGGGGGTGGGGGGTGGCAGCAGCTGATACCTGATTTTGGAGTCTGAGATGTCTAATTCCAGGTGCATGAGGTGTCGCTCGGTTCCCTGGTTCAGCTTCCGGTTGGTGGTGACGACAGCCAAGAAGGGGTTCTTGGCGTCGAAGGGGCTGGGTGGGGAGAGCAGCTCAGTGACTGGCCAGGCCTTCAGTCTGAATCTTCCCACCCCAAGGGACACTTCTGGCCACACAGGACACAGGAAACATCAGAGCTGGCCTCCAAGGGTCACGAGGAAACCTCTCCAACTAGGTAATGGGCTTTCCCAGCCTAATCCACAGCGGTGCTCCCGGCACCCCGCAAGGGGGTAGAGCTAGGTTATCAGTGTCCCCATTTACAGACATGGAAACTGAGGCTGGTCCCTAAAAACCTGGGGGACCCTCCACACTCTGTACACGTTGGTGAGCAGAGCGCAAGGAGGGCCAGGCCCTTGAAGGTGGCTCCCAAGACGGAAGGGGCTTGGGTTCCGAGTGACTGTGGAGCAAAGCCCCCTCTGCCCACGGGCCCAGGACTGTATGTGAGCAGGAGAGAGGCTTTCACTCTGTGAAGCCACTGAAATGTTGGGCTTTCTGGCTACAGCTGCAGCAGGGCTGCTGGTCTCAAAGCCTGGTGGTTCTAGCCTGGTGGTTTCCTGGGTGGCTCCAGCAGGATTCTGGGTGGCACCCAGGGGCCCTAGAGAGGAACACTATGTTTCTGGACAAAACGTCCAGACATCGAGGCAGATTTTAAGGAAGCGAGCCCTTTTGCCCAAGTTCCACCTAGACCCAGAGCTGAACTCACCGTCCTGGTCCAGGGACCGGTGGGTACCCCCCACCCCAGGATATTTACAGGGCAAATGAAGTACAAGCTGAGCAAGGGCCAGTCCCCCCAAGGCCATGCCCTGGGCGGAGGGACTGCTGGGAGCGGAGGGGAGGGGTCCCCAGGGCCCCGGGCTCAGAGCAGCCTCCCATCTCTCTCTGCTCCAGGCCTCACACCCTCCTGTGCGGTGGAGTGGAAACATAGGTGCCCTCACCCAGGCCCACTCCTGGATGTGGGGGTAAGGAAGCCCCACAGGACAGGGCCTGGGAGGACAGGCCCTGCGGGGACGCATGGGACGGGCAGCTGTCCGGCCCCAGCCACGCTCTCTACTCACGGTTTCTGGTTCTCGTAGCTCTTCAGGCGGCCCATTTCGCCCATGTACACCATGGCCGCGTCTATGTCTGTGTGGACCACAAGCTCATACTGGCGAATGCTGCAAAGGGGAGACGCAGGGTGAGGCCGGGGGCCGGGAGGGGGCCGGGTCCCAAGCAGGGAGTGAGGCTGTGAGGCGATGGGATGTGCAGCGAGGGCTGCGGGGCCAGACGTGACCCCCGAGGAAGGAGACGCGCGAGTGTGGGAGGCAGGAGGGGCCAGCTCGCGCTCGGAGGGCGGGGCGGCCCGTCAGCAGGCCCGAGGCTCTGCCCTGAGGAGGCCAGGAAGCCTGCCCTGACCGTCACCTGCAGGCACAGCCCAAGCGCTTGGGCCTGCACCCCTCCCACATCCTGACGGAGCCTCCTCCAGCCCCACCACACCCGCCAGGCCAGTCCCCCCACCTCGGCAGGCAGCACCCGAGGCCCCAGCCCACCTGCGCACACTCACCTGGACTCCTCTCCAGTGGCTTCCACCCCTAAGTGCTCACACACGGCCGGCCAGAACTGCTCTCGCCACGTGATGAAGTCCTCCTCCAGGCTGGGGACGAGAGGGGATGAGCCAGGCTCCAGATGGGGCTGCTGGGAGAGCTCGGACTCTCTGTCCCATCACCCCTCCAAGCTGGAGGGTTCATTTCACACCAGCCCGCCCAGTGATGTAACCCAGGGCGTCAGGAAGCGTCCAGAGGGCCTGTAGTAACCCCGGGAAGCCCCATCTGAGCCGGGTGAGCTGGAGGGTGTGGGTGAGCAAAGAAGGTGGGGACTGGTGATGTGGGGGGATGGCCTTCCCTCCCCTGTGGTGAGGCGGGTCATGGAGTTGCGCTGACATCACGGCCCCGCCCTCCCCTTCTGTGCCCCGGCCAGCCCTAACCTGTGGCTCCTGACACACGACAGCCCAGGGGGGCGTGCAAAGGCGGGGGCCCTGGAGGGGGGTCACTCACTTCCCATCGTCGTCGCCCAGCCCCAGATCAAAGATCCGCTGGGCCCCGAGCTGCTCCAGCCGCTTGTCCACATACTTGCCCATGGCGTTGAAGTGCTCATAGGTCTTGTTCCCAAGGCCAAACACCTGTGTGGATGAGGGGCCAGTGGTCAGCGGTCCCTGCCCGACACCTTGCACTGTAAGGCCCCAGAGGTGGCTTTGTTTTGGTGACCTGCAGTCCAGGCCCCTCCTCAACCACCTTGGTCTTGACCCTGGCGGCAGCAGGGGGTCCACCCCGCCCATTCAAGATTCTCCTTGCCCAGGCGAAGCTTGGTCAGCCCACCGCCCTTTTCTTGCCTTCAGTCTCCAGTAGCACATGTTCCCGAGCAAAGTGGGGCTGGGACATGGGAGGGGGGGCTCTTGGGCCGGGCCCAGGCGGAAGACGAGGTCGCCCCATGAGCGGCCTTCCTGGGACTCCCTGCCACGAGCTCCCTACCAGGCCCTCAGCTCGAAGCCCCTGTCCTGGCGCCTGGGCCTGCCCTAGCTGATCAAACGAGGTGAGAACTGGAGGAGTTCCTCTTGGACACGGGGTTCCGGAGGTTGCATGAGCCCACATGGGTGACTCACCGCGTACTTGACCCCAGAGAGGTCCACGTCCGTCTCCTGGAGCCAGTCGTAGAAGTCCTGGGCATTGTCAGTGGGGTCCCCCTCGCCATAGGTGGCCATGCAGAACACTGCCAGCGCGTTCTCAATCTCTGACAGGCTGCTCAGGTCGCCCTGGGGAGACAAAGGCAGGGCCAGGCCCAGCAACCAAGACTAAGCCTGCTCCCAACAGGGGTGCAGATGGGTGAGTCAAGTGTTCAGGTGGACGGGGTGCATTTCAAGAGCAAAGGGAACAGCAGGCCCAGAAGAGCACAGGTGAGGGCCTGGGGTGTTGACAGAAGTATGCTGGGTTCCAGGCCACGGGCTGGCACTTGGAACATGGTGCCCTGGGCCACCTCCGGAGAACCTCATCATCCCACAAAGTCCCTGGGGCACGGGAGGACCTGGGCTCGCACTAATTCCTAACCAACTGTCTACCAACTCGAAACCCAGGTCTTAAGACAGATGGGTAGTGGTGCTTGTCCCCAAGACCAAAGGCAGGGGCGTGGAGTAGGTGGGGGATGGTTCGGTTTGGGAGATGGAGTGGCACGTGTGGGAAGCAGCTGGCCCTCAGAAGAGAGCGGTTCTAAGGGAAGGTTCATTTATCGTGGTGCTGGAGCAGCAAGAGCCCGACACTGCCTTCCCCGCCCCGATGTCTGGCAACGACCCTTCGGGGGAGAAGCAGGAAGGCAACTCCCTGGGGCACCTTCCCAGGACTGCCTGCTCCCTGCCAGCCCTGCCCCTCCTGGGTGCCTAAGGACCACTCCCCACTTCCCTGCCCACTGAGTCCAACTGGGGCCGCTGGCCTGGCTGTCTCAGAAACAGGCAAGCAGACTGCTGGAAGTTTCCTGCCCTTTGGAGAGCCACGACTGGCGAAAGAGCCGATGCACAGAGGAGAGATAGCAAGGTGAGCGGGTCCCCTCCGCCCTCAGAGGCAGGCTAGGTGCAGCTGGGGCCAGGAAGTGGGGACTGTGTCCTGCAGACAGTCCTGTGTTGGCCCGGAGGAGCCACGTGCCAACGATGGTTGACAGGAGAAGGCGGGGATCCTGCAGCTCCAGATGGGGGCCCTTCCCTCAATTCCTGGGCTCTCTTGGGCCCTCCCCAAGCCCACACATGCGAGTTTACAGCCTCATTTCAAAGCCCAGCTGAAGGGTTCCTGGAGATGGCCCACCCAACACACTCACTGCCTCTCTGTAGACGAGTTAAGGAAGGCCCTCGGTGGGCGCTCGCTCAGGGTCACATGGGCAGTCAGGGCAGAGCGGCACTAGAGCCCAGACCCCCCGACTCCTCGGTCCAGCTCCCCTGGAACTGCAGTTCTCGGGTGGGGGTTGAGGGGAGATGAGAAACAGTTCCTCTCCTGACTTGCTGAGACCCTTTTCATCTTTTAAGCCACAACCAATCCACTAGGTGCCCGAGTCGCTTCTGCTGGCACCTGCCCAGCACTTGCAAAGCCTGCAGCGTGGAGAGCTTGGAAGGCTGAGCGTGAGCACTGCTGAGAGCGCATATGTGCACACCTGGGCCAGGTGTTCTTAATGTCCTTAAAACTGGGGCCACCTGGCTGCTGGAACAGATGACAAGAGACGCCTATTCCTGTCTGTCCCTTTGGCTAACTCAGCCCTTTAAGCGTCTCCACGATCCAGACATGACTTCCTTAATGCCCTGGACTGCACTGCATGGAAGGAAGGGGGCAGGGCGCAGCGAGAGCTCACCAGGTCATACTCCTCCGGGTCTGCCGCCATGCCCCGCATCCCGTAGCGATGGGCGTCCTTGGACAAGCGGTTGGCAAACTCCTCGGCGGTCCCCGTCTGGGAGCCGTAGAACACGACGATGTTCCTGCCCTAGGGATGGCCAGACACGCAGGATCAGTGAGGGGCCAAGAGCCACAGGCTTCACTGGAGGCTCTAGGTGACCACAGGGGCAGGCAGGTCCCTCAAGGGCACCCTCTTTCCTGCCTCCTTCAGGTCCTTTCTAAGTCGCTCTGGGGCTAGCATCTCACTGCCACAGCCACTGCAGCGGATGGGGTCAGAGGCCACCGAGCTGACTTCAGCTGGAGCCATCAAGATAATCCTACACACACAAGCTGCTCAAAATCACAGCGTGGGCATATTTTTAAAGGACATGTGTAAAAATGCAAAAATGACGTTCAGTAAAAAAAAAAAAAACAAAAAAGTGGTCAAAGACTATGTATAGCATAATCCCATTTTGTTACATATCCACTCTACATATATGTGTGTGTTTATACATATAAATGCACAGGGAAAAAGAATGGTGTGAAATATACCAAGAGTCTTTAAATGGGGAATCATGGGTGAGTTTTTCTGGATGTTTACAAAAGTAATGCGTATGCTTTATAAAAATCTAGACAATGGGGAAAGGTACCATAACTGGCTCACAGGCTCTTCATCCCACCCTCCTCCTACTGTGCCCACTGCAGCAGCTCTGGAAAAGCTGGAACTCCATCCCCCAGACTCCCTGCAGCCAGGGATGCAGCAAATTAGGTCCCGCCAACTGGATGTGCTTTGCAAGATCTGGAAGGTGGAAGCAAGGCACAGGCCACCTCCCCAGTCCCTTTCTGTAGACATGAGGTTTTTCTGCGGCAGCCTTCCAGTGCCCAAAATGCCTAGAGGGGTCTCTGGCCTGACACAGAGCCCTGACAGGTACAAATGACAAAATAGAACGGAGGGACTACAATTGCTGTAAAGTGTTCTCATACCTTTTACATTTCCTGAATCTTCTACAAATCATTTAAAAAGGTATTTTAACATAATGCTTATGATGTCAAGGGAGCAAAACAGGATATAAAACAGTAGCTAAATATTTATGGTAGCATCAAAATATATAAAGTACCTAGAAATAAGCCATACAAGAAACATCTGAGAAGCTACCGAGTGATAAAGGACTCAACCAAATGGTAAGGCACTCTGATTTTGCACAGGGAAACTCAATGTACAAGATGTCAGTTCTCTATCAGTACAGAAATGTAACACAATCCTAATAAAAACTTGAACAGCTCTTTTTTCATCAACAATTTGATCCTAAAAATCCTGTGGAAAAATAAGTGCGAATCCATCCACTGGAACATCATTTGGCAAATAAAAAGGAATGAAGTGCTGACACATGCTACAGCATGGATGTACCTTGAAGACGTTACGCTAAGTGAAAGATGCCACAAAAGGCCATATACTGTATGATTCCACTTACATGAAATGTCCAGTTGCCATATAGGCAACTCTATAGAGACAAAAAGTAGATGAATAGTTGCTTAGGGCTCAGGGTGGGGGAATGGGGAGTGACTACTAATGGGCATAGGGTTTCTTTTGGGGATGATGAAAATGTCCTAAAAACTGGGAATATACTAAAAATCACTGATGTGTAAACTTTAAATTGGAGAACTGTATCGAATATGAATTATATCTCAATAAAACTGTTACCTAAAATAAATGAATACGTATGAAGTAACAGCCACGAAAACTGAAAAATAAGAGTGATGGTGGGGGGAGGAAGTGCCTAGTGCTACAGATATTAAAACAAGTTATAATAATTATACAACAATGTTATAATAATTAAACAGTATGATATTGTTTATACACAGACAGCTAGATCAAAGTACCAGAATAGGAAAATACAGAACTACACTCAAATACCCATGGGAGTTACATTTATGATAAAACTAGTGGGGAAAAGATGGACTTTATTACACAGAATTGAGAGAGCTGTGTAAAAAATTGTTGGACCCATACCTTACATCTTACACCAGGATAAATTCCCAACAGACTGAATTTTAAATATGGAAAACAAAATCATAAAAATACTAGAAAAAAATATGGAAGAATTCCTTTATCTCTTTAGAGTGGGGAAGCCTTTCAAATGATGACTCAAAGTCCAGAAGTCACAGAATAGTTAAATGGACTAAGGAACTTTAACATGGCAAAACGAACAAGCAAACACACAATAAGCCGAATGATACATAAACTGTTAGCTGGGAAAAATATTAACTCATATCACAGACGAGGGGTTAATCACCCTAATAACTTTAAGGAGTTCCTTGAGAAAGATCAATCCCAACAGAAAAGTGGGCAAAAGATTTGAACAGAGAATCTGTAAAAAAAAAAAAAAAAAAGAGAGAAAAGAAATGCCAGCATAACATGAAAATTTGCTTAAACTCATTCATAGGAAAAATGCAAATTAGAACTCCACAGAAATATCTTTTTTGTAACCTAGAAAACTGGCAAAATCCCAAACTTTGATAGTAGACTGTCTGCAAGGCTGTGGGGAACAGGTGTTCTCACACTGCTAGTGACGGTCCCGCGGCGTGACCTCTACGGGGGTGGGGCACAATCTGGCAGTTTCTATCACAAATGCATATATCTTTTGATCCAAAAATTCCACTTCTGGGATTTTACTGTATTTGCAAATATGCAAACTGATCTACACAGTCACAGCAGCACTATCCGTAAGAGCTAAAGATTAGAAATATTCCAAACGCCCATCAACAAGGCAGTGTTAAATTATAGTACTTGTGGCCGCACATGGAATCATCACGCAACTATAACAAAGAATGCGGGAGGTATCTTTGAATTGTTGTGAAAGGAGCTCCAAGACATACCATTAAGTGGGAAAAAAATGAAGGTCTATAGAGGTGTATGTAATATGCCACCTTTTGTGTTTAAAAAGTATAAAAGTCTGTATTTGTTTTTATTATATGTGCGTAAAGAAGCTCTAGAAGGATCTATAAAATACTAAGGACAGTGATGGGTGACAGGGATAGGAGAGAAGCTTTCCACTACGTAGTTTATGTTTTGGATTTTAACCATGTGAATGAAGCACCTGGTCATAAAATTCAACACTTAAATAAAAATCAAACAGATAAAATTGTAGCTGTGCTAGGATCACAGCTATGTGAGGTTTACATATGCTCACGGACACAACCTGGTCTGGGAGGGAGGAGATGGGGCGGCATCCGAGTCAGAGGGAGGGTCTGTCTGTTCTTACAGTTTGGTTTGTTCAAGAAGTAAACATTCAAAAAGCGGAGTAAACTGTCCCAGCAACAGCAGAGCAGCCTCGAGGCTCTGGTTAGCCCAGAAAGTACGCACACAGGGAGCTGAGCCGGCTTCCCGCCCGCTTCTCCTCCCGTTCAGTGAAGCTGGCCTTCTGCTGGATGCCCCCGCACACCCACCAGGGCCGAGCACAAAGAGAAAACTCACCGTCTTCTTCATCTTTTCCACGAAGCTGCTGTCTTTGACAGAGGAGGTCCTGAAAAATAAAAGTGTCTGCTGGGCACGGGAGGCACATGGCAGCAGCGAGGGGCATTTCCAGCTCTGCCTGCTCCACTCCGTGGTGCCCCTGCCAGCAGCCGCCTCTGGTCCAGTGCCAGGGCTGGAAGAGGCAGGACCCAGGCTCCGGGGCCTGGTAAGTCCAAATCCAACCTCGCAAATCCAGCCTCACAGGGCCAGGGCTGACCCACCCGGGTACCTGAGAACACAAGAACGAAGGGTCAAGCTCACTCCCCAGCTGCTCACCATCCACAGCCAATGGTCCCCACCTCAAGGCAACCAGGAGTTTCCCAAATAAGATTCTGACCCTGCTACTGCCACGCTCTGAAACCTTCCATGGCTCCCATGACCCACAGGACCAAGGGTGCACAAGTCCCTTCAGAACCTGTCCCAGCCTCGCCTGCCACTCCCCTCCACACACCAGCCCTCCATGATGGTCCTTAGAATTCTGTCAACACCACTGTCTCCGCCCAGAGTGTCCTCACTCCAGTTCCTCACCCGACAGACCCCTGTTCCCCACCAAGGCCCCACGTGAACAGCAAGTCCCTTGAGATTCCCAAGACACGCCCCCCCTCCCCCCAGTCCTCCCCTGCCCTGGAGCCACTTTTACTTGCTCCCCTCTCTGTGACCCTGTCACCTCCTAAAGCCCTGAACTGGACCCCATCCCCTCCAGAGAGCAGCACCACTGCCCCGCATGCCCGCCCACTCTCCACCTCCTAGCTCTGGCCTCCTGCCCCTCCCTCTCCACTTCTGGTCCTTTTCCTTCTCTCTGTCCTTGCCCCAGGCCTGCACAGCCATCTAAAGCAAGCCAGTGAGCCTCCCCAGGGACTCTCAGGCCTAAGACAGCAAGGTGATTTACCTCTGGATGGTAAATATTTAGGATGTTTGAAATATGGCCGGTCTGAACCAAGCGACAAATCTGAACACTAAAATACCAGTGTTTCTGTTTAAAACGACACCATCAAGGGAATGAAAGGCAAGCCCCAGCACGGGAGAAGGTGTCTGCAATGTACACGTATCGGACTGATGAGGACTAGGGTTGAGAATATAAGAAATCCCTACAAATCAATCAGAAAAGACACATACTGCGACAGAAATATTGTCAAAAGGCTTGAACGGGTACCTTCTTAAAGAGAGCATCTAAACAGCCAAAGAACATAGGGAAGGGTGCTCGACGTTATTAGATACCAGAGAAAAGGAAGTTAAAACCACAGTGAGATCTATCATACACCCAGTAAGAATGGTTAAAACTGAAAAGACTGACAAGATCTCAAACAGGCGAGGTTGTGGAGCAATGGGAATTCCTACACGCAGCTGGGAGAGGGCGATATGGCATGGCAACTTTGGAACGCGGCTTGGCAGTACCTCCTGTGACTCTACAGCCCAGCAATTCACTCTCTGGTACACGCCCCATAGACTGCATTCATACCCGGGGAACGAGACATACATTCTTTGCTCTTTCCACTGCCTCCTGTGCACAGTAGAGTGTAACAGAGTGAAGTGCCAGCATGCACGTGCGTGTGCGCATGTGTGTGCGCACACACACACACACACACACTCATCACAACAGCATGAAGCAATGTCTGTCAGGGCTAGAGGCCTGGAGTCTGTGGAAAAACTTATGTAAGTGAAGGTTTCTTTTTTTTTTTTTTTGCGGTACGCAGGCCTCTCACTGCTGTGGCCTCTCCCGTTGAGGAGCACAGGCTCCGGACGCGCAGGCTCAGCGGCCATGGCTCACGGGCCCAGCCGCTCTGCGGCATGTGGGATCTTCCCGGACCAGGGCATGAACCCGTGTCCCCTGCATCGGCAGGCGGACTCCCAACCACTGCGCCACCAGGGAAGCCCTGAAGGTTTCTTTTAAGGATGCCCCTGCAAAGCTGTTCAGACAGGTATTTCATAAACATAAGGGTATGAGAAGTTTCATGTCTAAGCCCCCGCTGGGTTTTTCACTAGGTTAGTAGGTGCAGGACTAATGCTATTTTCAGGGTCTTAGCATTAAATAACATCACAGTAGGCCGCAGGGGGAGGTGAGGCCCGGTGCCTGGCTTGGCCACTCCAGCCTCCCTCCTCTGTCCCGAGGTCCCTTCGGTGCAACAGCCCCATGAGGGGCAGCAGGGAGGCAGCGAGGGGCTGGCCACCCAGGCTTTCCCACCCAGCGAGGGCCCAGCTGCACAGGAACCCAGAGCAGGCCATCCCCGACTCCCCATTTATTCTGGCATCCCCGGGCCGGCCCATCCCTAACCTCAGCAGGGCCAGGGCAGGAGCACGAATGAGCAGAGGTGCTCAGGACTGGCCCCATCTTCCCACGCCCAGCTCCAACCTGCACTTCAAAGGGGTCTTGTGTCTAGCATCTTGGCCACATGTCCAACTTCTGCCCGCGCTCAGCTGCGAATGGCCGCGTCTTCACTAACCCTCTAGTTGTGTGCAGACTGAACTACAACACAACCTACAACCCAGTCTGAGCACTAACACGGTGTGCTCACCAAGACACACCATTAGGAAAGGAAGCAAGGTGCACGATGACGTGAATTCCACCACTGAGTAGCTTTGAATTCTGAGTCATGAGAATATATTACCCACTAAACATAAAATCAGATGTAAATTTAAACTGATGGTTAAATACCAGCAACCTAGACAAATGTTTCTGATGAAAAATCATGAGAAAAAAAGCAGGTACAAAACGAAATGCAATTTCCATTTATAGGAAATGTCTGGAATAGGCAAATCCATAGTGACGGGAGGTGGACTAGTGGTGCCAGGGGCTGGGGGGAGGGGGTGGGGAGTGACAGTGTTTCCCTTTGGGGTGATGAAAGGTTTTGAATTAGGTAGTGGTATGCTTGTACAACACGATGACTGTACTAAAAGCCACTGAATTAAACACTGTGAAATGGTGAAAGCCGTGAATTTTAAGGGGTGTGAATTTCACCTCAATTAAAAAAATGAAAACAAAGTAAATGCATTCAGTTGACACCTAAAAGGGGCCAGGCTTGAGTTTTGGAATATTCACTTATATGGAACTCTTCGTCAATTTCTTGACCGTTGCCAGTTCTCTACGTGTGGACGGGCCACAGCGGACGCTCCGGGAGAAATTTAGACGACGCAAAGCCAAGTGAGAAACAAGCCAGCAAGGTAACCAATCCATCTTCCCTCACACTTGCCCTCTTCTAGGAAAAGCAGAATCTGTGTCCTTAGAAGTGGAACGCACATGATTAATTGTTCATAGGAAAGTGGCCTGAAGAGAAACACACCAGCATCTTAGACAGAGGACACGGGAGCTTTAGGATAACGGGTGAGAGGGTTTCCCTAATTTTCCAAATTTTTGTTTTCTGTTACTTTTATAATTAAAAATACATTTTATATTCAAATACACATTCAGACGTCTGAAGACGGGAGAGGCTGAACAGCCTAGTGCCCTGTGACGCACGCTGCTCTGTACCGAACAGCACAGACCATCACCTGACGTTCTTGTCAAATGGGAAAGGCAGGCTACAAAGTAACACAGGTGACACAATCCTGTTTTTGTGTAAAGGCAAGGTACAGAAGGGTAGATGCTGATGTGTTAAGAGCTGTTCTGTCCTCAGGTTGAGCAATTATGAGTTTTTTGTTTCTTTTTCTTGCTAATTTCTATTCCCAACTCCTCCACTCTTCTTTCCTACAATGAAAATGTAAGGCTTTTGTACTAAGAAGATACAAATTACTTGCTATTTTAAGAAACGCTGTGCGTGGCTATAGATGGATTGATTTTGAAGGCTCTGGTGAGGATGACTAGAAGAGCTACACCCTGGGTAGAGACCCACATCAGAGAAGCTATTCTAAGTAAGAGAAAGGGGCCCACCGGTTCAGAATCCACCCCCCTCCACCTTCCAGATGCTCTGGCCACAATGACCAGCCCGCCATTCCCTGGTTCCGTGTGCCCTTGGACCCACCGCGCCGTGGCCTAGAACGTCCTTCTTCTAACCCTTTGCCACCAACTCCTGCTTATCCCTGAAGACACTCGGCCTAAGCTTCTCTCCAGAGCGCCTTTCCCTGCCGCTCAGACATAAGGTTGTTTGTCACCGTCTTCAGTACGTCTTCAGGAACTCCGTCCAGGCACTTGCCTCAGCGTATTCTCATTGCTCAACTTGAGGCCTGGGTTTCACAATCTGGGGGGAGCTATCTGTGTACCTCTTTGCACAGCACAGTGCCCGGCACTCAGCACATGACGTTTTATGGGCTTCTCGGGGGGTCAGTCCTGAGTCTCTGCCCAGCAAAAGGTTGGCTGAGGCGGCCTGGAGGCCTTTGGAGGCTCCCCTACCCACCTGAGAGGGTCTGACGTCAGTAGAAAAGCTCTCTTTTCTCAAAGGGCAGAGGTTTCCACAGAAGCTACATCTGAGCAGATTTGCTGAAGAAAGGGACCAGAGGGACCCCACCGCCCAGGGAGCGCCCGGTTGCCCTTTCTCCATCTCCAGGTGACGTGTGCGCTGGGCGGTGCCGAGGGCACGAGACTAAATGAGGCAGCCTCCACCTTCCAAGGGCCCATCGCCAGGCTGGAGAAAGAGCCCAGGAGAATCACGGAGGAAGGGGAGAGGCCACACACCGGGAGCAGAGACTTGGTTCAAATTCTGGTTCTGCCACCAAATGGGCCTGTGACCGGACAAGTCGGGCCTCTTGAGGCCTCGGGTTCCTCTATGGAAAACACTGCATCTCGGCATCTGCAGTCACCCCAGGGTCGCGCTCAGCACCTGGAACTTGTTGAACTCTCGAGGATAAGGAGGGCAGAAGAAAGATGTCTGGGTCACTCTGTGATTTCAACACGGTGAGGTGTGCGAAGACCAAATGGACGGGGCGGACGCCATGCCACGGGGCTTCTGAGGGAGCAGGCACTGCGGCCGAAGAACCCAGGAAAGGCCTCGTGGAAGAGCTGGGCTCTATTCTCAGAGAGGAAAACGGCTCCCAGGAGGGAAAGCCGTGGCAGCCGGCAGCCGAGGGGCTGCTGGATGAGACACGAGCAGCGGGTGGGAGCTGAGCTCTGGGGAGGAGGGCTGGGGGGCGCCCACGCAGCTGCACGGGGCAGACGATCCTGGCTGGCAGCAAGGGCGGGGGGGGGCCCTCCACGCAGGTCTCACTGGGGGTGTCAGAGGGCGGGCAGGAGGTACTAGGGCCCCCCGCCCCCAGGGGAAGGGTGCTCCTGAGAAGGGCGTGCACTTCTGAAGGCAGCGCTGGTCCCGTCATTAGCTTCGGCCCGCGGGGAAAAGGAGGATCACGCCCATAGCCCCATGAGGGAAGAGGGAAACCCGTGGAGGTGGGGGAAGACACTGTCTGCGCCTCTAGTCACTGCCCGGCGCGGGGCAGCTCCCCACGTTCCCACCGGTTACACCAGGCGGGTTCCGCCACTGCCCACCGCGACGCCCGGCTGCCGGGCCCCGAGCAGGTCCACACCTGGGCGCCCTCGGCTGGCTTCACCCCTCCTGACAGCTTCATGCCGGGATCTGCACTCAGAACCCGATCTTTCACAGGCCGAGGAGTGGGTGATGGGGAGGCCCTTCTGGTTTCCGGTCTAAACCCCTTCTTCTGGAAGCAGAGAAATGCAGCCTGCAAACCAGGACCAAAGGAGCCAGGGTGGCCGTGCCTGGGTGAGCCCCCCGGGACTGCCCCTGAGTCTGCGGTCAGCTCTACACAGCGCCGTCCTCGTGCCTCCAGGCATCCCCGCCCGGGGAAGAAGTTCCATCCACACTGAGTAGGGGTGCCTGTGGGCATCCACACCGTCTGCCCGGACACTGTCTGGAACTGACCTTCTCAGGATGGGCTCGTCCTGCAGAGATGAGTATGCGCACCCCATGGTTTCTTACTCTCAACTCGGGACTGAAGGGAAAAGGCAGCTTGCTGCTCTCCTGGAAACGGGCGGGGAGCCAGCAGCTAGCGAGTCGGGCTCTGTCCATTCTCTACCAGTGCTGGCAGCGGGCAGACTGGCCCGCGGACACTGAACATCCTCCCGGACACCCTGGTCCTCTCGGAAGCCCTGTGAGCCCCTGCCTGCCTCGGTCCCCGCAGCCTGGGAGAGCTGCTGCGTCTGGTGGCTCCAGCAGGGAGGAACCAGGACTCTGGGCTGGAACCTCCCGTGAGCCCCTGCGTCTGGCACACACCCCTCCTCCTTCTGCATGGACCGAGGGAAGGAGGAAACCTCTCCAACCCCGGCTCGGGTCTCCTTGGTAACTGTTTATATCAGAGCCCTTTCTCCCCACATCCTCCCCCTTTCCCATTAAAAAAAAAAAAAAAAAAAAAAAAAAAGTAAGTCGTGCAGGCGGAACAAAGCTCCTCTGGACACTGGAAGGCCGTGGTGCAGGTTGCTATGGCAGGGCCGTTTCCCCATAAAGGGAGCGCAGCGAGCCTGCTGCCGGGGTGCTTCAGGATCATATTAAATTAGATCTGGTTCCCACCTCCCTCCCTACAGAAGAACTCTGGGTAACAGAGCCTACGATGCTGGGTCCAGTCACCTGGGGGCAGAGGGTGCTGAGGAACCAGCACAGCTCGGCCTCCTGTCACGCAGTGCGGGGTACGCCCGGCAAGGTGGGCACCGCATTCGCTGCTGAGATGTTTGCAAGTGAGGAACCCCCTTCGAAGGCATCCAAGTACAAACGGCCCATCAGGAGAGGCCGCAGCCGACCCAGGCGCGGAGCCCAGAGACCATGCCACTCCAGAATGGAGCACAAATGGTTCCAATTAGGGCTCTCTGCTCCCAAATTGGGAGCAGGAGTGTCTCTGGTTCAGGCTTCAGAAGTCAACTGCAGCCCGCCGGGTGGGGAAGCGAGAGGGAGGCTGGACAAAAGCACTGAGTCACTTGGACAGAGATGAACCATGATGGCCCAGCGCGATTCATTTTGTTTCCAGTCCCAGGCAGGGCTCAGAAGGGTTAGTCTGAAATTTAAATTTTCTGCAGAGCGGAACTGATTTCTTCTGAGACTTTCCCCTGCTCTTGGCGACACACAGGGCAGTTGCTTTTGAATGGCTCTCTTCCAGAGCCTAGCGTGTGGCGACAAGTTCTCTGGTCCCCAGGGCAGCACAATGGGAGAGGGGACGAGAGCTGAGCAGGCGGCTGGACCGGGGCAGAGCCGGCCCGGAGCCTCGTGGCAGAAAGCTAATGGTTTGGAAGAGCTGCCTTTGGTGAAGACAAAGTGTCTCGCTGTGAGCTTAAACAAAAAACAGCAGCTCTCTCCACTGACGGGACCAAGAACGGGAACCAGCGCCAACGGAAGGCAGTGAGGACGGGTGGGAGCTTGAAGCAGGTGTGAGACCACTGGTCAAAGACACAAAAGGGAATAGGAACTAGGACTTACTGAGCACCTCCTGTGTGCTTTTTATTTTACTTCATTTAATTGTCCCCACCCCGTGAAGTGGCAAAGGATTCTACCCCATTTGACAGCGGAGGGGTGTGACGCTTGGGGCTGAAGCAGCAACTCCAAGCCTGTGAAAGCCCAGGGCCCCGCGGCTTTGCATCTGCTTCCACTGTGCAGAGCAAGGCTGCACCTCCCCTGGCCACCCCATCGGTCGGGATGCAGGACACAGCAGTCCCGTTCACACTTCACTGCCCTTCCCAGGGGGCCTCCTCCCCATCACTTAGGGTGCTCCAAGGCTCGAGGGGGCTGCTGTTCCCCTGGTGGACCCCCTACCCACACAGCCTTCAACACGTATTCACCACCGTGCCTGTCGGGACTCCACAACGTGCCGTGGCCCGGGTGGCCTGCCTTCTCTTGGGCCAGTTGGGTGCCAGGCAGGGCTAGTGCTATTGTGCAGAGACCGAGGCCCAAGAAACTGCTCAGGGTCACCCAGCCTGTCCAGGACAGAGGAAAAGCCACATTCTCTGACACTGGGATGACGTGGCTCTAGTCACAGACAAAGTGGCCCTGAAAGGAGAGTGGGGTGGGAAGGGCGATGACGACAGGGCCTGGGCGGGGGGCTAGCAGGAGTGGGGGCAACGGCTTGGGGAGTGAAGTCCTGCTCTGGGGCTTATTCCTCCTCAGACCTGGGTAAGTTACTCACCTCCCCCCGAATCGGCTTTGCCTCTTATAAAACAGGGATGCAAGAATTAAAGTGTTAGAAAGCCCCAGCACACAACCTCTCTCCGGGCACTGGCACTGCTGCTCTCCGTGCCCTGCTTGCCGTCTGTACCGTGGGCCCTGGTCAGCGCCAACGCCTCCCGACGACCTTCCTCCAATCCACTCCAAACTGCATTCAGGAAAGGCTGGTCTCAGGGCTGCCCTGGCACCAGCCCTCCCGTCGGCTCCCCGCGAGGGTCAGATAAAACCCCAAGGCCCTGTAGATCCATCCTCTGTCCTCTGCTCTATCTCAGTTCCCTTCATGACCCCTGACTCCCTTGGCGACTTACACCCAGGCCCTACCAAGACACGCCCTTCCCAGAGCAGGCCCTGCTTTCCTTGCCCTGGGCTTCTGCACATGCAGCCCTGGCCCAGCTTCCTACTCAGCCTCCCAGACTCAGCTCCGGGGACACCTCCATCCTGACATAGTCCCCTCCCCAGTGGCGCCCCGGGCTGTTCGAGCATCGTCACTGTACCATCCTCACGTGCCCCAACTGCATGTGAGCCCCCGAGGATGGTGCCTGGTCCACAGAGATGGAGCCGCCAGCACCGGGTGCCCTGGTAATGCCCAGAGAGGCCAGAAGGTCCGAGGACACTCGGCTCTGCATCACTTTCCCAGACAGGCCACGTTCAAGATTTCGGGCACTGGCTAGAACGGCAAAACGGCCCCAATCTCATCAAGGGACAGGAGAGGTCCCTTGGTGGTCAGGTGGCATCAGAAAACCCACACCTGTGCTTGCAGGGTGGCGTGAATGTCCTGAGCCCACAGCCTCGCCATTTCCACGGATGCAGGACACTTCGGGCACTGTCCACCCTCCACGGCCACAGGGGCCTTTCCTTGCGCTCTTCTCTTTGTAAAACCCATTGGTGTTTCTATCGTCGTGCTCGGCAGAGCCAAGGACCCCTCTCTAGAAAGAGTGGCCCTGAGCTGGGTGTGGAAAAAGGAGATAA
Organism: Mesoplodon bidens; assembly: GCF_964165515.1. Lineage (NCBI taxonomy): Eukaryota > Metazoa > Chordata > Mammalia > Artiodactyla > Ziphiidae > Mesoplodon > Mesoplodon bidens. Next base: position 37,056,270 of record NC_138171.1, read on the forward strand.
AGATGGATAGAGATGATGCCAGTAGCCTTGACTCCTGGCTTTCCCGGCCTTTCTGGCAAGAGCAGGCCGTCAAACGAAGGTCACGGAGGAAAATGAGCTCTTTTGTGGCTTCTCAGAAGCAAGCCCCAGTGGGATGCAGGCAGCAAAATTCTAGACTGTGGGAAACTTTGGGAAACAAATGATCTGGGTTCTTCAACGAAAATGCCGCGAGGGAATCACAGGGATGGAAGGAAGCCCACGGACTGAGAGAGACCTGACATTATGTTAAGGGGAAGCAGCCTGGCACCAGAGGCTGTGATGACATAACCCCATTTGCATGACAGTCTGGAAAAGGCAAAACTACAGGGACAAAAATCAGATTGGTGGTTACCAGAGGTGGGGCTGGGGGGTGGCGACTGCAATGGGACCTGGGCGGCAGGGGGGGCGCTTTCTGGGGTGTGGAGTGTCCTGTATCTTGACTGCAACACTGGCTACACAACTGCACACACCTGTCAGGATGCATCAAACTGCACACTTTAAAAAGGTGAATTTTACTGCATGTAAATTACACCTCAATAGACCTGACCTCTGAAAGAGAGACTTAAAAGATTCGGTAGTCAATTGAAATGTGTGTGTTTAGATCCTGAATTTAAAAAAGAAAAAAAAAAAAGGTTAAAAAAATTGATCAGTCACTCAGGGAGCTATGAACAATGCAGGCTGAGTTTCCAATGATACTGAGATGTACTGTGAACTTACAGGGATGGGAGGATAGCTCTGTGTTAGGTTTAAAAAGGGGAGTCCCTGAATTTGAGAGGACTGAAATATTCTCGTAGTTCGTATTTCCACATAATTTCATAGGAAATATTTCCAATTTCCTATGAAATTATATGATTTCTTTATTCATAATTCATATGAATTATAGGATTAATTATGAAATTATATGCTTGCTTTAAGATAATCCAGCAACAGTGGGGAAGGAGAAGGAAGCAAGACTGGCCAGGAGCGGATAGTTGTTGAAACTGGGTGACAGGTGCATGAGCTCCCTCTCCTACGCTCCACGCTTTGGTGTTTGCTTGCAGTGTTCCATAATAAAAAGCTTTGTTTTTCTTTAAAGCACTCAGGCGCTGCAAGTGAAGCAGACTGCAGGGGGGTGGGGGCTGTGAGCAGAGCCGAGGAGGACAGCTAGGGCTGGCTCGGGGGCACAGGCTGTGGTGCAGGTCCATCTAGAAGGGTGACCCCGCTCAGCCTCAGCCCCTGCTGGCAGGTGTCACGGTGGGCTCCGTGGGGTCAGGTCCTCTGTTTTGTTTTTTTTTTCCAGAAGAAGCTATAAGTGACTTTTATGTGGAATTGCCTGGGTTTTCAATGTTCTAATTTAAAAATTAAAAACATTTTAACATAAGCCACACGCAGACTGTGAGCTAGTTTGCCTTAGAGGCAGACATATGTGCTGGTTTAGCATTTACTAATTCAACGGCCTTTCTCTGAGTATCTTCACTCCAACAGGCCCTGCACAGAGCGAGGGACCCAGACAGGAATGGGATGCTCCCTCTGCATTACGGGAGACAGAAATAGAAACAAATTCCCACCCAGCCAGAGGGGTGTTGCATTACATGCATGAACAAAGCGCTTGGGGGCAGAGAGAGGCTCCCTGAGCTTCAGACTCCTCTGGGAGCTACCATCCTCCCGGGCTCCCTTCCATCAGGAGCTGCCCTGGCCCCGGTGCTCTGTCTAGAGGTACAAGCTGAGCAAAGGCTGAGGGGCCAGTGGGACGAGAGATGAAAGAGCGACTTTTAAAATGATTATGATTAAGAGAACGCGCTACTTGTAACTGTTCCTCTTTAACCAGTGTTTAATTGCTATTATAAACCATTCAAAAGACATCCCCGGGGGATAAAATCATGTTCACTGATTAGAAGGCTCAATACTGGAAGATGCCAATTAATTTATAGATTCCACCCAATCTCAACTAAAATCCCAGAAGGTTTTTTTGTTTGTTTTGGTGGACTTTGACAAGCTGATTCTAAAAGTTATATGGAAATGCCCAGGGCCCAAAAAAAGCCAAGAGAATCTTAAAAGAGAAGACCAAAGCTGGAGGACCTAGACTACCAGTTACCAAGTCAAGAGTTACTATAAAATCATAGAAAGCAGAACATGTGGTATTGGCGAAAGGACAGAAAACAGATCAACAGAACAAGTAGTCTAGAAATCAACCCCCATCTATACGGTCACCTGATTTATATCTACGGGGATGCTTTAGTGCAGTGAGAAAAGAATAACCCTTTTCAATAAATGGTGCTGGGTCAAGTGGATGGATAACCACAGGAAAAAATGATTTTCGAAGCGCCTTGACAATTTGCTGATACCAAAATCAAGTTCAGCTGGATGGCAGATCGAAGGATAAGAACTACAAGAGTGAAGCTTTTAGAAGAAAATATAAAAGAAAAGCTTCAAGACCATAAGATAACAGTTCTTACACTGAACACAAGAGCATTAACCATAAACGTGAAGGCCAACCAAACGGTTGACAAACTGGGCCAGTTTAAGGCAACAACTTCTGATCACAAAAAGACACTATGAAGAGAGTAAAAAGGCAACTTTACAGGAAGATATTGACAATACATAGATATCTAACAGGGGACTCAGATCTAGAATATATAAAGAACTGTAACAAATCAACAAGAAGGCCAATAGCCCAACAGGAAAAAATGGGCCAAGTCTTGAATGTACCATCACAAAAGATACCTCAGTGGCCAATAAACATATGAAAAGGTCACTGGACATCAGAGACATGCAGTTAAAACAATTACCACCACATGCCCATTAGAATGGCTAAAATTTTATTTCATTTCATTTTAATTAAAAAAAATTTTTTTTGGCTGCACTGCACGGCTTGTGCGATCTTAGTTCCCTGACCAGGGATCGAACCTGGGCCCCTGACAGTGAAAGCACGGGGTCCTAACCACTGGACCACCAGGGAATTCCCTAGAATGGCTAAAATTTTTTAATTGACAAAAATAAGTGTTGGTGAGGATGGGCAGCAACTGAAACCCCACATGCTGGGGGTGGGACTGGATGCTGGAAAACTGGCTATGTCTAACAGAGCTGCACATGAGCCTTCCCTCTGACCCCTAACTCCACATCCAACACATACCCAACAGAGCTACGTCCACATGGGAACCACGTCCACATGGGAACCACATGCACACGGGAACCACATCCACATGTACCAGGATGTTCCCTGCAGGACTGTTGTTAACAGTGCCCCAGGCTGGAAGCAATCTAAAGGGTCATCATGATGGGAATGAATAAATTACAGTTTATTCCCACAAGAGAACACTATGCAACAATGAGAACGAGAGAACTACGACTACACATGACATAGAGAAATCGCAGAAAGAATGGCCAAATACTACATATTCCAGGACACAGACAACACTCGTCTATGTCACGAGAAGTCAGGAGAGTGGGTGACCTGAGGGTGGTGGGATTGGAGGGGGAAGAGGGGTCCTTTCTTACATGATTCTACCCATTTTGTGACAAATAAACTGTGTGCTTATGATCTGTATACTTTTATGTCTGCCTGTTATGTACTTCAGTACTTCAGTAAATAGTTTATGAAAAAAACCCAGGAGGCCTTCCAGAACTGACCTTCCCTCTAAGTACTCCCTGGGCTCCTGAGGTTCTGAAGCCAAATCCGGCCTGGTGGTGAGGGCCCCAGAGGCCAGCATGCCTGGGAGATTCACCTGTGAACACAGGGGACTCCTTCTGAATCCCCTGCACCTGTAAGTCCAGGGTCAGGGGGCTGCAGGTGTGTGTCCTGTGCTTGCTGCTCAGACACAATTGTTCCCATTGGCTTGGTTTTTAAAAAACATCCATGCCCCAAGGTTTGGACTCACCATCCCAGGTGGTGAAGGCCTGAAAAGGCCTTAAAAGACCAACTAGAAGCCACTGGGGGTTGTGGTGAGAACTCCTGATACAACCCTGGGCGTGTACAGTCCCCACACTAATCACCCTCCACTGACCTGGTGGGGTAAGGGAGGTACCGTGCCATGGCCAAAACCACCTGTGTTCACTGAAAGTACAAGTGGGCAGGGACAACAGTGCGGGATTTCTAGCAGGAGGTGGCGGCCACCATCTAGCTGGTGGCCCAGATGTATCAGCTAAGTGACCTCTCTGAGTCTCAGTTTTCTCATCTTTGAAATAGGGATATTAACTACCTCTTAAGAGATGGAAGGCAGCATGGCAAAGCGGGGAAAACAGGGGGTGCAGAGTTTGTAGATCTGGGTTCAAAAGGCAGCTCTGCTACTTGTGAGTTAGGTGGCCTTGGGCAAACTCCTCAATCACTAGTGCCTCAGTTTCCTCCTCTGCAAAATGGGGTAATAATGGTGTCCTTGGAGGGCTCTTGTAAGACTGGAGATGGTATTAATAATAAGAACAGGTACTTTCCTGGTGGCGCAGTGGTTAAGAATCCGCCTGCCAATGCAGGGGGCACGGGTCCGATCCCTGGTCCGGGAAGATCCCATGTGCCGCGGAGCAACTAAGCTCGTAAGCCACAACTACTGAGCCCACGTGCCACAGCTACTAAAGCCTGCACGCCCTAGAGCCTGTACTCTGCAGCAAGGGAAGCCACCGCAATGAGAAGCCTGCGCACCATAAATACATACCATTGGAGGGCTCCAGGACCTGGGCAAAGAGCTCTACGACGGTTTATGCCCTTTAATTTTTACAACCCTATAAGATAAGTTCTATTATTATCTCCAATTTACAGTTGAGGACACAGACTTCAAAAGATTGATGTCACATTAAGGGCAAATGTCATATGGCTAATACATGGTAGAGTCAGGACTCAAACCTTCATTACCCAGTGTCAGGGCCTAGAACCTAACCACTGCACTATAACAGTTTCCCTGTACAGTATACACATAGAACCCCTGGCCATGGGGTATTCAACATGATATAATAAGGGATGAGAAGCGGATTTAAACATATAGCGTTAAAATTTTAGGATTATGAAGAGGGAAGTATCGCTTCAGCATCCTGGCAAAGAGAAACAAATAGAATCTACAAGATACAAGTCCAGGAGTTTTGTTTCAAGTCCATCTTGCAAGGCCAGAGATCTTGGGGACGGGGAGGCTGGCGGCCCCATGCTCTCCCGCGGCTCAGCCTCGCTTGGGGATGGGGGTGGGGACACACCTCCATCCTACAGACAAGGAAACGCAGGGCTACTGTAAACTGGGCCCTGGACACTGGCCCCCTTATCCCGAGTGCCATACCTTTTCAGCAAAACTACTTTGCCACACCAGGAATGGACCTGTCCAGCCCCGAGGGAACAGGCTGGACCCTGCTCACCTGCCCAGCCTCCCAGCTTCCCTCTGGCCCTCTGCTGACAAAGCCCTGGAAGCCTCGGGGTGTGGCCCTCCTCCAGCGGCACACCTTCCCGATCCCTCCAAGGGGAAATTCCTTCTTGGAGTCCCCAGAGCCTGTGTGTCCCGGCTGCCTGGCCTCTCCCTCCATCACGAGCGATGAGGCCGTCCCCCCGCCACCGAGTGGGCACTGCTGTGGCAGAGGCCCTGATTAGATCATGCACGTGAAAGCATTTCACAAACCATTTTTCAGAAGTACCTTTCAATGTCCCGACTTCTTAGCCTCTTTAATGTAAAGGCCACCTTTGCATACTTGTAGCACCCAGCGTAGTGCTTGGTACGAGATACTTTCTGACACAAACACTAAGCAGCTGCCTTGCGGCAGGACCAGTGCTAGGTGACGTCATAACCGTCACCCACAAGAGCCCGGTGAGGGCAGGGTCACTGCCTTCATTTAGGGTTACTGACCTCCGGGGAGGGGAGAGGGCCTGGAGGCTGAATTAATCCCCAATGGTCAATGATTTAATCAATTATGCCTACATAACAAAACCTTCATAAAAACCCAAAAGGATGGGGTTTGGAGAGTTTTGGGGCTGCTGAACACATGGAGGTGCTGGGAGGGTGGCACCCCAGAGGGGGCATGGAAGCTCTGTACCCCTTCCCCACACCTTGCCCTACGCTGATGACCTTTAATGCCCTGAGCCTCAGGTTACCTGTTTGTGCAAGGTGCCTTCTACTCTGAATGGTTCCTGTGAAGCCTGAATAAGAAACAGGTATCAAAGGACCCTGAACACTGTGAAGCACAGGGTAAACATAAGGGATTATGAAGGTGGATGCAAAGCAGAGTCCATCAATAAGGCAAAACCCAAGACACAGCCCAACACGATACGAGAGACCCTGCATCTCTCAGCCGGTTCGCTCCTGCCCAAGCACTGCTGGGATGGCAGACATGTGCTCTAGAGGGATCCTGAGCGAGTCACTTACGTGGTCTGAATCTTGGTGAACTCGGGGACTTCGTCTTTCTTCTTCCTGAATAGGAACCAGTATGTCAGGAGACCCACAATGAGGGAAAACATGATCATGTCCGTCGTGCTGAAAAGGGACACGTCTTCAGCCACCGTGTCAGATGCGGTGGCGCCAGCCTCCAAACTGGAGTCTCCCATGTTGATCGAGAAACTGTTGGGAGACAGAACGACAGACGTCAGCAGGGTCCATCTGAGGCCTGCTGGGAAGCCCCCTGAAGGCTTTGGTCTGGGGCTCACGCCCCAAGGGCTGCAGCAACTATCAGAGCCTCGGGGCAGCAGCTGCAGCCTTGGACCAGGACTAAGAGAGCACGTGGCCTGCACGGTGCCTGCACAGCCCTGGGCACACCTGGGTGCACACTGGGTCCCCTGTGAACACAGAGAATGGAAGCCACAGACTCCCTGTACCAGCATTCTCTGGCCCCACAAGGACACAGCAGAGGCACTGCTTCCACACGATAGAGGGGCCGCTTCACAGCAAACCCTTTCCCCAGCTGTGTGGCAGGCCCGGGATGCCCCAAACCCTGCACATTCCAAAGGTCTTCAGGACTGGCCCTTGGATGGCTCCAAGGAAATAACCCCTGAGGCCTCGGAATGTGCCGCCTGATAAGATGTCTCCATATACCTGAGACCTTGGGTCGTGCACATAGCTTATGCTAATGATGTGATTTAGGGGAACACCTGGGGCTCTGAATCACATCACACTGCTGTTGCCTCTGGGGTGCTGGAGACTGAGGAGGTGAGCTTAGGCACTTGGGCGCCCGATGCCTCCAAGACTGACCCCCAATAAAAACCCTGGACACCAAGGCTCGAGTGGGCTTCCACACGTGGCTCCTGGGAGAATCAAGCACTGTCGCGTGACTCCACTGGCAGAGGAAACTGGAAGCTTCTGCCTGGCTCCTGCTAGACTCTGTCCTATGGAGTCTTTCCTTTGCTGATTTCAGTCTGTTTCCCTCTGCCATAATAAACCGTGACTGGGAGTAAAACAGCTTTTCTGAGTTCTGCAAGTCCTGGTGAATCACTGAGCCAGAGGGTGGTCTTTGGGACCCCAGCACACCAACCTACTAAGCTCCCTTGAAGGGTGCTCAACTGGTCCTTCCACCACTGAAACCTGGCGGGTATGTAGATATGAGACAACAAAGACCGAGGTGAGAGGACCTAAAACCCTAGCAGTGCATTTCTGCCTCTTATCACTGAGGCCGGGCTCGGCTCTGGAATCGGCATTGTGCCCTGTCACCGAGTGGGTGGCTCTCACTGTAACCACGGCTCCAGACTCGGTCAGGAATGCCTTAGTCACAGCTCGGCAACTCAGGCAATGGGAGATTACTTCACATCTGACTTCCCTTAGCTGTCACCGCCTCCAGGAAGCCACAGGGTGGGCCCTGCAGCAGAGTAACCTGTCATCTGAGGGCAGGGCATCAGCCCTGCTGACCTGTGCAACCTGCCAGGAACAGGCTGTTCAGGACGGCCCTCAAGCCTGGTTCTTGGCTTCGTTATTAATCTGAGGGGCTTTCCTCACGCTGAGTTCCTGAGTCATCTCAGCTTACCCTTTTGCGATATCTGACGTTAAAGGACCATCTTAATTCTAGTGCCCAGAGAGTGCTGTTTATATTTAAGCATTAACTTATAAACACACTGAATATCTATTCGATGTTAGTCACATCTTTCTATCCAACCCTGGTGGTGGCACTGTCATCTGGCTCACAAGCCTAGTGCCATGAAGCAGAGGGGAGGGGACCTGTCCCACATGATCTCAGAGTCCGGCTGGAAGCCTGGGGGTTCCGGGCAGGGCCGATGTGCTGACTCCGGAGAGCCCCCAGCTGGCGCCCCTCACATCGCAGCAACGACCGCCCACTCCCTGTCCGGCCACCTTTCTGACTCAGGCCACCCGGCCCCCTTACTTTACCGAGGGGTGACTGATGCCCACCAAACGAAATGACTGTTTCTTGACACGCGCACCAGTCGACCACAGCAATCAGAAGAGAAAGCACAGCCCTGGAGGGGGCGTCTAAAGCGACGGCGCGCAGAGCCAGGGGAGCTGCATGGCGGCCTTGCCACACGCCCGACCCTGCGAGAGGCGCCTAACAGGCCGTTCTCCACTCAGTAGCCAGGGGGGGGCTTTGAAAAAGTAAGTCAGACTCTGTCACCTCCCTAAGCAAAACCCTCAAATGATTTCATGTCATACTCAGCACAAAATCTAACGTCCTTAACATGGTTGATTAGTCCCGCTCGATCTCGCCCCTGGGTACCACTCCCACCCCGATTCTCACTGCTCTCCCCTTTCCTCACACTTCACGGTCACGCTGGCCTCCTTACTACTCCTCAAGCCTCCGGGCCTGCTCGTGCCCCAGGGCCTTTGCACATGTTAATACGGCTGCCTGGACTCTCTTCTAGTTACCTGCAGGGTTCTCTCCCCCGCTTCATTCAGGTCTCCGCTCAGAGGTCACCATCTTAGAGAGACCTGGCCTCACTATAGTATCTGGTCGCTCTCCCTGTCCTTCCCCCCTCACAGCCCTGATCACTACCTGACATTATATTATATGTTTTCCCCACTGGCCACCTCCCTGACTACAGGGTCAGCCCACAAGGGCAGATAATGAGCATCAGGTATAGCAACTGAATAGAACTGTTCAATGAATGAGCATCAGATCCTAGAGTAGCTGGGCTGGCAAAGCGTGGCATACAATTGTGGAGCAGTTTTAGATTCTGGAAAGCACAACACAGACACGAGATTACAATGCAGTTTGTGAGGCTATGTTCACTCTTCTCCCCTCTCCCTCTGTCTCGAACACCTGGCTTGCTGCTTCCTTCAGCATCCCAGGCCTCTCCCTTTGAGCTCAGAGTCAGGACACCACGAATTCCTGCCCCACTGCAGAGATGACCCGGCGCTGCGCACAGGGAATGTGACTGACCCCCTGCAGCAGGCCCTCACCAGCATGCTGGACACGGCCAGCCCTCAGACCTGAGGTCTCCACAGACCTGAGAATGTCCCCAGCAGCTTTAACTCTGAGGTCAGATAGACAAAAGCTGCAGAAGGGCAGTGGAAAGGGCCCTGGAGAGCATGTGATCTACAACCGGGAGTTGGAGGGTCCAAGGGGTAAGCAGCTCACCCAAGTGGCAAACTAGAAAGGAGCGCCAGCTTCCCAGGGGAGGGCTGTGCTCACTACCCATTTAAGTGGGGAGACTGAGTGGACACGTGTATCTGTGTCAGAGGCACCTCTGTATCTGGCACATGGTGGGAAGGAAGGATTGGCAGGCTGGCAAGAAGGAAGTCAACCTGGGAGGAAAAACCTTCACCCTACGCTTCCCACTAGGATCGGAGCAGTGTGCATGGGGGCTGAAGCCGAGAACAAGCTGTTAAACCATCATCGTCACGTTGAAGTGCACACAAACACGCCTACCCATCTCTCCAGCCGGCATCACCGCATCCCTGCCCCAGGGCCTTTACATGTGCCTCGCATGCTCCCCCTCCACTTGCTTCCTATTCAGTCTTCAGACCTCGGCTCGACCGTCACTTCCAGGCGTCACACTTTCCTGGCACAGTGCTTGGCACATAATCTCGTGCTCTGTAACTCCCCATGGCATGAATGGAGTCAGTGAATTCACTACAACACACAGAATGTAACATTTGCATGAACCACTAATGTGAAGACGGCAGATTGAAAAGAACTTCGGGACTGGGAGTGTGCCTGTGTGGCAAGCCTCCAGGACACAGGTTCCCAAACTTTCTCAGCTTATGGAACCCGTGACATTTCAGCGAAATTTTCATGGTATCCCTAGGCCAAGAGAAATACCTAACCGTTCCATTCAGGAGTAGTTGGATCCAAACAACCCCTGAAAACCCAGCTTTGCAAACACACAAAGTATCAAAAGGAATGTAGAAGATCAAAGGAATGTAGACGATCCCACGTTGATACTGAGAATCACCCCAAGCTGCACCAACGGGGACAGACAGGGACTCTCCCTGAGCACCTCTGGGCGCCGGCTATGGTGCCTGGAGGCACCTCGGTACAGTCTGGGAAACAAGACCCTGTGACATAAAATCACTCTCTTCTGCTGTGTGAAATATTCTGATGGGAAAACTTTGACCAGCCTGCTTGGTGAGTGTCCTTCCATTTCAGGTGTGGTAGGGTGACCATGGGACAGTCTGAGGTCCCCACAGGCCCTCCCAGGAGCCTCTGGGAGCCCTGTGTGATCTTTCTGCCCATTCATCATCCATTCTTTTACACTTAGTGGAAAGGAGGAATGCCAAACACTACAGAGCTCATGGGGGCAAAAGCAACATTTGTCAGCAACAGAAAACAAACAAACAAAAAACCCCAAAACGGCCATGAGAAAATAGAGTACGTTCTTAACTAGACCAGGCTCTTGCCACAGCTCTACTTTCAGCTGTGCAAATCCTTCACTTGGCAGTAGGCGTTCATGGCCTCATCTGTAAGGTTAGGCACAGAAAAAGGGGGTACATCAAAAGACTAGCCAGGCTTCCTTGGTGGCGCAGTGGTTGAGAGTCCACCTGCCGATGCAGGGGACACGGGTTCGTGCCCCGGTCCGGGAAGATCCCACATGCTGCGGAGCGGCTGGGCCCGTGAGCCATGGCTGCTGAGCCTGCGTGTCCAGAACCTCTGCTCCGCAAAGGGAGAGGCCACAACAGTGAGAGGCCTGCGTACCGCAAAAAAAAAAAAAAAAAGACTAGCCAAGTAGGTCTCGCCCACCCCAAATAGAGCAGGTCTGATTCGATCTTTTATTACAAAGTAGGTCTGTACGTAAGTTTTCACTTTTATCATAAAGACAATGTACATTCGGAAACGGGCATAGATAGATAGATACATAAGATAGATAGAGAGACAGGGGCTATTCTTCCTGAATTTCACTGATTAGCCAGTTCCCACTGATGCTGAGTCAAAGGCAGCCACTCCAGTCCCCAGGCAGCCTGCCCGACACCCTGCAGAGCAGGGTGGACAAATTGCTGGTCGCCCAGGCCAAGAGCATGGTGGGAGCTTCGCCAGCTTCTGAAAGGGCAAACGAGGCAAGAACAGAAGGGCTCTTTCTCCATCGGACTGTTTACAACACCAGGGGCGTAAAATCATCCTCCAGGAAGTATTTGTGGCTTTGCCTTCGCTGTACGTAACTTCTGGTCAGTAAATGACTGATCAACCAAGCTGGCACTGACATCACAGCGAGCTGGCCATGGATGGAGCAACAGGAGGGAAGGAAGCCAGTGAGTAAGTCAGTCAGCCCCTTTAGCAAGCACAGAGCCCAGGCAAACAGGCACTGCCACCTCCAGGCAGCCCAGACCCCCCAGCTGCAGTGGAAGCACGGCCCGCTCAGTCACAAAACTCGTCCATGGTTCAGTGGCTTTAAGACAGGGGAGAATCCTCAGGGAAACCAAGCCTGCTCTTGCCTAACAGCTCATCCTCCAGGGCCTGAGAGATACTCAGGGGAAAGTGCCTCCCCAAGGCAGCCTGCTGAGAGCACTGCAGCTGGCACACATTCCCCTCTAGCCACAGTGTCCACCTCGTCAATCACCTAAACCGAGACAAGACAGTGTGGCTTTCTTTGAGTTTATCCTGTTTAGGATTCACTCAGCTTCTTGAATCTGTACGTTTAGGAAATCTTCAGCCATTATTTCTCCCAATACTTTTTCAGCCCCACCCTCTTTCTCTTCTTCTGGGACCACGATGACATAAATGTGTTCTGTTATTAGTCCCACAAGTCCCTGAGGATCTGTTCAGTTTTATCAGTCTAGTTTCTCTCTGTGACTCGGACTGGGTAATTTCTGTTGTTCTGTCTTCAAGTTCACTGGTGATTCCCTCTGCCATCTCCATTCTGCCATGGTGCCATACACTGAGTTTTGGTTTTCTTTTCTTTTTTTCTTTTTTTATGTTATAGTATTTTTCAGTTCTAAGATGTCTGTTTGGCTCTTCTTTATATCTTGTATGGCTGTATTTTCTCACTCAAGTTGAGATTTTCCTAGTTCTCAGTATGGTGATTTTTAAAATTGTATCCTGAACATTTAGGGTATTATAACACTCTAAATCTTATTTAAATTCTCTCTTTTGTCAGGCCTCTTCCACCATTGTGCTGGTGGGAGATGGAGGGCACCAACTCATTGCTGTGATTTGTAGGCATATCCCAATGGTTTCAACACCATGGGGAGGCCAGGTGTAGGGGAAAATGGAGCTCTGAGGAAGAAGAAGGTCAGATAGTCCAAAGAGTCAAAGAAGGGTCACCCAGGGGCCAACCTCTGAGCCAGGTGATGAAAAGTGACCAGGTTCCAACAGTCAGGTAAAGGAGGTAAGAGTTGGGACTTCCCTGGTGGTCCAGTGGTAAAGAATCCGCCTTCTAATGCATGGGATGTGGGTTCGATCCCTGGTCAGGGAACTAAGATTCCACAAGCCGCAGGGCAACTAAGCCCGCGAGCCACAACTACTGGGCTCACGTGCCTCAACGAGAGAGCCCGCGTGCCACAAACTACGGAGCCCACACACAACTAGAGAGAAGCTCGTGAGCCACAACGAAAAGATCCCGCATGCCGCAATGAAGACCCAATGCAGCCCCCCCCCCAAAAAAAAGAAAAGGAGGTAAGAGTCGTTCCAGACAGAGGAAGCACATGCCAAGATGCTTGATAAAAGAGCAGTAGTTACAAGAACCTAGTGTGACTCAGAGTGGTGTGATGAGATGCACGTGTATGTATGGGTAAAAGGCTGGTAAGGAAGAGAATGGCCTTTAAAAACAGATTAAGACCAGTTTGCAAAGCGCCCAGGAGCCCTCTACGTATCTAAGGTCTTTGAGCCCTGGTTGGAGATGATGACTGGGCGAGGGTGTGGCATGATTAGAACCATGTCATAGGGTGGTAACCCTGAACAGTGGTCACGCCCAAAGGGTCAATGCAGACATGGAGCTATGACCAAGGCATCCTAGACTAGAACACCCTCAGGCCAACATTCTATGCAGATGCCCAAATGCCCCAGCTGATGACCTTTCCCCCACTTAACAGGGCTTACGGGTGGGATGTGGAGACGCATGACTGGCACTGTGTCTGATGCAATGACGTGAAAGAGGAAGGCAGCCAGGGGAGCTGGATCTGTGAAAGCATGACTTGGCAAGAAGCAGGCAGAAGACCTAGCATCACTCAGCACAAATGGAGCTGACAAAGCCCCACAGGAACTGCAGGCGGTCGTGGACAGCCACGTGGGCTTGTTTCTATCAGCCTCTCTGAGGCCTTGGCCACCTGGCCTGAACTCCAAGTGGGGCAAACCCACAGATCCCCTAAGGCAATGTACTCTGGGGCATTCTGAGGGTATAACTTAGTAACCCTACTAAAAGTTAGCACAAGGCAATTTATGGGTACAAGAGACTTCACAGGAGTTTTGTGAGATAATAGAAAAAATATATATATATACACACATATATATATGTATACACACACACACACACATATATGTCTCTGCCCCCAGTCCCTGGTACAGAGCTCCTAAAACTCTTGTAATTTCCTAAGAGCACTTGGAGCATCTTTTGTTCAAATGCAACTCTGGGTGGGCTCCTGCACAGGGGCTGGTTACCAGAAAGACCAAGCCATGAATAGAAGCTTGGAATTTTTTTTTTTCGTGGTACGCGGGCCTCTCCCGTTGCGGAGCACAGGCTCCAGACGTGCAGGCTCAGCGGCCATGGCTCACGGGCCCAGCCGCTCCGCGGCATGTGGGATCTTCCTGGACTGGGGCACAAACCCATGTCCCCCGCATCGGCAGGCGGACTCCCAACCACTGCACCACCAGGGAAGCCCCAGAAGCTTGGAATTTTCAGTCCCTGCCTCCACCCCTTTCTCTAGAGAGGGGGGAGGGGCTGGAAATGGAGTGAATAACTGGTCATGATGACATGAGGAGACTTCCTAAAACCCCCGAAGAGTGGGGCTCAGACAGCTTCCAGGTTGGTGAGCACATCCATGTGTTGGGAGAATGACCCTCCCTCTACAGGGACAGAAACTCCTGGGTTCTGGACCCTCCCAGACCTCACTCTATGTATCTTTTCATCTGGCTGTTCATATGTATCCTTCGTCATATCCTTCAATAAACTGGTAAATATAAGTAAATGTTTCCCTGAGTTCCGTGAGCTGCTCTAGCAAATTCATCAAACCCGAGTAGCAGGCTGTGGGAATCCACATTTACAGCTGATTGGTCAGAAGCACAGGTGACAACCTGGACTTGTGACTGGCATCTGAAGCGGGGTGTGGGGAGCAGTCTTGAGGGACTGAGCCCTTACCCTGTGCAGTAACGGATGACAGAGGTTCGCACACTCTCCAAGAAGAACCTTCTGACAAAAATATGTAGAAAGAAAATGAGCTGTTGTGAGGCGTGGCCCCCCGCCTCCATCACTGGAGATGTGTCAACACAAGGCTAGGTAAACTGTGCTTAATGACAGAGTGCCTGCCACCCCAGGGGCCTGGGACACAGACCTGCCAAATTAATGATCATTAAACTGAACCGGCTGATTGCTGACGATGCCAGGAGGAAAACCCCTAGTCTCTGACCTGAGTTAATACTTCAATACTGATTCCTGGACCTTGTTTCCCTGAGTGCATTGAAAACACACACACACACACACACACACACACACACACACACACACACACACACACACACACACACACACACACACACACGCACACACGCACACACACACGCACGCACGCGCGCACGCGCGCTTCTAGTTCATGTTAAACAAGACCAGCTATGGAAAGCGAAAGCAGACAAGGACGCTGTGACACGTGATCCATGGCACATCCTAAGGACTCAGGAAATAGGGAGACGGGGAGGCACACGGCAGACTCTGAAAAAGGGGGGAAGTACTAACTCTTCCGATTAAGAAACTGGTCCCAAGAACAGTCCTCGCTTCCCACAGAGCTGGGCTTTCGGCTTTTAAGGAGGAGCATCTTCAGGGGTAAATGAGTCTCAGCCCCCAAGCACACCACCATCATGTCTGTATGACATCTTTTCAAACCCAACTCCCTCTGCACAGACACAAGTGCTGCTCCGTGATGGGACTTCACTGCTCCTTCTGGCCGCAAGAGGAAGGACTTGGTAAACCGTGGCAGGGAAGGAATGCCTGCCTCAGGCCTCCTGGACCAGGCACCTCAACAGCCCTTTGTGCCCCGTGATTCCACTGATTCCTTTTGTGCCTGTACAGCCTCTAGCGACAGGGGACTCAGCACCTCCCATCCCAGTCTCACCCCGCTCAAATGGTTATCTTAAAGGATGATATGTCAGGCAGAAGCTGACTACCCAGAGAGCTGTTTTCTCTCTAGAGTTTTCTTTCATTTTTTCCATATATAAATACGTTATACACACGCATCTACATACACTCATTAAAAAAAGCAGGTAAAACGTATTCTACTTTGTAACACAGTTTTTCACGTTGCTAAAGAATCCTCTGTAATGATATTTTCTTGGGCTGCCTGATGGTCCACTGGTTTGGCGTACCATTATGCAATGACTTTTCCTATTCTGCGCTTATTAAAATATTTTTGAGCACTTACATCTATATGGGCAACAGAGAGAAAAGATGAGAAAAACATGGCCCGGCTGTGCAGCAGTGCGCAATCTGGTCAAGGAAACACAGAAGACACTGCGGTCAAATGTGAGAAATGCTATAAAATCACTGTTTACAAAGTGCCATGGGGACAGAGGGGAGAAGTGATAGCTGCTCCAGGGAAACGCGGGCACACTGCACACAGGGGCGATTTTGGCAGGGTCGTCTCCAACTTCTCACTCTGAGGAACAGATGCACGGGGCCCATGTAAGCAGGCACGGGGCCTGGCACTTTTGGGGTGTACATCAATGTCTCAGCCACTCTACATGGAAAGTACTATTATCTCCTTATAACGATGACATGAGTACTCAGGTGGGTTTGAGTGGTTTGCCTGAGGTCACACAGCTGGTGAGGGGTGCAGTTTGAATTAAAATGTGTGTCTGTTACTGATGTTCATTCTGATTTCTTCCCTAAATAATATTAAGAAAAGTATCTTTAAACAAAAATCTTTCTCTTAAAAAAAAAAATCTTTGGGGACTTCCCTGGTGATCCAGTGGGTAAGACTTTGTGCTCCCAATGCAGGGGCCCGGGTTCGATCCCTGGTCGGGGAACTAGATCCCGCATGCATGCTGCAACTAAAGATCCTGCATGCCCCAGTGAAGATCCCACGTGTCGCAACCAAGACCTGGCGCAGCCAAAATAAATAAATTTTAGGACTTCCCTGGTGGTGCAGTGGTTAAGAATCTGCCTGCCAGTGCAGGGGACACGGGTTCGAGCCCTGGTCCGGGAAGATCCCACATTGCCGTGGAGCAACTAAGCCTGTGTGCCACAACTACTGAGCCTGTGCTCTAGAGCCCACGAGCCACAACTACTGAGCCCGCGTGTTACAACTACTGAGCCTGCGCTCTAGAGCCTGTGCTCCTCAACAAGAGAAGCCACCGCAGTGAGAAGCACGTGCACCACAACAAAGACCCAAGGGCTTCCCTGGTGGCACAGTGGTTGGGAGTCCGCCTGCCGATGCAGGGGACGCGGGTTCGTGCCCCGGTCCGGGAAGATTCCACATGCCACGGAGCGGCTAGGCCCGTGGGCCATGGCTGCTGGGCCTGCGTGTCCGGAGCCTGTGCTCTGCGGCCGGAGGGGCCACAACAGTAAGAGGCCCACGTACCGTAAAACAAACAAACAAACAAAAAGAGAACATGGTAAAACAAAGACCCAACACAGCCAAAAATAGAGAAATAAAATAAATTTTAAAAATTAAAAAATTATAATTAGGGCTTACCTGGTGGCACAGTGGTTAAGAATCCGCCTGCCAATGCAGGGGACATGGGTTCAAGCCCTGGTCCGGGAAGTTCCCACATGCTGCGGAGCAACTAAACCCATGCGCCACAACTACTGAGCCTGCGCTCTAGAACCCGTGAGCCATAACTACTGAGCCTGTGCTCTAGAGCCCACGAGCCACAACTACTGAGCCTGCATGCTACAACTACTGAAGCCTGCACGCCTAGAGCCCAATATCTGCAACAAGAGAAGCCACAGCAATGAGAAGCCCATGCACCGCAACAAAGAGTAGCCCCCCGCTCGCCACAACTAGAGAAAGCCCGCGCGCAGCAATTAAGACCCAATGCAGCCAAAAATTAAAAAAATAAAAAAAATTAATTTAAAAAATCCTTAAAATTCTCGACTAGATTTGAATTCTTAGAACTCTTGACACATACATTGCTCTCAAATAGATCAACCTCAGGCAGAATGATCAGGAGGAAAAGAAGACATAAATCACCAATATAGGGAATGAAAAAGAGACATCAACAGGTTCTATAGACACTAAAAGGGTAATATGGGAAATTACAAACAACTTTATGTCAACATTTGATAACTTAGATGAAATGGACAAATTTCTTAGACACAAACTGTGAGAGCTCATTTGAGAAAAATAGATAAGCTGAAGAGCTCTCTGAAAGAATTCAAATTACTAGTTAAAACCTTCACCAAAAGTGAACTCCAGGAGCACACAGCTTCACTGGTGAATTAAATCAAACATTTAAGGAAGAAATTATACCAATTCTGTACAAATTCTTTCAGGAAATAGAAGACTTCCCAACTCTTTTATGAGGTGTGTATTACTCTGATACCAAAACCAGACAGACACAGTACAAAAAAGAAGGCTACAGACTGACGTGCTTCGTGAACACAGATGCAAAAATCTAAAATGTTAGTCAATCGAATTGAGCAATATGTAAAAAGGATACTATGTCATGATCAAATGGAGTTTCCTCCAGGAATACAAGGTTAGTTCAATATCCAAACATCAATGTAATTCACTATATAAACAGGTTTTTTAAAAACCCACCTGATCATCAATGGATGGAGAAGTTCAACATCTATTCATGGTGAAAAATTCAGTAAACTAGGAATAATAGGGAACTTCTTCAACCTGATAAAGTGTCATGGACATGTTATTATAATAATAGTAGTACCCACTTCACTGGGTTATTGTGAGGATTAAACAAGCTGAACTTGTAAAGGGTTTAGAACAGTGCCTAGCACAGAGTATGTGTTGTAATAAATGTAGCTGTTACTACTATGAAAAATTCTTTGAACGACAAGAAGTAAACAAGAAGAAGTAGCAAGTACCCATAGACATGAAAAAGAATGAACTATTGCACGCAGTAACACAGATGAATTTCACAGACGTAACGCTGAACAAGGGAAGCTGAACACAGGACAGTACCTTATTGTAGGATTCCATTTATAGTTGAACTTCAAGAAAAGGCAAAAAATCTATGGTGATAGAGGTCAGAACAGTGGTTACCTTTGGGTCAAGAGTCATAAGTGGAGGAAGAGGCACAAGGGAAGGTTCTGGCATGCTGGACTATGTGCAGTATCTTATCTGTGGTGGTAGTTACAGAGGAGTTTATCTACGTAAGAATTCATCATTAAAGATCGTACTGTATATAAGTATATACACTGTATATAAGTCACACTGCAAAATAAGTTATCTACAATACAACACCACATGCCGTGGAGCGGCTGGGCCCGTGAGCCATGGCCGCTGAGCCTGCACGTCCGGAGCCTGTGCTCCGCAACGGGAGAGGCCACAACAGTGAGAGGCCCACGTACCGGAAAAAAAAAAAAAAAAAAAAGTCTCTACAATACAACAGCATAGGTACTGTGGCCCAATGATGTAAAAATATTTATGTATGTATATACATAAGATGATATGTGAAAGGATTACCAAAATATTATCTCAGGGGTGAGATTTTAATTTTACCCCCCACTTTATTTTTATTTTATTATTATTATTTTTTTAAATAAATTTATTTATTTATTTATTTTTGGCTGCGTTGGGTCTTCGTTGCCGTGCGTGGGGCTTTCTCTACTTGTGGCGAGCGGGAGCTACTCTTCATTGCAGTGCGCACGCTTCTCATTGCAGTGGCTTCTCTTGCTGCAGAGCATGGGCTCTAGGCATGTGGGCTTCAGTAGTTGTGGCACGTGGGCTCAGTAGTTGTGGCTCAAAGTCTCTAGAGCGCAGGTTCAGCAGTTGTGGGCACACAGGATTAGTTGCTCCACGGCATGTGGGATCTTCCCGGACCAAGGCTTGAACCCGAGTCCCCTGCATTGGCAGGCGGATTCTTAGCCACTGCTCCACCAGTGAAGCCCCCCACTTTATTTTTAATGTATTACTTGCTTCTTTTAAAATAATGGCTATTTACCTAATCAGAAAAATATTTTTAAAGCTGTTTTCTTATGGGGAAAAAAAAATGCCCAGATCCTTGGGTCTGGTGACTCTCTTCTTGAACTGTGCCTCTCACTGAGCCCAGCACTGCTTGTACCAGCCCCAAACTGGATGCTTATGTTTTCCATTCCAAGTAATGGAATGCTATACAACAGTTAAAAAATAGTTACGCGGAGCTACTGGTACTCTCATTGCAAGACTGACAAAATATATTAAATAAAAAAGAAAGTTATATTTTCATTAGGAAACCGTTAATGAAATAAAAGAAAAATTAGGTATTTCTCCAGAAATATGGTCCAGGAAGATATATACAATATATATTTTCTAATATAATTTCCTCTAGGAAATACCTAGAATATGACTGGGGTGTCTAAAGGGACCTTTGCTTTGTGTGTTCTTTATAAGGAGATGGTTGGTATTCACGTGTTACTTCTGAAATTAAATACATGGGAGCTGGATTCCTTACTGCTGAAGGAGGGAGGTACAAATATGGGAAGAGAGACTGGGGAATGAACACTGTGGGGCTGGACTGAAACTGCAGATATCAGTATACACAATGGTTTCTTAATATATAAAGATGGACAAAGAAATGCATATGTTTTGTGTGTATTTCCTAGTTTTGTCTGCTGAGAGGGCCTAGAAATAATGACACCCTAGGAGCAAGGAGCCATCTAGCACCCAAATCTTGGTTTCTAAACATCATTCTCCATCCAAAGAAACTAGGGCTCCTTGGAGAGATGGCTGACTTGAGAATAAGGGCAGGAAAAGTAGTGGATGAACCTGGATCACCTTGCTGTGCCAAAGGCTAAGGAAGGGCTTGAAGAATGACAGGGACATGGCTAAAGAACACAGGAGTCTACATGAGGGGGTTCCCACTGGGAAATCTGGGACAACTTGAACATTAAAATAAACACCGTCAGCGACAGACTATAACCCAAAGGATAGAAGAATAATGCAAGAGTGAATACTGATATAAATACATAAATGAATAAACAAACACATCAGTGAGAAGGGAAAGTTCTTCCTTAGAGTAGAATGTGAGCTAACAAATGCAGAAAGATGAAGGGCTTAGAAAAACACCAGTTGGCAACCACCATAGTAATAACTGTTTCAGACAAGAATCATGAGTGTTAAAAACTGTGGGTGAAAGTCTGATGAGAAGCTATTGATTCCATCCGAAAAAAACCAGAACTTCCTGGTGGAGAGCCTGGCTAACACCACCATAACCAAGGGATCCAAGTCCAATACTGGGACAAGGACAAAATACCATTTCTGTGATATTCCCCAAAAAACATATAATCTGAATCTTATCATGTGGAAACATCAGACAAATCCACACTGAGGGACGTTCTATAACGAGCTGGCCTGACTTTTTGAAAAATGTCAAGGTCATGAAAGATAAAAAAAGACTGAGGAACTGCTCCAGATCAAAGGAAACTGAAGAGTGGTTAGAGTTCAGTGCAATCTTCGACCAAGGAAAAAAAAAAGATTTTTTTTTCTATAAAAGACATTAGTGGGAAATCTGAATAACTGCTGTGATTAGACAACATAGTATATCAATGTTAATTTCCTGATATTATTATACTGTGGCTATGTAAGAAAGTGCCCTTGAATTTTAGAAAAGAAACACTGAAGGACTTAAGAGTAATTCATATGTCCATATGTACAACTTATTCTCAAAAAGGTCAGGAAAAGACATGATAAAAAGAGAGAGAGACACGCACTGGCGAGGATGTGGAGAAAAGAGAACCCTCGTGCACTGTTGGTGGGAATGTAAACTGCTGCTGCCGCTGTGGAAAACACTACGGAGGTTCCTTAAAAAACTAAAAATAGGACTACCATATGATCCAGCAATCCCACTACTGGGTATTTTCCCAAAGAAAATAAAAACACTAATTTAAAAAAATATATGCACCCCTCTGTTCACTGTAGCACTTTTTACAACAGCCAATATACAGGAGCAACCTAAGTGCCCATTCATAGATGAATGGATAAAGAAGAGACAGTATATGTATAAAATGGACATTACTCAGCCATCAGAAAGAATGAAATCTTGCCATCTGCAACAACATGGATGGACTTAGAGGGCACTGTGCCAAGTGAAATAAGTCAGACAGAGAAACAAGTACCATATGATCTCACTTATATGTGGAATCTAAAAAACAAAACAGAAATTGACTCAGATTCAGAGAACAAACAGGTGGCTGCCAGAGGAGAGGGCGGGTGGCGGGGGATGAATGAAATAGCTGAAGGAAATTAAGAGGAACAAACTTCCAGTTACAAAATTAACGAGTCATGGGGATGAAATGCACAGCATGCGGAACAGAGCCAATAATATTGTAATGTCTTTGCATGGTGACAGATGGTAATTAGACTTATCATGATGATCATTTTGTAATATATAGAAATATTATGTAATATATAGAATATGTCATGCACCTGGAACTAACATAGAGCTGTAGGTCAATTACACTTCAATTTTAAAAGACAGAGAGAGAGAGAGTATAAGGTAAAATGGTAATATTTGGGGAATCTGTGTAAAGAGTATTCAAAAATTCTTTGCAATATTTTTGCAACTTCTCTGTACATCTGAAACTATTTCAAAATAAAAAAGTTAAAAATAAATACATGCAGGGCTTCCCTGGTGGCGCAGTGGTTAAGAATCCGCTTGCCAATGCAGGGGACACGGGTTCGAGCCCCGGTCTGGGAAGATCCCACATGCCACAGAGCAACTAAGCCCACGAGCCACAACTACTGAGCCCGCGAGCCACAAGTACTGAGCCCACATTCCACAACTACTGAAGCCCACGCGCCTAGAGCCTGTGCTCCACAACAAGAGAAGCCACTGCAATGAGAAGCCTGCACACCGCAATGAAGAGTAGCCCCCGCTCAACACAACTAGAGAAAGCCCGTGCGCAGCAACGAAGACCCAACACAACCAAAAATAAATAAAATCGATTCTTTAAAAAACAAGAACAAAAAACCCCCTACATATAAGAATCAATAAGCACTCCAGGGAGTCCAGAACACCTGTGACCCAGAAGGACGGGCAAAGAGAAGAAACTGGAGAGATGGATGTACGGACAAGATGGGCCCTCTCGGGCTTCCCTGGTGGCGCAGTGGTTGAGAGTCTGCCTGCCAATGCAGGGGACATGGGTTCGAGCCCTGGTCTGGGAGGATCCCACATGCCGCAGAGCAACTGGGCCCGTGATCCCCAACTACTGAGCCTGCACGTCTGGAGCCTGTACCCCACAATGGGAGGGGCCGCGGCGGTGAGGGGCCCGCGCACCGCAACGAAGAGTAGCCCCCCCTTGCCCCGACTGGAGAGAGCCCTCGCGCAGAAACGAAGACCCAACCCAGCCAAAAATTAATTAATTAATTAATTAATTAATTTTTAAAAAAAGGAAACTGCCTAAGGGTTCCTGTTCTAAAAAAAAAAAAAAAAAAAAAAAGATGGGCCCTCTCCACCACGGAAACCATACCCGGTAAATGAGACCCTCGTGGGAAAGGTGTGCAGCGGGAGGTGCTGGGCCAGGGTCACAACCACACACCAACTTGGGGACCACAGCCTGGAGACACACTAGTTCTAGCTCTCAGCTCTCCTCCTGCTGTGAGTTACTCATCACCTGCTCCTTAGTCCCCTGAGCCCGCCTCGGTGTGATGGCTGGAGGGGAGACCGTCAAGGCAGGGCAGTGGGTGACTCAGAAACAAAGAACCAGAGTCCTGGGAAAGCACAGTCTGGGTGACTCCCAGAAACTCCTGGATTTCCTTAAGAGTTTAGAGAAATATAGTCTGGAGACACCCAAAAGCTCTGGAGAAACCCAACCTTTACTGAGAGGAAAGTAAGCATCTGGGTTCTGACGTCTAGAGCTCCCAGAGTCTGCCCCATCCTGCCTTTCGGGGAACCTGAGCCATCACAGGACTCGTCCAGAGACCTGCCTCAGGCTAAGCTGCAGTGGAAGGACCACCACCCCTCCCTCCCCCACTGCCCTGCCCCCAACCCCTGCCAACAGGAGCACGCTGAGTTTCAATTCATCATCTTTCAACCATTCTTGATGGGCTCACCTTGACTTACATCTGGGTCATCATACCTGATGCAATACAAGTCCTCTAACTAAAGGGATGGAAGGTCGGGAGGTGGACACAGGCCCCAGAAGCTACTGAGAGGAGACAGGAGACGGTGCCTGGAAGAGGGCAGACCAGAAGAAAGCTCGGAAGGTCTGAAATGACTCAAAAAGGCACAGCAACAGCTCTTCTAGGCTTTAGAAACACACAGGTTAGGACTTGGAACCCCTGCCAAACCCCAGTGCTCCTCTGTCCGCATTTTTCTACCATCAGCAGACAAGGTCAGCTCAGTCTTTGTCAACTTCCACCGGCCAGAATGGAAAGATGATGGCACCTCTATCCAAACTCACCTGTCTGCTCTGGCGTGAAGAGTAACCTGTCCTTGTTCCAAACCATCTTAACAGGAAAGTAAAACAAAACAAAATAAATAAAAACCTACATACCTTTATTTATTTATTCCTTCACAATGACAGTATTACATCAAATTTCAAATTTCCAAATGCCTCCATTTAGTATCCCCTAGAGAAAGGGAGTAACTACTTTTTTTTTAATCATCTGTTGACTCTGGAAATATGACTCTACTTTTCAGTCATATCATAGGAAACCAAGACCACTTTCCGAAAGTAATATTCGAATTTCAACTAAAAATCATGACTTTTCTAACTAGAAGTGGTGTCACAGAGAAGGGACCATAACATTGAGGGGAACCAAATAGCCCCATCTTTTCTTTGATTTCTCTCCAGTCCACTGGATTATAAAACAGAAAAAACTGGGGCAGGGGGACATAGTGAAAGGGGTGTGGGACTTGGCAGCAGTTCAGAGAACCGAATTTGGGAACTGGCTCGACCACCACCTGAGCAAATTACTTCTCACTGAGCCTTAGCCAACAAGGTGGGCTTTTAATCCCTGTTTGGCTTTTGCACAAATGATGCTTGTGGAAGCATTCCACAAAGTATCCTAGAAATATTGATGGTGATGTTGATTTGAAGACAACTGTCCAAAGTGAAATTGCCTTGAGGAGAAACACTCCACTCCTATCAAGAGTGGCTCTCCCACATTCATCAGGTAGGTCACGTGCCCAGCACCCTGCCAGCTAAATAGGCGAAGACAAACTAGGTCAGGGGATGTCCCCTGCCCTTCTATGGAAAGAGACAAGACACAGAGTTACTTCCTTGCCAAAATGAACAGTACAGATTCTGGCCAGCGCAGCTCACGGTTGGGCAGAGGCTGGCTTAGGATGGCTTCTTGATGGGAGAGGGTGCAAAATGGCACTGATGGGGGTGGGGAGAAGAGGATCCAGAAGGGCCTAAAGGGAAAATGGGGGCGTAGGTCTAAAGAAGAATAAAAACGAGCTCAAAATTGCTCTGCCACTGACAGTTCTGTGACTTTGGGCAAAACTCAACTTCCCTCAGCTGCTTTCCTATCTAAAATGGAGAATCATCATCACTGATAACTCTGAAAGGGCTACTGGGAGGATAATATGGGTAAAACTGCACAGAATGCATGGTAGGCACTCAAAGAACTTTGGTGGATTACTTCTCTCTGCCATTCATATTCTTCAGGGCAGAAGCAGGTTAAAATAAGTCATGTCAGGACTTCCCTGGCGGTCCAGTGGTTAGGACTCCGTGCTCTCACTGCCGAGGGCCGGGGTTCAATCCCTGGTTGGGGAATTAAGATCTCACAAGCTGTGTGGTGTGGCCAAAAAACAAAACAAAAAAGCTATGTCTTCTCTGCTGCATCTACTGCGGGGATGAAGCCCAGTTTTAGCAGACTATTAACACTCCAGAAAACGTGGACATCACTCTGAAGGGACACACGGTTATTGTGAAGGGCCCCACGGGCACCCTGTGGAGGGTCTTCAATCACATTAATGTAGAACTCGGCCTCCTTGGAAAGAGAAAGAGGCTCCGGGGTGACAAATGGTGGCGAAACAGAAAGGACCTGGTTATCGTTGGCACCATCTGTAGTCACATACAGAGCACGATCAAGGGTGTCACACTGGGCTTCCGTTACAAGATGCGGTCTCTGAACTCTCACTTCCCCGTCCACACTATCATTCAAAAGAATAGTCTTCTTGTTGAAATCCAAATTTTCTTGGGCAAAAAATATATCTGCAGAGTTCGGATGAGGCCAGGCATTGCTTGTTCACTATCTCAAGCCCAGGAAGATGAGCTAGTTCTTGAAGGAGGTGGCAGTGAACGTGTATCAAACTCAGCTGCTTGGATTCACGAGCCACAGCAGTTAAAAACAAGGATATCACGGGCTTCCCTGGTGGCGCAGTGGTTGAGAGTCCGCCTGCCGATGCAGGGGACATGGGTTCGTGCCCCGGTCCGGGAAGATCCCACATGCTGCAGAGCAACTAAGCCCGTGTGCCACAACTACTAAGCGCGTGCTCTAGAGCCCACAAGCCACAACTACTGAGCCCACGAGCCACAACTACTGAAGCCCTTGCGCCTACAGCCCGTGCTCCGCAACAAGAGAAGCCACCGCAATGAGAAGCCCGCGCACCGCAACGAAGAGTAGCTCCCTTTCGCTGCAACTAGAGAAAGCCCGCGCACAGCAACAAAGACCCAATGCAACCAAAAATAAATAAATTAATTAGTTAAAAAATAAATAAAAGACACATTTTTCATTTTCGCCAAGAATTTTATTGAACAATGTATTCGCTAACTGAACGAACTTTTTGGCCAATCCAATATTTTTGCAATTTTTCTGTAAGTCAAAAATTGGTTTAAAAAAAAAAGTTAAAAAAAAATTCAGTAGCATCCTTATTGTGAGGCCTTCCTATCAGCTCCCCTAGACACACCTCATACACTGCTGCCTGTTTCTGCTTCACTGTTTTCCCTCCTAAGAAAGTTCTTCCCTTTCTTTCCGTAGCCATCAAAGCTATATCTTGACGGGTTAACTCGAATGCTGCTTCCTCCATAGAACCTTGGCTGCAGCTTCACGCTGACACTCAGCTCCGGCACCCGGTAGCCTCTGCCTCGGGTTATAGTCAGTTACCTCCCCATCTGCTTCTCTGACCTGATTATGAGCTCCTGAAGCTCAAGTTATGTCTTACTCATCACCTGAGTTAAGTACCATGATTCTCAAAAACCCAGCACTGAGCACTGCAGGAGAGAGAGGCTGCAGAGTCCTCACCCGCACCTCGTGTGCTGCCCACTCGGGCACGGGGACAGCACCGACCCCACGGCCACCATGTGCTGAGCACCGTGCTAGGTGCTTTACACAACCACTTTCTTTTGACTTTTTTTTTTTTTTTAGTTTCTGCTTTATAACAAAGTGAATCAGTCATACATATACATCTGTTCCCACATCCCTTCCCTCTTGCGTCTCCCTCCCTCCCACCCTCCCTGACTCTTATGATTAGCCTGTTTAGATAAATATTTCACCCATTTTTACAGACACGGACTTGAAGACCTAAGGAACCAAAAAATCACTGGAAGTCCCACAGCCAGCAACTCAAAGAGGGAGATTTAAGGGCCATACGAGACCCTCTCTGTCACTTCCTGTCACAGCTCTAGTCATCATCTACCTGCAGACGAGCAAGGGGGTGGCCCAACTCCTGGCTCATCATCGTTCCGGTTGGTTCCCAGGCTGGCCTGTCACGCCAGGTTTGGCCAGCAGGAGACGGTGCCGTTCAGTGAAGACGGAGTCTCTGCCGGGGAGGGGTGGGGGGTGCGGGGGTGGTGAGGACAGGAGCCACACAAGGCTGCTGCGGGCAGCAGCTACACATGGTGATGGAGGCGCTGACGGAGGACGGCAGATAGACACGTGGCCACGCACTTCCCAGGGGCCAGCTTTTATCATGTGGTTAGGCCAGACTGCCGTCAGGCTTGGGCCTTGGATGGCACTGTTTTGATCCCCAGCTCTGCCTGCATTTCGCCTTGACATTAGGCCACTGCCATGCGTTAAAGGCTGGTGTCAATCAAGTGTGTCTGAGAACGAACTGAAGGTCATCTCTGCGATCTCTGCCTGCCGAGTCACACCATGCTTTTAAATGGTAGGATGTGGGCAGTGGGGTTATCGAAGTTCACAACAGAACAGCAATGAGCGAGTCGGTAAGAACCAGACCCCATGGGGATACAGGACTGTCTCATGGCGTCTGTAAAAGTGTCCACGATTATTACGCCACCGCACTAAACCAGGAGCTGCTGAGAGTTTTTGATTGCCTGACCATGTTCTCTTAGGAGGGGAGGAAGACAAAATGCTGGCCTGACATTACACCACGCTGTCACTTGGGGCAGGTACACTCAATCACTTGACATGCCCCCAGAGGCTGAGTTTAATGCTCCCGCTGACAGACAGGGCTGTGAACTTGGCTGCAGCCAGCAGTGGGGACACACTCGGGTCCCAGTGCATCGGCTGTGGCTTCGGTTAGAAAAGACCCACATCACACAGCACGCATGAGGGAGGGGCTATGAGGACACAGGACACAGCACCGAGGAAAGGTGTCTTCCTCCCAGCCCTGCCTTATGCCCCAAGTGATGTAATGCATAAGTTTACACGATGTCCAGTGGAGGCCAGGTGTCTCTGAGAGGCTCTTGGCCTCCTTAAGGGAACTTGGTGCTTCAAGCAGCTTTTTCCTTGTGATGCCACCAACTCAACATGTAACTTGCAGGGCTTCTGTGATGGGGAGAAGACTGGGAGGGGTTGGTCCCAGACCTTAAATGCTTCAGGGCAGAGGGGACACACCGCGCTCCCACTCACAGGGCGTTAGCTGAGGTTAACTTCCAGGGGGCTAAGGGATGGAAGGGTGGGGAAAGAAATACGCCGTGAGCAGTAAATGTGTCTGCCGCAGATGTGTACAACTCGCTCGAGGTGATGGGGACTCAGTAGCAGAATTAGTGACAGTCTTGCTGCTCAAGGACTTGAGACTGATAAACCTGATTTAAAAAAACTAAGATATATTGCGACTTCCCTGGGGGCACAGTGGTTAAGAATCCGCTTGCCAAGGCAGGGGACACAGGTTCGAGCCCTGGTCCGGGAATATCCCACGTGCCGCAGAGCAACAGAGCCCGTGAGCCACGACTACTGAGCCTGCGCTCTAGAGCCCATGAACCACAACTACTGAGTCCACATGCCACAACTACTGAGCCTGCGTGCCACAGCTACTGAAGCCCGTGTGTCTAGAGCCCGTGCTCTGCAACAAGAGAAGCCACCCAAATGAGAAGCCTGTGCACTGCAACAAAGAGTAGCCCCCGCTCGCCGCAACTAGAGAAAGCCCGTGCGCAGCAACGAAGACCCAACGCAGCCAAAAATAAATAAATATTTACTTAAAAAAAAATTGAGGGCTTCCCTGGTGGCGCAGTGGTTGGGAATCTGCCTGCTAATGCAGGGGACACGGGTTCGAGCCCTGGTCTGGGAAGATCCCACATGCCGCGGAGCGACTGGGCCCGTGAGCCACAACTACTGAGCCTGCGCGTCTGGAGCCTATGCTCTGCAACAAGAGAGGCCACGATAGTGAGAGGACCGCACACCGCAATGAAGAGTGGCCCCCGCTTGCCACAACTAGAGAAGAGCCCTCGCACAGAAATGAAGACCCAACACAGCAAAAATAAATAAATAAAATTTAAAAATCAAGATGTAATTCACGCCCCCCCACCCCAAATTCACCATTTTAAAGTGCACGATTCAGTGGTTTTCCGTTTGTTCACCCATTGCACAAGTAGCACCACTAGCTAACCCCAGGACATTTTCATCACCCCCACCCCCCAAAGGAAATCTCTATACCATCAGCAGCCACTCCCACCCCTGATGTGCCCCCCCACTTTGCTCTGGACATCAGGAAACTCGGGACAAATCCAAACAGCCTTGAGTAGCCATATGCCATCTTATCCCTAGGTCCCCACCTGCCATCGTATCTATTTTTCTCTAAATAAATGCTAATAGTAACAGCCGTTACCAGGTATGAAGCATTCACACTACGACTTTCTACTACTTAATGTCCTCCTTACAGCAACGCTCTGAGGTACAGGAGCTGTAATCAGCACAGAGATTAGAGTGCCTTGTCCAAAGTCGGGGAGCTGATAGGCGTTAGAAGCAGGATTCAAACCCAGACCCACTGGCGTCAGAGCTACTCAATCATCCATTTGCATGTCCTTCACCACCTTTTTAGAACAAGGCCAAGCTGTAGACAGAAGCCGCCTCACTGCCTGGCCTGGGGTTCATCTGGCAGTTTAATATCCTGACTACACCATCAGGTGACAGCATTGCTGGGCTGGTGTCTGGCTGGGGCTGCCATGCATTTCAGTAGCCCTTGTGCTCAGGAGGCCTGGCATGGCACAGTGCTCACCATGTACCTGCTGCATGACTGAATCCACAAAAGCTCCAGGATCTCTCTCGCTCCCCACTCGCTGGTACAGAATGCTGGCCCTTCAGCCGGGAGCACTAAACCATAACCAGCGCTGCCTTCTGAGAACTCCCGGCTCTGCCTGCAGTCACCCGATAAGGGGCAAGAAGCCAAGCCAGGCTTCCCACCTTTCACGGCAAAATAGCCGGACACAGCGTGGAGGATGCGCTGAGAGCCTCGGGGCCTCCACTGTGGACTGCCTGCCTTCCACCTCTGGCAAAGGGTCTCTCCGCGCTTGCTCTCCCAGATTCCCCCGCTTTACCCCTGCCTGATAAAATACACCACTCTGGGTCTATTCTCTGGCTCCCATCCCCCAAAGAGCTGTCCTGACACTATTATAAGGGAGTCTGAAGTTCGCTGCCTTTACCCCAGTGGGTTCCAGAAAGGGTGACCTGTGGTCACACTCCTCTGTTCTTTAGAACATTCCCTCCACCCTGGCCTAAGCCATCTATCTAATCCTGTCGATCTTGTCCACACACAGTGCAGTCCCAGCACCTCACAGGGGGCCTGGTACACACGAGGGGCTCTTCAAACGCCTGCTGAGTACGGAGGCTGCTGCCCCCTGCCTTACTCAGTGACCGTTGTATGAAGCCCCAAGGAAAAGTGCTTCTTGTGATAAACTGATGCGCTTCCTTTTTTCCATCATGTTTGCTGTGAATCCTGTCCTTCTTTCCTTGCCTTCTACGAAGGTCTGAGATGAATTCTGTGCTCCATCACAATGACTTCCCTTGACTATCTTTTGATACAATTACCTGCCTCCTGGGGCCTTCTCTCAATTACTAGGTTCTTTCCACAGTTCTTGGTTTTGCTGAGGAGGGTGTGGGCCTTGAAATTCAACAAACCTAAAATAAAACCCAGTTGAGCCATGAAAAGAACATGGGCCTTGTAGGTAGACAGACCTTGGTTCAAACCCCAGATGTGCAACCTACACACCACGGGACCCTCGGCACATGGCTTATTCAGCCTCCGTCTCCTTGCTGACCATACTCTTATGATCATCACATGAGATATGAAATACCTGACATACAACAGACACTCAAAGGTTAGATTAGATCCCGTTTATTCATTTCATTAGAATTTTTTAAATAAACACATTTATTCATGTTTTTGGCATCCAGGTAACTGATCTAGAAATATCCAGAAAGACATAGAATACTATGATGGAGGGGCAGCACACAAGTTCTTTCTCTCCTTCAATTAAAAAATAATTGGGCTTCCCTGGTGGCACAGTGATTGAGAGTCCGCCTGCCGATGCAGGGGACATGAGTTCGTGTCCCGGTCCGGGAAGATCCCACATGCCGCGGAGCGGCTGGGCCCGTGAGCCATGGCCGCTGAGCCTGCGCGTCTGGAGCCTGTGCTCCGCAACGGGAGAGGCCACAGCAGTGAGAGGCCCGCGTACCGCAAAACAAACAAACAAACAAACAAAAAACAATTATTGAATAAACTATCAATGGCAGGAGGAACTTGAAACATTTAAAATTTCACACCTAGATGGAAACTAAAATCCTACAAAAAGTTCATATTGTATCTTAGAATAATCTTAAAAAACATAGATCAGACCCAATATTGGCACCACAGTCAATATGCAGGAGAAAGCTCGGCAGTACACTTGGGAGAGAGAAACCATAAGCACTCATCCGCCACTCATCCAGTTAGTATTTCTGAGGGCCTGCTTCCTGCCCGGCACTATTCTATGTGCTGGCCGACACTCGTGGAAATGATGGGGAATTCTCTGTTCTCAATGAATCCACATTCTTCTCCAACCCCCATACTGCCATTAGGGATGGGGAGAATGAGACTCCTTTTATTATAAGCCACTTCCATATGCTTGGTGGAAGCAGATGGAGAAGAAGGAAAAATAAACAGAAGACAGTAAGACAGTGAGAGTGACTGTAAATTCTTTTTTTTTTTTTTTTTTTGCGGTACGTGGGCCTCTCACTGCTGTGGCCTCTCCCGTTGCAGAGCACAGGCTCCGGACGCGCAGGCTCAGCGGCCATGGCTCACGGGCCCAGCCGCTCCGCGGCATGTGGGATCTTCCCGGATCGGGGCACGAACCCGTGTCCCCTGCATCAGCAGGCGGACTCTCAACCACTGCGCCACCAGGGAAGCCCTGGAAAATGTCTTTTGTCTTTAGAGCTTCGGGGACCAGGGGATGGTGAGGTCACTAGCAGTGGCTGAGACCTTGCTGGTGGGGGTTTCAGATAGGCGGGACAGTCTTGCTCAATGACCTTTTAGAGTTTGCAAATCACATTACATAAGGGACGGTGTCCAACATGTCCAGGTAATGCCATGTGGTTTCTTAACCGCAAAGGTTCTGAAACCAACAAACGCCCTTCTTCAAAAGACCACAGTCCCACCCGAAACCCCACTTCTGAAAGAAGCCGGGCACAACTGGCTGATTCATTCTCCTGTGTTTTCAAGAACTGCCAGCCCTGTTTTCAGTGTTGAAAACTGACCCAAGTGACCTATAGATACAGAGTCAGCACATCGGGTTCAGGGAAGGTGAGCATGAGTTCATGTGTTCCTACCCAGTCCTCCAACCTTTGTACAAACCCAGCCTACCCGGCGCAATGATGGTGTGTGCCATGAGGATCAAAGTTATCTCGGTGACGGTGCTCTTACCTAAGCGTCAAAGGAAGAAGTGATATGAAAGGCTGCTCTGGCAAAAGAAACGGGGTGCACAGGGCCACAGGAAAAGGCACTGAAGACAAAACTAGGGGAGATTTTTTTAAAAAATGACTAAACATCATTCTTGATTTTCACCGAGAAGCAGATTACACAACCCCATATCAGGGTATCCTTACAGAGTCCATCTTCCTCCGTGATTACAACCAGGGGACAAAACTCAGCTTTTTCCGTCCTATTTTCCTACTACAGGTCATCTCCCAAAGAATCCAGTTCTCTGAGAAACCGTCTATAGCTGATGGCACCACAGTTTGGCTCATCATTTTATTCTAGTTTAGCTTTGAAACAGATTAATTTCAGGGAAGCACGTGTCCAATTCTCTCAGCTGCGTACAGACCAGAATGCCTCACCCTCCAGCACTCCAATTAAAGGATAATTCTTAGATGTTCCCCCACCACATCACCTCTTTATAAGTAAAACAAGTAAGCCCCCTATGTCAGCAGCTTTCTCCTCAAGCCACCCAGAAGAAGGACCAGGTCGCCCAGCTGCTTTGTTCACAACATCCCCGAGCGTGTTGCCATGCCAACGAGCATCAGGCATAACACAGGCTGATGAATTTGGCTACAGTGGACCCAACCAACAGGAGCCACCAGTCCGCAAAGACCCATGGTTTGCACCATGGAACTCCTCCACCACCTTCACACACACACATCCCAGCAGGCACACAACTAATGTAAACACCTCACTTGGGGAGGGGGTTGGGGAAGGAAAAACACTTTTAGGATGTAGAGCTCTAAAATGGTATGACACAGATTTAGGCAGAGTAAGATTCCTAAATGATGAATTCATCCAGAGGGAAGTAAGAAAGTCCGAAAACCTAAGAAAAGAATACACTGTTCTGTGCCATATATATATATATATATATATATATATATATATATATATATATATATACCTAATACAAACTTAGCTCAGAGTCTCACATAAATTTTCCTGAAATAAAAGCATCTCTGGGCTTCCCTGGCGGTCCAGTGGTTGAGACTCCATGCTTCCCCTGCAGGGGGTGAGGGTTCGATTCCCTGGTCCAGGAACTAAGGTCACATGTGCTCACGGTGCGGCCAAAAAAAAAAAAGCATCTCTGCCATTAGCAG
The DNA here is from genome assembly GCF_964165515.1 of Mesoplodon bidens. Lineage (NCBI taxonomy): Eukaryota > Metazoa > Chordata > Mammalia > Artiodactyla > Ziphiidae > Mesoplodon > Mesoplodon bidens. Next base: position 37,090,085 of record NC_138171.1, read on the forward strand.
TTAGCAACTGGCCCTAGAATTATGAATTAAAAAATGATGAGTCTTGGGCTTCCCTGGTGGCGCAGTAGTTAAGAACCCACCTGCCGATGCAAGGGACATGGGTTCGAGGCCTGGTCCGGGAAGATCCCACATGCCGCAGAGCAACTAAGCCCGCGAGCCACAACTACTGAAGCCCGCGCACCTAGAGCCCGTGCTCTGCAACAAGAGAAGCCACCACAACGAGAAGCCCGCGCACCGCAACGAAGAGGAGTCCCCGCTCGCCGCAACTAGAGAAAGCCTGCGTGCAGCAACGAAGACCCAACGCAGCCAAAAATAAAATAAAATAAATAAAATTTGGGGTTTCCCAGGTGGTGCAGTGGTTGAGAGTCCGCCTGCCGATGCAGGGGACACGGGTTCGTGCCCCGGTCCGGGAAGATCCCACATGCCGTGGAGCGGCTGGGCCCATGAGCCATGGCCGCTGAGCCTGCGCATCCGGAGCCTGTGCTCCGCAACGGGAGAGGCCACAACAGTGAGAGGCCTACGTTCCACACAAAAAAAATAAATAATAAATAAATAAATAAATAAATAAAATTTTTTAAAAATGATGAGTCTCTGCTGGTGGGAACATAACAAGATTATGATTTTTGGAGGGAAGTTTGACAATATCTACTGACATTTAAAGTCACACCATTTTTACAAACACACATACTCCTCTGTACTATTTTTCTCCATCTGGAAACTGTCTCAGTGTAAGGCTATGAAGGACATTCGCTGTCTATATTGCACATTTCTGTAATAGACTTTTTATAATGAGCACTTAATAATTTTGTAAACAGAAAAAATACATTTTTATAAAAAACAGTCATTTCTCCATTTCAATTTTCAAATGAATCTGACATATAGTAAAAAGTTAAATCTGAAATTATATCATCACTTGACAAACCATGGGTCAGAGCCATGGAGGACTTGTGTGTTTTGTTCACTGCTATAGGCCCGACATCTCAAATAGTGCCTGATATATCAGAGGTAATCAACATCTGTTAAATGAATGCATTTAAAAGCTCATAAACGTTCCAGTTCTTCCACTTCTAAGAATTCATTATGCAAAAATATTTGTCCAATCGCTGAAAGATAAAGAACAAGGCTAATCACTGTAGCAGAATTCATAACAGTAAAAGGCTGCAAACAACATAATTTTTTTTCAATAATATTGGATACTGGGATATTGTCATTTTTAAAAAGAATGAGGTTTTAAAAAAGGAATGAGGTAGATCTTTACATAGTGCTATAGAAAGACATCATGTTAAGTAATAAAAAGCAAGACTCAGAACAGCATGACTAGTTTCATCTTAGTTCTGTGTTTTAAATTTAAATAGTAAAAAAAATCCTGCTGTTTTAAGTAAAAAAAAAAAATCTAGGTAATAAATATTTTTATATGTGAAGAAAAATATCTGGAGAATATATACTACACCACTAGCAGTAATTTTTTTGTCTCAGTGTAAGGCTATGAGGAATGTTCACTATTATACTGAGTATTTCTATAAGAGTTTTTTCTTTTTAGCATCTTTATTGGAGTATAATTGCTTTACAATGGTGTGTTAGTTTCTGCTTTATAACAAAGTGAATCAGCTATATGTATACATGTATCCCTATATCCCCTCCCTCTTGTGTCTCCCTCCCACCCTCCTTATCCCAGCTCTCTAGGTGGTCACAAAGCACCGAGCTGATCTCCCTGTGCTATGCAGCTGCTTCCCACTAGCTATCCATTTTACATTTGGTAGTGTATATATGTCAATGTTACTCTCTCACTTCATCCCAGCTTACCCTTCCCCCTCCCCATGTCCTCACGTCCATTCTCTACGTCTGTGTCTTTATTCCTGTCCTGCCCCTAGGTTCTTCAGAACCATTTTATTTTTAGATTCCATATATATGTGTTAGCATATAGTATTTGTTTTTCTCCTTCTGATATAAGAGTATTTTTTAAAATAATGAGCACTTAGTAATTTTGTAAACAGAATAAAATCTATTTTTATAAAAAGTCATTTCTCCAATTCACTTTTTTCTCATTTTAATTTTTAAATGAATCTGACATGTAAGTTAAATCCCACAGCACTAACCTGAGGTCCCCGGGCCTGGGGTGATTTGGTGAAAGGCACACAGTGCTAGTGCCTGAGCTGGGACTCAGGTCCCCTGACACCACACCCTCCACCCCATTCAGGGCTCTCCTCCTTCCTAAAGCATGAGGAAGCAGATGTTGCCAGGGCAGCTGGGCCCTCCGGAACCATGAAAAGTCCCACAATTAAAGAAGCCTCTATTAGGGGAAAAAAAAAAAAGTTGCTTAAGAGCTACATTTTTATGAACTTGAAATGTTCCATGAGTTTAACCAGTAAATGTTCTGGATTTGCCAAGCAATTCTGATTTCAAATAGTCTATCTCCTAAGTATGCGTGAACTTTATTGAACTCAGATCCTAATGTTCAAGGGGTTAAGGAAGGATCAATTCAGAGTTACCAGCATGTCCTAAAATGTAAGGCTTGTCTGGCAACAAGCACCTCATACATCTCATGAGTTATTTACAAACTCATACCACTCAGGAGTTTCGCCTGCCTTACTCAGGCTGACTGCAGTCAAGGTTGCTATTTCCAGGTGCTGAAGTACATTTCTTTCACCTCAAACCTACCTGTAACATTTTCAAGTGCTAGACACGAAGGATTTGGGAGAGTTACGATCACTCTGAAGTTTTCAACACTACAACCCAGCTGGAAGCCAATATTCTATTCTCTGAAATGCAGACCACTTTTTTAAACTTGATTAAACTAGGTGGTATGAAAATCATGAGAAGCTCAAGAAGTGACCATTCTCTCAAAAGGAAAATGAGAACTCCGTAGAGAGACACAAAGAAAAGAAAGTGATTTCTTCTGGGTGCACTGCTTTACTAACCGGGACTTTTAGACTTTTTCCTGATCAAGCCAACCCCACAACCACTCAAAGGGGACTTGTGTAGACAGAACTTGTGAGTGACGAATCAATGCTTTCTCTCCAAACAGGTGGGCCTGTGAATTACAGCATTGCACAGTGAGGACACTGGATCCCAGAGGGTTAGTTAACTGCTCAGCTTACATGGAATGTCACAGTTCTCAATGTCACCCTCCGAGACCCTCTCTTTTGAACCTCAGAACCTCAACCCTGTGGGGGCCTACAGGGTGGGCTGTATCACTATCTGGGCTACTGAGTAGGAAACAGAGGCTCCAAGAAGTTGTGTCCTGCCAAGATGCCAAGGTTCCAACCGAGGACTACCCATTCCAGACCCATCTCCCTTGGTATTGGCACTATTCCCTACTTCGGCCAAGCTCAGAAGGAAGGCTGTATTCTGTCGGTCTAAGAGAGGAGGCAGCCACGTTCTTTGAAATGGTCCCAAACTTCTCAGTACTGGTCACCGGCTCACGCAATGGTGACTCTCATAGAGAAATGAAAAGCAAAAAGTCGAGGTCAAGTGCCCCCGCCGCCCAGAAGACCTCCACCTCTTTCCCAATTGCTCCCACGAGCTAAGGGTGTCACGGTTGCCCAGCAGAGCCCGGCAAAGCACCTGCCAAGGCACCTGCCCGCGAGGAGCACTGTCCCCCAGGGATGCCGCCGGCAGGCAGAATGTTTCCCAGGAGAGGCCGGGCTGGCGGGCTCGACTGAGCCCACCTGATGCTGCGAGGTCAGATTCGGGTCCCACCCACACTCATCGAGCGCGTCCTACCTAAGTGAACCCAATAACTGGCCGCCTCCTGAGGCCCACTGTACAGACGGGGAGACTGAGGCTCAGAGAGGAAAAGTGGCTTAGCCCAAGGGTGGCGGCGTGGGGGCTGGAGCCCTCTCACGCCGAGACCCGGTCCTCCGCCGAAGGGCCGGTAGGGCGCCTTCGGCCGTGGAAACGACGACCCTCAAGCCTCCGCGAGAGATCAGCTCGAGGGGAAGGGCCACCCTAAGAAGGGCCGAAATGGGAGCCGCGCTTTCCGCGCCGGCGTCTGGCGAATTGGGCAGCGACTCGGCCCAAGAGCCCGCCCCCATGCCGAGGGCCCGGGCGGCCGAGGCGGCCAGAAGGCGTCGGGCCCCGGAGCCCGGGCACCCAGAGTCCTGGCGACCGGACCCCGCAAATCCAGCACCAGCGAACGCACGTACTCACCACGGTCGGCCGGCTGCAGTACGGACACCTGAGCAGGACGCAGGCCCACACCACTGAGGCGCTACCACCGCCCGCGCCGGCTGAGGGGGTGTGAGCGTGGCCGACGGTGGCGCCGCTCCGCCCAACTCGGCCGTGCGCTTGTTTCTGGGGCCAGGCCTCCCCCTACGAATCCGCGCTCTTGGTACGTCCCTGAAGGCCACGCCCCCTTAGCGTCCCAGCTCAGCAGAGGGACCCAGGAGCCCCGCGCGTAGTCCCGGGCCGGGAGTCCCCTCACGCCTTTGACAGTTCCGTGGGGGCAGTAGCCGTGAGCCGCGCCGTCTGGCCTCCTGCTGCCGGCCGCCGCTCACGTGTGTTCGCGACTCTTTCTCCTCCACGATCCTCAGTGCCCTCGCCTGAAAATGGCGAACCTGCATGAACAGTGTCGGGGTCCCTCCAGCCTGGGACTGGAATGCTGGCCTGCTTGGGTCGGGGGACAGGAAGTGAGCAGGCAGGCGGCGAGGACTGGACCGAAGAGGCAGGAGGGGGCAGAGGGCACTTCGGGTTTGGAAAGATAGGCTGTCTTGGTCGGGGGTAAGAAGCCCACCTCTTCCTCCTGCCGTGGTTCCTATGTTACAGGATTATGAGGATTAGATGATATAACTCATGTTCATAAATAATTTAGTTCAGTGCGATAGTAAGTGCTCTAGAAATGTAAGTTGTTGTTGTTATTACAGGCTCTGCTGCGAATTCCTTTTGGAACAGTGGGCAGCTCACTTCTTTCAGAACCCGATCTCCATCTTTAAAAATGGGACCCACCAACGACAACAAATTACTTTGAAAATACTAAAGGCCTATATAAGGAGAGGATTATCCCCGTGGCCCCAGTTTTAGGCTTCCATCGTTCCAGTCTGTCAGGAATATGTCTGATTCACCCCATTGAATCAGTCCCTCCAACAGGTTGGATGAATGCAGTAGCCCTCAGGGTGGGGCGTACCCCTGTCTAACTAAGGGACTGAATGTGTAACTCCTATGCTAGGCCCTCAAGAGAGCAGTAGGGAAATTCATTCCCCAGATCTCTGATACTCCCTCTCACCTTTTCACCACCTTGCTGAACAATCTTCCCTGCGTGTCCCAGACAGGCTTCAAACTTTGCCTCTGAATCCTTGCACCCTGCTTCTGTGAAGCCAGAACACATACCACTGAATTCTCTCTCTCTGCTAATAGCATCTCTGAGGCAGGAGACAGGCATCTTCTTTTACTTTTTACCATTAAACCAGTAGCTGAGGGGGCGCAGTGGTTGAGAGTCCGCCTGCCGATGCAGGGGACACGGGTTCGTGCCCCAATCCGGGAAGATCCCACATGCCACGGAGCAGCTGGGCCCGTGAGCCATGGCCGTTGAGCCTGCACGTCCGGAGCCTGTGCTCTGCAACGGGAGAGGCCACGACAGTGAGAGGCCCGCGTAACGCAAAAACAAACAAACAAACAAACAAACAAACCCAGTAGCTGAGTCCTAGGGATTCTATCTCCAGGACCACCCTCCCCCTTTCTCATCTTTCCTGCTCTCCCTGCCCTAGTTTAGGCCTACCTGGGTTCACTTTTCACCTGGATGATCTCAGCAGTTCCTGACTCGAATGCCACCTCCAGTTTCTTCTATACCTATACCAGGGAAACTTCATCTTATACTGCTCTGCTCAGTGCCCTACCTTTCTGTCCCTTAAACTCTCCTCCTCAAAACATACTCTCACTAGCCAGCTGGGGAAAAAATGTCAGTTGGAGACACATCTCACACCTTACACTAATATAAACTCCTGATAGATAAAAGATGTAAGCAATTTTTAAAAAGAGAAGAAAAAGGAAGAGTCCTACAAGAAACCATGGGAGAATCGTGTTAATCTCCAAGAGGACTTTCTGAGTTAGAAGCCATAAATGACAGAAAACTACTACAAACCCCAGAAACCATAAATGACTGAGAAAACCACTACATAAAAATCAAAACTTGGGACTTCCCTGGTGGCACAGTGGTTAAGAATCTGCCTGCCAATGCAGGGGACAAGGGTTCGATCCCTGGTCCAGGAAGGTCCCACATGCCACAGAGCAACTAAGCCTGTGTGCCACAACTACTGAGTCTGAGCTCTAGAGCCCGCATGCCACAACTACTGAGCCTGTGTGCCGCAACTACTGAAGCCCACGTGCCTAGAAGCCTGTGCACCACAACAAGAGAAGCCACCGCGATGAGAAGCCTGCACACTGCAACGAAGGATAGCCCCCGCTCACCACAACTAGAGAAAGCTTGCGCACAGCAACGAAGACCCAAAGCAGCCAAAATTTTTTAAAAAGGTAAACTGATTAAAAATCAAAACTTGATGTGTGACAGAGACCTACAGGCAAAGTCCAAAGGCAAAGGACAAACCCAGGAGGAAATATTTGCCTAATAAACAGCCTCTACTAATTAATAAGAAAAAGACTTATTAATATAAAGGGGCAAAAGATAGGAATCATCAGTTCACAGAAGAAAAAATACAAGTGGCTCTTAACCACATGAAAAGTTATTCAACCCCACACGTAGAAAAAATGCAAATTAAAAGTTGACCAAGATACTGGTTTTCACCTACAATGATGACAAAATCTGAAAGTTTGATGACAGGGTCGGTGGAGCTGTGTGGAAAAAGACACTGTCATTTATTGTTTCCCCATCCAAACATGAATATCATCCAGCTATAAAGAAGACAAATAAGGAAGCTCATTGCTGATACAGAACAATCTCTCAGTTAAATTGATGAACGAAAAATACAAGGTGATGGCCAATAGGCAGAGAATGCTACTGTTAGTGTTTTTAAAAGCATTGCAGTGGGGGAAAGTGGAGGAAAAAATGTACATACTGTGTATATATATTTGGTTGTATGTGCATGACCTCTGTGGAAAGAGAAAAAGAGATAGCATTGGTTGTCTCTAGAGGACTGGGAGAACTGGGACCAAGGGCAAAGGAAGCGTCACCGTACACCCTTTGTATCTTTCACATTTTGTGCCTTATGAATGTTTTATTTATTCTAAGTCAAATACATAAATACTTTAAAAAATACTCAAACAACCTTGTCACTGGCCAAAGAACCAACTCTTTTACTGTCTCCCAATAGGTAAAGAACAGTGACCATCCACTTCATTTTTCTTAAATCAAAATTCAACATGAGTGGGGTTACAGACAACAGTTTCCTGCCAACTCCCCTCTGTTGCGCCTCATCTTCACTGCCCGGAAAGAATCACTTCTTACCTTGTTTCGCACTTGCTTCTGGTCCTTATTTCCATGCCGGTAAATAAATGTTTGTGTGGCTGCCTGTTGTCCGAAATTTTAGGTGTTACCTCTAGAGTCCTACTAATGATGAGTTAGGTTATTAAAACCACAGCCCACCTCCCCTGCCCACATGTCAACACAATTTTTTTTTTTTTTTTTTTTTGCGGTACGCGTTCCTCTCACTGTTGTGGCCTCTCCCGTTGTGGAGCACAGGCTCCGGATGCGCAGGCTCAGTGGCCATGGCTCACGGGCACAGCTGCTCCGTGGCATGTGGGATCTTCCCGGACCGGGGCACGAACCCGTGTCCCCTGCATCGGCAGGCGGACTCTCAACCACTGCGCCACCAGGGAAGCCCAACACAATTATTTATATACCTATTTTACTTCCTCTGTTAATCATTTTTACAATTGAAATAATAGCCTTGGACCTTTATTTCTTGAGCCATCCACTGCAAGCAGTATCTTTTCACGCCATACCATGAAGCTCTCAGCATCCTTGCCCTTCCCTCTGCTCTGTACCCCCGCCTCTGTCTCCCCACTTAGCTGTCTGAACTTCCATATTTTCATTATTGAGCTTGACAACATTTGCATTGTACATATGTTCTTTGCTTTGTCCCTTGAGCCTAGAAGTCAAGTCATCAAGCAGCACTGACTTTGTTGTCACATTGTACAGGGGATGTACAGCCAAACCAACCACCCCTATGATTACAGGGCTCGTGCTGTGTGTCCTCTTTCTGAAAGTTCATTTTTTCCCCCCGGCACAATTTAAAAGAAACAGATCCTCAGTCTCTCCAGGAATCTGGTGTATCAAGCTTTTTTCCTGAGACTCCCTCCAATGTTCTCAGGCACACCGCAGCCCCCAACCATACTGGTTACTGTAAAGGACGAGGCTGATTCCTATCTGTGTTTCGGTTCTCGTAAAGGGGCACAACAGTTTGTGGAATGAATGGATTGCCTTAGTCTGGAATGCAGGAAGAGCATTCAAAATCTGGCCCCAACGTACCTTTCCAGCTTGATCTTTATAACTTTCTTCCACAAATTCTACACTGTAGCAAAACTGGGTGAATCCAGTTTTGTACATGCCGTGCATTTGTATTCCTCTGAGCCGCTAGGAATGTTCTCTTCCCTGTTTATATGTCCATCTCCTACCAATGCGTCCACCTCTGGAAGATGCCCTGGTCCCTCCAGAAGTGATGGCTCCCTCACTGCTGTCCAGCTCTCCAAGGCCCAGAGTATTTCCTACTTTAAATCATGTCTCATCAGTCTTAAGTGTCTCCAGGGCAGGTCTGTCTCAGAAGCCTCTTCTCTCTCTGCCTCCCAACCCCCAGGTTCTGCCAGATGCAGGCAGCATGGAGGCATTTGCGGGATGAGCCACAGAGGATTCAGGAAAGGCAGCCTGGAGTTAAGGGGCTTGGGCTTGGGTGAACGAGAATGAGGGTCCAAGGGGCAGGGACGCCAGAGCCAAGACTGGAAGGAGAGGGAGAGAAGGGAAATGGACTGTGGTCAGGGCAGAACAAGGACGTTGTGACCTGTCCAGGCCACTGCTTTGTTGCTTTTGGAAGGGCTGTGTCCTTCCACTGAACAGAATGGAAGAAGGTTTGTCCAGGTGAAGGTGTGGGCACCACTGCATTAATGACTCATCAGGAAGATGTGGTCTTCTAAGGGACAGACGGGGGCCATCGGGATAGGGCCTTTCTCTGCCGTCCCACACCCTCTTCCCACAAGGTTCTTCTGAATGTGAACAACCTGAAAGCTCAGAGCACCTACAACAGACAGAAAGCTCAGGGGCTGGGGGGCCAGAAACTGACCCCTAAAGCAAAGCTTCTCGCCACAGCAGAAGCTTTTACACGTATAACATCCCACAAAGCTAAGGACTGTACCCTGTATCCATACCTCTTGACTGCCATGACCCCTTGAAGCCTTTCCTTGCTCTATAGAACCAAACGTTCACTGAGCACTTGCAATGGGCTCCCACTTGCTATGGGACAGAAGGGAGGAGCTAATTACCATTTATTGAGCACCAACTAGATCCCCAGCGCTGTGCTAAGCAGTCTACAGGTGTTACTGCAAATCTTCTCTCAAAAGTATACACTATGATTCCCATTTGACAGATGAGTAAACAGAGGCTCAGAGAGGTGAGGGGATGTGTCCCAGCTCCCCAAGATCCCACAACTAGTAAGTGTTTAAACTGTGACTGGGGCCTGGTACCCACCGGTGTGCGTGTCAAGCACATCCAAACCCTTCCCACTTCACCCCAACCCTGGGAGCCGTCCTTTCCCCCGGGGGAACTCACCCAGCCTAGGAGGGGGGCTTTGTGCCACTCTTGCTTCGGAGTGGTACCATTTCTCACGCTGGTGGAGGCTCCCCCCCAGCCCCACCCAGGGCAGTTCTGCCTTGGAGGGTTCAGCCTCTCAGGGCCCCTGTCCCAGTCAGCCTGACTCTTCCCTGCTCCCTCTGACTCCGGCTTCCTCCTTCTTGGGTGCACAGTCTCCAAGATCCACTTCACAACCCCTTGCCTTGAGCAGGAACTCACTCCAGGTGTGTTGAAAGGGGCTGCCCTGTCTACTTATACAGCCAGGGATGCGGCAGTCACCAGAGCACAGAGGCACAGAACCTCCATCTGGAAATCAGGAGCCAGATTCTGCTTTGACTGCTAACCAGATGCACGGCCTCCCTGGATAAGAAATCAGTTGCTTTATCAGCAAAATGGGGAGAAAAACCCTGTCCCACCCCCCCTCTTCTCCCAGGTGTTCTGAGGGTCGTGGTGATAACCAAAGGACGGATTTGTGACAGCAGGGCCGCAGGCAGGGACCCAGGTGAGCCTTAATGTCAAAGCGGAGCAGAGGGAGGAGCCTGAAGACACACTTGCCCGACCTCCAAGCCTCTGGCCCAACCTCATGCCTGACCTCGTGCCTAGGGGGACTCTGAACTTCCTGAAGTTCTCCGATGAGCACTTGGTCTTGCCCCCAATTTACAGATGAGGAAACTAAGGCAGCGAAATAAAGCAGCTCCATCCGGCTGGTGCACCCAAAGTCTGTTCTTTCTCCATTGATGGGATGGTTCTCTGCCCAAACCTCTTTTATGAAGGGCAGACATCCTAGTTCCCTCTGATGTCAGGGGCAGCTGGCTCAGCCTGCCCAAAGGCTCCCTGGCTGGTCAGGAGCCAGGTCCTTATGAGAAAGAGCAGAGGCCCTGGCTGCTGGGCTTACTAAGCCAGTTGGGTGTGTGTGGGCCTGCTGGCTGCAGGGTGAGCTGGCCAAGTGGGGGCAGCTGAGGATATCCTGTCTGGAGACAGTGTCTGGCGACGACGACGTGAATTGTTCCCAGGGAACAGCTGAGAGGACGAGAGGGCAGGGGCAGCGGGGAGCTAGAATGAGAAGTCACTGACACCTGGGGCCTTCCAGAAGGGACGGTGAAAGTACAGGAGACAGCGGAGGCCCTGGCTGGATGTCTCAAAGGGCAGTTCACGGGCCCCCTACATCAGAATCATCATGGGGCCTATTAAAACTGCCGATTCCTAGGGCATCCCTACCCCCAGCCGTTGGACCAGACTCTCCAGAGGCAAGGCAGAAATTGACATTTTAAACAAGCTTCACTCTTATCCACACTGGAATATGAGAACCACTGCCTTATGGGGTTAACTTGGCCAGAACAGGGGTGAGGGTGGCATGTCCACGGCAAGGCACACCTCAGGTGGATCCAAACACAAAAACAGATAAAGAGGAGGGAGTGGTTGCTTTGAAGGAGAAGCTCAGATGATGACTGGCCTGGCTCCCCAGGGTGTTAAAATGTCGCCAGACCTTCCTCACAGCCTCCCTGCCACCCCACACTCCTAGTACTCTAACCTCGTCCAAAGTTCAACAGTTTCAAAGAGGCAGCCCTGAAATGAAAGAACAAACATAGCCTTTGGCAACAGCAGATCGGATTTACAATCTGGACACCGCCAAGGCCCAGACAGCTGTGTAACCTTGGACGAGTACTGTGGGTCCTTGTAATGCGGCCCCTTGGGGTCTGGGTGAGGATTAAATGGGTTAATGGGCATGAAGTAGCCAAGTATCTGTTGGTTCTCAGGGACCAGGGTTCCTTCCTCTTTCCAGTTTCCTACATATGAGCCCCTCCCCCGCCCAGCCCCCTTCCCTTTGTTCCTTTCTCTGTTATGCAACGAAAATTTAAATTATTCCTGGGTTTGGGACCGCTGCAAAGCCAATGGGAGGGTGACTCTGTAAGGGGAGGTTTTGGAAGCCACGTCTTCCCTGCCTACCTCCGCATTCTCGTCCACGTGCCGCTAGGTCAGGCCCTCCGCCCCTCTCCCCACTATTGCAAAGAGCCCCGTGACTACGTTCCCCATATTGCCTGGCTGCTGCTCCAGCTGTTGACGTGGCAACCAGAACCCAGTGACAGCCATTGAGAAAGAGCCTCTGAGGAGGAGCCTGCTTGGCTTCCATTTACATTCTCAGTGCAACAGCACTTCCTGAGAGCACCTACCATGGGCCTTAGCAGAAATGGAAATAAGTTAGAGCTGGTCCCTGGCTTTAAGGGGCTGGTGGTCTCCTGGCCAAGATAGAGAATCTACTGGTCTAGTTGAATGATTCTCAAAGTATGGTCCCCAAACCAGGAGCATCAGCATTACCTTTGAATTTGTTCGAAATGCCACATTTCAGGCTCCTTCCAAAGTCTACTGAATCAGAAATTCTGGGGGAGAGGGGATCCTGAAATCTGGCTTTTAACAAAAGCCCCCCAGGTGATGCTGATGCAGGCTGAAGTTTGAGGACCACAGATCTAATTAAAACCTCACCCAATCCCAAGAGCTGGGGTCTGTTGTTCCCGTATCACAGATGAGGGAACGGAGGCTCTGTCCTGCTCTGTGTGCAGACTAGCTGACAGCTTATGAAGGGTTTGGATTCTCAGGTCCCTCCCGGTGTCAAATTCTACCTCTGCAGCACCTGTGATAAGGTAACGAGCAGATATACTTTTTCCTGGATCCTGGCTGGAGAAACCTAGAGGTATCTTACACTGTGTCCAGCAGGGTCGGGGCAGAGTGACAATGCAGGCAGAAATGAAAACCTCACAACGGGAGCAGAGAAGAGCTGGGAGTAGAGTCAGAAAGAGGAGCAGCCCTGGTGACAACCACCTGCCCCAAATGTGGGGACACTGAGCTGACATAATGCCCCCCAGCCGAGGCCATCCAGGCTTCTAAGCCCAACACCAATCCTGAGACCTCCTCTCCTGTATTCACTCACCTGCACGCTAGGTTGGTCTCTTTCCTCGCTTTTGCCCCCCACAGACTCTCAGGGTCCCCTCTTACACAGCATCTGCCTGAACACCCGCCTCCCTAAATTTGGAATCACCTCTTTGGCAACGAAGGACTTCCAGCCTCTCTTTGCCCACATCCCGTGACTGGGCACTCACTGCCTTTTCAGGCAGCCCATCCATCTGTGAAAGCTCTGACGGGCTTAAGTTTCCCTTTGAAATGAGCTGACATCCATCCCCGTGTAATATCCACCTTTTACAATATGAGTTAGTCTAATCCCCCGTTACAGAGATTACAGACTTATTTTAAAGTAAGAATATCTACCCCAATTATCTCCCATGAATCTACCACCCACCTTTGCGGATAAACAAGGCAAGTAGAACATACCAACCCATTACCTTGAAAACAGTAGGAACAACAAGATGAGGTGAAAGTAGAACGGGGCAGGAGGAAGGACAGGAGGTGGTGGAGGGAAAGATCGCTGACTTGGAGCCTCCGTCTTGCCACTTCCTCCCCAAGAGACACTGGCAGGACCTCAGCAGTTTTCACAGGAGTCCCCTTCGAGAAAAAGAATACGATTTTCCAGAACTTGTTTCGTTTTGTTGAATAAAGTCACAGTTGGATGGTTTGTAACGACAGAAAGGTAAAACTCACTTAGTGCATCTTCAGTGATCATTTCACATATATTATTGCTTTCAGCAAATGCGGATCTTGAAACTTAAGCGACTTAGCTTCGTGGAAATCTGCCTCTGACTCTGGGCCTCGGTTTCTCATCTGTAAAATGGGGGTGAACCTAGGCACCTTCCAAAGTTGGTCTGAGAATTAAACAAGCTAATGGGAGGGGAAATCATCTGCTGAGATATTATTATGTTCTCTGATTTCTAAAGATGGGTGCTTGGAGTCTGGGTATGAGGGAAACTGGTTGATTGTTTCTATTGAGGGGGAGAGGGGCAGAAGTGAATCCCAGCTTAGCATTCTGCCTGGGGGAGACCACAGCTGGAGCTCTGGGACAGAACCAGTGGAACCAGTGAGTTTGGAGGACAGCTCAGAAAAAGACAATGGAACATCCCCTTGTCGCCCATCACTGTTTTGGGGTTTTGCTTTTCAGGGTTATTTTTCACAGGATCCTTTGCAAAGTGGGCCTCAATGCAATTTCTTGGGTGAGGGGCTTTGCCCACATTTGGGATCAGAGAGACTTTTCAAACCCAGAGGTAGCCCTCCGGGGCCTGTGAGAGACCCTTCGCTTCTGGGGGGTAGTGTCCCACAAGGAAGGAAAGCCTCTTGTGTGGAGCCAGGGCAATGATAACAGGATTATTTTAATCATTTTAGCAACACTGGCTCTGCCAAGTCTGCCAAGAGAAAAGGATGTGGTAGGTCAGGAAATTAAAACAACTCTGGCCTCATTCCCCAGAATGTGTTTTTCAAGAGGGATGAGGGTCTAGCAGGAGAAGGAAGGAGCCCTAGAAACTCCCTCCTTGCCTTGGGCTGCCCAGCCTGCACGTGGCCACCGGCCCTGCTTTGCAGAGGGTGCCTCCTTTGTCGAGGTCATCCTCCTCCCCTTTATTTTTTACTTATTTATCTTTTTCAATCAATATTTATTGAGCACTTATTCCCCTTTTTTTTGTGTGTGTGTGTGGTACGTGGGCCTCTCACTGCTGTGGCCTCTCCCGTTGCGGAGCACAGGCTCCGGACGCGCAGGCTCAGCGGCCATAGCTCACGGGCCCAGCCGCTCCACGGCATGTGGGATCTTCCCAGACCGGGGCACGAACCCGTGTCCTCTGCATCGGCAGGCAGACTCTCAACCACTGCGCCACCAGGGAAGCCCTCCCCTTTATTTTTATTTTAAAAATATTTTTTCCTTCGGCCATGCCACGCAGCATGCGGGATCTTAGTTTCTCAACTAGGGATTGATCCTGCGCCCCTTGCAGTGGAAGCGCGGAGCTTTAACCACTGGACCACCAGGGAAGTTCCCTCCTCCCCTTTTTAAAAGGTCTCCAGAGAACACCCTAACTCCTGGCCTAAGCCGGGTACCTGGGGGCCCCCAGTTCCAGACGCTGCTGGTGCCCACCTCCCGGAGAGTCCAGGAGCCTCCCAGGCTGCAAGTGGCACCCCCATCCATATCTGTAGGGCTGCTTGCAAAGGAGACTCAGTCTCACTACCTACCCCTTCCTGGGTCTTCCAGAGCAGTGGCTTCCAAACTATTCGGCAGAGGAATCCCCCAGGCACCGTGCATGCCAAGGAGTCCCATTCAGGAGGCCAGGGGCCGGGTAGGTGCACATGTTTGCATGCTGCTGGTGGTCCAGGAAGCACAGAGCTAGAGAAATTCGAGGTGGTTCTCCAAGGACTCAGCCCTACGCCCTTCACAGGCCAGTCCTCTACCTCCCCAGCCGTGCAGCCTTGGGCATTCCACTCCCCTTCTCTCCGATAAAAATGCCTGCCCAGCCTGCCTCCGGGGAAGAGAGAAGATGACCATGAAGATCTGGGCCCCACAAGGCCCTGAAAAGTTACCCAAAGTCTCCAGTCCTTGGCCTGGAGGCCCAAGGCTGGAAGTCAGAAATGGCTGCAGGATGGGATGAGGGTGAGAGCAGACGGAGCGGAAGATGGAGGAGGGTGGGGCACCCACATCCAGTCCCACCACGAACTTAAAACAGAGATGGTCAGCCCTGAAGAGTCTTCAAGATCATCACAGGCAACCTCCCCATGGTACAGATGAGAAAACTCAGCCCAGAGAGGTTGAAGCACTTGCCCAAGGTCACAGAGTAAATGAATGGCAGGGCTGGGACTAGAGCCTTCGGTTCAGCATCCCTATCCAGGACTTTCCCTGCTGCACCCCTAGGTCTGGACACAGGTGGGGGATAGGCCCCCCACCAGCTCCTTCCTTCCCCCTTCCCTTACGACGCCCCCCCCAGACTGGGACAGGGCAGACAGCAGGGCAGAGCCCAGCCAGCTACTCCGCATCCTCACGCCTCCTGCCTTCAGCCAATCTCACTCTCAGTTTCGGTTGACCTGCCAGGAACAGGCAGCCTGCTCTCTGCCCTCCTTGCCCTGAACCTGGCTTCCCAGGAGGGCCAAGGAGGGGTGGAGCAGCAAGACTGCCACCTCCAGTGCTTAGCCTCTGGCCCCCTCCCCCTCCATCCTGTCCTGCCCCATGCTGAGAAAGGACCTACTTGGGCAGCTGGAGGTGTGGGTGTCCTGGGCAGGGCCAACCACCTGGGGCAGGTCCTGGGCTGAGGACCGTCCTGCCTTCCCAGGGCTTGAGAAATGCCCCCCCTCCCCCGCCAAGTGCCCCTGCCAGGCACTGGAAGCAGCAGCTGAGGCTGGAGCTGATTCCCAGACAGTTTCTGCCCTGGCTGAGGCCCTGGTCCCTTACAAACAGCACAGAAGCCCCATCCAGCCAGGCCCGGGCTTCCTGGGGGGCTGGTCAGGGCCCCGGGGAGTGAGGCCCATTCAGGACACACACCCTCCCCAGCTCCCTGCGGTCCTGTCTTCGGGGGACTCAGACCTTTCCATCAGGAGCCAGACAGATATGACAATTCCCACATACTCTGGGACCTTGAACAAGTTATGCCATCTCTGGGCCCAGTTTCTTCACTCTAAGATAGAAATAATAATACTCACTTCATAGGATTGACCCAGGACCTAGCACATAGCTACTCAATCACTATTTGAAGGAAGGAATGAATGAATAGAAAGGTGACTAGGTTGGGAGGGGTCTGGAGACCCATCCTTAGCAACTTTATTTCCTCAACATCTCACCTTGCTTGATCCAAACATGCCAAAGTATCTCCCCACTTCCCAGCTCCATCCATAAATGTCCCCCACATCCTCTCATGGTCAGGCTGTGACTCCCTCTCGTTCTGGCTGGTTGCCTCCCAATAGCCCCTGTGCCCAGGTGGTTTCCCTGATGGCGACTGGCTTAGGAGTGACACATGACCTGGCTCTGGCCCATGAAGCAGGAGGGGAGGTCTTCTGGGAGGCTGCGGGGAGGGAGTTCCTGGCTCCCAAGAAAAAGGTACTAGAGAAAATGGCCCCTTTCTGCCTCTGGATATTGTCATGTCCACTGGTGACTTAGGAACTCGTGCAGCCTTCTTGTGGCCATGAGGGGAACTGGCCAGAGGACAAAGCCAATGATGGGGATTGTACAGCAGAGAGTTCCTGAACTGCTGGTCATACCACACCAACTGCCCACCTGCCTCTGGACTTCTCTCTGTGTGAGATAATGAAGGTCCTCATTTGTTAAGCCAATTTGAGTTGGGTTTTGTTACTCACAGCTAAACGTGTCCTGCCTGATCTTCTCTCCAGCCCCTACCTGCATCATTCCCAGCACTAGTCAGCAGATATGCCCAGACCTGGGCTTTGTTGTAAGGACCCTGAGATGAGCCAGACTCTGTGCCTCTCCTGGGGAAGCTCATAGTTGTGAAGGGAGAGCCTGGCAGGTAATTATCAATAGATGGTTGCAAGCTTGTGAGCAGAGGCTGAGGCTATCTGGGGAGGGACAGACTAACTGTCCTGGGCAGTTAAAGAAGGGTTATGGGATATGGGTTTTGAAGGATGCCTAGGGGGTTTACAGACAGACAAAAAGAATGTGTTCCAGGCAGAGCTAACAAGGTCAATGAATGGGTACAACTTTGCTTAGAGAACATTGGTGAAGCTCCAGTTAGGTCCATTGAGGAGTGGTGAGCAGGGGCTGAGTGTCTCACCCAGAAATCTGTGTATCCTGGGGAGCCAACAAAAGTTTTATGCAATATGTACATTTTGGATTAGAAGAGCCTGGGTGTTCAGGATTGAAGTGACAAGGATCTTACCTGGGTGGAAACAGAGGGGAGAAATGGGGGAACTGGTGAAAGAGGTATTGTAGAGGCCCAATCCTGGGCTTTGCTGACTGAAGGAGAGAGTGAGGGTGAAGGGGGAGGGGAACGTGATGGCCAGATTCCTGGTATATGAGGGAGAAGGGGTTGTTGTATAAATCTTGGAGCAGGGGACTGTGGTAGCCAGTCTCCAGGATGGCCCCCAATGACCCTGTGTCCTGATATTCATGTCATTGTGTAGTCCCCACCTACACCGTACCAGGACTGGCCTACATGACCAGTAGAATATGCAGAAAGAAGGATTTGTGACTCCCAAAACTGGATCATAAAAGACATCATTACTTCTGTCTTACTCTCTCTTCCATCACCAGCTCTGGGGAGAAAGCCAGCTGGCACATAGTGGGTACATTCAAGAAGCCTCATGGAGAGACCTATGTGCTACAGGATGGAGCCCTCTGCCAACAGCCAGCAAGGCACTGGCCTCTCCCACCAACAGCCATATGAGTGGGAAATGGAAACAGATCCTCCGGCCCCAGTCAAACCTTCAGATGACATTTTGGCTATAACCTCAACAGAGGACTTGAGCAGAACCACACTGTGAAGTTTGCTCCCAAATTTCTGACCCACAAAAACTGTGAGATAATAAATATTTGTTATTTTAAGCTGCTAGATCTTGGAGTAATTTGTTATACAGCAATAGATAATATTGGGACTTAAGCCATCAAGATCTTATTTTCCTACCTGTCCTTCCTAGAGTGAGGGAAGACTATTATTATCAATGGGCGAGGCACTCCCCAGTCCACATGGTCCGCACCTTCAGCCACCTCTCTTTACAGCTTACAGACTGTTTTTACATGAGCAAACCTTTCACTGTTGCAACCAGTCCCAGGAGGTAGTTATAATCCCTGTTTTACAAAGGGGGAAACTGAGGCTCAGAGAGTTGGAGTGACTTGCTGAAGATTATACAGGTTGTCAGTGGCAGGGCCTGGACCAGAACGAGGTCTGTTCCCAGGCTCCGAGAGGATCTACATCCTACCTGATGTAAAACAAAGAATGTTGCCCACCATCCAGTTCTTCAAGGATCAAGTCATTAGCCACTGCAGTCATGACCTACAGTGCACCCCAAAAGGAATCCAACACCAAGAACAGGATGAGGCACTCTGTGCTTTGAAAAAACAGGCCCCTTAGATAGTTAGATACATCTCAGGAAGAATTTTAATGGACCCAGATTCTTGCACCTTCCCATACATAGAAAAAGCACTAAAATCATTAACTGAGATATCTGTTTCTTGTGACTAGCAGTGACCTTTTACCAAAAGGTATACTTGATTGTATGTATTCTGCAGCCAAAATCATATATACATGTATCCTGGCTTCTTCCCCACTACCCCTTCAGAGCAGTCTCCTCAAAACTACTGAGAGGCTGTTTCCCGGGCTATAGTCTTCAGTAAGCCCCCTGAATAAAAACTGAAACTTACAACTCTTAGGTTGTGTGTTTTTCTTTCGGTCAACCGTGAGCACACGGTAGGCCCTCAGCACAGCCTGGGACCTGACTGGCCAGGTGAAAAGGCTGGAGAGCCCAGCCACAGGAGCCTGCGCTGAGGGAGCTGCTCCAGCCTCCCAGGACATTTCCAGGATGGTGGCTCTATTAGTGGTGGCCCTGGCATTTACAATGATCTTGGAAGGCCTGCCTGGGTCAGATGGCATCCCCTGTATTATTAGGTGGTTCTTCAAGGAACCCAGTTTCCTCTCCTTTCTGAGACTCAGCTCCAGGCCTAGGAGCCCTTGAGGCCAGGGACTGAGGGGCTGGTTGCATCCTTTGAGAACCGCATGAGCAATGAAGGAGTCAGGGAGGGAGCCCAGGAGCATCCTTAGCTGGGGCTGAAGGAAGCTGGCACTGCATCCTTTGCCTTGGCCTCAAGTTCCACATTTCATCACAGAGCCCTTTATGCTACACCAGATGGGGGGCCACGAAGAAAGAACCCTCAAGGGACTTGCGGGTACACAGACAGGGAGAAAGGCAGACACCCGGCAGCCTGCCAAGCAGGACAAGAGGTGCTGTGGGTTGTATGAGAGGTCCTGGAGTGGGAGAAGCAGGGTGGACCCGACACCAACTCATCAGTACTTCCAACCCACGGGCCAGTGTGGGGAGGGCTCTGTGCTTGCCTCTGCCAGTGGACGTGAAGGGCCTGGTCTTAGCACTGCCCTTCTGGAAAGTCTGATCCTTTGTTCCCAACATATCCATATATCTCACTGGTCCTCCTGGTAATGGCTGTTACTCACAGTGGGGCTTCTCTCCAGCCTCACTCTTACTCATTCTGCAGCCAGAAAGCCGGTGAGGCTCCCAGACTCATCTCATCTCCTTTTGTCCAAGCTCTGGCCCCAGGAATAGCCTCTCCCCTTGTGGATAAGGCCCCGCCATACACACCCACTGAAGAGCCCCTGAACACAGGTGAGGGTGCTTTGTGGAAAATAGCCCTAAGTAGATTTAGCAAATAAAAATACAGGCTACTCAGTTAAATGTGAATTTTAGATAAACAATAAATAATTTTTAGTATATCACAAATATTACAAGGGACTTACTTATACTTAAAAATTATTCATGATTTATCTGAAATTCAGTTTAAGTGGGTATCCTGTATTTTACCTGGCAACTCTAGTACTAAGCCTCTGAAGTCACTGCTGTTTCCACCTCCACCTGGGAGTGGCCTTGGTCCTCAGAAATCGTAAGTTAATGGACCCTTACTGGGCTCCGACTCACTGCCAAACACCCTGCTAAATTTGAAGGCCCTGAAGACAAATGGGGCAAGATCCCTTCTCTCAAGTAGGGAAAGGAGACGTGCAACCAAATAAATTGTAAAGTACTGGGTATTAGGGAGGCACTCAGCTGCCAGCAACAGAAAACCCAATCAACAATGGCTTAAATGAAGAAGGCTTTGTTTCTCACACAAAACAAGAAGTCCACGTATGTCTGCTGCTAGCTTTGGCTCAGCAGTTCAATAGCATCAGAACCAAGATTTCTGTAATGTCCTTGACTTTTCCCTCATGGTCTCAAGATGGCTGCCATGGCTCCAGCCATCATATCTGTGTTCAAGATGGAATAAAGAGTGGAAGGCAAAGGTTTTCCAACCCTGCCTGCTGCAATAGATTTATATTCATGTCTTACTGGGCAGAATTGGGTCATACAGCCACCTCTAACTGCAAGGGAGGCTGGAAAAGTAGACCATAGGATTATCATAATCGGATTAGATCCATCCCAATGTACTGCTAGGGCTGGGACCATTGCTTCCCCAAAGGAAGATGAGGGGAGAGGGCATTGGGCAGGCCCAACTGGTCTGCCATGTGTTCCAACAGAGGTTTGCTCTAAGTGCTAAGGGAGCACCCAAGGATGTAGTGACATGCTCTACCAGAGGGGTGGTAGTCAGGGAAGGCTTCATGGAGGAGGTGGCTTTTTTTTTTTTTTTGTGGTACGCGGGCCTCTCACTGTTGTGGCCTCTCCCATGGCAGAGCACAGGCTCCGGACGCGCAGGCTCAGCGGCCATGGCTCACGGGCCCAGCCGCTCCGCGGCATGTGGGATCTTCCCAGACTGGGGCACGAACCCGTGTCCCCTGCATCGGCAGGCGGACTCTCAACCACTGCGCCACCAGGGAAGCCCAAGGAGGTGGCTTTTGAGCTGAGACTTGTGGGATCATTGGGCATTTACCAGGAGGAGAAGGGAATTCCAGGCAGGGAAGACAGTGCAAATAACTGCAAGGTAGGCACGGTGACTGCTGCGGCCAGGGGTGGATGGAGCTCTCAGTGAGGCCATCCTGAAGGGCCTTGATGGCCATACTGAGAAGTTTGTGCTTTACCCCAAGAACAGTTTTCTGTCATCTTACTCAATGTCTCAGCGGCATTTGGCCCCTTTGAATGCCCCTCCACTCTCGCCTTCTGTGGCTTGTGACCCTCTGGTGCTCTCTTCCTCATGTCCTGCTCAAGGTCCTTTGTGAACTTCTGCTCCTCTACCTGGCCAGCCAGGGTCCTCAGTTTAAACCCCCCACTGAACCATGTTCATCTACCCCAGAGCACTTGCCGCGGTTGGTAATTAGATATTCATCTGTGTGGCTGTGTGATTACTGGCTTTCTCCCCTCCAGCCTGTAAGCTGATCCTGTGCACCCGCGCCTGGCACATAGCAGACCCTTCCTAAACATCTGTTGAATGAGCTGATGAACAAAGGGTAATGTGTGTGATGGCGGGGGGGAGGGGGGCGGCATCAAAGGGGTGTGAGCTGGGAAGAGCTGTGGCTTGTTTCCTTGTGTTCCGGTCACTCCGTTGGCCACTGATCAGAGGGGACAGGAATGGGGGATGAGGTACAGGCAGGCTGGAAAGGGGAGACCAGATAGGATGCTTTCGGGTCTTTGGTTCTGTCTCTGAGGACCCCAGACCAGTACGGGTGGGCCCCCATGGAGGCAAAAAGAGATCTGATTCCCACCTGGTGTTTCTCATCTCTGGGCATCTGGCTTCTTCCTTGCAGGAAGAGGATGGTAACACGCAGCCGCCTCCTCCCCGGCCAGCTTGGGGCAAAGGCGGCCGAGAAAGGGACAGCATGGTTTTTGAGTAGGCCTTCTTCCTGTGTACACAGCTTTCTCACTGCACCGGCGGGTCCAGGGTGGGGCCCACTCTCCATCCTCAGAGACTCGGCAATTCCCAGCAAAGCCCTGAACAAGGGACCAGAGCCTGAAGAAGGGTGGCACCTTGCAGCTGTGTTTGCTTCCGAGCAGTGATCCAGACCCCTGGAGAGGTGAGGTCTGTTGACACCACTGCCCCCATCACCTACCCTCAGGGAGGTACAGCCCGCAAAGGATGACTTGGGTGTCGTTGTCCGAGTGGCGGTTGGAAAAGAATTTCCAGGCACAAGGCAGAATGTAAGGAAGATAGAGTTTATTAAAGAGAAGGGTCGCTGCAAGAACAGCGGGCCGACTTCCTGGTAGCCAGGGAAAGTCGACAGTGAGCATGGGTTGCTGGTCTGGCTTTATAGCCAGGGAACATGCAAGTCATCTGCTGACTGGGCAGAGTATGTATACTTTCAGTGTGCTGAGCGGGAGAAAAACACGGCAAATGTCTTTCCTTATATGGGATGGGAAAGAGGGCATGCTGCTTGGGAGGGCTCTGGGACATTGCAATGGTCACATTGTGACAGAGTGATAGGAGTCCTGTAAATCTTTGTTCCAGCAATATTGGCCCCTTGAGTTTATCTTGTTCTTTGTCCTTGGAGCACACCACATCGGGTGTAGGGTGGGGAGGGAGGAGAGGAGAGACAGGCTGGCTCTAGGTGTAGTTCACACAGTAGGGAATAGACAGAAGCCGAGCAGTGGGGAGAAATGCCCATTTTGTGGACGAGGCCCAGGTAGACTGTGATCTGCCCCAATTCTGCCCAAATTCTCAGAAAGTTAATGGTCTTCAGGACCCTACAGCACATCAAATTCAGCCTTCACAGCACCCCTTGTCTGCTCACCTTGGTGACGGGACCACACCATCTTCCAAGGCAGCCGATTCATCCTCAACTGGGCCTCCCTGGCCACTGTACCAGTCCATGCAGCTCCCAGAGCAGGCTCCGCGGTGGGCAACATGACCTTCGTTTTGCAGTTGAGTGACTTGAACTGGGAGGCCAAGGTCACACAGTGAAGCCGGCCTCCTGACGACCATGCCGGTGCCCCCCACACCGGAGAGCAGGCAGCACCCCTGTGGTCCCTCCCTCTCCAGAGCTCAGCCCCGCCTGGTCAGCCCCTCCTCCACCTCTCCCAACAGAAGACACACACACACACACACACACACACACTCTCTCTCTCTCTCTCTCTCTCTCTCCCTCTCTCTTCCAGCACCAAGTTCTGCTGCAGAAGGGGCAGACACCCTGGGATACCTTTCTGGTTCTCCCTGTCCTGTACTAGAAGCTGGCCCTTTGCCTTCCACAGGCTTGCGAGGAACCTTCTGGACTTCTCCCCAGGACTTTTCCTTTTGTCTCTCTGTGTCCCCATCGGGGCGCAGCCCTATCCACTCTAAGGGGGCGCACAGCTAGGCTCTCACTGCAGAGGAGGGGTGAGACCAGGAGGGGCCAGCGGACCCTCAAGAGAGGCTCAGCAGGCTGGGCACCAGCCAGGAATTGTGTCCCCAGCTGATGACGACACTCCCAGCGCCGCCACGTTGCAGCCGAGCGGAACTTGGCCGTACCCAGCGGGCTGGCACGGAGGTTAGAACCCAGAGCTTTGGCATCTGTCTCCTGGGTTCAATCCTCACTTCTTAATTGTATGACTTGTGATGATTGATTTTACTTCTCCGCGTGTCGGTTTTGCTATATGACAACAGCAATGAGAGTCATTCCAACCTCACAGGATCGTTGCAATGATTAAATGAGTTACTACATTTATCCAGCAAATATTTGCTGAGTGCCTGCCGTGTGCCAGGACTGGCAGAACAAGAACAGTTCTGGGCACAGGGGATAACGTTGTGAATGAAACCAAGGCTCTGATCTCATGGATTTTTTTTTTTTTGGCTATGTTGCACGGCTTACGGGATCTTAGTTCCCGGACCAGAGATGGAACCCATGCCCTTGGCAGTGAAAGCACAGAGTCCTAACCACTGGACCACCAGGGAAGTCCCTCATGGAACTTTATATATATGTTGGGAAGGGGTTCTGTGCGAGGGAGGGGCTCCTGAGGGGGGGGAGGGGAGGGGAGTTCTCTGACAGGGAGGGGGAGCGAGGTTCTGTGAGGGGAAGGGGGAGAGTGGGCTCCATGCAGGGGAGGGGTTCATGGAGGAATCTGGTCCCCCACCCCATTCACACGCATACACGCATGTACACAAATGCACACAGAAACACACGTACATGCAGACACATGCCTGCACATACACACACACAGAGCTCTGAGAAGACCCAGGTCCATTCTGCCACATCCAGCAGGCATTTTGGCCACCCTCTCTGCAAGCCCCCTTCCTGGCTGTGAGCAGGGCAGGATCAGTGGGCTGAAGACCTGGGTGCTCAGCAAGACTCTGCTTTTACTGGCCAAGTGGCTTCCTTCCCAGAGCCTCGATATGCTCATCCATAAAATGGGAGTGAGAGTCCCTGCATCCCAGAGTGGGGTGCCAGGTTCAGGGACCCTGCAGGGCGACGGGGGAAAAAGAAGCCAGGTCTCACCGTCCTCTGCCCTCACTCTGACCTAGCTCAGCCTCTCAGGACAGGTGAAGGGGGATGGGCCCGGCTCCTGAAGGCTGGAGAGGGCTGGAACTGTTACCTAATGCCACCCGGAGCCTCCCAGTGCAAGTCGGAACCTGACCCCGTCAGACCTTGGTTCTCAGGAAAACTGACCCTCTCCCAGGTGCAGAAGCCACCAGAAGGGCCTGGCACCCTTGAGAAGGGAGGGGTCCAGGCCCTACGGAGAGACCCAGGCTTCTTCCATCAGGACTTGGGACTGCAGCATGAAGGCTTAAGGCTAGACTCCAAGCAGAGAGTTCCACCTCAAACATCCCAGAGGGCTGGCTGAACACCAAGGGGGACTGAGCCACACTGACTGGAGAGGCCTGGGTGGAGGCCGACGCAGTGCAGGGCAGGACCCGGGCAGTTCTCACTCATGGGAGAAAGTCTCTGGAGGTGAATGGGATGCTGGGGTGTGGGATTTGCCTCTACTCCCTGTGCAGCCCTGGGAAAGGCTTCTTTCCTCTCAGGACCAGAGGGGATCTAAGGGCCTTTTCCACACAGCCATCAGTGCCCCTAGGCCAAACCAGCCTGGGTAAGGACCTTTTCCACTGGAGAAATGTCTAATAGGCAGTGTCGCCCGCAACTTCAAACCTACCCACCTGCTCCCACGTTGAACACACACAACGATGCATCCACCTTCCACCTGCCTAAGCCTCCATACTCATACACACACTCCGTTGCTCCTCCACCCACCCCTGGGTTCCTCCAGGGAAGGAGGAGTGACGGGGAGGGGATGCTGTTACTGGGGCCTACCGCCCTCTCCCTCAGGCCCCAGGGGAGGTCCTGGTCTCTCCTGTCCCTCCTCACATCTCAGATAAGGAGAAGGGATACTAGATTAGCAGGATTTGACACCTGCAGTTGAGGCCAGCTGATTTCTCTTACAGCTGGGGACCAGGAGGGACGTGGGCTCAGGGCTGTCCCAGCAGCCACGGCCAAGATGGCAGAGAGTTTGCCGCCTCACCCTGGCAGAGCTCTCAGGAAGTGAGGGCTGAAAAACCCTCCTTTTCTCCATTTGCCCACTTCCTCAGACAGCAGAGAGGGGAAGAACTTGGGGCAGGTGGGATCTGGGGAGTGGGACACCTGGGCTCCATCCTTCCATGTGGGGAGTTTGGCTCTGCCCTACCTCACCTGTAATGGCAGGTAACACTTCTGTGCACCTGGAGCCCTGGGAGTTAACAGAAGAGGGACCACACCTGGGAGTGGAGAACAACAAAGAACAGACAAGAAGGCTCAGGGGTTTTAGATTTCTTCTCTGCCAGACATAGGAATGCCCTGACGGCGTGGGGGGTGGGATGGGGGAGGGGCTGCCCCATGACATGGTCAGGGAGATCCAGAGAGCCGGCTTCGGCAGAGAGCTCAGGCACGTGGAAGGGCCAGCTCTGCCCATCCCTAAATGTCCTCCTCCAGCCCCGTCAGCCCTGGGTACACGAGGAAGGCAGGGGCAGCCCCAGGGGAGAGGCCCGGCTTCAGCCATGTGAATTTGTGCAGCTCCCTTCAGACCCCTGCACAGTAACCCAAGCAGGGAAACACACAGAGGTCTCCACCACCCACAGGATCCAGTCCAGACTCCTTAGGCTGGCCCTCAGGGCCCTTCTCACCCTGGCCACTATGGCCTCTCCACATTGATTTCTCGGCGCTGGCCCCATGGGCCCTTCCATACCACACTTTCTGGGCTGGCCAAGTATCTTGGCCCAGGCTGTCCTCTCCTCCTGGAATGCCCTTCTCCACGTTCTCTTCTGGGGAGGCCTGCCCTCCAGGCCAGGTTCGGGGATCACCTCCTCTGGGACACCTTCCCTGGGTGCTGTAGGGCTGGCTGCTCCCTTGTCTGTGCTCTGCCGGGGGTGGGCAGATGTCTCTCCCAGAGCGGGGGCCTCCCGGGGTTACTGTGGTTTCTGTCTCCCTCATCAGACCTCGATGGGAGGGGACCGTGGTCCTCTTTGTGCCCCAGCCCCTGGGATGAGGCCCAGGATGTAGCAGATGCTCAGTAACTATTTGGTAAGGGAATGAATGAATGAATGAATGAAATGAATGAGTGAGGGTGGGTACTGTGAAGGCTCAGGCTCCCAGGATCTATGGCCCTTGACAATGAGCTCTCTGTGGGCCAGGTGGACAGGTCATCTGGGCTCAGAGCACCAAGCCGTGAGCATGGGTGTGGCCTACCCAGCCCAGGCTGCCCACATGCAGATTCCCAGGGCAATAAGCATCGATGGAGCGCGTACTGTGTGCATCACCCCAGGCCATTCTCTTCCATGCTCCGCCCTTCCCACCTGGCCCTCTGCTCTTGTCCCTCTGTCCACCTGGAATGCTTGCACCCTGATCCTCTCATGGCTGCTCCTTGGATTCCATCAAGTCTCAGCAGAAAAGTCACCTCCTCCAGGAAGCCTTCCCTGATCTGTTACCCCTCTCTATGCCTCATTTTCCTGTCTTAATGCTCTGCACCACCCTATCACTAGCTACTATTTTCTGTTTATTTTTCTGTTTGCTAATTGTCTTTCTCTCCCTCCCTGCCCCTGACACACAGATTATTAAACTCTTTGAAGGCAGGCGTTTGGCCACCTTGCTCTCTGCTGCATCTCCACACCTGGAATAGAGCCTGGCACCTAGTAGGTACTCAGTAGATGTTCAGTGGATGAGTGAATGCAGACTTTGGGGATGAGAGCCCAAGCCAGACAGTTCCCGTTTTCACGGAGTCTGAGGTGCAATACACAGGCACCTGCTTGGAGAAGGCCACCTGAATTGGTGCAATTTGCCACAGTTGATAAAAGCCTTTTCCCCATCCCTCAAAGCTGCATTCACATCACGTCAGGTGCCTCTGACAACCTCCCTGAAGATAGGGATGCCTGTTTCCACTTGGCAGGTGAGGGAAGGAAGCTCAGGTGAGGATGCGTGCCTTGCCCCCAGGTCAAACACTAGAAAGGAGCATGGTTTGAACCCCCCCTCCCTCTTTATTACCTATATAATCTCCCTGTGTGGCGCAGGCAATTCTCCCTGAGCTCAGGGAAGGCAGGTGACTCGCCCAAGGCCTCATAGCCAGGAGAGGCTGCTGGAGCCTGGAGGCCCCCCTCTGCCTTCTGATCAGAGCTCCTTCCTTGGGCTCAATTTATAATTCCAGCACTTCCCTCCCTCTCCCTGGGGCCCGGGGCTGAAGTCTATGTCCTTCAGAATCTGGGTTCTAGCACCATCTCTTTCCAAAGCCTCAAGCCGTCTCTGCCTCGTGACCTCGTGACTGCAAAATCACACGGCCCTAAATGGCACATCCACTCGCACCCCTGCCCGCAGTCCACCTCCCTCTTCCGGCCTCCCTATTTCCGGTAGGGACTCAGTCACCTGAGTTCAAAATGTCATTTCTCTTCTACTCACCTCCCCCAGTTCCTTGCCACCGAATGAGCACAGGGTGCTGTGGAACTGACCACATTGTTGGTGGAGAGATGGCGAGGGACGGGGTCGGGGGGCCCGTGTACGGGTGGGGGAGCCGGCTGTGAGGGGCTCCTGGGATTCTGAGCAGGATGGTGATGTGCTGAATGTAGCCGTCTGGGGAGACAACCTTGCCCGTATTAGCTTCCTAGGGCCACTGTAACCAAATGCCCCAGACTGGGTGGCTTCAAACAACAGACATTTATTCTTTCACAGTTCTCGAGACTAGAAGTCCAAAATCAAGGTGTCCAGGGGGCCATGCTTCCCCTCCCTCAATGCTCTAGGAAGGAACACTTTCTTCCATCTTCTCAGCTTCTGGTGGCTTCCAGTGATCTTTGGAGCCCCTTGGCTGATAGACACATCCACCCCATCTCTGCCTCCGTCTTCACACGGCTGTCTTCTCCCTGTGGGTCTCTGTGTCCCTGTGTCTTTACATGGCCTTCTTATAAGGACACCAGTCGTTGGGTTTAGGACCCGCCTGAATCCAGTATGGCCTCATCTTAACTAATTACATCTGCAAAGACCCTATTTCCAAATGATGTCACATTCACAGGTACCAACATAGTTTGGTGGGGAGGACACACTACAACCCACGACCCTAACCAAAGGGTGCGCGACAGAGTGGGAGGCACTGTGGATGACCGAAGCTGGGCCAGGAGGCTGCCGCCCCGACGGGGTAGGGGCCGAGGTGTGAGCCCTGGGGAGGGGCGATCGCTCTCCAAGCTGCGCTCCGGGGTGCAGCGCGGGTGGTGGGCTCGCTGCTGTGGCCGCGTGTGTGGGTGCTGTGGGGCACCACCTTGCTGGGGGCTTTCCTCGTCACCCTGACCCGCTTCTTCCCGGGTGAGGCCCGGCGAGGCCTGGCCACTGCAGAGGGTAAGGGGGCAAGGGGCCGCGCTGGAGTTCGTGGGGAGGAGCATTTCTCCTGTGCCCTAAAAGCCTCCCCCGAAATCTCCCTTCAAGAGGTGAGTGTACGGGGGTGTGGTCCCAGCGAGGGGAGCTAGACGTGGGGATGGTAAGCTTTTTTTTTTTTGCGGCTTGCGGGATCTTAGTCCCCCAACCAGGGATTGAACCCAGGCCTGTGGCAGTGTAAGCACCATGTCCTAACCACTGGACCGCCAGGGAATCCCCTAGAGGTGCGGGTGGGATTGCAGGAGAGGTGGAGGTCCGTCCCGTCCAGCCCTGGTAGGGGTGGGTGGGGACTCTCTGCTCTCCTCTCCCCAGGGAGACCCCAGGCTGCAGACGAGGCTGGGAAGGGGTCCTGCGTGTCCTGCCTCCAGGGCCTGGCCCAGCCTGATTGGAGAAGGGGTCTCACCTGCTCTCCTGAGCGCCTGATCTCTCCGGAGAGGTGCCACTGTCCTGGAAGGGTTCGGAGAGCTCTCGTACACCAAGGCCACCCCACCTCGGCAGCAGAGTCTGATTGAAGGGGGCTCAGGACACCCTGTGAGGACCGAGACCCCCTGCCACCACTCCTGGCGTCAGCACAGCCGAGTGGGCTCAGCTGGGCCAGATGAGAGCCTCTGCCTGGGCCTGCCTGTGATCCCAGCTGCCCACCAGCCCACTCCACCCACCGACCAGAACAGCGGAGCAAACAGGAGTGAGGAGACCCGGGGTCGGTGCTGGCCCTGTCATGGATTCACTGTGTGTCCTTAGCCAGGTAACTTCCCCTCTCTGGGCCTCATGTTCCCAAGTGCAATGTGAGGGTTGGACTCAGGATCTTTTCCAGGGTTACCTCAATGTCGGAGGAGCCTAATCCACAGGAATGGCTTTGATGGTGGAATTCCGGGCAGCGTGTGATGGGCGCTTGGAAGGGAGGTTCAGCCCGCTGGGCTTTTCCTGCTGCCCTGCTCGCCACCCATGCCTGCTCCTAAGATTTCACTCATCTCCAGAAGCTTCCTGCCAGCTGTCTGGTCATCTCACGTAGTGCCAGCAGCAGTCTGTTTGGGGAAAGCAGGAGGGTGGTGGAAGACGAGATGGGGAGGGAGGCTAGGGTCACGTCGGGTAAGGTCGAGGAGGGGGGGTTAGGGGTTCCCACCCAAGGGCTTGCCTTGCTCTGTGACGTGTCAGGTGCACATGCATGTATGTACAGCATGTAGTGGGGCACAGACCAGCCTATGCACGATTTTGTGCGTGTATGGGTGCGAATACACATAGGTGTGTGACTTAACCACATATGTGTGCATTTTTGTGGGTGGGTACCTACCTATTTGAACTTGAATTTATGTGTGGGTAGGGGCCCAGGTTTGTGAGTTCAAAGTGTCGTGTCCGTGTTTACATGTGCCTGTGTTGGTATGTGTGTTTGTGTGTGTGCGTATTTGTGTGGGCCCTGTGTCCCAACTGCGCCGGGCCCTGGGAAGGCCTGAGCTGTCCCAGTTTCACCTCTATGGGTAGCCCACCTGATCCTTGGCTCTGGGGGTGCTGAAGCCAGGCCCCCAGGAGGAGGAGTTCCGTTAAGGAAGCAGCCTTGGACAGGCAAGCTTTCTTGGGGAGGGGCTCCAGGCTCAAAACAGAGCAAGATCCCGGGTGACCTGGGATCTGGAGGTGGTGTGGAGGCGCCTCAGGAGCCGAGCTCTGGGTCCAGGTGGGGGGACGCGGCTCCTGCACCTGGCGGTCGTCCAGGCACAGATGGGCAGAGCAGAGGCCAGGGAGCATCCTGGGATGCAGACTAGGGGAGGTGCCCCTGCGGGTCTCAGGAGTCCAAGGTCCAGTACCCAACTCCGAGGCCAGCTCTGCCCTTCCCCAGTCCCCTCATTCCACGCTTGGGGGAACTTCATCCTACAAGATTGTCCTGCCTCCACCCCTACCCGGGGCCCTCCCCCACCCCACCACCTCAGGGCGAGCGGGCGCCTTCGGGCAGGGCAGGAGCTCTGGACTTCGGACAGGAGAGCTGTGCACACGCTCTCAGCTCGACCACACGCTGGGTGTGACCCCAGAAAGTCACTTTGCGTTCTAGGCTCCGTTTCTGCCTGTCCCACCCCTCGGCCAGGGCCTCAGGACGGGCTCCCATCACATCCATCTCTTTCCTACCTGCTCTCCCAGCCTCCGGGCTCACGTCTCCGCCCTGCCTACTGGACCCCCGCCTTCCTGTCTCGGCTCACACTGTCACCCTCCGTCCTCCGGGCCCTGCCCTTGCTGGGTAACTCTCTCCTCCCGGAAGTCTCCTCTCTGACACCCTCACTGCAAGGTGGGCTCACCTCACCTCTGCACCGGGCTGCTCTCTCTCACCCCATACAGCACGTCTCCCTTAACGGACTGTGAGTGCATTGAAGGCTCGCCTCGTTCTTCTCCATCTTCACGTCCCCAGAGCCAAGCACAGGCCTGGAACTCAGCAGTTGCTCACAAAGCATTTGTTAAACGGAAGAATGAAGGAGCAGGCGTGTGAAGGAGGGAGGCCTCGCAGGGCAGGGCGTCCATGCCTCTCAAGGCCCTTGAGTCGCGGTTAACCACAAAGCTGGTTCCCTCCCGGGAGGGGCCTCCTCAGAGGACGGGAGCCATCCCTCTTCCTCCTGTACCCCCAGCGCCGGCCCCAGGGAAGGTTTCAGAGGCGGCCAAGGGGCTGCTTCTCTGCTGCCCCCTGCTGACGAAAAAGGGGAAACTGGATGAAGTCTGGAAGCTTCTCTGGCTACAGTGGCTCCCGCCTGGCCTGGGGATAGGAGAGGTTTCTGGAGCGCGGGGAATACTGGCTTTCCCTTTGCCAAATGTGCTGTATTCTTCATCCACCTAACAGCCAGTGGTTAGGGTCTTCCTCTTTCCCTCCCTCCAAAGTCACCCCCTCGCCCCCGTGGAAGGGTGTGTGCTGGGTATCGGAGACCGACCCCCAGCTCTCCAGGCTGATCTGGGCTCCTCCTGGGAGCGCCTGAACAGCGTTGCTGAATTACAGTTCTTTAATCATCCACTCCCCCCACCCCCAGACTGAGCTCCCCAAGGGCAGGGATCCCAGTTCATTCAATTGCTCAACAGATCTTTACTGCGTGTCAGCCCCGTGTAGGGGGTTCTCTGCTCCCACGGAGCTCACCTTTCCGTTTCCAGGCCCAGCCTGAGGCTTGACACACACTTGGTGTTTGCGGAAGGGGGCACACTGGCGGGTCATTCAACAGGCAAGTGGGGGAGGGGTTTGGGAGCCCCTCCAGGTCCTCTCATATGCGTGTTTGGGGGAGAAATGCCCCCTCTGACCTGGCTCCAGGCTGCCTGCTGTGGCCCAAGCAAAGTCCAGGGGAACGGACTAAGGACCAGTCTCAGCGTAGCAGCTGTGGCCGCAGCCCAAGGCAGGCGCTGCTCTCAGCTGCTCTGCCAGACCCATCCTGCCTCCCTGGAACCCCGTTACGGAAAGCAGGGGTGGAGGAGACGGCTGAACAGAATGGCCTCTGAGGGCCTTTTGGCTTTCTGCTCAGGATCGTGTGAGGGCCCTGGAGCCTCCGCAGCTCCAACCAGACAGCCCAGCAGGAAGGCCAGACCTGAGGGAGGTGGCAGTGCCACACTGGGAGCAGGTGGCCACCTCACTAGGACTGGAGGGAAAATGTCTAAGGGACACACAGCAGCCTGCACTCAGCGAGTGAACATGATGGGAAAGATGCTGGGGGTGGCTGGAGACACCAGGCTCTGGGACTGCAGACGGGTCTCAGCTGCAGCCCGGGCCCCCCCGCTCCTCGGCTGGTGAATCCTCTTCACAATCCCACTCAGGAGCCACCATCTCAGCTTCATGCCCTGCCCCCCGCCCCAGTGCAGGCCACTCACTGCCCTGTCCACTGCTGTGGATTTGTAGGCGTGTCTTATCCACCTCTAATACCCAGGGCCTCCCAAAAAGCCAGCCCCGAGCAGGCCATCCAGCTCCAGGAGTAAACGAAGGCCGCGTGTGTGGGTATCTGTGAGGACACCTGCCTGTGGCGTGTTTTCTCAACGTGAGCCCACTTCAAAGAGCTCAGCTGCAGGCTGATCAGGAGCCAGGAGCTCCCCTCGGCCTGGTCGGGCGCCCGTAGGCTCAGTCACATCCCCGCCCTGCGTGGTGTGTGGGAGGCCCGACCCCTGCAAACTACATTTACTGGGCTCACGTGCCAAAGGTTTCCTGGTTAATATGGCCCACAGGAGACCCTGCGGGTAGATCAGGCGACAAAGAAGCCAGGGCTTTGCCCCCCCCCCCCCCGCCTCTTGCTTCAGAGGCCATGGCGGCAGGTGCCTGTGTCACCCCTGGTGTAAGGTCCCGCAGGCAGCCCTCCTCGCGGTGACCCAGCCTGGAGCCCTGGGAACATCACAGCGGCGCCCCGCTGTTGCCAATCTCAGGGTTGCCAAACCTTCCCGTTTGTCCTTTCAGCTCTCTGGGGACCTTCTCAACTCACGCCCTCACGTCAGATGCCCGCTGGGGAGTCGTCTGCCTGACTTGACCTGGATGGGCTCCTCTTTGCTGCCCTCTGTATTCCTCGGCCAGACCACAAAGACACCACACACCGAGGGCAGGTTGGGGGCTGTTTCTTTATATAAAGGTAATCAACACTATGGATCCATAAGCATGCTGCCGCGGCTCACGCTGGCCCGTCTCACCACTTCCGGGGCAGAAGTCTGGGTGTGGGGCGGGGGGGGGGGGTCACCGCCAAGGGAGGAACACTGCACAGGCCTGGGGACTGGCGAGCACACCAGCCGGGAGCTCCCAAAGGGCACGCGCAGACACACGAACACAGCATAACCACGAGCACAACGTACGAGAACAGGAAGGAAACAGAGAGCTGAAACGAGCCACTGACCACCAGTGCCCTCTTCTCCCAGGTGTCCTGTGGGGGGCGGGACAGTGGGTGGGCGGGGCCTGGGCCTGGAGCCAAGCGCCCCGGCTGTGCCACTACAAGGCCACGTGACCTCACGTCCTCACAGAGCGCTGCGCTTTCTGCATCTGTAAACTGGGGACGACAAGCTGTGCTTCACCAAGTTGTCATGAGGATGAATGAGACTGAAATAGGGACACATATCAAAATACTCAACACAGAGCCTGGCACATAGAGGTGTTCAGTAAGTAACTTTTTGTCAAGAATGTCTCAGCTCAGAGAGGACCTTCCTCGGAAGGCCGAGATGGGAGATCGCTTCCCTGGAAACTCTTTCTCAGGGGATCAGGACCCTTGAGCACTCCTTGGAGCCTGTAGTCGCTGAACTGGCCAGGGCCCCGGAATGCACTGTGCCGGGGCAGTTGAGGGGGGCGGGGGGCTGGACCCCCAGGGAGGCACCCGCAGAAGCCGGGTAGACACCAGAGGAGCTGGGAACTGTGCCAAAATGGTTCTGCACGTAGCACAGGCCAGACGTGGGCTGGTACGGAGGCAGGCTGGCCGTGTGCCCAGGGACCCAGGACGGCCAGGGGGCCAGTTTCTGGCCACTGGTGTGCTGCATCTGGGCCACAGGGTGGTTTGGGGCCAGGTGAGGGTGGCCGCTCTGTGTGGGGTAGGAGCCAGGCACAGGGTTCAGCCTGGAAAGGAACAGAGAGAAAATGGTCACTCAGCCACTCATGCCGGGGCGCACAGCAGCCCCAGCGGTCGATCCGCAGGTGCGAAGCGTGGGTCACTATACTGCTTTCTATTACAACATGCTGTGGACGGTTCCTATAACCAGCTGTAAAAGTGCCAAGTGGGGAGGAAGGTCAATCTCAGCTGGACAGAAAACATATGCCCAGAGGGGGCAGGGCCCACTCACGGTCCTGCAGTAAACCAGCAGGAAGAAGGGGTATCGGGTCCATGCCTGAGACACCCTGAGGTGTAAGAGCAGCTTGCAAACCAGAGGGACCGGATGGAGATGGGACCAGATCACAGCAGTCAGTGTTTGTGGTCGGCTCAGCAGCTGGACCCAGAGAGAATGGATCCACCTCTGTGGGAGGGAGGAGGGGAGGGCTCTAACGGGTAACACAGGGCTTGGGCCCAGGCCTCGTCTGCTGGGAGATATTCTACCTGTGTCTTCAGGAATAAAGACTCACAACTCAAAGTCCCGGCAGGCAGGAACCAACGTGACAGATGTGGGGAGCTGTCTGTGCTGAGGTTGGAGACCCTACCACAGACGCGTGTGGCTGGGGCACAAAGGGGGACACATTCTAAGGGTTTTAGCCTGTGACCTTCATGCAGAGTTCCAAATATGAAGAACAAATGTCAACACCACTGATACCTGTGTTAGGTAACTAGACTAAACCTGTATACATTTCAATCCAAACCCAAGCTTACAAATCAGCTGCTTAAGTACAGATACAGGACACTTAACAGCACTTCTGGCATTCTAAAAATATAGAGGTTTTGGCCGATAAGAAGCTTGACAAGAGCCTCCAGGGAGGCAAGGCTGTCCGGGCAGTCAGGTCCGCTGCCGAAACAAACATGCGTGTTGTAATAGCACCTGTGTCCCATTGTCAGGTCATCCGAAACATCATGTCCTGTTCCGGGATGCCTACAGCAGGCCAGGATAACGAGGGATCGAACACCACGCCATGCAAGGGACACAGAAGGAGCTGAGAGGGTCACCATGGCCCCTGGTCAGATCTGCGCGTCACGGTGAAGCAGGATCACCCGGCACCACGGTGTCACAGTTACAGAGAAGTAACTGCGATTCAGCGTGGAAGACCTTTCTCATCAGGGGCTGCCTTGGAGAGCCAGCCCCCAGCCGCCAGGGGTGAACATCGTCAGCTGTCTTAGAGGGGATTCCTTCACGGGACAGGGCGGGGGAGAGAGCATTTGCAAATGAGGACCCTTAAGTTCTCTCTAGATACTGTGAGAACAGCAATTAGCCAAAAAGCTACAATACACCTAATTCTAAATTTAAACACCTCCCACCCATTTAGACTCCAGGAATTACTTGCCTGAAACAAAATGGGTGAGTGTGCATTTCTACTTTTCCCAGTACCCGTCCCTGCCTTTAAGAAATGGTCAGAGTGGGGAATTCCCTGGCGGTCCAGTGGTTAGGACTCAGCGCTTTCACTGTGGGGACCTGGGTTCGATCCCTGGTCAGGGAACTAAGATCATCCTGCAAGCCGTGCGGCCTGGTGAAAAAAATAAAAATAAAATAGAAATGGTCAGAGGTCTCTGAGCTGCTGAAGGCTGGAGTGTCCACCTCCTAAAATAAAGTACAAGGAGTAGACTCCAATTCAGCCAAAGTCCTGCCTCCAGGGCAGCGCGGGGGCAAGATGTACCACACAGCTGAAGCAGAAAGGGGTCACTGACAAAGCACCTTGACTTTGTACTGAATCCGTTCTTTGGGAGGGACTTGAAGGAAAGGAAACCTCCTCCACTGTGAACTCTCAGCATCGGCAAAAACCAGTGAAGGCCACCCGAGGCCGGCAGTGTGTGCCACAGCGACAGGGAGTCAGTAGGACCCGGAAGCAGGAGCCCCTGGCTCTAGACTGGGCTCTTCTGAGTCTGTGTTACCAGGAGACAGACTCTTGTCCCCTTCGGGCCCTCTCTCTGAAAGGAGGGAGTCAGGCTACGTGAGCTCTGGTGGCTTGCCCGGGACTTTCCATTGAGAGTTAACGTGCCTGGACTGGAAAACAGTAAGCTTCGCCTTCTCCTGCCAGGTGGCCAAGAAAACCCTACCTCTCAGGCTCGGGCCGTGCCACCTCCTAAGGCTCCCAGTCAGTTGCGTGGACTGTGCTTCTTACCAGCGTCACATGCAGGAGCCCAATCCCACCTGCACAGAGTGCTTGTCGGCGCTGAGGGCTGTTAATGGCACTGGATGGGGCCACAAGTCACTTGGGATTATGCACGAGAGCCCCTTCCTGCTCAGTCCCTACTTCAGACGCAGCAGGGCAGAATCTAGGGTGCTCGGGAGAAATTTGTGCACAGATTTTTCTGGGCCCAGGCTGCCCACACCCTCTTCCCTATTCCCCAGGACAGTGAACGAGTCACACCCTCTAGAGGCCCAGGAATTGCTTTAGGAATAAAGCACAGAGTTCTATAACTTACTTCCGGCTTTGGGCTGCCCTTCTTTCAGCTGAAGAGCCGGAGATGTACTTGAACATCGAAATCTTCCTCATCAGGCTGAAGGGGAACTTCTGGTCGAGCTTCAGTGCAACTCGCTCTGGGAGGTCGATGGAGTAGCAGTAGGTGAAGCCATCTGAGGTTGGCATATTAAGGAAAACTGGAGGCAGCTAAAGGGAGGAGGGCTGAACACTCCCCACAGGATACAGGTGCCCACATTGATTGCACAGGGGAATTAAGTGCTTATTCCACCATAATATCTGACTGGAGTTTCAAGCTCAGGGGAAACCAAGAGTTGAGTTTCTATCCCCTGTACCTCAGAGGGAACATGACCCAGCAGCAGGAGAGGGCAGACAGGTGCTAACATTTCACCTTCCCCTAGACACATCCATCCTGTCTCCTGAGCCCCTCTGGCCCCTTCAGTCACAGTCAGAAGCCAGCACAGATCTCTGTCCTTCCAGTGGGATGAAGCAGGAGGCTGTCCTAATACCCTCTGGGAGGACTGACATCTTCTTGTACTTTGTCCCAAATAGAAGGAACCTTGTCTCAATGTGACGAAGTGAGCTTCCTGTGGGCCTCTGTGGCAGCCCTGGGAGGTCCCAGGGATGTGACGGTACCCTGGTCATCCGACCTGTGTCAGCCCATCACTGCCTAGACAGCCCAAAGGAGTCAGCCTTTATCCAACCATCCATCCGTCCTCTCAACAAATATTCATTGAACATCTAGTATATACCAAGTACTGGGGTAGAATAAGTGGCCACGAGCAAAAGGTTATCTATGGATGACCATGCTGGGGACCTTAAGCTAGCCTAGGTAGATCTGAGAAATTTTTCTCTAAGGATGTGATGTGGATGTTGAAGCCTAAATTGTGAGTAGCAATGGCTAGAAGAGGGGTGCTGGCAGAGGGAAGACTGTACAGAAGCACGAAAAGAACACTGTTCCTTGAGGCAGTGTTCTTACCTAGAATACTATTGGCAAGATAATTCTCTGCTGGGCTAGACTGTTCCACTCATTATAGGACATTTAGCATTCCTGGCCACCAGCCACCAAATGGTAGCAGTACCTAGTCATTGTGATAAACAAATACACCCTTGCTATTTCTAAATTCTTTCAGGGATGACAGTATGCTTCCAAACACTGATTCCAGCTGGTAACCAATGCTGTAAGGAAGTCAAAAGTTGTCATGGCTGATGACTTCAGAATGATCTCAAGAATCTGTTCTGCTTCTGACTCTGACGAAGTAATAACACTAGACTAGTCCTCCCACATACATAACTATAAACCAGGATACAATATTTTACACAATTGTTTTCAGACTTTGGACCACAAACACTACCAAACTGTGATACCTAAGAAAAGGGAAACAAATTAAGTGAGCCTCAAGATCAAGCTGGCTTTCTGCCTGGAGGCACTTTCTAAACCACAGCACAGGAACAGGAATCCAAGTATCATTCCAACTTTAGTATATGTGTTGCCAAAGCGAGCACGGGGAATCCAGGCACAGTACAGTATTTTTTCCTGAGCTGGAGAGACAAAGAGTTCAGGGAGGAAAAAATGCCTGGGATTTACAGGTCAGTAATGGAGAGGAAGGAGAAGAAGCTCCTCCTCTTCTTCTGGATGGGGCCACAAGTCCCTTGGGCCCGAAGAGGTTCCCCAAGTCTTTAGCTAAATACTAATGTAGACGTACATAGGCTGAGACTCCTCCAGTCAGGCAAAGAACAGCTACTGAAGAAACAACAACTATCAAAGAGCTGTAAGATTAACAACTCCTGGAGCTCCCACAGGACAGGGACATGCTCAAGTTCTAACCAGAGTAAAGAGACTTCACTGAACACCCAGGACATTCAGAAGAGACCCCCAAAAGGCAATGCCTTAACAAGTAAATTAACTACCTATTAGGAAAAAAAATACTCTTTAAAGGAAGACAACAATATTCAGCCCTTGATAACACAGTATTCACAATGTTTATCAAAAATTAAAAATTACAAGACAAGGGACAAAGCAAGAAAATAGGGTCCCTAATCAAGAGGAAAAACAGTCAAAAGAAACAGGTCCAGAAAGGACAAAGATGATGGTATTAAGAGACAAGTATTTTAAAACAGCTATTATAAATGTGTAAGTGAATGTGTTTAAAGGAAAGCATAAACATAACAAACAGATAAAGAATCGCAATACAGAAATGAAAACCATAAAGAAGAACCTCTTGAACTGAAATATACAACACGAGAAATAAAAAACTAACTGGGTAGGCTTAACAGCAGAGTAGACGCTGCGGAAGATGAGATTGCTGAACTTGAAGGCAGTGTGATAGAAATTATCCAAACTGAAATGTGGAGGGGGGAAAAAGGCAAAAATTAAAAAAAAAAACACTAACAGCCTTAGTGACCCACTGAACAATACCATGTAGCTTATGTATATGTAACTGGTAACCTACAAGGAGAAGAGAAAAGAGGATAGAAAAAAAACACTTCAAGACATAATGACGATAATTTTTTTAGACTTGATGAAAATTCTAAACTCATACATCCAAGATCAACAAACTCCAAGTAAGGTAAACACAAAAACACCACCTCAAGGCACAAGATAATAGCTAAAAGCCAGTGATAAAGAAAAAATTGTGAAATGAGCCAGAGAAAAACAATGAATTATACAGGGAAACAATAAAAATGATTACTGATTTCTTATCAGAAACAATACAAACCAGAAGTAATGCAAGGACATCTTTAGAAGTGAAAGGAGATCAGAGAAGGCTAGAATTCTATATTTAGTGAACTAAAGGCATCTTCAAAGAACCAAAGATGGAGAGAATTTTTCACCAGCATACCTACTGTAATGTTAAAGGAAGCTCTTTAGGCTAAAGGAAAATGATACCAGATGGGAATTTGGATCTACACAAAAGAATGAAGAAAAATAGAGATGATAAATATGTGAGTAAATGTTGCTCTTCAAAAAATATAATTGACTGTTTAAAACAAGAGAAGTAGCAATGTATTGTGAGGTTTATAACATATGTAGAAGTAAAACATATAACAACAATAACACAAAGGATGGAAAGAAGGAAAACAGAAATACAATGGAATAAGATTCTTACATACAAAGTGGCATATTATCTGAATGTAGCCTGTGATAAACTAAAAATGCATATTTAAACTCTAGAGCAACCACTAAAAAATAAAACAGGGCTTCCCTGGTGGCGCAGTGGTTGAGAGTCCGCCTGCCGATGCAGGGGACATGGGTTCGTGCCCCGGTCTGGGAAGATCCCACATGCCGCGGAGCGACTGGGCCCGTGAGCCATGGCCGCTGAGCCTGCGCATCCGGAGCCTGTGCTCCACAATGGGAGAGGCCACAACAGTGAGAGGCCCACGTACTGCAAAAAAATAAATAAATAAATAAATAAAAAATAAAACAAAGAGGCATGGTTAATAAGCAAAGAAGATAAAATGAAATACTAAAAAAAATATGCAATTGAAGGCAGGAAAAGAGGTAAAAAGGAACAAAGAACATTTGAGACAAAGAGAACACAAAAAGCAAGCTGGTAGACTTAATCCCACTATATCAATAATTACACTAAATGAAATAGGCTAAACAGGCCTTTAAAAGGCAGAGACTGTCAGACAGAGAACCACCTATATGCTATCTACAAGAAAGATTCTTTAAATGTAGACATAAACATGTTAAAAATATAAGGATGGGAAAATATATACCTTGTAAATCCTAATTCTAAGAAAGGAGAAAGCTGGAATAAGTAAATTAATATCAGACAATGAAGAATTTAGGGCAAAGAATATTACCAGAGATTTAAAGGGTCAATTTCATAACAGTAAAGGGTAAATTCATTAAGATGATATAACAATCCCAAATGTGTATGTATCCAATAAACAGAACTTCAAAACACTTGAAGCCAAAAACTGATAAGAACTGAAAGCAAAAAAGAGAGATCTACAGTATTAGCTGGAGATGTCAACAGTCTTCTCCCAGTAATAAATAGAATAACTATAAGGATATAGAAGATTTGAACAATACCTTGACCTAACTGACATATACTGAACACTATACCCACCAACTGCAGAATGCACATTCCTTTCAAGTACACACAGAATACTCACCAAGATGTAACAAATGCTGGGCCAGAAATAATTTAAAAGGACTGTAATCTTACAAAGAATTTTCTCTGACCATATGAAATAAAGTAAGAAATCAATAACAAAAAGAAATCTGGGAAATCACCAAATATTTAGAAATTAACCAACTCCCTTATAAATAACCCTTGGATCAAAAACGAAATCCCAAGGAAAATTAGAAAATACTTTTAACTGAGTGATAATGAAAACACAACATATCAAAATTTGTGGGATACAGCTAAAGTAGTGCTTACATGGGGAGTGTATAGCTTTAAATTTTCATGTTAGGAAAAAAAGTTTAAAACCAATGAAATTAAACTAGAATTTAAAAATGAGATACATAAGAACAATGTTATCAATGTGAATTTATACACTACCCACACTAATAGCTCATAGAATCACAAATTGTAAGATATGTCAGGAATGCACCTTGTCCAACTCCAAACACGACCATTCTGATGTTTAAAAAAAAAATCCACTTTCTATTTTAGAATACTTGCCCCTAATTGCCAGAATATTTATACAAGGAATATGAGGCTTATCCTAAGTTTTTAACTACCCATATGGTAAAAGCCTACCATAAAAAAAAATTTTTTTTTTCTACTGAGAAAAAGATTAAGCCAAACAAAAACAAACAAACCTGCTTCCTATTCCTTTCATGGAACATCTCCAGCCCATGGGTAGTTCAGGTTTGGAAAAAATCAATACAGAATATTTTACTAACTGGCAGTGCTGAGCCAGTGTGAGGAGTGAGCTATGGTGATCTTTTCCAGATGAGAAAACTCTGGCCTAAAGAAGGGAAGTGACCTGCCCGAGGCCACATGGTTTTCAAAGCTGAAGTTAGCACACAGATTAACCTACATCTGAGCTCACAGCTCTACTATCTACTTGACACCCCCAGGCCCTACAACTTGGTTCACCCTTTGGCATGTCATTGTTCTACAGTTACCTTCTAGGAAGGATACACGTTAGCCCAATTCCAAGTCCACAGACGTTACTGAGGAAAGAGGTCTGGGGAATGAGCCAGGAGGCACAGAGCAGGAGCCATGGCACCAGCATTGAGGGCACAACCATGCCAAACACCAGGGCCCTCCTCATCCGAGAGCGGACGGAATTGACTCCCAGCATGGCAAAAGCCACTGGGGTGAAACCTCTGGCGTCCTCTACCTCCCCCAGCTTTGACAGCGATGACACAGCTTCAAAAGATAGGAAGATGATGGCACAGATGATGGCGAAGATCACGGTGAAGAAGCAGTGGCGGACGGTGCCCACGGTTCTCTCAAAATTGCCAGCAAAGCGCCAAATGATGATGGCACCGCAGAGCAGGGAGACTGGATTCTCATAGACAAAGATGTAAGTCACCAGCCTGTAAACTGCAGAGGGAACTGAGTTAGAGGCCCAATGGTGGGTTGTTCCAAGAAGGGAAAGCCAGGTTACAACCCACCTAGGAAACAGGGAGTAGCTGGCTCTCATTGCCAGTGAAAATCAGCCCGGAGCCAGTGGGATAAGCAGAGGGAGGCAACAACGAAGGATCCAGGACTCAAAGTAGAGGCGTGGATGTCTAATCTTTGCTCTTTCCCAGACCTGGAGCAAGTCTTATCTGTGACTGGCTTCCACGTGGGGAAAAAAATAACACTTTTTAGCATGGGATGGTCTTTAAATTTGTAATGTGCTTTATAATCCTTTTTTAGGTTTTAATACTGACCTATCTCACCGGGCAGTTTGAGGGTTAATTAATTGTAACGGCTTCAGGTGGATTGAGTGGGTGTCACTTAACACTCTTTGTGCCCGTCTCCTCGGCTGTAATCCTGCCCTCTCCTTCCATAGTGGCTGTTCAGAGGAAGAAAAAAGGGACCATGAATTATTTTGCACCTGTAAAGATTAGAAAACTATCACTAATAATGTAGATACAGAACTCAGAAGTCTTTCTTGAAAGTGCTGATCCAGTCTTCGAGGCAGAGCCATGCTTTCTATGCAATAAGACAGCAAAGAATCTCACTTTTACTTTTCTAGAACCAGTCCTCTCTCTTATGTACTTTTACATCCCCACGGGCCAAAATACTAAACTGAAGGAGGGGGACTGGTGAAGTGGCAGTAACATTGGACTTGGGAGCCTAAAGGCTTGGAGTGGAATCTTGGCTCTATCACATCCAGGCCAGTTGAGCTCAGTCAAGTCACAGGCCCTATCGGCTTCAGTTCTCTCTTTGTGTAGTAACAGGCATACACTCAAGGCCCTCAAAGGTCTCTTACATGTCTAATACTCACATTGCCCGTGAGCCCCGCACTCAGAGAAGCCGTGAAGTAAAGAAAAAAAAAAGGGGGAGCTCAGTTTAGGCTGGCCTTTTGCATCTGTCTCTGAAGACAGATGTGCTGTATCTCAGGTGGGGCTGGGAGGGACCAGTTTTAGATTTGAGCAGGGAGGCAGGCTATGAACCATGTACCTCAGTCAGGCCATCTCTGTAAGGCTTCATTATCTGAAGAGTACTTCATTGCCTGCTGAGTACTTCTGACACTGAAATCCCAAGTATAAATGTGAAGATTCTAGAAGCAATTCTATATAATTTGGGGATCATAAACCCCAAGGTTCCAGTCCCAACACATCACACGATAAAAAGAAAAATCTGGGTTCCTGTGTCAATTATATAACTCAATAGCTCTGCGAGTCTTCGCATTAAGCCTCAGTTTCATCTGAATAATGGGCAACAATAAAGCCTACATTACGTCATGGGATCACCGTAAGGATTAAATGAGATTAATGCACGTGAATGTGCTTTGCAAAACAAGTCATACAAATTTCCCATTTTCCTCCCCAGAAAAGAATGCGGAAGAAACAGAGACTAGGAACATCTTTTATGAGCAGATGTTTATACTTAATTGGTCTGCAAAATCTCTCACCCTCCCCGAGAAAACAAACACCTCTCCCAAAGGTACAAGATACCCCCTCCCGCAGGGAATCGGAGTGAGGATTAAGATAAAAACGAAGAAGCACAAGAAATTCGAAACCCCAGGAAGCCAGGATCTTATAGGGGTGGCCACAGATAAAGCTCAAGTGTCTTGACGAAGGCGAAAGAAAAAATTTTTTCAGTGGGGGGTTGGGCCCTAAAGCAGACGTAGGTGTGAATGTGACAAGGGAGGGGAACAGAAAAATCCTCCTTGG
The DNA here is from genome assembly GCF_964165515.1 of Mesoplodon bidens. NCBI lineage: Eukaryota > Metazoa > Chordata > Mammalia > Artiodactyla > Ziphiidae > Mesoplodon > Mesoplodon bidens. The sequence goes on from NC_138171.1 coordinate 37,134,406, forward strand.
AGATCGAGCAGGGGTGAATGAAACCTATTTGCTACGAATGGATACGGGGGCCTTGACCAGTCGGATGGCGACAGGGAAGGGAACAAATCTGGGTAGGGAAGCATTACAGTGGTGACGAAGATGGGGCTCTGCACAAAGACGTGGAATATGGGGCTGTCTTCCAGGTGGGCAGAATGATGATGCAGACGGAGACGGGGTGGCGGGGATGCTGGAAGGCCAGAGCCCAGGGCCTGGCGAGGTCGGAGGAAAAGGGCTGGCACCCGGGGCCCGGCCCCGCCTTGCTCACCTTGCCAGTTGCGCAGGGCCTCGGACCGCAGCGAGAGGCCCGAGGGCGCCAGGGGCGGCTGCAACAGGAACAGGCGAGGCCCAGACACCAGCAGCGAGAGCAGTGCGGTGAAGAAGGTGGCGGATGGCACCTCGGGCCACAGGGACCAGCTCCGGTACCCGGGCTCCGAGACCGCCATGGCCGCCAAGTATCCCGCTCCCCTAGGCGGCTCCGGCAGGTTCTCGGCTCCTTCCGCCTCCTTGCGGCTGTCTCCCATGGCAACAGCGGAGGAGGTGGCCGGAAGCCCCGCCTCCCCGCCTCCCCGCCCCATGAAGAGTTGCCCAATCCGGTCGCGCTGGCCAGTCTCCCCCGCGCGTAGGACAGCGCCCTCTGGCGGCAGCACCCCCCTTTTCTGTGTTTACCCCCATTATACCAATGAAGAAACTGGTGCCTGGGTAATGCAGTTAAATGGCAAAGACAGTTAGAACTCAGGTTCCCCCCGTTGGTATGGCCTGGAATTGGCTACTGGCAAGGTGACTGGGTTAGAGAAACGGGTGGGAGAGGAAGGAGGGATTCTACTGAAGGCCCCGAAGGGATGTAATATAACAACAGTGATAACCAAGGTCTATTTCAGCACTTAAAGTCTGAAAAGCACCTTCACCAGAGAACAGCTGTTTAAAGTAGCCAACTGGAATATGGTTTCCCTGATTACAGATGCTTTGGAAGGTGACTTGCCCAAGGTCACAAGTGGGAAGCAGTAGGACTAGGATCTGAATTCCTGTTTGCTAGGCCCCGATTTTCTTCCCTTTTCACTACTTCCCTCTAATATCCTGCCTACTGCTACATGTATGTAAATTCGACTACTAAAAAATAAACAAATGCTTCACTGTCTGTGCTGGACATTCAGATCCGTTCCCAGCCCTAGTCTGCCCCCCTCAGTAGTTCTGGCAATGTCTGTGTGCCCATGAACCTCAGGAAGAGAACCTAAGATTCTTTTCGTCTTTTGTGTTTAGTACTAAAATATAACCATGTAATTTTCTGGATATAAATATACAGCAATGGGACATATCTCAATGAATGCTACGTATATTTAAACTAATGCTGCTCACGATGCAGCAGGGGGCATGAAAATTAAGGTTTTACTCAACAGGAAGCAAAACAGGAATCAGAAGTGTGGTGGAGCAGCTAAAAATAGCGAGTGGGGACTTGGGCTGCTGGAACCAAAGTCTGGGCCTTGGAAAGAGGAAGGGGGTGGTGGTTCCATCTCCTCTGTGCCCATCAGGCCACTCCAGGAGTTCTGGGTCTACTTTCAGACATATATTCTGAAAAAGGATGTAGAAAATTAGAGCTTGTCCAACAAAAAGTGACTAGGACTGGGAGGAAAGGGGGAAATTTCAAATCATATCTTGACGAGGGACAATTAAAGGGACCAGGGAGACTTCCGTGGGGACGCTTCAGTGGTCCAGACCACTGGCTCTAACTATGTGAAGGGCTTTCCTGAAGAGGGGGAGTAGACTTATCCTGTGTTACTCCAGAGGGGAGACCTGGAAATGATAGGGCGACACACTTGACTTAAGAAAGAACTTTCTGACTTCCCTGGTAGTGCAGTGGTTAAGAATCTGCCTGCTGATGCACAGGACAAGGGTTCAAGCCCTGGTCCAGGAAGATCCCACATGCCGCAGAGCAGCTAAGCCTGTGCGCCACAACTACTGAGCCTGTGCTCTAGAGCCTGTGAGCCACAACTACTGAGCCCGAGTGCCACAACTACTGAAACCCACGCACCACAGCAAGAGAAGCCACCACAATGAGAAGCCCGTGCACCACAACAAAGACTAGCCCCTGCTCACCGCAACTAGAGAGAAAGCCTGTGTGCAGCAATGAAGACCCAATGCAGCCAAATAAATAAATAAATAATTTTTTTTAAAAAAGAAAGAACTTTCTGACAGTTTGGATTGTCTATTCATGGCATGAGCTGCCTTAATAGGTAGTGAGCTCCCTGTGACCACAGTGTGCAAGCAGAGGCAATCTGGGGACTTGATGAGAAAACTGAAGTGATTCAGCATCAGTTTGGAGGTGGAACTAGATGCCTTTTAAAATCTTTTTGGACCTTCAGTTCTAAGACTCCATATACAAACACAAGCATATGGAGTGTTGATACATTTGCCACTTACCGGGGGGGGGGGGTTGGGGATAATTGCATTTGGATTCCTGGCAGGATGAGAGTTGTGGTGACATCACATATCCTACAGCCAAGGGCTGTGTAGTCTAATGCAGGGAGCACCCAATGGTCTCCCTTCTCTCTGATTCTGCCTCCCTCTTCTCATTTTTTCCAATTATGTCCCCAGAAAACCCCAAGACCTTCTCTTCAGCTCAGGGGACAGAGGACCGGCATGAGCAAAGCAGAGCCTTCTTCAGCAGAGGGCGCGGGGAGGGGGCAACCCAGTACCATGAATCTTTTTTGTCCTGTCTTTTCACTCTTGGTCTGCAAACATTTTCAGGTCTCAAATGTACTACCTGGAGATGCCTTTGTTTACTGTTCCACCTCCTTGAAGAGCGTCTAGTTTTCCACGTGCCAGACTTGGAGGCTGGGGGACAGGTGACTTCTCAGGGAGCACACATACCAGTGTGGACATTTCTAGATGAAACCCACGAGCAATGCTGTCCACGTCCTAATGCCCAGATTCTATGTATATGCTACCTTAGGTAGCAAAAGGGACTTTGTGGGTATGATTAAGCTAAGGCTCTTGAGATGGGAAGATTATCCTGGATTATCTGAGTGTGCCTAATGGAATTGTGAAGGTCCTTTTAAGGCAACAGGAGGGTCAGAGGGAGAGACAGCAATGTGATGACAGAAGCAGAGGGTGGAGCTATGAGGCTTGAAAACGGAGGTGGGGCCACGAGTCAAGGAATGAGGGTACCGCTAGAAGCTGGAAAAGGCGAGGAAACAGATTCTCCCCTAGATCCTCCAGAAGGAACACAGTTCTGCTGACACCTTGAAGTAGCCCTGTAAAGCCCATTTCAGACTTCTAACCTCCAGAACTGTAAGATTATAAATGCATGTGGGGTTTTTTCCCAATGTTTTTTCATTGTAGGAAAGTACACACAACATTTACTATCTTAACCTTTTTTTTTTTTTTTTTTTTTTTTTGTGGTACGCGAGCTGCTCACTGTTGTGGCCTCTCCCATTGCGGAGCACAGGCTCTGGACGCGCAGGCTCAGCGGCCATGGTTCACGGGCCCAGCCGCTCCGCAGCATGTGGGATCTTCCCGGACCGGGGCATGAACCCGTGTCCCCTGCATCAGCAGGCGGACTCTCAACCACTGCACCACCAGGGAAGCCCTATCTTAACCATTTTTAAGTGTACAGTTCAGTAGTGTTAAGTACATTCATAATGTTGTGCAACCATCAACACCATCCATCTCTGTAATTCTTTGGATCTTGTACACATTAAATGATAACTCCTCACTCTCTACTCGCCCCAGTCCCTGGCAACCACTATGTGTCTTTCTGTCTCTATGAATTTGGTACTCCAGGCACTCTAGGTACTCCATATAAGTGGAATCATGCAGTATTTGGCTTTTTGTGACTGGCTTCTTTTACTTAGCATAATGCCCTCAAGGCTTATCCATGTTGTAGCAGGTGTCAGAATGTGCTTCCTTTTTAAGGCTGCATAATATTCCATTGTATGGATGGACCACACGTTCTTTATCCATTCATCTGTTGATGGACAGTTGGGTTGTTTCCACCTTTTAGCTATTGGAATAATGCTGCTCTTTGAGACTTAGCTTTCAATTCTTTGGGGTATATACCCAGAAGTAAGATTGCTGGATCATATGGTCATGCTATTTTTAATTTTTTTAGGAGCCTCCATACTGTTTTATAGTGGCTGCACCATTTTACATTCCATCCAACAATGCACAAGGGTTCCAATTTCTCCACATCCTTGTCAACACCTGTTATTTCCTGTTTCTTGGATAGTAACCATCCTAATGGGTGCAAAGTGGTAATTTGTATTGTTTTAAGCTACTAAGTTGTTGTTGTTTTTTAAATTTTATTTATTGATTGATTTTTGGCTGCATTGGGTCTTCATTTCTTTGAGTGGGCTTTCTCTAGTTGTGGTGAGTGGGGGCTATTCCTCGTTGCGGTGCGCGGGCTTCTCATTGTTGAAGCCACTAAGTTTGTAGTAATTTGTTATGGCAATGATAAGAAATGAATTCATTCCCTCACTCACTACACTGGTCTCTGTTTTTCAAACAAGCCAAGGTCGTTCTCACTTCAGGGCCTTTGCACATGCTCTTTCATCTGCTGAAATGCTCTCCTGGCTCTTAGTATAGTGGCCACGTTCTTAGCCATCAGGTCTCCAGCTCAGATGCTGTTCCTCATAAGGGCCTTCCCAGGTCCTCCTGTTACTTGTTTCAGTGCACTCCCCTGTTTGTGTCTTTACTTATCTAACTGTCACTCTTACTAGACTACAAGCTCCCTGAGGGCAGGGACCTGCCATATCCCAGCACTTAGGATAGAGCCTGGCACACAGATGGTACCCGGAAATACTTGTTTAGTCCCTGCTCTCCACAGCTGGTGTCTCTGGTGTGGGGAAGGAAAGGCTGTGGAGGGTTTGAGGAGGTGTTAAACAAACACCAGCTGTCTCACTTCACACAGCTGAGGCAGCACTGGGACCAGTGCCAACCACCCAACTTGATGGGGCAGGGGTGTTCCTGGATTTACCGCCCCCCACTCCCAGTGCACGTCTGCAGAAGGTGCAGAATGACCGAAGGGCTCTGGGGGGCTAGGGGTAGGGTGGGGACTGGACCTTATCCATCCCCAAGGGCAGTTCCAGAGGCGCAGGAGAGCAGGTCCCTCGGGTCCCTCTTGGGCGGACCCCACTGAGCAGCGCTGCTCCTTCCTGGCCCACAAGTCCCTCTCTTTCCTCCTCATTTCCACCGAGGATGGCAGCGGTGCAGAATGACGTTTCTTAACTAGTTCCCAATTCCAGCTTCAAAAAGCTGCTGTGGAACCTCCAAGGCACGTCCTTACTGGCCCCTGGTGGACAACCCTGTGTAGGGTTCCTCTAGTCTGTTGGCGAAGAGGCCACATCCCAAAGCAGAATACTGCTCCCCTGCTGGCTGTCCTGGGAAGCAGCCCACATCTAGACGGATGGGTTTTTTGTTTTTGTTTTTTTACATCTTTATTGGAGTATAATTGCTTTACAATGGTGTGTTAGTTTCTGCTTTATAACAAAGTGAATCAGTTATACATATACATATGTTCCCATATCTCTTTCCTCTTGCATCTCCCTCCCTTCCACCCTCCCTATCCCACCCCTCTAGGTGGTCACAAAGCACCGAGCTGATCTCCCTGTGCTATGCGGCTGCTTCCCACTAGCTATCTATTTTACGTTTGGTAGTGTATATATGTCCATGCCACTCTCTCGCTTTGTCACAGCTTACCCTTCCCCCTCCCCATATCCTCAAGTCCATTCTCTAGTAGGTCTGTGTCTTTATTCCCATCTTACCCCTAGGTTCTTCATGACGGGTTTTTTTTTCTTAGATTCCATATATATGTGTTAGCATATGGTATTCGTCTTTCTCTTTCAGACGGATGGTTTTAATTCGGGGACAGCTGAGTAGGTCCAAAATCCTGGATGGCTACCCCCAAAGCAGTGTAACTTCAGTCCTCCGTGGCATTCGGGTGCCATGCCATCTCGCCCCAGCTCTCTTTTCCCACACTCATAGCATGGGGTGCACGGCAGCAAGCTCACTGCCTAAACACACATCCCCCCAGGGAAAGGAATGCTGGTTCCCTGACCCCTTCTGGCTGGCATCCCACTTTCTACAATGATCCTCCTTGGATCTCCCCCAACACTTGGCTTCAGTGGGGCCCGGGAAGAAAGGTTGGCAGCAGCCAAACAGTGGAAGCCCTTGCAGGCTGTGGTGAGGAATGCGGATGTTATTCCAAGAAAGTGGGAAGTTTAGAGGGGTTATGCCAGAGTGTCATCAACCATTTATGGTTTAGAAAGTGGGGAAAATGAGCACCCTCAGACATTGCTGAGAGGATCGAATATTGGTACAATTTCTGTAGAAGGAAGTTTGGCAGCATCTTTCAAAATGACTAATGCAGGGCTTCCCTGGTGGCGCAGTGGTTGAAAGTCAGCCTGCCGATGCAGGGGACACGGGTTCGTGCCCCGGTCTGGGAAGATCCCACATGCTGCGGAGCGGCTAGGCCCGTGAGCCATGGCCGCTGAGCCTGCGCGGCCGGGGCCTGTGTTCCGCAACGGGAGAGGCCACAACAGGGAGAGGCCCGCGTACCACAAAAAAAAAAAAAAAGACTAATGCACATATCTTTGATGCAGCAATCCTACTTCTAGTATTTTAACCTACTGACATACTTGCATCGTGGGAAATGTCTCGTGTAAAAAGCTATTTATTGCAGTGTTGACTGCAACAGTAACTACTGGAAACAGCCCAGGTGTCCGTCATTGCGGGGATGATTAATAAATGATGGTACATCCCGTCAAAGGAATACTCCACAGTCATAAAAAGAAACAAAAAACTGAGAAAGCTATGTATCAATATAGAATGATACCTAAAATATTTTGTTGAGTGGAGAAGCAAAGCTATTATCAGTGGATATAGTGTGCTACAATAAATATAAAGAGGTGGGGAGAAAAGAATACTTTACTCTGAGTGGAATAATTCTGAGGCTTCCAGGGAGAGGAACTGAGTGACTGGGGAGTAGGTCTGGGAAGGCTTGCTCTTTCGTAATCTCTTTTGTACATTTAAAATTTTGTTATGGCCTGAATGTTTGTGTCCCTCCCAAATCCATACGTTAAAGCCCTAACCCCCAAGGTGATGGTATTCGGAGGTGGGACATTTGGGAGGTAATTAGATTTATATGAGGTCATGAGAGTGGTCACCCCATGATGGGATTACTGTTATAAAAAGAGGAAGAGACCAGAATCATGTGAAGACATAGGAAGAAGGTGGTCTTCTGCAAGCCAGGAAGAGGGTCCTCACCAGGAACCAAATCTGCCAGCAATTTGATATTGGACTTCCCAGCCTCTAGAACTTTAAGAAAGAAGTGTCTGGGGTTTTTTGTTTGTTTGTTTTTGGCTGCGCCCCGAGGGATGTGGGATTTTAGTTCCCTGACCAGGGATTGAACTCGCGCCCCCTGCATTTGAAGCACGGAGTCTTAACCACTGGACCTCCAGGGAAGTCCCATGAAGTGTCTGTTGTTTAAGCCCCGTGGTGTATGGTATTTTGTTATAGCAGCCCAAGTGGACTAAGACATATGTGCAAGTAATACTATTTTTTTTGCGGTACGCGGTCCTCTCACTGTTGTGGCCTCTCCCACTGTGGAGCACAGGCTCTGGACGCCTAGGCTCAGCGGCCATGGCTCACAGGCCCAGCTGCTCTGCAGCATGTGGGATCCTCCCGGACCGGGGCACAAACCCGTGTCCCCTGCATTGGCAGGCGGACTCTCAACCACTGTGCCACCAGGGAAGCCCCCTATTTTAAAAAGTAAATAAAATTAATGAAATGTTTTTTACTCAATAATTTTTTTATGAAAGCATCTCTAACTTACAGTAAAAAGTTAATCTTAAGTATAATTGGCAAGTTTAACACACATATATATGTATGTATATCTCTCATGTGACTTTCACCCAGATGAAGAGAATTTCTAGCATCCCTTCAGGTCCTCTCCTGCCCTTTCTCAGTTTCCACCTTGCCCCACCCCAAGCCGTTCCCCTCCCTTCTACCTCCCCCATAACCTTTATTCTGACAGCTGTTACCATGAATTCATTTCGACCTTTCTTGAACATCATAAAAATGGAATCATATAGTAGTATGCTTTTATGTATGGCTTCCCTCATTCAGTATATTATCTATGAGATTCATTGACATTGTTCTAAGTAGCAGTAGTTTGTCCTGTTGTTATTATTACTGCTGTGTGTAATATTGGGTTGTATAAATAAATCATAATTTATGTTTCCATCTTCCTGTTGATTAACGTTTGGTTGTTTTCCTTTTTTGTTGTTCTTTTCCTTTGGTTATTATAAATGAAGCGTCAATGAACATTCTTATACATGATTTGTGTGTGTGTGTGTGTGTGTGTGTGTATATGTATACATCTGCACTGGGTATTTACATCTAGGAGTGGAGGACAGGTGTATGTGGTGGACACAGTGATGTACCGTTCAGATAGCCCTTTAGAAACAAAGGCCTATTTTCCTAACTGCTAGGCATGCTACCTGCAGAAAGCCCTCCACTATGGGTGCTCTATGGAGATTGGCTCGGCTAAAGCGAGCTGCCTTGCTTGAGGTCACAACACTTTCCTTGGCGGCCCACATTCAATGACATAAACTGGGAGCATAAAGGTGCATCCCTCACCCCAACTTGTGACAATTCTGAAGGATCATGGCAGCTTCAAACTCCCCAGGGGTCGACTTGTAAGCAGCTCCTTTGCCTCTTTTCTGTTTGATCATCCCTGTTTTCTTTAGATATTAATCAAAGAGATGAGAGCATTAGAAAACATTAAATTTAGCTCCTGACTTCTGCTTTACTGAATATATACAACATTTTAGGCAGTCCAGTGGTTAGGACTCGGCCCTTTCACATCTGTGGCCCAGGGTCAATCCCTGGTTGGGGAACTAAGATCCCACAAGCCATACAGCATGGCCAAAAGAAAAAATATATATATATGTATATATATGACACTTTTCCTGTTTCCTGAAAGGAACCTGTTGATTCCTTTCCTGAATTAGAAGGAGTAAGAATAAAGAATTAAGCAGTTAAAAAATGAATGACCCTCTACCCCTAGCTTACCCTTAGTAAACTTGCAGGCAGACCACGTGAACAAGACAGCATCCCAAGTAAGACCAAGAGAAGTCAGCAGGTCTGCATACAATGGAAAGATGACAAAGAGTCTGACCTCTTGCCTTAATAATTAACTGAGATCGTTTCCCCTTTTTCCCTTCAAAAATTGTCATGGCTCAGCAGAATCTTCGGAGTTGGTCTCTCAACATTAAGTCCACCATCTCCCCAGATTGCCGGCTTTTCTGAATAAAGTACCTTTCTTCTCTACCAAAGCTTGTCCCTCGATTAACTGGCTGTTTAGTGACACGAGGGGCCGAACCTGTGTTCGGTTACAGACTGAGGCCTTCACTGAGAAGAAGACTAGGGTACGGCATAAGGACAGGCATACGGACAAGTGGTGTAAAACAGAGGTCCCATAATAGATAAACCCTCACATATGTGGTCAATTGATTTTTGACAGAGTGCCATTCAATGGGGAAAGAATAATCTTTTCAACAAATAATGCTGGGAAAGCTGGATGTCACGTGCAAAAGAATGAAGTTGGATCCTTATATAAAAAACCATATACAAAAGTTAACCCAAACTGCATCATACCCCAGTTTTTCTCTCCAGTCCTGCTCCCTTCCCTTCCCTAGGTGCTGATCCCAAGAGCGCTCTCCCAATAAATGATCACCTCTCTCTCAGAATGTGCTTCCCAGAAAACCCAGCCTGCACCAGCATAAAATTAATTTTAGTAGAAGCTGCCAAACCGTTTTCCAAAGCAGTTGGGCTATTTTATACTCCCCCCAGCAGTAAATAAGAGTTCCAGTTGCTTCACATCTTTGTCAATACAGGGGAGTATTCATTTTGGTTTAATTTGCATTTCCATGATGACTAATGATCATGGTCATTTTGTGAAATGCTTGAATACAAATAAAATATTAAAAATGAAACCAAAAAAAGATGTCCTGGAGAGAGATGACCATGGCTGGACACAGCAGCCAAGGTGGAGAGAAATAAGTGGATTTGGAATATAATTTGGAGGTGGCACCTATGATTTAGCTGATGGAGTGCATATGCAGAGTAAGAGAAAGAGAAAAGTCAAGGGGAATGCCTACATGAATTGTGGTACCCCTTGAAGATCTGGGGAAAACTAAGGGGGAGAAGAAGACTAAGGCAACAACAGAAATCATTTTGAAGGAGGGGAAGGATTGGGAGAGTCTGAAAGGGCAGGGAAGGCATTAGAAACAGGGAAGCAGGATGAATGAGGAACGATCTGTACAAAGCTATAGTAATTAAAGCAGTGTGGTATGGCATAAGGACAGGCATATGGACGAGTGGTGTGAAGCAGAGGTCCCATAATAGATAAACCCTCACATGTGTGGTCAATTGAATTTTGACAGAGTGCCAATGCCATTCAATGGGAAAAGAATAATCTTTTCAACAAATAATGCTGGGGAAGCTGGATGTCACATGCAAAAGAATGAAGTTGGATCCTTATACAAAAAACCATATACAAAAAAAGTTACCCCAAACTGGATTAAAACCCTAAAACTACAAAAGTCTTAGAAGAAAACACAGGGAAAATCTTCATGACATTGGATTTGGCAGTTATTTTTGGATATGGCACCAAAAGCACAGGCAATAAAAAAAAAATAGATACACTGAAGCTCATCAAAATACAAAACTTTTGTGCAATAAAGGACACTGTAAAGAGAGTGAAAAGACAGCCCACAGAATGGGAGAAAACTCTTTGAAGGAAATATAGGTGTAAATCTTTGTGACCTTTGATTTGGCACTAATTTCTTAGTTTTCATATCAAAAGCACAAGCAATCAAAGAAAATATAGATAAGTTGAAAGTCATCAAAACTAAGAACTTTTATTTAAAATTTATTTATTTATTTATTTTTGGCTGTGTTGGGTCTTCGTTGCTGCATGCAGGCTTTCTCTAGCTGCTGTGAGCGGGGGCTACTCTTCGTTGTGGTGCGCAGGCTTCTCACTGCGGTGGCTTCTCTTGTTGTGGAGCACGGGCTCCAGGCCCGTGGGTTTCAGTAGTTGTGGCATGTGGGCTCAGTAGTTGCGGCTCGTGGGCTCTAGAGCACAGGCTCAGTAGCTGTGGTGCACGGGCTTAGTTGCTTCGCGGCATGTGGGATCTTCCCGGACCAGGGCTCAAACCCGTGTCCCCTGCATTGGCAGGAGGATTCTTCACCACTGTACCACAAGGGAAGTCCAAAACTAAGAACTTTTATGTGTCAAAGGACACCATCAAGAAAATGAAATGACAATACACAGAATGGGAAAAAAATATAAACCACATATCTGACAAGGGTCTAGTATCCAGAATATATAAATAACTCAACAATAAAAGAAAACCCAATTAAAAAACTGGGCAAAGTGTCTGAATGGACATTTCTCCAAAGAAGATATACAAATGGACGATAAGAAAATGCTTAACATCATTAACCATTTGGGAAAGGCAAATCAAAACCATAACGAGATACCACTTTACACTCCCCAAGATGGTTATAATTAAAAAAAAAAAAAAGAAAAGAGAGGAAATCACAGTGTTAGTGAGGCTGTGAAGTCAGAACCCTCATACATTGCCGGAGAGAGTGTAAAATACTGAAGCCACTGTGGAAAACAGCAGTAGTTTTTCAAAAAGCTACACGTAGAATTACCATATGACTCAGCAATTCTAATCCTATGTACAAACCTGAGAGAATTGAAAAACTGGCATTCAAACAAGAACTTGCACAGGAATGTATATAGCAGCATAATTCATAATAGCCAAAAAGTGGAAACAACGCAAATGTCCATCAACTGATGGATGGATAGACAAAATGTGGTGTATACACACAGTGAAATATTCAGCCATAAAAAAGAATGAAGTAATGGGACTTCCCTGGTGGCACAGTGGTTGAGATTCTGCCTGCCAATGCAGGGGACACAAGTTCAAGTCCTGGTCTGGGAAGATCCCACATGCCATGGAGCAACGAAGCCCGTGTGCCACAACTACTGAGCCCACGTGTCCCAAGTACTGAAGCCTGCACGCCTAGAGCTGGTGCTCTGCAACAAGAGAAGCCACTGCAATGAGAAGCCTGTGCACCTCAATGAAGAGTAGCCCCCGCTTGCCGCAACTAGAGAAAGCCCGTGTGCAGCAATGAAGACCCAACACAGCCAAAAAAAAAAAAGAAAGAATGAAGTACTGAAACATGCTATAACATGGATGAACCTTGAAAACATAATGCTCAGTGAAAGAAACAAGTCCAAAAGGAGGACATATTGTATGATTCCATTTTTATGAAAAGCCCAAAGTAGGCAAATCCAGAGTCAGAAAATACACTAGAGGTTGCAAAGGGGTGGCAGAGGTGGAAGGGAATGGAGAGTGAGTACTAACAGGTATGGTGTCTCTTTTTGGGGATGATAAAAATGTTCTAGAATTAGTGGTGATGGTTGCATAACTCCGAATATACTAAAAATGATTGAGGGAGTTCCCTGGTGGTCCAGTGGTTAGGACTCTGTGCTTTCACTGCTGTGGGCCCAGGTTCTAGCCCTGGTCAGGGAACTAAGATCACAAGCCGTACAGCACAGCCAAAAAAATAAAAATTAAAAATAAAAATAATTACAAAATAAAAATGACTGAACTGGGTACTTTAAAATGGTGAATTTTATGGTATGTGAATTATATCGCAATGAAAATATGTGCAAAAGAATACAGATTTTAAAATAAACTAAAAACCTGATAGGATTGTAGGCCAAAAAGAATGAATTTTCCTGTGTGTAAATTTAAAAATAAATTTTAAGTATGAAGAAACTTGAAGTTTCTTGAGGGTAGACCCTATGTCTGCATCAAATTGATAACTCCCAGAGAGGTGAGTACATTGCTTTATGCTTAGAAGTTGCAGATTAAAGTAAATGATTATTAAATCAAAGTTATTTTCTTTGGCAAACATCAGCACCTTTAGGGCAATTACTCTTTCATTTCCACAGCTTAATGCTGACAAGAGGTTCCTATTCCTCTGTGATTGACGAACCTTCATTACGGTGAACGCACATTAACCTGCAAAGTCACTTTCTGAGCTATGGCCAAACGTCAAGTTGAGTCAGCATGCCCTAAGCCTTCCAGAGAAACAAACCCTCCACCCACAACTTTTTTTCTATACTGTCTAACCCAACTTCCTCCATCTCCTCCCCCAGAGTTCCTATACATGTGTACACATACAGACATGCAATGGATTGTGACATGATCAAGAAATAACCTTTCATTGGGTCAAGCCACTGAGATTTGCAGGTCTATCTTTCTTATTAAGGCCCTGGAGTAAAAGGATGGTAGACGCACTCAAAATGGGGTCCTTGAGGGAAAGTTAGTAAAGGGACTCTTTGTAAAGGTGTGGGCCAGGTAGGCTCGTAGGTACCCCAGGGCTGGGAATGACTAAGAGTCATTACACCTCCAGGGCCTGAAGGGTAAGAGGAGGGTGTCATTCCTGGGCCTGATGAGGGCAGCTGTACCAGGAGAGGGATGAGCTAACTTCCTGGTGCCCCCCATTGGTCAATGTCCCTGAAGCCAGATGGCCACGGAGCCTCCTGATGTGACGCATAAAGGTCAGCCTACTCCACAGAGAAGGATGGAGAAGGGTGGAGGGTGTGTCTGGGGGATGGAAAATATCCTGCCCACCCTGTTATAGCTGCCACTGCTCTTACCCAAAATTACACCACAGCTAAGAGTCAAATCTCTTTTATAGGAGTTTATTCCCTAGAGTTTGTGCTGCTGGTAGTGGGTGGGAGGGTGAGAAGGTGGGAATTCATGCATCAGCTTTTGAATCAGGTTACCTGAATTTAAGGGGATAATAGGATTTACTTCCCAAATCTGTGAAGAGCAACAAACAAGTTAATATTTGTGGAAGTGTTTTATAACGTGCTATCCAAAAATAATTTACTGGAGTTACTCCACTCCCCAGCCAACCCAGACTGCATTCCCGAGGACTTACATCTTGCCTCTCCACATGCACTAAATTCCCACTGTGCTGTCCTCAGTTAGGTCTCCATTTTCCCCAGGAGCTTCCCCTCTGGAGAGGACACAGGAAGGACACAGATGCTGGAGCCAAATAGAAGTGGGGTTGAATCCTGGTTTTGCCACTCATCAGCTGGGGACCTGGCTTAATCCTCTTCACTTTAACTTTCTCATCTGTAAAATGGGTACAATAAAGCTTCCCTCAAAACATTAGAAGTAATATATGTAAGATACATGACAAAGCAAGTGGCCAAAAAATTGTAGCTGTGATTATTGACCCTCCACTAGTACCAGATCAATCTCCTCCCAAAACAGATAGGGCTCAAATCCCACCTGTGACTTCCTCACCACCGGAAGTGAAGTATAAACTCCTCACTGCTGCGAAGTAGGAACCTAAAGGAGAAATCCGAGAGAGAGCCTGTTTACAGTAGATGGTAAAGGCACCCACTGGCTGGAGGAATGAAAAGATGTAAGTGAGTATGCTGGGGGAGGTGACAGAGGTCAATCTGATCTATCTTTTTTTTTTTTTTTTTTTTGCGGTACGCGGGCCTGTCACTGCTGCGGCCTCTCCCATTGCGGAGCACAGGCTCCGGACGCGCCGGCCCAGCGGCTATGGCTCACGGGCCCAGCCGCTCCGCAACACGAACCCGTGTCCCCTGCATTGGCAGGCAGACTCTCAACCACTGCGCCACCCGGGAAGCCCTGGTTAAGTTTTATTAGGGGGTTTACGTGAGGGATTTGTTATCCCTACCAAGCAACACCTTTGCATTTTAACAAAGGGTGAGTTATTTAAGAGGGCAATTGTCAATTATCTGTATCAGACTAGCAGGGCCAGGAGACAGATTTTTCTTAACCTCTTAAAACACATCCACTTCATCTACCCCAGGAAGGATCTTGAAACAGCTGTCTGTCACCCAGACCCCAGATCCCAAGAAAAGGGCAAGACCAATATTGGTCCTATCTTCCAAGTCATTTCCCTTCTTCCTTAAAGCCCATTCAAGAGCCAGCAGAGGGATTTCCCTGGTGGCCCAGCGGTTGAGGCTTCCACTGCACGGGGCATGGGTCCCATCCCTGGTAGAAGGACTGAGATCCCGCATGCCATGTGGTGCGGCCCAGAAAAGAAAAAGAGCCAGCACAGCCAAACTGCCTTGATATTCAATTTTAGGGGCCCAAGAAAGACCTCAATGACCCCATATATTTGCTCCTCTGCTGTCTAATGCCTGAAATGGGCTTAATTCCTCTAGTTTAAGGCTCTGATTGCTGTTAGATGGTGAAGACTTGCAGGGGCACCATGCTTTAAAGTTTACTAAAAGCTCTCATATCCATATAACTTCCTTGGAGTCTCATGATCATGTCACCCACACCCCCTGCCCATTACATAGATGAGGAAATTGAAGCTTGGGAGAAGTGAGTGACTTGCTCAAGTTTACACAGCTAGTTTTTCACGGTCTGGGTACAGAATATTCCAGTATACCATAGCTGATTCTCTCCTTGATCCCCAATCCAGTTCCAAATCTTCCTAGGAAGACTCACATGGTTTTTAAGAAATTTGTCCCCCAGGTTTCTTCACTATTGAGTCACCAAGATTTTCTTTATAATTAACATGTGATTTGTGGGGAGATACTTTGAGACTATGTAAATATCCCATCTCTCATCACCCGTTTACCCACTAATTTTAGCATCCATGGATGATTTTCTAACTCCGTCATTTCTTCTATATTTATTAGTTGGCATCCTACTGTAGGGTAAAGCTTTCTCTTCTCTCCCTAGTTTGCTAGGGCTGCCATAACGAAGCACCATGAACTGAGGGGCTTAAACAACAGAAATTTATTTGCTCCCAGTCAGTTCTGGACACTAAAAGTCTGGGATCAAGGTGTCAGCAGGGTTGGTTCTTCCCTGAGGGTTCTGAGGGAACGATCTCTTCCGGGCCTCTCTCTTTGGTTTGTAAATGGCCATCTTCTCCCTGTATCTTCACATCATATTCCCTCTGCGTGTCTATCTCTGTGTCCAATTTTCCTTTTTTTGTAAGGACACCAGTTATACTGGATTAGGGTCCACCTTAATGACCTCATTTTAACTTGATTATCTCTGTGAAGATCCTATCTTTAAATAAGGTCACATTCTGAGGTCCTGGGGGTTAGGACCCCAACATTCATTTTTGTGGGGAGACAAAATTCAACCTCAAACTTACTTTGTTTGTTCATTGATTGATTGATTTCTTATTTTATTCAATACATCACTATCAACTATTACTGGTCCCACTGTCTCAGATTTGGCCAGTGTGAGCCCCTGAGAGCTGGCTCCTATGTCCTTTTGACATATCCCCATGATTCTTTGAGCAACTTCTTACTTTCTGGCACCAAAAAGATATTCCAGATTCTACTTTCTTTGACCCAGGACTAGAATCATTTATTTCTCCAAGGAGAAATATCTTTGCTAGGTATGCTCATCGCTATTGGTGTATCAGTGTTTATAAAAGATGATATATACATGGATACCTCTGCTTTCAATCCAGCAACCTT
Source organism: Mesoplodon bidens (assembly GCF_964165515.1). Classification (NCBI taxonomy): domain Eukaryota; kingdom Metazoa; phylum Chordata; class Mammalia; order Artiodactyla; family Ziphiidae; genus Mesoplodon; species Mesoplodon bidens. Next base: position 37,150,997 of record NC_138171.1, read on the forward strand.
GGGTTCACACACTCCTTCCCCCTTTGCATATATTCAATGCCCCTCTCCAAGAAGCAGAAACCTGGCTTCAATGGTCCTCATTTGCAGAGGCCTAGAATACAAGAAGCCTCTTATTTTAAGCTGTTATCAGTCACTTAGGTGTTGAGGGAATGTGTGCCTTTTATTGCCTGTCTATAAAGTAGGTTTTGATATAAGAACGGATGGAGGGAGTAAGGAGGCACTGGGGTCTGAGGACAGTCACAGGAGGAAAAAGAGAGAGAGAATGGGGCCCTCAAGCCTCAACTCTCTAAGGACTCGGCCATGGGACCCACTAAAGGAAGCTTCCTTGTCGGCCTGCTTGCCAGGAACTGTGACCAAGGTAAGGGAGGACCGGGGGAAAACCCACTGCCTGTGCCCTCTCGGTTTCCAGTCTAATATATCAGACTGTTTGATGAAAGTCAGACCACATGAGGGAGGCAGATGAGATCTTTGAAACTGGGTGCAGCTTTAATAAAGCCATTAATAAAGGCCCCACCATTTGAACAAACATTTTGAATGTTTCCACAGCATCTTCTCTTTCTTTCTTTTTTCGTCTAATTTTTAATTGAGATAAAATCCACATCACATAAACTTCATCATTTTAACCCCTTTAAAGTGTACCTGTGAGTGGTATACTCACAATTTGTACAACGCTCACTGCTATCGAATTCTAGAATATTTTCATCACCCCCAAAAGAAACCCTGTATCTCCCTACTTTCTACTCCTTCCAGGCCCCTGGCAACCAGTAATCTATTTTAAGTCTCTATGGATTTGTCTATTATGAACATTTTTTATGAATGGAATCATACAATATCTGGCCTGTTGTGTCTGTCATTTAACATAATGCATATATCGGTACTTCATTCCTTTTTATGGTTGAATAAAATTCCACTGTATGTTGCATTGTACCTTCGTTTATCCATTTATTAATTGATGGACATTAGGTTGTTTCCACTTTTTGGCTACTATGAATAATGCTGCTCTGAACCTTCATGTGCAAGTTTCTGTGTAAATATTTTCAGTTTTCTAGGGTATGTACTTTAGAGTGAAATTATTGGGTCATATTGTAACTCTATGTTTAAATTTTTGAGGAACTGCCAAACCTTTCCATAGTGGTTATACCATCTTACATTCCCATGAATAATATATGAGAGTTCCCATTTCCTTGCCAACACTTTTTTTTTTTTTTTTTTTTTCGCGGTACGCGGGCCTCTCACTGTTGTGGCCTCTTCCGTTGCGGAGCACAGGCTCCGGACATGCAGGCTCAGCGGCCATGGCTCACGGGCCCAGCCGCTCCACGGCATGTGGAATCTTCCCAGACCGGGGCACAAACCCGTGTCCCCTGCATCAGCAGGCGGACTCTTAACCACTGCACCACCAGGGCAGCCCTTGCCAACACTTTTTATTTTCTGTTGTTGTTGTTGTTTTTTCATAGCCATCCTTGTGGGTGTGAAGTGATATCTCATTGTGGTTTTGATTTGCTTTTCCCTATTGACTAAGCAATCCACAGTTGAGCATCTTTTCATGTGCTTATGGGCCATTTGTATATCTTCTTCAGAGAAATGTCTAGGTAAATTCTTTGCTTATTTTTAAATTGGGTTATTTGTCTTTGTATTGTGGACTTGTTTATATATTCTGGATACTAGAATTATCAGGTGATTTCCAAAGATTTTCTCCCATTATGTGGGTTGGCTTTTCACTTTCTTGATAGTGTGCTTTGATTCACAAAAGTTTTTAATTTTAAAGAAGTCCAGCTTATCTATTTTTCCTTTGTTTGCTTGTGCTTTTGATATCACATCAAAGAAACTGTTACTTAATCCAAGGTCATGAAGATTTACACCTGTTTTCTTCTAAGAGTTTTATAGTTTTATCTCTCATTTAGATTTTTGCTCCATATTGAATTAATTTTTGTATGTGGTATGGAGTAGGGTTTCACTTTATTTATTTGCATGTGGATATCCAGTTGTCCCAGCACCAACTGTTGAAAAGACTGTTCTTTCCCATCGAATGAACTTGGCACCCTTGTCAAAAATCAATTGACTATAAATGTAAGGGTTTCTTTCCGGACTCTCAGCTCTGTTCTGTTGATCTGTATGTCTATTCTCATGCCAGTATCAAACTACCTTGATTACCTTAGGGTGCAGTAAGTTTTGAAATCCAGAAGTGTTAGTCCTCCAACTTTGTCTCTCTTTTTTCAAGATTGTTTTGGCTGTTCTGAGCTCCTTGCATTTCCACATGAATTTTAGGATCATCTTGTCCATTTTCCTCCTCTTTCTTAGCCTTTTTCTCCCTCACTTTCCCCATATTTCTAACACCCTTGTTTTCAGGTTTCAGCTGCAAACAAGGTGCAGTCAGGGACTGTGACCAGAACAAGTTACTTCACCTCTGTGCAACAAAATGAATGTTATCTACTCCACAGGGTCATTATTGTAAAGATTAGATTAAATGCCACGATATATTAGAAGAGCCTGTGGATTGCTTAGTCAGTTCACCAGCTTGTAAACAAGTTGTAATAAAAACAACAAAACAAGAATGACCATTTTTTGTTTGCTGAAATATAGTAACTACCTCTTTAATAAATAAGACAATATATTTTTTCTTTTTAAAAAAAAATGTATTTATTTATTTATTTTTGGCTGAGTTGGGTCTTTGTTGCTGCGCGCGGGCTTTCTCTAGTTGCGGTGAACGGGGGCTACTCTTCGTTGCGGTGCGCGGGCTTCTCACTGCGGCGGCTTCTCTTGCTGCGGAACATGAGCTCTAGGCGCGCGGGTTTCAGTAGTTGTGGTGCGTGGGCCCAGTAGTTGTGGCTTACGGGCCCAGCCGCTCCGCGGCATGTGGGATCTTCCCGGACCGGGGCACGAACCCGTGTCTCCTGCATCGGCAGGCGGACTCTCAACCACTGCGCCACCAGGGAAGCCCCGTTCCCCAAGTCTTTGCCTGCATCTGCTGTCTTGCCCTCCTGCCCCTCCTTCTTCTCCTCCTCCCCCTCCCCCTCCTCTTCCTCCCCCTCCCCTCCCCTATCCCTCTCCCCCTTCCCCTCCTTCTTCTCCTCCTCCTTCTCTACCTAAATGTTAGCTCTCTTACCATATGACCCTGCAATCCCACTCCTGTGCATATATCTGGAGAAAAACATGGTCCAAAAGGTTACATGCGCCCCGATGTTCATTGCAGCACTGTTTACACTAGTTATCCCTTTCTATTCTTTCCTGGGACCTCTTACTTCTCCCACTCTTACTTTGCATAACTGCTCGGGCTGTTGGGATCCCCCCTTCCAGCAGGAACGTGCAGTTCCCATTTTGGGAGTCAGCATAAGTAGCTCCGTGGTGGCGTCTACTCACTTACCTTTTGTAGATTTCAGCTTTTCCTTTTGTAAAATGGGTTGGTAGTCCCTGCCTTACTTACTTTCCCAGACAGAGCAGCGAGACTGGGTGTTTTTTTAAAAAGCTTCTTTGGGGGCTTCCCTGGTGGCGCAGTGGTTAAGAATCTGCCTGCCAATGCAGGGGACAAGGGTTCGAGCCCTGGTCCGGGAAGATCCCACATGCTGCGGAGCAACTAAGCCCGTCCGCCACATCTACTGGAGCCTGCGCTGTAGAGCCCACGAGCCACAACTACTGAGCCTGTGCTCTAGAGCCCTTGCTCCGCAGCATGAGAAGCCACCCCAACGAGAAGCATGCGTGCCGCAACGAAGAGTAGCCCCCACTCGCCGCAACTAGAGAAAGCCCGCATGCAGCAATGAAGACCCAATGCAGCCAAAAATAAATAAATAAAAGAAATAAACTTAAAAAGAAATGCCTTAAAAAAAAAATAAAGGGCCTTGGGAAAGCCCCTAAATAGTGTTACTAATTGGGGTGAGGCACCCCACCCCAAACCCTCCTGCCCAGTGACCTTCTGCCATCCCAGTGAAGTTGCAACACATGGTCAACATGTGACGGCTTCCCACCCTGCTCAGGCCAGTCCTCACCCTTCTCCTGCGTGCTGCCTCTGTCTCTTCCATCTCCAGCCACCGCTCCCAGTGCCCCCTGTTATAAAACCCAGACAGAGAGCAGGCTATCCCCTCTGAATTGTTGAGGAGCAAAGATTAGAAGCAGCTTCCTAAAATGGACTCAGTGAGAAGCCCTTGCATATGTAAAGGGCTCTCACTGAATGCTCCCCATCCTCTGCCAGGTGAGGGTCGTTACTGCTGGCTGGGGAGGGGAATGTGCAAAGCTAGTGAAGAGCTGAGTGGGGTACTCACCATATTTCACTCCATAAATAAGGACTATGAGATCAGGCACTGCTGGCCTCCCCAACTTCAGTCTTGTCCCCATCAGAGGACCTGCTGCATGGCTCCCCTGTGTACGCACTGACCCCAGTCATGCTGGGCAGAGACCACATGGGAGTCCCTGATCCAAAGGAGAGTGACTCAGAATCGGTCCATTATATATTCATTCTACAAACACTGGCCATGGGACAGGTGATCTGCACGGGACTTGGTGGGCGTGGAAATGAGACATTGATCTCAAGGTGTTCATGGTCAAGTGGGAGATGTAGACACACAGCTGGTCATCATCAGCCAGGTGATGTGGGCCACTGTGCTGCCACACAGGTGTGCTCCTGGGAGGCCACAGCAGGGAGGCTGGAGAAAACCAAGTATTTCCATGAGAGGTGAAATGGAGAGGACGCGAAGGGTTTGGGAATGGAAGCAGCAGTGACAAGAGTCTCTAAACATGGGGTCCCAGGCTGGGAGTCTGGAATGGGGGCGGAGGGTGGGTGGGTGGCATGTCCCACTCTGTCTGACGCCTGAGCCGAGTATTATGGTTTACAAAGCCCCAGTGCGGTCCCCACTGCCTTTCATCTTCCAAACCTCAGCACAGCCAACCTCACACTCCACAAGTGCATGCACCACTCTCCCCCCAGAAGAACTGGCCAGTCCTCCCTATGTGCCTCACTCCCTCACACATACCCATTGTCTCAGATTAGGGTCCCCAAAGGAGACCCTGAGACGAGGATTCGTGGGCCAGTCGTTTATCAGGCAGAGCTTCCAGGGGAAGCCAGTAGGGGAGGGGGAAGCAGACCCCGAAGGGGAGGGGACAGCCAAGTCTTGCCTCACAGAGGGAAACTGGCTCCACCCCTCCAGGAACTCGAGAAACAGTACATGTCACGTTGGACCTGGAGTCTGTACCCCTCCAGCAGGCATTGGTCAAGGGCTTCCCTGAGGATGTAAGTTTCCAGGCACTTCCCACTTTCCTAGAGCCTGCAGGCTAGGTGGCTCCGGCAGCTTGGGGGTTGGGAATGCAAGGTCACCAAGAGCCGGTGCCGCATGAACATGGGAGAGGGGTCCGAGGAGATAGTCATGAACAATGACGGCATCTGCTTTCCTCTATGCCCACTCCGCCAGCACCTGTAATAGTTGATTCTGCACACTTGATCTCACATCTGCCTCCACAGTAGAAGCCTGGCACATGGCACATGCTTAACAAGAGTTGGTGAATGAATGAATGAATGAGTGGAAGGAGAGAGGATAACTTTACTCATTTTCAGATGAAGAAACTGAGGCTCAGTGAAGTGAATGACTTACCCAGGGTCCCACAGGAAATGAGCAGTGCAGCCAGGATCCCCATCATGCGTCCAATGCATTTGCACTTCACCCTCGCAGGGCAATGCCCTCCCTCACCAGCCCTTTCTTAGAGTACAAGATAACCCCTGACTCAGCTAGCAACGACTTCCTTTTTGCAGATCTCAGAGGCTTCTAGGACTTTGAAGGAGGGGAAGGGAAGGCTCCCCGGGGAGGCTATATAAGCACATGTTTCCTCCTAGCTGCCCTGGTAAAGGCCAGAGGGTATCTGGAGTGCTCGCAGGGAACCACGCCCCTTGTCCCAGCCCCGCCCCTCCTGCCCCCAGCTTTGAGCTCTGAGCTGCCTCCTCTGCTCTCCAGGACATGGCAGCCCCCATGACCATGGCAACCAGCCTCCTGCTCATGGCGCTGTGCACCTACTGCATTGTCCCTGCAGGTAAGATCTCTGACCCCACCCTGGGTCTCTCACGCAGGACAGCCGTCCCAAGGGCATGGCTGGAATGGCACAGCAGAGGATGGAGGACCGAGCAGCCTGGGTCTGGAGGGGACTGCTGAGAAGGGGGCAGCCCAGTGGCTGGACTGGAGGTGTTTAGTGCAGGGGACGGGCTCCATGTTGAAGCCCAGAGTCTAGAGCAGGCTGGCAAAGAACTTGGCTCTTCTCTCTCCTGTCTTTTAGGCTCCATGATCATCCCCCCTTCCTGCTGCATAGCCTTCATTTCCAAGAAAATTCCTGAGAGACGAGTAATAAACTACCAGCTGTCCAACAGGAGTGTCTGCCCCAAGGCAGGAGTGATGTAAGAGACTACTGCTCCTCAGCCACCTGGCAGGAGGTGGGCTGGGAGACATGAGCCTTCAGGATCACTGAGAGCCCTGCTCTGTGATCCTGGGGAGGTCAACTCACCTCTCTGAGCCTCAGCTTCCTCATCCGTAAGATTAGGAAGAGGATTCAGAGTCAATAATCATGTATTGAGCACCAAATATATAAGAGGCACCATTCGGGCCATATAACATTCCCTTATCTAACCCTCTCAGCCATTCTATGAGCTAGGATTGATTATCCTCATTTTACAGGAGGCAATTAAGGCTCAGAAAGGTGACCTATTCAAGGTCACTTAGGACTCCAGATAACTTCAGAGTTACAAGACAGCAAATGTGAGCTCACTGTGTAAACAGTGGCATGCCCTAGAAATGTGATCTCTTCTTAACCCAGAAGGTAGTATTTATAATGCATAATCATTTACCTGTAGTGAATTGTTTAAAGTTGTTAATACTTGTTTAAATTTTTTTACACTATAGCATTTATGCAATGGTTTACAGAATTCATGGAATTATTTTTATCAGTATGGAAATTAATTAAAACTTTGAATCTTAATTTTGTCTGCATCTTTGAGAAAAAAAATTAATTATTAACCCTAATTTTCCCCACTGGCTCCAGACCCAGCTCCACAGCCTGGCATCCACCGCTTGGAGCTGGCTTGGAAAATGGCATCCCACTGCCCACTCCCAGCTCTGGCATCCTTATCGGCCACGCTTCCTTGCACACTGTGCGAACTGGAGGTCTTTTTTCTTTGGGGTTTTCAATGCATCTTCTCTCGTCCCTGTGAGCAGACATTGTGTCTCTCTCTTCAGACCCAGTGTTATCTACAGGCAGGGCTGGGCCTCCCCCATATGACAAAGAGGTTACTGAATGTGAACGTGAGGTTATTGAAACAAAGAGATGCAGACGCACAGAGAGGAGACATTGTGTCAGGAACCTGCCAGGAGGCTGGGACAGCAGCGTGTCCTCTGGGCTTCCACATGACCTCCTCAGAAAGTGAAGGGATCCAAACCCCCTGCCAGACCTCACATGTGCCCTGTCACTCTTCCCACAGCTTCACCACCAGGAAGGGCCAGAGGTTCTGTGGCAACCCCAAGTTGCTGTGGGTCCAGAGGTACATGAAGAACTTGGATGCCAAGCAGAAGAAAGCCTCCACTAGGACCAGAGTGATGGGTGCCAAAGTCGCTCTCCAGAGGCACCCTGCCAACAGTACCTTCATTTAACCCCTGCCTGGCCCCTAGCCCTGAGCTTGGGCCTGGGTCTCGCCTCCTAAAAGGCTGCTTGGGGCCTGGTGAGCCAGCGGTGATAGGCAAAGGGCTAATGGTCTTGTTTCTTAGCATCATTCTCAGGGGATGTGTCTAATCTATTTTAAAAACCCAAGGCAGGGGAGGCCTGCTCCTGGGGGCTGAATGAGGGCTCCAAGCATCCCGGGCCTCTTGCCTTTCCTGACCTGGGGGAGAAGGTCCCAGAAGGAGGGCCATGGCGGTCCTTTGTCCTCACCCTGAGCTGGAGCTGGCACTTCTCTGACTTCTGGGTTCCATCAGAGCCCAAGTGCATGAGTACTACCCTACAGACAGACTCTGCTTGTACCTTAGCCTGCAGCTGTCTTCTATGGGCCCTCTGGTCTTGCAGTGGGGCCTACGGGCTGTCTGTCTATCTGTCTGGGGATGGGTGACCTCTCAACACCCATAGCTCTCCATTACAGTGGGGATGCTCCTGGCCTGTCCCACTTGCAGCCTCCCAGGTGAATAAAAACCCAACAAAAGCATAGGGCTCTTTGCTGCGTTCACTGCCAGATCCTGGCCCTCCTTGCACACCTCTCGTGGGATACGACTAATAAAGTTTTTCAGGAACTCACTGGTTTTTGTATAATGAAATGGACCTGGAGGACCAGGATGAGGGGCCAGCCTGGGGAGTTGAATTCCTTTGTGAAGATATGGGTTTAAGGAGATGTTTTGCTTCATGGCACAGCGTGTTCCATGCTACTTTGGGGACAAAGACCCTCTCTGCCTTTAAGGCTAGTCTTTCCCCACATTTTGGTGAGGGGAAGATGGGGTGGGAGCTGAGGGGGGAGAGGATCCCAGCTTTTTCTTTTTTTTTTCTATACTATGTGATTTGTATGTCGAGTGTAGATGGACACACTTGCTGTTCTCAAATAACAATCTAAGTAAAATGTGATTTCTCCTTCGAAGGTGGTCGTGTCTTGCCTGTTCTCATCTCCCTTGGGTGGCAGAGTTGGGGTGTCAACAGTGGAGCACCTGCCCCAGAAATCACCCTGAGTTGCCCATCTGAGGCTGGGGGGGAATGAAGACAGCCTGAGCACAGGGTATCCCAGGAGTGGTCTTGGTCTGCCCTTGGGAGTCCTGTTATGATCCCTGAAAAACATACATGCATAGCTGGATTCAATTAAATTTGTAAAAAATTTTGACAGAACATATTATTGCACAAGGAGCTGTTTAGGCATAAAAAGACTATTAAATTATAAATGGTGGTTGGCCTCTGGCTTCGAAGGATTAGGGAGAAAAATAACACATCCACACTCACAAATCAAGAGCAGTGTGGGTTTAATACCAATCCTGATTGATAAGCTGCATGACTTTGAAATATGTTACTTAACCTCTCTGAGCCTCAGTTTCCCTCATCTGTAAAATGCGGATAAGGAAACCTTCCCATTTTATTTGAGTTTTCCCCAGAAGCACTCCCTGAAAACAAAGATTTGGGTTCTGATACTATATTTGGGAGGTACAGGAAACAACACCAGGAAAATGAGGAGGTAATACAAGGGAAGGAAAGCTGCCAGTAAGAGTGTGTTATCAAGCAGAGGGGAATTAGAGCTCCAGCCACAGGGCAGTGGTGTGAGACCCACCCCTCAGAATTACACCCCCTCCATTAGTCATTGTCAGCTGCGGGGAGGGTCGGTCTTCCTGCAGGTGGGAGCAGGGCAACCTTCCACGGTTCAAAACAAGCCTTCAGGTACAGAGAGTCTGCAGAGCACAGGAAAGGCCTGGCAGTAGACTAAGTTTCTTTTAACTCGATACAAAGCAGAATCAAGGGTAGCGTTAAACAACAAGAAAGGACATTCTGATGGGGGAAGAGAGCCTGCAGAAATCCTCGGCCCAGAGCTGGCCTCTGAACGGTGATTGAGCTTTCACTCTCTAAAGAATCGTGTTTCTTCTTCTTCTTTTTAAAAAGTCTTTGCTTCCTTTTTTTTTTTTTTGGCTGTGCTGCGCAGCTATGAGGGATCTTAGTTCCCCACCCTCACCCCCGACCAGTTCCCAAGCAGTGGAAGCACAGAGTCCTCACCCCTAGACCACCAGGGAATTCCCACAGAGTGTTTTTCTAAGGATGGAAGAGAGCTGGTGTCTTCAGGTGAGAGACGGAACTACAAACAGACACTGGTCAGCCTGTAGGTGACAGCAGAACTGTGACGCACGGCCTCTGCAGCAAAAACCCAGAGTCATGAGATTGGTCAGTGACTGCCAGCTTCCTAACTGTCCCCTTTCTCCAACTCAGAACCAACCAGAGAAGGCCAAATATACTCCCGAATCAATCACAGAAGATGTCTGCTTCTAATTATCCCGCCTCCAGCTTCCCGGGCCAACAGCCTCCATTCAAGATATACCTGTGCTTTCCCTCTGGTCCTCTCTGAAGCTCTCCCACTCCCTGGAGGCCTGTGAGTCTCTGCCAAACACAGGTGATGCGTGTGATTGCCTTGCTAGGCAAGCGCTAAATAAACTACCTTTGCTGGTTCCCATCTGATGGTTCTCATTTATTTCATCAGGGAAGCTGTAAAATCTGGTACAGTTGCAGCCAGGGCCATGGAAGGATTGGAGAGCCTCCAAGAGTGTGCAAAGCTGGAACCCCGTCCTTCTGCTGGCAGGTGTGTCTCCTGGGCCAGCCTCTTTGGAGGACCGTCTGGTAGCATATGTTAAAATGCTAGACACACATACTGGGACTTCCCTGGTGGTGCAGTGGTTAAGAATCTGCCTGCCAATGCAGGGGACACGGGTTTGAGCCCTGGTCCAGGAAGATCCCACGTGCCACGGAGCAACTAAGCCCGTGCGCCACAACTACTGAGCCTGCGCTCTAGAGCCCGCGAGCCACAACTACTGAGCCCACACACCACAACTAGTGAAGCCTGCGTGCCTAGAGCCTGCCCTCTGCAACAAGAGAAGCCACTGCAGTGAGAAGCCTGCGCACCGCAAGAGTAGCCCCCCTCTCGCTACAACTAGAGAAAAGCCCGCGCACAGCAACGAAGACCCAACGCAGCCAAAATAAATACATACATACATATATACATACATACACACATATGCCATTGACCCAGCAGTTCCACCTCCAGAAATGTGTCCTACACATTTGCACAGAGGTTCATGCAGGCAGCACTACTTGTGGTTATAGAAAACTAGCAACAACCTAATTGCCAATTCATAGGGGACTCAGCAAAGATATATTTTTAAGTGAAAAAAACCAAGGGGCACAAGGACATGCACTGTATGATCCTATTCATGCAAAAAAAAAAAAAGATACACGTATGCTTAGCAACTTGATGGATGCAAACTATCAAAGTTGTGTTGACTGAAAAAAATACACAATGTGGGAGTTGTGAGTTACGTTTTACAAACTTAATGAGGGCAAAATGAGGACTATAGTCCAGGAGACAGCATTTCAGATAGCTCTGAGAAACTGCTCCAAAGAGGTAGGGGGGAAGACGAGTATATATGTGATTTTGGTGAAGGGGGAGTACATGCAATCAAGCACTTTTTTTTTTTTTTTTTGTGGTATGCGGGCCTCTCACTGCTGTGGCCTCTCCCGTTGCGGAGCACAGGCTCCGGACGCGCAGGCTCAGCGGCCATGGCTCACGGGCCCAACCACTTCGCGGCATGTGGGATCTTCCCGGACCGGGGCACGAACCCGTGTCCCCTGCATCGGCAGGCGGACTCTCAACCACTGCGCCACCAGGGAAGCCCAAGCACATATTTTTTGCAAAAGGCTCTGCTAGTCTCGAGGAGCAGATGTCACCATGAAGGATTTTAGTGCTTTTCTAGACACAAGGAGATGCAAGAGTTGGGCTCATAAAGTCTTCTCCTGAAAATATCTAACTATCTAAAGACATGTTCTGCCAGTTTTTCCCAGAGCACAGAGGGCCTCATTCCTGATCTCCACCCTGAACTCCTTTCAGGGGGTGTCAATGGTCATCAGCTGCAGCAGCTCATAATTTGATCCTTGTCGAGGTAGAGGGCAAGTGCCAATTTGTAGGTGACAGGTGGTTGCCTTAGGCAAGTCAGACTGGGAGTCAGGGAGAGAGAAGATACATCTTTATCAGTACTTTTCTGGGGTGTTTAAACTTCTTGCTATGTGCATTTATCCCTTTTGTAATAAAAACTAGTGTACAGAAGCTGTCGATGCATTGCCCGTGTGCCTTTCCCTCGGACTGTATCTTTCATCATGCTCCTGACTTCTTCCAACAGCCAGGAGGATCTGCGTCTCTGGGCCTGGGTGCTTCGCCCCAAAGGCTGCTCTGCTGGGTCAGGCCAGGAGTGCCAGGGAATGAACAGCCCCCGGGCAGCCCTCAACCAGCAGCTAATTAAAGTGGGTGTCTAACCACCATCCCAGGTCCCTAACTCCCTGGTCGGAATAGCTCTAGGGAGTGTGTTCTCCGCTGTCTGCCAATCGTTGCCCTGTTTCCCAATCAGTCACTGGCTTGACAACACATGCTTCTGGCTGCCTGCCCTTCTCGCTGGTGTCTCTGCCTCTCCTGAATAAACTACATACTCCCAAACCCTTGTCCCAGGGTTTGTATTTGGGAGAATACAAACCAAGTCAACTAGTTTAGATGACAAATAAATAAATAAATAAAGGAGAAATGACTTGGTCTAGGAAGTCAGATGGACCTGGATTTGATCCCAGCCTCCTCGGTTTCTGGTTGTGTGGTGCTGGAGGAATCTAATTGAGCTCTCGGGCCTTAGTTTCCACATCTGTAAAATGAGCATAATGGAAGTACCTATTTCATGGGTGGTCTGTGAGTATTAAACAGGCAATTAATGCATGGGAAGCATTTAGCTGAATGCCTGGCACGTAGTAAAGGCTGTGGGCAGGCTCAAGTTTAGGCAGAAGGCAGAGAAGCTGAAGCTGGTCTTGCTGTGGCCAGGACACCCAGCTAATACTTCTATGGCCACTCCAGTGGCTCTGTGCTCCCTGCTTCCTCCTGTCTCATTTCTCTGGTGGCCATTAAATGCCTCTGGAGAAAGGAGGCACTGATTGGAGTGCTGATCATGGGGCACCTGAACTGTCCACCAGAAGTCCTGGCCTGCCTTGGCCCGATCTTGCTTTGGGATGCGAGCCTTGGCCGTGGATGGCCAGTCTGTGTGTGGGGAGGTCACATCTCCTGCCCTGGTTCTGGGCGGACCACCAGCACAATGACAATGCACTGAGTCACCCACAGTCTTTCTCAAGCTACCTTGAGATATTCTGGAGATGGAGGGGTGCCAGAAGCTGCTGTGGTCAGGGAGGGACCGGGCTTAATTTGTGGCCACGTTAAGCCAAAGTTGGTCTGTGTTTGGGAGAGTGCTCCACCCTGGACAAAACCTGTCCTATGACTCACTGAAACTGAGTTCATTAAGCTCTGCTATAGCCCACGGCTGGTATATCAAAAAGTATATCATACTTTTATATACTATATGGTATATCATAATCCAAGGGTGGAAGAGGAAGCAAGCACAGGTGAGACCTTGAGTCCAAGGGGTGGGAGGAGGAACAAAGAAGACCCACAGGACAGCAGTTCTCAACCCTAGCGGGGCTTTAGAATCAGAATCTGACTTAAAATGCAGATTCCTGGGCCCTGCCCCATACGTGATGACTCTGCTGGGATGTGGCCCAGAAATCTGCATTCTTGAAGAAGTTGCCCCAGTTGGCGCAGCCACTATCGAAAACTGTATGGAGCTTTTTCAAAAACGTAGAAACAGAACTGCCATACGATCCAGCAATTCCACTTCTGGGTATTTATCAGAAGGAAATGAAAACACTTACTTTAAAAGATATCTGCACCCCGATGTTCATTGCAGCGTTATTTAAAACAGCCAAGACATGGAAGCAGCCTAAGTGTCCACTGGAGGATGAATGGATAAAGAAAAAAATACACACACACACATACACACAGTGGAATGTTAGCCATAAAAAAGAATGAAACCTTGCCATTTGTGACAACATGGATGGACCTTGAGGGCATTGTGCTGAGCGAAATAAGATAGACAGGGAAAGACAAATGCCATCTGATCTCATTTATATGTGGAATCTAAAACACAATAAAACAAAAATTCCCAGACTCATAGATACAGAGAACAGATTGGTAGTTGCCAGAGGTGGGGGCTCGGGGTTGGGCAAAATGGGTGAAGGAGGTCAAAGGTACAAATTTCCAGTTATAAGATGAATAAGCCCTGGAGATATAACGTACAGCATGGTGACTGTAGTTAACAATACTGTATTGTATATTTGAAAGTTGCTAAGACAGTAGATCTTAAAAGTTCTGCCCACAAGAAAAAAAAATGTGTAACTCTGTGTGGTGATGGATGTTAACTTGTTGTGGCAAGCATTTCACAGTGTATACATATATCAAATTATTGTGTCATACACCTAAAATGAATACGTTATACATCAATTATATTGCAATTAAAAAAAAAAAGTAGTCCAGGCGATTGTCACGGCCAGCCGGGTTGACAGACTTTATCTCCCACTCTGGCAGACAAGGGACCGGGGAGAAGAGAGGGACCTTGGGCTTCATCTGGCACAGGAGGACCAGTTGAGAAGTGCTGAGCTGGGTTAAGTGACTCAGGACCCCTGCTTGGGGGCAGGGGCAGCTGTTGAGCAGAGTCTGGTCTCAGCCACCTCTCCTTCCAGGTGGCAGCTGGAGCGGCAAAATAATGTTGGGGTCATAATAAAGTCTTTTTTTTTAATTGAGGTATAGTTTATGTACAATATTATATAAGTTTCAAGTGTACAACATAGTGATTCACTTTTTAAAGGTTATATTCCATTTATAGTTATTTTAAAATGTTGGCTACGGGCTTCCCTGGTGGCGCAGTGGTTGAGAGTCCGCCTGCTGATGCAGGGGACGCGGGTTCGTGCCCCGGTCCGGGAAGATCCCACATGCAGTGGAGTGGCTCGGCCCGTGAGCCATGGCCACTGAGCCTGCGTGTCTGGAGCCTGTGCTCCACAACGGGAGAGGCCACAACAGTGAGAGGCCCGCGTACTGCAAAAAAAAAAAAAAAAAAAAAAAAAATGTTGGCTACATTCTCTGTTTTGTACAGTATGCTTTTGTAGCTTATTTATTTTACACATAGTACTTTGTACCCCTTAATCCCCTCCCCCTATATTTCCTCTCCCCCCTTCCCTCGCCCCACTAGTAATCACTAGTTTGTTCTCTATATCTGTGAATCTGTTTCTTTTTTGTTATATTCACTAATTTGTTTTATTTTTAATTTATTTTTAATTTTTTATTGAAGTATAGTTGATGTACAATATTATATGTTACAGGTGTACAATATAGAAATTCACAAGTTTTAAAGGTTATACTCCATTTATAGTTCTTGTAAAATATCGGCCATATTCCCTGTGTTGTACAATATATCTTTGCAGCTTATTTTTGTTACACATAGTAGTTTGTACTCTTAATTCCCTACCCCTATATTGCACCTTTCCCAGTCCCTCTCCCCACTGGTAACCACTAGTTTGTTCTCTAAATCTATGAGTCTGTTTCTCTTTTGTTATATTCACTAGTTTATTTTTTAGATTCCACATATGTGATATCATACAGTAACTGTCTTTCTCTATCTGACTTATTTCACTTAATATAATACCCCCAAGTCCTTCCATGTTGTTGTAAATGGCAAAATTTCATTCTTTTTATGGCTTAATATTCCATTCCATTGTGTGTGTGTGTGTGTGTGTGTGTATCTCACATCTTCTTTTTCCATTCTTCTGTT
The DNA here is from genome assembly GCF_964165515.1 of Mesoplodon bidens. NCBI lineage: Eukaryota > Metazoa > Chordata > Mammalia > Artiodactyla > Ziphiidae > Mesoplodon > Mesoplodon bidens. The sequence goes on from NC_138171.1 coordinate 37,166,368, forward strand.
GATGGACACTTAGGTTGCTTCCATATCTTGGCTGTTGTAAATAGTACTGCCATGAACATTGGTGTGCATGTATCTTTTCAAATTAGTGTTTTTGGGCTTCCCTAGTGGCGCGGTGGTTGGGAGTCCGCCTGCCAATGCAAGGGACACGGGCTCGTGCCCCGGTCCGGGAGGATCCCGCGTGCCACGGAGCGGCTGGGCCCATGAGCCATGGCCGCTGGGCCTGCACGTCCGGAGCCTGTGCTCTGCAGCGGGAGAGGCCGCAACGGTGGGAGGCCCGTGTACAGCAAAAAAAAAAAAAAACCCACAAAGAACCCAAATTAGTGTTTTCTTTTTTTTTCGGCTCTATACCCAGGAGTGGAATTGCTGGGTTATATGGTAGTTCTATTTTTAGTTTTTTGAGAGACCTCCATACTGCTTTCTGCAGTGGCTGCACCAATTTAAATTCCTACCAACAGTGTACAAGGGTTCCCTTTTCTTCACATCCTCACCAACATTTGTTATTTGTGTTCTTTTTGATGATAGCCATTCTGACAAGTGTGAGGCGATATCTCATTGTGGTTTTAATTTGCATTTCTCTGATGATAAACAGTGTTGAGCATTTTTTCATGTGCCTGTTGGCCATCTGTATGTCTTCTTTGGAAAAATGTCTGTTCAGGTCTTCTGCCCATTTTTTAATTGGGTTGTTTTTTTTATGTTGAATTGTATGAGCTGTTTATGTATTTTTGGATATTAACCCCCTATTGGTCATATCATTTGCAAATATTTTCTTCCATTCAGTAAGTTGTCTTTTCAACTTGTTGATGGTTTCCTTTGCTGTGCAAAAGCTTTTTTTTTTTTTTTTTTTTTTTTTTTGTTTTTTTGCGGTACGTACGCGGGCCTCTCACTGTTGTGGCCTCTCCCGTTGCGGAGCACAGGCTCCGGATGCGCAGGCTCAGCGGCCATGGCTCATGGACCCAGCCGTTCTGCGGCATGTGGGATCCCCCCGGACCGGGGCGCGAACCCGTGTCCCCTGCATCGGCAGGCGGACTCTCAACCACTGCGCCACCAGGGAAGCCCTGTGCAAAAGCTTTTAAGTTTAATTAGGTCCCATTTGTTTATTTTTGCTTTTATTTCCTTTGTTTTAGGAGACAGATCCAGAAAAATATTGCTATGATGTCAAAGAGTGTTCCGTTTATGTTTTCTTCTAGGAGTTTTATGGTTTCTGGTCTTACATTTAGGTCTTTAACCCATTTTTAGTTTATTTTTGTATATGGTATTAGAGAATGTTGTAATTTTATTCTTTTACATGTAGCTCTCCAGTTTTCCCAGCACTACTTATTGAAAAGACTGTCTTTTCTCCATTATATATTCTTGCCTCCTTTGTCATAGACTAATTAACCATAAGTATGTGGGCTGTCTATTCTGTTCTGTTGATTTATGTGTCTGTTTTTATGCCAGAACCATACTGTTTTGATTACTGTCACTGTAGTAATGAAACAGGAGGGAAGGGGGCAGGGCACAACCTTTAAAAGAATGACATAGCCCGAGGACACAACATAAACTGATTAGAACGAAATAGGTTCAAGATGGTGGATGGGTCGACTTCCACTAGACCTTGAGCCTCATTGTAACACATTAGCAAGCTAAATGATGCACCCACAGGTGCCATGACAGTTCCAAGGCTGACAATAAAAGGTCCAAAAGTGGGTGGTGGCCCAATTCCTGGAAATCCCCATCCCTTCCCCCAAATACCTGGAATACTCCCCCCACTCATTAGCCTATGAAATTACCCACCCCTATAAAAACTGACAACCCCATACTCTGGTGCTGCTCTCGCCTTCTGAGATGGCCCACACTCTGTCTGTGGAGTGTGTTTCTCTCTAAATAAATCCACTTCTTACCTCTCACTTTGTCTCTTACTGAATTCTTTCTGCGATGAGACATCAAGAACCTGAGCTTCATTAAGTCCTGAGACCAAGTGAGTGATCTCAGTTAAAAGACCATGGGTTCAAATCTCAATCTGGGTTTTGTCTGGGTTCAAGTCCAGGCACATGGGTTCAAGTCCCAATCTGAGTTGCACGGTTTCAATATAGTCTGAAGTCAGGGAGTGTGATTCCTCCAGCTCTGTTCTTTCTCAAGATTGTTTTGGCTATTCGGGGTCTTTTGTGTTTCCATACAAATTTTAAAACTATTTATTCTAGTTTTGTGAAAAACGCCCTTGGTGTTTGATAGGGATTGCATTGAATCTATAGATTGCCAAGGGTAGTATGGTCATTTTAACAATGTTAATTCTTCCAAATCCACATCATAAAGTCTTATACTTGCTCAAAGCCTTCAAAGTTTTCAGAGCTTCATCCCCTCCCTTCTCCTCTTTCTTCTCCTCCTCCCTGGGTTTTTCTCCTCTCTCCCACCAGCCAGTCTTCCGACTGGGTTCCCACCTTGAGAGGACAACCATGTGACGATGCGAGTCCCTGCACAGCTGTCCGCCCGGTGATTGGTTCCCTCGGAGAGGCAGCCTCTCTCTCCTTCCCCATTCCCACTTCTTTCTTGGAAACAGATGTGCTGGGAGAGGTTATTGGCAAGAGGCTTGTTTGGCAGAGGAAGATGTTTTGCTGTCAGAACTTCTGGACTCATTGCAGATCTAAGTCTCAACTCTTGCAAAGCTATTTGTTCCAAAGAATTCCATGGCCTTGTTTCTCCAAGGCCTAGTTAAAAGGCAGTTATCTGGGAATTCCCTGGCCACCCAGTGGTTAGGATTCTGCACTTCCACTGCCAGGGGCCCAGGTTCAATCCCTGGTCAGGGAATTAAGATCCTGCCCAAAAAAAAAAGGGAGTTATCTAAATTCCCAGAATTACAGGCTTATCAGTTTCCAGGAAATCCCTTCAGAATATATGCAGCATTTGACCTCCTAAAGCTGTGTGCCTGGGTCTTTCAACCCAGCATTCCACCCAAGACACCAGCAAGAGACCGCGAAATGACCCCAGACACCCTCCCCACCTCGACTCCTGACCAATCCCGTTTCTACTCTTGCTGCTCCTTCTTTTTTTTTTTTTTAATACATCCTTATTGGTGTATAATTACTTCACAATGCTGTGTTAGTTTCTGTTGTACAACAAAGTGAATCAGCCATATGTATACATATATCCCCATATGCCCTCCCTCTTGAGCCTCCCTCCCACCCTCCCTATCCCACTCCCCTAGGTCGTTGCAAAGCACCAAGCTGATCTCCCTGTGCTATGCTGCTGCTTCCCACTTTGCCAAGGGGAATAATCACTTTCAAAAAAGCTTTTTTTGGCCTCTACATTTCCTGATTCTAGAGAAAAAATATCTTGTGACTGGCTTTCCCTGGAAATCTCACCATTCTTCTCCTGGCTTTCTAAATTCAGAATAATGATAAGCCCTATGGAACAAGCACTTCTTGTCAGGATGCTGTGTGTATGGCCCCATCGAGATATCACCCAGTGACCTCTTTCCAAGAGTCACCTGGAGAAACTTCTCTCGGGCCTCAGAATTGGGAAGAGCACGAATTCCATGCAACCAGCGGTTCGTTTTTATGTTGTTTATGTTGTGAATCTTGGGACTGATTGCACTTTCCATTCTGTATTGGCTCATTGAAAGTCTGCCAGCCCTCGCAGCCTGACAGGTGCACCTGCACCTTATCTATCCAGTCCTTATTAGCCCTTTGCTTTGATGTCCTGCTTAATTGCGGAGTCATTTGGCTCCAGGACAGAGCCTGAAGCAAGTTAACCTTAAGGCCCTTTTTCAGGGTAGGGGCCCAGGGGACAGGACCCTAAGACACTCAGAGGCACAAGGCACAGGCATAAGACAGACCTGGCTTTGAACCTTGGCTCTGCCACCTGCTAGCTGTGTGACCTTGAACAAATCACTTCCCTTCTCTGAACCTCAGTTTCTTTGGATGAAAAGGAAGGATAAGAAAACCTCCCTCACAGAACTGCCATGAAGATAGATGGAGTAGCTGGTAACAAACCGAAAAAGGTTTGTCTATTTCCAATTCCTGGAAACATGTTTTCTTTTCTTGATTCCATCCTGCTTCTGTTAGATGCAAACTAGGACACTGCCTACCTCCTGGGGGAGCTTCTCAGCTCTGGCGAAACCCTCCTAACACACTGTGCCTCCTTCTGGCCTCTCCCCCTCCCTGATCGATGTCCCACTGCGACAGCAGGTGGGGGGTTCACGTCCATTTACTCAGCTTTGGTAAGGACGGGGCTGGGGTCTTGTCTACCATGCACCTCCAGAGCCTTTGACAGATCCTGGGCCCCTGGTAAGAACTCAACAAACGTTTGTGCCATAAATGGGTTCCAGACTCTGTGCTGAAGGCTTGTGAAGACAAACAAGGAGGCTTCGTACTGGTCTTCCACATCCCACCTTGTCCCTCTCTAGTGCATCCTCCATACAACAGCCAGGGAAGTCTTTATAAATCCCTCCTCTAACTTTATCCCCTGCTTTAAACTCCTTAATATCTCCCCATAGTGTTTAGGATAAAGAGGAAAATGCTTGACCCATGCTCTGTAGAGGCAGTAGAATGCAGTCAGAGGGGATTCACCACGGGCCCCTCACTTGCAGGGTCCCTTCGAGAGCCCTGCGCCTCATTTGGTAGCATTGTGTCTTTTTTTAAAAAAAGAGGGCCACCAAATTGTATAAGCGCTAGTTTCCACCAAACCCAGATCCGCCCCTAAGCCTGGAGGTGAAGAGCATGAGTTTTGGAGCCAGACTACCTGCATTCACATTGTGGTGTCACCACTTACAGGTGTGCCGCAGTTTCCTCGCCTGTAAAAAGAGAATACATAGTAACAGATCTGCCATATAGGGCTGTGTTAGGAGCTCACTGGGTGAAGCACTGTAGGACAGTACCTGGCGTGTAGCCAGCTCCAAGGGTTCTCTGCTGATAAACAGGGTCCTGCATGATTCAATTCAACCCACGGAGAGACACAGGTCATTGCCAAGGCTATGGCCAGGCAGGGAGAGAGCAGGATGAGCAGGACCCAGGAGGCAGTCAGAGGGCCAGGAAGCTTGGAGATGCAGTCCATGGCGGTCAACCCCAAGCACTGAGCAGGGCAGAGGAGGGTAGAGAATCACACATTTCAGGGGCAGAGTGTGTGTGGGTGCACGCGTGTGCGCGCACGTGCTCGCAAACATGCGTGCGTGCATGCAATTGGAGAATAAGCAGCACGCTGTCCTTCAGGGTTTAGTGCAAAGGCCACTTTCTTTAAAGGAAGATTTTCTGACTCCCTAGCCTGGTTCACATGCCCTTAGTTTACACTCTTAAAGCTCCCTGTGCTTCTCCACCCAGGTAGCATTAATAATCTATTGAGTAATTGTTTTCTGCTCAGTCTAGTCCCTCCACTAGAATATACACTTCCCGACAGCAAGTACAGTGTCTGTCTTGTTCACCTGTGGATCTCAGCATCTAGCATAGTGCAGAGATCACAAAAAAGTTTACTGAATGAGTCAGTGATGAAACGAATGGAAAGAATTCACTGGCCAGGAAGGAGGGCAGATAAGAAGGCTGATGAGTGTGCAAGGGATGAGGATGGTGTCTGTGATTCAACACGGCACAATGTCCTCTGGAAACCAGGGGAGGGCTACCCAGTCCAGCTTGGAATGGAGGATGGAGGAAAGCTTCTGTGAGTTGGTGACATAGGTCATAGGTACAGAGGGGTGAAGTCTTTGCAGACACAGAATGGGGCATTCTGCCCCCAGTGGAAGGATATTCAGTCCCTACCCGTGAGTCCACATGTAGCAGATACTGGGGGTGCCCAGCTCACATCCTTCAGCACCCACCCTCCCATTCTCACTGTTCCTTCTATCCTCCCTCAGCACGCACCTGAGGTGCTCCACCTGAGGGCTCCCTCTTGGCCCATGTGCAGGGCCGGCCCAAGTGCCCCCAGCCAGTGGCGATGGGTGGGAAGGCTGCAACTCCCTTGCCTTCAACTGCAAGGACTCTGGCTGTAGTCCACAGGTCTGACTGAGCCCCAGCTGCCTACAAGGAACATGCTTGATAAAGTGCCCTTTCTTTTTTTTTTTTTTTTTTGCGGTACGCGGGCCTCTCACTGTTGTGGCTTCTCCCGTTGCGCAGCACAGGCTCCGGACGCGCAGGCTCAGTGGCCATGGCTCACGGGCCCAGCCACTCCGCGGCGTGTGGGATCTTCCCAGACCAGGGCACGAACCCATGTCCCCTGCATCGGCAGGCGGACTCTCAACCACTGAGCCACCAGGGAAGCCCAAAGTGCCCTTTCTTTATCAGCTGCCGTCCCATCTCTGTCTCACTTCCCCACACCCCAGCTGGCATTTCCCGAAGTTTCCACCCCAGTATGTTTGCACTCAAATTCTTGTCTCAGGATCTGCCTCTGGGAGAACCCAACCCTAGAAACAAGGAGGAGGGGACAAGCCTTCACTGAAGTGTGAGGCTGTGTCACTCAGCTCGGGCTGCTGTGACAAAATACCACAGGCTGGGCGGCTAAAACAATAGACATTTATTTTCTCACGGTTCTAGAGGCTGGGAATCCAAGGTGTCAGCAGGATTGGTTTCTCCGAGGCCTCTCTCCTTGACTTGTAGACAGCCGTCTTCTCCTGGTGTCCTCATACCATCTTGTTTCTATGCACGCACATCCCTGGTGTCTCCTCCACTTCTTATAAGGATACTAGTCCTGTTGGATCAGGGCCCCAACCTTATGACCTCATTTGACCTTAACTACCCTTTGAAGACCCTGTCTCCAAGTATAGTCACATTGGGGGTTAGGGCTTCAACATATGAATATGAGGGGAACACAATTCAGTCCATAAAGAGGGGAACTAGGAAGAAGCAACTCATCTAAGAAAGGAGGGCCTAGAGAGGCAAGGTAGGCTGCTGAAGCCCAGTGCCCATGACAACAGAACAGTAGGCCTGATTCTAAAAGAGTGTCCATAGCAGTGGAAATACAGATGACAGTTCAGAACTTGGGAACCACATGGGATGGAGGCTCTGAGAAATCCCTACATATGTGCTGGGAGCCCAGCCAGCAGGTTGGAAGGTAGGGGCAGAGGCTTCAGCCATAGGGAAGGGGCTGGGAGGAACAGTGGGATCCAGGGCCACCAGTCATGGGCTGGCATTAAGGGCATACTCAAGGCCCTGGCCAGATGGGCCTGTTACACAAGTACCAAGGAGGAGGGGTTTCAGCAGAAGTCCACTTATAGACATGCTCCTTGGCTGAAGGGACCCAAATGTCTCATAAATACATAATTACTAATCATAAAGCAGGAAAGATGATAAATAGGACTACATTGAGATTTGGAACTTATATTCATTAGAAGACACCAATAAGAGAGTGAAAAAGCAATCTGCAGGCCCACAAAAGATTTTTGCAATACATCTGTACTAGGTTGAATCATACTCCCGCCCCAAATTCACATCCACTCAGAACATCAGAATGTGACCTTATCTGGAAATAGGGGTTTTTGCAGATATAATATTTAAGCTAAGAAGAGGTCTTAACTTGGACTCCTGGGGTGCCCCTGATCCAGGGACTATGGCAGAAAAGGCAAACTCTAGAGGACAAGCAGGAGTCTAGAAGTTGCAGTTGAGCCATGACTCTTGGTATGGACTCTGCCAGGTCCGGGAGAGTCAGGGTTTGGAAGAAGAAAGCAGAAAGTGCAAACAAGATGCAGACTGATATGACAGCCAGCCAGCGCTTTTCTTTGAAATGGGAAACATTCTGAATACAAAAGAAGGAGGAGGAAGGAAAGGAAATGAGAAGGTCATGACTCTGATAAAACATTTTCTTCATTGCATAGTGATTTGCTTTATTTGCAGTATCATTTCCTTTCCCTTCACTAATTTATTGAAATATAATACACGAATCCTAAGGGTACACAGCTCAATGAATTTTCACGAGGATAAAAGGATCCACTAGCACCCTAATCAAAGAACAGAGCGTACCAGCCCCCTAGAGCTCCCCCTTGGACGTTCCTTTCTTCTAGTCACTATGTCCAAGGGGTAACGCTAGTCTGACTTCCATCATTATAGGTTAGTTTTTCTTATTTGGTACTTTATATACATGCAACCCTACAATATTTTTCTTTCATGTCTGGCTTCTTTTCCTCAGCATTAGGTCATGAGATACATCCACATGGTTATGTGTAATTGCAGTTCATTCTCATTGTTGTATGGCATTGTATTACATCAATAAACCACAATTTATTTGCCATTCTATGTTGATGGATATTAGGGTAGTTTCCAGCTTGAGGCTATTACAAACAATGTCTTTTGGTGCATGTATGTACACTTTTCTGATGGGTATACACCTAGGAGTAGAATTGCTAGATTGTAGAATATGTGTATGTTCAGTTTTAGTAACTATTGCCAAGAGCTTTCCACTCCCGCCGGCAGTATGTGAGTTTCCTGTGTGCCATATTCTCGTTGCCATTTAGTATTTTCCATCTTTTTCATTTCAGTCATTCTGGTGGGTATGTAAGTAATATCACATTACAGTTTAAGTTTGCATTTCTCTGATGACTCATACAATCAAGCCCCTTTCCCTTCATCATTGGGGTTTCCTCTTCCATAAAATGAGTTTTGGCCACTTTTTTTCTATTGGGTTGTCTGTCTTTTTCTTGTTGATTTCTAGTGTTCCTTATATATTCTGAATTCTCGTCCTTTTACAGATAATAGGTTGCATTCATTTCTTAGGGCTTCTGAAACAAATGACCACAAACCAGGTGGCTTAAAACAACAGAAATTTATTCTCTCATGTTTCTGGAGGCTAGAAGTCCAAAATCAAGGTGTCAGGAGGCCCACACTCCCTCTGAAGGCTCTAGGGAAGGATCCTTTCTTGCTTCTTCTTATCTTTTGGAAGATCCTGGGCATTCCTGGGCTTGTAGCTGCATCAATCCAAACTTTGCCTTTGTCCTCACGTGGGCTTATTCCCTGTGTGTCCCTCTGCCTCTTCACGTGGCCTTCCTATAAGGACACCAGTCATTGGATTTAGACCTGACAGGGGAAAATACTCTCTGTTTCCTGTCTACTCACTACAGCACTCTACTCTCAATAGTTCACTTCTGACCAGATATGGGAGGGTTTTCCTCACACCCAGAAATTCTCAGACACCAGCTGAGTATCCTACAATTTAACTCAATTCCAATACTATCCACCAGGAAATAGTGTCAGATCCCACAGGCTAAGGGCTCAGTCCCACAAGATTGCCCCCACTTCAGATGCCCATCGAAAGCCCAGGTTGCCACCTTGTAACTGAGCAGGACCCTATGGGTCCTTCCCGGGACAGACCCACCCCACCTCTATCCTCCGCCAGCCTCTCATTTGTAGAAAAATTTTAGCCTCCTAGGCCTTCCCTGAGTGCCAAAGAATAAATTTGATCAGAGAAATGAAAAAATGCAGAAAGAAAGGAAAACAGTCAAGCAAGACAAAATAATAACAGTTCAGCCATTAAACAAAGTCAAGGACTTTTAGTTCCTCCTCAATGTCTAAAGATAATATTCTGAGCCATATCCTTTGAGCTATTTTGCAGATACTGAGACCTCCACCAGGTGGAAGAAGTTAACTGTATGCTGCCCACAAGCATATAGACCCCACACCTGTTGGAAGCAGAAGGACTAGCTGACCAGAGATTTATGGCTCAGATAATGCTCCAAACACAAGTGAGACATGACAGCTACTTGGAACCGTGTGATAGGGACAATCATCTTTGAAAATAGAAGATTAGCCCCTCCTCAGGACATAGCCCCTTCCTCTTTTCCCTATATAATCTCTGAGCAAAACCTGGGGAGTCAGGAGTTGGTTCTTTGGGACATGAGTCCTCCTTCTCCCCAGGATTGCCAGCTTCCTCAATAAAGCTATCTTTCCTTTTACCCAACACTTGTCTCTCAGTATGGGATTCTTGAGTGACGAGTAGCCGAACCTGAGTTTGGAAGCACCTGTGCTTCTTACCGACCAACTACAGATCAGAGAGCTTCCCATGACCCCTTCCTTGGGATTAATAATTTATGAGAGTGGCTCACAGAACTCAGGAAAACTAGATTTATTTACTAGATTATCACTTTATTATAAAGGATACACCTCAGAAACAGCCCAGAGGAAGAGATACATAGGGTAAAGTATGGGAAGGGACACAGATCTTCAGGCATGCCATCTTCCCAGCACCTCTATGTGTTCACCAACCGAGAAACTCTCTAAACCCTGTTCTTGGGGGATTTTTATGGAGACTTTATTGTGTAGGATAATTCGTTAAGTCATTGGCCATTGGGGATTAATTCAACCTCTAGCTTCTCTCCCTCCCTGGAGGTTAAGGAGTGGGGCTGACAGTTCCAACCCTGTAATCAATCACATGGTTGGTTCCCTTGGCAACCAGCCCCCATCCTGTGGTTATCTAGGGGTTTTCCAAAATCACATCATTAACATAAACTCAGGTGTGGTTGAAAGAGGCTTGTTGTGAATAAAGACACTCCTTTCACCTTTTTGCTCTGGAGCTACTTCAAGAACTGAGGACAAAAGACCCAATATCGAATCAAAAGATGCTCCCATTCCTCTTATTGCTTAGAAAATTACAAGGGTTTTAGGAGCTGTGTGCTAGGGGATGTAGACCAAATATTTATTTATTATTATAAATCACAATATCACAAGAATCACCTCACACTGGTCAGAATGGCCATTATCAAAAAATCTACAAACAATAAAAGCTGGAGAGAGTGTGGAGAAAAGGGAACCCTTTCGCACTGTTGGTGGGAATGTAAATTGATACAGCCACTGTGGAGAACAGTATGGAGGTTCCTCAAAAAACTAAAAATAGAACTACCATAAGACCCAACAATCCCACTACTGGGCATATACCCTGAGAAAACCATAATTCAAGAGAACACATGTACCCCAATATTCATTGCAGCACTATTTACAATAGCCAGGACATGAAAACAACCTAAATGTCCAACAACAGATGAATGGATAAAGAAGATGTGGTACATATATACAATGGAGTATTACTCAGCCATAAAAAGGAACGAAATTGGGTCATTTGTAGAGACGTGGATGGACCTAGAGTCTGTCATACAGAGTGACATAAGCCAGAAAGAGAAAAACAAATATCGTATATTAATGCATATATGTGGAACCCTTCATCTCTTTAAATATGTCCTGCCACTCCCTTCTGGCTTGCAGAGTTTCTGCTGAAAGATCAGCTGTTAACCTTATGGGGATTCCCTTGTATGTTATTTGTTGTTTTTCTTTTGCTGCTTTTAATATTTTTTCTTTGTATTTAATTTTTGATAGTTTCATTAATATGTGTCTTGGAGTGTTTCTCCTTGGATTTATCCTATATGGGACTCTCTGTGCTTCCTGGACTTGATTAACTATTTCCTTTCCCATATTAGGGAAGTTTTCAACTGTAATCTCCTCAAATATTTTCTCAGTCCCATTCTTTTTCTCTTCTTCTTCTGGGACACCTATAATTCGAATGTTGGTGCATTTAATGTTGTCCCAGAGGTCTCTGAGACTGTCCTCAATTCTTTTCATTTTTTTTTTCTTTATTCTGCTCTGCAGTAGCTATTTCCACTATTTTATCCTCCAGGTCACTTATCCGTTCTTCTGCCTCAGTTATTCTGCTATTGATCCCTTCTAGAGAATTTTTAATTTCATTTATTGTGTTCTTCATCACTGTTTGTTTGCTCTTTAGTTCTTCTAGGTCCTTGTTAAACGTTTCTTGTATTTTCTCCATTCTATTTCCAAGATTTTGGATCATCTTTACTATCATTATTCTGAATTCTTTTTCAGGTAGACTGCCTGTTTCCTCTTCATTTGTTAGGTCTGGTGGGGTTTTGCCTTGCTCCTTCATCTGCTGTGTGTTTCTCTGTCTTCTCTTGCTTAACTTACTGTGTTTGGGGTCTCCTTTTCGCAGCCTGCTGGTTCGTAGTTCCTGTTGTTTTTGGTGTCTGCCCCCAGTGGCTAAGGTTGGTTCAGTGGGTTGTGTGGGCTTCCTGGTGGAGGGGACTAGTGCCCGTGTTCTGGTGTTTGAGGCTGTATATTGTCTTTCTGGTGGGCAGGTCCACGTCTGGTGGTGTGTTTTGGGGTGTCTGTGGCCTTATTATGATTTTAGGCAGCCTCTCTCTAATGGGTGGGGTTGTGTTCCTATCTTGCTAGTTGTTTGGCATAGGGTGTCCAGCACTGGAGATTACTGGTCGTCGAGTGGAGCTGGGTCTTGGCATTGAGATGGAGATCTCTGGGAGATTTTTGCCGTTTGATATTACGTGGAGCTGGGAGGTCTCTTGTGGACCAGTGTCCTGAACTTGGCTCTTCCACCTCAGAGGCACAGCCCTGATGCCTGGCTGGAGCACCAAGAGCCTGTCATCCACACGGCTCAGAATAAAAGGGAGAAAAGAAAAGAAAGAAAAAAAGAAAGAAAGGAAGAAAGGAAGGAAGGAAGAAAGAAGATAAAATAAAATAAAGTTATTAAAATAAAAAATAATTATTGAAAGAATTTTTTAAATAAAAAAAGAAAGAAGAGAGCAACCAAACCAAAAAACAAATCCACCAATGATAACAAGCGCTAAAAACTATACTAAAAAAAAAAAAAAAAGGACAGGCAGAACTCTAGGACAATGGTAAAAGCAAAGCTATACAGACAAAATCACACACAGAAGCATACACATACACACTCACAAAAAGAGAAAAAGGGGAAAAAATATATATATATCGTTGCTCCCAAAGTCCACCTCCTCAATTTGGGATGATTCGTTGTCTATTCAGGTATTCCACAGATGCAGGGTACATCAAGTTGATTGTGGAGATTTAATCCGCTGCTCCTGAGGCTGCTGGGAGAGATTTCCCTTTCTCTTCTTTGTTCGCACAGCTCCTGGGGCTCAGCTTTGGATCTGGCCCCGCCTCTGTGTGTAGGTCGCCGGAGGGCGTCTGTTCTTTGCTCAGACAGGACGGTGTTAAAGGAGCAGCTGCTTCGGAGGCACCGGCTCACTCAGGCCGGGAGGAGGGAGGGGTATCACTCAGGCCGGGAGGAGGGAGGGGTACGGAGTACGGGGCGAGCCTGCGGCGGCAGAGGCTGGCGTGACGTTGCAGCAGCCCGAGGCGCGCCGTGCGTTCTCCCGGGGAAGCTGTCCCTGGATCCCGGGACCCCGGCAGTGGCGGGCTGCACAGGCTCCGGGAGGGGAAGTGGGGATAGTGACCTGTGCTTGCACACAGGCTTCTTGGTGGCGGCAGCAGCAGCCTTAGCGTCTCATGCCCGTCTCTGGGGTCCGTGCTGATAGCTACGGCTCGCGCCCGTCTCTGGAGGTCCTTTAAGCGGCGCTCTGAATCCCCTCTTCTCGCGCACCAGGAAACAAAGAGGGAAGAAAAAGTCTCTTGTCTCTTGGGCAGCTCCAGACTCTTTCCCGGACTCCCTCCCGGCCAGCCGTGGCGCACTAGCCCCTTCAGGCTGTGTTCACGCTGCCAGCCCCAGTCCTCTCCCTGCGATCTGACCTCCGAAGCCCGAGCCTCAGCTCCCAGCCCAGACAAGCCTCTCGGACTGGTGAGTGCCGGCCGGCACTGATCCTCTGTGCGGGAATCTCTCCGCTTTGCCCTCTGCACCCCTGTGGCTGTGCTCTCCTCCACGGCTCCGAAGCTTCCCCCCTCCGCCACCCGCAGTCTCCGCCCGCGAAGAGGCTCCTAGTGTGTGGAAACCTTTCCTCCTTCACGGCTCCCTCCCACTGGTGCAGGTCCCGTCCCTATTCTTTTGTCTCTGTTTATTCTTTTTTCTTTTGCCCTACCCAGGTACGTGGGGAGTTTCTTGCCTTTTGGGAGGTCTGAGGTGTTCTGCCAGCGTTCAGTAGGTGTTCTGTAGGAGTTGTTCCACATGTGGATGTATTTCTGATATATTTGTGGGGAGAAAGGTGATCTCCGCGTCTTACTCTTCCACCATCTTGAAGCTCCTCTCCAGGAGCTTCATTCCTGAACATCCATTGCGTGGTCAGGCTGCTCTATGCTCCTGTCCTGAGACTGTCTAGACCTCAACAAGAGATAAACAATGTTTAGAAAACCAAGAAAGGGGACTTCTCTGGTGGTCCAGCGGTTAGGACTCCATGCTTCCAGTGTGGGGGCACAGGTTCGACCCCTGGTCAGAGAACTAGGATCCTACATGCCATGCGGGGAAAAAAAGAGAAGACGACTCTGGCCAAGAGCCAGGAATCTATCTAGAACAACTAAGGTCAATTCTCTGGAATTCTTATTTCATTTCCTCTGCTTTTGCTTTGCAAGCAATCAAGCATTGCCTCAGACCATTGCACTGGCTGGGAGACTCTCAAGGGTGTGCTGACACCTCCCCTTCCCGCCCCATGACACCTCCTCACTTCCCAATCTCTCTCCTTTTCATGGGTATCAGGTTGCTTCCCCACTGTAGTATAAAAGAGCTGCTTTTGCGCTCTACCATAAAATTCTCTGGAATTATCTTCAGGGACCACTCAGCCCCATAAAAGAGGGTACTGCTGAGACAGGAGGAATTGGGAAGAAGGCTGTGAAGGACCCGGCTTGTAGCACCATGAAGAACTTCCCCACGGCTTTCCCTCTTTTCCTGGTTTTTATCCTGAGCGTCCATCTCGGAGCTGCTGCACGTACGCCACTGTCCAACTCCCTTCCTAGGCTGACTAGGGATGGAAGCAAAGGGACATCTCCAAGCTCCTTTCTCTCCCTGTTTATTTAGGTGGCAGTGATGTGGCTAAGTTCTGCTGCTTTCAATACACCCACAAGATTCCTCCCTGGAGGTGGGTGAGTAACTATGAATTCACCAGGAACAGCTGTTCCCAGCAGGCTGTGATGTGAGTATTTCTCCTTTGGGCTTTTAGGGTCCCTTACCATTCATGCTGTTGGATGGATTCTGGGAAGACCCCTGCAGTGCCAGGATGAGCCTCAAGATGGGAACCCAGTGACTTGGGTTATCACCTTACCTCAGGCATTAAGAAGCGTAACCCTGAGCTTGGTTTCCTAGCTTGCAGACCATGAGCCGGGCACCTGCCAGGCACTGTGCTAAGTGCTGGGTATCAAAGAATAAACAGCCCTTACAGACCTTACATCTAGCATAAGAAAGAGGGCATTAAAAGACATTTGCACAAAATAATCAAGATTGTGATGAGTGCTTGAAAAAGACAGCAGGAGAGAGAGCAGGAGGGAGCATATTGTAGGGCAGGCAAAACTTTCTCTCTACCCTCTTACGGGCTCCAGCTGGGCTTTAGAATTAAATCGACAAAAGACATTAACAAGAGGAAAACATATCGCTTTTTACACACACACAGGAGCCCCACAGGAAGATGAAGACCCAAAGAAGTGGCAAAAGCTACATGCTTTTATACAAAACCTGCATGCTTTTGAACAAGGAAGGAACTGTGGAAAAGTAATTAAAATATATGGGGGTGGAGAAAGCTAAAGATTGATAAGAGTTATCCTAACAAGATCTGTTTTTACAGACTTCTCTTGGCCTTGACTCTATCTCTGGGGTTAAGAATATGTCTTTCCTCCTGGTACAAGGAGGACATTTTTCACATGGGAGTTTCATCTCCTGCTTTCAGGGAAAAAAGGGGAGGTCAGAACGCTCTTCTTGCCCCCTGCTGGGTTTTTTTTGTTTTGTTTTGTTTCAATGGGTTTTTTCTTAAGTGTCTTTCATTCAAAATAATCCTCACGTCAAACTGGCATATTTGGGGGCGGCATATTCGGCCACCCTTCATCATAGTCACAGGAGGACCTAACTTAGAGTTGGGAGGGTCTCCTGCAGGGAGTGACATTTACACTGAGACCCCCCAAGGCTAAGCGAGAGTGGCCCAGGTGAAGGGGGCAGGCGGGAGCATGGTGGAGGGGAGAAGGATGAACATGTTACTGACTAGGCAGACAGGTAGACAGGAGGCATGTCATGCCAAGCTCATCAGTAGCAGGAGAGATGACACACACCTGGAAGGGTCCCTGGCAGGACTAAATGAGGTTAATATATGCAAAGAATTTAGCGCTGAGCCTGCACACAGTAAACGTTCAGCAAATGGAAGCGATCTTTAAGTGCAAATACACAATCAGGGGACCTTGAGTTCCTGAGCATGAGAGAACGGTGCGGAAAGGGAGAAAACGGGCTCCAGGGACGAAGCTGAATGTTATCATTTTGAGACAGTTAAGGACGGGAAAGAGGTACTCAAGTGCCTAGATATGGAGGGGGATGCTCCAGGGCTCAGGATATCCTGGGTCTTCTCCTTTGTGTCTTGATTGGCTTTCTGGAGTTTTAAAGACACCAACACTTAACCAACAGCTGGCAAAGAGCCCTGAGCTGAGCTCAAAGCAGTGGCTCTTTCATTTTATAAGCTGTGTGACCTTGGGCAAATCAAGTTTCCTCATTTGTAGAAGGAAGGTGAGGGGCCTCTATCAGTCAACTGTTGCTGCATAACCAACCACCCAAAGCTTAGTGACTTAATCCAACCATGGTCATCTTCTTATCTCTTGTGGTTTCCATGGGTCTGGAATTCCTGAAAGGCTTGGCTGCAAGGTTCTGGATAGGCGTCTCTTGTGTGGTTGCAGACAGATGGTGCTGGAGCTGGAACAGCTCAGGGGGCTGGAGGCATCTCCCTCCAGGACCCCTCTGTGTGGTCTCTCTGTTGGGCTAGTTTGGGCTTCCTCATATGGTGAGCTGGGGTGGTAGGACTCCTTATGAGGAAGTCCAAAGCTCCTGTGTAAGTAAGTGCTCAGTGAACCAGGCAGAAGTTCTACAACCTTCTATGACTTAGCTACCAAATCACACAGCATCACTTTTGCCATTCTCTATTAGTCAACCAGTCCTTAAGACTGGCCTAAATTCAAGGGGAGGGGACATAGACTCCCATCTCTCAATGGGAGCAATGTCACATGGATGTTCAAACACCCACAAAGCCCTTCCTCTCTCTTATTTACCCATCCTTTTGGCTCTTCTCCCCTGCTCCAGGTTAGAGCACCCCCTGACCTAGGCTCTTGTCACTTCCAAGTACTCTCAGGGAGTAAAGGCTGGAAGCCATTCAGGGACATCAACCACAACCCCCAGTCTTAGTGAGCTCACAGTGTGGTAAGGAAGGCAAGAATCATATCCATATAAGCAGCCGTGGCTAACAACCCATGATAATGTGATTAAGAATTAAGTGGTACAGTACATAAGAGGTTCCTTTGTGGGGCAATACAAATGTTATAAAATTGATCGTGGTGATGGTTGCATCATCTATTGATATACTAAAACCAATGAATTATGATTGTACACTTTAAGTGGGCAAATTAGTGACTTATATCCCAACAAAACTGTTATATTAAAATGAAAGAGTTAAGAGGCACGGTGGGTGCAGATTACCTGCTTCAGACCAGAGCTGTTGTTACGTCTTTCCTGGTGAAGGTGGGCCAGGAAGTGTGGTTTCCAGTGGAAAACAGGGTAGCAGAGAAGAGAGAGGTTAAGGGCCAGAAGAGGGAGCAGGGACAGTGTGACAGGGGTACAGCAAAGTGAGCAAGAAGATCGGGGTGGGGGGGCTGCCCCTCCCTTTCCATCCCTTTCCGGGAGGCAAAAGTTTTTAGCATTGACTGTCAACATCTCTTTTCCGTAGATTCACCACCAAAAGAGGCCAGAAACTCTGTGCCACACCGAAGGAAGCATGGGTGCAAAAATACATTTCTTTACTAAGAGCCCAGCAACAACTGTGACCGCTGAATTCTCAGTCCAAAACGCCTGGATCCTGCTCTTTTCTTGACTCTGCCCGCCTTGGTGGAGCCTGGAGAATTTCTCCAACAGAAGGCTGCATGGGTCTGGTGGGGAGGAGAGGATATTTTTCACCAGTCTTTTTTTTTTTTTAATAAAGATTTCACTTGCTCAATAAACATTCTTATTCAATAAAAACTGAGTTTTCTTCAAAGAAAATAAAACAGTCGTTATTTGCAGCTGACTGCCTGGCAAGTCTCCAATCCCTGAACTGACCCTGGTATTGAATTCTGCCTTATGTTTTTGTTTGGGCAAAAAAAGCAGGGACAATGTTAATATATTTTGGCAAAATGCCCATGAAATGTCTTAACATTATTTAGAGAGATAAGTTTATGTTGTATGGAAAATTAAACTCTGTACAACACCTCATAGCCTGTTGGTGCCGGGTATATGAAATGCATCCATATTGGGCTGTGTTTTCTCATAAGGCATTAATTAATAAGCATGAATATTGTCTACCTACCAATCCTAAGATGCCTATGTCTGTATAGCCTAAAGAACTTTAAAAAAAATAACTATAGATTCACCAGAAGTTGCAAAAATAATACAAGGAAGTCAGGGGTACCTTTTACCCAGTTTTCCCCAACAGTCACATCTTACATAATTACAGTACAATATCACACCTAGGAAATCGACATTGGTATAAAGTGTCTGTATCGTTCTGTTACTTTATCAGGCATAGATTCGTGTAGCCACCATTACAACCAAGATACAGATCTTTTCCATCAACACAAAGATCTCACCAGTGTTCTCTCTCTTCAGTCACATCTCCCCTCCCCCACCATCCTTAACCCTTAGCAACCACTAATCTATTCTTCTCCGTAATTTTGTCATTTCGAGAAGGTTATATAAACAATCATATCATATCATACATGACCTTTTGATACTGTTTTTTTTTTAACTTCACACAATGCTCTTGAGATACATCCAAGTTGTTGTGGGTTTCAATAGTTTATTGTTTTTTACTGTTAACTAGTATTCCATGGAGTGACACACTGCAGTTTATTTAACCACTACCCTCCTGTAGGTTTTCATTTTGGGGCTATTACAAATAAAGCTAATAAGAACAATCATGCACACAGATGTTTTCAAGTGGACATAGGTTTTCATTTCTCTGAGATAAACGCCCAGGCATGCAATTAATTGCTGGGGTCATAAATTAAATGTATGTTTAGTTTTTTTTTTAAAGAAACTGCCAAGCTATTTTCCAGAATGACTGTGTCATTTGACCTTTCCACGAGTAACGTATGTTTCCACCGGTTTTCTGTGCATCTGGGCTAGCATTTGGTATTATCACTTTTTTTTTTTTTTTTTTTTTTTGCGGTAGGTGGGCCTCTCACTGCCGTGGCCTCTCCCGTTGCGGAGCACAGGCCCCGGACGCGCAGGCTCAGCGGCCATGGCTCACAGGCCCAGCCGCTCCGCGGTGTGTGGCATCTTCACGGGCCGGGGCACGAACCCGTGTCCCCTGCATCGGCGGGCCGACTCTCAACCACTGCGCCACCAGGGAAGCCCACTTGTTTTTCATTTTAGCTGTTCTAATAGGTGTGTAGTGATATTGTAACCGAAAGTGTGGCCTGACTGCTCATCTCTCAAAAGCCAATAAAGAGGCCAAGTTGGTGGAAAGGAAAGTTTGCTTTATTTTGGATGCTGACAATGGGGGTGGGGGAGGGCGGACGCCTGTCCAAAGGCCGACTCCCCCCACTGACAATCAGGGGGCAAGAGCTTTTATAGGCGGAGGGAGGGGGCTACATGCAGAAACAGCACAGTCAGCTCTGACAGTCATCTTGGAATTAATCATGAAGTGGTCTGACCAGCGTCATCTTGATTGTTTTTGTTTTGTTTTGTTTGTTTGTTTGTTTTTGCGGTACGTGGGCCTCTCACTGTTGTGGCCTCTCCCGTTGCGAAGCACAGGCTCCGGACGCGCAGGCCCAGTGGCCATGGCTCACGGGCGCAGCCGCTCCGCGGCATGTGGGATCCCCCTGGACCGGGGCACGAACCCGTGTGTCCTACGTCAGCAGGCGGACTCTCAACCACTGCGCCACCAGGGAAGCCCTTGATTGTTTTAAGTACAGTTAGTCTTCAGTTCCAGGGTCGGTTTTTTTCCCATTTCCTTGAAGCCAGTTCTCGGAACTGCGGCAGCTTACGTCATGGCTACAGTCTGGTCATCATGTAGTTAACTTCTTCCCCCTGGTGTGGGTTTCAGTATCTATAAGACAGCTTACAGGATATGGCTCAGAATATTATCTGTAGCCTGTGGGGAGGAACTAAAGGTCCTTGACTATGCTTAGTGACTAAACTATTATTATTTGGTCTCCTTTGACTGTTTTCCTTTGTTTCTGCATTTTCTCATTTCTCTGATTAAACTTATTCTTTGGCTAAAGTTTTTCCACAGACAAAAGGCAGGCTGAGGACATGGTGGGGCAAGGACCATAGGGCCCTGCTCCAATTGAAAATCTCATTGTGGTCTTAATTTTCACTTCCTGAATGGCTATCACTATGCAATGTCTTTTCATGTGCTTATTTGCCTTCCATATATCCTCTTTGGTGAAATGTTTCTTGTGTTTTTTCTCTACTTTCTAATTAGAGTGCTTGTTTTCACTGTTGAGTTTTTTGTTTTTTGTTTTTTGTTAATACAGCAGGTTCTTATTAGTTATCTATTTTACACATATTAGTGTATATATGTCAATCCCAATCTCCCAATTCATCCCACCACCACCACCCCTGCCGCTTTCCCCTCTTGGTGTCCATACGTTTGTTCTCTACATCTGTGTCTCTATTTCCGCCCTGCAGACCAGTTCATCTGTACCATTTTTCTAGGTTCCACACATATGCGTTAATATATGATATTTGTTTTTCTCTTTCTGACTTCCTTCAATCTGTATGACAGTCTCTAAATCCATCCACGTCTCTGCAAATGACCCAGTTCCATTCCTTTTTATGGCTGAGTAATATTTCATTGTATATATGTACCACATCTTCTTTATCCATTCATCTGTCAATGAGCATTTAGGTTGTTTCCATGACCTGGCTATTGTAAATAGCACTGTTGAGGTTTTTTTTTTTTTTTTTTTTGCGGTATGCGGGCCTCTCACTGTTGTGGCCTCTCCCGTTGCAGAGCACAGGCTCCGGACACGCAGGCTCAGCGGCCACGGCTCACGGGCCCAGCCGCTCCACGGCATGTGGGATTCTCCCGGACCGGAGCACGAACCCACGTCCCCTGCATCAGCAGGTGGACTCTCAACCACTGCGCCACCAGGGAAGCCCCAGCACTGTTGAGTTTTGATATGAGTCCTTTATCAGATAAATTCCAGATATGAGTCCTTTGTCAGATATGTGGTTTGCAAATACTTTTTCTCAGTGTGTAACCTGTCTTTTCATCTTCTTAACAGTGTCTCTCACAGAGTTAAAGATCTAATTTTTTTTTTTTTTTTTTTTTTTTTTTAGCCACACTGCGCAGCATGCAGGATCCCCGACCAGGGGTCAAACTCGTGCCCCCTGCAGTGGAAGTGGGGAGTCTTAACCGCTGTACCTCCAGGTAAACCTCAAAGATTTAATTTTGATGAAGTCTAATGTATTGATTTTCTCCTTTCATGGAGAATGATTTTGGTGTCATCCTGAAGAACTCATCACCAAGCCCTAGGTCCCAAACATTTTTTTCTATGTTTTCTCCTTAAAGTTTTATAGTTTTACATTTACATTTGAACCTAGGGTAGATTGGGTGTTAGTTTTTATATAGGTGTGAGGTTTAGGTCAAGGTTGACTGGTTGGTTGGTTGGTTGATTGATTTACTTACCTACCTACCTACCAACTCAATTGCTCCAGCACCGTTTAATGAAAAGACTCTTCTTCCCCCATTGAATTGCTTTTGCCCTTCAGTTCTTGTGTGGAGCTATATCTGGGCTGTATTCTGTCTCATCTGCTTCATAAATAAAATCAATTAAAGAAATTTTTTTTGAGATTAATTTACACACCATAAAATTCACCATTTAGAAGTGTACAATTCAGTGATTTTTAGTATATTCACAAAGTGCTGCAACCATCATCACTACTAATTCCAGAATATTTTCATCACTTCCCTAAAGAAACCCCATACCTGTTAGTATTCACTCCCTAACAGCTCTGGCAACCTCTTCCCCCACCACCCCCCAGCCCTGGCAACCACTAATCTACTTCTGTCTCTATAGATTTTCCTATTCTGAACATTTCACATAAATGGGACCATACAATATGTGGCCATTTGCATCTGGCTTCTTTCACTTGGCATAATATTTTCAAGTTTCATTCCTGTTGTAGGATATGTCAGTATTTTGTTCCTTTTTATGGCTGAATAATATTCCATTGCATGGATATACCACATTTTGTTTATCCATTCATTAGTTAAAGGACATTTGGTCTGTTTCCACTTTTTTGGCTCTTATGAATGATGGTGTACACTGGTGTACAAATTTTTATGAACATATATTTTCATTTCTCTTGGGTATACATGTACGGATGAAACTGTTGGGTATATGGTAACTCTATGTTTAACTTTTTGAGAAACTGTAGAACTGCTTTCCACAGCAGCTGCATCAATTTACATTCCCACCATCAATGTATGAGGATTCTAATTTCTCCATATCCTTGCCAACCCTTGTCTGTCCTTTCGATGTTAGCCATCTTAGTAAATGGAAATTGGTATCTCATTGTGGTTTTGATTTGTATGTCCCTTATGACTAATGATGTTGAGCATCTTTTCATGTGCTTATTGGCCATTTGTACATCTTTGGAGAAATGTCTATTCAAATCCTTTGACTTTGTCTTTTCACTGTTGAGTTGTAAGAGGTATTTATGTATTCTAAATACTGGAACCTTATTAGATATTAGAACTTCTAAGCAGACAGTTTTGTCAACTGCAGACGGGGGCAGTTTTATTTCTTTCTTTTTGATCTGTATGCCTTTTATTTCCTTTTCTTGACTTCTTGCACTAGCTAGAACTTCAAGTACTTTGTTGAATAAGAGTGGTGAGAGTAGACATCCTTGCTTTGTTCCCAATCTCAGGGAGAAAGCAATCTTTCACCGTTAAGGATGCTGTTAGTTCTAGTTGTTTAGGTGTTTTTGGTTTTTTTTTGCTCATAATTGAGAAAGTTCCCCACTATGCCTATTTTTGGGAGTTTTTATCATGAATGAGTGTTCAATTTTGTCAAATGCTCTTTTGGATTAACATGATTATGTGATTTTTCTCCTTTAGTCTGTTAATATGATGGATTATGTTGATTGATTTTCAAATATTGAGCCAGTCTTGCATCCCTGGAAGAAACCTCACTTGTTATGGTGTATATATTGCTGAATTCTATTTGAAAGATTTTGTTAAGGATTTCTGTGTCTATAGTCATGAGAGATATTGGTCTGTAGTCCCCTCTCTCTCTCTCTCTCTCGGTACTGTCTGTCTGGTTTTGGTATCAGAGTAGTTCTAGATAAAATTAATTGGGAAGTGCTTCTTCCATTTCTACTTTCTATGAGAGACTGTGTAGAACTGACATTTATTCCTCTTTAAATGCTTGGCAAAATTCTCCAATGAAAACATCTGGGCCTGGAGATTTCTTTTTTAGGAGTTTTAAATTACAAACTCAATTTCCTTAACAGTTGCAGGGCTATTCAAATTATCTATTTCATATTGTTGTTTAGATGTGATAGTTTGTATTTTTTGAGGAACTGGTTCATTTCATCTTTGTCGAATTCGTACGTGTAGATGTTCTACACGTAGATGTTCCAAGTGTTCTTTTATTAACCTTTTGAAGTCTGCAGGGTCTATAGTGGTTTCCTCCATGTCATCCCTGAATTTTGTAATTTGCATTTTCTCTCTTTTTTTCTTTGTCATTCTTGCTAGAGGTTTGTCAACTGCATTGACCTTTTCAAAGAATCAGCTTTTGGTTTCTTTTATTTTCTCTACTGTTTTTCTGTTTTCAATCTTCATTGATTTCTACTTCTTATAATTTCTTCCCTTTTGTTTGCTTTGGGTTTATTCTTTTATTTTTCTAATATCTTAAGGTAGTAGCTTAGATGATTGATCTGAGACTGTTTCTTTTTCCTAATGTCAGCATTTAGTGCTATAAGTTTTCCTCTGCTTTAGCTGTGTCTCACACATTTTAGTATGTTGTTGTTTCACTCAATATATTTTTAAAATTTCCCTTGAGACTTCCTCTTTGAACCATGGATTATTTTAAGTCTGTTGTTTAGTATCCAAATATTTGTTCCAAGTGTTTGTTATCCTTCTGTTATTAGTTTCTAGTTTTATTCCAGTGTGGTCAGAGAACACACTCTGTATGATTTCAATTCTTTTTGATCTGAGGTTTGTTTTATGGTTCAGAATACGAGTGTATCTTGATGTATGTTTCTCAGGTATTTGAAAGGAATGTGTATTCTGCTGTTGATGGGTGGAGCCCTCTATAAACATCAATTAAATCCTATTGGTTGATGGTGTTGTTGAATTCTTCTATATCTTTGCCGATTTTCTGTACAGTTGTTCTATCTGTTTTTGAGAGAGGGGTGTTGAGACCTCCAAGTATAATTGTGGATTTGCCTATTTCTCCTTTCATTTCTATCAGTTTTTGCTTCACATATTTTGCAACTCTGCTGTTTGGTGCATACACTTTGCAGGTCTGCTGTTTAGGATTTCTATGCCTTCTTAGTGGATTGACCCCTTTATTATTATGTAATGTCTCTCTCTGTCCTCGGTAATTTTTCTGCTCTGAAGTCTACTTTATCTGATATTAATATAACCCTGGCTGCTTTCTCTTGATTTATATTTGCATGCTAGACCTTTTTCCATCCCTTTACTTTTAACCTACCTGTATCATTATATTTGAATTGAGTTTCTTATAGACAGACAGCATATAGTTTTGTCATTAAAAAAATCTATTCTGGGGAGTTACCTTGTGGTCCAGTGGTTAGGAGTCAGCGCTTTCACTGCCTTGGCTCGTGTTCAATCCCTGGTCGGGGAGCTAAGATCCTGCAAACCGAGCAGTACAGCCAAAAAAAAAAAAAAAAAAAAATCTGTTCTGCCAATCTTTTTCTTTTAACTGGTACATTTAATCCATTTACAGTAGGGAGCAATACCTAATTACTGCTGGGAGTGGGTGAAAGTCCTGGCTCCCTGCCTTAAAAGAATGGCTAAAGGAAGTTCTTTAAACAGAAGGGAAATGATAAAAGAAGGAATCTTGGAAATTTGTGACCAATAGTAGATGAAAAAATGCAGCCTTCCATCAGGCTGAGTTAGATCTTCAAAGTAAGGGCAGAGATTAGGATGTGTTCATTCTTGGGTCACTGTATAGCAATATGTGCCCAGCTAAGTGCAGACTGGCTGGGAGAGCCCCACAGCCACAAGAGAGAATGTGGAGGAGAGGATGGCAGTTTATAAGACACTATCTGCAAATAATGTGCAAAGTCTAATGGGAGAACCGACACGCCAACAAATAATCACAGTGCAATTTGTACGGTGCAATGAGATAAGGATTTTCAAAATAATTAACATGGGGACTTCCCTGGTGGCACAGTGGTTGGGAATCCACCTGCCAATGCAGGGGATGCGGGTTGGAGCCCTGGTCCGGGAAAATCCCACGTGCCACGGAGCAATGAAGCCCGTGTGCTACAACTACTGAGCCTGCACTCTAGAGCCCACGAGCTGCAACTACTGAGCCCGTGTGCCACAACTACTGAAGCCCCTGTGCCACAACTACTGAAGCCCGCGTGCCTAGAGCCTGTGCTCCTCAAGAGAAGCCACTGCAATGAGAAGCTCGCTCACAGCAACCAAGTGTAGCCCCCGCTCACCACAACTAGAAAACAAACAAAAAAGCGCCAGTGCTCAGCATCAAAGACCCAACACAGCCAAATAAAATTTTTTTTAAAAAAATTAAAAATAAATAAAAGAAAAGCTACTTTAAAAAATAATAATAATTAACATTTATATTATGACTTGGCATTAAGGAAGCACTTATTGCTCGAAGTCCAATCGTCTTAACTTACATCCCAGGTCTTCCATGATGTTTTAGCTTGACTTTCCCTGGAAACAGACCTTGAGATAAAAAATTTGAAAGTATATAATATATTGTGGAAGTGGTCTGAGGAGACACCAGTAAGAAATGGTGAAGTGAGTCAGGGAAGGGAAGGCAACGAATAAGGGTGTCTGATTAGGCAAGTTGCCACTGTGGGCAACTGAGCTTAGTCCTGTTGGGGGACCTCTAGGAAATGATGGTCGAACGTATGTCTCAGAGTTAACCCAACACAAGGGACAAGGGAGCAGGGGTATTTATATACCAATTCCAGTCAGTCATGGGCTAATGGATGCTGGGGTACAGGAGGGATGCCCTTCCTCTCTGCTGTGTATGAGGGCAGAGTGGGCCACCAGAGAGACCCTTCAAGAGATGCAGATGCTGGCATGCTGGGATACAGTGGTAAGGCCTGAGGGCTTATGAGCGGGGCACTGACAACATCAGCTTCACTGGACGAGGCTGCAGCCTATTTTTCCAGCCGACTTACCCAACCAAACACACTGGGCCACTCTGTGCTTTCCTGAATAACGTGAGAGACAATCCCTAGCTCACTTCAGGCCTTCAAGTGGTAATTGCCTTCCATCTTCTCAATGCTGTTTCCTCTACAAAAGCATCCCTCTCTGTCCCAGTCTATCCCTTCAAAATTCTATTTGCCAAATGAGACCCCAAATGCCAAACTGCTCCTTCCCTTTGATGAGAATGTTGAGATTTTCCATGGGGTGTTGGCGATTTCCTCCATGCTCCCGAACAGTAGCAGACCTCTCCTGCCTTTGGAGGACACTGGCATATTTTGTTTGTTCCTCTACAGCACTTGTTTACAATTGTGACATATTTACTGATGTTCTTAGCTCTCTACCAGACTGTAGGCTCCTGGAGGTCAGGAGTTAAGTGTAAATATCTTTGCAGAAGTGAAGGACTCAGCAAACATTTGTGGATTATGCCGCGAACGTTGCCAGACACTCTTTGCCTAGGCTCCAGTAACAGTGGTTTATATACAGGAAGAGGGCAAAAGACATGCAAGCCTGCAAGACTTTTGTCTGTAGTTCCACATAGCTACCAGAAGATGGCAACAGTCACTTACCATCTTTCCAAGACTCTTGTTACCTCTTCCCTGCCAAGGGGCCAATTTGCACAGAAGTCCATTCTATGAGTCTTTACCGAGGATCTACCTGAGATCCAGGGTCACACACAGGCACTGGAGGAGGAAGGCAAAGGAGAGATATGAGAAAAGGAAGACTTGGCTCAGTCTTCAGAGGGTACAGTTCAGGGATTGGGGGTCTGGGGTGGGTGGGAAGGAAATGCACACAAAACAATTAAGATCCCCTACAAGATACGGGACCTGCGGGAGCTTGAGTGGAGACACAATCTCCTTGGGCCTCAGTTTCTTCATTCGTAAAATCAGGAGGTTGGAATAGATGCTAAAAGAGAGATCACCATGTGCACATCTAGCTCTGCAAGGTTTCGTGAAGGAGACTGGGGCTGGGTCCAGAAAGATGGGCAGGGTTTGGTAAGGGAGAGGCAATTGTAGAAATAAACATCTTTGTCCATCCTGCACCTGGTTCTTCCCATTCAGTCCTTTCTTCTTCTCAGCCA
The DNA here is from genome assembly GCF_964165515.1 of Mesoplodon bidens. NCBI lineage: Eukaryota > Metazoa > Chordata > Mammalia > Artiodactyla > Ziphiidae > Mesoplodon > Mesoplodon bidens. The sequence continues at coordinate 37,193,697 of NC_138171.1, forward strand.
CTTTCACAGGCTCTGTGCTAGACACTCTGCTAGGTGCTGGGGGCCCTGAGGCGGGGGGGAGTGACACATAAAAGTGGCAAAGACTTTCCCTGATTCCTAGGAGTTCATGGTCTAATGGAGAACTGACATGCCAATGAATATTTACAGTGAAATTTGTACAGTGCCATGCGATAAGAATTGTCAAAATAGCTAACATTGATATGCCTATTGCCTTATCATTTAAAAAACACATCTAGAGTATTCCTCAATCCTGTGAGGTGAGGAAGACAAGTATTCCCATTTTCAAGGAAGCAGAGGTAGAAACATGAAGTACTGGGGTTGAGGTCACACTTCTGGGAGTGGTGGAACACAGGCTATCACCAGTTTCTCCAGATCCATATCCTGTGGTTTTGTCTACTTCCTCATGCTGCAATAAGACCCCGCTGGTCAGCTACAAAATCGAAAATCTTGGCTCTCAGGCCAGAACATCAGAAAAAGCCTCCTTTACTCTTTACTAATTAGGGAACAAACAAACCTCTTGGTCCCCTGAGGGAAATCCTGGGCTACTTGGGTAGCATATACTCCCAGAGTGACTGCCAGGAGCTGGTGTCCTTGCCCTGTCCCATGGTTACTGGCTCTCCAGGGACCCTCAAACTCATCCCAGGCTGCTGGGAATCTCATGAGACACTTGCCCCTCCCTGCTGAGCCCGACATCAGCAGTGAGTCACTCAGTCTCCAGTTCCATTTGGTCAAAAAAGGAGTATACTCATGTAGGACCCTGGAGATCCATATGGTTGATGCCCCCAAAGAGACTTCCAGAAGGCCTCTCAGGGTCCCATCAACACTGAACTTTTAAGTCTCAAAATCTCAAGTTTTAGTCCTGGTTTGAGTTCAGTCACTCCATCTTTGGGGACCTTTAATTTATAATTTAGTTTTTTAATTTATAATAATCCCTCTCATTTGCACGTAATTTTAAAACTGATAACATGTCCCCACACCCTCATGATTTTTTTTTCATTCTTTACAACTCTGTTAGGAAATTTTTCCCTCTAATTTAGAGATTAAAAAAAAAACTAAGGCTCCCCAAATTTATAACTAGCTCAAGTGGCAGAGCTTGAATTCAACAGATACTTGATTTATTCAATCAGTAAATATTTATTACGAACCACTGGATGACCAGGTGCTATTTGAGAATATGGAGGCCAACAAATTATGCTCCCTAGCCTGTGGCAATCATGTTCTAGCAAAAAAGATAGACACAGTAATATATTATTATGTTGCAATGTAATAAGTGCTACAGTAGAATGTTGAGGAAGGTAAGAACAGTGATTGGGTAGCTTCTATACGCTAAGCCCTGCATAAAGGGCTTGGTCACAACTTCCTTTGAGATCAGTCAGGACAAATTAAGTTATGCTCCAGATCAAATAAGCCCAAATCTCAGTTTATGTCCCACTCATACATGTCCCACTCTAACATGGGTGGGCAAGAAGCTTTGCTCACATGGTCACTCAGGGATCCAGGCCAACTGAGGTTCCGTCTTGACTACGCTTTTGTGATTGCAACGACAGGATAAAATGAACTCTGAACCAGCAGCTAAATGTTGTGGCCCATAGTGACACCTGTCCATTCATTGTACGGATCCCCCACAAGACCTCAGTCAACCATAAGGGGGCCTGGAAGTCGTCTTCCTTGTGCCCAGAAAGAAAGGAAAAAAATATTGGTGGGAACTAAAGTCAAATAGAGAGAGCAATGCAGTATCTATAGCGTACCATTCGCTCTATCAGATTCTGATTCTATGGGAACTCTTTTACAACTCTGTAAGGTGCAGGTAACTGATAGACATGTGAATTCTGTTCCATCTGACAGAAGTTAAATTAAGCGCGCTCTCTCTTTGTGGAAAAACCAGTTTGTCTCTATTTGCATATTCATTTCAATATTCTTGATCTGTAAAGGTGTCTGTTTCTCAGATTCTCTTTTGAACCAGTCATTAATGTCTGCCTGGTTCCCTTATTATGAGTAAAATAAAATCTTTACCGTGTGTTCATTTTTATACCTGTATGAAGCCATGATTTTGCCTTTTCCTGAAAATTATCTTTCAATAATATAGTTTAGAGATGAGAAAAGAGGTTCAGAGAGGTTAAGAAACTTGCCCAAAGTCACCAGCTAACAAGTGATAGAGGTGGGAATTCCTATCCCTTCTGTCTATCCTCAGAGCCAGGACATGGCAGAAGGTAGGGTTCATTCACTATCAGGATTGAAGAAGGCTGGTGTTTACGCTGTGTCTTGGCAAGCAGAGAAGAGCACATGCAGAAACATCTGGAGCTGGGAAGGGCAGGGTGTGTTTGGAGAACACACAGAGCACCACAGGGGAAGAAGGTTGCAGGGGAGCAGAAAGCGTAGGCTGGAATTGTGAAAAGACTCAAACACCAAGGTCAGGTGTGAACTCGATTGTGTGAACAACAGGGAGCATTTGGGGGATTTTAAGTAGGAGAGTAAATGATCAAATCTGTATTTTAGGAGATCATGTCTGACATTTGTATGGAGAACAGGCTGGGTACACGATCAAAAGCAGGGATGCACCTGTGTTCATAACAACATCATTCACAATAGCCAAAAGGTGGAAATGACCCAGATGCCCATCAACCACTGAATGGATACCCAAATGTGGAATATACATGCAATAGAATATTATTCAGCCTTAAAAGGGACACATGCTGATACATAACACAACATGGAGAAGCATTATGCCAAATGAAAGAAGCCAGACAGAAACGGATAAATACTGTATGATTGACTTATATAAGGTACCTAGAAGAGGCAAATTCATAGAGATGGAAAGTAGAAGGGAGGTTACTGAGGACCAGGAGGGAGGAGTAGTGAGTTATTATTTAATGGGTTCAGAGTTTCTGTTTGGCTTGATGGAAAAGTTCTGGAAATGGATAGTGGTGGTGGTCACATGACATTGTGAAGGTACTTAGTGCCACTGAATTGTACTCTTAAAAATGGTTAAAATGATACATTTTATGTTATGTATATTTTACCACAATGAAAAATAGTTTTTTTAAAATGGTGGGGAGGGGACTTCCCTGGTGGCGCAGTGGTTAAGAATCCGCCTGCCAATGCAGGGACACAGGTTCGAGCCCTGGTCCGGGAAGATCCCACATGTTACAGAGCACGCAAGCCCGTGCGCCGCAACTACTGAGCTTGCACTTGAGAGCCCACGAGCCACAACTACTGAGCCCTCATGCCACAACTACTGAGGCCCATGCGCCTAGAGCCCATGCTCCGCAACAAGAGAAGCCACCGCAAGGAGAAGCCCACGCACCGCAAGGAAGAGTAGCCCCTGCTCTCCACAACTAGAGAAAGCCCACGTGCAGCAGTGAAGACCCAATGCAGCCAAAAATAAATAAATAAATTTATTTTTTAAAAAAATGGTAGGGAGACTGCTACAGAGTCCATGTGAGAAATGCCGAGGGCCGCACACAGGCAGGATGGCGGTGAGGGGGGGCGGGGGCAGGATGGGGAGAGATAAACTCCTGCATCACCCAGAGTTCAAATCCAGAGGCTGCTGTTCCCACCTGGACCCTCTTCAGGGCTCACATGCTTTGATTCTATTCTAAAATTGTCTGCTTCTGTTATGCTACTACTATGAATTATCTAATACATCTTTTTTTTAACATCTTTATTGGAGTGTAATTGCTTTACAATGGTGTGTTAGTTTCTGCTTTATAACAAATTGAATCAGTTATACATATACATATGTCCCCATATCTCCTCCCTCTTGCATCTCCCTCCCTCCCACCCTCCCTATCCCACCCCTGTAAGTGGTCACACAGCACCTAGCTGATCTCCCTGTGCTATGCGGCTGCTTCCCACTAGCTATCTATTTTACATTTGGTAGTGTTTTTATGTCCGTATATACGCTACCACTCTCTCACTTTGTCCCAGCTTACCCTTCCTCCTCCCCGTGTCCTCAAGTCCATTCTCTAGTAGGTCTGCGTCTTTATTCCCATTCTGCACCTAGGTTCTTCGTGACCTTTTTTTTTTTTTTAAAGATTCCATATATATGTGTTAGCGTACGGTATTTGTTTTTCTCTTTCTGACTTACTTCACTCTGTATGACAGTCTCTAGGTCCATCCACCTCACTACAAATAACCCAGTTTTGTTCCTTTTTATGGCTGAGTAATATTCCATTGTATATATGTGCCACATCTTCTTTATCTATTCATCTGTTGATGGACACTTAGGTTTCTTCCATGTCCTGGCTATTGTAAATAGAGCTGCAATGAACATTTTGGTACATGACTCTTTTTGAATTATGGTTTTCTCAGGGTATATGCCCAGTAGTGGGATTGCTGGGTCGTATGGTAGTTCTATTTGTAGTTTTTTAAGGAACCTCCATACTGTTCTCCATAGTGGCTGTATCAATTTACATTCCCACCAACAGTGCAAGAGGGTTCCCTTTTCTCCACACCCTCTCCAGCATTTACTGTTTGTAGATTTTTTGATGATGGCCATTCTGACCGGCGTGAGATGATATCTCATTGTAGTTTTTTTTTTTTTTTTTTTTTTTTGTGGTACGCGGGCCTCTCACTGTTGTGGCCTCTCCCGTTGCGGAGCACAGACTCCAGGCGCACAGGCTCAGCGGCCATGGCTCACGGGCCCAGCCGCTCCGCGGCATGTGGGATCTTCCCGGACTGAGGCACGAACCCGTGTCCCCTGAATCGGCAGGTGGACTCTCAACCACTGTGCCACGAGGGAAGCCCCTCATTGTAGTTTTGATTTGCATTTCTCTAATGATTAATGATGTTGAGCATTATTTCATGTGTCTATTGGCAATCTGTATATCTTCTTTGGAGAAATGTCTATTGAGGTCTTCTGCCCATTTTTGGATTGGGTTGTTTGTTATTTTGATACTGAGCTGCATGAGCTGCTTGTAAATTTTGGAGATTAATCCTTTGTCAGTTGCTTCATTTGCAAATATTTTTTCCCATCCTGAGGGTTGTCTTTTCATCTTGTTTATGGTTTCCTTTGCTGTGCAAAACTTTTAAGTTTTATTAGGTCCCATTTGTTTATCTTTGTTTTTATTTCCATTTCTCTAGGAGGTGGGTCAAAAAAGATCTTGCTGTGATTTATGCCACAAATTGTTCTGCCTCTGCTTTCCTCTAAGAGTTTGATGGTGTCTGGCCTTACATTTAGGTCTTTAATCCATTTTGAGTTTATTTTTGTGTATGGTGTTAGGGAGTGTTCTAATTTCATTCTTTTACATGTAGCTGTCCAATTATCTAATACATCTTTGATATAGTGCCTGGGCTAATGCCTGACACACAGTAAATACTTAATACCAATGTATTGTAGGAAGGAAGGAAGGAATAAAAAAAACCGGAACTCCGCAGCAGTGGCTCTCAGCAGACACAGCAGAGAGGGAGTAGCATCATAGAATCACAGGGAAGCTTTTACTACATAAACTTGCTCCTGCCCTTCAAGGAATCCTGTCCCAGCACCACGCCCAAATTCCAATGCAGTCTCAGGTGGGATGGAGGTTGGGGGATAAGCAATCAGGTGAGGTGGACTCCTGGCAAGTGAGAAACCCAGGCATACAAATGGATTGGGGGCTTGGTAGACACTGGGACCCTGAAACAGAGAAGAGAGAAGCTGTGGATGGAGAGATAGGAGCCAAGGATTGGCCAGAGTGGGGCTGGATCCTTAGAAGCCAATCACAGTTCTTCTTTCCTCTACCTCCCTGCTCTGGTCCTTAATGACCTTGCCTCCTCCATTATTATCCACTGTTTCAGCTGAAGTTGTGACTCTGCAGGTCCATTAAGGCTCTCCTGGGACTGTCAGGCTCCACCAAGTGCATTAGAGTGGAGAGGGTGTGGGCAGAGAGGCACCACTCACCCACCAGCCTGCCCGTCCACTCCCCACCCCTCCCCCCAACCAGGAACCCCAGCAAATTCAAGGAGCTTGACTAAGGACGTCTGCACCAAGCAGGTTCCCAGCGTCCTACATAATAATTCCTCCTGCTTGTGAAGCAGTTTTCTCATTCTGGGATGTTCTGCACATGATCTGCATGTTGCAGGCAGCAGAGCCGGTGGCTGGGAGTTCGGGCTTGGATTTAGGCTGCCTGGCTCGGGGCCCAGCACAACCGCTTATCACTTTACGTATCTAAGATAAGTTCCTGAACCTGAACTCTCCATTAACCCCAGTTTCCTTACCAGGAAAGTGGAGATTGTAGTGACACTAAGCTCAAGGGGTCGCCCTGAGGTCTAAATGAGGTAATGCATTAAAAGCTGAGAGCGCAGGGCTGGGTCTATGGTCAGTGATTAACTATGTCAGTTGCTGCAGCGGGGTCTTCTGTTGTCTTTATTATTGTTACAATGAGAAAGTCGGACAAGATGATCTCAGGGTCCTCTCAGGGGCTAAAATTCTGTTCATTCATTAAATGTTTATTGAGCATGTATTGTATGCAAAGCACTCTTCTAGAGGCTGAGGATACAGCTGTGAAAGAGAAAAATCTCTGCCTTCACATTTGTGGGGGGAGGGGAGCTATATGATAAGCAATAAACATAATAAATAAGTAAACTAGATAGTGCATTGGAAGGTAAGAGCTCTGAAAGAATAGAAGTGGTGGGAGGTGCTCAGCCAAAGTCTCAATGAGAAGGTGACCTCTGAGCAAAGACTTGAAGGAGGTGAGGGCATGAGCTCTGCAGGTATCTGAAAGAAAAATGTTCCAGGGATGGGCAGTAGCCAGTGCAAAGGGCCTGAGGTAGAAGTGTGCCTGGCTTTGTTAGAGGAGATAGTATAATGAAAGAGAAGTGAATGAAGTGAAGAGGATTAGCAGGTGACATCAGAGAGATAATGGAGGACAAAGCATGCAGGGTCTTGTGGCTTATTGTCAAGACCTTGGCTCTTACTGGGCACTGGTACGAAATTGAATCTGAGAGACAGTTTTGGGTGAAGCAGAAAAGAATAGCTTCATTGCTGTACCAGGTAAAGGGGGCCACAGTAGGCTAATGCCCGCAAAACTGAGTGTGGCAACCTGGGGATGGGGGTGGGGTGTGTGTGTGTGTGAGGAGTCTTATAAACCAGGGGTGGGGTTGTTGATAAGGATCAGGGTGCCTGCAGGGCCCACATTCCTTCAATCCAGAGATCATCTGGCATCAGTTGGTGATGGGTGAACTGTGACCTTCTCTCTGGAGTGAAGAATGCTTCATCTAGCAGCTAACATCTTCCATTTGTTGGGGGCTTTAGTTCGCATAAGAGCTCAAAGATATAGTTATGTGTATCCCTTGAGGGGGAACCAGGGCCCTGCCCCAAGGCTGCACTATTGTATCTTGACTTCTGCTCCCTTGTCTCTGCATCGCCTCCCTTCCCTGCTTAGCAACTGTTTGAACCTGCCCTTTGGAACTCAGGGAAGGTCGTGGAGGCTGAATGAAGTCTATTTCCTACACACAATAAACAGGGGACACAGAAAGCCTTTTGTGCCCAGGAGCCCCACAGTGTCCTGCTTGGTTTCATTGCTAAGAGAGGAATGGGGGACTGTGGCAGCGGGGGCAATGAAGAGGTGGTAGACTCAAAGGATTGCAGACCCCACAGAACTGGAGTCAGGTTCTAGAGGAGGAAGGTGGAAGGATAAGAGGTGGTGGTCAGTGAGTGGAAAGCACAAAATCGAGTGATTGATATCTATGAAGTCAAGGGTATGAACTTGGGAATGGGTGGCTGGGATTGGGTGGAGGACAAGGAACTGAGAACCGGGGATGCGGGAGGATGATTTGCGTGCAAATGGAAATAACCAGGAATCAAGACGGAGTAATGTTGATGAGAGTGACAGTGAGCCAGGAACATAGAATCATCAATGTTTTAAAATGCAGATTTTATTATTACTCAGGCTTGGCAAGGCTGACAGATCGGGAGATGACTGCCATTGAAAAAGTAGTTTGTTAAACTCACAGATCCCATCAGAAGGCAGAGGGAGAAAGGAAAATGGCAAGAGCCTTTGTTGTGGTTTTAATGGGCGAGGCAGGGTCAGTAGGTTTAGGATTGGCTCCTTTGGATAATTTCAGCGGCCTCTGGGGTATGACAGGGTCGTCCCTAGTTGTCTGGTACCTGGCCCAGGGGTGATGAGGGCAGGTGGGTAGCGGCCTGGGATGAGCACTCCATAAAGGAGTGGGTTAAGGTGTGAACCCTGGGGTACGGGGTTTGCATATGAAAGGTACACTCCCAGGGAAGTTGCCATCTTTAGGAATTAGCCGACCTGGGATGGGTGGTCCCAAGGGAAGTTTCCAGACCCAACATCTCCTTCCTTGTCTGCTACAGATGCCTGAAACTCCTTTAAGAGAGGACAGAACCTCCCATCCCACAGCCATCATGAAGGGGAGGGGAGAGAAGGAGGGGAGGGGAGGAGGCTGATTCTTTGGTTTACTAGCCTTAGAGAACTACTATTTGATATTTTAAAACTCTAAACATTACAACTTTGATAAAAATAAAAAAATTTAAAGGAAAAAAAAAGAAAGATAATTCCAGCTTGATTTCCTTGGATCTAAGAGTTTACTATGGTAAGAATTAGTTAAATACTTATTTTACAGATGAGGAAGTTGAGGGTCAAAGAGGTTAAGTGATGAGTACATAGTTAGCAAGTGGGTCTGGCACTTGGCCTCAGGTCGGCTGACCCCAAAATCTGTGCTTCCCCAGCTGCACAGGCTCACTGTCAAAGGAAGAAATGACCAGCCACCTGGTGCGTGGACATTGGGAAGGTTCCAGGCCCAGCATCTCCTTCCTTGCCTGCTACAGATGCCTGAAACTCCTTTAAGAGAGGACAGAACCTCCCACCCCACAGCCATCATGAAAGCAAGGACTCTCCCTTGATGCTCATTGGCCACTTTTATTGTGAGTCCTCTTTCATGTGTTAAGAATCTGGATTTGGGAATTCCCTGGAGGTCCAGTGGTTACAACTCCAAGCTTCCACTGCAGGGGGCCTGGGTTCGATCCCTGATTGGGGAACTAAGATCCTGCAAGCCACCAGTTGTGGCCAAAAAAAAAAAAAAAAAATTGAATCTGATCTGTGTTCCCTAAGTAGAACTAGCAGACATTTGTTGTACCTGGGCCCTTTCCTCTTCCCAACAGCACTCCTCTCCCAATATGGACAACCTCAGAGAGAGGGTAAACCCAAAGTACCTGCCCATTAAGACAGAACACTGTCAAAGGGACACCTTGAGCAAGGGCTTGAAGGCTGAAGAAGGAAGGGATGGATCCACCAGAAAGGTTTACTGTAAGACCTATCATGTAGCTCCAGCTTCTGTGCTGTGTTGGTTGTCTACTGCTGTGTAACAAATTGCCCCAAAAAGTAGTGACAGAAACAGTTAATATTCATTACCTCACAGTTGAGAATTCAGGAGCAGATTAGCTAGGTGTTTCCAGCTTACGGTTTCCCGTGGTTTCATCCAACGTGTCCCCAGGGGCTGCAGTCATCTGAAAGCTCGAATGCAGCTGCAGGATGGGCTCCCAAGGTGATTCATTCACACATGTGGCTATTGGCAGAAGTCCTTAGTTCCTTGCCTTGTGGGCCTCTCCCTGGGCCATTTGAATGTCCTCATGTCATGGCAGCTGGCTTCCCCCCAGTGAGCTGCAGTGCCTTTCACCACCCAGTCCCCAAATTCACACTCTGTCACTTCTGCTTTGTTCTATTCATTAGAAGCCAGTCACTATGTCCAGCCCACATTCAAGAGGAGGAGAATTAGGCTCCACCCCTTAAAGTGTGGATTAAAGATTTTGTGAACATACCTTGAAATCACTGATGAGTCCTTTGTAGCTGTCATGGTTTTCCCATTTGCAAGCCTTATTCTCCTGCCTGCCCTTCCTGCATAGCAGGGCTGGCTTTGTTTCATGAGCCTATGACCTGTGTGTGCAGTTGTACAAGGCTTTGCAGTTGGAAGGGTCCCATACTTGGTTCAATGCTCTGCTGTTCTGTCTTGAAATTCTTGATACTTTTTGAAAAAGGGACCCTGCGTTTTCATTTTGCACTGGCCTCTCCAAATTATGTAGGCCTGCCAGATAGTCTTCCTATAAATTCCCGTGTGTTTGAATGAGCCAGAATTATTAACTCTTTCCTTCTTTCTCCTTCCTCCCTCCCTCTTTCTTTCCTTCCTTCCCCCTCTCTCCCTCCCTCCTTTCCTCCTTCTTTTCTTTCTTTCTTTCTCTCTCTCTCTCTCTCTCTCTCTTTCTCTCTTTCTTTCTTTCTTTCTTTCTTTCTTTCTTTCTTTCTTTCTTTCTTTCTTTCTACTAAAGCTCTATGATAGAGTAACTTTTCCCATTCATATTTGTATGCACACTAGACCAGCATGTAGAGACACTGAGCCAGTGTTTCTTGATGAATGCAAACTGACACAAATGTAAATTATATATCAGATCCTAAGAACAGTTTCTGATTATGTGCTTCTTAAGGGGAAAGATAGTAACTTCTGTGGCCATCCCTACGTCTGTGGACAGGGATAGCAAGTGGTCATTAAATATTTAATTGAAAAAAAGAACAGACAAGAAAGGAAAATGAAAACCCAGATATGTCTAACTCCAAATCTCATGCTCTCTTCTCTATACCATTCTATTTCAGATGATTCATATTGCTTTAGAATCTGTGGCATTTGTGTGTCTATGGCCCTGTATTATTTTTCAGGCTGACAATGCCTTGCCACCAGACTGCAAGTTTCATGCAGGCAAGGACCATGTCTGTCTCTCTGCCTGAGTAGTCCTGCACAAAATCAGCCATGGATATTAGCTGAATGAATGAGAAATGGGATTGGAGCCTCCTGTGGCAAGATGGCAAGAGGCAAGATGAAAACACAAGCGAAATTCTGTTCTCCTGAGTTTCTCAACTGAACATATTTTTACAGGTATGTAAGTCCCTGGAAAGGAGGTTATATCCCCACATTAGAGGGTGAGGGTTAAGTGTTCTGAGTAGCAGGTGTGTTAGTCTACTCAGGCTGCCATAACAAAGTGCCACAGACCTGGTGGCTTAAACAACACAAATTTATGTTCTCACAGTTCTGGAGGTTAAAAGTTCAAGACCAAGGTGTCGGCAAGTTGGTTCCTTTTGACACCTCTCTCCTTGGCTTGTAGATGGTCACCTCCTCCTTGTGGCCCTCCCTCTGTGTATGTTTTGGTGTCCTAATCACCTCTTCTTATAAGGACAACTGTCATTGGATTAAGGCCCACCCCAATGACCTCATTTAATTTAATTACCTCTCTAAAGACCCTTATCTCCAAATACAGTTACATTCTAAGGAAATGAGGGTTTGGACTTCAACACATGAATTTGGGTGGACGCATTTAGCCCATAACAGCCCATTGCTGCTAAATGATGGAGAGATGGGTGGGGGCAAAGGCTGCCAAACAGGCCCTGTCATATGGTCAGGAGCACAGAGACGTGGTCCTGGAAAGGACAAAAGAGTCTTTCAAGGAAGTGGTTTTGTAGGGGAACTTGCTTCATCCCAGAATGTAACTGAGAACTTGGGATCACCCTTGGCCCTATTTTCCATGTGCCCTGCCACCCACCATGACCCTGCTTACTGCTGCCTATAGAAGCCCTCCACCCTCTCTTACTCACTACTGCTGGAGTCTGGCTGGCTCCTTCAGTTCTTACTGAAAATGACCTTAGCAGCCCTTTTTATTGGTTGGAGACCATTAGAAACTACAGAGAAAAAAGTGTTACTCAAGAAAGGCTATGTTTCCCCATAATCAAGAAAACGGATGGGTATTGTAAAATGGAACCCAGGGCAAATAAGGATGGAAGTTTGGTCCAAACACTGTATCAGAAAGAAGTCCTTCCCTAGTCTACACGTGTTAGTTATCCAGATTGCAAAATTCACAGTCCGATGAAATGTACCTGTTTTTTCATAAGCGAGCTGGAGTTCTCCTTTGAGCTCCTGGTCTTCCAGAGGGCAGAGCCCATCTCCAGCAGTTCAGGGCCTCATGGTGCCTTTCTCCAGGGGGCTCTTATAGTGCTAAGGAATTGTGGGGGGGGAGCCATCAGGTCCTTGGTTGTCAGCATCTGTCCACAGTGACACCCCCGAGACATCCTTATGCCCTCTGTGCCCTCAGAGCATGGTCCCCACAAGTCGATGCCAGCTCCCTGGGCCACTGCCCACAGCTCTTGGGTCCATGGGAGACATTCTGACTTCTCTGGTTTGAGGATGGGAAAGCTTGATCTTTCCTCTGTTCTTTCCTATCTACTGTTTATGGCATAACTGTGCCCTTCCAGGCTTTGGAAACTCAAATTCTAGGCTTCTGTAACCCCAAAGCACTTCTTTCTGCTTTTCTGCTGTATCTCTCTTCCGCTGAGGCAGTAAATGCCACTGGGTAAGGGACAAGGGAATATACTGTGGGAAGTGTGGTGAGGGAGGACCTCAGTGATGTATTGCAAAAATGTTGGTTTGGCCAAGAAGTTCGTTCGGGTTTTTCCGTAACGTCTAATGGAAAAACCTGAACAAATTTTTGGCCAACTCAGTATTATCCTGCCACACCCCTAGTCACAGATTTCTCCCTTCAGGGAATTTTTCTTCTGATTTTGCTCTATCTCATGTCCAGTGTGAATGGCCCCATCAACTCTCACCCCCAGTTCTTTGTCTCCTCCTTTCCTGGAGGTGATACCTGGTCCCACTTTAGAATCTCATTGCCAGATGGGGAACCTCATCTTCCCTGCAGAAATCCTCTACCAATCCTACCCCTCTCTGGACACAACCTAAGTGTCTTCCACCTGTCTCCTCTCTCATGGCCTTGGACTCCACTCTGTGCTTTCGTGGCAGCCTGCATCTCTGCATTCCTGTAGCCCCTCATCATCCTTCCATTTTTCTCCTCCTCCCCATTTCTCCACCTTCATTTTTCCTGACACATGATTTGGATTAGTGCCATAGAGGTACAGTGACAACTTCCCCTGCTCATGTTTTAGTTCACTTCTCAACTCACTGCAAGTTAGCATCTGTGTCTTAAAGCATTGACCTTACCCAAGGAGAGGGCTGGCTGTGGCTTCAGCTCCTGGGTGGTGATCTCAAAGCCCTTTGAGCATCCTGTCTGATAAAAGCATCTCTGTTTACCTGGGGGCCTTGGCCACACTGGACAGTCTAACAGTGTGATTTATCATGGGGGCGTGGGGCCACACAGTATCAGCTTGACCTTTGGAGGGGATGGAGACTAAAGGGCAACCACCATGGCTATGTGATGGAGCCTCATTAAAATTCCACACACAAGGCTTGGGGGTGGGGGGCTTCCCTGGTTGGCGATACTCCATGCATATTGTCACATGTCATTGCTGGGAGAAGTTAGCACTGCCCACACCTCCACTGGGAGGGAAAACTGGAAATTCCAAGTGCAGGGCCCTCCTGGACTCTGTCCTTAGAGGATGTCGATCTGTGTCCTTTCACTGTAATAAACTGTAACCACAAGTCTAACAGCTTTCAGTGAATTCTGTGAGCCTTTCCAGTGAATTATCAAACCTTGGGGACCCCTGAACATTGCAGCATCCATACACATACACAAACTGCTGCATCAGAGGCACAACTTTCCACTTTCGAGGTCCTCTCCCATTCATCCTCTGTGACCTTTGACACTTTTATTGGCCCCCTTTTTTCTTGCAATGCTCTCCTGCCTGGGCTCTGATGGCACTGAGATCTGCTGGCCTCCCTTCTACTTCTCTGTCCTCATTTTCTCAATCTCCTTTTCCTTGACCATTTCTTGTGGATGCTTCTTATCACTTGTCCAAGTGATAACTAAACACGGTGGGGTGGAAGCTCAGACCCAGATCCTTGTTGTTGCAAATCCCTGACTTGGTCCCCTGCACTGTCCCCTTGCTCCTTAGTCATCCTGACCTGTGTGAATAATTTAAAACCAGGTAAACTTTAAACATGTATACTTAGTATATTTTAGACACATGTCCTTTATTGGATACATGTTTTGAAAATATTTTCTCCCAGTGTGTGGCTTGCTCCAAGTTTCTCTCTGTATCCAGGCCCACAGCTTCCCCTCTCCTCTCTATGAGGGTGACACTCAGCTTCCATCTACAGCTCTGACAGCCCTTCTGAGGCTCCAGTAGCCTGATGTACATCTCTGTGTGGCATTTGAACCCCGGAGTGTCCACAAGTGAACTCATTATCTTTCCCTGAATGTATTCCTCATCTCGGTCAATGGCATTATTTTGTTAGTGCAGGAGAAGATCAGCTTGCCCTGCAGACACTTGACCCTGGTCCATCACTGGGGTCAGTTCAGCACTGTCCCCCCACTCCTGGTTTGCAGGCTGCTTGTCCAGCTTTAGCTGGGGTTCCCATTTTGGCTTAGTTCCTGTCTCCCTGGCTTCTGACTTGACACAGCCCCAGTCTCCAGTATCAGGTTCTGCCTCAGCTCCTGATTCAACCAGGATAGGTGCCCCATTCCAGTTTACCTGGCCTGGTCAGGTGTGGGGCACCCCAGACCATTCCTGGTAGGTCTCTGCTGCCCTGTTACTTGTCACCACCCTTCTCTCCAATCTACCCTGACTCCCCTACAACACACACACACACACACACACACACACACACAGAGTTAACATTTTGAGTACCAGCATGAACATTCCAAGATCTGGCAAAGCCTTTGGATAATAAAGTATAAGTCATCCCTGCATAACTAAGGAAAGTTTTCAGTCTTGGAGCTCCTACTGTGCACCAGCTGGTAATAAGCTGAGAGTCTGTTTTAACCGACATTAAAAGCACTTCTTGGGGTGTGTTTTGTTGTTTCTGTGTTTATCAACTATTATGTTTACATTTTCTTAATTTTATCTTCTAAATTGTTATGGAGCAGAAACTAACACACCATTGTAAAGCAATTATACTCAATAAAGATGTTAAAAAAAAATTTAGTGGAGCAGCAGCTCAGACTCAGATCCCTGTCCTTGTAAAGTCTGTATGTAATTCCCTACACTGTCTTCTTGTGCCTGGGTCATCCTGATCTGTGTGAACAATTTAAAATCCAAGCCATGGAAACTTTAAAAATATATTCTTGATATATTCTTGTTACAAATTCTTTGTTGGATGAATGTTTTACAAATATCTTTTCCCAGTCTGTGCACTCCTTTTCATTTTCATAGCTGTCTTTTTTTTTTTTGCGATACGCGGGCCTCTCACTGTTGTGTCCTCTCCCGTTGCGGAGAACAGGCTCCGGACGCGCAGGCTCAGAGGCCATGGCTCGCGGAGGATCTTCCCGGACCGGGGCACGAGCCCGTGTCCGTCCCCTGCATCGGCAGACGGACTCTCAACCACTGCGCCACCGGGGAAGCCCCATAGCTGTCTTTTGAAGAGCGAAAGTTTTTAATTTTGATGAAGTCCTTTTTATTGATTTTCTTTTTCTTTTTGTACTTCACGCTTTCGGTGTTGTATTTAGCAAACCTTTGCCAAACCTAAGGTCACTATGATTTTCTCCTGTTTTCTTTTATAAGTTTTAGTTTTCAGACTTATGTCTATGATCCATCTGGAGTTAATTTTTGTATTGATATAGGGTGTGAGGAAAGGACTGAAGTATTTGGATTTTTTTTTAATGGTTATCCAATTGTTCTAGCACCATTTGTTAAAAATAGATTATCCTTCTTCCGTTGAATTTCCTGGTACCTTTTCGGAAAATCAACTGACCATGTATGTGTGGGTCTATTTCTGGGCTCTCTAATCTGTTCTATTGATTGATATATCTACCTTTTCACCAATACCACACCGTTTTGACTATTGTAGCCTTATAAGTCTCGATCTTGTAATGTAAATAGTGGAGATGTGTTCTGTTTCAAAGTCATTTTGTATAGTCTAGATCCTTTACCTTTCCATATAAATTTTAGAATCACCTTACTAGCTTTTACAAACAAGCTGCTGGAAATTTGATCAGAACTACATCAAATCTGTAAGTCAATTTGGGAAGAACTAGCACCTTAACAAAACTGAGTCTCAGACCCATGACCATGGTGTAGCTCTCCATTGTTTAAGTCTTCTTTATGTCTTTCAGGAATGTCTTAGTTTTCAGTGTACATGACTTTCATGTCTTTTGTCAAATTTATCCCTAAGTACTTCATATTTTTGATACTATTCTATATGGTATTGTTTTAAAATTTCTGATTGTTAACTGCTAGTGTACAGAAATACAATTGAATTTTGTATATTGACTCTGATTCCTTCAGCCTTGCTAAACTCACTTATTCATTCAATAAAAAGACAAACAACCCAATTAAAAGATGGGTGAAATATTTAAGGAGAAGCAGCGTATTGGCATAGCCTCAAAGTATCTCCCCCCAACTTTTATTTATTACCAAAGGAAAAACAGTAACTTCACAGTGGAGAAAAATGATAGACACCACCACCATCCTGCAACTCTGTCTATTCTTATTTCAATACAAAAAGGTTTTTATAATGGGCAAAATATTTAAATAAACACTTTACCAGAAAGAATATACAGATGTCAAATAAGTATCTGAAAAGACAATCAACATCATTAGTTATTGGGGAAATGCAAATTTAAAAACTAATAAGATCACCACACACTCATTAGAATGGCTAAAATCTAAAAGTCTATCATGTCAAGTGTTGACAAGGATGTGAAGCAACTGGAACTCTCTGATGGTGGGAATGTAAAATGGCACAACCATTTTGGAAAACAATTTGGCAATTTTAAAAAAAGTTAAACATACATACAACCCAGACATTCGATGCTAGATACTCACCCAAGAGAAATGAAAGCATATGTTCATACAAAGACTTGTACACAACTGTTCATAGCATCTTTCGGGGAGGAGGGTAATAGTCAGAAACTGGAAAGAATCCAAATGTCCATCAGCAGGTTAATAGATAAACAAATTGTGGACTATCCATACACTGGAATACTACTCAGCAATTAAGAGGAACAAACTATTGATACATGTAACAATATACATAAATTTCAAAATAACGATTCTTGGTGAAAAAAAGGGAGACAAAAAAGAGTACATTCTGTATGACTCTATTTATATAAAATTCTAGAAAATGCAACTAATCTGTAGTGGCAGAAAGCGGATCAGTAATTGCCTAAGTACAGAGGTTTGGGAGGAAGTAAGACTGGATTGCAAAAGGGCATGAGGAAACATTTGGGGTTGATGAATATGTTCTTGATGTGGTGATGTTTTCATGAGTGTATATATGTATGTCAAACCTCATCAGATTGTATACTTTAAATATATGCAGTTTAATATATATTAATTATATCTCATCAAGCTATCAACCTATGTATACTTGGGCTCCAGGAACCCGTAGGAACAGTGTGGTCAGCTTATGTATCATAAGATATTAAATCAGATCCAAACTAGGTGTGGGGTAGGGCAGATTTCACCAGTTGTGGAGAGGCAGGTAATAAGACAGTTATGATCCCCCTATGGGTTTCCCAGAGATAGATTCCACGTCTGGAAACGGCATCCCTAGAACGTATAAAACAAGTGGTTTCAACGTTGCTGGGAGAGATGCTAAGAGCTGAAGGAAGCAGGCAGAGTCCTGTAGTTTACCTCCTGGGGGTGGGTTTCCCTCCACCCTTGGCAAAGGGTTTTTCTGCTGTGGCAAGTGGGAAATCTTATTTTTAACTTACTCTTGAGTTTCACAGTGGAAGGTAACTCGCTTGAATCTTTCTCCACAGGGTGCCTCCAAACCACAAATTCCTGACTCCTACTCTGGTTTATTCTAATAAGAAGTAGGCTGATCCCTTAATCCCTGTTTAAAGGGGCGCTGTTTATTGAAGCCATAAACTCAGGGCAAAGGATCATAAATCACTCTTTAGCTGGGTCCAGAGCAGGAGGTGGGTACAGAACAGAACGGGCACAGAGAAGTAAAGCTTAGGAAGCTTGTCTGTTTTCCTTGTAGGTAGACTCCTGTGAGCCCCTCCCCACCCCCACCCCATGCTGGGAACCTCCAGATCCAGCCTCCACTCTTCTCCACTCTGCTCTGAGCCTGCAAGGAGGGGAGGAGGCAGTACCTGACCCATCACCCTTCGCCCTCACTGCCTCCAGCTGGGTTTGGCCAGGGGGAGGCACTAGTAGGAAATGAGAGGAGGGGAAAGACAGAGATTGCCGTCTCCCCGTGACTGGTTTTCTACCTTAGGTCACAATTCTTGTCAGGTGCCTCCTCTCCCATGACTAGAGCAAAGAACCCAAAACTAGGTGACAGCTAACCCCATCCCAGAGAAACCCAAGGAGAGCCACTCCTAAGTCCTCCCCTAAAAACACAATCTAAGAAGGCGAAACCAGGGTTCTTGTTATGCAAATGTAGCCTCAATGCAATTCCCCTTCATCACGATGCCACCCTTAAATTCTTCTTCTACAGAAATTCTGGCCCCGACACTCCCTCCCCGCATTCCCTTTGTCCAAACCTATTCACAGAACCTCCCACAGGACCGAACTCTCTCCGCTCCTCGCTAGTGGAGGCCCCCGTTGTCCCACCTACTGCTGGAGTCTCCGCATTGGTTCCCTCCCTTCCCTCTCGCCCCCATAATCCCATCCACACAATGCCAGCTGGCAAAGCCTTCAGTAGCTCCCTAGTGCCTACCGAGGCCCACCCCCTCTTCCACTTCTCTATTGAATGTGCAAATTTTTATCAAAAGCTTAGTTTTTTTTAAAAAAGTAACTGCTTTGAGTTTCAAAAGCATTTATTTTAAAAACACCAAAATTGGCATTGAACGGAAAACTTTTTAAACTTTCTTCAGCATCTCCGCTAAGGATCACACTTCCCTCTGCCTGTCGGTTCCCTGGCTGATGACTGAGCAGGACGGGAGGGGTGTCCCAGAGCCGGGGATAAATATAAAGTGTCTGAATACGTTCTGGCCAGATCCAGATGGTGAGAGGTTTGGAAAGGTGTCGAGAAGTTTCCACTGACCCGACCTAGCCCAGCGCTCCCTGGTCTGCGAACATTACAAAAGGGATGGGCAGGGATTCGGGGCAGGGGGAGGATAAGGGAAGAAGCAGAGGGAGCTGGGCGGGAGTCGCTACCCATGGCGGCCAGGTCTGCAACAAGCTGACCCAACCTGCGCAAGCCGGGCCTCGAGGCAGCGCATCTTGGGACTCCGGCCGCCAAGCGCTCTCTCGTCCCCGGCCCGAAAGGAGTAAATAGGCCAGTCCCAAGCGGGCCCGGATTCCCTGCGGGCGGTCCGAGTCCCCGCCAGCTTGACCCCCGCCCACCAAGCCGGGATCTCGCAGCGGCCCCGACACTGGTACAGCGCTGGTCGCGTGGAAGACTCGGGCGCCAGCAGGGCGGGGAGAGCGGTGCCCTGGGCGTCGGGGGAGGGGAGGGCGAGGGCAGGTCAGGCCGGCCCCAAGCCCCGCCCCAGGCCCGCCCCCGCCCGGGGAGGTGGGGCCCGGTGACGGACAGGCCTCCGGGCCGGTCACGGCCCGCCTCACCTTCCCTAGGGCCCAGCCGGGTAGGGCGAGTCAAGGGGCTCTGGAGAGGGCGGGGGCGCACGGGGAAGCCTCTGGGCGGGGGCGGGGCCTCAGGAGAGTAGCAGTCCTCTCAGCCAATGGGAGGCGCGAGCCGTCCCGTTAGCGCCGGATCCCAGTGGGTAGGGCGGGGCGGGCGGCGCAGTGGGGATCCCGGGGCTGCTGAGGGCCCCTGACTCGGCTACGCGGGGCGACATGGACCGGATGACTAGCTCCATGAAGCAAGTACCCAACCCCCTGCCAAAGGTGCTGAGCCGACGTGGGGTCGGCGCGGGGATGGAGGCGGCGGAGCGGGAGAGCTTCGAGCGGACTCAGGTGAGGACCGGGGGACCCCGGGTCGCGCATGGCTGGGGCATCCCGAGAGACGCAGTGTCCTGGAGCGGACTTGAAGGGAGTAGGGATCTTGCAGACCCAGGAAAGGACAGAGCTAGGGGGCCGCGAGAGAGGGCATCTGGTGCGCAGGTCAGGGTGGTCAGGGAAGGTTGGGGACCCCGGGGGCACCCGGCTGTCCTGGGGAAGAGGGCAGGGCGGCTCCGAGGAGCTGACATGATCCGTGCGGCGCGACCGAGGGGAGCCGATCCCGGCGGGGCAAGGCAGGGGTCACAGGGGCGGTGAGAGGGGAAGGAACCCGAAAAGGAGCCGAATGGAAGGCTTGCCCCTAGGCTGGGGAAGCTCACTGGGGGGCTACTGAGGGTAGCTGAGGCTACTGAGGCTACTGAGAGGGCTACTGGCGGCCGAGAGTGGGTCGGGGATGTGAAGGGTGGGGAGCCCTTTCCTCCCCTCTCGATCGCTTCAGGGTTGCGCTGACATTCCCCCCACCCCTAGCACCTCCTTCCTTGTGCCTCTTGCTTGGCTCACACCACCCCCAGCTGTCGGTCTCTGAGGGCCCGGCTGAAGGGGTCTGAGCGGTGAGAAGGAATGTGGGAAATGTGATGTGTGGCCGAGTTTGGAAGATGACTGGGGGCTGGAGGAGGGGGCCGGCCCGGGGGCAGGAATTGAGGCTTTCGGACCAGTGGCTCCATGCTGGTCAAGTTGAGCTGCCCTGGGGTGCCCAGAACCCTGAATTGGGGTTTTGGTTTCATCCCCCAAGATGTGCCTGACAACTAATAGGCAGACTGCCCCATTTGTCCAGCCTGAGCAGGGCTGGGGGCCAAAATTCCTCACTGTCATCAACAAAAAGCCACAATCCATTTTTACCTCAGAGTTTTAATGCCTTGTGTATTGATTGGACTGAATAAAGCTGACATGTTTATGGTGTTCATTGGCTCGTTTGTATGCAAAATCCATTTCTAAGGGCACAGCACCTCTTTTAATCCCAGGGCCAAAGCTGTATGGGCACATTTTTTCTTCACTCTTGCTCTCAGAGTGGAACCTTTGAAGATCCAGTAGGACCTCCACTGCCAGAGGCTGGTTCTCCTGCTGTGTTCTGCTCCCCAGCCCCCCCTCCAAATGCAGTACCGTGTGAGGGAAGGGCTTTGGGGTTTTAGATACAGATGGTGAGGTCCTGACTGAGTGTTCTATATAGAGAATCTTGAAAAGAATGAAGCTTTTCATCCCAGAGGACTTCCTCTTCTTCTTTTTCCAGGCCCTTCACAGGTGTGTTTGGGTGATGTAAAATAGGGAGTGTCCCCTTCCTAGGTCATCATCCTACCCCAGGTGGGATGGGAGAGACGGCTGTTCACTTCTGTCTCCCAGGGCCCAGCTGGGTTTAAGGCTTATTCTCTGCTTTGTGGATTGGACCCCAGAAAAGAAGGAAGCTACCTGTCTGCTGTGGGCATTATGGCCTCAACTAGCTGCCTGGGCACATGAGGCTTCTTGCTCCAGGAAACCGTGTGAATCTTTTTTTTTTTTAACGGCAAAGGAAAATAAATGGTAATTCATTCCTTCTAGAGTCTCAAATAAGTAAAAACTGGAGCAATAGAGAAATACACGTAAGACTTTGACCCATTATAGTGATAAAAATTAGGTTTATGAAAGTTTCTCTAGCTATCCAGGGACAGCCCAATAAGGAGAGTCTAGGTCAGTGTTTGCCAGTATTTTACATTCTATGGAACACTGATAATTGGCCAAATTTGACCTAGTGGCTTGTGTGTGTGTGCATATGCATGTGTGTGTGTGCACGTGCATTGTGTGTGCATGTACGCGCGCGTGTGTGTCTGTGTGTGTGTAGTGTGGAGGGGAGGTAGAATGAATCAGGAAAAGAGAGTTTCTCTAAACTATTAGGAGAGTAGGAGAGTGAAGAAAAGGAAAGAGGATAATCCTAAAACCTCACCTTAGTCAAGCTGCAAAAATGTATTTTGTTTAATGACTACCTATGAAATGTATTATGAGATATAAACATGAGTTAGAAAAAAAATTTTTAATGAGTTAAGAAACCATGAGAATTAGCGACGGTAGAATGATAATTGTAACTAATTATTGTGTTTGGCACTGTTCTAAGTACTTTATTATATTTCCTTCTTTAATCTCAGTAAGGTCCTGTGAGGTGGTATTGATAAGGACCTATGAGGTGGGTATCAGCCACATTTTACCTGGATGAAATTGAGGCACAGAGAAGTTAAGTAACCTTCCCAAGGTCACACAGCTGGAATTGATCCCAGCCTTTAACTTCTACCTTGTGTGGCCTTAACTACTACCTTGTGTGGCCTCTGAGTACTGGGCAGAGCGCTGGCATGGGAGCTAGAAGAGGTTGGAGTTTGATTGCCAGGCACGTGGGTGGGTGGTGTGGCCCCAGGCAAGTTGTCTAACCTTTCTTTTTATTTAATTTACTTACTTATTTATTTATTTTTGGGCTGCATCCGGTCTTAGTTGCAGCACATGGGATCTTCGTTGCGGCACGTGGGCTTCTCTCTAGTTGTGGCGCGTGGGCTCCAGAGCGCTTGGGCTCTGTAGTTTGCGGCACTCAGGCTTAGTTGCCCCGCAGCATGTGGGATCTTCGTTCCCCGACCAGGGGTCTCGAACCCGCATCCCCTGCATTGGAAGGCAGATTCTTTACCACTGGACCACCAGTGGTAACCTGGTGGTTACCTTTCTAAGCCTCAGTTTCCTTGTTGTAAAATAAGGATACTACTTACGTCACAGGTTGATTGTGGGGAATTCAATTAAATAATATGCATGAAGGCATTTTGTAAACTTGAGGAGCACTGTTGCAGTGATGATTGCTATACTCTCAGGGGGAGAGGGGACCTGAAAAAAAGCCCAAGGGTAAGTACTGGGGCGGGCTGTGATTAACTCTTCAGTAAAAAGGCAGAAGTGTTACTAGTTAACGCAATAATTACTAAGAGTGTGTGCTTAAAGTACAGGCTATGGGGGTGGGAAGGGGGTGGGCGCCCTCTGAGGTCTGAACCCCACCCTTCAGCCTGAGCTAGCACTTGCTGGGTGGAGAGGAGGGACAGGGGCATTCCAGGAATGGGGAATGGTCTGGAGATGGGTGTGGATGAGACTTACTGGCTGAGTGGAGACAGGAGCAGAATTGGCCCCTTCCACCTCTGAACGCCTCGCACCTGCCACCTGTCCTGTCCCCATTTCTCTGTGACCCTCAGTAAACTGTGAGCTTCCTGAGGGTGGGACTGTGTCTTGTTGCTCTTGCCTCTGTCCTCACATGCCTGAGGCTCATGTGAGTGGTGAAGTGGCTGTAGTCAAGGGTACAAAGTGACTGGTTGGTCCCACAGGGAGGCCTGGCCTGGATGGGGAACTCAGCTCTGGGCTGCAGGGAACATCTGTAATTACTTGATGTTCTTTCCTAATGGCCCCAAGTTCCCTCCTGGTCCTGCCTTGTCTCTACAGTCTCAGTCCGGAGCCCTGCCCCAGGCCTATCAGGGGACTCTGATTTCTCTGCCTTCCTTCCGGTCAGGCCTGTTCCCCAGCTGCCTGTGCCCTCAGACCCGCCTTGTTTCCCCACCACTGCCAGCCTCTTCTGGGAAGACTTCCCTCCTTGACTCTCCTGGGATCATCCTCACACTTCACGTGGCCAGTGTCCCTGCCAGAGTGGGGACCCCTGCCCTGCCTGCCTCAGTCCCCACCTGCAACCGGACCCCTGGTGTGTCTCCCACCCATCCCATCACAAGCAACCTTCAGGCTCTAGGGAAATAAAAAGTAGTTCCCGCCCTCAAAAAAGCTGCAGTAATAATGATACGTTGCCTGGAGTACTTTACAGTTTATAAAGCAGGTTTTAGCCATCCTTGAGGTTGCACTGTGGTTGGGTGTTATCACCCTCATTTTATGGATGACAGCTTGGTGACTTGCCCAGGGCCGCTGGTCGGTGAGTGAAAGGGTCAGGATTCAAACCCAGGACTCCGGGTTCCAGGTCTCAGGCCCACCACACTGTCCTCAAGTCGGGCAAGTGGGCGATTCTGGAATGAATCTGGAGGGTTGCCACTCACAAACAAAATACCCTGTCTGTATTTACTTATCTGGAACATGGTTTTCTGTATGGTTTACTTGTTTTTTCCACATCCATTTAGTGAGTACTTACCATGAAGGGAACTCAGAGATGAGTAATATAAAGAGAGTGGCCCCAGAGGAGCTCATGAGTCAGCAGGGAGGTGGACCGGCCACTGCGGGCCTTCTCTGCAAGGGGGACAGAGGACCCGTGGCACCGGCATCACTGGAGCCATTAGCAGGGCAGGACCTGCTGCATCAGAGCCTGCATTTCAATCAGACACAGAAGTTTGAGCAGCTCTGCTCTGTGGCAGGTGAATCCTGGGATCAGAGGAGAGGATGGGGCTCTGGAAACACAGGGGAAGGAACAAACCGTTAATCACAATCTCTTGGATGGAGCCCACGATAGAGTAAAGGATCCTAACCAGTCATACACTGGGAAGAGCCAGGAACAGAAACAAATATTTATGCAGGGCTTGCTGGGTCCTAGGAACATGTTAGGGGGTTTATAGCCTTTAACCTATTTAATAGCTCAGGCTCAGAGAGGCCAAGTGACTTTTCCAAGGCCACATAGCAAGTAGACAGACAAGCCAGAGCTTCAAAATGAGATGACAAGTCCTCTTCTTCACGTTTAAGTCAGGGGGTGTTTCTGCCATCTCGTTCATGATCTTCAGAAGATGTTCAACCTTCGATTAACCAGCTGAAAAATTTTAGGATTGGGCTAGAGGGATCAGTGGGTCCCAACCCTGGCTACACAGGAATGGTTTCTAACATAAAAGGTGCTGTACCCCTCCTGTCCCCTGCTTGCTCCCTTAGTTGGTATTGAAAACTAGAAATGATGCCAAGAGCTTTCTCTGGGTCTGTGGTTTTGTCCTCTTCTGGTTTCCTCACACTGATACTAATGAGAAAAGCCTGCACTTATCACACTTACTATTGTGCAAGTGTAAGGGCCTTGCACAAATCTCCCCTTTCAAGTCTTACAACAAACTTATGGGTTATAAACCTTATTTTACAGATGAGGCAATTGAGGCTGAGAGGGGTTAATAACCAGCTCAAGGTTCTGAAGTGAGTAAGTGACAGCTGGGACTCAAACCCAGGAAAACTGGCCCCGATTGCCATCCCTGTGGCACTGCCTGGCCCCCTCCAGCTCTCGTCCTCCTTCCTCCCCTAACACTTGGGGTCCCCAAGGCTCTGTCCTCACCCCACTTCTCTTTTTCCTCCTGTCCACTTCCTCTGCCCTCACTTCCATCTGATGGTTTCTGTTCTCACCTCAATGACGCCGACTCTCTGACTTCCTGGCCTGTGTGACCACTTCCCATTGGATATCTGCCCCCTGATAAACCACACATGCCCCAAACTCTACTTGGGCCTCCCCAGCCTGTGAACGCCTGTGCACGCCTGTGCCTGGTCCTCATCAGTCCCATCATCTCCCGGGCATCAGCTCTGAGCCCTCCCCGCCTCTTGCCCTCACAGCCACACTCTATTCTGTGATGTTTCTCTTGTCCTTCCCTCCTTTGCTTCTCGCTGTCGCTGCCCTTATTTCCTCCTTTGCCTGCATCGTTGTAATCCCATCCTCCCTGCCTCCCAAAGCACCTGATGCCAGATGGATTGCCTCTAAAGCCCAGCACTGCCCGTATAACTCCCTTTTTCCAGGAACCTTTGCTGGCTGCCCAGAGACCCCACATGATGTGGCACCATCAGGGTCCCTAGTCCCTGTCATTTGTAGGCCTTCACTTACAGGGCATCCCTCCACCAGGCAGCCCCCGCAGTCTGGTTCCGGTGAGTAGGGTCCCTTAGCTACTGTACGTCCCTCCCATTCATCCACGCGCACATCCTGGCTTCCCTTCCAGACTGGAAGGTCTTGAGGGCAGGGTCTGGGTTTCAGTGCCCAGTGGGCCCTTGCATGAGGCAGGCATTGGGGCCTGTTTGCCAAACATGTGAACATACAACAGTTGGAGGATCTACAGCAGCCTGGGGGCTGCAGGCAGACCTCCACTTGCAGAGTACTTTTCCTTTGCACATTTTGGAGATTCTCCCTCTGTCTCCTTTGATTTCCCCAATGAGCATATCTCATGAAGTGCCTGCCCTGTGTGCCAGGCCTGGGCACCCAGGGTACCATGGAAGTACATGGCCCACTAGGTTGGAGACTTCACTTAGGAAAGAGCCTGCAGGGGCTGGAAACAGAATTAGGGCTCAAGGTTGACAGTTTGAATTTCCGTCAAGTTCAGAACACTTGATAAACGTTCCCAAACTATGGTCTTGGACTTCCCAGGGCTTCATTCTTCTTCAGGTCAGATCTTTCTGAGCTAGAAGAGGTTTCAGGGAAGGGAGAGAAACTGGCCTAGTGTCCTGGGCCCCTGGACGTGGCTGATGGCAGTGACCTGCGTGCAGGTGCTGTAGTTTGCAGCAGGGCATAAGGGATGTTAGGATGAGTGCAGAGACAGGAAATGTGTCTCTGGCTCTGCCCCTGCGTCTCTCATTTCAAAATGAGGAGGCTGGAAAAGATTTCTGAGGGTCCTTCCAGCTCTCAAATATTTCAGCTTATAAAACTCCTGTAAGCAGCCTTTGCCATTAGAATAAGGACACACATTTCTTCTGAGCTCTCAACTGCTCTCTTGAAAGGGGTTTCCAGTTGCCCCCTGTATGTGGAATGGGGCCCAGGTACCAGTGATGTGGGGCTCATGAAAGGATGCTAGTGGACCTTGGGAAGGGATAGGGTGTGTCCGTGTGGTCCAAGAGAGCAGATTCCCAGCCCCACTTGGGCACTGAAAGGGTTCCTTGCTTGTGAGGCACTGATGAGGCCCGTTTTATGCTCCCCATGCATGGACCCACTTATTCCACTACCTCGGGACAAAGTGTGGGAGTGACCTGGGCGGGGCATAGGGCACAGCTTGGCCAGCGGTCAGTGCTTCTCCTGCATCCAGAAGGGTTGATGTCCTGGAGAGATGCCCACCTAGGAGAGGGAAGTAGTCAGCCCCACCTCCTGGCAGGGTGGGGACTGCTTCCTGTTTTCCTGCCTGGGCAGGCAGGGAGGAGCCCTGTTCCACAGTCTGTGGGCAGTACAGTCTGATACTCCGGGGAGAGAGCTGGGGATTGAAGGTTCCTCTGGCTTAGCCCGCGGGAAAGAGAGAAGGAATCTTCTTGGATCTGAAAGGTGGCTGCTGCCACCTCTGCTATTAGTGCTGGGACACAACTCAGGAAGCTGGTCGGGCCGTTCAGGAAGCCAGTGTGGCCAGTTGCTTCTGATTTAACTACAGCTACCACCATGTGCAGTTTTTAAAGTACATTTACACAGAACCTCTTTTCAGCCACAGAACAACCGTGCAGGAGGTAATTTTGGTCAGTTCTCAAGTGTGGACACTGAGGCCCAGAGAGCTCTGTGACTTCCCTAAGAGCGCTCAGGAAGTGGCCCGAGGAGCTGAGGCTTGAACCTCGTGGGTCTGATCTCAAATTGTACACTTTCCTTTCCATACTTCCCTCTAAAACTGAAGCCTGGCCTGGGGCTGGTAACTTAGAAAAGGTACAGAGATTTCTTTTTTTTTCCCCCCTAAGTCTTTTCCAAATTGACTTATTTGGACATTTGAAATTCCTCCCAGAAGGTTTTTTGCAACACACGTAACTATCGAAGGACCTTTATCCAGAATATGTAAAAAAAACTTAAAAGAAAAAAAAAGGACAACCTAATAGAAAAACAGGCAGGAGGTACTTCACAAAAGAGGATAAGCAAATGGCCAGTAACCATATGAAAAAGTGTGCAACTTCGTTATAAATCAAGGAAGTGAACATTGAAATTACAGTGAGATACAGGATGGCTGAAATAAAAATGAAAAAAAAATTGACACTGCCAAGTGTTGGCAAGCATGGGAAGCAGTGAAAGCACTCATGCACTGCTGAGGGGGGTGTACACTGGTGCAACTGCATTGGAAAACAGCCTGGTGTTATCCCCAAATTGAAGATAAGCACACTTAGTAACCCAGCAAGTCCACAGTGAGCTATATACCCAACAGAAATGCATGCACATGCACCAAAAGATATTTAGAAGACTATTCATAATCATGTCTTATAATAACCCCAAACTGGAAACAGTCCAAAAGCCCATCAGCAGTAGATGGATAAATAAATTGTGATCTGGTCTCTCATTGGGATACTATACAGCAGTGAAAATGAACAAACTGTAGTTTCCCTCAACAACACGGGTGACTCTTGCAAACATAACGTTGAGGGGAAAAAAGGCAGACCCCAAAGGATAACTCTGAAGGCTTCCATTTATATTAAGTTAAAAAAAGAGGCAAAGCAAAACTGGGGTTTAGGGGTGCTTGCTTAGATGGTAAAACTGAAAAGAAAAAAAAGGGAGTGATTATTATAAAAGTCCAGATAAAGGTCATCCCTGGGTGCAGGAGAGGTTAGTGATGGGTAGGATGCTCAGAACAGGGGAGCTTCTGAGGTCCTGCCATCCATCTGTTTATTGGCCTGGGTGGTGGCTTATGATAATTCATTAAGCTGTCCATTTTTGCTTCATGCAGTTTTCTCTATTTATATATTTCAGAATACAAAGGATTATAAAAAGGCTCTTCCCAGGGAGTAGGAGACAGTCTTAAGGAGGCTAAGTAAGAACCTGCCATTTAGATATCCACCCACCCTTTGAGGTCTCTCTCAAACACAGCCTCCCCCGTGAAAGCACTTCTGATGCTGCCCTAGAACTGGGAAATGTTTGATATATGAATCACGCATATGCAAGCAGCACACCCTGAGCCCTGCTGTAACACGTAGCCAGGAATTTGACACCTATCATTAGCCCACACTAGGCATGGTGCCCTTGGCTCCCGTTCATGTGTGTCTTGTGTCTACCTTCCTTCGTGGCAGACGGGCCCTCATTTCTTTTTTTTTGTTTTTTAAATTATTTATTTATTTTTGGCTGCGTTGGATCTTCGTTGCTGCGCACGGGCTATCTCTAGTTGTGGCGACTGGGGGCTACTCTTTGTTGCGGTGCGCGGCTTCTCATTGCGGTGGCTTCTCTTGTTGCGAAGCAGGGGCTCTAGAGCGCAGGCTCAGTAGTTGTGGCTCACAGGCTTAGTTGCTCTGCGGCATGTGGGATCTACCCGGACCAGGGCTCGAACCCATGTCCCCTGCATTGGCAGGCGGATTCTTAACCGCTGTGCCAGCGGGGAAGTCCCAGGCCTTCGTTTCTCACTCATCTTTTGGTGAGTTGCCCCAGTGTCTAGCAGAGGGCTTTACACCAGCCAAAGCTCAGGATGTCTGTTAAATACGAAATAAATTAGGCGGTGAGAAGTTCTCAAAGGAGAGAATGAGAGAAGAAAGCGTGCCTCTAGGCTCAGAAGAAGCACATTTGAATAAACCAAAGACCTGGGTGATAGGCTTCTGAAACACAGAACCTCAGGCTTGGCTCCTGTTCCAAAGCTTTAGATCAAGCCAGGCATGGTGAGCCACTGTGAGAATCTGGGAGCTTGGAGAATGTCACCTGGGAACATGGCAGAAAGGCTGACCTTCTAACAGTGGTTCTTTGAGGTCTCCGTCTGGCTGTGTGGTCCCTGAGGCCAGCCCATGGTGACAGTTCTTAGGCTAGACAGTTACTGTGTGTGTTATTATGTCTTACTAGGCTGTCACGTGTCCCCTCTCCCATACTGGCCTGGAAGCAAATACCTTCTCTGTTCGGTTTTCCTTGGATCTGGCTTAACTACTGCTATATTCTTCCCTCCCATTTCCCATAATCCTTCAGGAAGAGACAGGCATGAGCTCTGTGGTTTTCTCTCCAAGCAAGATCCGGATCAGCTTCCCTTGGAGTCACAGGTCATCTCGGGGCTCCACCTCTCTGGGCTTGGCACATGGTAGAAATTCAAAAAATATATATGTTGAGTGCCTTTTCTTTGTCAGCTCAAGTTCCTGGCGCAGTGTCTGGCCCCGAGCAACTCTTGATAAGGGTTCGTGGAATTAAGGATAAAATATTTTGGGTGAAGGACTAAATGCACATCAACCATTTTTGGTCCCAGTTCTAAAATGTGAACCCTGATTTGTGAACCCTGAATCTGGGGTCACATGAGCACAATTGGAGCCACCAAGAGGGACCCTGAAGACACCGTCTCTCTGATGTAACCGTCGGTGGTCCTTGGGGACTTCCTATTGAATGTCAACTCCCTGACTCATGCTCGGCAGTGACTTGCAATCTCCTGCTTCCTTTGAGACCCTTATTCCAGGATGGGATCTCCCTGTACAGCCAAGGCCTTGTTACTGCTGATAAGAAAAATCCGACTCAAAAAAGAAAACAGAGGGCTTCCCTGGTGGCACAGTGGTTGAGAGTCCGCCTGCCGATGCAGGGGACACGGGTTCATGCCCCGGTCCGGGAAGATCCCACATGCCGCGGAGCGGCTGGGCCCGTGAGCCATGGCCACTGAGCCTGCGCGTCTGGAGCCTGTGCTCCGCAACGGGAGAGGCCACAACAGTGAGAGGCCCGCATACTGCAAAAAGAAAAAGAAAAAAAAAGAAAAACCCAACCCACCTAAACTTGGTCTCCATCTCCTGCCACAGACTTGCTCATTCTCCTTTGTTCACAGTTTCAGAGATCTCAGTTTATAAACCATCTCGGGCCGTTCCACCTGAAATTCTGCCAGTCATCCTAGGAGACCCCTCTGTTCTGCACCCCTGCAGCTAGTCACAGAGGCCTGTTGTTCCTGCCTCCTTGATTGCACGCCGTATTGCCCCAACTTCTCCACGACCGCCTCCGCCTTCTCCACCTTAGTTCAGGCCTTCATCTCAAGCCCGACCTACTTATTGCATGGCCCACCCGGCCCTTCTGCTCTCCAGTCTCGACCCTCATGAGATCTACCCTCTCCTTGGCCGTCAGAGTTTGGTTTTAAGAGGTCCAACTGTTTGTATCACTCCAGGTTTTAACAACCTCTGTTTGTTATGCGTTACTCTAAGCTGAAACCCAAGCTCGTTGTCACGGCACACAGCCCAGCTTGGCCAGCCTTAGTGTTAACGCACGCAGCCCTACCAAGCGCCTTAGCGCTTTCCCAGCACGGCCCACGGCTGCTTCACTCCTGGGTTTTTCCAGGTGGCAGCATTCTCGTCTGCCTAGAACACCTCTCCCACTTCATCCACCTGCCAAACTCTTTTTCATCCGTTAAGTCCCACCCTCTGTGGCCCCTCCTCTGGGAAGTCTCCCTCCACCCCCGCCCAGGCAGATTTACGGACTGCTATTGCTGTGTGTTCTGTGCTACCGTGTTTATCTGGGTGTCTGTCCCACACTGGACCGTGAGCTTTCTTATAGCTTAGCCTGCTCTGTAGGCCTCCCCACCCTGAACAAAGGGCTCAGTGCCCAGTAGGACCTCAGGAGATGTTTGTCAGATGAACTAATGATGCATCTTAAGGACCTAATTGTATTTGATTGTTGCTGTAATGGAAAAGGGAATGGGCCCAGTTCCCACCCCAAGGCAGGCGCTTAACACCGAGGTGAACGCATCTGATCGTGTCACATTGGGCTGAAACGAAAGTTTTGGCAACACTGGTGGGTTCAAGGTGAGCGTGTTTTAGGAGTGGAGAATTCAGTGGGAGGGACAGATTTACAGAGGTGGCTTCCGTGTGCAGGCATGGTACACCTAGAGCCAGCGGACTGGGAGCCTGATTTATGTTCTGTCGGTGGACTGATAGGTGTTCTTTCTGCAGCTCAGAAATGTGAAGTGAAATGTGATAGGTAGAATAACGTCCCCACCATCAACATATCCACCTGTGACTATGTTCTGTTACCTGGCGAAAGGGACTCTGCAGATGAAATGAAGGACCCCAAGATACGGAGAGGAGCCTGGAGTATCCAGGTGGGCCCAGTCTAATCACACATGCCCTTAAAAGCAGAGAATCTTCTCTGGCTGCCAAGCAGAAGAGAGACATGGCAGAAGGGGAAGTCAGAGGGATTCCAAGTGAGAGAAGGATTCAATGTGCCATTGCTGGCTCTGAGATGGAGGGGCCGACGTGCAGGGACCCAAGGGAAGCCTCCAGAAGTTCAGAGTGGTCCCTGGCCGACAACCAGCAAGGACATGGGGACCTCGGGTCTCGAATAGCAAGGAATTGAATTCTACCAACAACTGGAGTGAGCTTCAAAGTGAATTTTCCCCAGAGCTTCCAGTAAGGAATGCAGCCTGCTGACACCTTGATTTTAGCCCAGTGAGACCTTGTTGGACTTCTGACCTGTGGAACTGTGAGATGGTGAATGGGTGTTGTTTTAAGCTGCTAAGTTTGTGATAATTTGTTAAGCAGTGTTAAAAGCTAATACAGGATGGTAACAGGTAACGCACGCTCCAGGGCAAGAAGCCCAGTGGAGCCCAGGCCTCGCTGCACAGACAGGCCATGCTTTTAAACCTAGAGGAACACTTGTTATTTCATCCATGCTTGTTGTGGCCATAGATAAAACATTGGATTTCCACGCTTGGCACTTATTCACAGGTGTTTTATCCTGGAAAAAACAATTCAGCAGCCTGTTCGAAACATTCTTTCCTGCTGGGCCATGGAGTTCTCTGGTGCAATTCCAAGTTCGAGGATCATAGATGTAAGTTACTTAGCCTTAAAAAAATTTTTTTTTGATCAAGTGCTGTACTGTCTATTAAAAAAAAAAAAGGCAGGTGGGAAATCCCAGTGTTACTATAGGATCCTGATGGTGTCTTTGCTTGAGGGAACTGACTTAAAGGCAGGAAGCACATGTGGGAATAAATGAAGGGCTTCCCTCAGGGTGGGCCTGCTGTGTCCTGAGACTTACTCAGGTTCGCTGGTGGTCTGGAATGTTCCCGTATCCTTGGGCTTAGCTGCAGAGCAGCCAGGAGGTCCTGGAACTCTGGATTAAGAATTGGGAAGCCTGGCCTCTCCTGGCTGTGGTTCTCTCTGTTCTGCCATGTTCCCTACCCTCTATAGGTCTGTGAAGTGAGGGGGTTGGATAAGATTGCCCCAAAGGCTTAGAAAATTGGGATTCCTTGCAAGTGTAGTTACTGAAGCAACAGCCCTGTCAGAATTGACTGCCTTCTAACAACACCTGGCCATTGTTACCCCAGCTTTTGGTTCTCAGCTTCAGACACTGAATTCTGTTTGGCTTTCCTCTCTGTGTGAGACCTTTCCTCCTGGATAACCCTGGCTGCACTTAGTTTCTATGGGTAACTTCTTCTGCGTTGGTCAGATGGACCTGTCCCCCCACCAAAAGAACTGGCCTCCCAAAGTCACTCAGAAAACACCCAGTGAGAAGTCCTTTGCAATTGGTCACTTCTGCCCAGGCACCATCTTCTGTCTTCTGCTTAGAACTGCCAGGTACATCTGCCCAGGCTGAGCACTGCACAACTTTGGAAGTGTCTTTTGATTTTCACCTTCCCAGTGGTAACCCATCAGGCCTAACTTTGTAGCATACATTTTTTTTCCAGAAAAACTCTTTGACACTGAATCAGAGGCCACATGGAGTGTCTGTCATTATGCCATTGCAGTGAACTTGAGGCCTGACCTATCAAATCTATTCGATTTAGAGAGTGTTAGAGCCAGAAGGAATGTACGAGATTCAAGCTAGCAGCTACAGATGTGTTTCTTTAAATTTTACAAATAAACCTGAAACCTGTAGCCAGGGCATAAACACTGATTTTCCAGTCTCCACCACTCCCTGTTGTCTTCTGCCAGCCTGCTTCATGCTTTGACCTTACCCCCCTGGTTCCTGTTGTTATCTAGATATGGCCTCTGATTCAATCCAGTTTCCTAAAGGGAAATGAGGATTAGAAAAGAAAAGTAGGGTCCATACTGCAAGTCAGTGCCCAAATTTGAGGCAGACCCAGTTGTGTCTGGGTCTGGGTTGTGCCCCAAGACTCTGTAGATGTGATGAGCATGGGCTTTAGAGCCAGACGGTTTACCTGCCTGGGGTCCCAGGCAGCCCGCTTTACAGAGATGCTGGTGGGCATAGGTTAATCTGGATCAATGAAGTAGAGATTTGTTGAAAGAGCATCTACAGTAATAAAAATACCTACCTCATAGGGTTGTTGAAAGGATCAAATGACATAATACATGAAAGATGCTGAATGCGTTGCCTTCCACGTGGTGAGCACTCGGAAATATCAGCCCTTATAATTATTCTCTTACTTGTACTTAGTAACATCTGAGTTTGGGGGTTAGTGCACTATTTGGCACAGAGTGTAGGCACATGGCTGTTGGATAAGTAAATGGATGAGTCTTGGTTTGGTTTGTTTGCTCCCTGATGAGGCCCGGGTTGAGGCTCATCTAGACGAGGACCTACACAGGGAAGTCCCCGGGTTTTCAGGGGCGCCGTTTCAGAGGGTGTTGTGCAGAACCACAGGAGGAATTACCCAGAGATCTCAGGAGGTGTTTTCCTGGACCATGACCTGAACACATCGGCCTGCCTTTGCACAGGATCTCGGGTGAACCGCCTGCTTGGAGGAATCTGCATTTCTGTTTCTAAGGCCTCAGGAAAGACATTGAGGCACAAAGCTGGCTCAGAGGTGACAGTTAAGGTGACAGAGGGCATGCAGTGAGAATTGCCCAGTCTGGAAAGACAGAGGCTGAAGCAAGGATGCAGACGGGAGAGAACACAGGCCCCCAGGGCAGGGCATGGGGTTTGGGTCGAGGCTGTACCCATGACTAGTTGTGTGATTTTATTTTCCTTAAAGGTATACACGTACAGGAGGTAAGAGTCAGTTCCACAGGCTTGTTACCAAAAACCAGCAGTCTCCTGGCCCAGTTCTTTCTCCCTCCCCAACTATTTCCTGCTTAAACTGCTTTCATTATAGCCATTAGTATGAACCTGCCATTACATAAGAGAAAGATCTCACTTTCATTAATATAGGTGCCTTCCATCCCCTGACAATCACTTTCCCTTCATTATCCCCCCAGAGTTTTAACTCTGTATTCAGTGTCAACTTTATCATGACCCTGTCCATGCTAGAGACAGCTGAGCCCCTCCTATATATATATTTTTTTTATTAATTAATTTTTATTTTTGGCTACACTGGCTCTTTGTTGCTGCGCACAGGCTTTCTCTAGTTGCGGCAAGCAGGGGCTACTCTTCGTTGCGGTGTGCGGGCTTCTCATTGCGGTGGCTTCTCTTTGGAGCAGAGCACAGGCTCTAGGCATGCGGGCTTCAGTAGTTGTGGCACGCGGGCTCAGTAGTTGTGGGCGCACGGGCTTAGTTGCTCTGCAGCATGTGGGATCTTCCCAGACCAGGGCTCAAACCCATGTCCCGTGCGCTGGCAGGCGGATTCTTAACCACTGTGCCACCCGGGAAGCCCCCCTCCTATATTTTGATATACATTCCTGCATGCATTTTTGTTATTCCTGGAGTAATGAATTGTCTTTGTTTGCTTGGGTTCATCACTGATTTATCTAGGACCATCCCTCCAGTGTGTAAATCGCCACCTACCTAATACAGTACGTATTGTCAGTTTCATCATCCTCGGGTCAAGTGAGAATGCGGATGGACAGGGGCTTGGTAAGGAGTCAGGAATCATGAAGATGACCTAGACCTGGGATAATGGCTGCAGTCCGGAACTTTCTTCACAACCTTCAAACTGGACAGTAATTATAGGGCAAATGAAAGGACACCTCCCTGTGAAAAGAGTGGGGACTAAGGCACATCCAACCCAAGAGGCAAAATAGGCTACACGTGTTTCCAGGTCCATGAGGAGTTTGGATCAAGTCATAGATGATGTAGCTGGGACTTATGAAGGAAAGTCTGAGCAATTAAGCGTGTCCTTATGTCATTGAGAACAACCTGCATCTCTCCCAGACCCCTGCTCCGGGAACAGCTGAGCCTAGGAGTTTTGAAAATTTATTTTCGTTTATTCTGAGTGCCAGTTGAGTATATTTAGAATGTGTTTTGTCATGGAAAACAGGGAATAAAAACCAAGTGATAGGAGAGAGTCTTAAATGTCACGGGAATTAGGCCTCAGAGTGAGGGGGCAGGCCTGGGTAATGACTGGCTGTGAGACGCCCTAGAGCTCTGTTTCCTCATTTGCAAGTTACTTTACATAATAGTACAGGCCTGCAGTCTGTTATCCCCACAAAATCCCAGAGGTTCTGGAAACCTAAAGTTCTTTTCAAAGTTTGGTACCCAACCTGTTCTTGTCTGGGCCTATTTATAGTCTGTTATTTGCCCATCTTAGAATGGATGGTCATACGATACACTGCAAAGAAAGATGTTACTGTGTTTGATTAGAAGGTGTTACCCAGACCCCCAAATTCCCAAACACACCAGCCCCCAAGAGTTTGGGATAAGGGATTGTGCCCTGGAGTGCCCACTCCATCGTGTTGTTGGAAGGATCTGAATACAATACCTTAAATGGAAAAGATGAAGTACTATGCCAGGGAAATAGTAGGTGCTCAATAAGTAAATGTTAGCTGTCATCCTTATTGTTCATTGGTTTTAGAATCACACTTGTAGAA
Organism: Mesoplodon bidens; assembly: GCF_964165515.1. Taxonomy (NCBI): domain Eukaryota; kingdom Metazoa; phylum Chordata; class Mammalia; order Artiodactyla; family Ziphiidae; genus Mesoplodon; species Mesoplodon bidens. The sequence goes on from NC_138171.1 coordinate 37,229,930, forward strand.
CTAGGAATAATTATATTAACATCCAAGTCCAACTTCCTATATTCAGTCAAGATCATGATGAATTATTTTAAACTAGAAAGACTTGAAGTAGCAGCTTGGTGTGTAATAGCATGATCCAAAGACAGAGCTGAGTTCAAATCCTGTCTCTGTTACTTACCACCCCTGTGACCTTGGGCAAATGCCTTAACTTCTTTGCCTCGGTTTTCCCATCTATATAGTGGGGGTAGTAATACCTCTCAAATGGATTTGCCCTGAGGATACAGAGAAAGTCAGAGAGGGCAGTGTATTGAAATGAATGACGATGTAGACTGACATGGGCACATCACCTATGTGGCTCTCTTGCCAAAAGTGCATAACCTCAATTTAATCATGAGAAAACATCAGACAAACCCAAATTGAGGGATGTTCTACAAAATAACTGACCAGTCCTCTTCAAACATGTCAAGGTCATGAAAGACCAGGAATGACTAAGGATATGTGACAATTAATACAAGCTGGGATCCTGGATTGGATCCTGAAATAGAAAGAGGACACTGGGGGGTGGGGGGAGGGATAAAATAGGAGTTTGGGATTAACATATACACTACTATATATAAAATAGATAACCAACAAGGACCTACTGTATAGCACAGGGAACTATACTCAATATTCTTTTTTTTTATATATATAAATTTATTTATTTATTTTTGGCTGTGCTGGGTCTTCGTTGCTGTGCGCGGGCTTCCTCTAGTTGCGGTGAGCCAGGGCTACTCTTTGTTGCGGTGTGCAGGCTTCTCATCGTGGTGGCCTCTCGTTGCAGAGCACGGGCTCTAGGCACATGGGCTTCAGTAGTTGTGGCTCACAGGCCTAGTTGCTCCATGGCATGTGGGATCTATCTGGACCAGGGCTTGAACCCATGTCCCCTGCATTGGCAGGCGGATTCTTAACCACTGCGCCACCAGGGAAGTCCCAATATACTCATTGTTCTCTAATAACCTATAATGGAAAATAATCTGAAAAAGAATATATATGTGCATATATATATATATTTTATATATATATATATAAAATAACTGAATCACTTTGCTGTACACCTGAAACTAACACTATACTTCAGTATAAACTATACTTCAGTTAAAAAATCAACTATACTTCAGTTAAAAAAAAAAAGAGAGGATACTAATGGAAAAACTGGAGAAATCCAAATTAATTTTGTAATATAGTTAATAATATTGTACCAAAGTGAATTTCTTCATTTTGATGATTTTTCCTATGGTTATATAAGATGTTAGTTAATATAAGGGGAAGCCAGGCAAAGATGTACAGGAACTTTGTACTATTTTTGCAATTCTTCTGAAAGTCTAAAATTATCTCAAACTAAAATGTTTTTAAAAAAAAAGAATGGCATGTTGCTTGGCAAACGTTAGTCAGGGCTAAGTAAATGTGCATTCCTCTACTCCCTTGGGTCATCGTGGAGACCCCAGACACCCCACATGCAGAGGGACAGGACAGTGGTGTCTGAGGAGGGAAAGTGTGGAAAGTCTAGGTTGCATTGGAGGAGGGAGCAGATCCTGTGCCTTTTCCAGAGAGGAGCTGCTGTGAGTGCCCCAGGTCCTGAAGGGAGAAGTGGCGTAAGACCTTTGTCTGCAGTCTGGCAGATGTACTTCTATTGGCCTCCTTCTGCTGCAGACGGCCTGGCCCACGAAGTTGAGCACTTAGCAGTCAAACAAGCTTAGTTCCAGCTCCAGTTTGGTTACTTATCTTGGGGGGGCCTTGGGAAAACTCCTCATCTGGAATATGGGGTAATGTACTGACATCCGGGCTCAGTGAGTGGGTTGGATGAGAGGGCCCAGAGCAGTAGCCAGTGCTGGTGGTGGTTTCCCCACCCCATGAAGCCTTCCTGAACGGCCCCCATGGAAGTGCCTATCGCCCTCCAGGTCCCCCACAGCAGTCACTTTGTGTCCCTCCAAGGGCCCTTTCTAGGGACACCCTTCTAAGTCCCATGGTTTGTGTATCTTATTTGCCCCATGACTTAGAGCTTTTGTAAACCAAAGGGCTTTGCACGTGGGGAAATGCACAAATGGGGTTAGTAAATGAGTGGGTGAGTGAGTGAATGAATGAATGAGTGAATGAGTGAGTGATAAATGAGTGAATGAGTGAGTGATGAATGAGTGAATGAGTGAGTGATGAATGAGTGAGTGAGTGAGTGAATGAATGAGTAAAACTGATCTCCCTCCTGCCTTTCTGAAAGAGGACTATGTACCACATTCAATTATCGGCCCAAATACTTGCCTGCTGTCAGGCTGTTCTCTCGAACGACTTTGGTGGCTGGTGGCATTCAGAGCGAGCACCCTGTTATTATGGTTTTTCTCCCTCTATCTTGGATGCCAGTCATCGCTCAAGAAAAAAAACAGTCAACTCCTTTCTTACACTGTTTGAACATCTCCAGCTTTAAAGCTGTTTGTCTTCAGAATTCTCCAGGCCTCTCTCCTTGTTGCTGAGAACTTTTTGCCACAGGAAATCAGGCTCATTTTAAGGGCCAAACAGTCACTAAATATAGCCTCCTGGCACAGATATTTAAAGAGCTGCGTTGATGATGTTATGTCTGAAGAGAGAAGAAGGAGAAGAAACTAACTTTTTTTTTCTTGATAGAAGAGTGAAGTTATACCAGATTTTCTGCGGGTCCACAGGGAGCAGAGTAGAGTGCAGGTACGGTGTCAGTGTCTTAACTATGAAATCACCAGCTTAGTGCTTGGGGCCAGGGAGTCATTTCTTGTTAATTCCTTCTCGTCTGTATTTAAAACTACCTCCTGTCCTGGAGAGTTACCTCGGACGAGTGTGCCCTCCCTGTCAAGCCCGGCACGGTGCGGGGGGCGGGGGGAGGTGGAGTGCACAGGGAGGTGTAAGAGCTGCTCTGCCCACTCCTGGGACCAGCATTTTTCCACGGACCGTGCGGGGGGATGGTCCAGGCAGTAACGCGAGTGATGGGGAGCGATGGGGAGCGGCAGAGGAAGCTTCACTCACTCGCCCGCCACCCACCTCCTGCTATGTGGCCCGGTTCCTAACAGGCCACGGGATACCGGTCCGTGGCCCAGGGGTTAGGTACCCCTGCCTCATAGCACATATCTGGTGTGTTTTATCCCGTAGCATGTGGCTTCAAATCTCATTTGCCACGGTAGCTTTCTGGTACCTGGAGATGCTTTCAAGTTCATTTCCATGTTAATGATATTTTTTTCATGTGTTTTTTTCTAGTACGTCTACATGTTATGTGGGAGAGGTCATATGTATGACAGCTCAGTCTGCTCTTTTTATCTGAGTCTTAGTCCCCCATTATTCATCTTCTGCAGCATAGCCAGAGAGCTTAAAATAAAAAAAAAAAAACATAAATCAGATTATTTCACTGTCCTGCTTAAAACCTTCCAGGGGCTTCCTAATTGCTTAGAATAAAATCCACCTTCGTTAACTGAACTGTAAGGTCCTCTGTAAGCTGCCCACACCCTCACCAACCTCAGCTTGCTTACCATGTGTCAGCCTCTTGCTTCTGTCTTAGAAACTTCGCATCTGCTCTTCACTTTCCATCCAATTGCTACCTCTTTAAAGGGGCTTCTTCTGACTCCCCAGAAAGCTGTACCCACTCACTGTCTCATCAGTTCATTGTATTTTCTTCATGACACTTACCACTGGGTATAGAGTCACCTTGTTTATTTGTTTTCGGGTTTCATCATTTGTCTCCCTCCCACCACCAATGCCAGAATGGGGGCTTCATGAGCAAGGGAAGGATCTGTGTTGCTTGCAGTTACAACCTCAGTCTCTACCACAGCGCAGTGGGACAGCAGTTAACCCCAGGCTTCTCCTCTGCAGGTCACGTCATTCAAACCCCTGCCACCTCTTTTCAGAATTCCTACCTGGAATCTCCCAGGAAAGAACGGTGGAGGTAGAGTCAAAGTTCAGTGTCCCAGTTCTGGCTGCAGGGCACACTCCCCGTGTGATCTTGGACAAGTCACTTAACTTCTCCCAGTCTCTATTTTCTCATCTCTAAAGTGAGGACCACCATAGAAGATAGAGTTTTTGCTAGAATAAAATGTGAATGTTCGCACAGCCTTGGGAGGGGCGAAGGCAATCATTCTCATTTAGGGGCAAAAGTATTCACATCTCAGTGAGGGGCTCCATGGGTGCTCCAGGGTCATGAAGCCCCGTGAGACTTTTCTCACCCCCTTCTTATTGGTGTCCCTCATACGTCCTTTTTTTTTTTCCTATGGGTGGCTGTACGGGTGGTAAGCATCATGTCGGCCAGCCAATAAATACATTTCTGAGGGCTTGCTCTACATGACAGGTGTAAAAACCAGATCCCACCCTCATGGAGGCTGTGCCTGGTCCCTGGAGGACAGGGGTGCCATCATCCTCTTTGGATTGCTCTACAAAGTTCCATCACGGTTTCGGATGCGTGGGTTAGTTGGAATGTCTGCCAAGAGGAAGACCTGCCCGACGGCCTTCGTCACTCAGCAGACAAGGTTTCCCAAGTGCCTGCAGTGCCAGGCGCCAGGCGTCGTGCATGAATCAGACTTGATTGCTGAGTTTAAGTTGCTCCTAGACCCCAGGAAGAATGGGCGGGCTGAACGGTCACTGTGATCTGATCCGCTAACCACAGAAGCAGAGGATGCTGGCAAGGGTGGGAGGAGCCCAGCAGGGCAGGATTAACTGTCTCAAGTTGCTTATTAAAGAGCCCGGGGCCACACTGAGTCTTGCCATGATTCTAAAAGTGGTTCTAAACCTGACAGCTGTGGAGAAGAGTAGAAAGCTCCATGCAGACTGGAGGAGCTGGGGAGGCCTGGGGGCAGGTGGGTCTGGAGGAGGGCTTTGGAAAATGCGGTGGGGGGAGGCGGGGTAGGGGGAGGCATGGGGCCGGTGTAGCTGAGGGGAAGAGGGAGCGGGAAAGCATGAGTGAACAGGGAATACTGCAAGCAAAGGAGAGGCCGCAGACTGGCAGCCCGAGGGCTGGATTCTTTTGTGGGCTTGTTTCGTTTGGCCCACACGGTGTTTTTTTTAAAATGGAACTCAGTGTCTTTACATGGAAAACACACTCTTTCCTTTACCACCATCCTTACCGTTCCTCATTTTCATCCCTGGCCTGTCTGAACACATTTATGGACCTGCCCTGTTCACTGAAAACCCAGAAGAACCAATGGAAAAGGGTCTTAGAATTAATAAGCAAGTTCACTATAAGGAATAAAAGTGTTAGGAGTGAGATTATAAAAATGAATAACATATTTTCCTATATATTAGCAAGCAGCTTGAAACTATACTATAAAACAGATCCTATTCAGAGAAGCAGCAAGACCATAAAATATCTTTGTAAGAATCTATGTAATCGTTAATCCTTCACTTATAATATATTTACTGAGTGTCTGCTATGTATTTTATTTTAAATTAAAAAATTTTAAATTTACTTAATTTTGAGGAAGTAATACACTTACTTGATTAAAAAAAAAAAGCACAATGTCTCCCTCCCACTCCTGTCCCCCTGCTGCCTAGTTTCTGCTCAACTCCAAGAGAGAGAACCACTCACTTACTAATTTCTTTCTCTTTTTTTTTGAGGTATGCAGGCCTCTCACTGTTGTGGCCTCTCCTGTCACGGAGCACAGGCTCCGGACGCGCAGGCTCAGTGGCCATGGCTCACGGGCCCAGCCGCTCCGCAGCATGTAGGATCTTCCCAGACCAGGGCACGAACCCGTGTCCCCTGCATCGGCAGGCGGACTCTCAACCACTGCACCACCAGGGAAGCCCACTAATTTCTTTTTGTGTCCATTCAAATATTTTATTTTTATGTATAAGCAAATATACATATACTGGAATATTACCCTCTTCCCCACTTTTTATATAAATGATAGTTCAGAATCACTTTTTCACTTAACCAGCTATCTTGGCAGTTTTTATATATCAGCAAATAAAAGGCTTCCTCATTCTTTTTTCCAGCTGAATAGTAAAAATATTGATTTGAGATAAGACCATGGACTCCAGAGTAAAATTGCTTGGATTTGAACCTGGTTCTGTCTCTATGACCTTGAACTAATTATCTCTCTGTGTCTTAGTTGTTTTCATATGTAAGTGGAAATGTTAGGTACCAACTCATACTGGTGCAAGAATTTAGTGAGATGATGCTTATAAAAGGGCTTAGAACAATGTCTGGCATCTAGTGAGCCCCCTAAATATTAGCTGCTTTTCTTATTATTCTTATAATGATGAATATACTATACGTGCAGGGTAAGGTAAAGGAATAAGGAGTGACTTCGGCGGGGGAGGGTATATGTGATAGAGGGGTCCTGATGAAAATTATAAGAATTTACTGAGAGATATAAAGCAGATGTGCTAGTGGAGAGACGTACTTTGTTTCCAGATGGAAACTATGGAATTTGTGGAGAGGTCAGCTCTTCCTAGTGTAATTTATACTTGTCCTATTTGTAACCAAAACCCCAGTAGAATTTATTTTGGAGCTTCAGTTTTTCTAAAATTTATCAGGAAGAATAAAAAAGAAAAATTTTAAGGGCTTCCCTGGTGGCGCAGTGGATAAGAATCCACCTGCCAACACAGGGGACACGGGTTCAATCCCTGGTCCGGGAAGATCCCACATGCCGCTAAGCCCATGCACCACAACTACTGAGCCCGTTCTCTAGAGCCTGCGAGCCATAACTACTGAGCCTGTGAGCCACAACTACTGAAGCCCACGTGCCTAGAGCCCGCGCTCCGCAACAAGAGAAGCCACTGCAATGAGAAGCCCGCGCACTGCAATGAAGAGTAGCTCCTGCTCACCACAACTAGGGGAAGCCTGTGCGCAGCAACAAAGACCCAACTCAGCCAAAAATAAATAAATGAAATAAATAAATTTAGAAAAGAAAAAGAAAAATGTTAAAACTTTGAAAAAGATTGCAGTGAGGAGAAACTTTCCCTACTAAATATCCAAACACATTTTAATGATTAAAATAGTGACTTACTCGTTTCAGAATAAGTAGATCAGTAGAATAGTATAAATAGCCCAGAAACATACTTTATACACATGTAAATTAATTTTATGTCAAAAGTAACCTCACAAGTCAATAGGAATGGAGGGATTATTTAATAAATTAGGTGGGGCTCGTTTGGTTAGCTGTTTGGGAGAAGAGGATGTTTTAGATTCTCACCTCAAGCTGCATGCCTGTATAAATTCCAAACAGATAAAAAAGTTAAATTTGAGGGGGAAAAAATCAAACCATTAGAAAAACACTTGAAGGAAGGTAGAAGGAAGTTTGGGGTAGAGAAGGACCTTTGAGTTTTAAAGCAGTCAAAAATATCACAGTGAGGACTTCCCTGGTGGCACAGTGATTAAGAATCCACCTGCCAATGCAGGGGACACGGGTCCGATCCCTGGTCCGGGAAGATCCCACATGCCGCAGACCAACTAAGCCCGTGTGCCACAACTACTGAAGCCCGCGTGCCTAGAGCCCATGCTCTGCAACAAGAGAAGTCACCGCAATGAGAAGCCTGTGCACCACAGTGAAGAGTAACCCCCGGTCGCCGCAACTAGAGAAAGCCTGTGTGAAGCAATGAAGACCCAACACAGCAAAAAAAAAAAAAAAAAAAAAAAAAATCACAGTGAAAACAACTATGATTTATGTGATCACAAAAAGCTAAGGGTTCTGTATTAGTTTTCTAGGTTGGCTGTAGTAAGGTGCCATATACTAGGTGGCTTAAAACAACAGAAATTTACTGTTTCACTGTTCTGGAGGCTAGAAGTCCAAAATCAAGCTGTCGGCAGGGCCATGCTCCCTCTGAAACCTACAGGAAGAAATTCTTCCTTGCCTCCCAGTTTCTGGTGTTTGCTGGCACTCCTTGGTAGCCTGTGGCTTATAGGTGCATCACTCCAGCCTCTGTCTCCGTGTTCCTGTGGAGTTCTCCCTGTGGGTCTCTGTGTCTCTCTCTTCTTAAAAGGACACCAGTCATATTGGGTTAAGGGCCCATCCTTAACCAGTGTGATCTTATCTCAACTAATTACACATGCAACAACCCTATTTCCAAATAAGGTCACATTCTGCAGTAATAGGGTTTAGGACTTCAACATATCTTTTTTGGGGGACGTCATTTAACCCATCGCTGGCTTCATATGTCAAAGCACAACACAGGACTTCAGCTAAAGTAGCGGATTAGCTGCACACCTTCATCTCCCAAGATTTGCTACAATAATAGTGAAAATAAGAATGATGAAGACCCACCAAGACAAAGAATGAGAAAGGGGTCATTATCAAATAAGATGCTTAACACAGTTTGGAGAGAATGGAAGAGATGATGACAGGAGGAGGGCAGATGTGTTCTGCTGCGTGCAGATGCGCTTGAGCTTGGAGGCATCGTGGTGGGGATGGGGGTAGGGGGGGAGGCGGGACTGAAGTCAGGTGGAGAGGATGTCCGTCTGTAAGAACTGACCACCCCCCCTGCTGCGCCCGCTGTATTCAAGCAGGCAGGTATTTATACTGCAGCTGTGAACCAGGTGGGAGAAACTGACCCAGGAGAGATCCTCACTCAGAAACTCCTTGTTGGGAATTCCCTGGCAGTCCAGTGGTGAGGACTCTGCGCTTCCACTGCAGGGGGCACGGGTTCAATTCCTGGTCGAGGAACTAAGATCCTGCTAGCCCGCAGCACAGCCACACACACACACACCCCAAGAAAAAGAAAAAAAAAAAAAAAGAAAAGAAACTCCATGTAGCAGAGGGTATTGAAAACAAGGGATTAGGCTGGAACCTTCATACCGTCCAGATGAGTCAAGTACATCCACCTCCCAGGCAGGTGATCAGAAGGTGCTTCTCTGGAGAAATTCAAGTTCTCAGAGCAGAACCCTCCCCAGCCTGATCTCTGGGAGGCCCAGAGGTGGCCTGGCTCCCTGTGCACCCTCCCTAAAATGAAATTTGCCAGTTGATACATTACACCCACCCCCCCCGCCCCGGAACTTCCACATGGAACTTCCAATTAACTTTTTAGAGCCACACAGTTAATAGAAACAGCTAATCAAGGATTAGCCATCAGGGACTTCCCTGGTGGTGCAGTGGTTAAGAATCCGCCTGCCAATGCAGGGGACACGGGTTTGAGCCCTGGTCTGGGAAGATCCCACATGCCGTGGAGCAACTAAGCCCGTGCGCCACAACTACTGAGCCTGCACTCTAGAGACCGTGAGCCACAACTACTGAGCCTTCATGCCACAACAACTGAAGCCCTCGCGCCTGGAGCCCGTGCTCCTCAACAAGAGACGCCACCGCAATGAGAAGCCCAGGCACCACAGCGAAGAGTAGCCCCTGTTCACCACAGCTAGAGAAAGCCCGCGCGCAGCAGTGAAGACCCAATGCAGCCAAAAATAATTAAATTAATTACTTAATTAAAAAAAAAAGGATTAGCTGTCGGATAAAGAAAGGCAAGCCCCTGCATGAACAAAAGGACTTAACAATCAGGAAAGAGCAATCTATAAAAAACGAAATGCCAGTTCAGAAGAAAACTTCAGGAACTTCCAAGTAGTATTCTCATAGAGTTCAAGGGGGCAGTGAACTCAAAATTTCAGTAGAAGGTAGAGGAGCTGAACCGGAAGAAATCTTTCACAAAGTAGCAAAAAAGGACAAGGAGTTGAAAAGTACAGAGAACAGATGAGAGTCATGGAGAATCAATCCAGAATGTTCAGTATAAACACACTTAGAGTTCTGGAAAGAGACACAGAGGCAACAGAGGTGAGGAAATCAGAGAATTTGTACAAGGAACACAATTGCAGACCACCAGTTGCCAGCATAATAAAAGACACGCCAAGGCACAACGTAGTGAAATTTTAGAACACCAGGCGTAACGAGGTTCTACAAGCTTCCAGAGAGGAAAAACAGGCACCAGGCCAAAGAATGAGAGTTGGATGGGACCAAATTTTTTCGAGTGACTCTGGAGGCTAGGTGTCGCATGCCCCCCGGGGTTGCGGGGAAAGAGGATTTTCTATCAATTTCATACCCAGCCAAGTGACTAATAATAAAGTGTGAAAGCAGAACAGAGATATTTCCAGATAATCTAGATGCAAAAAAATGTATCTCTGGGACTCCTTTTACTGGAGGGTGGACTTCAGTAAGACAAGAGGAAGGGGGAACGTGAGATTGAGGAAAAGTGGATCCAGCACAGGCAAGTGGCAAAGGATGCTGTGAGGGTTGCCTCCTGGAGATGAGACACCCCACACAATATCCGACACAACAGAGCAGTTGGGAAACTTTCAGAACGTGTATGTAGAAAATTATGCAACTAAAAGAACAGAGGAATTGTTAACTCCCAGAAAAGTAAAAAATTGAGCAAGAATGGAAATGTAGTCATCCCTTTCCACTTGGATCTGTGCTGAGTGACATTTCTTTTTTTTTTTTTTTTTTTTACATTTCTTTTTTTAAAATTTATTTTATTTATTTATTTTTTGCTGTGTTGGGTCTTCGTTGCTGCACGCGGGCTTTCTCTAGTTGCAGAGAGCGGGGGCTACTCTTTTGTTGCGGTGCACGAGCTTCTCATTGCGGTGGCTTCTCTTGTTGCAGAGCACGGGCTCTAGGTGCGCGGGCTTCAGTAGTTGTGGCTCGCAGGCTCTAGAACACAGGCTCAGTAGTTGTGGCGCAGGGGCTTAGTTGCTCCGCGGCATGTGGGATCTTCCCGGACGAGGACTCAAACCCGTGTCCCCTGCACTGGCAGGCGGATTCTTAACCACTGCACCACCAGGGAAGTCCTGAGTGACATTTCTCATCATTTAAACACTGATTATTTCACTAAAATATTTGTATAACTATGATGAGAGATGAGAAAGGAGAGGTGGTGGGAGAGCTAAGGGAATTATATCTTATCTGTCATAATAGGAAGTCATTAGGTAACATTTAAAATTAGTAAATGAAGAAATGGCAGCATAAGTATATTAATTGGATATCTCGAATTCATTATGAGAAGGGAAGAGAAATCAAAAGCGTGACTGCCTTTGGGAAGTAGAATCGGGAGGATGGAACAGATGACGGCTTGTTGATGATTACAAACTGTCCTTACCACTTGATTTTGGTGGTGGTGGTGTAAAATTTCACATAACATAAAATGAACCATTAACCATTTGAAAGTATACACTTCAGTAGCATTTAGTACATTCACAGTGTTGTGCAACCTCTACCCCTGTCTAGTTCTAAGACATTTTCATGCCCCCCTGCAAAGGAAACCACATACCCATCAAGCAGCCCCTCCCCACCCCCGTCTCTTTACCTCCACCCTCCAGTTCCTGGCAACCACTAATCTGCTTTCTGTCTACTGATTTACCTATTCTGGAAGTTTGATTTCAATGGAATCACACAGTATGTGACCTTTTGTGTCGGCATCTTTCATTTAGCATGATGTTTTTGAGGTTCACCCGTGTTGTAACATGTCTCAGTATTTCGTGCCTTTTTATGGCTGAATAATATTCTCTTGCCTGAATAATACCAGCTTTGTTTGTTTATCCATTCAGTAACTAAAGGACATTTGGGTTATTTCCACTTGGGGCTGTTGTGAATGGTGACACTATGAACATTCATTGTTCAAGTATTTGTTTGAACACCTGTTTTCAATTCTTAGGGTATAAACCTAGGAGTGGAATTGCTGGGTCATGTGGTAATTCTATATTTAACTTCCTGAGGAATTCCCAAACTCTTCCACTGAAGTTACACCATTTTACATTTCCCAACAGCAATGTATGAGGGTTCCAGTTTCTCTACATCCTTGCCAACATCTGTTATTTTCTGTTTTTTTTTTAATAGCCATCCTAGTGGGTGTGAAGTAATATCTTGTGATTTTGATTTGTATTTCCTTAATGACTAATGATGTTGGGTATCTTTTCAGGTGCTTTTTAGCCACTTGTATATTTTCTTTAGATAAATGTTCATTCGTGTCCTTTACCTATTTTTAAACTGGATTGTTTTTCTTGTTGCTGAGTTGTAAGTGTGCTTTATATATTCTGGATACTAGACTCTGATCAGATACATGATTTGCAAATATTGTCTCCCATTCTGTCTTTTCACTTCTTGATAGTGTTACCATCTGATTTTAAAACTATATTCCTGTGTGATTTTGATGATCTTTATTAAAAAATTAAAATTAGTAAAATAATAAAATCATAGATATTATTTTTTAAAGATAATATGTTTTAAAATGATAAAGTAACTATCTTAGTATATAAAAAACTTATACAGACCTCTAAGAAAGACACAGACTCCAATAGATAACTAGACATGAATAGATGACTCACAAAGGAAGAAAACAAAATTAAAAACACAAGAAAAATTAGTAAGAGATACAAATTAATCTAATAAGATATTTGTACTTTTTTTCCTAGTGACAAAATTGAATAGTGTCAGGATATACAAAATAGATACTCTTCTGATAAAGAAAGTACAAATTGGTATGCCTCATTGTTTTTTAAATATTTATTTATTTATTTGGCTACAGCGGGTCTTCGTTGCGGCATGTGGGCTTTCAGGTGCGGCATGTGGAATCTAGTTCCCTGACCAGGGATCGAACCTGGGCCCCCGGCCCCCTGCATTGGGAGCATGGAGTTTTGACCACTGGACACCAGGGAAATCCCTGGTACGCCTTTTTGGAAAACAATTTGGCACAATGTATTGAGAATCTTAAAAATATTGTTGCTCTTTGACCCAGTAATTCAACTTCTAAGAATCTACCCTAAGAAAATAACTTGAAATATAAAAACCCTCTTACATACAAAGATGTTTATCATAGTGTTAGTTTAAGAATAAAAAATTGCAAACAACCTAAACATTCAACAGATGGTGGATGAGTAATTTCTGATACACCCAGTGCTTGAAAATGCCTACCACATAGTAGGCATAAAATAAGTAGTTGCTGAATGAACCAAAACATCCATAGGATGAGATATTATGCAATCTTCTGGAATTGTATTTATATTATTTTTAATAATATGAAATTCTTAAGCTTCAAGGCAAAAATGACATTTAAAAGTTTATCTGGAATATGGACCAACCATTTTTTTAAATTTAATTTTAATTATTTTTTTATACAGCAGGTCCTTATTAGTCACCAATTTTATGCACATCAGTGTATACATGTCAATCCCAATCGCTCAATTCATCACACCACCACCCCCACCCCACCACCACTTTCCCCCCTTGGTGTCCATATGTTTGTTCTCTACATCTGTGACTCAATTTCTGCCCTGATCGGTACCATTTTTCTAGGCTCCACATATATGCGTTAATATATGATATTTGTTTTTCTCTTTCTGACTTACTTCACTCTGTGTGACAGTCTCTAGATCCACCCATGTCTCTACAAATGACCCAATTTTGTTCCTTTTTATGGCTGAGTAATATTCCATTGTATATATGTACCACAACTTCTTTATCCATTCGTCTGTCGATGGGCATTTATTTAGGTCGCTTCCATGACCTGGCTATTGTAAATAGTGCTGCAATGAGCATTGGGGTGCATGTGTCTTTTTGAATTATGGTTTTCTCTGGGTATATGCCCAGTAGTGGGATTGCTGGATCATGTGGTAATTCTATTTTTAGTTTTTTAAGGAACCTCCATACTGTTCTCCATAGTGGCTGTATCAATTTACATTCCCACCAACAGTGCAAGAGGGTTCCCTTTTCTCCACACCCTCTCCAACATTTGTTGTTTATAGATTTTCTGATGATGCCCATTCTACCTGGTGTGAGGTGATACCTCATTGTAGTTTTGATTTGCATTTCTCTAATAATAGTGATGTTGAGCAGCTTTTCATGTGCTTCTTGGCCATCTGTATGTCTTCTTTGGAGAAATGTCTATTTAGGTCTTCTGCCCATATTTGGATTGGGTTGTTTGTTTTTTTAATATTGAGCTGCATGAGCTGTTTATATATTTTGGAGATTAATCCTTTGTCCGTTGATTCGTTTGCAAATATTTTCTCTCATTCTGAGGGTTGTCTTTTAGTCTTGTTTATGGTTTCCTTTGCTGTGCAAAAGCTTTGATGTTTCATTAGGTCCCATTTTTGTGTTTATTTCCATTACTCTAGAAGGTGGATCAAAAAAGATCTTGCTGTGATTTATGTCAAAGAGTGTTCTTCCTATGTTTTCCTCTAAGTTGTTTTTTTTTTTTTTTTTTTTGCGGTACGCGGGCCTCTCACTGTTGTGGCCTCTCCCGTTGAGGAGCGCAGGCTCAGCGGCCATGACTCACGGGTCCAGCTGGTCCGCGGCATGTGGGATCTTCCTGGACTGGGGCACGAACCTGTGTCCCCTGCATCAGCAGGCGGACCGTCAACCACTGTGCCACCAGGGAAGCCCTCCTCTAAGTTTTAGAGTGTCCAGTCTTACATTTAGGTCTCGAATCCATGTTGAGTTTATTTTTGTGTATGGCATTAGGGAGTGTTCTAATTTCATCCTTTTACATGTAGCTGTCCAGTTTTCCCACCACCACTTATTGAAGAGACTGTCTTTTCTCCATTGTATATCCTTGCCTCCTTTGCCATAGATTAGTTGACCATAGGTGCGTGGGTTTATCTCTGGGCTTTCTATCTTGTTCCATTGATCTATGTTTCTGTTTTTGTGCCAGTACCATATTGTCTTTATTACTGTAGCTTTGTAGTATAGTCTGAAGTCAGGGAGTCTGATTCCTCCAGCCCTGTTTTTTTTCCCTCAAGACTGCTTTGGCTATTCGGGGTCTTTTGTGTCTCCATACAAATTTTAAGATTTTTTGTTTTAGTTCTGTAAAAAATGCCATTGGAAATTTGATAGGGATTGCATTGAATCTGTAGATTGCTTTGGGTAGTATAGTCATTTTCACAATATTGATTCTTCGAGTCCAAGAACATGGTATATCTCTCCATCTGTTGGTATCATCTTTTATTTCTTTCATCAGTGTCTTATAGTTTTCTATATACAGGTCTTTTGTCTCCCTAGGTAGGTTTTTTCCTAGGTATTTTATTCTTTTTCTTGCAGTGGTAAATGGGAGTGTTTCCTTAATTTCTCTTTCTGATTTTTCATCATTTGTTTATAGGAATGCAAGAGATTTCTGTGCATTAATTTTGTATCCTGCTACTTTCCCAAATTCATTGATCAGCTCTAGTAGTTATCTGGTGGCATCTTTAGGATTCTCTATGTATAGTGTCATGTCATTTGCAATCAGTGACAGTTTTACTTCTTGTTTTCCAATTTGTATTCCTTTTATTTCTTTTTCTTCCCTGATTGCTGTGGCTAGGACTTCCAAAACTATGTTGAATAATAGTGGCGAGAGTGGACATCCTTGTCTTGTTCCTGATCTTAGAGGAAATGCTTTCAGTTTTTCACCATTGAGAATGATGTTTGCTGTGGGTTGGTCGTATATGGCCTTTATTAAGTTGAGGTAGGTTCCCTCTATGCCCACTTTCTGGAGAGTGTTTATCATAAATGGGTGTTGAATTTTGTCAAAAGCTTTTTCTGCATCTATTGAGATGATCATATGGTTTTTATTCTTCAGTTTGTTAATATGGTGTATCACATTGATTGATTTACATATATTGAAGAATCCTTGCATCCCTGGCATAAATACCCCTTGATCATGGTGTATGATCCTTTTAATGTGTTGTTGGATTCTGTTTGCTAGTATTTTGTTGAGGATTTTTGCATCTATATTCATCAGTGATATTGGTCTGTAATTTTCTTTTTTTGTAGTATCTTTGTCTGGTTTTGGTATTAGGGAGATGGTGGCCTCATAGAATGAGTTTGGGAGTGTTCCTTCCTCTGCAATTTTTTGGAAGAGTTTGAGAAGGATGGGTGTTAGCTCTTCTCTAAATGTTTGATAGAATTTACCTGTGAAGCCATCTGGTCCTGGACTTTTGTTTGTTGGAAGATATTTAAGCACAGTTTCAATTTCATTACTTGTGATTGGTCTGTTCATATTTTCTATTTCTTCCTGGTTCAGTCTTGAAAGGTTATACCTTTCTAAGAGCTTGTCCATTTCTTCTAGGTTGTCCATTTTATTGGCATAGAATTGCTTGTAGTAGTCTCTTAGGATGCCTTGTATTTCTGCAGTGTCTGTTGTAACTTCTCCTTTTTCATTTGTAATTTTATTGATTTGAGTCCTCTCCCTCTTTTTCTTGATGAGTCTGGCTAATGGTTTATCAATTTTGTTTATCTTCTCAAAGAACCAGCTTTTACTTTTATTGATCTTTACTATTGTTTTCTTTGTTTCTATTTCATTTATTTCTGCTCTGATATTTATGATTTCTTTCCTTCTGCTAACTTTGGGTTTTGTTTGTTCTTTCTCTAGTTCTTTTAGGTGTAAGGTTAGATTGTTTATTTGAGATTTTTCTTGTTTCTTGAGGTAGGCTTGTATAGCTATAAACTTCCTGCTTAGAATTGCTTTTGCTGCATCCCATAGGTTTTGTATCGTCGTGTTTTCATTGTCATTTTCCTCTAGGTATTTTTTGATTTCCTCTTTGATTTTTTCAGTGATCTCTTGGTTATTTAGTAACATATTGTTTAGCCTCCATGTCTTTGTGTTTTCTACGTTTTCTTCCCTGTAATTCATTTCTAATCTCATAGTGCTGTGGTCAGAAAAGATGCTTGATATGATTTCAATTTTCTTAAATTTCCTGTGGCTTGATTTGTGACCCAGGATGTGATGTATCCTGGAGAATGTTCCATGCGCACTTGAGAAGAAAGTGTAATCTGTTGTTCCTGGATGGAATGTCCTATAAATATCAATTAAATCTATCTGGTCTATTGTGTCATTTAAAGCTTCTGTTTCCTTATTTATTTTCATTTTGAATGTTCTGTCCATTGATGTAAGTGAGGTGTTAAAGTCCCCCACTATTATTGTGTTACTGTCAATTTCCTCTTTTATAGCTCTTAGCAGTTGCCTTATATATTGAGGTGCTCCTATGTTGGGTGCATATATATTTATAATTGTTATCTCTTCTTCTTGGATTGATCCCTTGATCATTATGTAGTGTCCTTCCTTGTCTCTTTTAACATTCTTTATTTTAAAGTCTATTTTATCTGATATGAGTATTGCTACTCCAGCTTTCTTTTGATTTCCATTTGCATGGAGTATCTTTTTCCATCCCCTCACTTTCAGTCTGTATGTGTCCCTAGGTCTGAAGTGGGTCTCGTGTAGACAGCATGTATATGGGTCTTGTTTTTGTATCCATTCATCAAGCCTGTGTCTTTTGGTTGGAGCTTTTAATCCATTCATGCTTAAGGTAATTATCGATATGTATGTTCCTATGACCATTTTCTTAATTGTTTTGGGTTTGTGTTTGTAGGTCCTTTTCTCCTCCTGTGTTTCCCACTTAGAGAAGTTCCTTTAGAATTTGTCGTAGAGCTGGTTTGGTGGTGCTGAATTCTCTTAGCTTTTGCTTGTCTGTAAAGCTTTTGATTTCTCCATCGAATCTGAATGAGATTCTTGCCGGATAGAGTAATCTTGGTTGTACGTTCTTCCCTTTCATCACTGTAAGTATATCATGCCACTCCTTTCTGGCTTGTAGAGTTTCTGCTGAGAAATCAGCTGTTAACCTTATGGGAGTTCCCTTGTATGTTATTTGTCATTTTTCCCTTGCTGCTTTCAATAATTTTTCTTTTTCTTTAAGTTTTGTCAATTTGATTACTATGTGTCTTGGCGTGTTTCTCCTTGGGTTTATCCTGTATGGGACTTGCTGCACTTCCTGAACTTGGATGGCTATTTCCTTTCCCATGTTAGGGAAGTTTTCGACTATAATCTCTTCAAATATTTTCTCTGGTCCTTTCTCCCTCTCTTCTCCTTCTGGGATCCCTATAATGCGAATGTTGTTGCATTTAATGTTGTCTCAGAGGTCTCTTAGGCTGTCTTCATTTCTTTTCATTCTTTTTTTCTTTATTTTGTTCCATGGCAGTGAATTCCACCATTATGTCTTCCAGGTCACTTATCCGTTCTTCTGCCTCAGTTATTCTGCTATTGATTCCTTCTAGTGTAGTTTTCATTTCAGTTATTGTTCAGTATTGTTCATCTCTGTTTGTTTGTTCTTTAATTCTTGTAGGTCTTTGTTAAACATTTCTTGCATCTTCTCGATCTTTGCCTCCGTTCTTTTTCCGAGGTCCTGGATCATCTTCACTATCATTATTCTGAATTCTTTTTCTGGAAGGTTGCCTATCTCCAATTCATTTAGTTGTTTTTCTGGGGTTTTATCTTATTCCTTCATCTGGTACATAGCCCTCTGCCTTTTCATCTTGTCTATCTTTCTGTGAATGTGGTTTTTGTTCCACAGGCTGCAGGATTGTAGTTCTTCTTGCTTCTCCTGTCTGCCCTCTGGTGGATGAGGCTCTCTAAGAGGCTTGTGCAAGTTTCCTGATGGGAGGGTCTGGTGGTGGGTAGAGCTGACTGTTGCTCTGGTGGGCAGAGCTCAGTAAAACTTTAGTCCGCTTGACTGCTGTTGGGTGGGGCTGGGTTCCCTCCCTGTTGGTTGTTTGGCCTGAGGCTACCCAACACTGGAGCCTACCTGGGCTTTTTGGTGGGGCTAATGGCGGACTCTGGGAGGGCTCACGCCATGGAGTACTTCCCAGAACGTCTGCTGCTAGTGTCCTTGTCCCCACGGTGAGCCACAGGCACCGCCCACCTCTGCAGGAGACCCTCCAGCACTAGCAGGTAGGTCTGGTTCAGTCTCCCCTGGGGTCACTGCTCCTTCCCCTGGGTCCCGATGCACACATTACTTTGTGTGTGCCCTCCAAGAGTGGAGTCTCTGTTACCCCCAGTCCTGTCGAAGTCCTGCGGTCACATCCCACTAGGCTTCAAAGTCTGATTCTCTCGGAATTCCTCCTCTCGTTGCCAAACCCCCAGGTTGGGAAGCCTGACGTGGGCCTCAGAACCTTTACTCCAGTGGGTGGACTTCTGTGGTATAAGTGTTCTCCAGTCTGTGAGTCACCCACCCATCAGTTACAGGATTTGATTTTACTGTGATCGTGCCCCTCCCACCGTCTCATTATGGCTTCTCCTTTGTCTTTGGATGTGGGGTATCTTTTTTGGTGAGTTCCAGTGTCTTCCTGTCGATGATTGTCAGCAGCTAGTTGTGATTCTGGTGTTCTCACAAGAGGGAGTGAGAGCACGTCCTTCTACTCCGCCATCTTGGTTCCTAATCTCCCAACCATCTCTTTTTTTTTTTTTTTTTTGCGGTACGCGGGCCTCTCACCGTTGTGGCCTCTCCCGTTGCGGGGCACAGGCTCCGGATGCGCAGGCTCAGCGGCCATGGCTCACGGGCCCAGCCGCTCCGCGGCATGTGGGATCTTCCCAGACCGGGGCACGAACCCGTATCCCCTGCATCGGCAGGCGGACTCTCAACCACTGCGCCACCAGGGAGGCCCCCATCTCTTTTTTTAAAGATTTTATTTATTAGGTAAAAATAAAGATGAAAAGGTAGCATAGGGAAAAGAAGGAAGTAAATAAAAATGTTACCTCTGGGTGGTGGAATATTAAATAATCAAAAATACACCATCTCCTTAGCTGTTGCACAGTCATCCAACCTGTCTCAGCTAGGAAAGTTTTCCCAGGATTTCGTCACCTGGGGCGGGGGGAGAGAATGAGCAGAAAGTGGAGACTACAGCTTGGGCTGGGCTCTCGCTGCCCCTGTGTGATTATTTACATAAAGTTTTCTGCCTTCTTTGGGGCTGGGGCATCTGACTCTGAGCATGCTGGGAAATGCAAAATGCATGAAATTTATTCTCTAGCTCTTACCAGCACCCGTTTTGCACCAGGGACCAAGGACACAAAGTTCAAGAAACCTCTCACACCAGGGAGTTCACATTCAAGATCAAATAAAATCCATCAGGGCTCCAGACCATCTTCCGTGCATGCACCTGTCACAACCCACTCAGCTGACATCTCTCTATTTGCAGCCGTTTCTAAGATACCCGAGTGTTCATTTTGTTGACAGTCGTCACCCTCTATTTATTCTCGTGGTCTGTGGCCTGGGCTCCTCATGGAAACACAGACGCAGTCACTGACTGTGCTCCAAGGAGACTGCCCCCCAGTGCCAGGGCACAGCCAAAATTTGTATTTATGGTATCCATTCTTACATGTATGTGTATACATAAATTTATACATGCATGCATCTATACATGTATACATAATTTTGTACAATGAGCAGGTATTGCCTGTATAAAAAATTTAAAAAGAGTCTGCTTCGTATTTATCTTTAGGATTTCATTCTGTGTGTTTGCTCTGTTGTCCTGCTGTCTGGGTTGGCTGCAGGCTGTCCAGAAGGCTCTGCAGAGGGAGAACAGGGGTCCCAGGCATAGCCACAGTGTGGAGCTGCGCCAGCGGAGCTCACAGGGGATGAAGGGGGCGTTGAAGAGAGCCTCTGGTCAACCAGTCAGCTGGAAGCACCTGTCCTTTGCTTGTCACTCAAGTTGAGGACACCAGGTGCCATGGGGCCACTCTCTGCCACTGGCTGCCAGGGAGCATCCA
This sequence comes from Mesoplodon bidens, assembly GCF_964165515.1. NCBI lineage: Eukaryota > Metazoa > Chordata > Mammalia > Artiodactyla > Ziphiidae > Mesoplodon > Mesoplodon bidens. The sequence continues at coordinate 37,250,372 of NC_138171.1, forward strand.
GCAATTTGAACATTGCTCTTAGGAGCCCAAGCTGGGAGGCCTATGATAAACCCCCTTCCGCCTGCTGCTGCAGTGCAGCTGTCCCCGGGACAGGACCAGAGGCCCCCGAGGGAGGGAGGGAGGGAGGGAGCAAGGGAGGGAGGGTGGCAGCTGCTGGTTGCGGGCACAGGGCCAGGCCTGGGAGAACCAGGCAGGCAGAGGATTTGCATGGAGCCTGACAGGTGGAGCTCTGTGTCCTGGGTGCCCTCATCTGGAGGGGTGGCCAAGCACATCTCCCCTCAACCCAGCTCCCTCTCTTCCAGGCCACACTTGGCCGCCTTCCAGCCACTCACCCCTTGAGGGTCTCTGTCAAGAGCCCCTCCCTACCCCCCTCCTGCAGACACAGCAAGGTGGGCACCCCTTTGGAACCCGGGCTCCACATTCTCTGGGTCCGCACAGCCTTGCCCACTCACTGTGGGGCTGAGAGCCTTCTGTTTTCATGGTGGTGGGAGTCTCACTCTCCGATCACAGAAAGTTCTGTGAGGTCCCACCCGGCTCAAGGCAAGGACGCTCTGGTGGGTTTGCAGACAGTACCTCTGGGATTGTGGCTCACAGGGTGGGGCATCAGCAGCCTGGGCAGGTGCTGTGTTGGGTCCAGGATGGAGGAAAGATCCCAGCATTGCACCCAGTTTCTTGGAGGAGAGACTCATCCCTAGCTAGAATGAATGTGCTAGCTGAGGGATGTAGGGATGCTCTAGGGGCTCTAGGAGGGACGTGAAGGACTCTTAATAGACAGGGAGGATAAGCTTACAGAGGAGGTAACCCTTGAGCCATGCCTTGAAGAAGTCTTACAGCTGAGGGCACCAAAGAAAAGATTCAGTGAAGAAAACATGATGTGGAAAGACCCAGAGGTATGAAAGAGATCAGTGTTCTGGGATCAAGGAGAGTTTGGGGATACAGGTTGGGAAGGGAGTGAGGCACAGAGGAAATGAAGCTGGGAAGGAAGTTTGGGCCCAGATGGAGTGTGTTTGTCACCCTAGATTTTAAAGGCGTGGTATGAGGGGGCAGATATGAGGCGCCAGCTGGGCTCCTGGGGAGAGGTCCTGGAGCCGCTGGAGACTTTTGGTTACAGCCTCAGAGTGGACCAGACAACCTGAAAACCCTGATGCCCCAAACACTTAGAAATGTGAAATAAAGAGAACAAATATCCTTTCACATGCATAGAAGTGCTCATCCGATAGTAAGAGAGATTCCTCAACTCACCTTCCTGACCCCCTGCCCCAGGGTTGCCTGGGACCCCTCTCAAATAAACTGTCTGCTCTAGAATCCTTTTATCTTTGGAGTCTGCTTCTGTGGGAACCCAAACTAAGATGGATTCTTCAATAAATGATGCCGAAGCAACTGGTTTTCCATAGGAGAAACACAAAACAAGATTAGAATTTTACTTTATATCCAAACTAAAAAATAAATTCCAAGTATATAGCCAGATGCTGTGCTGTACTTTCCCAGATTTAATCAGCAACCCACAAAGTGGTTAGAGGTGATCTCTAACCCTAGCTTAGAGATGGGGAAACTGAGGCTCCGGGGAGTAGTTGGTCCAAGTTCACCAGCTGGTTGGCTGCAGAGCTGGGATTTGACTCAAGCCACACTGCCTCCCATTTTGGAATAATGCCCACGAAAGGGTTTTATAAACTGTGAAGGGCTATACAAATTGTCCTTTGTCTCTCGTTCCTCCTTGATGAACTTCAGAAACCAGAAGAGACCCTTTAATAAATGGGGACCAGGTGCTCTTTTCTCCCCAGTGCCACATGGGCAGGGGCAGGGTCAGGATACATAGATGCCCGTGAGCTCTGAACCTCCACGAGCTGCACTTACAGAGGCTTAGAGCCTCAAGATGCTTCTCTCCTCCATGCCCAAAAAGTAGAGGCCCCAAGTGGTCTCATTTCTTCCTCCAAGCTTGTTTTCCTCCTGCCCCTACGGCTTCCCTGAGGCACATCCACACACATGCGTGTGCACACACACACACACATGCACATGCACACGCCCTGCTGTCCTATGCGTCTCTGCCACAAGCCTGAAGGAAAGCCTGTGCCTTCTGCCAGGCCACCTCTCTTCCAGCGTGTACACAGCTACGAAAACCATCTTCCTCACTCTGTTCCGATCAGTTCCTGCCCAGGAACCTCACAGGAACAGCCTTTTGGGGTCCAAAGGGACCTTCACAGCTCATTTGGTCAAACAATCTCATCTGATGCATGCTTAGATCCTCTCCACAGTGCCCCACTCCAGGCACCTCCCGGTCCTTCATAAATCTTACGTGGATGATGAATACTAACGTTTGCCACTTGGAGTTCATTTAAATCCTCCAGCCTCACTCCTAAAGTCCTTGAATAGCATGCCCCATCCCAGGTACCTTGGCCTTGCCTGACCAGCAGAGCAAGAATGGGTTAGCAGCAAATCCCTCTAGGGCAGCAACTGGGGACACATTAGCAAGGAGGGGGTGGGTGCGTGGTCAGAACAGTTTGCTTCTGTTTATGAGTTTGTAGCAGGTGTGTTTTGGAATGTTCCAGTGTGTGTGTATATATGTATTTGTTAATGCCTCCTTAAGCATTCCAAGGTCAAAGCCCTGAAGAAACAACTAAAACTCTTGTGTCCTGGAAAACAGGAATATTAATTCCCTCTGGGCTACAGGATTTTTTAATTTGTTTGTATTGGGCTGTGTGTGTGTGTTTCTGTGTGTGTGTGTGTAAAATGAGGATATTGATCTAGATAAACAGCTTTCAAGCCTTTTAAATTTATTTATTTAACAGGCATTTATTGCTTGCTTGCTATGAGCAGGCATTGTGCCAGCCTTGCTGGCACCTATGGTGGGTGGACAAGGCAGGACCAGGTGCCACCTTCATGGGTCTGGTGGGTGGACAGATGTTCAACGTGTAATGAGAAACATGTCCTGGCCATAAAGAGCAGGTACTATGGCGTGAATAATAGGAAAACCACCCTGGTCTGGGGATGGCAGGAAGGGAGATTCAGGCCAAGATCTGAAGGAAGAGCAGGAATTAGCTGGAAGAGAAGGTCAAGAAAATTCCAGGGTGCAAAGGCCAGAGGGTTAGGAAGATGCTGCTCATTCCAGGAATGGTGTGGCATGCCTGCAGGGTAGACAAGGAAGGGTTAAAGGGCTTAAGGTAGGGATGAAGAGACAGGACAGATGCACAGGGCCTTGAAGCTGTGTTGAGAGTGTTATATTTCATCCTAAGGACAATGGAAAACCTTCAAGGCAAAATAGTGTCATGATTGCCCCTGCACTTTTTAAAGATCCTTTTGGCATATAGTTGCGACCCTATAAATTTTTGAATGAGGTGGTAGGCAGGACGAAAGGAAGGCCTCATTGTGAAGAATGGGATGGGGGGGCAAAGGGTCAGTTAGAAGGATGATGGTGGTAACCATGGAAACAGAGAGACATGGACTTGGCGGGGGGTGCATTAAAAGACTGGATTGCCAGGACTTGGTCACTGGTTAAGGATTATCCTCAGGATTCTGGTTTTGGCCACAACTGAAAGCAGAATGGTGTTGTTAGATTTGCAGGGATGGTCAGGGTGGATTTGTGACGTGTTAAGTCTGAGGTCACTGTGGCATTGCTAAGATCTGGAGATCAGCAAGATGGAAGTTATGCTGGTGTATGGGTGGTAATTGGAGGCATGGGGGTGGATGAGGCCCCTGAAGGAGAGAGTGCAGAGGACTAAGGGGGTCTGTAACTGCCCTGAGGACCCCAACATTTAACACACAGGTTGAGAAGAAGCCAGCCAAGGAAATGAAAATGAAGAGAGAAAGGAGGGAAACCAGGAAAGCTTGGTACCATGGAGACGAAGGGAAGAGAATTTCATGGAGGTCAGAGTGACAAGCTCTAGTTAGATGGAACTAAAAAAAAGTGTCCTTTGGATTTTGCAAATGGAACTTACTGTTGACCTAGCAAGAGCAAGAGGAGTTCTTGAAATGAAGACAGTGAGTGAGTGCAGTCTTTCAAGAAGTTTGACTAGGAAAGGGAGAAGGGGTTGTTCAAGGAGGGAATTAATTTTTTTAATTGGGGAACTTTAAAAAAAAATAGATAAGGATAAATTAATAGAGAATGGTTGAAGTTATAGGACAGAGGAGGCATATTAGGTAGGTTCAATCAGAGAAGCAGATTAGAGATACATGTAATAAGAGATCTATCATAAAGATTTGACCTTGTGCAGCTGTGGGAGCCCATTACCCTGTCATTGAGAAGTTGTTGTCTCTGTGTCTGGTGCTGGACCTTGAAGGCCACAGGGACCTTGAAGGCCATAGGCCAGTTGGGAAGGGAAGAGGGATGTGAAGTGGAGAAAGCAAGAAAAAGCTGGAACCTTATAGGCTGAGCTGGAACCCACAAAGATGGCTTGGAACCCTTGTCAATTTCTCATTGACTCCATTCCTCCAACTTGGATAATAAGGATGTCGTGTGGGGTACTGGTGTTTGTCACAGAGCTAAACATGCACCTGGCCCAGGAGTTAGAGAAGCTAGGGCTAGAGGAGCTGCAGGCCCAGCTGCTGCTCCAGGGCAGCCAGATGACCCTGGCAATGTGCATGAGCTACAGCCATGCCTGGTGCCCTGCACCAACCTCTGAGCATAAAGGAGCATGGTCGCTCCTTCATGGCTGCCTTCCAAACCTTGGGCAAAGTCTCATACTAATTTGGAACTATACAAGGAAAGTGTAGTTCAGTTTTGCTAATCTGACAGAATACAAATCCATCCTAGGAGGTGACTTTATTTTTAGGCAAGTATTTGTTTATTAGTGGATCCAGGCACAGTTCTAGGAGCTGGGGATACAATGTAAGTTAGACAGAGTTCGTCCTTATAGAACTGAGGTTCCAGCGGGAAAATCAGACAATAGCAAGTGCATATGTGATATGATGCCTGACTGTGAAAAGTACTATTTGGAAAAAAAAAAAAAAGAGAGAGAGAAAGAGAATAGTGAGTGTTGGAGGTGGGGGTTGGGTAAGAAGGAGGTTATACTAGAGAGGGTAGTTGGAAAACCTCCTTGATCAAGTACCACTTAACCACAAACCATAATGAAGTGATGGAACCAGCCAAGCAGAGAGCCCGGGAAAGAGTTTTGCAGGCAGCGGAAACAGTATGTGCAAAGGTCCTGAGGCAGGAACAAGCTTGTTCAAGAAACTGCAAGAATGCCTGAGTATCTAGAACAGAGTGAGTGAGGCAGAGAAGGATAGGAGATGAAGTTGAAAGTTAGGCAGCAGCCAGATCATGCAGAATAGTCATTACTTGACCTGACTAGTGCTTCCCTTGAAGACCTCACTTGGAAGGCTTGTCCTTTTTTGATCTTACTTGAACTGTCCCAATGCCTTTCCTGGGAACATTTGTCAAGGATTTTGACATCACAGCTGCCTGAGGCAATGGATAACAGTTGGCGTAAACAATAAACTAACATAAAACTAAAAAGGAAAGGCTGAGGAATGAAGTGTCCATAGGGGGCTTTAAAAAGCTCTGACATATTCCTGGAATCTATGGGCATGTGATGGCCGTGTGCTTGGGAAGGCAATAATCTGTCACCTCTGAATCCCCTTGAAGCTCTGTGCAAGCAGGACATGAAAGTTGAGGCAGAGTTATAAACTGCCTGGCTGAGTGGTAAAGGTATGTCCCAACACACATACAGAACCCCTCAGTGAAGAGTGGGCAATTTATTGTTTCCAGGAGGTTAAGGAAATATCTGCCTCATCATTAACTGACCACTCAAGTTAACTGAGCAAAGACTTCAGTAGGTATACCTGGCACAGAATACAGACTTTGCAGAATTATTTAAGGAAAGTCACTAAACAAACAACAACTACAATAAGAAGCAACAACAAACCCTGTGGAGGGGGCAGAATCTGATTTCAGAGTTGTCACGTTATATTATTTGAAATATCCAGCTTTCAACAAAAAATTATGAAACATGCAAAGAAACAATAAGGAAATATGATCCATACACAGGAGGGAAAAAAAGCAATTAATTGAAACTGATCCTCAGGAAGCCCAGAAGCTGGAATTACTAGGCAAATACTTTAAATCAGCTATTTTAAGTCTGTTCAGAGAACTAAAGGAAACAGTATGTAAACAATGAAAGGAAAGTATGAAAATGGAGTCTCACATAGAGACAATCAACAGATAGAAATTATAAAAAGGAACCAGAGAGAAAATTAAGGAATTGAAAAGTATAATTATTCAGACAAAAATATTCACTGGAGAGGCTCAACAGCAGATTTGAGGAGGCAGAAGAAAGAATCAGTGAACTTGAAGATAGGTCAATTGAGATTATCCAGTCTGAAGAACAGAAAGAAAAGGAATGAAGATAAATGAACTTGTGGGACAGACACCTATGGGACACCATCAAGTGACCTGACATATGCATAATGGAAATCCCATAAAGAGAAGGAGGGGTGGGCCGATAGAATATTTGAAAAGATAATGGCTGAAAACATGCAAAATTTGATGAAAAAACATTCATCTACACATCTAAGACACTCAATGAACTCCAAGTAGGGTAAATTTAAAGAGATCGCCACCTACATGCATCATAATCACATTACCAAAAGCCGAAGACAAAGAGAGAAAGCAGCAAGAGGAAGGTGACTCATCATGTACAGGGATCCTCAATAAGATTAACAGCTGATTTCTCATTAAAAAACAAGACAAAACACAGAGGCCATAAGGCAGTGGGATGATGTATTCAAAGTGATGAAAGGAGAAAAAGAACTGCCAATCAAAAATTCTATATTTGGTAAAACTGTTCTTCAAAAAGGAAGGAGAAGTTTAAGGTATTCTTCAGCCTGATAAAAGGCATCTACAAAAACCCCACAACTAACATCATACTTAATAGTGAAAGACTGAAGGTTTTCCCCCTAAGATGAGGAATAAAGCGAGGATGTCTGTTTCTACACTTCTGTTCAATATTGTACTGGAGGTCGTAATGAAGGCAGTTAGGCAAGGAAAAGAAATAAAAAGCATCCAGGTTGGCAAAGAAGAAGTGAAACTATCTCTATTGGTTGATGACATAATCTTACATGTATAGAAAACTCTATAAAGAGTCCAGCAATGACAACAACCAAAAAAGGAAGAAAACTATTAGATTAATAAATGAATCAAACAAGGTTACAGGATACAAGATCAATATTTTAAAACTCAGTTGGATTTCTATACACTAATTACAAAAAATCCAAAAATGAAATAAAGGATATAATTCCTTTTATAATAGCATCAAAAAGAATAAAATAGGAATACATTTAACCAAAGATGTGCAAGGCTTCTACACTAAAAACTATGAAACATTGTTGAAAGAAATTAAAGAAGACTTAAATAAAGAAAAGACATCCCATGATTGTGGGTCAGAAGACTTAATATTGTTAACATGGCAGTACTCCCTTAACTGATCTACAGATTCAATGCAATCCTTATCAAAATTTCAATGCCTTTTTGTAGAAATAGACAAGCTGATACAGAAATTCATATGGAAACTCAAAGGACCCCCAGTAGCCAAAACAATCTTGAAAAAGAAAAACAAAGTTGGTGGGCTCATACTCCCCAATTTCAAAACTTACTACAAAGCTATAGTAATCAAAATAGTGTGGTACTGGCACAAGAACAGAAATACAGATCAGTGGAATAGTATTGAGTGTCCAGAAAGAAACCCATATGTCTATGGTCAGTTTATTTTCAACAAGGGTACCAAGACCATTCAATGGGGAAAGAATAGTCCTTTCAACAAACGGTGCTGGGACAACTGGATATCCATATGCAGAAGATGAAGTTGGACCCCTACTTCATGCTTTATACAAAAATGAACTCCAAATGGGTCAAAGACCTAAATGTCAGAGCTAAGCCTATAAAACCCTTAGAAGGAAATGTAGATCTTTTAATGCCATCATCCTTTTGGCCTAGCATTCCCATCAAGGAAATTGGAATCCTCATACTTTGGGAGTATAAAATGGTGAATTTTATGGTATCTGAACTACATCTCAACTTTTAAAAAAAGATTATTCTGGCTGCATATAGGGATGGACCATAGGCAACTGAGAGTGGGAACTGGAAGGTTGTTGTAGTCTAGTCTAGTGGTGAGCTGATGGCGCTCTAAGGCCAAGGGTGTGATGACTTTAAAAAGATAGGAAAGCTCAGGACAGGAATCCTTTGGAGAGGCTGGCTTCAGCAGGAAGAGGGACAACTCCCAACACCGAAGTAAGAGGGAAGAAGGAATGTAGACACGGGTAGGCATTCTAGAAAATTGAATCTGTCTTTTTGTTTGGTACAGAAAGGGTTATGAGCCATTGTGGGCAGATGATGTCTGGAAGCTTGAAATAGCTGTGGGCAAGCAGAGAACATGGCCTTGGCTTCCAGGAAGATCGGGAGCCCTGAGACTGGGTATACAGGGCTGCATGTCAAGGAAGCAGTCCTCTTGGACCTAACAGTGATTTTTGAGCTAGAATAAGAGGAAACTTCAACAGGGGGATACCTAGAGATTATCATATTAAGTGAAGTAAGTCAGGCAGAGAAAGGCAAATAATCATATGATATCACTTATATGTGGAATCTAAAAAATTGATAAAAATGAACTTATTTATAAAACAGAAATAGACTCACAGGTATAGAAAACAAACTTACGGTTACCAGAGGGGATGGGGGTGGGGGGGAGATAAATTATGAGTTTGGGATTAACATATACCCAGTACTATGTATAAAATAGAGAAAGAAGGACCTACTGTATAGCACATGGAACTATACTTAATGTCTTGTAATAACCTATAATGGAAAAGATTCTGAAAAAGAATCTGAATCACTTTGCTATACACCTGAAGCTAACACATTATAAATTAACTATACTTCAATTTTAAAAAAATGTTTAAAAAAAAAGAATAAGAGGAAACTTGTGGTATTCTATAATTATGGCTCAATAATACAAGCCATAGCCTGATTTTAATTCCGTTTTATGAAATCAAAGTGACTGATTAGTCAAGAATAGGCCTTGTATTTTTACAATCACAGTTTAATTTTTTTTTAATTTTTTTAAATTTATGTCTGTGTTGGGTCTTCATTGCTGCGTGCGGGCTTTCTCTAGTTGCGGCGAGCAGGGCTACTGTTTGTTGTGGTGCGCGGGCTTCTCATTGTGGTGGCTTCTCTAATTACGGAGAACGGGCTCTAGGCGTGCGGGCTTCAGTAGTTGGGGCACGTGGGCTCAGTAGTTGTGGGGCACGGGCTTAGTTGCTCCGTGGCACGTGGGATCTTTCCGGACCAGGGCTCCCCTGCATTGGCAGGCGGATTCTTAACCACTGTGCCACCGGGGAAGCCCTAATTTTTTTTTTTTAAGATTTTTTTTGGGGGGACTTCTCTGGTGGTGCAGTGGTTAAGAATCCGCCTGCCAGTGCAGGGGACATGGGTTCAAGCCCTGGTCTGGGAAGATCCCACATGCTGCAGAGCAACTAAGCCCGTGTGCCACAACTACTGAGCCTGCACTCTGGAGCCCACGTGCCACAACTACTGAGCCCGCGTGCCACAACTACTGAAGCCCGCAGACCTAGAGCCCGTGCTCCGCAAAAGGGAAGTCATTGTAATGAGAAGGCCGCGCACCACAACGAAGAGTAGCCCCTGCTCGCCGCAACTAGAGAAAGCCTGTGCACAGCAATGAAGACCCAACGCAGCCAAAAAAAAAAAAAAGATTTGTTTCGGATGTGGACCATTTAAAAGTCTTTATTGAATTTGTTATAATATTGCTTCTGTTTTATGTTTTGGTTTTTTGGCTGCGAGGCATGTGGGATCTTAGCTCCCTGACCGGGGATTGAACCTGCGCCACCTGCATTGGAAGGCCAAGTCTTAACCACTGGACTACCTGGGAAATCCCCCACAGTTTAATTTTGTTTTTTGGTTTTTTTTACATCTTTATTGGAGTATAATTGCTTTACAATGGTGTGTTAGTTTCTGCTTTATAACAAAGTGAATCAGTCCACAGTTTAATTTTGAATTGGGTGTATGCCCATCTGAATTGGGTATATGCATTAATAAAAGAGTATAAGGTAGCATGACTGATAATATTAATTGATTATTAATGGTTTAATTGATTGACATAATTTTTTCACCTGCAGTGTCTCACTTGGTCTCTACAACAACCACGTAAAGCAAGTTTTATTATTTTCACACTTATTTTACATAAGGAAATGGAGGCTTAGGGAGTTAACACTTTTCTAAGTAGTCTGAATCCAGGTCTCCTAAATCTCACGTTCTTTCCACTATTAGCCCATGAATCAAGCAGAGTACTTTTTTTGTCTATTCAAATTCTCAGGGTATGTTGCCAAGGTATCTTTTTCCAGAAAGTCTATTCTTGTAAAATGTCTTTAATGCTTGCCCACTCCAGTGATTATTTCCAATAACATTTCTTTTCTGTTAATAATATTAATGCTAACTGTAGAAAATCTAGAAAAACTTGTTTTTAATCCCATGCAGATAACTACTGTTAACAACTTAGTGTATTTCTTTCCAGTATCTGCCTATAAATAAATATACTGCCTATAAATATGTACACACATATATACACATACACACATGTATATACACATACATATATATTAATAATTTTTTTATAAAATTGTACTCATACTATAAACAGTGTTGTGTCTCGCTTTTTCACATAGTATGATGTTGTGAGACGTGGCATGGCCTTGTGGTGAAGGTTAATTAGGCCCTTGAGCCGGAATGTAATGGGCCTGTTAGCTGTGCGCCCTTGTCAATGCTACTAAGCCTTTTTGTACCTTAGAACAATATTAGCTATTACAGACCTTAGTGCAAAATATGGTCTATCCTGTGCACTCTCCTCTCAGACCAGGTGATCTCTGTTCCTGGGTTCAGGAACTGCTCTGTGTCTGAAACACATGCTCTCCCCTTCCCCTTGGCCAGCAGCATCCTAGCTGTCAGTTCATCTTGCTCATACCCTCCGATCTGTTGTGCACCCCCCACCCCATGACCTCCGTAACATCCACTCCAACCAGTTGACTGCCCAGAGGCAGCTCCCTTACAGTCTCTGGACTGTCTCCCTGAGGCAGTCTGTGCATCTGCAAGCTTTTTGTCAACGTGGACTTGCTATTTCACTTAACAATATACATCTTGGATGTCGTTTATATCAGCACATAGGGCACTGCCTTGCTTTTGTTTTGTTTGTTTATTTCATTTTGTTTGTTTTAAATTGCCATATAGGGGGAAGGCTTTTTCAAGGCATGCCATGAAACCTAAAAGCTATAAAGGAGAAGTTGATTGATTTGGCTATGTAAAAATTAGAAGCTTCAGTATAGGAAAACATACCATAAGCAAAGTCAAAAGACAAAACAGCCTCCACATTCAAATGGGGCTCTAACACTGCTCCGTGCGTGACTCTCTCATTTGCTCGGCTTGTACTTTACACAGAAAACCAAAGTCATCAGGTGCAAATTTTCTCTGCTTCCACCACCAGACCTCAAAATGTATTTGAACTCAAACCCATCCATTCCACCTCCCACCTGTTAAAACAGGCGTCTCCCCTCCTGTCTGAAGCTAACGCCGCCTCTGTGCTGGGATCCCATCCCATCTTGCTCTAGCAGGACTGTGGCTTTGTTAATTGCCCAAGTCAGCCTGCCCTCCCTGCTGCTCCCAGCCTGTGTATTACCCCGGCCCGCTGGGTTTTACCTTCTAGATATATCTTGTCTCTGCCCTCTCCTCTCTTTTCTCCCTTCACTCTCTGGGGGCAGGCCTCATCATTTCACGCCTGGACCATTGCAGTAGCTTCCTCCCTGGGCTCTTTCAACCTGGCCATCCTTGTTTTTTTGGCTGCGCCTCGTGGCTTGTGGGATCCTAGTTCCCCGACCAGGGGTTGAACCCAGGCCCTCGGCAGTGAAAGCATGGAGTCCTAACCACTGGACCACCATCAACCTGGCCATCCTTGATGCTGTCCTCCGCACAGGTGCCAGCGGAGCATCTAAAACCCAGGCCTACTCCCATCCCCTGCCATAGGTCAGTCTCATCTGCTGTAGCTTGGGGGTCAGAGCCGTGTGGAAGGAATCCCCTTGTTGGTGAGGGAGCACCTATAATTTGGAAAAAAACTTCCCATGCCATTCGAGTCCCAGACCTTGATAGCTTGCCATTGCAAAGCCCTCTCCTCCACTACCCCTAACTGCCCAGCTCCCCAGATTCACCTGCCTTGGACTTTATGTCCTAGTGACAGCAACGTGCCACACACCTACCCCACTCCTTCCAAGAACACGCTTACTGCCCTACTTCACCCGGCGGCTCAGCCATCCTCGGCCCTGAGCCCCAGGCTGGGGACGTGACACCCCCTCCTCCAGGTAATCCTAGCATCCTGCACATTCCTAAGTGGTTTGTTGAGCAGCCTGCTGGTCTGGATGCCTCTTAGGAGGCTGGTTGGGAGGTGACTCTAGCATGTAGAGCTCATATCACCGCTTGAACCTCAGCTTTGGGTCCCAGCAGCCAATTCTAGGGCAATGGGAACCGTCCCGCTTCTTTGCTTCATAGCATCTGTCACTATATTGAAACTGTATTAAAATGGTCTGTCTTTGTCCCCACACTACACTATGTGCATCTTGAGAGCAAGGATAGTGTCTTGTTTTTCACATGGCCTGGCACGTACCCAGTGCTACAGCTGAACTGAAAAGGGACTTGGCAAACCATAGACCGAGTTTAATGTTTTCTTGATCATTGTACTGGAACAGATGGTCATAAAGACAATTTATGAAATGTCATTAGGTTAAGTGTAAATTCCTGTAGTTACATCCAAAAGTAACAGGCGTGTGCATTTTTGGTGGACCACCATGGCTTTGCAGCAGTTCATGTGATAAGAGGTGGGGATTTTCACTGGGGAAGCAGCCTCGACGTGGGTCGCCAGTGTGGTGAGGCTGCAGGATGCTGCTGGGATGCTGGCCTGCCCCGCTGGTGTCCCGGAGACGTTGCTCTGTCATTGTCCCCATTCTCTCTCGTTCTTCAGTAAGTTTCCCTCCCATCCTTCCTTTCAGCCTGTAAACATGCCCATGTGTCCCCCAACCTTTAAAACCCAGTTCCTCGGGGTGCCCCCCTCCCCATCCTTTCCATTCACACTCTCAAAAGAAGAGATCCTCACCGCCTCCCCTCCTCACCATCCCCTTGCTTACTATCCGAAAACCCTTTTCCCACCTTTGATTCCAGGACACCACGTTCTCTTGGTTCTTCCTTCCTTCCAGGAGCTAACTTAGCCTTATGGGAAAGATGGAGACCCTCCAATGCAAACTGCTTGCCCATTTCTGATTTTTTCCACCATGACGTCGTCAGATACACCCCGCCCTCCCCACCTCTCCCTGACCATGGTTCACCGACTCCCTGGTTCCCTTGAGCCCGCCTCCTCCTTGCTCAGTCGTCCATCTCTCTTCTGTTGCACTTCTTGCCCATTCCTTCCGTTTTGCCCACGAGCAGGTACAGATCTTCCCCTTCCTTACACACCCTACTGCCTTCTCAAATATTTTCCATCCCCCTAGGAACTTCCTGGGATCCTCTGCCCTTCACCACTAGCCTTTTCCAAAAAGAAGGCCACTTCCCTGCCTCCCCCTTCCCCCTCTCCCCAGATGTTCAACATCTCACAGTCTGACTTAGGCCTGAATTCCTCTGCTGCGGCTGCTCCCCAGATGGCATCAGAGACCTATCCAGCGTCTCTCTTTTTTTTGGCCATGCCACACGGCTTGCAGGATCTTAGTTCCCCGACCAGGGATTGAACCCCAGTCCTCAGCAGTGAAAGCCTAACCACTGGACCACCACGGAATTCCCAGCATCTTTAATTTAGTGCCTTGCCTTCCCCTCTCCCCCTGGTTCCCATCCTCAGGGATCTCCCTGAAGGATTTGGCCAACTCCTCCTTCTAGGGCAGCCCCCGGTCCTCATCTTCTCCTACCACGTTGTCTGCACTTTCTTGGGCTCCTGCAGTGGCCGCTCCTCCCATCCTAGATGGAGACTTTCCCCAATGCTCTGTCCTCGGTCTTTTCTCTTCTTGACACTTTCTCCATTATCTATAATAATAAACAAGGAGATGAAGAGAGGTGCTGAGAAGACTTTGAGGATAGGGGGAGTTCTTTGGGTTGGTTTGGTGGTACTGCTGGGTTTTTGTTGGCTTTTTATTGGGGGGGATGGTTTAGGCAGAATGGCATGAGGGATTCCTTAGGGTACAGCAAAGAGGGTTGGAAGGAGACCAGCAAGCCACATGTCGGTTTCGCTATTTTCTGGATGTGCCCCAAACTTTCTTTGCCTCATGGTCTTTCTCTACCTGTTGTGTCTTACCCCCCGCTCGTGACCTTTGTATCATTCTGGTCATACTTCTCTTACCAGTCAAATATGACACTGTAGTCATTTTACCACGTACTGTAGCTCATACTGTCCATCAGTTCACTTAGGTTGTCTGGAGATCAGGACTTGACTTATTTTAACTCTGGAACATTTAACAGAGATGCTTGCATGTAGGGGGTACTCAGTGTTCCTCAGGAGCATCAGCTGATGGGAAGAGCATGAGTCTTAGATGTAAACAGACCCAGACTCTGATGCTGATCCTGGCCTTGATCCTTGTTCATTGCGTGACCTCAGGCACATTGCTTACCTTTCTAATTACGGTAATCGTGAGGATGAAATGTGATATTGGATGCTCAAGAAATGTGAGTCCCCTCCCCTTCCTGAGATGAAAGGAGCTGGGAAAAATGGAGTGGGCTGGGCACCAGCGTGGGGGATGCTAGGACACCCAGTGAGACCAAAGCCAAGCATTTTTGCAGGCTTTGGGGGAAAGCCATCTGCGAGACTGCCCTCGTTTGCCGTAACCCAGGATCCTCCATGAATGATCTACAGTTTCAGCCCTGGAAGTGGCCAGAAGTAGGAGACAGAATGACCTAAAGCATCATCTGAGGACATGCTGATATCACAGGATGTGTCTCCACCCATAAATGACGGGCCAGTGGTTAGAATATTTCTGCACTTGGTATCGCCCTTTTGGCCTTCACACCGGCTTGCCTTAGTTTGCTTTCCAGCTGTTTTTACAGTTTTTTCTCTGCTTTCCTCCCTCCCTTGGCCCCCACTACATGCGTGAATACCAGTACCCAATCCAGGTGCCCCCTTCCTTACTTTCCCTCCTTCAGAGTTCAGCTGCTAGGGTAGGACGTTCCAAGGTCTTATCACAAGTCTGACAGCTCTTCAAATAGCATCACACAGTGTCATTGTGGAGCTGGGCAGATGTGTATTCCACCTGCAAAATTCTTTGAAAATGAGGAAGAAGCTGGTAAGCCAGCAAGCAGATCCATTTGGAGTGATCCAGGGTATCTTTCTCTTTCTTTCTTTCTTTTTTTTTTTTTTGAGATTTTTTTTCTGTTAGCATTTTTAGATCAACCTAATTATTTTTGGTTACTGCATAGTATTCCTTAGAAATAACGTGCCCTAGATTGTTTGAACTTTCTGCTCTTGTGGAAACATTTAAGTTGTTTTTGCTTTTTCCCTAGGAACAATGTTTCAGGGAATGCCCTTGAACATGGCTCATGGGAGCATTTTTCTAGGACAGATGCCCAGGGGTTAGATGATATATATATTTATATGTATTTGAAATTTTATTAGATCCTGGCAGATTGTCCAGATCAAAGACTGTATGTACTACCACAGGAAAAATGTTTTCTTTTTTGGTGTCATCATTTCATGTCTTGCATAAGAAGGTCTTCTCATTGCTAAAGGTATAAACAGATTTTTCTGTAATTTTATTCAAAGTTTGTAGTTTTGCTTTTTACATTTGGCTCCACACACCCCGCCCCAGGGAGGGGGACTTTTTCCATTGTATTGGTACCACCTGAATAGTCCGCTTTGTTTTTAGACTTGCTGTTCTATTTCACTAACCCAAATGTTTGCTCCTGTACTACTGCAATCATGTTTTGAGTGTGTTTGTCCTTTAAAAAAAAATTGTGGTTATATATATATATATATATATATATATGTATATATATATATATATAAAATCATAAAATTTTTCATTTTAGCCAGTTTTAAGTATTAAGTAACAGTTTTAAGTAACCAGTTTTAAGTATACAATATACAGGTGGCATTAATCACATTCATAATGTTGTACAACAATCATCACTATTTCCAGAATTTTTCATCAGTCCAAGTAGAAACTCTCTACCCATTACACAATAGCTCCCTTTTTGCCTCCAACCCTGTGCCCTGTAACATCTACCCTACTTTCTGTGTCTGTGAATTTCCAAATTCTAGATTTCACATAAGTGAAATCATACAATAATTGTCCTTCTGTGTCTGGCTTGTTTCACTTAGAATAAGTTTGCAAGATTCATCCACATTGTATCTTATATCAGAACTTCATTTCTTTTTATAGCTGAAGAATATTCCATTGTATGGATATACTCCATTTTATACATTCGTTCATCTGTTGGCGGGCAACTTGGGTTGTTCCACCTTTCGGCTATTGTGAATAATGCTGCTCTGAACACTGGCGTACACTTACCTGAGTCCCTGTTTTTAATGCTCTTGGGTATATACCCAGGAGTAGAACTGCTGGGTCCTATGGTAATTCTGTGTTTAACTCTTTTCCTTGGTGGCCACAGAGGAGATGTCATTTCCTTCACTGTTAGTAGAAAGATCAGTCCCTGAGTCCTGTGCTTACTCCATTTTTACATTCACCTGCCCACATTTCCCCCCACCCCTGGAGCCAAGCACAGAACTTGGCACATGGTGGTACCAAGTAAAGGCCAGCCTGGGTGGGTGGGTGGATGGACAGATGAACTCCAGACCACTGGAAGAGCAAGATTTTCCCTGACTGTATAACGAGACAGCAAGAAGCAATGGAAAGAGCCTGCAGCCATACTATTGGTGCATGCATCCAACAAGAGACCTGAGTTCTGTTTCTTACATGAGCCCTTAGTTTCTGTGTGTCTTGTTTAGCTCATCTGTGAAAGGCAACTGCACTCCTGCTGGACAGGATGTTGAGACATGAGATCTGGGTATGAAAGCCCTTTGCTGAAGTCAAAGGCACTCACTGGCTGGAGAGATCGCAGAGTCCCATGTGTACCCCGCACTCAGAATAGAGCCTGGCACATCGGTGAACTGATTTTCTTGCATGCGTTCATTCCTTCATCCAACCACTGTCTACTGAGTGCCTGCTCTGTGCCAGGCAGTGTTCTGGAGGCTGGGCTTCAGCCATGAGCAAGAGAGACAACAAGGCCCTGGCCTCATCAATCTGCTCAAGAACAAGATCCAAGAACAAGCCCCAAGAGTCCTAACTGCCTTCCCAATGCTTTTGGTACCAACTCTAGACTTTTTAAAAACACAGCAAGAAATGCTGGTGGAGAGCTTGTATTTTAAGGAGGTGTCTCCAGCTTTAAGGAGAAAAATGGATGTGAAAATGTAAAACAAAGAATAGGCCAGGTACTTGGCAAATCAAGCAGCTTGAAATGCCATGAGGGAGGGGAACTTTTGGGGGGTTCTATGTGAAGCAAAGGGAGAGAAAAGATTCCAGATACTCCCCTGACTGCCACCCACAGGAAAAATGTGAGAGCCTCCGAGCCTCTTCTTGCAGGAGTTTAGGGGTGGGAATCAGGGCGACTGTCACCAGGCTCTCTGCAACACTAGGTTTGCCTAGGAATGTTGCTGGTGACACTTTGGCCCTGTTTGGCCCCATGGGAGACAGAGGTTGGCTTATCTGGTTTGGTCACTGAGCCCTGCCCCTCAGGAGCCCTTGGAGGTGACCCAAGAGCTCATGGCCACTGAGCACACATCCCATGCACTGCGTATCAATCATCTCATTGAAGCCTCTCCACAGCCCTTGATCACCTCCGGAAAACAGGCTCAGAGAAAGTAATGGCCTCAGTCTGGGTCACGCAGTTATGCACAACAGAGCCAGAATCCTTGCTCTTACCCGGACCCTAGTTGAGCCAGATCCCAGAAGCCAGGCAAAGGGAGGAGCAGCAAGGTTGATAGGGTAAGAATTGGCAGGAGACTCTAGGTAACAAAACCTGTTACACCCACAAGGACAGGTTTTATGATTTATTAATAAACTTAGCAATAAAGGGATTTTTTTGGAGCTCGGAAAATTTTATGGGCACTAATACGTAGTTTCCAAAGTTCTTTCACATATGTTCTTTTTCACTTGATCCTTATAACAACCTCTTTTAAGAGCAATGGTTTTGGTTTTTTTTGTTTTTGCGGTACGCGGGCCTCTCACTGTTGTGGCCTCTCCCGTTGCAGAGCACAGGCTCCGGATGCGCAGGCCCAGCGGCCATGGCTCACGGGCCCAGCCGCTCCGCGGCATGTGGGATCTTCCCGGACCAGGGCACAAACCCTCGTCCCATGCATCAGCAGGCGGACTCCCAACCACTGCGCCACCAGGGAAGCCCACAAGAGCAATGGTTTTTATACCCATTTTATAGACAGAGAGTAAGTGCCCTAGATTACACTGCTAGTGTGTGTGTGTGTGGGGGTGGCACCCTGACAGTTGTGGGCAACAGCCTTATCAAGGGTTTCATTTCCTGTGTGAGATTCTCAGAGCAGAGGTGACCCCAGCCCGGAGGAGGAGCAGGAATTCCTCAGCCTAATGAGGTCACAGTTTGTTTCTTTCCCAAACCTTTATTACTCAAAGCATGTATTCTAGTGAATGCAATTGACATATATTTGTTACTTACCAGTCTTTTCTCTGGAACATGAACCTAGCTTTGCCTTCATACAATCATCATTTATTAAAGGGACTGTCACCCCCAGTGATATCAGTATATTTAGTAATGGCAGAATCTTCCCTGCACATATTCCTCAAGGTCTCACCTGAAGTTTGGAAGAGCTACTTGCCCTGGGCTGGGCTGGGCTTGGGATGAGACGAGGTTCCTGACCCCATAGGATCAGCCAGCACATGTAATCCCACCAGAGCTAGAGATGTACACAAAGTGCTGTGGGGAGACTAACCCTGTCTGGGAAGACATCACAGAAGAGGTGAAACAGAGACAGGAACACAGGTGGCCTTGTAGGGAGAGGGGCCGGCTCATGCAGAGGCCCTGTGGAAGGAGTGATGTGGGATGAGGCTGGAGGGGCAGTGAGTCAGAGGAAGGCCCTTGGGATTCTCCCTCGAAAGCCATGGGTAGGGAGCTCTTGGGGTTTTTAAGGGCGTGATCTGCCTGTTTCTGAATGATCCCTGAGGTGGCAGATGGGGAATCTGGAGGAGAGGAGACCACTGTCCCCAGCATCTTGCCACCTAAGACCAAAAGACCATGACAGAAGTGGACCCTGGCCCTTGAGTCTCTGCTGAGGTGCTCAGCCTGGGAGAATTTCCGGGAGGAAGGAGCAGCCCCAGCGGAGGTGAACAGGTGTGGAAAGAGTGGGATTCGGACCACATTGACCAGGGGCCAACGTGAGGGCCACAGGCAGTGAGAGCTGTGGGAATTCGCTTCCTCTCCCCGTGCCTCCCCTGCAGGCCCCCTGCCGCATCTCCCCTCCCTGCTTGTGAGCACTGCTGCTTGGAACACCTTTGTCTGTCACTTCCTGTAGGAAGATGTCCCTGGCCTTCTGCTCCTTCCCCCACCTGCCTCCAGCCTCTGCTTGGTGCTCCCTCGCCACCTGCACTGTTTTCTTGTGCAGGTAACCCTCACATGGGCTTGAAATGATCTGCGGGCTGAGACCCTGGCTTTATTTGTCTCAGTAGTCATGGCACTTAGCCCAGTGCCTTGCATATAGTAGACACTCAATAAAGGTTTACTGAATGGAACTAGAAGGGAGAGGTTAGTAAAAGCTGGGTTAACATGTAAGGGGTGTCGAGGGCAGAAGGAGCAACAAGTGAGGCAGGTGGGTGTCGGGGAGGGGGCAGGTGGAGGGTGGCCCGTGCAAATAAGGGTGATGGCTGGCAGAGAGAGGCCAGATGTGGGTCTGATTGACTGGGCAGCCAGAGAAACAACACACACACACACACACACAGACACACACACACACAGACACACACACACACACTCTCTCTCTCTCTCTCTCTCTCTCTCTCTCTCTCATTGATTATAGGAAATTGGCTTACGCTACCATCTGCAAGCTAGACACCCCAGGAAAGCCAGTGGTGTAATGCAGTCTAAGTCCAAAGGCCTGAGAACCAGGGGAGCCAGTGGTGTAAGTTCCAGGCCTAACTGATATCCCAGCTCATGTGATCAGGCAGAAAAAGAACTGAAATCTCCCTTCTTCTGCCTTTTTGTTCTATTCAAGCCTTCAACCTTGGATGATGCCCACGCACTTTGGGAAGGGCCATCTTCTGTACTCAGTTTCCTGATTCAACCTCTTCCTGAAACACCTTCACAGACACACCCAGAAATAACATTTAGCCAGATATCTGGGCACCCTGTGACCCAGTCAAGTTGACACAAAATTAGCCATCACAGCAGGCTAGGTGATTTCAGAGTCAACTAGCATTACCAAGCACCCCCCTGTGGCCGTGCTATGTGCAACCATTTGCCCCCCAAGAATGGGTATTACCCTACATACAAGAAGAGAAACTAAGTCTCAGCATTCACACCTAAACAGAGCAAAGCCTCTTCCCATCCTTGGCAGGTGTTGGGTCGTGACTACAACTTGCTGCAACTTTACCTCTTTTCCACCTCAGACCTTCTGTGGCTTCATACTCCATCCTACTCCAATGTACTATTTTAATGATTATTATTACTGACAGCGATAATTAACATGTGTGGTGCTATAATAGAAACGACAGCTAACTCTTACATAACATTGGATATACCAGGCAATTCTCTGTGTTTTACCTACATTAACTAGACTCCTTTCATCAATGGGGAAATTGAGGCACAGAGAGGTTGAGTGACTTGCCCAAGGCCACATGTGGCCAGGGTTGCAGCCCAGGGTCTTATCTGACTTTCCCAGTAAGCTGCCCAAGGCCATATGGCAAGAGAAAGCTGGAGGTTGGACTTGAACCTGGGAATTTGGATTTAAAAACCTTTATTCATCCAGACTTCTGACTCTGCCTTCAGAATCCTGGGATGTTTTTACTGTGAGGGGGTCCTCGAAGACCCTCTCACTCTCCCTCCTTCTCCCGCAGGCCCTGTGCTCACAGGTGTCCCCTGCCCCATCTGCCTGTGTGAGCAACTGCCTTCTGCTAAATGGCTTTTATACAGAGCCCATGTCCTGGCTCTTAAAAAGGAATGTGTGGGATGAATAAGCACCTAAAAATAACTCCAGATCAATTTTTTGGGTGGGGTGGATTGGGGTGGGGAGAGGTCTGTGTTTTCCTTTCTCTCCTCTCCCTCCCTCCCTCTGCCCCCAAGGCCCATAAACTGCTGCTGGCTGACAGCTGGGCCAGGCTGGCTTCCTGTAAGGCTGTAATAACACGGAATTAGCCTGGCGGCCGCCCTCCCCAACACAAAAATGCCAGTGCTTGGTCACTACAGACGTCTCCAAGTTGCTGCCTTCCTGCCCTGGTCCATGCTCCTGGGACAGGTCCTTGTTCATCAGATAACTGGGCGAGGCAGATTCCTGAACTTGTCCTCCCCATGGAGGAGCAGTGGAAAAACCCCTCCAAGTGAGAGGCTGGCAGCTTCTGGGCTGGGTCATTTGAGGGAGCCCCAAATTCCTGCCTCCAGGGAGGAGCCTGGAGGGCAGGAGCGGAGTGCTCTCTGGTAGCCTGGGCCCCCGCATCGAGGTTTCCAGGCCGTCTACTGACTCAGGGACTTGGCTGAATGGCTCGCATCTGTCTCTGTGCTTCTAACAGGCCCCTTACCCCCACCAGCCACCCACAGGCTGCCTGGAGAGGATTTAGAAATCCAGCAGATCTTTGCTGCCCAGAACCCGCCAGCTAAAAGCGGCATCCTGAGAGTGGGCTACGTTTCTTCCTCGGCAGAGTCTGTCTTGCAGAATGGATTGGTTCTGGGGCTATGCCAGGCATTTTTGTACAGCTCAGCCGTGCTTGAGGTCTCTTTCCCCTGTGATGTCAAATATGTAGAAAGGGACACTGGTGTTTAATATGGCAGGGGGAGGGGGGATGGAATGGCAATGTAAAGCGGGAAAAGAAACCTACCAGGGGCAAAGGGTTCAGAGGTCCCCGCTTATGCTGAACCTTTGGCCAAGGGATGGAAAATTCCAGGTGGAAGCTCAGAAATTCCCAGTGTAGAAGTGCTAAGGGAAGCGCCACACCTCCTAGTCTTCTGTCCCCCTAGTCTTCAGCCAGGACTGGGGCGGGGCTTCCTGTGCCCCAGCTGTGTGGTTGGTCAGTGGTTCAGTTGTTCCCAGTCTCGGGTGCACATCAGCACATCCTGGGGGAGCTTGAAAATGCCAGTGCCCAGGCTCTGTCCCCAGGCCAGTTATATCAGCATCCCTGGAGTGGGGCCCCACCTTCCCAGGTGATGGCAGCATGCAGCAGGGGTGGTGAGCCACCGCTGGCAATAACCTCTTTTCCTCCACCCTCCATCTTGCTTCTCAGCTTCTGATTTCTCAAATTCAGAGGTGGGCACTGCCACACCAAGCATCATGTCTTACATAACGGGCTTGGTAAATAATGTTGAGGGCTGCTGTGCCGTTGATGATGATGATGATGACGATGATGATGACAATTTAGGCCACACTCTAGGGACTAGAAGCATTCAAAAAGTCCTTTCCTATGACTTCATTAAAAAGAGTCCCCTAGGGCTTCCCTGGTGGCGTGGTGGTTGAGAGTCCGCCTGCCGATGCAAGGGACGCGGGTCCGTGCCCCAGTCTGGGAGGATCCCACATGCCGCGGAGCGGCTGGGCCCGTGAGCCAAGGCCGCTGAGCCTGCGCGTGCAGAGCCTGTGCTCCGCAATGGGAGGGGCCACAACAGTGAGAGGCCTGCGTACCGCAAAAAAAAAAAAAAAAGAGTCCCCTATAGATACTGAAGGGAAAAGATCAGTTTGAAAGTTGTACTTAAGGTCCCAAAGGGCTCTTTTTTTTTTTTTTTTAATTTTTTGGCCACGGTGCACTTGGCATGAGGGATCTTAGTTCCCCAGGGATCAAACCCACGCCCCCTGCAGTGGAAGTGCAGTCTTTTTTTTTTTTTTTGCGGTACGCGGGCCTCTCACTGCTGTGGCCTCTCCCGTTGCGGAGCACAGGCTCCGGACGCACAGGCTCAGCGGCCATGGCTCACGGGCCCAGCTGCTCTGCGGCATGTGGGATCCTCCCGGATTGGGGCACGAACCCGTGTCCCCTGCATCGGCAGGCGAACTCTCAACCACTGCGCCACCAGGAAAGCCCTGAAGAGCAGAGTCTTAACCACTGGACCACCAGGGAAGTCCCCCAAGGGGCTTAGAAACAAAGGTTCCCCTTCACCCACAGCCAGCAAATGACCCATCCTCTGAGAGCTTTACTGCCTTCACCTGGGCCTGGCCTGAGTTGGGTTCTCTTGTCCTGAGGACCAAGCGAGCCTCCCAGATGGCCCTCCTGGCTCCCTTGACTCCCAGGAGACTCCTGGATCTGCGTCTCTGAGCCCCACCTACGCAAACTGCAGCGTGGCCAGAGGCCCTCCCTGGGAACGTGGCCAGCCAGCAGGGCGGACTTAATGCAGTGAAGACCACGTTCCTCCCCGCAGTGCCCCGGAAAGCAGGGCCCTTGTCCTATTTCCTCCTGATTCCTCTTTACAGGACCACTTGCCCCCAGCCCCCAGGGTCAGATCTTCCTCTGCCCCGCCTTCATCCTGCAGCCTTCCCCTTTCCCAATTGTCCCCTTCTTGAAGCCCTGTCTCCCTGGCTCCCCACTGCTGCCCTTGACCACCTGCAGCTTCCAGCCTGTCTCCTCCCTGGAGCCTCCCAGGCAGCACTCCCAGCGGCTGGCCTCAAACACAGTGGGGCAAGAGAGGATCTACAGGCTGGAGGGGCAGCAGGAGCCATCACTCAGCCCACCCTCTATGGCCCAACTCCCCTCCACCCTCACCAGGGGCTCCAGCCAGCCTCAGCCCAGCTCCGAAAGCCAAGGGTCACTAGCCCTGCTTTACCTCTTGAGTCTGTGTCTGGCTCTTCGTACACAGGAGCCTGTCTGTCTTTCTGCTGCCTACACATGAGCCTGAGTGTCCTAGCTGGGACTCCCTCTCCCTCCCCGTGGACCTGCTCGGTGAGACAGCTCCGCTTCCACACAGATGCACGTGGCCTGTTTCACTCGCCACGCTTGGTCACGCTACCCTCCTGCTCAGCCCTGCTGCCCAGTCTTCCTGCATGTGCTCCGATTTTCGCCAGCTGCCCATCTCCCGCCACAGTTCCATCCACACGCTCCTTTCCCGGACCCCACAGGAGGAAAGTTCAAGTGCGCTGGCAGTTGAAATGGGGTGTAGGGCAGTCCCTGTCCATGTAGATGCACGAGCTGCTCCAGGATTGGCAGGGACCTGGTAGCAGCCCTGCACAGTCCTCATAAATTGCCTGAGAGCTTCTGGTTTTCTCGATTTGAAACTGCTGTCTGCCCACTCATGCCCCAGCCCATTTATGTGTATCACTTCTCTGGAGGGAAGCACATTTCCCGGATGCTTTAGCAGCTGCAGCAACTGAAGTCCCAAAGGGAGCCACTGGTAAGCAGGACTGGAAATAGAATTCTAGATCTGGAGGTTCGCAGATGATAAAACCGGGGCTCAGGCACTCAGGCTCATGCACACTTAGTGCCAGAGTGAGGGGGTACCCCAGACCACTGGCCCTTCCTCCTAGGATGGCCCTTTCCCTGACCAGGAGGGGGCATTTCCAGGAGCTGCACCCCCGGGCTCCCGAGTATGTGCCCACAACTCCCTTGGTGCTGGAGGGGGCCTGATGATAGCAGAGCCCTTGACCTTTCCCAACTCTTAAGTGGCACTTCAGGCCTCTTCTCATTACTCATTTATGCTGAGGGTCCCCAGGGGTAGCTGTGACATCTCCAGCAGTCCCATCAGGGGCAGACTCATCCCAGCTGATGGAGGGGCTTCCATGGCCTTGCTCCTGGAAGGCTGACAAGCTGTCAGCAGACAGTGATCTGAGCCCCAGCAGTGTCCGAGTTTACCCTGCGAAAGTGGGCTGTGGATACAGAGGGAAAGCAGGGAATTTGCAGGCAGACGACCTGTCATAGTCGCATCTATGGGACCTTGGGAAGACACTGGCCTCTCCGTAGCTCAGCATCCATATCTGTGAGCTGGGGGGATGAGACAGGACAGTGTAGGCAGAGCATCTGGTCTGGTGCCTGGCACGTTGCAGGTGAGTTCCTTGCTCCCATGTACCCTGTGATGGGCAGGCCACTCACGGATGTTTATTACTTTTAATGCAGGCTCAACACTGCCCCTCAGTAGCTAAACTTTTATTGAGCGGCTGCTCAGAGGCCAGGCCAGAGCCCTTGTGCCAATTTGGTGGCACTGCCTGCTCGGTGCCCAAAATAGAGATTTATGGAGATTACCACCCATGCTCCTGTTTGGGCCTCTTGTGAACATCAACACACCTGAGGCTGGTCCGGGTGAGGAGGGCTGGTGGCCTGTCCACAAGAAAGCCAGGGGTTCCTGCAGACCCGGTACCTGGCTGTGGCGTGAGCTTGGGACTCCAATCAGATGAGTTAAGCTTCTGACAACCTGGCCCTTCAGGACCACAAAGGATGAGGCTTCTGGGGGCAGCTGTGGCAACTCATTGAGCTGAGTCATTTCACACGGATGCCCACTGAGATCCAGGGCTCGGCAGAAACGTCCAGGTGGGTAACCTTTTTGCCACCAGCTGCCCCTGCCAGCCAAGGGCTTCCCCAAGAGAGTTATCAGCTTCACATTTTATTGTCACCATTGTCACCAGCACCTGGCTATTGCTGAGAGGTTCCTATAGAATGAAATTTGCATATTGAAAGCAAATAACTAGGATTCCATATAAATTAGAGGTATGCTCCAAGAGGTCATGGGAAAGACTTCCCACTGCTTCCAGCTGAGAGGTTTTGGCAAGATAATGTGGGGATGGAGGCTGATTCCCTTTGTAACCTCCAGATGCTGGGGTAACATTTGTAACCACCAAGGAGGTGGGAATTTTAGTCACTACCTAGTAGTTCACTCTCTTTTCTAGTACTTTCTTAACTCTGGGGTCTCCCTTCTGCATTCTCTGCTTTTCTTTTACTTCCCCTCATTCCCTTATGGTTAAGGGATTTTCTTGGTCATGCCCAGATATCTCATTCATTGATTACAGTTTCCTGCCTAAGCTGCAATCATTTTCTCTCTCCCTGGCATGTTATAGTCAATATTTATTTTAACTTCAGTTTCAGAATTTGGGACAATGCCAGGTATCTCGAAGATATAGGCCTGTTTAGTGTGTTCAGGGGAAATGTTTCAACTACTTAAGGAGTCATTTCTTAGGGCCCATCCTTGCATATCCATAGCAGATGGGCCTATTATACAGCAGCACACACAGCGGAGAGGGAATAAGGGTTGAAGTCCAAGGGGCAGCTAGCAGGCCCTGCGGTACCTGGCACTGGGGATTTATGCAAATCACTTAGGGGAAGGAGGGGAAGGCAGCCAAATTCAGTGTAATTAATATATAATTAATAAACAAGGTTTTAAAATGAAGAAAAACAACCCCGTAAATTAAAATACATACTAAAAATAACATAGTTCACACTTCCTGCCAACCCCAGTGAGGGCAGGTTTCCCACAGGTAGGGCAGAGCCAGGTGCCCAGGATGCTGCCCAGTGCAATTCAGCGTGAACCCGCAATAGGGGCTACGAGCAGAGTAGGGGCTACGAGCGGGGGCCCTGGAATACACTGCCTGCGTTCAACCCTGGCTCCCCTGCCTATTAGCTATGGGGCCCTGGCAAAGGCACTTAACCTCTCTGGGTCTCCTTCCTTATCTGTAAAATAAGGATAATAATAGTAACGCTTAGTATACAGGGTTGTTGTGGGGACTAAAAGAAAGAACGCCTGTAAAGTACTTGTCATAGTTCCTGGCACCTGGTAAGAACTCAGGAGACATTATCAGTTGCTATTATTATTCACAGCATGACACAGTGCCCCCTCACCTCCCACCCCCACTGCCAGCAGCACCCCCCTTCCCACTCTCCTTGTGATGCCCTGCCCTTCAGGTATCCTGAGATACATTCTAGGTCAGGGGACTCTTTATGCATCTTGAGGTTTTTTTCTTTTTCAACTTTTAGGGGTAATCATGCCCCTGCAGAGAGAGGCAGCGGAAGGCTTTTCCCTCTGGAGTCAAAGTGACTCCTTGAAAAGGCCAAGTTCTGTCCAAAGAAAGACCCATGGAAATACTCCATGATGGAGCCAGCAGGATCACAGGCGGTGCTGGGATCGCAGTCACCCTGGCCAAGCCTCTGTTTGCAGGTGTGCCCGCACGGGAATATTAGGAGCTACTCAGCTGGTGGCTGCTGTTAATGTCCTCTGTGGCTCGGCTGGGTATAGTGGCTGTAGTTCTATATTTTTTCTCCCTATAAACCTATTAACTTACTGTCATTTAAATCAGAATGACTACTGTTATCCTTGGCTTTTTTTTTTTTTTTTTGGTTTCTTTTTTCTTATGAATTCAGCTTTTTAAGAAGAAAATATCTAGAACTTTTCAGGAACTAGCCACCAAGGAAATGGGGAGATGAGTGTGCTAAAGCCAAGCCTGGGGCCAGCCTCCCACGGTGCTGTGTGCTTTACAGGCACTGGTTTGCTTTCACTCTCACATCAGTCCTGGGAGGTAGAATATTTATTTCTTTTCAGGGAAGAAAACTAAAATTCAGAGAGGTTAAGGAACTTACCCATATCTAGAAAGTCATGCAGCCAGATTTCAACTTGAGGTCTGTCTCACTCCAGAGCCTACATTTTTGAGAAAGAAATGTAACAGCCACCATTTAATTTAACAGCCACCGTTATGATGCAGGTAAAATCTTTCATTACATTCTCCTTATGAAATGCTAAAACACGTGAGGCAAAGCTAAAGAAGCTTTGGACCTCCACTCCCCATCTCAGTGCCTTTTCCGGCTTTCTTTCTTCTACAACACCTCACGTGCAAAATAAGTCTTGTAATAATAATAATACCTATTCTATCTGCCTTAACCTGAGTTGAATGAGATAATGGGCAAAAAGACATTTTATAAACTTTGCAGCCCTCTGTATATGCTTACTGTTAGTGGTAGCAGGTAGCATAGTAACATGCATATATAAGGCCATTTTGTAGGGAATATTGTTGTTTTTTGTTTTTTAAATATTTATTTATTTATTTATTTAGGCTGCACTGGTCTTAGTTGAGGCACGCAGGATCTTTTAGTTGCGGCATGTGGAATTCCTAGTTGCAGCATGCAGAATCTTTAGTTGCGGCTTGTGCACTCTTAGTTGAGCAGCATGCATGTAGGATCTAGTTCCCCAACCAGGGATTGAACCTGGGCTCCCTGCATGGGGAGGGTGGAGTCTTACCCATTGGACCACCAGGGATGCCCCTATTGTTTAGTTTAAACCTCATTACTGGGAATTAATGGAATCTCATGCCTCAAAGTACTCAAACGCCCAGCCCTGAGCCTCTCAGCGGGGTCTTCAGTGTGGTCGTTGTAGGGCTAGGCGGCAGAACCACGGTTCTCCAGTAGGTGTCACCCTCCACCAGGACACATCCTCTGCACCTTCTGTACCGGCTTCCTGGGTCCATTTAGCACTTCTTAGTTGAAATTAGGTGGAGCAGTGATTCCCGTGTGGAATTTGGGTTGACAAGAGGCCTGGGGCAGGTAAGTAAGTATGGGGTGGGGCACTCAGGGAGGCTCAGCCTCTGCCTGAGGGAACTCACAGGTGAGCAGAGAGAGCCCAGGGCAAGGACCACCCCCATCCAAGGTTGATGCAGGCTATACCCAGAGGCTGTCCATTGCAGGAAGGGACTCTGAGTGACTGGCTGGATGGGTCAGGGATGTCTTTGTAGAGAAGATGATGTTTAAGATGGGTTCTAAAAGGTGAGAAAGAATCTTCCAAGCTGAGGAGGTGGGAAGGGCATTCCAGGAGTGTCCTGCGGTGGGCCAGGACTTCATTGATGGGGTGGACAGGAAAGGATGGGAGAAGGTGGCTAGGATGGAGGGGGATGAGGCCAGGTTAGTAAGGACCTTGAGGGCCAGATGAACTGTGCAAGGGTTTTTTGTTTCATTTTGTTTTTGTTTCCATTTGGGGTCAGCCAGTAAGCAGTCACAGCTAAAGGTGTAGAAGATGAACTGGACATGTAGCGACTGGAGGCAGGGAGGCCGGTTAGGAGTCTGTGGTTTAAAGTCTTATCCAGTGCAGGAGCAATTGGTATGGGGAGGGAAGACATAGACTGGAAACAGTTGGCAAGAAAGAACTGCATGGACACGGGAACTGATTAGGTGGGGTGAGAGTGGCAGTTGTCAATGGAGGAATTAAGGCTGACCTTGATGTTTCTAGCCTGATGAACTAAGTGGATCTGGAACCATTAGTGAAGACAGAAAACAGGAGCTGGAGCAGATTGTGAAAACAGAGGGAAAAGAAAATTTTATTTTTGGATTCCTTGAGTATGAGGTGCCTGTGAGACTTCCCCAGGTGTTGATGTCCGGTAGACAGTTGAATACAGTGACCTGGAGCTGATGAAGAAAGGACAGCAGCCTGAGGGGCACAGCATTCTTATTTTGACCTACTGTTTCTCTTTCTATCCAGTTTATTCAAAAGAGACTCCTCCAGCCTGAGCTGGGATTCATACATATTTCAAATTGCTTCTCTCTGTAGTGACACAATTAGAAATGCCTTTCCTTAAAAACCTGAGATCAGGGGCTTCCCTGGTGGCGCAGTGGTTGAGACTCTGCCTGCCGATGCAGGGGACACGGGTTCGTGCCCCGGTCCAGGAAGATCCCACGTGCCGCGGAGCGGCTGGGCCCGTGAGTCATGGCTGCTGAGCCTGCGCGTCCGGAGCCTGTGCTCCGCAACGGGAGAGGCCACAACAGTGAGAGGCCCGCGTACCGCTAAAAAAAACAAAAAACAAAAAAAACCCTGAGACCACAGATGCCTCTTGGCACAGCCGCTGTGGAATGGGGAATGCAAAGCCCCCATCTTTTCATTTCTTCTCTAAGTCTGAACCTGTCACCCCAAGAAGAGTTGCTGGAAAGGCAGGCACCCAAAGATGTTTGTGTGCTGGGCAGGCCTAGCAGGTGACGGGTTAGCCAAGGCAAAGAAGCCCAGGCTCTCTTAAGAAGCCGTCTGCTCCTTCCGTGTATGTTGTGTGCGCATGTGCATCCGTATGCTTGCCTGTAGGTAATTTCTTATTTGCCAGGGTGCCCCCCTGCCCCCCAAATGGAGCAGGAGAGGAACAGCCCTATTCATGGCTCCTGCTGGCCTCTCTTTCACAAGAGCAGCTCCCCAGCAAAGAAGTCCAGCAGAGAGAGCAGCCCTGAGGCAGGCGCCTGTCTGGAGCGGTGACACTGGCCCTCACTGCCTTTGGGCAGTATGTTAGTTTCCTGTGTCCATTGTAACAAATTATCATCAACTTGGTAGCTAAAACAACAGAAATTGATTCTCTCCTGGTTCTGGGAGCCGGAAGTCCGAAATCACATCACTGGGCCAAAATCAAGGTGTTGACGGGGCCCACTCTTTTCACAGGCTCTAGGAGAGAATCTCTTCCTTGCCTGTTGCAGCTTCTGGTGGCTGACAGCACTTCTTAGCTTGTGGCCGCATCACTCTAATCTCCACATCCTCTGTGTGTCATATCTCCCTTTTACAAGGATGCCCAAGGCTGCATCAAAGGTCTACACAGATAATCCAGGGTCTTCTTCCCACCTCAGGAGCCTTGGCTTAATCATATGTGCACGTGATCTTTGCCACGTAGAGTAGTATTTACAGGTTCCAGGGATTAGGACCTGATATCTTTGGTGGTGTGTGTGTGGCGGCGGCGGTGGGGGAGCATCATTCAACCTACTACAGGTAAGGTTTGGGAAAGATCTTTCATTCAACCCTTAACACCTGTGTGTGAAGCAGGTGTCACTATCCCCATTTTAGCAATGAGAAAATGGGCTTTGCCAGCTAAAATGTCAAGATCTATTGGGAGACCTTGATCAACCCCAGGCCTAAGGGCTCATAATATTTTTATTTTCATTTTTTCATTTATTATTATTATTATTATTATTTTGGCCACGAGGCACAGCATATGGGATCTTAGCTCCCTGACCTGGGATTGAGCCCGTGGCCCCTGCATTGGAAGCACAGAGTCTCAACCACTGGACCTCCAGGGAAGTCCCGGGTTCATAATATTTTTAAAACATGAAATCTATCTTTTTTTTTTTTTTTTTTTAAAGAAAAACGGTGGTTGTCCATTTAAACAACCAGCAGATAATCCAAAACTCATTTCTGCGTTGGGTGACTCCTGCTGGCTCACCTGGCCCTGACCTCCCTTGGGTGTCCGGGTTGGAGGATGAGGAAGTGGTGGCATGCTTCCCTCCTGCCTCGTACCTCATTTGGGTTGACTCTTGTGGACATGTCAGTAGCAGGGTCTATGGGAGCCCAGAATACCAGAACTGACCAGGGCACCCTCCTGCCTTCCCTGGCTGGGGCACAGTGCTGGAAGAGCTGGGCTTGCCAGGGGCAGCCCTGGGGTGGGGCGGGAGAGTCAGTGTGTGGTCCAGACTCAGGGTTAGACAGAGAGACCTGGGCCCAGAGAGCCTATTCCTGAAGCTGAGGGACACTGGACTGGGCTCCGGAGCTGGGAAGTAAAAATAACCACCATGACAAAAAGCCCCTGACCTTCCTGTACTTCTGCTTTTATATCTTATTTATATCATCTTTTATATCATGGGGTTCTCACATCCCCCTAGAAGGCAGGCAGAGAAACAGCCCCTATGACATAGATCAAGAACTCAGCTTTGAAGGGGAGGGTGCTGTCCTAGTCAGCCCAGCAGTCCCTGGGGCCAGGATGGGGGACTTACCAGTGCTGCCTCCCCAGCCCCTTGGTGTGGGTCAGAGGGCCAGAGTTGTGGATGCATCCTGTCACCTGTTTATAAAAACGGATTTCACTCCGTGGCAGCATGAGAAGCTCTTTTGGGCTTGGGCTGCACTGTCCTTAGTGAGGTTTCTTCTGCCCTCATTTCTTGCCAGGTGTGTGACCTGGGGCAAATCACTCCCCTTCTCTGGGCCTCAGTTTCCTTACCCTGTAAAGCAGGGTTGGTATAAGTGGACTGAGGTCCGTGCTGACTCCGCTGAGCTGGAAGGCTGCTTCTTCCTGCTCCTCCGAGGATGTGAGGCAGCCTGTGTTGAAACCATTGGGCCTCCGGCCTTTTTCTGGAGACCGTGCCCCAAAAGAGCATTTGCCAGGAGCCCTTTTCCGCCACCAGCCGCAACTCCTTGCAGAGAGGAGTCTGTCTCCCATTTCTCTTAGGCAGACTAGGCATTGAGTAAGGGAGTCTCTGGCTTGAGAGAAAGGGGCTCTGAGCTCAAGGCAGACATCATTTAGAAGCCAGTAGGCAGGTTGGCTCTGGGCTCCCTTGCGGGGGGCCTCGGAGCCTTCCGGGGATACCTGTACCACTTCCTGCTATTCGTCCATCTGTTCGCGGACCCCAGACTCTTCTGGGCGTCCCCTCCGGATTAGCCGCAGGCGGCTAACCACTGGGTCTGAATTCCGCCTTTGTCCAGTGAAGCCAAGTGGGGAGGGGCCGAGCAGACCCCCTGCCCCCACTGGAATGTCGGCTCCGTGCGCCCCCGAGCTCTCCCCGCTTTTCAGCCGCCTCCGCCGCCCACTTCCCGAGTCCCACTGACCCCACCACCCAAACGCGCACACCAGCACACACACTCACACTCACACTCAATCCCCGGCGGCCTCGCTGCGGGCTCAGCGATCCTGGCCGCGGGCCTCGGGGAGAAGCGACCTTTTGTTATTCAAATCACACCCTCGCCGCGCGCCCGGGCCGCAGGCTCCGGCCCCGGGAATCCGTCCATTGATCCCACCCCGCCCGGCATCCCCGCACTTCCAGCACCGTCACCGCCACCGCCACCGCCGCGGCGGCTCGGGCGCCTGCAGCAGATTTCGGGATTCCCCGGCCCCCGGGCGCTCCATCGCGCCGGGCCGCGCCTCCCCCGCCCCCGGTGCGCGCTGCGGCTCGGCGCGCGGCCCCCTCCCCTTCCCCGCCTCCCCTCCCCCTCCCCTTCCTTTCTCCGGACCAGCCTCGGTCCTGCCGCCGCCGCCGCCGCCGCCGCCTTCCCCGGTCCGCGGGGGCCCTGCCGGCCGCCCGAGCCGCAGCATGGCACCATCCGGGCTGAATTAGCCGGGAGCAGCGTTCGGGGCACGCGGGATCTCCAGGGGCGGGGGGTGCCCTGCAGCCTCGGTCATGGATGTGAGCAAGATGGTAAGTGTAGAGCGGGGGCTCTGCCCTGGAACCTCCGCGTCCGCGTCCCCGTCCCTCCCCCCGTCCCTCTCTCCCTCCCAGTCGGCTTGATCCATTGAAAGTTTCTGGATGGTTGATCCTGCCTGTTGGCCCCAACTCCAGGCGTGCTGGAGGAGGGAGCGGGGCCAGGATTCTGGAGGCGGGTGGCCGACACAGCTGGGCTTCCCGGTTTCCCGCCGCGCTGCCGCCAGGGCTGCCCCGGAGAGCTCGCTAGACTCCAGGGAGAGAGGGCTGTTGAGCTCGCCTCCCACACTGGGGAACCAGCCTGGTGGAGGGAGGGCAGGGCTGCGGGAAGGGGGCTCGTCCTACCTCCTCCAGAGCCCCTGCTCTCACACGTATTTGAGATTTATGGGAAGATTTTTGGACTGAGCCAGTGGGCAGGAGGGCACAGGTGGGTGGCCTCCTGGGAGAGCAGTGAGGAGAAGCCCGGGCTTTAACCATCCTGCAGGGTGAGGGGACAGGGATGGAGCCCTTGGCATAGAATCCTTGGAGGGGTGTTCTAGATTTACCACCTGTAGACCCCCAACTGCCTTGGCTTAGGGGGCAGTAGACACCATTGACTCTTAAGCATCTAATTCTCGAGGGAGCTGATTCTTCCCCCAGGGCAGCCCTCCACTCCCCCAGGGGCACAGTAGGAGCAGAATACAGTGTTGTTCATTGATTGATTGAGGAACAGCCCTGGGGGTTGGGGTGGGAGTAGCGGTGGGATGTGATTTGGGGGACTCTGAAGGGAGGGGTTCTCTGGGAGCACTTGGAGACCTGGGGCAGGTTTTTCTAGGAGTTCTGATTGACTCTCACTCTGAATGAAGATTTAAAGGTGTCCTTGAGACACTACCACCCTGACCCTGGCTTTAGACCCACACCCCAGCCTTACAACCTTTGAGGGCTGGTGCCTCAGGTTGGAGAGGTACCCCATGATGGCCTGTGCTTCATGGGGGCCCCACGGCTTCACAGGAAAACACCTGGGTTGGGGTGTGTCTGGGGAAGGGGGACTCTGGATCTGCGTATACCTTAGGGAAGGGAAGGTACTGGAATTTCAGTTGGTCTTGTACAGAATTAGGCTAGTTTTTCCCACAAAGTGTCCTTTGGAAGTAGCCATCACTTTGGAGAAGACCAGTAAGCTCTGGGCCCTGCCAAGCCTTGGCATTCTGTCTTGGGTAGGCGACAGTGGGATAAGGAGCAGAGGACGGGTGAGAGTCCTTCCTTCCCGTGGCAGGAGACCACTCTCAAACTGAGTGCTGCCCCTGGGGCAAGGAGCCTCACTGGCTCTCATCTTTGTCTGAGGACACAAACCTGCCCATGGTTGGGCAATGCCAAGAGGCTGGACCACCATTCCCTATGTGTGTATCGTGAAAGCTTATTTTCTCTGGGTAACTATTAGAAATACCCCTCAAAAAAGTCATCTATGCATCGGTGGGGGTGGGAAGGTGGAAAGCTGAGCAGCAGCCAGGCCCTTTCCAAGAGGTGTCTTAGCAAGACCAGAGTCACCCGTCTAGGCTTTGGGGGAGGGCGGGTGGGAGGGACAGGGAACCTGAGGTTCTAGTCCAGTGGCTGCCAAACCAGATCACCTCTGAGCTTCCTTCTGTCCCTGAGCTTAGATTCTTTCCAAAGGCTGGTCTGTGAGGACCAGCTTACAGGGTTTAGGGACCTCTGTCTCTAGAGATCTGGTCCACTTCTGACACTACCACCTCCCTCCATCCCCTCTTTAACTCAACAGTGTTTCTTTAATTCCTGTCATTTCTATAGCAAGTGCTGTGTGAAGGACACAGAAACGTAACGTATGGCCTCTTTGCTCCTCAGGTCCTTAGCATCTGGGTGAGGGGTCCAGAGAGATGCAGGTCAACCTAACAGCTATTAGTGCAGGCCCCGATCAGAAGGCTGTGGGGTCTGCAAAGGGATGGGCTGCAGAGTCCAGAAGAAAGACGAGGCCCTAGGCTGGGTCTTCAAGGCTGAGTGGAGTCAGCTCTTCTGAGAGCAGTGAGGGGCATTGCCTGTTAGGAGTTGCAGGAAGACAAATGGGCAGAACCCGTTGGGTGAGGCTGAGGACGTCTGGCTGGGACAGAGGTTTGAGATCAGAAAATGTTAAGATCTCTGGTTGGGGCCCAACCAGAAAGGCCTTGAACGCCAGCCAAGGCATTCCGACTTTGGCCCGTAGGCAGTGGGTAACCTTCAGAGAATTTTGGACACAGGAGAGGCACATGTGTTGCCTCTTTCCTCTTTTAGCTTGGGGTCCAAACAAAAGTGATATTAGATTCTCATTAATCATTGAGCAGCCAAGCTTCCAGCCCAGAAACAATTGTTCTCAGCTCTTTGTAAAGAGCACAGACCCTGGACTGTGTAGCAACAAGAACCTTACCCACCCCAGGGAATTGGCATCTGCTTCCTATTCCTGCAAAAGGCCGAAGTTACTTTCTGTTCTGACCATGAAAGCCCCATCTCCGGTTTAAAGTCCTCATTCTGGGGGCCCTTGGCTCCAGGGTAGACCTCAAACCCAGCATTTCAGTCACATCCTTGGCAAAGCCCAACACCAGCCTTGGGGTTTCACTTGCTTATTGCTGAATGAGAAAAAGCAGATTATAGTTTCTCCCTTTGAGCATGTTTCTTAACCTTTTAGCCTCGTGTGTAAAATGAGCCTTGAGCATCCTCATCAAGGTTGGAAATAATTCTTTAAGGCACAGGACCTAGCATAGTAAGTCCTCCATACATGGTGGCTATTATGATAATGATGGTCCCCAAAGTCTGATGTAAGATGACTCTGACCTCCCCCTCACCCCCCCCCACAGCCTTTATTTTCTTGATTGGCCTAAAGAGCTGAACTTAGGCTGTATTTCAGTTGACTGCTTTGGGGACCAATTCTCCCAGGTCTAGTTATCTTTCTGAATGAAGGTACAAATGAGTGGAGACAATGGATTCGCCAGCTGCTGTGACCCAATGAATTTTTGATGACATCAGATATCTGCCCAAGGGAGAGCTGGTTTAACCCGGCACTCAGGGGTAAAGTGCAGATGCCTTTTGGGGGTTGATGATGGGGTCTGTGCCTTTACTGAATACAGAGCATGAATGCACCATGCTGTAATTAGGGGATCAGAGACATCGCTGTCATTTCTTAGCAAGAGGACATATAGTTTATGTAACGATTTATATTTACATAGTGCTTTACAGGTTACAATGCATTTCACACCTGTTCCTGTTCACCACAACCCCATGAGAAAAGCAAGGCAGAAAGAATTAGCCACATTTTACAGATAAGAAAACTGAAGTTCAGAAAAGTGAAATCCTGGAGGAAGATGTGGTATCCCCAGTTCCCCACATCACCAAAATTATGACAAAGCCAATAAAGGGTAAGGAAAAAGATTTAGTGAACAGATTCTAGGATGGACAGAAGCTAATCTAAAACAATGAGCTGGACGTGGAGGCCTTTGGCCTCTGGGTCCCCGAGGGGAGAAGATTCAGGGAGAAGGGATTAGCACCCATCTATGTGGACTATGCCCCTCGTCAGGCATCTACAGCTGTTTTTAATGCTTGGGGTTTCTTTATGAATCTCGGCTGCCTGCCTTAAATGTGAGACTTCCGACCCCTGGGATCTTCCAGCTTACACAGCAGGAAGATGGGAAGAGGTCAGGAAAAAAGGAGAGAAAAGCATCTCAGGTGTTCTGAGTAAATGATGTTGATGGTGGAGCAGGAAGAAGCTTCAGGCCAACCTGCCGCCCGCTGAGGTTCTGTCTGCTGAGGTTCGTGTGTATTTGCTGGGTCGAGGAGAGGCGTGGTAGAGGGAAACGCGAAGCCAGAGAGATCCCAGGGTAGAATGATGCCCAGGACTCTACCCACAGCTTGCATCAGCTAAACCATGTGGAAAGGAAGGCTTAGTGTCTGAGCTAAATAATCAGTCAAAGCTGGACATGGATGACCGGCTTGGTGAAACCAGAGCAGTGTTTTCAGTTCTGGGTCACAAAATATCGGTTTAGTGGGTTGCAGCTAAGCATTTGAAAGAGTGAAACAGACTAGAAAACATCGAAGTATATTACATGTACGAAGGTTCATGAAATTGGTTTGGTTGTATACACACGCACACACAAGCATGGACTGGCCTTGTAAGATGTGCTTTATACTGTGGTCAGAGTCAAAGAAGATTTGAAGCCTCTGACTAGAGGCTGTCCAGAGAGCGGTGAGGAGGATGTCAGCCTCGTAAAATGAGTAGTTCAGTCTGTGGAAGGGAAGACCGCAGAGAGGCTGATTGACAGCTGAGGGCTGTGGGGAGGAAGAGGTAGTTTATGTACTGGGCGGGGGTGGGGGGAGCTCTGGGACGTGGGGCTTTGGCTGACCAGGACCGCCCCACAGCAGAGCATCCTATGGCAGAATCAACTCCCTGAAGAGGGAGAGCACCTCCCTGACCATCGGAGCTGCCGAAGGACCCTGGAGGAGCATGGCCTCCGAGTCCTTGCCGACCTAGAGACTCTGGCTCAGTGCTCAGACTTCGGGAACAGCCCTCAGACCTGTCATTCCTCGGCTAAGGTGTGGCTGGCCCCAGGTGAAAGGCAGCTCCTTTTCACACTGGGGAGCAGTTCCAGAGAAGTGAGCTTTATGCATCACCAAGCACAGTTTCTCAAACTGAGCAGAGCATCACGGACCAGCCACCAGTCAGGGATCAGAGATGACATTGGCCTCAGCCAAGTGCCAGTGGGGAAGGAAATCTGTTCTTTGCCTCTTTTTAAAATGCTTACGAAAAAAAGAGTTTTTGATTTACCATCTGATTGCTGTCTCTTATTGTCACTGAACACTAAGATTTGATCCTACCCGGATGAGGTTCCGTTCAGTTCAGACCATGTTGAATCCTCAGTGTATGCTCAGGCCCCTGGGGGGTGGGTCTTAAGATGTTGGGGACCCAGAGCTGAGGATGGCCGAGTTGGCTCTTGCAAGGCTTAGAGTCAAGAGAGGGAGACAGATTTCCTTGAAATGCTTTGAGTGGGAGGACTCATAGACACTTGTAGTTGATGGAACACTCTCAGCTGGATTATTTGCTCCCTCAAAATAGCCTTGGGAAAGAAACAGGATTTAGTGTCCTAAGTTCACAGATGCACATGTAGGTTTTAAGACAGCCCAGCCCGCAGATGACCAATCCTCCCTGCCGACCGACCCTCCCTGCCGTCTTCCCCCTACTCCACTCCCCTCACCCCAAACCCCATCCCCCCAGACACAGCTGGGTGATTTTTTTGAAGAGCACATCCAGGGGCTGTTTCCGCTCTACTTCTGTCTTATTTCTTACCCTAGAGGTCCCAGTCCAAAGCCAGACAGGCACGTGGTCTGGCAGCTGCCCCTGAACCAAAGGATTTTCGCAGTCAGACAAAATTCATGTTCCCCGGGCCACCAAAGAAATTAAGCCTTTTTTTTTTTTAAGAAGATATGGGGGGTAGGAGTTTATTAATTTATTCATTTATTTTTGCCGTGTTGGGTCTTCATTTCTGTGTGAGGGCTTTCTCTAGTTGTGGGAAGCGGGGGCCACTCTTCATCGCAGTGCGTGGGCCTCTCACTATAGCGGCCTCTCCTGTTGCGGAGCTCAGGCTCCAGACGCGCAGGCTCAGTAGTTGTGGCTCACGGGCCTAGTTGCTCCGCGGCATGTGGGATCCTCCCAGACCAGGGCTCGAACCCGTGTCCCCTGCATTAGCAGGCAGATTCTCAACCACTGTGCCACCAGGGAAGCCCCGAAATTAAGCCATTTTAAGGAAAAGAAAAAAATCTCCGTGTCTCCTCTACATTTCTTAAATCCTAGTGAGTCTTTGATCTGGAGGTGATTGCTTGTGAGCAGATAGGACAGGGATTACAGGGTGGGAGGCATATTTATAAACGTGAGTGGGAGCCAGCACTGCCCCCTGCACACAGAGGATCAGGAGGTGACTTCTGTGTCCTGAGACTGCCCTACTTGCTGACCAGGGGCTTTGGAGTCACAAAGGCCAGAGGCTAAATCCTGATGCCACCACTTGCCACTCTAGGACCACGGACAGGTTAGCTGACCTTGCTATATACATCAGCTAACTTTCTCAGATCGATTGGTGTCTGCCAACTTGTGAGAGGCTGAGATGGCCTGTTTACAGTTCTTGGCACATGGAAGGGCTTCGTAAGCCATGGCTATAATTATTAGTATTTTTGCTTATTCATTTAGGCAACAAATAAAATCTTTTTTTTTTGGATTTACAAGCAATCCTTTTGTTAATACTTTAAAAATTTATTATGTTATGGTCTCAACATGGTTTGTATAATGTTGATTCTCTGGCATTTACTGAATCTTCCTTTATGGCCTAGTCCATGTTTAATTTTTGTGAGTGATCTATGTGCACCCAAAAAGGATGTCTGTTCTCTGTTGGGTGAATTCTCCATATATTTATTAGTTTAACCTTAATCTATCTCTTTATCTTTGTATTTTGCTTTTTGTGTTGTTTAAGCCATCAATTTCCAAGAGGGACCAAATAAAACCTTGAAACTTTAGGTGAAGGAGTAGAACAGTCCTTCTTTCGGGACCACCCCTCTGCTGGTAATCAGGGCAATCAGACATGTTATAAGTAATTACAGTACAAGTGGTAAAATGCACAGGGTACTTTTGAGGGATGTGCTAGGGTGGGAGAGGGTGGGCTTAACTGCCTGGCACTAGAGGGAGGGGCTCACTGAGAAAACTGGAGTGGGGGGGAGGAATTTGCCCAGAGGGTAAGGAAGGTAAGAGCATTCCAGACAGAGAAAGCCACGGGTGCCAAAGGGCGCAAGGTCACAAGACCACTGTATGGGTTCGGGAACCACCAGCTCTTTATACCAGAAGGTTAGGTGTAGTCCCTATTTCCGTGGGACTAGCAAAGTTCCCAGGACATGGGGTCTAAATCTTTATACCTCGGTGTTGTGTTTCCTGGAAAAAGGTGGTGTTTAAGCTGTGTTGTGAGTCTGGGGAGTGGTGATTTCATTGATGAAAATACATGGCGCACAGTAGGTGCTGATTGAATGGGTGATGAAGTGGTGAGAAGACATTCCGGTTAGGAGAGTGGCGCTGTGTGCAGGTGAACGGATGTTGAGGTTTTTCAGGAGTAGGGCCAGAGGAATGAGAGAGGAGAGATGAGTGGGAGCAGGGAGTGAGGGTCCAAGTTAAAAATAATCAGCAGGTGTTGCGTAAGTGAGGCAGTCTCCACTGAACAGTCAGACCCGAAAGTGCTATTCTGGCCAACAGGCTTACACCTGCTTCTGGTCCCAGTGCCTGGAGGTGGCCCTTGCTGGTGCCAGGATACGCGTGGGAGCTGCACACCATGGGTGGGGGAAAGTTTTTTGGAGATGAGCATTTCATTAACTTTCTATCATGACCTCTCTTTGGAGCACGAGTTCAGCCTCATTTTCTGGGACCTAAAATAGCTTTCTTTTGATGGATTTCTCCCAGGCTGGATTCTTAGGGAAGTAGTCTTACCAAATCACTGCCTCCTTGGCCCCCCTAGCTCAAAGGTCCGTGTCAGCAGTTTTAGTGCTGGACGGCGATTTTCCCAGTGCTGTCAGCTAGGGTCCTGGCTATCATCCTTTTTTGTCCTATGCATATGTCAGCATTGTCCCCTGAATCAGCAGACTCTGAGTTCTTTATGTGACAACTTTCTGCCTATGCTTTGACTTCTCAGCTCCCGAGGGGAGATGGCCATGAGTGTACTGGCCTCGGATGCTGTAATTTAGGAGGGCTGGGCTCCTGCACTTTTGGTACATTTTAATCTCACATAGCTGTAGTCATCAGCAGCTGTGGTGAGGAAACAGGTAACCCTCAGGAAAACATTTAACTTATGCTAGTTTTCAGAAAATATGAAAAAGTGTTAAAAAAAAAAAAAACAAGATCAGGCATACTCCCACCATCCAAAACTACTAATAATTTGGTATAGATCCTTACAGACTTTTTTATTCGTGGGTGTGAATGTGTGCACACCAACACACATGCACGTGTGCTAGGTTGAACCATATGAAAGGGCAAAGGACCTTTTAGGAGTCAAAAATGGCCAAATGTTCATTTGATTTAACAAAATACAGGCATATACACATAGACAAATACATATTTAAACAAAATGGGGCCATGTCATAATATAGTTTTGTAAACTTGTATTTTAGCTTTCACTACACTTTAGATCTAGAAACAGTTATATCAGAGTGGTGAAGGGCATCGGTCCTGGAGTTCAAATTCCGTAGCCACCGCTTATTCACCGGGGCAGGGGACCGAGACTCCCTGAGCCACTGTTTTCCCACTTGTGTAGTGGGATAATCACAGTAACCTCTGTAGAGGGTTGTTGTGAAGGCAGATTCAGCAACTGTTAGCAATTCATATTTCCAGATGAGTAGAGCCATGTATCGTTTCATTGTAATCACTCTCCCACTAATAGACATTTAGCTGTATCCGTTCTCCACAGTTGAGGTGAGATCCTTATACACACATCTAAGGGTGTCTATCTGGTCACTGCTTTACACTTTAATAACTTGGGCTTTAAGACTTGGGCTTGGGACTTCCCTGGTGGCACAGTGGTTAAGAAGCTGCCTGCCAATGCAGGGGACACGGGTTCAAGCCCTGGTCCAGGAAGATCCCACATGCCGTGAAGCACCTAAGCCTGTCCTCCACAACTACCGAGCCTGCGCTCTAGAGCCCGCGAGCCACAACTACTGAAGCCCGCGCGCCTAGAGCCTGTGCTCCCCAACAAGAGAAGCCACCGCAATGAGAAGCCTGTGCATCACAATCAAGAATAGCTCCCACTCTCGGCAACTAGAGAAAGCCCATGCACAGCAACAAAGACCCAATGCAGCCAAAAATTAAAAAATTAATTAAAAAAAAAAGATTTGGGCTTAATTGGTGTGTTTTGGGCTGAGTGGTGCTTACAGGGAAAGCTGCTTGGACGGTTCTCTCTTCCACTGCCCTATAACTGTATGCTAGGCTCTCTGGGCCCGGCCTCCTCTTCTCTTTTTCACACTCCGGCAACACTGCCATTGTGCACTGGCCCCCACTTTCGTGCCGGGTGCTGGCCTCTCCCCTGAATGCCCCTACAGGCCCCTTCTCTAGGCCGGCTCACTGGGTCCAGGGAAGTGCCGCGGGGTCTGACCCGTTCAGCCTGGTTCGATGCTCACCCCACCCTCCCTACTACCTGCACCCACCAACGCCTCCTCCCACGGGCTGTGTACACAATGCTACCATTTTTCTCCCCACCTAGATCACTCTCTTTGAAGCCAGGACTTAAGTCTCACTCATCTGTGAGTTAACTTAGTACAGCACTTGACATAGGTGCTCAGTATTTGTTTGGTGGCTGAATTTATTGAATGAATACAATCATGACTGACTAATTAATGACAGGACTTAACTAAACGGATGGTTTGGGGAAGATGGGGTTAATCTAGATTATAGGGGTGGCTTGAAGCAAAGGCTTGGGGTGCAGCTGTGAGCCCCTGGACGTGTCTGGCATCGCTGGAGCTGGGCTTTATTTATTTATTTGTTTGTTTGTTTATTTATTTATTTTTCTGGCCGTGCCATGCATCATGCGGGGTCTTAGTTCCCTGACCGGGGATCGAACCCGTGCCTCCTGCAGTGGAAGCGTGGAGTTTTAGCCACTGGACCGCCAGGGAAGTCCAGGAGCTGTGCTTTAGAAAGAGAGGTCTGGCCGTGTCATGACCACCAGGTGCTGGTAGCCCAGAAACCAGCAAGATGTCAGGCCTGGGTGCCCAGCGGGGGTTCACCCTGCCTGGGCCCTTTGGGTGTCTCCCTCTACACCCCTACACTTCTCCTGAACCTTGTGGCTTTTCCCCTGAGGAAGGACTCTCCTTCACCCCTCGAGAAACAGAAGTGAGAGTTTCTGGGTGCTCTGATTTCTGAGGAAGTCACATCACAGCCCTACAGCTGATGACGAAATCCACCTACAGAATTAGCAACCACCCGTCTCTCCACTTTAGAAAACCGTTTAGCAAATCCACCCCAGCTCGTTATTACTCCTTGGGTCCGGGGCTGGAAATATCCTTCGGGTTTCTGCCTGCCAGCTGGGACAGTTGATGGCCTCCTGGGGGTAACCAGATCCTGCCTTACTCACTCCACTCTCTTCTCTTTGGGTCTGACCTGAGTTCAGTGAGCCTGTGCTTTAGTTATATGTTAATAAGGACTTCAGTTCCTGGAACCTTGGGCTTGACATTGACCTGTGTGTTCTCTCAGTGGAAATGAGTCAGAATGATCCTTCCCAGGCCTGGAACGATGTTGCTGGGATGGATGGGCCTGAAATTGGAGTGAGATCTTGGTTCAAATCCTGGCTCTGCTACTTACCAGCCTGGTCATCTAGCTAGTCAGGCATCACAACTAGCTGGACAAGTCTCTTAACCATTCTTGAGTCTCAGTTACCCCATCCAGTCAATGGAGGTAGCAGTCTCAGTGTTACTCTAAGGGTTACATGAAAGAAGGCACGCAAATGAATCTGGGATCTATTACAGGCCAGGACAGGTTAATTGAAATAGAGAATTAGCACCTGAGCCACAGTGAGGTAAGTGACTCTTTAGTCTGTGTTTTTAGATAAGAAAATTGAGAACCAAAAGGAGGGAGGGGGTGACAGGAGAGAAGGAAGGAAGGTGAGAGAACTGAGGTGGGAGTCTGGATGGGTTCTTTGTTTCTTCTTTTAAAAATTGAAGTATAGTTGGTTTACAATATTGTGTTAGTTTCAGGTGTACAGCAAAGTGATTTGGTTATATATAGATATATGTATATATCTATTTTTTTTCTTTTTTAGAATTTATTTTATTTTTGGCTGCATTGGGTCTTTGTTGCTGCGCATGGGCTTTCTCTTGTTGTGGCAAGTGAGGGCCACTCTTCGTTGCAGTGCGCGGGCTTCTCATTGTGGTGGCTTCTCTTGTTGCGGAGCACGGGCTGTAGGCTCCCAGGCTCAGTAGTTGTGGTGCACGGGCTTAGTTGCTCCACAACATGTGGGATCTTCCCGGACCAGGGCTCAAACCCGTGTCCCCTGCACTGGCAGGCAGATTCTTAACCACTGCGCCACCAGGGAAGCCCTATATCTATTTTTTAAATTCTTTTCCGTTATAGTTTATTACAAGATATTGAATATAGTTCCCTGTGCTATACAGTAGGTCCTTGTTTATCTATTTTATATATAGTAGTGTACATCTTTTAATCCCATGCTCCCAATTTATCCCTCTCCTCCCTTCCCCTTTGGTAACTGTAAGTTTGTTTTCTAGGTCTGTGAGTCTGTTTCTATTTTGTAAATAAGTTCATTTGTATCTTTTCTTTAGATTCCACATATAAGTGATATCATATAATATTTGTCTTTTTCTATCTGACTTACTTCACTTAG
Source organism: Mesoplodon bidens (assembly GCF_964165515.1). Lineage (NCBI taxonomy): Eukaryota > Metazoa > Chordata > Mammalia > Artiodactyla > Ziphiidae > Mesoplodon > Mesoplodon bidens. The sequence continues at coordinate 37,295,002 of NC_138171.1, forward strand.
TATGATAATCTCTGGGTCCATCCATGTTGCTGTAAATGGCATTATTTCATTCTTTTTTATGGCTGAGTAATATTTCATTGTATATATGTACCACATTTTCTTTATTCATCTGTTGATGGACACTTAGTTTGCTTCCATGTCTTGGCTATTGTAAATAGTGTGGCTATGAACATAGGGGTGCATGTATCTTTTCAAATTAGAGCATTCATCTTTTCTGGGTATATGCCCAGGAGTGGGATTGCTGGATCATATGGTAACTCTATTTTGAGTTTTTTAAAGAACCTCCATACTGTTTTCCATAGTGGCTGCACCAGTTTACATTCCCACCAACAGTGTAGGATGGTTCTCTTTTCTCCACACCGTCTCCAGCATTTATTATTTGTAGACTTTTTGATAGTGGCCATTCTGACTGGTGTGAGGTGATACCTCATTATAGTTTTGATTTGCATTTCTCTAATAATTAGCAGCATGGAGCATCTTTTCATCTGCCTTGTGGCCAGATGGTCTTCTTTAGAGAAATGTCTGTTTGGGTCTTCTGCCCATGTTTTGATTGGGTCATTTGGTTTTTTGTTATTGAGTTGTATGAGCTGTTTGTATATCTTGGAAATTAAGCCCTTGTCGGTTGCATCATTTGCAAATATTTTCTCCCAGCCCCTAGATTGTCTTTTCGTTTTATGATTTCTTTTGCTGTGCAAAAGCTTATAAGTTTGATTAGGTCCCATTTGTTTATTTTTGCTATTGCCTTGGGAGACTGACCTAAGAAAACATTGCTAAGATTTATGTCAGAAAATGTTTTGTGTATGTTCTCTTCTAGGAGTTTTATGGCGTCATGTCTTATATTTAAGTCTTTAAGCCATTTTGAGTTTTTCTGAATGGTGTGAAGTTATGTTCTAACTTCATTGATATACATGTGGCTGTCCAGCTTTCCCAGCATCACTTGCTGAAGAGATTTTCATTTCCCCATTGTATATTTTTGCCTTCTTTCTTGAAGATTAACTGACCATAGGTGTGTGGGTTTATTTCTTGGCTCTCTATTCTGTTCCATTGATCTGTATGTCTGTTTTTGTGCCAGTACCATGCTGTTTTGGTCACTGTAGCTTTGTAGTACTGTCTTAAGTCTGGGAGCGTTATGCCTCCAGCTTTGTTCTTTTTCCTCAGCATTGCTTTGGCAATTCTGCGTCTTTTGTGGTTCCATATAAATTTTAGGATTATTTGTTCTAGTTCTGTGAAAAATGTCATGGGTAATTTGATAGGAATTGCATTAAATCTGTAGATTGCTTTGGGTAGTTTGGCCATTTTAACTATATTAATTCTTCCAATCCAGAAGCATGGGATATCTTTCCATTTCCTTGGATCATCTTCGATTTCCTTTATAGTTTTATAGTTCTCAGCATTTAAGTCTTTCACCTCCTTGGTTAGGTTTATTCCTAGATTTTTTGTTTTTTGTTTTTTTGATGTGATTTTAAATGGGATTGTTTTTTTACTTTCTGTTATTTCATTGTTAGCGTAAATAAATACAACAGATTTCTGTATATTAATCTTGTATTCTGCTACCTTGCTGAACTCATTTATCAGTTGTAATAGTTTTTGTGTAGAGTCTTTAGGGTTTTCTACATAGAGTATCATGTCATCTCCATATAATGACTGTTTTACCTCTTCCTTTCTGATTTGGATACTTTTTTTTTTTTTTCTTTTTTTTTTGCGGTACGCGGGCCTCTCACTGTTGTGGCCTCTCCCATTGCGGAGCACAGGCTCTGGAAGCACAGGCTCAGTGGCCATGGCTCACGGGCCCAGCCGCTCTGCGGCATGGGGGATCTTCCCAGACCAGGGCACGAACCCGTGTCCCCTGCATCGGCAGGCGGACTCTCAACCACTGCGCCACCAGGGAAGCCCTGGATACCTTTTATTTCTTTTTCTTGTCTGATTGTTGTGGCTAGAACTTCCAATACTATGTTGAGTAGAAGTGGTGAGAGTGGGCATCCTTGTCATGTTCCAGAATTTAGTGAGAAAGATTTCGGCTTTTCACTGTTTAGTATTATGTTGGCTGTGGGTTTGTCATAAGTGGCTTTTATGTTGAGATATGTTCCCTCTGTGCCCACTTCGGCAAGAGTTTTTATCGTGACTGGATGTTGAATTTTATCAGATGCTTTTTCAGCATCTGAGATGATCATGTAGTTTCTATCTTTTCTTTTGTTGATGTGATGGGAGTCTGGATGTTTTGTCCTTATATTTCCCTTGCTTCCCCCAGACTCCTGACCCCACCTCATCCCCTGAAAACAAACACATCAACCACCAAGTCGCTGGTGCCCATGTTCTGAAAGCAAGCACAGGTTAACCCCACCTCTCCTTCCTGCAAGGCCTCAGTGAAGAAGAAGAAGAAGAAGAAGAAGAAAAAGAAGAAGAAGGGCACCAGAGTGACCAAGTATATCTGAGTATTGAGTCCATCAAGGTCCAAACTGTTTTAAATCTAGAAAGGCAAAGAGAAGGAGGAGAAGAGTTGGTGTGAGGAAAAGTGAAAGGGATGGAGGAGAATTGGCTGGGAGAAGAGGAGGCAGGGGGCCAGCTGAAGTTCCTTCCTCGGTGGGTGCTGGTGCTGCTCCCAGAGGCCTGTGCATCCCTGCAGTCTAAGCAGCCCTCCACTTTCCTCAGCAGTACTTCCTGCCTTCTCCTCTGCTGCCCTCACGCTGAGCCCTTGACCTTGCTTCCTAGTTCACTGTGAAAGGAGATGCAATCCCAAGAGAGCTCACATCACACAAGCTGTCTCCAGCGCACCTGCTTACACCTGTGTCTGTACTCTGTGACCTGGCCTGTTACTCTAACAGGGCGGCTGCCTCCTGTTGTGCCTTGGACCCCTTCCCCATCCCAGCGACCCTCTCCCTTCTCTCCCCTCACGTCTATACAGACAGGTCATACCTTCTGCCATTTAAAACAAGGAAACCTAGACCCTACCTTCTTCTTTCTCTGCCCCCCTTACCAGCACTTGCTGCCTCCAGTGCCCCTGTTACCCCTTTTCTCCTGAATCCCCCATCAGGCTCTCTCTTCTGCTCCACCAAAAAGCCCTGGTGAAGGTCACCACGATGTTCAAGCCAGTGGTCAGTTTTCAGCTCTCATCCTGTTTGATCTGTCAGCAGCGTCCAGCACCACTGAAGTTCAAGTATGTTTCTTCATGCGGTTCCAGGAGGCCACACCCTCTCCCGGTTGCTCTTCTGTTTCCGTTACTCATTCCCTCATGTCTCTCTTTCTTGAACGTTGGGTGTACTCAGGCTGTCCCCAGACTTCTCATCTGGACTTACTCCTCGGTGATCTTATCCATTCTTAAATCCCATCTCTATATATGCTGATGACTATCAAATTGATGCATCTAGCGTGAACCTCTCCTGAATTCCAGGCTTGCATATCCCCCGGCTCATTTACAGCTCTGTCTGGATATCCAATGGACATCTCTTATTTAACATGTCCAAAAACAAGCTCCAATCTGCCCCGCCCCAGGCCTGCCATCCCGTGATCCTTTCCATCTTGTTAATGGCAACTCGGGCCCTCTCGTTACTCTGGCAAATAATTATGGTGCCTTCCTTGACTCCTTCCTTCCTCATACCCCATGTCCAAACAGCAGCAAATCCTGTCAGCTCTACCTTCAAAATGTATCCGAATCCCACCACATCTCAGCACCTCCACTGCTGCCAGCTGCATCTGAGCCACCATCATCTCTGGCCCAAATTAAAGCAGCAGTGTCTTAATCATCCCCCCTCCGCTTGCAGGCTGGTCCCTGTAGCCTCTTCTCAGCACAGCAGTCAGAGGGGTCCTCTAAAACACTGAGTCCGATAATGTCACCCTTTTGCTCAAAAAGAAAAAAAAGTGAGGGGGACTCCCCTGGTGGTCCAGTGGTAATCTGCCTTCCAATGCAGGGGACGCGGGTTCGATTCCTGGTTGGGGAACTAAGATCTCACGTGCTGCGGGGCAACTAAGCCCACGTGCCGCAACTACTGAGCTCCGCGCCTCAACGAGAGAGCCCGCGTGCTGCAAACTATAGAGCCCATGCTCTCTGGAGCCCACGCGCCACAACGAGAGAGAAGCCTGCGCACTGCAACTAGAGAGAAACAAGAGCAGACCCCGCGCCAGAACGAAAGAAAGATCCCGTGTGCTGCAACTAAGACCTGATGCAGCCAAAAAAAAAAGGAAAATAAATAAATAAAATAAATAAATGTTAAAAGAAAAAGATTGTCTCGCTTTAATGTGAAACCAATAGGAAAGAATCTTTAAAAAAAAACCTCCCAGGGCTTCGCTGGTGGCGCAGTGGTTGAGAGTCCGCCTGCTGATGCAGGGGACGCGGGTTCGTGCCCCGGTCCGGGAAGATCCCACATGCCATGGAGCGGCTAGGCCCATGAGCCGTGGCCGCTGAGCCTGCGCATCTGGAGCCTGTGCTCCGCAATGGGAGAGGCCACAACAGTGAGAGGCCCGCGTATCGCAAAAAAAAAAAAACCTCCCAGTGGCTATTGTCTCTCTCAGAACAAAGGCTGGTCCTTACAGTAGCCCCTTGTGATGTGGCCCCTCCCACCTCTGACCTCTCAACGCCAGCCACCCTTAACCTCTAGCTGTTCCTCATACCTGCCAGGTGGGCTCTGCCTGGAACTATTCCCCCAGGTGTCTGCTGGGCTTGCTTCCTCATCACTTACAAATGCAGCCCTTTGTCTCCTAGCACAGCCTTCCCTGATGACCCTGTGTAAGGTGCTAACACCAGCCTAGTGTGCACCAGCCTCATTGTAGGCCTTATTTTTCTTCCATAGAGTACCGTCTCACATACTGTGTATTTTAATTATTTACCCTCTCTCTACCACTAAAATATAAGATCCACAGGACCAGAGACATCATTTTTTGTTCACAGCTGTACCCCTAGAGTAGTGCCCATGATAGGCCTTCAAGAAATATGTGTTGCAGAGAAATATACAGATTGCCAACAAACACATGAAAGAATGCTCAACACCATTAATCATTAGGGAAATGCAAATCAAAACTACAATGAGATATCATCTTACACCGGTCAGAATGGCCATCATCAAAAAATCTAGAAACAATAAATGCTGGAGAGGGTGTGGAGAAAAGGGAACACTCTTGCACTGTTGGTGGGAATGTAAATTGATACAGCCACTATGGAGAGCAGTATGGAGGTTCCTTAAAAAACTAAAAATAGAACTACCATACGACCCAGCAGTCCCACTACTGGGCATATACCCTGAGAAAACCATAATTCAAAAAGAGTCATGTACCAGTGTTCATTGCAGCTCTATTTACAATAGCCAGAACATGGAAGAAACCTAAGTGTCCATCAACAGATGAATGGATAAAGATGTGGCACATATATACAATGGAATATTACTCAGCCATAAAAGAAACGAAATTGAGTTATTTGTAGTGAGGTGGATGGATCTAGAGTCTGTCATACAGAGTGAAGTAAGTCAGAAAGAGAAAAACAAATACCGTATGCTAACACATATATATGGAATCTAAGAAAAAAAATGTCATGAAGAACCTAGGGGTAAGACGGGAATAAAGACACAGACCTACTAGAGCGTGGACTTGAGGATATGGGGAGGGGGAAGGGTAAGCTGTGACAAAGTGAGAGAGTGGCATGGACATATATACACTACCAAACGTAAAATAGATAGCTAGTGGGAAGCAGCCGCGTAGCACAGGGAGATCAGCTAGGTGCTTTGTGACCACCTAGAGGGGTGGGATAGGGAGGGTGGGAGGGAGGGAGACACAAGAGGGAAGAGATATGGGGACATACGTATATGTATAACTGATTCACTTTGTTATAAAGCAGAAACTAACACACCATTGTAAAGCAATTATACTCCAATAAAGATGTTTAAAAAAAGAAAAGAAAAGAAATATGTGTTGAATGAATGAGTATGAAAATTCAGAGCAGTTGCTCCCTGAGTTTAGGGAAGACTGGAAGAATCCAGTGGCCCTTAGGAATCAATGAACCATAATGAGGTAAAACAGAGAAATAGGTGACAGAGAGCAGGGCTGGGTATCTTTTGGAAGAAAACAGGTGACCATCTGTACTGGGCCAGTTCTATAGTTAGGCAGAGTATATGGCAAGAGCTCTTTTTCTGAGGTTTCTGCAACAGATGTGGTTTTGTATAAATCACACTTCTGTAAAAGGAATCCTATTTTAAATGTACTAGCAGAGATTGCTATTTAAAGGAATCTGATGTCAAATTCTTTGGTAAATTGACTAATCTCCTGATTTGTCTTTAGTGTCAATTCATATTTTCCGGAAAAAAAATTATATTTACTTAAATCAAGGTATGCTTGTCTGAGCTGAGGAAATCTCTTCATTTTCCATTTTTCCACTTTATTATTATAAAAGTCAATATTATAAAGTCTTTATTATTCCCTTTTTCTTTGCTCCTCCCATTCTTCCCCCTCTTCATTCCTGCTTGTCCTTTAGCTGAGCTTTTTTCCTCCCTTAGACTCTGACATAGAATGTTCTTCTGTAACACGGCCAGATTTAGAGTGTGATGAACAGTGGCCCTTTCTCAGACCAGATGAGTCCAATCCTGGGTGGAGCAAAGGAATCTGTTAGGGGTGGGTGAATGCATACGGGGGGTACAGGGGTCAGTTCTTAGGTGATATTCAGGTACAGCCAGATTGGAGAACCACTGACCAAAAAAACACTGTGTGCTATTTGAGGCTGTTGAATGAGGCTGGACGGGCATCCCCTATGGGGCTTTGCAGAAGGTGCTTGATGTGAATTTGGCCATAGACTGTGACCGGACTGGCTGATTTGTCTGGGGGCTGGAGTTCAGGGCTGTGGACTATCCCCTCTCGGTACGTCACCCACCTGCGGAAATCTCAGAGGAGAGCGAGCTCCTGGGACCTCTGCCTGATGGAGTTTAGTCCAGGTGCTCTCAACAGTGTCTGCCTGCAGTGACCTTGGACTTCACAGGCCCAACATCCAATCTGTCTCCCTTCAGACTGGAACAGGTTCCTCCCAAGAAAGAATAAAACTGTGTATTATGGGGGTTTGGTGGGAGGTGTAAAAGCAACTAAGACCAGAGCCTGCTTCCGTGACAATAGTACAAGCTGATTTGTTGAGAGGTTGTTTGACCTCAGGGATGGTCTTCAGGTACCCACTCTAGGTTTTCTGAAAAACTTTCTCCTTTTGGTTCTCATCAGAGGTCAGAGCCAGGGGGTTAGTAAACAAGTTGGCTCTGGCTAAGCGTTCAGTTGTAACCATATAGGCTGTAGAGTGTAGAGCATGTGCCCAATTGGTGTGGCTGGACCTCTCCAAGCCCACTTGTTTACCTATAAAGTGTGCCCAGCTCTCTCACCAGGGTTTCTCAACATCAGTCAGACTGCAAATGAAAGCTCTTTGCAGACTGTGAAGGGCTAGACAGTAGAGGAGAAATGCTATTGTCATCATATTCCATGCACACCTGGTCTTCACACATTTGAATGAGCCAAACAGGTGAATTGGGAAGATCTAAGGTTACCGAATTCATTGTTGGAGTCAAGTAACATATCTTCCTGCAGCCGCCCTCTTGTGTACAATGGGACCCTATTTATTTATAAATTGTATTTCGGGAAAATTGGGTCACAGTCTTGTGAAGACCACCATCTGAAGTGAGAAGTGAAGCTGAAGAAGGAGACGCGAGGGGTGTCGCTGAAGCCACATGGGAGAGTTTGGATTTCACGAGATCAGGGACCCCTCGCTTTCTCAGCTGGGAGAACTCAGGAGGAAAGTTATTCTTGCTGCTTTATTAGGATCCGTAGTGGTGGAGAGTAGAGGTAGAGGGTCAGTTATATAGTAATATGGGGGTGAGTTTGCTGTAGAAATAGAAGATAAAACAGAGGCTTGGGGGGCGGGAAGTGGCAGGCTCTGGCATTGTCTAGGTCTCTCAAGTGCCTCCCGGCTCATTCATTTGACACGGAGACACTCTTAGGAATGGGGTCTGGGAGAGGCACGGAGCTGAGGAAGGGTGGATCCTGTGCTGTGCCACTACCTCCCCCCTGTGTCTTGAGAGAGTCCGAGCAAAGTTGCTCTGTGCTGCTGAAAGAGAAGAAACAAAACTAACCTCCCCATTAGAAATCTGGGAGGTGGAGAGTGCTGGAGGGCATGGTGCGGGGAGGAGAGGAAGTTGAGCAATGCTGGTGACTTGGGGAAAGACACAGTGCAGGGTTTCCACTCTTGCAGACCAGCTGTCTATCTGGAAACCAAGGCCATTGCGGAAGGCCACTCGAGCTTGGCTCGGTGCCTCCTGAATGATCGGGATGCGTCTGATGGGCCGGCCACAGACATCACTTTCTAGGCAGAGGCCTGGCCCTAAGAGGGACTCTAATGAGTTCTCGGTGCAGCCCCTGTGAACGTGGTGGTGCAGTTTGGGTCACTAGGAAGGCAGAACCAAGGCTTCCTCTGTGACAAGAGAAACAGAACGGTGGGGGCCAGGGCATGCCTCTCTGAAGCTACAGCCGCCTGCAGGTGGGGAAGAGGGAAGATGGGCCAGCATCTCCTTTTCCCTGAGACCCGACGTTTCAGTATCTAACCCTCCTGCCCTACATCCTGGGACCTTCGGAAGGCCCACGTGGGTACCCTGTGGTTGTCACAGACTCTCTCCCTTGGGAGGAGGCTGCTGGTGTGCACAGTGGCTGAGACCCACAGGAGACATTGGGCTGCTCAAGTTGGTGGGTGACCTGAGCTTGGGTTACATTGGGGAACAAAGTGCAGGGAAGATGCTGATCTTTGCCGGAGGATATGCAGGATGACCTAGCTGAAGGGGACTCTTCAGCAGTGCTGATAAATGAGGGAGGGAAGACGGAGCTTGTTGGCTACTTCTCCGGGTCAGGAGGACACGTTGGGGTCCCCCTTTCTGTAATCAGTTGCCCCTGTGCTGGATGGTCTGATTCACAGTCTGTAGGAAATTTCTGGGGACCTTTGGGGATGCAGAGCTAGGGGTTCTCTCCCAGCGTAGTGGCAGAGAAAACAAGAGGACGAGGGCTGCACGACAGCAAGGGGCCCGGGTTGCCCTGGGAAGGCCTCTCAGAAGCTTGAAGGTACAGGAGGGAGGCCGCTTCCGTCGGCTCTCTCACTCTGTCCCCACAGAATCTGGAACCATGGCTGGGGAGGGGTCTTGTCATGTAGAAAGGGAGATCACTTCTCTGGAGATTTACGAGCATCCTGGATAGTTTTCAGAGAAGGAAATATAGGTATTTGTCTCTGGAAAAAGAGTGTTCTTTGCAGCCTCTCTACACCCAATCTAGAAAGATTGCAGACAGGGAGTCTGTATTTCTTGTCTATGTGACCCCATCAGGGGATGGAGAACCAGCCAGGGAGCTGGTTCTAAATGGGGTCACTGGTGGGGGAGGGGGGCCTGGAGTTGAGTGGCTGTTCATATGCCCCAAGAGCCCCAGCGCTGAGCCCCGGGCCCTGGGAGGGGAGGAGACGTCCGTCCTGTCCCCACTGTCTCCCACACCTCCTCCCCACGCCCCTGCGGCCTCCATTCCCCTCCTGCCTGGCTTGCTGCTTTACCTCCCTCTCCTTCCCTGGTTCCTCCTGCCTCCCCGATGTGGATGGAATGGCCCAGGGCTCCATCTGGGCCTCTTTTCCTTTTCAAAAACAGAATCAGATCCTGTTCCTCCTCTGGTTAAAGTTCTTAATGGCCTTCAAGGCCCTGCCTAGTCTGGCTGCTTCCTGCCCTCTGCTCCAGCCTTACCAGCCTTCTAGCCGTTCCCCAAACACACCAACCACACTGGCTTCTTTCACTTCACATAATACTTTTAAGACTCATCCTATAGTTGGCATGAATCGGTAGTTTTTTCCTTTTATTTCTGAGTAGCTTTCTGAGTAGCTTTCCGTGGTGTAGCTATACCGCAGTTTGTCCCCAGGTGGAAGGACATTGGGATTGTTCCCAGTTTGGGGAGGTGATGAAGGCGGAATATGGCTTCTTTTCATCCTCACTCAAGGGTCCCCATCTGGCCCTGAGACCTTCCATTTCTCACGGGTGTTGGGAACTAATATATATATATATATATAATGGGTTTTTTTTTTTTTTTTTTTTGCGGTACGCAGGCCTCTCACTGTTGTGGCCTCTCCTGTTGCAGAGCACAGGCTCCGGACACGCAGGCTCAGTGGCCATGGCTCACGGGCCCAGCCGCTCTGCGGCATGTGGGATCTTCCCTGACCGGGGCACGAACCCGTGTCCCCTGCATCGGCAGGCGGACTCTCAGCCACTGCGCCACCAGGGAAACCCCCGGGAACTAATATATTTGAAGACACCTGTGACCTTTCTTCCCCATCACTCTTCCCCACCACCACTTTCCCTGATTTCTGTTCTCTCATCTGACCTTCTGTGGTTCACCATCCTAGTTGGTTTCCTTTGCATACGCCCACTTGGTCTGTAATTCTCTTAGAATGGGGCGCCCGGAGCTGAACGCATTATTCGCTGCCCAGCAGCCTCTCCGCACGTGGTAGGATGAAGCAGTACTCCAGGTGAGGCTGAAAGCTATAAAACCAAGGATTGGCTCTTGTTCTAGATGTTATAATTCTGTTGATGTAGCTCAAAATGAAATTACCTTCTTAAATTTTATTTTATTATGGTGGTCACATCGTACTGTTAATGAACTTACCGGGAATAAGTTCGGTCCTTTTCACCTGGTTTGCTGTTCGCCCATATGTACTAGGATTCTGGGCCCAGGAATATTCTGTTTTGTTGTTTTTAGCCCATGGTCATGGTCTACCAGTATCATCCAAATGCATTTACTCCCAACATCAAGATGACGGTAGCCAGCAACCAGCACCTGTAAAGGCGGACATCGACCCTCATGGACCTCCCTGTCTAGCTCAGGGGACACCAAACTTTTTTTGCCAAGGACCAGATAGTAAATAGTTTTAGCTTTGTGGCCAGCTGCTCCTGCAGCTGTTACTCCTGCCCCCTCCTCCCCCTCCTCCTCCTCTTTCCTCCTCATCCACCTCCTCTGCTTCCTTTAAAAATGTAAAAACCAGGGGAATTCCCTGGAGGCTCAGTGGTTAGGACTACGCACTTTCACTGCCGGTGGCCCTAGTCGGGTAACTAAGATCCCACAACCAATCCCGGCTCATAAGTTATACTCAGGCTGCAGGTCAGGTTTGGCTGGCAGTCAGTAGTTTCGACCCCCAGTAGCCCCTGTTCTTTCTCATCCTTGTCAATGAGATGTTATAAGAGACTGGTAAGGGCTTCCCTGGTGGCGCAGTGGTTGAGAGTCCGCCTGCCGATGCAGGGGATGCGGGTTCGTGCCCCGGTCCAAGAAGATCCCACATGCCGCGGAGCGGCTGGGCCCGTGAGCCATGGCCGCTGAGCCTGCACGTCCGGAGCCTGTGCCCCGCAACGGGAGAGGCCACAACAGTGAGAGGCCCGCGTACCGGAAAAAAAAAAAAAGAGAGAGACTGGTAAGCACCTTGATGATGGAAAATCAGACACACACGTTGATGTTTTCCCGAAACGGTGGCCTAGAGTCTTAACGAGGAAACGAGGTCAGTCTGGCCTGACCTGCTTCCTTGAACGTAAGTTGGTGCCTGGTGAGCGGCGCCGCCTTTCCTTTTGGGAATCTCTCACGAATAACAGGTGGAATTTTGCCACCTTCTCTTTCGGTAAATCATGATTATCTTCACCCTGCGTGGTCTTTGGGCACCGCTCCATTTCCCCACAATCTCGCCAAGCATGTTACTCTTAACCCCTCGTGTCTTCCTCGTCCGAGTCGGAAGCCTGAGCTCACTCAGCACCGGGAATTCTCGGACAGTCTCCTAACTCACCTTAGATTTGCTCTTTCAACGCTCTCTGCCTTTTTCAGTTCAAAGATCATTCTGGACAGAAAAGACAGAAGCAAAATAGGAGTTTATTGGGACTTCCCTGGCAGTCCAGCAGTTAAGACTCCCCGCTTCCAATGAAGGGGACGCGGGTTGGATCTCTGGTGGGGGAACTAAGATCCCACATGCCTCGCGGCGCAGCCAAAAGAAAAAAGAAAAAAGTTTATCATCAACATCTCACCATTGCTGAAAGCAGCGTGCCCATCCCTTCTTGTTATTTTTGCTTTTCGTGTAATAAGGTAGCCCTTTTGGGGGTCCAACACATTTTCTGGAAGCCTCATCTCATTTTGGCTTTAGCTTTCTAATCCTGCTCATACACACAGGCATAGGTAACATGTGCACCCATGCTGCTTTCTTTTTTCATCAAGTACTTCTGAAATTGCAGTCAGAGGAGAAGGAAGGAAAGAATAGAAAGAGGAACAGGAAGAGGATGGTCTTTATCTCCCTATAAACAGTTAACTCTTTGGCGACAAGATCCACTTTCTCCCGCGTCTCCAGCAGCACTGCGTATGGTGTCCTGCACGCAGGCAGCGGGTCTAGGTACAGGGATCATCCCTCACAGTCTGGGAGAGGCCCACCTGGAGTTGTGTGGCATAGTCCTACAGCCTAGATGGCGGCCCTGCCCTGCAAAAAGTAGGTATTCAGTCAGAATCATAATTCCTCCACGTTTTCCACCTTTTAAAAAAAAATTGTTTTACACATAACATAAAATTCACCATCTCAGCCAACATCAAGTATATAATTCTGTAGCATTTAGTACATGCATTATGTTGTGCCACCAATCACAACTATCTAACTTCAGCACATTTTTTTCATCGCCCCAAGAGGAAACCCTGTACCCATCAAGCAGTCACTCCCCATTCCCCCTCCTACCTGAATCTGGCAACTAGCAATCTGCTTTCTGTCTCTTATGGATTTGCCTATCCTGGGTATTTCATATAAATGGAATCATACAATATGTGACATTTTGTGTCTGGCTTTTTAGCATCATGTTTTTGAGATTCATCCCCGTTGTAGTGTAATCAGTGCCTCCTTTTTGTGTATGGGTGTGTGTTTTTATCGTGGTAAAAATGTACATACCATAAAGTGTACCATTTTAATCACTTATAAGTGTACAGTTCAGTGGCATTGAGTACTTCCACATTGCTGTGTGACCATCACCACCATCCATCTCCAGAACTTTTTCATCTTCCCAAACTGAAACTCTGTCCCCATTAAACAATAACTCTCCACTTCCCCCTCCTCCCAGCCCCTGGCAAACACCATTCTACCTCTGTCTCTCTGAATGTGACTGCTCTAGGTACCTCATATAAGTGGAATCCAACAGGGTCTGTCCTGTTGTGACAGGCCTGTCTCACTCAGCATAATGTCCTCAAGGTTCAACCATGTTGTAGCAGGTGTCAGGATTTCCTTCCTTTCAGGGCTGAATAATATTCCTTTGTGTGGATAGACCATGTTCTGTGTACCCATTCCTCTGTGGATGGACACTTGGATGGCTTCCCCCAGTGTTTTCCACTTTGGTTGCTTGTTTCTTCAGTTGTTCTGGGTGCTTCACAGTCCTGGCCACCCTGCTCCCAACACAGGTTTGTACACCTATTACAGAGTTGACTGACATTTTTTAATCTTCCCAACTTTCTTACTCCATCTTCCCCTCCAGATTATCAGACTGCAGAAGAGCGAGTGCCTTTCCTTTTGCTAAACCCTTCGAAATATGCATGTCCAGATAACTGAATTACTCACCACCTCTCCAGAAGCCAGAGGATAGTTGGGGGCTTTAGAATGGGAGGGGAGGGGGAGATGTGATCCTAATTTCAATAGTCCTCAGTTTATGAAGTAGATAAGACTCACAAAATACTAAAAAAAAAAAGAGAGAAAAAAATACTCAATCTGTTCAGGCTGCCGTAATAAAATGTCATAGACTGGGTGGCTTAAACAATAGGAATTTATTTCTCACAGTGCTGGAGACTGGGAAGTCTAAGAGCAAGGTGCTGGCTGATTTGGATCTCCATGAGGGTTCCCTTCGTGACTTGTAGACGGCCACCTTCTTGTTGTATCCTCACATAGTGGAGAAAAAGAGAGCAAGAGAAAGGGAGCCTGCTCTGGTGTCTCTTTTTTAAGGTCACTAATCTCATCATGGGGGCCCCATCCTCATGACCTCATCTAACCTTAAGTACTTCCCAAAGGCTCCAGGTACCATCACACTGGAGGTTAGGGTTTCAACATACAAATTTGGGGGGCACACAATTCAGTCCATAGCACATACCTTTTTCTTTTTTTTTTTTTTTTTTGTGGTATGTGGGCCTCTCACTGTTGTGGCCTCTCCCATTGTGGAGCACAGGCTCCGGACGCGCAAGCTCAGTGGCCATGGCTCACGGGCCTAGCTGCTCCGTGGCATGTGGGGTCTTCCCGGACCGGGGCACGAACCCGTGTCCCCTGCATCAGCAGGCGGACTCTCAACCACTGCGCCACCAGGGAAGCCCCATAGCACATGCCTTTTATAAAAGCATTTAAATGAGGCAAAGTATTTAGCCATATGGAGCCTAGCTAAGTGCTAAAGGATTGTAAGAAAGGATATCTGGATATCATTAGTTAAGGCAGCTTATATTTAAATATCAGCAAGATTTTTCATTGGAGAGAAAGAAATGTGACTTGGGAAGGGGAAGATGGAGGTTTCTAGACAGGTGAGTGGAACAAACAAGGTATCACATGCTGATGAGGATATCTGCTTGGAGAGGGCCGGGCCGAGCAGCCTTCTTCCTCTGTCAGCCCATCCACCTGTCAGGCACAGTGTGTGCACCGGGGGGTGGGGGGTGGGGGGTGTGGTAACAGCAGGATCACATGGTCCCTGCCAGCACAGAGCTCACTGTCTAGTGGTGAGACCGACAACAAGCAAAGGAACCAACAAGGGAATTTCAGGTTGAGATAAGAGCCTCTACAGGAAATAACCAAGATGGTTGTGTCATGATAAAGAGGTACTGCAGGCCAAGGGGTTGGGAGATGCTTTAGATTAGAGAGGCTGCCTAGGAGGTGGTATTTGAACAGCCTGGAAAAGAAGGAACATCCAGCCTTGCAAAGAATGGGAGGCAAAAATCTGACCATTCCAGGCATAAGGAGCATCAGAGACAGAAAGAATTTGAAATGTTTGAACAAAGAGGCAGCCCATGTGGTCGGGGTGTAACAAGTAAGAGGGCGAATGGGAGTTGATGCCAGTGTAGGGCTTTGTCCGCCTTGTGGGAGGGCAGGCTTCATTGGTGGTGGTGGGTTCTGCTCCAGGTGGCGTGATCTCAGGTGTGGTTTATCAAGATCACTCTGGCTGCTGGGCAGAGAGACGCTTGGGGAGGGCTAATGCACTTGGGAAGCTATTTCAGTGGTCCAGTGGGGACATGATAGAGGTTTGGGCTTGGCTGGAGGCAGAGGAGATGGAGAGATAACAGGGATTTGGGAGGCGGAAAGGGCAGCATTGCTGATGGGTTGGATGGGAGCACTGAGACAAAGGCAGCAGTTAAGGGTGACTTCTAGGGAGACTGGGAGAGGAATAGTTGGGCAGTGGGGCATGTTGGCAGAAATGAAGAGTTCATGGGCCATGGGCCTGGTTGAGATCACTCAGGAGCAGTAGCGATCTGGGGCGCAGCTGCTGTGGGGTAGAAAGCAAGGCAGGGGACTTCCCTGGAGGTCCAGGGGTTAGGACTCCACGCTTCCACTGCAGGGGGCTCGGGTTCGATCCCTGGTCAGGGAACTAAGATATCCCGCATGCCACACGGTGTAGCCAAAAAGTAAGAAAAAAAAAAGAGAGAAAGTCAGGTGGATGGCATTGAGGCTGCCAAGTTGCTGAAGGTAGCACAGTGTGGGGAGAGGGACCTGGGTTTGAATTCTGGCTCCACCCATGGCTGCCTGTGCTTCTT
This sequence comes from Mesoplodon bidens, assembly GCF_964165515.1. Taxonomy (NCBI): domain Eukaryota; kingdom Metazoa; phylum Chordata; class Mammalia; order Artiodactyla; family Ziphiidae; genus Mesoplodon; species Mesoplodon bidens. Next base: position 37,310,749 of record NC_138171.1, read on the forward strand.
TGGGCAACCTGACTTGGAAAACGGGTCAGATTCCCTGCCCTACAGGGGAGGGAGGATCAGAAGCAAATCCCCACGTGCAGCACCTGGTAGGGGCTCAGCTGCTACCACTAATCAATCCGGTGACAACAATGATGACATTCTATTATTATTATTTCTGATCAAGAGAAGAATTCAAAAGACTTGATGTCGGACATCCACTTCCAAGTATCATGGCCAAGACCAGAGCAGTCTCACTCAGTGCTGAAGGCTATATTCGGTCTTCTGTGCCTCGCTTGTCTCTTCCCCGAGACTCATGTGACTGCGACTCGGTTCTGAATCTGTCATCCTCGCTCAGGCTGCCCCCACCGTGACCATGACGTGCCCCAGCAGTCTTTTGAGTCTGTCTCTCTCCGGCATCACAGCCCACCCTCCCCCATCGCCAGCCTTGTTCCTCTCCAGGAGGAGCTGACGGCCCAAAGCATCCCTTTCTACCCTGCGCAGCAGGTATTAACAGGACCACCTGCCTCATATGTTTACCCCAAGCCTCCAAACCTGACGCGGTGAGGGATGCAGCGTGCAGCCCCCGTGCTGGGCAGCATCACCAAGGCCATCGGTGGTGGCCACCTCTGGCTTTGCTGAGCAAATGCCTCCCGCCCACTGATGCCCTTTTCATTCCTTCTGTGTCCTTTCTAGCCTACTTCCTCCTTTCTCCTTCTGCCCTGCTTGGTCGCAGGTTTTTCTACACTTGGCCCGGGCACTGGGCCCTCTGGTCCCTGGCTTTGGAACCTGCCTCCCGCACTGGGCACATCCTCCGTGCCTGCCCCTGCCATGGAACCTTTGCGAGCCAGCCCGGCCTTGGCAGCCCAAGCGCTGGTCCCTGCCAGCAGCTGTGTGCGTGACCTGACTGTGGCCAGCTGCCCCCGCAGCACGGGCCCAGGCCTGGCCCCCCGCAGAAGCAAAGCCCGAAGTTTTCCCATTGGCTGCAGCCTGGCTGAGGCTGTCTGAGGGAGCAGAGGACAGGGCCGGGGGCGGTTGGGGGTGGGGGGGAGCGGAAAGCCGCCCTTCCTACGGTGCCTGCTGATAATTGGCCCTCCGGAACCAGCCTGGGACGCGAGGGCCAGCTGGGTCAGGAAGTGGTGTACAATGCTGCTCTTTCAGGGGGGACACTGCACGGTCTGAGGTCCTGTGTGACTCCGGCGAAATCTGTAGAACAGCCTGTTCTCAGAGGATGTTCTCTAACCTAGGCCGGAGGTGGGCAGTGGAGCCCCGAACTTCCCACCCTCAGCCCTGGGAGCGCCCCCCAGGCATCGCCCAGCTCCGAACCCAATTATTTACTTCAGAGAGAGTCTGGGGAGGGAAGGGAAAGAGAGCAGATTTTCTCAAGAGACCATGAATCACATACCTGGTACTTTTTAGAGGCAGGCGCACTGGGAAGCAGTCATTAAGTCCTTAATGATTTAATAATTTATTAAGACTCTGCCCCGCCTTAGCAGCTGCGGGCCCACGAGGTCAGAAGGCAGGGTCCTCGCCCTTGGGATTTTAATCTTGGCGGGGAGGTAAGACAATATACTTGTTGTCAAACACACGAAGAGAAATGGGAATTTAAAAAGAAAGAAGGAACGAATTCGAAATGATTGGCCAGAGTGGCCTCGCAAGTCTAAAGGAAGGTCAAATTTGGACTGTGCTCAGAAGACGGGGCAGGATTTGGGATGCAGAAGGAAGTGAGGGGCGTGTGACGTGGGGTGGCATCCCAGGCACCGAGCATTGCACAAGTACAGGAAACTCAGCCTAGCGTGGAACTTCCGCCCTGGATGTATCCGGTGTCTGAGATTCCAAGGGCCCTGGAGGACCACAGCCTGCCTTTACGGGCCCAGAGGCTCAGCCCTGCCTCTGAGCCCAAAAAGCCTGCTACAGAAACCGGGTGGTGGACCTGCAGCTGTGGACTGGACCCTGCCCGACTTCTCGGTAGGGAAGCGTTGGTTGGAGAACTTTGGGCATGTTGGCTGCAGTGGGTGGGCACTCCCAGGAACCTGCCAGAGCTGCAAGAGAAGGGTCTGGGGCAGTCCTGACCAGGGCAGACAAGGCTTGCAGGTGTCTTGTAGCTGTTGATTTGGGTAGAGACTTCGTTCCATAGCCCAGAGCTAGGCTAGGTGCTGTTTTGGGGTCCTGGGCTTGTACTGGGGCTGTGACTCTGAATGTCCACACAGAAGTTGTTTCACACTTTCCTTTTTCAGGGCACTGAAAAGGTAACTCCTCAAACTCAGGAGGACAGAGTGGCGTTTGTATCCGGTCCCTCCCCTGCTCAAGAGCCTTCTGTTGGGACTTCCCTGGTGGTCCAGTGGTTAGGACTCTGTGCTTCCACTGCAGGGGACATGGGTTCAATCCCTGGTCAGGGAACTAAGAATCCGCATGCCACAGCACGGCCAAAAATAAAAAACATCAAAACAGAAGAGCCTTCTGTGGATCTCAGTGTCCACCAGATCACAATTTCTTGCCTTTATATACAAAGCCCACCATCATCTGAAGGACGTTTACAGAGTCTAACAGTGAGAAGGAACCTAAAAATCACCTAATCCAGCCTGAGCCTGTAAGTCTTTTTCACAGTAACCCTAAGAAGACGTTGCCATGCCTCTGCCTATATACTTCTCATAATGGGGAATTCTCTCTTTCATGAGACAGCTTTAAGTTTATCCAAAAATGGCCTGACTGTACTTCTACCCATTGGTCTAGTTTTGATCCCTGGAGTTATTCTTCCTTCCACATGACCACCTTTAAGAATATTGATATTCCTCTAAGTTTTCTTCAGGCCCCAGGCTTATCCCAGTCCAGGTCACTCTCTTTTAGAAGTAGTCTAGTTTGTTGGTTTCCTTCATAATGTACAAGGTCTAAAACTGAATAGTGTTTTACATGTGAATTTTATCTTCATAGAGAATTAGAACCATCCCCTCCCTCATTCTGAACACTGTACTCCTTTTAATACATCCAGAGCTCAGACTTGCATTTTGATCAGCCACATCACAGCATTGCTTATATTAAGTTGGCAGCTAAATAAAACACCTAAATCATTTTCACAAGTGCTGCTTTGACTCATATCTCCCCTGTGCCAGTGAGTTTAGACCTAAATATAGGAAACTTCCTTTATACCTGCTAGATTGCATCTAGTGAAGTTTCACCCATTTTTCCAGTCTGTGGAAATCATTTGGACTCTGGTTCTGTGTCTCTGTGGTGTGGAGGGCCATGTCTCATGTGGGGATTGTGATCCAGAGCCTGAGCTGTGGAGCCCCACTTCCGAGTCTGAGTTCCAGCTCTACACTGGCTGGTAGAGCAGCCTTGGGCAATTTACATAGCCTTTCTAAGCCTTGGTTTCCTCATCTGTAAAATGAAGACGATTGATACTAATACTCACTTGTAGGATGTAGAGTTATAAGACTTTAATGAGATAATTCATACAAAATACTTATTAACACAGGGCTGGGTAGTAAGCACTCATTAGCTGCCATTATCTTGATGATTATAACCACTGCTACTGCTAGTTCACTTCCTCAATCTTTTAAAAATGACTGTTTCTCACCCCCAAGCCCCCCCAGCCTCATTGTCCTTTGCTTACAGTGTCCCCTCAGCCCCAGATGCCTGCCTCGTTCTGCCACCTGTCCAGCTTCAAAACCTCTGCAGCATCTTTGATTCTTCCTTCTGTTATGTTCCCTATAACTGGAAGCTCCTACTGGCCAATCCTATTGTAATTGCATCATAGCCCACCTTGTGTCGGGTTCTTTCCATTTCACTTCCATCTTTTAGGTTGAGCCCTTTATTCCTTCACTTCTCTGCTATTAATAGCTGCCTCCTTCAACTCTCTTCCCTTCAGCTGCTTCCATCCTTTCCCGCCCCCTCCGAAGCCCACTGGCCCCCCACACCTCCCTTTCTGCCTTCATCCCCCGTTCTGCCCTTGCACACACGTGGCCCTGCAGCAGAACCGGCCCTCGTGTTCCAAGCCTTTCCGGAGCTGGGCTCGAGGATCCGGCCACCCGAATAGTATGACCTTGGGCAAGTGGCTTAGCCTTTCTGTGCAACAACCATAAGTGCCCTCGAATCTGTAGGCAGCGTCATTGAGAGAAGTCAGTCAATGGCAGGGGAGGCACCGGGGACAGACAGGTGACCCCTTTCTTCCTTTGACAAAGTTTCCCTGAGCAGCATCGCAGTTTCACAGGATCTCTCCTTCCTTTCAACATGTAGATTATAGGATATTTTCAGTTTTCAGACACACACACACACACACACACAGTCTACAGTTACAAACTCATGGTATATTATTTTATGTGGCTTAAGGGAATTTTAAGGATTTTTTGTTTGTTTTTGTAAGCAAGGCTCATACTGACCACAAGCTTGGGCAATTGGTCTTTGGTCCATCAGTATAAATAGATATTTGTGGACTAAGTCTAAACCCCACCCATCACAGTCCTCCCTCAAGGCCCTGACGCAGTTTCTAGCATTTCCGGCCAACATGGATTTCTCTTTTTCCATCACAGCCTGTGCTACTGGCTGTCTCTACCAACCCCCTAGAACTTGACCACATCCAGTTCGCACCGTACTGGATTTGCATCTCTTGGTGTCACCTTACATATTTAGGTCCCTTGTAACTCCTTATGGACGCAGGCAACCTTTAAAGGCTCGGCAAATGTGGTCACTTTGCCCAGAGGTCTGTCTGCAGCCAGGATCCCATCATGGTTCTAGAGCCAGCAGAGAAACATAGTTGAAAGCATGTAACTCACCTGAGGAAATCTGAAGGAAAGAGAATGACGTGGGACAGGCCTGGAAGCAGAAGCTGAGAAACAAGGTCCAAGGAAGGACTTGTGAGGAGGAAGCTGGAAGCACTGGGTCTCCACAGGATACAAGTGCTGCCTCACTGGGAGATTTTAGGGGGATAAACTTTTTACTTCTTTCTTGCAGCATCTCTTATATGAGATTCCTTCTGGACTGGTCTTACCGTTGCACTGACAGCCAACAGCTGTGCTCAGTGGAGCCCCCTGCGTGTGCTGTAGGGAAGAGGGAAAGGAGTGTCTGCACTCTCCTTGTCTTCGGAGGTGACTGAGCATGATGGGGAAAGGACCCTCTGTTAGTCTCCTGGGGCTGCCATAATGAATTACCACATAGTGTGTGGCTTAAAACAACAGAAATTTGTTCTCTCCCAGTTCTGGAGGCTAGACAGGACCGTGTTCCCTTTGGAGGCTCTAGGGAAGAATCCATCCTTGCCTCTTCCTAACTTCTGGTGGTTGCTGGCCGTCTTTCACATTCCTTGGCTTGTAGACACATCACTTTAGTGTCAGCTTCCATCTTCACATGGCTGTCTTCTTCCTGAGTGTCTGTGTCCCTGTGTCTTCACTTGGCCTTCTTATAAGGGCACCAGTCATACTGGATTTAGGACTCACCCTAATCCAGTATGACATCATCTTAACTAATTACATCTGCAAAGACCCTGTTTCCAAATGAGATCACATTCACAGGCACTGGGGGATTTGAACTTGAACGTGTCTTTTTTGGGAAGACACAGTTCAACCCACAACAGAGCTTATGCTATTAAAGAAGTTGAGTCTGGCTCACAGACATAGAAAACAAACTTATGGTTACCAAAAGGGATGGGGGAGGGAGGTAGATAAATTAGGAGTTTGGGATTAACGTATACACACTACTATATATTGGTTTGGCCAAAAGGTTCGTTCGGTTAGTGAATACGTTGTTCAATAAAGTTCTTCGTGAAAATGAAAAACATCTTTTATTTGTACTTAAAACCGAATGAATTTTTTGGCAAACCCAATATAAAATAGGTAAACAACAAGGATCTACTGTAGAGCATAGGGAACTATACTCAATATCTTATAATAACCTACATGGGAAAAGAATCTGAAAAGGAATATATATGTATAACTGAATCACTTTGCTGTACACTTGAAACTAACACAACATTGTAAATTAACTATATCTCAATTTAAAAAAAAGAGTTGATTCTGGTAGAGGAAAAAAAATACGTGCAATAGTGGACTTAAAGAACACACCCAAAAGTTATGTAAACCAGATATAAAAGACCATATCTTAGTATAACCTATTTTGTACCAAATATACTCATACACATATACATGGACATATACATATATGACATATACATAAGTATGTATTTTTTCCAGATGAAGATTCAAACACAAACAATAAAATACAAACAATAAAACACTTAGAGGAAAACGTAAGAGTCTACCAGTATAAACATGGGGCAGGAGAAACCGTAAGTAAACATAGAAGCTATAAAAGATAAGATGAACATACTTCACTAGGTAAGGCAATCAACAACCATGAGAACATATAAGAAAATACTCAAAACTTACTAGCAGTCAGGAAATTACAAGTTTATGATGAAATGTCGCTACACCCGTAAGACCGACAAAAATGAAAAGAAGTGATAACCCCTGTTGGAGGGGATACTTTTGAACATCGCCAGTGGAAATGTGAATTGTTAGAGCCTGTTTACAAAGCCTAATGACAGCCTCGTTTAGATCCTGATTAGAACAGTTGCAAGAAAGTTGTTTGTTTTTTTTGTTGTTGTTGTTTGTTTGTTTTTTTAACACGAGAGAAATGTGAACACTAACCATTTGATGACATTAAGAAATTATCCTTAAAATTTTAGGTGTGATCATAGTATTATGGTTAAATTTTAAAGTTTTTTTTTTTTCTTAGAAGTTCATACTGAAATATTTACTGATAAAATGGTATAACGCCTAGAATTTACTTCAGATAATCCAGGGAGCAAGGGAATCAGTGACCAACGGTATAAAGCAAGGGTCAGCACACTAGAGGTGCAGGCCAAATCCAGACCACCTCCTGGTTTTGTAAATAAAGTTTTATTGGAATTCAGCCACAGTCATTCAGTTCCGTATTCATTTAGTATTGCTGAGGTGGCTTTTTCCCTCCAGCAGCAGAGCTGAATAGTTGTGATGGAGACCATGTGACCTGCAAAGCCTAAAATATTTACTAACTGGCTCTACAGAAAATGTCTGTGACCCCTCACCGATAAGGATGCGTGTTTGGCTGCAAGTTCATAATAATTGGTGCTGGGGACTGACTATATGAGGGCTTATTAGACTAATCATCATATTTGTGTGTGCTTGGACTTTTCCATAATGAAAAGTTTAAAAAAAAAAAGTGGACCCAGTAATCTCACTCCTAGTACTCTATCCCTTGGAAACAAAAGCCTCAATTAATAAGGGTATATGTACAAGAATGTTTACTAAAATAGTTTACTGGAAATAAATTGCCTTCCAATACGGGATGCTATAAATCACATCCACCCACACCATGGAATATTATGTTATCTTTTTAAAGAATGAACTAGCGTTTTACCAGTTCACTTGGAGAATGTTTCATGGGATATTTTCAAGGGAGAAGAGCAAGATGTAAAAATGTCTGTACATGACAGTCCCAGTTTTATAGAACAGTGACAAAAATAAGTCCTTTGGAATGTAGGGGTGTGTGTGTGTGCGTGCACGCGTGCAGGATGCATAACAGGTTGCTAACATGGGTTGGGGGTAGAATGATGTCTGTGGAAGGAAGCAAAGCAAAACAGAAAAAGGCTGTATTTCAAAAAACAGCCTACATGATATGATCCCATGTATGTGTGTGTGTAAGTTATATTTACATGTATAACGTGCTTTGCTTACTTCAGAAGAGAGTTACGATTTTTAAAATGACCAGAAAGGAGTGAATATTCATCATGCCCTATGATAGAAGTAAGAAAATAAAAGGGAATTTGGTTAGGAGCTGGAAACTGCCCAAGAGCAGGGAAACAAGAGAGGAGAGTGACCACTGTCAACCCGGGCCAGCTAGGGTAAGCCCCATGGAAGGTTCTAGCTGTGAGAGAGGGGTGGCTGGATGGTCTTTGAGCCACAGCCCCTCCCTGATCTCAGCGCCTCTTCCTCCTGCTCCCGGAGAAATAATGTTTCCCTGGGGGATGAAAGGCATCCCTTTGTGCAGGCTTTAATTGCCATGTTGGGCCAAGTGAATGAGTGGCATGCGGGCGCAGCAGCTGGGCACAGCCAATGCCAGGCAGCAAAGCCCGCTGCCTTAGGACAGCCCGGGCCAGCTGGCCTGGGAGTGCTGCCCACCTCTGCCCCCCGCAGGGGGCCCTGCAAGGGGACAGTGGAGCAGAGGGGTCTGCGGAGGGAGGGGAAGGGGCGGGGCGTCTGGGAGGGTCCCAGCAACTGTCAGAAGCTTATTCATGTCATCCTCCTTCCCCTCCCCCCTCCCTCTTGTTTTTCAGACTGTCAGCATCAATAAGGCCATTAATACGCAGGAAGTGGCTGTAAAGGAAAAACACGCCAGAAATATCCTTTTGGATGTTGCTCGGAGGACGGACCCCAAGGGGGGTCAAATGGCGGGGGGCGGGGGTGGGGAATGAGGTCGGGGTGAGGCATCCTTGCTCAGCTTCAGGAAGGAGAACCGGCCAGGCCCCAGCAGGGTCTGAACAGTGTGGGTTGGCAACAGCTGGCCTCAGAGCCCACAGCCTGTTGAGGTGGAAGGGACCAAAGCAGCCATCTGGCCCAGTCTCACCTCTCTCCTGGGACTTAGCTTTTCAGAACTGCCGAGTCCTTTGAACTTACTCTCCCATGAGAGATTTCCTCGGGGCACCAGAGAGGTTTTCACCTGTACCATCAAAGCGCTCTGGCCCTGCACCTTGCCACACTGACCACCCCCTTGGGGACGTGCTCAAATGCCCTTCTCTGAACATGAAAGCAAAATAGAGGCCTTGGTGGCAGCGGTTGGCCTTAAGCCGACACAAGGGCTCTACCATGGAAATAAGAGCCACTTGTGTGAACTGGTTCACCCCAAACCAGAGGGAAGAAGATGAGAAGGTCAGGGTGGACTAGGGCACTGATGATTTGAAGATTTTCGCCAAGCCCCCCATGCCGAGTTGTTGGAGGTCCTGGGCGACCACCGTCATGGGTCTGTGGCTTTGGAGGAAAGTGCAGGCAGCCTGGCCAATGGATCCCTCTGGACCTGCCCTTGAGGTCAAGTCCAGGTGCTCGAGGGCTAATTCCCAAAGCCTGGAGAAGAGGCTGCCAGTGGACCAAGGCTTGGTCTCTGTGTGTGCTGGGGCCAAGCACAGGGCAAGGGGAAGCTGGGCTTTTGTCTGCGAGGGGAAGCTCCTTCTTGCCGGGGCTCAGCATGGTGGCTGCACCACAGCCAGTTGGGTTGGAACAACCTATCTTGAAGTCATCCCACACCCACCCCTCCGTGGAGGAGACCCTCCAGGTTAGAAGGCCATGGAAGCCCGGCACTGCCAGTGCGATGCCCAGAACAGGTCAGGCCCTCAGGAAATGTTGCTAACAGCATGTACTGCTCTTCACTGGAAGGAAAGCAGCTTGTCTTTAGCAGAATATGCTTTGGTTGGAATTAAGGCTTTGCTGCAAGATGGGGCTATAGAACCTCTACCGGGAACCCCAGAAGCCTGGCCCAACCATGAGCCTGGCCAGACCTTGCCTTTTTATTCCCTTGATGCTTTACTGAGTCAAGAAAACCAAACCAAGAAAAGCCCTCATTATTAATGGCCCAATTGATTTTCACAGGGAGTTACCCAGTCTTGACCCTTCCCTGCTAAGCATACTGATCAGTGAGTCTGGTTCAAGATAGGAAGTAAGAGAGAGATAGTTGTCACAGGACAGTGTGCTCCTCTGGATGGGTGTGAGCACAGAGAGGGCCAGGCCTGTAGTGGCCGGGCCAGGTCTCACCTTGCCAGGGAGGCTCCCTGGGGCGATGGAACAGACCTAGAGGGAGATTCTGAAATCTCATCTCTGGAGCTCTCTGACTTTCTCTGGGACCTCGAGTGGGCCCAGTGAGACCTCTGTGAGCCTTAATTCCCTTGTCTGTCAGTTGAAAGTGTTGGCTAAAGAAGCTTTCAAAGGCCTAACATTCCGGCTCTGACATTCTGGGAGTCTCCCTGCCTCACAATTTCTAAGGGGCGGATACATGTTGAAAAGATCCGCTCCATACAGTAGGGTTTTAAAGCCTAAAGATCTCACAAAACATTTATTCTTTATCAATACTTTTAAAGAACATCAGCTACCCTCACTACCAACTGAATGAGCATTTGGAAACCTGGCTTCATTTAGAAATGCTGTTCAGACAAACATTTATCCCTGGTGCCTGGTGAACACGTTGATGCCCCCGACTGTGGTATCCACTCCTGGAGGGCTGAGGACTGAAGTCTTATTTTCTTTATATCCCCAAGTGCCTGACACGAATTGGGTGCGTTAAAATGCTCAGAAAATTAAAGAAAGACAGAAAGGTCTGCTTGCCTCTTTCCAAGCTGGGGTGCCCGGCCAGCTCCACAACGTCCCTGGCTTCTGTTTCGGGAGATTGCTCTCCGGTAAAGGAGCCACAACCTACTGTGAGAAATCATCTCAGTTGAGGGTAGGGGGCTGTCCATCTCTCCTCTTGGCTTCCTTCTAGTCCCAAGGGGCTGTGCATGAAGTAAAACCCTAAGTTATTTCCAAATCACTCTAAGACCAAAAGCTGATTTCAGCTTCTAGACCCAAAAGTCCGTTTTCAAGGCAGCCCCTCTCAAAATGCAAATTTCAGTCCAGGGAGGGAATTTTACCACACTTTCCAGCTCAGAAGCAAAACAACATGTCTTTCGGGGGAGTCCTATAGTTTCTAACCTGAGGCAAGTCTTTCCTAAATGGTGCGGTGCTTCTTACCTGAGCCTGGATTAAAAAGCCGAAAGTTCTGATGACATTGCCATACTTGGGTTAATGGTGCCCAGTTACTGGGTGTGTGAGGCCTGTGTAAGCATCCATTACAAAAGAAATGCGGAAATCCTCTACTTGCCTCAAAAAGGGCTCCCTTAGGTCATTTCAGAAAGGGCCGATGGGACTAAATCCAGGAGCTCTTAACGCTGTGACCAAAGATTGAGTTCTCTATTGGAGATAATATTAATAGTAACTCGATAGTGCTATATTTTCCTGATGGAGATACAAGCCACTCATCCATGATTGGTGATGTGGGAAAGTAAAAATAAATGTAAATGTCTTCCAAGTTAAAAAAAAAGCGGGGGGGCTCCCTAATTACGGAGGCCTGGAGCTCTGTTAAAGTCACTCGAGGCCAGAAGGACATTTATTACACGCAAAGCGTGGCAGGCAGGAGTCTGCATACAGGGAATTCAAGGTGTTGGGAAATGAAGGCACCCCTGAACGAGGCCAGGAAGGTTTTTAGAGGAGGTGGAGTGAAAACGTCATTTTATTTATTTGTTTGTTTGTTTGTTTGTTTATGGCTGTGTTGGGTCTTCGTTGCTGCGTGTGGGCTTTCTCTAGTTGCGGTGAGCGGGGGCTACTCTTCGTTGCGGTGCGCAGGCTTCTCACTGCGGTGGCTTCTCTTGTTGCTGAGCATGGGCTCTAGGCGTGCAGGCTTCAGTAGTTGTGGCACATGGGTTCAGTAGCTGTGGCTCACGGGCTCTAGAGCACAGGCTCAGTAGTTGTGGCGCACGGGCTTAGTTGCTCCACGGCACGTGGGATCTTCCCGGCCCAGGGCTCGAGCCCGTGTCCCCTGCATTGGCAGGCGGATTCTTAACCACTACGCCACCAGGGAAGTCCCGAAAGCGTCATTTTTAAATTTAGGGAAAATACATTTTAAACAAAGACTGCCGCTTTCAGGGTAAGAGCACAGTGCCTAATGGGAGGGGAGTCAGACGCTACCTGGAAGAGAAGCCAAGGGTGTCAGTAGCCAGTGGGTAGGGTCCCCAGCAGGGGCCAGGGCACTTGAAGAGCTGAAGCACACCCTTGATTTGGAATACATAAGAAAGAATTTTGAGAGGCTGTATTGTGTTGTTAAAATGTTAGCTGTAATTATGCGCACACACCACACCCTCCACCCACCTCCCCACAAAGGCCCCACCACAAACTCAGCAAACCTAGAGGAAGGGCAGAGTCTGTCTTCCCACAGCAAAGCCCTAATTCCAACCAAAGCATCTTCCCACTAAAGGCCAACCAGAGCCACTGCTGGCCCAGAATGTACTTGTGCAAATTAGGAAAAGACACCCCTCCCAAAAGACATGGCTGTCTCTTTGGAAATCATCTAATAAAATGGATTTTATTAGAAGGAGGCACTTTTTTGCCATCCGCCAAAAACTGCCAGGATACTTGTACAGATCTGTGGTGCCTTCATTGTAAGTGGTGCCCTCTGATGGGTAGTGCCAGGCGCCATGAACAACACACAGCCCCCGCAGTGGCCTTTAGAGGCTTCGTTCCAGGGTTGGTTGCCTCTGTTTTCCATGACCTTCCCTCACCGTGCATACTGGGCACCCACCATGAAAAGGGGGCACAGACCTTTTGGTCTGTTGTCAACCGGCTGCCCCTCTCCAGCAACGCTGTGCTCTGCTGGAAGTTCTGCCACGTGTTCCACAAACTCCTCCGGGATGGACACCCAAACGTGAGTTCCTGGGGCTGCAGGGGATGGGCAGGGATCCAGGGACCCATGTGGGGAAAGTGCAGTTGCCTGAGTCACAAGAGCCACTGTCCACTCTTGCACAGGGGATGGCCGCTGCCCCCATCTCCTGGCCTCTTGGGTACCAATTTCATAGACGGTTTTGTCTCTCTCCCATCACCCTCTCTCCTCTGCCCCATGTTTCACCATCCTCTGTTTCCTCTCCCTCTCTCTCCAGGTCCTGAAGGACTCTCTGAGATACAAAAATGAATTGAGTGACATGAGCAGGATGTGGGTGAGTTTGGACATGCACCCAGGGGCCACCTGTGCCACCTTCTCCTTTCCCAGAGGCCACAGAACAAGGACTGTGGAATGGAGCAAATTCATCTCTTTCAGCTTGTTTAGGATTTCTCTCATGAACATCAGGGAGGGAGTCAAAGATGCCCCCAAATGGAACCATGATATCCACAGTCTTACCTGGGGTCCCTGGAAGCTGTAGGGAAGTTCTAGGGCCGGGGAGCTTCTCCTGCTGATGGAAGCTCGTGTCATAATGCTCTCTGGGCATTGGGATCCTTCGGCAGTGACACTGTCACAGCTCCTACTTCTTTCCTTCTACTGGTCCCATTGGGGTCACAGTACATTGAGAATTGGCATTCCCAATCCTTAATGCCAGTGGTTTTTCTTTCCTGTCTAGGGATTCTCATTGCCTTAGGAAGAGGGAGGAGGTAGGTGGCAATATCAGAATACATTGAAAAGAGTGGTTTTGTACACATACTGGAATCCCTCTAGATTCAAGGAGTATGTGTATGGACAGGAGGTAATTTGCCTTTTGAAGAATCTCTCCAGGTGATCCTGATGTGTCATTTTGCCCCACTGGTTAAGAACTACTATGTTAGCCCTTTCCTTCAAATTCTTACCTGTGTCTGTCTGCACTCACAAAATGTTGGCAATTATGTTGTCCAATCTACCCATTATAGATGAGAAATACAGGCCCAGAGAGGGAAGCGGCTTTTCCTATGTCACAAGACTAGTTAACCTAAACAAAGCAGAGGTTTGTCCCCAAAACTCCCAACTGTATGCTAGAGAGCTTTCTGCTATATTTCTGTAACATGGAAAGGTTAGGTCTTTTTCCTTTTTTTTGCTAGAACTTATCTGGTATATCTTTTTTCGTCCTTTTACTTTTGACTTTTCTATATTCTTTTTAATATTTTTTACATAAATATTTATTGCACTGTGGCCAGAGAATCAATGATATTGATTTTTGAAGTTTTTTTGAGACTTGCTGTGTGAGCTAGCTCATGGTCAGTTTTTGTTTAAAATTGAAGTATAGTTGATTTATAATACTATATTAGTTTCAGATGTATAGCATAGTGATTGACTGATTGACTTTTCTATATTCTTTTGTCTTAGAAATATATTTGTCAATAGCATTTAGTTGGATTTTTTTTTTTTTTTTTTTTTTTGCGGTACGTGGGCCTCTCACTGCTGTGGCCTCTCCCATTGCGGAGCACAGGCTCCGGACACGCAGGCTCAATGGCCATGGCTCACAGGCCCAGCCGCTCCGCGGCATGTGGGATCTTCCCAGACTGGGGAACGAACCCGTGTCCCCTGCATTGGCAGGCGGACTCTCAACCACTGTGCCACCAGGGAAGCCCTAGTTGGATTTTTTTTTAATTCAAGATGGCAGTCTTTGTCTTTCAACTGTACACTTACTCTGTTTACATTTATTATAATTCATAATATGTTTAGATTTATATCTCCCATCTTATTTTATGCTATTTGTCCCATCTGTTCTGTTTCTATTTCTCTCATTGTTTGCCTTCTTTTGGATTGATTGGGTATTTTCTTTCTCATTCAATTTCCCCCTCATTACTAGTGGGAAGATAAAAAAATAAAAGCAGAGGTTTTGTTTTTTTTAATTTTTTGATAATGTTATCTAATAATTACAAAGTGCATGCTTAGGTTATCAATGTCTAAAATTCATATCAATGTCTAGATATCATATCTGTTTCCAGTATAGCACAAAGACCTTAGAATATTTTAACCCCATTCACTCCCTTGTATGTTGTTGTCATGCATTTTAATTTTTGTTACTTTTAGACCCTGGAAGATATTTTATTTTAATTGTCTTATTCTGCACTCTTCATTTCCTCTTACATCTCAGGCCATCCATTTGGGATCTCTTTCTTTCTGCCTGAGTTATTTCCTTTAGAACTTCCTTTAGTGAGAGTCTGCTGGTGGCAAACAACCACTTTTACCTGATGGAGAATGTCTTTATTTCACCCTCATTCATGGAAGATATTTTCTCTGACTTTAGAATTCTGGGATAATAGTTCTTTTCTTTCAGCACATGGAAGATTTTAGTCAAGATGTCCTTCCACCGACTTCTGGCTTCCATCATTTTTATGAAGTCTGCTGTCAGACTTACCATTGCTTCCTTGAAGCTAATCTGTGTTTGTTTCTCTGTTTTTAAGTTCTTAGTATTTATCTAGGTGTGAATTTATTCTAGATTCTTTGGACTTTTTAAATCTGTAGATTATTATATTTTATCAGTTACGAAAAATTCTCATTGTCTCTAAATATTGATTTGCTTCATTCTTTGTTTTCCTCTGAGACTTTGGTTAGCAGTATTTTAGACTTTCTCACTCTATTCCCCATGTCTTTAAACCACTATTTGATTTTTTTCTACCTGTTTGTTTGTCTCTATACTGCATTCTGGATAATTTCAGTAAATCTACCTTTCAGTTCACTTATTCCCTCTTCAGCTGGGTCTAATCTGTTGCTAAACCTCTCCATAAGGTTTTCAATTTTAGTATCATCCTCATTTTTTGGAATTTTAGGTTTGGTTTGGTTTGGTTTTTTCTAATCTGCTTGGCATTCTTTATAATTTATTGTGCCCTGCATATATTTTGAAACAGTCTCTAATTTTTTTAGGCTTGTTAAATATAGTGGTTTTATATATCACTTTTTATAATTCTAGTATCTAAAGCCCTTAGAGGTCTGTTTCTGCCATCTGTTGTTTTGATGAATTTTGCTCCTGCTATGTAGTTTCTTTTTGTATTTAGTTACTTTTCTACTGTGAGCTGCTCATTTTCCTGGAGATTTTTTTGATGGAAATTCTTTGAATTCTAACAAAGGCAGCTTCCTCCAGAGGGAATTGGCACTTGCATCCATTAAGATCACTCTAAATTAAATTCTCAGCTTAAAAGTTTTGTGAATTCTGAGCAGATCCCCTTGAGGACTGGCTCACAGGTCCAATTCTCAGCAGTAGTATTTTCCACCCTCTGATCACAACAGTGGTTTAAGGCAGTAGATTTTCTTTGCAGTCCTCAGGGGGGACTCCTTCAGTGCAGGAGTACATGTGTGTTATTTCCAATTTACCCTTAATTCCCCTGCACCGAGGAGGAAGTCTTTTGGCTCTTCCACTAGACTCCTCAAGTTGGGCAGGTGAGAGCCCTGCCTCCTGTTCACCACCTGGGCCTTAAGGCCCAGAAAACCAAAACTCAGGTTCACTTGGTGTGGCAAAGTGCCCTCTCCCCACCATTCCCTGACCCCATCAAGTCATTTGCTCTCTGAATATCTGAATTGCTCTCTGAATATACTCAGTTCCTGGCCTGAGTATTCCTTACTCTCTTGCAAGTTCATTAACGCCTTCAAAGCATTTTTAATATTTCACTCAATTTTTTTTTTTTTTTTTTGCGGTACGCGGGCCTCTCACTGCTGTGGCCTCTCCCGCTGCAGAGCACAGGCTCCAGATGCGCAGGCCCAGCGGCCATGGCTTACAGGCCCAGCCGCTCCGCGGCACGTGGGATCCTCCCAGACCAGGGCACGAACCCGCGTCCTCTGCATCGGCAGGCAGACCCCCCAACCACTGCGCCACCAGGGAAGCCCCTTCACTCAATACTGTTAGTAGTTTTCAGTGGGAAGGTCAACCCAGGTACCTAGCCTGCCTGCCTTGTTATCCAAAATAGAATTCTTTTAGGTCTTTTTTCCTATGTAGTCTGTCTCTTCCATTTGACTAAGAGTTTCTGAAGTTAGAAACTTCTTTTACTTTTTTTTAAAAAAATTAAGACCTTATTTTTTTTAAGAGCAGTTTTAGGTTCACTGAAAAATTGAGTGGAAAGTACAGAGTTTCCATATACCTTCCCTGCCCCCAAACATGCGTAGCCTCCCCTAATGGATGAACCTACTGACACATCCATCACAATCACCAAAGTCCATAGTTTACGTTACAGTTCACTTGTGGTGGTATACATTCTGTGGGTTTGGACAAATGTATACATCAGACAGAATATTTTCACCAACTTAAAAATCCTCTGTGCTCTACCTGTCCATCCCACCCCACCCCTACTCACTCCCCACCCCCACCCCCCCAACTCTTGGCAACCACTGATCTTTTTACAGTCTCCGTAGTTTTACCTTTTCCAGATGTCATATAGTTGGAATCATATAGTTTGTAGTCTTTTCAGACTGGCTTCTTTCACTTAGTAATATTCAATTAAGTTTCCTCCACATCTCTTCGTGGCTTGATAGCTCATTTCTTTTTACTGCTCAGTAATATTCCACTGTTTGGATGCATCACAGTTTATGTATCCATTCACCTACTGAAGGTCATCCTGGTTGCTTCCAAGTTTTGGTAATTATGAGTAAAGCTGCTACAAACATCCATGTGCAGGTTTTTGTGTGGACTTAAGTTTTCAACTCCTTTGGGTGAAAACCAAGGAGCTCCATAGTTGAATCATATGGTAATAGTATGTTTAGTTTTGTAAGAAACTACCAAGCTATTTTCCAAAGTGGCTGTATCACTCTGCATTCCCACCAGCAGTGAATGAGAGTTCCTGTTGCTCTGCATCCTCATCAGTATTTGGTGTTGTCAGTGTTCTGGATTTTGGCCATTCTAATAGGTATGTAGTGGTATTTCATTGTTTTAATTTGCATTTCCCTGTTGACATAGGATGTGGAGCATCTTTTCATATGCTTATTGACCATCTAAACATCTTCTCTCATAAGGTTTCTGTTAAGGTCTTAGGCCCATTTTTTAGCTGGATTGTTTGTTTTCTTATTGTTGAGTTTTAGGAGTACATTTATATGTTTTAGATAACTGTCCTTTATCAGATATGTCTTTTGCACATATTTTCTCCCAGTCTGTGGCTTATCTTCTCATTTTCTTGACAATGTCTTTTGCAGAGTAGACGTTTTTGTTTGTTTGTTTCTTTGTTTGTTTTTGTTATGTTGGGTCTTCGTTGCTGCGCGCGGGCTTTCTCCAGTTGCGGCGAGTGGGGGCTACTCTTCTTTGTGTTGCACGAGCTACTCACTGCCGTGGCTTCTCTTGTTGCGGAGCACGGGCGCTAGAGCCCGCAGGCTTCAGTAGTTGCAGTGTGTGGGCTCAGTAGTTGTGGCTCATAAGCTTAGTTGCTCTGCAGCATGTGGGATCTTCCCGGACCAGGGCTCGAACCCATGTCCCCTGCATTGGCAGGCTGGTTCTTAACCACTGCGCCACCAGGGAAGTCCCAGAGTAGAACTTTTTGATTTTAATGAAGCCCAGCTTATCAATTATTTCTTTCATGGATTGTGCCTTTGGTGTTGTATCTAGAGTTATCACCATACTCAAGGTCATCCAGGTTTTCTCCTTTGTGATCTTCTAGGAGTTTTATAGTTTTGCATTTTACATTTAAGTCTTTGATTCATTCACCTTTTACTTTTTTAAAAATATAATTCATTTTTTTAATTTTTATTCATTTTATTTATTTATTTTTGGTTGTTCCAGGTCTTAGTTGTGGCTGGTGGGCTCCTTAGTTGCAGCCAGCGGGCTCCTTAGTTGTGGCATGGGAACTCTTAGTTGTAGCATGCATGTGGGATCTAGTTCCCTGACCAGGGGTCTAACCCACGTACCCTGCATTAGGAGGCAAATTCTTAACCACTGCACCACCAGGGAAGTCCCCACCTTTTTGATCCTCATACATGTTCACATGAAGTGTAGTTGTCTTTGATGATGAGTGTATTTTTGCTTTTTCTACGTCTCACTACTTTCTGATTTTTCTATAATGAACAAGTATATCATACAATACGAATTTTCATAGAAAATTAATACATTATGAAATACTGTCATCTCTGGCATTGATGTTTTTAAACTCCTTTGATTACTCAGCTCTCTTTGGTGCCCCTTGAGGCATCTTTCAAAGGATTTGTCTACTCTAGAGGATGTAGATGCACTTAGAAGAAACTGTAGGAGTCAAGACTCACGTGGGAGCCACAGTTATTCAGTTTAAGGCTCTTTGTGCCCCATTTCCCTTTTCTGTTGTATATAATGGGGGTTGCCAGCATCACTCTGCTAAGCCTAGCCTCTGCCCAGGCACCTAGGACGTGACTGCGTGGGCACACCCCATGGGGAGGCGTCTTCTTTACCAGCTGGGTTTAGCCCCATTTCAAACCCCCATCCCAGGTATAATACCATAGATGCTCTTAGTCTGTTGAAATCCATCTGGAGGAGGTGTTTCCTCTCCTGTGTTTAGATAGAGAGACAAAAGGAAGGAGGTAGCCCATGGTCAGACTGTGATTACTAAGGATGGGAGACTTAAGGTTCTTAAATGAGAAGCATCGTCCAGAATTTACCCAAAGGATGTTTGTACACGAGATGATACTGTAAGAATGTTCATCGAAACATAGTTACCATAGAAAAACTTGTCTACAACTAAACCATACAACAGTAGGGAGCTGGTCTGATAAATTACAGTACAGACTTATAATGTACTGGGTAGTCATGAAAAATAATGATACAAAAGAAAATTTAAGAAGATGGGGAAAATTGCAGTATATTAATTGAAAAAAAACATATTGATCCCATTTTATCTTTTAAAATAAAGGTGGAGCACAGAGGATTTCTAGGGCAGTGAAACTACTCTGTATGACACTATAATGGTAAATCCATGTCATTATACATTTGTCAAAACCCATAGGATGTACAGCACCAAGAGTGAACCCTAATGTAAACTTTACTTTGCGTGATAATGATGTGTCAGGTTCATCAATTATAACAAATGTCCCACTTTGGTGAGGGATGTTAACAGTGGAAGAGGCTGTGTATGTGTGGGGACAGGGGGGACATGGGGAATCTCTGTACTTTCTGTTCCATTTTGCTGTGACCCTAAAACTCCCCTAAAAAATTAAGTCTGTTTAAATTGAAAAAATAACATTGTGAGCCCCAAAATGTTAGCCATGATTATATCTGGTGGTTAGGTTAAGGGTGATTTGTTTGCATATATACTTTTTTACATTTTCCAAATGTTCTTTCTAATTTTGTTTTACAATGTATATCAACATTTTATTACAATTTTTCCAAATTTTTATTGTGGTAAAATACACATAACATGAAATGTACTACCTTAACCATTTCTTAAGTGTACAGTTGAGTGGTATTAAGTACGTTCATACTGTTGTATAATCATCGCACCATCCATGTCTGAAACTTTTCATCTTGTAAAACTGGAAATCTATATCCATTAAACAATAGCTCCCCATCCCCCTCCCCACCTCCAGCCCCTAGAAACCACCATTTTACTTTCTGTCTCAGATTTTTTACTAATCTAAGTACCTCATATAAATTGAATCATACACGATTTGTCCTTTTGTGACTGGATTATTTCACTTAACATAATGTACTCAAGATTCATTCATGTTGTAGTACATGTCAGAATTTCCTTTTAAGACCGAATAATATTCTGTTGTATGGGTATATCACATTCTGTTTATTCATTCATCTGTCGATGGACACTTTGGTTGCCTCCATGTTTTAGCTATTGTAAATAATGCTTCTATGAACATGGGTGTGCAAATATTTTCAAGATCCTTCTTTCAATTCATTTGAGTATATACTGAGAGGTGGAATTTCAGGATCATATGGTAATTCTATTTGTAATTTTTTGAGGAGCTGCCATACTGTTTTCCACAGTTGCTGTACCATTTTACATCCCCACTAACAGTGTCCAAGGGTACCAATTACTCCACATCCTCCCCAGCACTTTTTTTTTTTTGATATTAGCTTTCCTAATAGATGTGAGATGGTATTTCATTGTAGTTCTTTTTTTAAAATTTTTGTTAGAGTATAGTTGCTTTACAGTATTGTGTTAGTTTCTACTGTACAGTAAAGTGAATCAGCAATATGTATACATACATCCCCTCTTTTTTGGATTTCCTTCCCACTTAGGTCACCACAGAACATTGAGTGGAGTTCCCTGTGCTATATAGTAGGTTCTCATTAGTTATCTATTTTATACATAGTATCAATAGTGTATATATGATTATGTCTGGTGGTTAGTTTAAGGGTGATTTGTTTGCATATGTACTTTTTTACGTTTTCCAAATTTTCAACAGCGGGTGTATGTTATTTTCATACTCACAAAAAATATATATTCTTTCAAAAAGAAATCCTGGCTGTAGATCTTTCAACCCAATGTTCTTCATGTTGACACCCTGATTTCTTTCCTCATCCTGAAAGGGCCACCTGAGTGAGGGGTACGGGCAGCTTTGCAGCATCTACCTCAAACTGCTGAGAACGAAGATGGAGTACCACACCAAAGTGAGTCTTTGTGACAATTCTGCTGCCACTGTCAGCCATGCACTCCCCCTGCCCCCACTTCTCCCACCTCCTCGCCCTGTCCCCTCACACCTGGCTGGGCTTAATTGTCAGGTTTTCCAGGTAATGAGATAGCCTGGCTTCTCAGGGAGTGTTCACACCATATCCCAGCTATGTAAGAGGAAACATTTTATAGAGTGACTGCAGTCAGGCACCTGGGATGTGACAAGGGGCCTGGGATTTTGGCCCAGGTCTTCTGCACCTTTTGTTCCCCATTTTGCAAATAGAAAGAGGAACCCGATCCACCAGGTGGCCTTATAAAAATACTTCAGAAGCACTGACTTGACTGTTAATAGAAACGCCTTTCATTTATGTAGTAAGTTTCCACACAGGACCTTCTAATCAAGATATGACTTTAGCTGATATTTCTTTTTTTTATATATAAGATTTTTTAATATTTATTTTATTTATTATTATTTATTTTTGGCCGCATTGGGTCTTCTTTGCTGCATGCGGGCTTTCTCTAATTGTGGCGAGCGGGGGCTACTCTTCGTTGCGGTGCTCATTGCGGTAGCTTCTCTTGTTGCGGAGCACAGGCTCTAGGCGCGTGGGCTTCAGTAGTTGTGGCGTGTGGGCTCTAGAGCGCAGGCCCAGTAGTTATGGCGCGTGGACTTAGTTGCTCTGTGACACATGGTATCTTCCCGGACCAGGGCTTGAACCCGTGTCCCCTGCATTGGCAGGTGGATTTTTAACCCCTGCGCCACCAGGGAAGCCCTAGCTGGTATTTCTTACACACTTAATGCATGTAAAACTGTGTGCCAAGTGGCATATAAGAATAAGAAAAAAGGGTCTACTCTTAAGGCGTTTACAGATCTGTCGGAGAGAGAAGCTTATACACTTGCAGTAGCTGTGTAATGGTGCCGGGCAGGTATGTGTGCCTGCAGAAAAGTGCCGGGGATGTTTTGAAATGATGGAGGGATATGGCATCCTAAAGGGCAGAATGAAGGAATTGGGTCTTGAGGTGGTCCTTGAAGGGTGGGTATGAGGCACATAGGAGGTAAGGAAGAATGGCATGCCAGGTGGGAGGGAAAATGGCCAGAATTAGGGAGCTGGTGGTGGAAATGGAGAAGGGGACCAGGTCATCATAATGTCCAGACTGAGTGAGGAAGTAAATGCGACCAGAAGGATAAAGGCACCGGCCTGAGTCTCTGAGGCAGATGAGCAGGGGTGGCGGGCCTGAGGGCAGGAAGGGGCTGCAAGGGCAGAGCGCCGGGTGTTACAGCCAGAGAGGGAGGTGCCGGAGTGGAGGATTTCTGTCTTCAGAGCCTGAAGAACTCACACTGGCATTTAGAGCCCCCTTGGTGGACTGGCCACCCATCTCTCTGTGCTCCCCTCCACCTGCCCCGCTGCCCTGTGTTCCACCCGCTCCAGACAGACCACACCGAGGAAGAGAGTGGGATACAGATACTCAACAGCTGATGGTCCCACATAATTTCCCCTGAGCGTGCAGGTGCTTGATGTAATATTTTCCAGCCTTCAAGTTTATTTGACTGATTATGTTTTGCTAAAGATAATATGAGAATGGGTTTGCCTGCCCTGAGCTCACAATAGCCACTTCAGGAAATGGCCAGAGGGCAGTGGGAAGCCTGGATAGTACTCAGAACATATTGGAAATAAGCAAAGGCTGCACTGCCTGCATGGTGTGGGTGTCAAGTTGAAGACCGACCACTCTCACACGCTCGGTGTCATTGCACCACAGAGAAGATGTCCGTGGCACAGGCTGTGAGCGAGGGGTCCTCCCCTGGGTCCCAGGGTTGGGATGAAGCCTTCCCCTATGATGATGGGCGGTGGGTGTTCTTTGCCGTGAACCAATCACAGGACCTGTGTGTGCGTGTGTGAGGCTGTGAGCGCTGCCACACCTCCCCAGGGAGCATGCAGGCACCTGCACCAAGCAGAAGCCACCTGCTGCAGCCCGAGCTCAGCAGGGCTGGCTTGCTTGATGTTGGCTTAGTTGGTCTGTGTAGAGAGCTCTTGAGGTGCCCTGTTCTGACTTCCTCTGCCTCCCTTCCAGAATCCTAGGTTCCCAGGCAACCTTCAGATGAGTGACCGGCAGCTGGACGAGGCCGGAGAGAGTGATGTTAACAACTTGTAAGTGGCTGTCCTCACATTCTGGACTCTATGAGAGAGAAAGCTTGGGTAGATGCCGTCACTTCTGGTTAGGGTCACAGAGGGCCTGAGGGCAAGGGCAGTGGCTGGGGTGGGGACTAAAGCCCCTGAGTGACTTGACCTTGGAGCCACGTACTCCTGGCCCCCCCTCAAGGACCCTTGCAGGGCGTCTCCCACTCCAGGCCTCCCTCCTCTGTGCCCCTCTGCCCTCCTTCTTTGCTGCTGTCGCTGTTGAATTCGTCCTGCTTGAACTTCCAATGGCCTTAATACCCACTTAGGTCGGGGCTAAGAATTCAAGCTGGTGTGTGTGTGCGCGCACACACGTGTACATTGGCGGCAGTACAGGGCTTGGGGGCAGGGACAGGTGGAGCGCTGGCCTCGGGCTGTGGAGTATAAGCTCTCTTTCCTCTTGGGTCCAGTTTCCAGCTGACAGTGGAAATGTTCGACTACCTGGAGTGTGAACTTAACCTCTTCCAAACTGGTGAGTCTATCCCTACCGTCTGGCCCAGGCTTTCCTGGGCATCACCTAACCCCCAGCCTGGTTCCCTGCTTGGACCAGCTGGCCTAGCCCCCGTCTCCATACAAGTTGTGCAGCTCAGGGCCGGGGAGATGGAGCTGCCCACACTGTGTCTGTTCTCTTGGCCCTGGTGCAGGGAGGGGCTGAAGCCCAAGGGCATTTTCATATGAGCGGAAAGACTGCAATCCCCACCCTGCTGGCCTCCCCGCTAAGCCCAGGCCTCCAAGAGTCCAAAGACAGTTCCGACCTCTGACAGACCCTAGACTGTGGCCCCAGCACTGGCTGGTCCTTTGGCCCAGGCCTGTGTGCTGCTCAGCTGGGCTGGCCCTCAGGGTGTATTTCTGCCCAGGTGGCCTGTGCAGTCACCCTTTCTGCCCCCGCATCCCATGATACCTGGCTCTGTTTCCATATGCACTGATCACTTGGGTTATTAGCAATAGACACTGAGCTCCTCCTCAAAAATCAGGAACCATGCCTGCTCACCTCTGTTCTAGCCCCATGCCTGGCATGTAGCAAGTGCTCAACAACCAAGTTTAGAATGCTTGCCTTCTGCGTGAACAGCAGTGAAGAAACAACAGGTGGACAGAGTTCATAAAATGTTGTCAATGGGTTTCCCTGGTGGTGCAGTGGTTAAGAATCTGCCTGCCAATGCAGGGGACACGGGTTCGAGCCCTGGTCCAGGAAGATCCCACATGCCGCAGAGCAACTAAGCCCAGGCGCCACAACTACTGAGCCTGCGCTCTAGAGCCAGTGAGCCGCAACTACTGAGCCTGTGCTCTAGAGCCTGCGAGCCACAACTACTGAAGCCCGCGTGCCTAGAGCCTGTGCTCTGCAACAAAAGAAGCCACTGCAATGAAAAGCCCGTGCACCGCAATGAAGAGTAGCCCCCACGCGCAGCAACAAAGACCCAACTCAGCCAAAAATAAATAGATAAATAAATAAATTTATTTTAAAAAAATACTGTCAACCTCCAGCTGAATGCTCTGGAATTATCTGGGGAGAATTAGCTAGAGTTTTCTAGAGAGAGCTCCCCCAAGGCTTCGCACAAACTCTTCCATGGATAAATGGCGGTGGTTTTCTCATCCCCCAGAGAGCAGTGATTTGGAATCAAGAGCGTCCTCTACACGTTTCCCCACCCGCTCCCCATCCTCAGTCACCTCTTGTGAGCCACAGAAATCGAGAGAGCTGGTATTAGAAGAAGTCTGTCCAGCTTCTGAGTCCTAGTCTGTGACCCTGTGAGATTGGGACCAGAACCTTCGGAAGGAGGCCGTGCATTTTCAACTGTGGGAAACGTGGGCCAATTACAATTAACATTTATTTGGTGCACTTGCAGTGATGGTCCCTGGACCAGCAGCATCGGCATCACCTGAGAACGTATTACAAATGCACATTCTCGGGTCCCACCCCAGACCTTCTGAATTAGAATCTCTGCAGGTGGGGCCCAGCCATCTGTTTTAACAAACTCCCCAAGTCTGCAGTCCAACAGGGTAGCCACTGGCCAGGTGTGACTATTTAAATTAATTACGATTAAGTAACATTCAAAAGTCAGGGCCTCAGTTGCACTCACCACATTGCAGGCACTCAGCAGCCACGCATGGCTAGCATATTGGACACACGTACAGAGCCCTTCCATCATCACAGAATTCTACTGGAGTGATCCTATGGGGGGATTCTGATGCATGCTACAGTTTGAGAAGCACTGAGCTAGAAAATAGTTTTCAACCCTGGCTGCATATTAGAATCACCTGGGGGGCTTTTGAAACCCACTAATGCCCCAACCCTACCCCAGACCAATTAAAAAAGAAGGGGGCATGGAGGAGTTGCAGGCAGACATTAGTAGTTTTCAAATTTCCCCAGGTTATTTTAATCAGTCTTAAAGCAAATGGGAAGGACCACTGCACTGTTACCATGAACTTTATAGGACATTCTCATTTAATCCTTACGAGACCTCCTTACAAGACCCTTAAGAGGTATGTGCTATTAGAACCATCTGCATCTTACAGAAAAGCATCTGGAGGCACAGAGAGGTTGAGTAACTTGCCCACGGTCACACAGCTCTAGATGTTACTAGATGCCAAGGGGCATTCCTGGAAAGTGGCAGGCAGGCAAGCCGGGAGATGGAGCAGCCTGGGATTCCTTGCCAGCATGGAGCCTAAGGAAGCCAGGAGATTTGGGGATGGCCACCTCGCAGTGACAGCTGCTTTTAATTTGTGTCAAGAAAAGCTGCCTTTTAATTAGAACCGTTTGGGCTTTTTTTTTTTCTTTCTTTCACTTGCCAGACTAAACCTGTTAACAGGGACTAGTACAGCCAGGGAAGGCCGAACACAGTGGCTCTGGGCTTTCCTCCGGGGCAGTCCCACTCGCTGAGGGACTGCAGGGAAAGTCTTTCGGTGCCGGCCACGTGCAGGGTCTCCGGAGGCGGTGGGCAGCCTCTGCAGGGAGGAAATCAGCCCTGGCCAGTGGTGTGCACTCAGGGTCCACGGCCAGGCATCTAGTTGCTTGGTTTAGGAGCGAGGGGCAAGGGGCAGGGGGTTAACGTGGAGGGGTCTGTGGGAGCAGCTTGCTCTCTGGAGCCCGGGAGAGTGGAGAGCAGTACTTCCGTTGACCGGCTCCCCCAAGGACCTCCATCAGCCTTGATCCTGATGGCTCGTCCTCTTCCTGGCTCCTTGCCCTGGGTCCTCGCAGCCTCTCCTCCAATTGTCCACCAGGGTTCCTGCATTTCCCCCCTTGTGGTGTTCCAAGAACCCTGTGACAAGCCAGCAGGAAGCCAAGGCTGAATTATTTCCTCCTTCGTGTTCTGATCAATGTTTGATAGTTTCCCCACATGTTTTCTATTGCACCACCAGATTGGGTGCTTCTCAGGGTCAAGACCACCGTGAGACCAAGTTCATGCCTGAGACAGAGGGCTGGATTGGCTGTCCAAAGCCCCTTTCGATCCTGAAATACTGATTCCCCATAAAACGGAGGGCTTCCCTTGAACAAGAGCCCACCTCCCCATTAAATCAGAAACCTTAAAAGGGGACGTGTTGGGCTTCCCTGGTGGCGCAGTGGTTGAGAGTCCGCCCGCCGATGCAGGGGACACAGGTTTGTGCCCCCATCCGGGAGGATCCCACATGCCGCGGAGCGGCTGGGCCCGTGAGCCATGGCCGCTAAGCCTGCGCGTCCAGAGCCTGTGCTCTGCAACGGGAGAGGCCACAACAGTGAGAGGCCCGCGTACGGCAAACAAAAAAAGGGGATGTGTTCTTCCTGCCCATATGGGAGGGAGGTGGGGGAGGAAGCATGAAGCTCCTCAGACCGGAAGGAGGCATTCGGGATGCTCCCCCAGTAAATCCCTTTCCTCGGCTCCCGCCGGGCTGTGCACAGAGTAGAGCAAGTTCATTTCACCTGTTTGTGACACACAGAGCATCTTGGCTGCCAGGGCCACAGGCTCCTGGTCTAGCCGTCGCTGGCCACAGGGGCTCTGGCTTTTAACTCACCATCTCTCGGCAAAACCGCTTCTTGGCTTTGTGACCACCTTCAAGTTACTTACTCCCCTGTGTGATGGGGATACTCTTAGCTACCCCATAGGAGTGTTGAAAGGGTTAAACGCATTACATGAGATCATGATTGCACAGAATAGGTCCTCGTGTGTTGGACTCCTGCCTTCTCCCGTCTGAGAAGGTCGCCTCTAATTTGCTAGCTCTGCTGCCTCTCCCCTTTCTGTCCCCTAGTGTTCAACTCCCTGGACATGTCCCGTTCCGTGTCAGTGACGACAGCCGGGCAGTGCCGCCTAGCCCCGCTGATCCAGGTCATCTTGGACTGCAGCCACCTCTATGATTACACTGTCAAACTTCTCTTCAAACTCCACTCCTGTGAGTATACGGGGCTTGATCTCTGGAAACTTCTGGCCGGAAGGAGGTTCACAGCCTGAGGCTGTCCCTGGAGGGAAGCAGCTCCCCCCGGTGCCCTTGGCTTTCTGCTCCTGATCCAGAAGGCCCTGGAGCTCCCGACTGTCTTGGGAATAGAAGAGCAGGGCCAAGCCTTGCTGTGCTCAGGGAAGCATCTGGCCTGCCAGAGCAGTGACTCAGGATGGTCCTCACCCTCCACCTCCAGCTTTACCACGTCTCCATCCACATGTGTCATGTACTCTCCAGACCACACAGATGAGAACAGACCTGGCCTAGACCCACAGGCGCAAAGGCAGCAGTTTCCAAAGAGTTCATCAGCGCAGTCTCTTTGTACAAATGGGTTTTTGTGGAGAAATGTAAAATATAAAACAGGGCTGCTCAAATAAATGGAAGGCCATAACTTCCCTAGCCACAAATCCTTGGGATAGTTTCACGGAATGTATTTTAGAAACTACTGGTCTTGTGGAAGTTCTTATCCGTTTATGTGCTTCTTATTTAAAATGATGTGTGTGGGTGCTGCTTCCTCAGGGTCTGCATTGTTAAACCATATCCCAGATGAATCTGATGTGGGTGGTCCCTGGGTCACACTGTGAGGTGGCCATCGGGAAGGGTATACACATTCAGAGTGCATGGATGATGGAAAACCGAGAAAAATCAAGACTCAAATGGATATTAGCAAGGTTTTATTGCAGAAGTCTAGGACAAGGGGTACTCTGGAACAGGTCACTGACAAGGAGTAGATCTGGTTATTTGGACCAGAACAAGGGAAGCGGCATCACTGTCATTAATCTAGGAGGGTTTCATGGGAGGGAGGTTGGAATTCTATGTTCAAGGGTTAGAAGGGTTTTGGAGCAGGGGGGCGTGTCTGAAGGAAGCAGAGAGGGAAGACTAAATTCCAAGAAAAGAAGGCAGGCAGTTGCATAGAAGCTCTGAATACAGATGAACTTGTTCCTAAGACACTACAGAACCAGTTGTGCACTAGGACATCCCCACTTCCTTCTATAAAGTGGTGAGTTGTGATAAGAGACAGGTAATTATTTGGGTTTAAAGGCCTTCTTTAAAGGCAGAGCAATACACAAGACCTTCGAGAACTGTGTGGTCAGGGAAAAAGGGATGCTCCATACAGTATATGCTTTTCTGAAAATAAACGTATTCTTTTAGAATAGATTTAGATCTACAAAAAAGTTGCAGAGATAGTTCAGAGAGTTCCCATATACCCCTGAACCCAAGGGTCTCAGTCCTGCGGTCTTTGCCTGTCTCTGGCAGGCTCTCTGGATCTCTCCCAGACTCATGTCTGTGCTGGGCCTCACCCAGTGCGCCCAGTGCACACAACCTCTGGGAGAGAGCCGTGGTCCACCCTGCTGCTTGGGTCAGGTCACTGCTGCTGTAGTCAGGGACGTAACTTCCATCCTGCTCTGCCGAGAGTGGCTTGCAGTCCAGGAGCAAACAGAAGGAAAGATTTGACTGATAAGTAGCCCCAGAGTCCCTGCTGGCCCCACTGGGCCCTCTTGGTTACCAGTCCCAGGGCAACTCTAGGTCCAGAATGCCTTCCTGCAGGGCTGGCCCCCAGCCCCGGGAGGGATGGTCCCTTCCCGCTGTGTCTTGCCTGCCCTCTGGTCCTCCTATTCCCTCTTAGTCTTTTCCAATTTCTTCCAGGTCTTCCAGCCGACACCCTGCAAGGCCACCGGGACCGCTTCATGGAGCAGTTCACAAAGTAAGCAGCTTAAGTGAGAGAAAGGAAGGCGAATCTAAAGGTGCTATAAAGTCAGTTAATCCATGCAGGAAGCACTTGCTTTTAAATCATTGAGGGGTGAGGGTATCTGCTTTAATGCTTTAAAAAGCGAAGGAAAAGAAGATGGCAGCAAACCTACCAATGGCTGGGGAAGCTATCGGTTCTCTAATAAATCTCATAGAGAAAGACAGTTTCATTCATTCAGTCATCCTGCTTTATTTCCACGGCTTCATCCTCTTCCGTTTTTCTTCTCCCTAAGTTCTCGTGGTTTTATACCGTATACATGCTGACAACTCCCAAAGATATAACTCCAGCCAAACCTTACCTCTGAATTCCAGGTTCACGTCTGCAGTGGTCTATTTGACATCACTATACCAAACTTACATCTCAAACTAAACTCTAGGTTTTCTTCAAAAACCTTTTTCTTTCCCTTCTATCTCAATAAATGCTGCCCACCATCCACTTAGGACAGAGATCCGGAACTCACCATTTTCCTCATTCCCCATGTCCAATCTATTAGCAAGTTCAGATGATAATTGACAAAGAGATCTTGTCTCTGGTCATATCTCCCATCTCTTCCACTTCCATTGCTGTCTACCAGGACCCTCCGATATGGACGGGATGCTCTGGATTTCAGCTCCTGCCCTCTGCAATCCTATCCCCACCCAGCAGTTAGAACGACCCTGTAAAAACATAAATCCCTTGCTTACAACCTTTCAATGGCTTCTGATTACACTGAGAATCAACTCGAAGCTCCTCTCTGTGGTCTGCAAGGCCCCTACATGATCTGGCCCCTGCCTGCCATCTGTGACCTTGTCTCCAGTTCTCCAAGTGTTTCAGCCACATAAGGTCCTCTTCCAGTTCCCGGAACATAGCCTGCGCCGAGAGGCTTAGCACTTGCTGTTCCCTGTCCTGAGGATGCTCTTCTCCCAGCCTGGCCAGCTTCATCCAGGTCATCTTCAGTCACCTCCGCACAAAGGCAGTCTCCGGCCCCTCATTTGGGGTCTTTTCCCCTACCTTCTGCTCCTCCAACCCCACCTTCATATTCTCCATCACAGCACCCTGTTTATTTCCTTCCTAGTTCTTAGCATGACTTTGTTTTTGACTGTCTTGCCCATTATTGTATCTCTAGCACCTGATTCACAGAAGTTAATTAAGCCTATAGCATTCAATCATGTTTGAATGAATTAATAAGCTAATCAGCTAGTCTAGAAGAGGAAGAGCTTGTCTGACAAAGGGCAAATTATTCTGGTGCATTTGGGAAAGAAAATTGGTGACAAGATGAGAAGTCCAGCTCATCTTTCAATTAAGCATGCCCCAGGAAGAAGGGACGGAATGGAGGGAGAGACAGGAGGATGGGGGGGGGAGGGTACCGGGAAAAGCATGAGCATGATGTTTTCCTTGTTAATTTCTTCACCCTTGACTGCAGGAAAAGCATCACCTCCCCACCCCCACCCCCACCCCCCAGATCCCAAGCTTAGGCTTCTTTTGCTGGTTCCTGAGCAACAATCAGAGAGGGCAAGTTCGGGGTTGTGCTATCCTCCCAGTTTCCTTGTTCCGTCTAAAAAGCCTCATATGTTTATTCTATAATAAATGACTTATTAAATGCTAGGAGACAGGCCCTGGGGCTGATTTCCTGGAATGTTAAATTCCGGTAGCTTAGGAAAGCAGCAGAGCCTATTACTGTTGGCTCCAGCCCAGAAAGCGGGGAACGTGTGGTCAGGTGATCCTGTTTCCTTTCATTTTTTGAGCTTATAAAAGCATTTCCCATGAGTGCCGCCTCACCTTCTCTTCCACAGACACGGCGGCTGAGGCCTCAATGACCCCGAATTCGGGGAAAGCAACAATGATGTCACAGGAACAGTCCTAACCTTGGGGTCTGAAGGGTATTGTGAGACCCCAGGAGTTTTGTTTATTGGGCTGAGCTGGAGAAAATTCTGTGCTGCAGAGAGAGGGTGCTGAGATCCCTGACCCTCTTTTATTATATCTCGGAAAATATGTCTGGTGCTCTCAGTTTTGTTGGCCTTCAGTGTTTAGATTCAAAATGGAGACTTGAGGAAGAGAAAAAATTGGGGTTTCTTTATTCCCATATTCATCCAAGATTAGGACACAGTATAAATGGTTTTTCTTCAACCAATATTGCTGAGTAATTCCTCCATGCCTGGTACTACTTTATTTTTATTTTTTATTTTTATTTTTTTTGTGGTACGCAGGCCTCTCACTGTTGTGGCCTCTCCCGTTGCGGAGCACAGGCTCCGGACATGCAGGCTCAGCGGCCATGGCTCACGGGCCCAGCCGCTCCGCGGCATGTGGGATCTTCCCGGACCGGGGCACGAACCCGTGTCCCCTGAATCGGCAGGCGGACTCTTAACCACTGCGCCACCAGGGAAGCCCTATTTTTATTTTTTAATTAATTTTTATTGGAGTATGGCTGCTTTACAATGTTATGTTAGCCTCCACTGCACAAAAAAATGAATCAGCCATACACATACAGATATCCCCTCCCTTTGGACTTCCCTCCCATTTTACCACACTGCATTAGGTAGAGTTCCCTGTGCTCTACAGTATGTTCCCATCAGTTGTCTATTTTATACATAGTATCAGTAATGTATATGTGTCGATCCCAGTCTCCCAATTCCTCCCTCCCCACCCCTTTCCCCCTTGGTATCCATACATTTGTCCTCTGCGTCTATGTCTCTATTTCTGCTTTGCAAATAAGATCATCTATACCATTTTTCTAGATTCCACATGTATGCGTTAATATACGAGATGTGCTTTTCTCTTTCTGACTCACTTCACTCTGTATGACACTCTCTGGGCCCATCCACATCTTTACTAATGACCCAATTTCGTTCCTTTTTATGGCTGGCCCGGTACTATTTTTAAACCTAGCTCAGCAGGGCCTAGTCTCTGCCTTCTAGAAGCTTACAGTCTAGTTGAGGAGATAACAAATAGCACTCAAATAAGGGGAATTCATTAAAAAGAGATCTACCTTAGTAATTAAGTTCCCTTCCCTCTTCGTATCATTAGTTGGTTTATCCTCAGACATTTATTTTAATATTACTCTAAGCCAAACATTGCTAGGAAGATACATCTGCCAAACAACAGCATATATTCCACGGTGATGCAGAAATTAGTTTTTGGACTGTCTACTCTTCCAAAGGAGTTTGTGGTTTGAATTACTCTTCCCCCATCAGTGAGGACTGACTATAAATAATCTCTCCCTGCAGCATCATAATTGCATCCTAGCACCATGGAGCCCATCTCCTTGGCAGCCTGTGCCCGGGGGCTGGGCAGGCAGTAGGAAAGTAGGGTGTCCCCTCCTCGGGGCTGGTGAAGGCCCCCAGCAGCCCTCAGGCCTTTCTCCACCCTTAGGTTGAAAGATCTCTTCTACCGCTCCAGCAACCTTCAGTACTTCAAGCGGCTCATTCAGATCCCTCAGCTGCCAGAGGTAAGTGTGCCAGCCACACCCAGGGAGCTGCTGAGTCCTGGAGGCTGTCTTAGAGGCTGGCAGGTGGGCAGGGTTTGAGGATGCGTCTTCGCTTTCCAGAACCCACCCAATTTCCTACGAGCCTCCGCCCTGTCAGAGCACATCAGCCCCGTGGTGGTGATCCCAGCCGAAGCCTCATCCCCCGACAGCGAGCCAGTCTTAGAGAAGGATGACCTCATGGACATGGATGCCTCCCAGCAGGTGAGGACCACTTAGGAGGAAGCTCAGGCCTTCCCGTTGCCCCCGGGGAGGGTGGGAGCACCTGGGACAAGTTCAGCCACCTTCTAACCCAAGCGCTGACCTAGGCTGATCACGCTGCCCTGCAGTCCCTAGGAGGCGCCATAGTGGACCTGAACCAGATTAAGAAAGCATCCGTTCCCACGTGTCACTCGTGAGACCCACGCTGACCTCTCTGGGTCTCTAACCTTGTCCTACTCCTTTCTGGTCGCCGCAGAATTCATACGACAGCAAGTTCGATGACATCTTTGGCAGCTCCTCCAGCAGTGATCCCTTCAATTTCAACAGTCAGAACGGCGTGAACAAGGACGAGAAGTGAGTCCGGGCTGTGGAGTTAAAGCACATGGTGCCAAAGCTAAGTTAAGCCATGATCTCACTTGCCACACCCAACCAAAGAGGAATTCTTGGGCTTCTTTGGTAAATGTCTTGACCTTCGAATACTGGCCCCTTTAAAATCCCAGTGGAAAATCGAATGAGGCTGAAATACCCATGGACCTGTGGGTGGTAGATTAGTATCTGGAAACACTGATGGTCTTAGCCTATAACTTACAGGATTTCAAAGAATTGTTCCCAAATTAACATCGGCTTTTAACCTCCTCCCTGGGTCTCCTAGCTCACATTTAAAAGGCAAGGGACAGAAGCACAGTGGAAGCAAACTTGCTCTCCTTCTGTTCCCAGGGATCACTTAATTGATCAACTGTACAGAGAGATCAGTGGGCTGAAAGCACAGCTGGAAAACATGAAGACTGAGGTATGAATTGGGCTCTGATCTGCGTCTGGGCTTCACCGGAACATGACAGCTTTTAATATTAAATTTGCTTCACATCCACCCTGTTGGGCCACATCTTGACCAGGTCATTATGCATTTCCAGTGCACTTACCCTTGAGAGCAGCATTTAAGCCACGCCCCAGGGGCCCTGTGATAGTGGGAGATAATTGTGATCACCAGCTGGCTATGAAGCTGTGCGGTGAGAGACCTGCTCTTCTCACTTGGCGATGAGAAGGTTTGACTTGTAGCTCTGCTGGCACTTCGCAGTGTCTGGTGCTGAGGCTTTTCCCTGGGACCGGCAAATGCCCTCTCCTTCTTCATTCCAGCTGGTCCATCACTGCTCCCAGGCCCCTCGAACAGGATCAGAACTCCCCTGCCGTCACCCCCCGTTGTTGCTGGGGGGCGGCTTGTAGTGACCAGAAGCCTCCACTCTCATGAGGCCTTGGGAGTGGGCCTCTTAGGAAGACCCAGTTGTTGATGTGGTCGGCGCTGGAGACGTGGCAGGTCGGCCCCGCTCGGCCCGCCCAGCGCTCATCCCCGGGCCCTCCCGCAGAGCCATCGAGCCATGCTGCAGCTGAAGGGCCGCATCAGCGAACTGGAGGCCGAGCTGGCCGAGCAGCAGCACCTGCGGCAGCAGGCGGCCGACGAGAGCGAGTTCCAACGGGCCGAGCTGGACGAGCTCAAGAAGAAGCGAGAGGACACGGAGAAGGCTCAGCGGAGCCTGACGGAGATCGAGAGTGAGCGGCTGGCGCTGGGCTGGGCGTGAGGGTAGGGCCGGGGAGGGCGGAGCCCAGCGAGACCCCGGGTGGAGGCTGAGGCCAGGCGCCGGAGCCCCCGCCTCGAGTCTGTCCGGGAGGCCGTCGTGAATGCCAGTGTCACCAGTCAGAAGGGCAGATCGGCGTCGGGCAGGTTGAGAGCCCCCCACTTGAGGCCCTGCTGCGAACACGGAGATGGGGCTACAGAGGATGACGAAGGAGAGGGAGCCTAAGAAAATTCATGGCATAAAAGCCAAAAACCCTGATAAAGTAAATGCCGAGCATGAAATGCTCAAGGCATGCATCAGTGGAGGGGTTTGAATTAGGTGAATTCTTCATTAAAGAAGACCTCCCAGGGGACTTTATTTCAGTAGGGTTTTTGAGGGAGAAGGAGGTATATATGCTTGTGAAAAGGAGGGACGGGGCTTCCCTGCTGGCACAGTGGTTGAGAGTCCGCCTGCCGATGCGGGGGACGCGGGTTCGTGCCCCAGTCCGGGAAGATCCCACATGCTGTGGAGCGGCTGGGCCCGTGAGCCATGGCCGCTGAGCCTAAGCGTCCGGAGCCTGTGCTCCGCAACGGGAGAGGCCACAACAGTGAGAGGCCCGCGTACCGCAAAAAAAAAAAAAAAAAAAAAAAAAAAAGGAGGGACGATCTTCTAGGGGTTCTGGCTTATTGGAAGGAGGGCAGAGGGTCCCTGCCAGTGCAGACCCCTCACCTTGGTCCTTGACGATACAGGGAAAGCCCAAGCCAACGAGCAGCGCTACAGCAAGCTAAAGGAGAAGTACAGCGAGCTGGTGCAGAACCACGCTGACCTGCTGCGGAAGGTAGGACCCTCCCCGCCCCCATCGGCACACGCAGGCCCCACCGCACGGGGGAGACGGTGACTTACGCCACGTGGCTTCTCCAGGGCTGGCGCCCCCGCTGTTTCTTGGAAACCACAGCTCCCTGGCCTCCTGTATCTTGAGCTCCACCTTAGGTGCCAGCCCCACTAGCATTAGCATTATCCCCCATCTTTATCATTTTGGCAAATAGTGGAGAGTTGAGCATCTGAAGGTGACAGTTTCCTTCTAGGTGGGAAAGTGATGTCTGTGTCCGACTCTAGGGCACTCACGGTCTGAATGCCGTCATTTGTTCCGGAAGAAAGATGGCCTCTGTGCTGGAGATACGCTAGTTCGAGACACTGTTCTTTTACAGAATGCAGAGGTGACCAAACAGGTGTCCGTGGCCAGACAAGCCCAAGTGGATTTGGAACGAGAGAAAAAAGAGCTAGAGGATTCTTTCCAGCGCATAAGTGACCAGGCCCAGCGGAAGGTGAGTAGAAGAAGTAGGTGGGAATTGGTGCGGGATGGGGTGGGGAGGGTGTCTGTCCGAGATGGAGGTGGACCTTGAGCACTGCACAGATTGAAAGACCTCGTCGTCTGCTTCACAAGCAGGTAGAGCCCTGTGGGAGGGTGACAAGGGACCGTACAGGACAGGACGTGGTTACCCATGTGTAAGGAGTTAGAGGCATGACGTGATGAAGGGTCTGAAGTTGAGTGGGGCTCATCAGCTAGGACGAGTCTCGAGGAGGTTTTGAAGTGGAAGCAGGTGGATGTCAGAAAGAAGTGGCATTTATAAAGACCCACAGCCAGAACTCCCATGAGTTGGGATGGGGTTGGCGGCAGGTCCGACTGGAGTAAAGAGATGTCGGGTGGATAACATGGAACGCCGTACACTTAGAGTAGTGGCTTTCACGCTTTCCTGTGACTCAAAGTGAAAAATACATCTAATGGAAATCAAAGTTTCACAGAGCAATACTTACCCTTATTATGTGAATGCATGTGGATTTTTTTTTGGTGGGGGGAGCTCTGTTTACTGCATTCTTTTAAAAATGTTAGCTGTGGGGCTTCCCTGGTGGCGCAGTGGTTGAGAGTCTGCCTGCTGATGCAGGGGACACGGGTTCATGCCCCGGTCCGGGAAGATCCCACATGCTGCGGAGCGGCTGGGCCCGTGAGCCATGGCTGCTGAGCCTGCGCGTCTGTAGCCTGTGCTCCACAACGGGAGAGGCCACAACAGTGAGAGGCCCGCGTACCGCAAAAAAAAAAAAAAAAAAAAAATGTTAGCTGTGAATTCTTACTCATGGGTCACAACCCGCTCTTTGAAAAACACCACTTAGAAATCAAAGAAGGGAAATTATTTCAAGACGGTGAGATGGGATGAGTCAGCATTATACCTACTGGGTGTTGGGATGCCTGAATTAAAGATCTCATTCTGCTTTAATTAGTATTATGGGCTCAAGCATGACATTTGGGAAATGTCCCTAAAACTCCCCCCACCCGCAGCCGTTGACATTTCCTGAAGCTGGAAAAAAACATTTTGGGTACATTCTGAGCTCTCACCTTCCCCCTGCTTTTTGTCAGGGTAAAACTTGCTTCTATATAAAAGAGTATACAAATCTCACAAGTATAGCTTGGGAATTTTTACACGTGTTTATCCCGTGAAACCACCACCCAGGTCGGAGCACTCCTGTTTTTCTTCTCTTTCAGACTCAAGAACAGACGGAAGTACTAGAGAGTTTGAAGCAAGAACTTGCCGCCAGCAAACAGGAACTCCAGATTGTCCAAGGCAGCCTGGAAAGTTCTGCCCAGGTAAGCGTCACCTGTCTTTCCCTTCCTCATTCTTTTCCATCTCTGGCTTTGGTGTTGCTGGCACCCGGCATCCATCACCATGAGCACATGGCCCACCTTGGTCCCATCTGGGATCAGTGTGTCCTTGGGAAGGGGCAGATTCCTTGTGGCCTGGTGGTGGGTTTGGACCTCTGGAAAGGGGACCGTTTAATTCTCCCAGCAACTCCCTCTTCCCACTCGGTCACCCTGCAGTCAGAAGCAAAACAGACCGCCCAGATCGCCGAGCTGGAGCAGGAGCGGGGCAGCCTGGTGGATGCCGTGGCTTGTCGAGAGGAGGAACTGTCCACTCTTCGGGAACAGTTGGAATACACCCAGATCAAACTGTCCAGCACACAGGCAAGTAACGGACACCCACTGGGGCTGACCAAGTCCAATTTCATAGCCATGGGCCTCGGCAGTGTATGCGTGGAGGCGGGGGGCTGTGAAAGGGGTTTGGGGCCTTTGGCCGGATCGCAAAGGCAAATATTCTGCGGGCATAGCTCCTAATGCCAGCGTGCCCTGTGCTGCACACAGAGCAGATGAGAAGAGATGCACCTGGCACTCTCTCCCCAAGGGTGGAGGACAGGCTGCTGTGGTCCATCCCCATAGCCTCCTGTGCTCGGTGGCACACACCTGTGGACAAAGTTAAAGGCTTTTTCTCTGTGTCAAGCTAACTGGCTTTGGCCTAATTAGCAGCAGCTCAAGCTAAGGTGCCAGGAATCCCAGCTGTGTCACAGGTGGATGCTGCATGGAGGCTCATTAGGGGGCCTATGGCCGACTCTCACTTCCCTGGACCATCTCTAGGAATCTGTAGACCGACTTGCGAAGGACCAACGAAAAATGCTTCTGGCGGAGTCGAGGAGGGCTGCCGAGCAGGTGGTGCAGGAGGCCCTGAGGCGGTTTGAGGAGCCCGCTCTCTTCAGCTGCGCCGGATCTGCAGGTGCCCTTCCCCTTGCCCGGCTTGCAGGTGCCGGATCCTTACAGCCCAGTGCTCTTCAGAGTCGGCCTTGAATCCCGTGAGACCCTGATCTCAGGGGTTCCCAGCCCAGCTGCATGTCAGGATCACCTGGGGATGCCCAGGGCCCCCCCCACCCCCACGCCTAAGTTCTATTCAGTCGGCAGCTCTGCAGCACAGGGCCTGCACAGTACTATCTTCTAAACCACCCCCCAGCTCTCACCCCTCACCCCCCGGGTGTGATAACTACTGCTTTGGTCGTGGATCATGCTGATGAAATGCATCCTGGGAGCTGAGGCCTGATAACAATTCTGAATGCCGGGAGGAGGAGGAACAGACAGGCCTCTGTGTCTCTAAGGAGAAGAGTGTGGTCTGAATGCAGAGGTGGCTGCCATGAGCTTCAAATCTAGAAAGGGAGTCATCATCCTTAAGCATGGAGAGGCAGAAACGATAAAATCCCCACAGGGTCACGGGTGTGAGCAAGGGCCCACCCTGTGTGCCCCAGAGTCCTCAGGGCGTGTGGTGACGTCAGAGGAACCCCCGTGATGAGAGGAGGGCCTTGGTGCACAGTAGATGGGAGAGCATCCAGGCCCAGGGCATTTGTGAAGTCGTGGACGTGGCCGTGAACAGATCTCATTACAGCTCATTTTCGAGCAGAGGGGACTTGATAGTCTTGAGAGGTCCCGTTCAGAACAAGGCAGACGGGAGGAAGCAGCTGATGGGTGATTTTTTTTTTTTTTTTTTTTGCGGTACGCGGGCCTCTCACTGCTGTGGCCTCTCCCGTTGTGGAGCACAGGCTCCGGACGCGCAGGCTCCGGACGGCTCAGCGGCCATGGCTCACGGGCCCAGCCGCTCCGTGGCATGTGGGATCTTCCCGGACCGGGGCACGAACCCGTGTCCCCTGCATCGGCAGGTGGATGCTCAACCACTGCGCTACCAGGGAAGCCCTGATGGGTGATTTTTATTATCAGCTAGAAAGGTCTCGATTCTGTGAAGTGTTTCAGGAAGGACTGTGATATCTTGTTCAGTGGGGAAACCGTCCGTAGGGAAATCCAACAGTTGCAAATGAAGTAGCGCACTGGGTACCTCATTTACTGCGAGAACACCAGGACATGGGGCAGCTGTGGGCGGATTCCACAAGAGATGGTACGAGCTGGGTTTTGAAGGAAGAGGAGAGACATAAAGCCATGGAGAGGAAGAAGAGTGGGGAATAATAATCGTAAAAATGGCTGACATTTACCGAGTGCTTGCAATATGCCAGGCACAATTCTAAGCACTTTATGTGCCTTGGCCCAGCAATTCTCACTGTGATGCCAGGAGGTGGTACTATTATTCCTCCTTTGTTGGATGAGGAAGCAGGCGCATGTGGCCTGAGAACACAGCCAATTGTGATAGAGCCAGGAGCTAAAACACGTATGCCACGAGATGCAAGAGCCCGTACTTTAACTCCTGTGTGTGCGATTCAGTCTCCGTGGACCAGTGCACAGAGGCACAGCAGTGGGAATGACGGTGTTGTGGGCAGAACGTGAGTGTAGATTAGCCCTCATGGAGCCAGGGGTCTGAGCCCAAGAGTAATGGGAGTCCAAGGGCATCGAAACACTTAACAGGAAGGCCTAGATTTGATTCAGTGGCAGTGATGGGAAATGAGGGGCAGAAGCTAGACCGTGATGCCATTGCTGTGGTTCTTGGCCAAAGGACCAGGTAGGCTCAGAAGTACAGCCTTTGAAGCTGCAGTAAGAGAATCACGTACCAGCATAGCCATCAACCTCTCCTCCCTCCCCCTTCTTAGGGAAGCTCCTGCAGGGCTGGGGCCCCCCACTGGGAAGGTCATCCATCAGGCAGCTTAACTAACAAGGATGAAGCGAGCTGAGACAACTCTGACTCTGACTTTGCCCTGTCTTCCCTCTCACAGATCACCTACTCTCCAAGGTCAGGTCCGTTTCCAGCTGCATCGAGCAACTGGAAAAATGCTGGAGCCAGTATCTGGCCTGCCCAGAAGGTAAGAGAGGTGAAGGATAGGGTCTGTCACTAGTGACAACTGGGCAGGGGTCCGAAACGCTGGAATGTGGCAATGGCGACCATTTCCTAGGCACCCAGAAAGGAATGTGTGTGTCTAACTTGCAAAGCGGGGGGGGAAGG
The DNA here is from genome assembly GCF_964165515.1 of Mesoplodon bidens. Taxonomy (NCBI): domain Eukaryota; kingdom Metazoa; phylum Chordata; class Mammalia; order Artiodactyla; family Ziphiidae; genus Mesoplodon; species Mesoplodon bidens. The sequence goes on from NC_138171.1 coordinate 37,351,049, forward strand.
AGGTATGAAAGTGACTGCCCTCCCCCTCCAGCAGGACTAAGAAAGTTTCCTTTAAACTCCTGGCAGATATCAGTGGGCTTCTGCACTCGGTAACCCTCCTGGCCCACTTGACCAGTGACACCATTGTTCATGGCAGCACCACCTGCCTTAGAGCCCCGCCAGAGCCTGCCGACTGTAAGTACCAGGGTGAGGGGCCACCACCACAGCACGGGCAGCAGAGGGCCTTTAAAAGTCTCTGTCGCCTTGCCTCTGCAGCTCTGACCGAGGCCTGTAAGCAGTATGGCAGGGAGACCCTCACCTATCTGTCTTTCCTGGAGGAAGAAGGAATCGTCAAGAATGCTGACAGCACAGCCATGAGGAGCTGCCTCACCAGGATCACAGCCATTGGCGAGGTATCATCAGTGTTATCCCTGGGGAAAGTCGTTTTTTGGTATGAGTGCTGGGAATTTCTTCAGGGATCAGTGATGTTCTAAGCCAGTTCTTTCTGTACTTTAAACTTGATTCTGGAAAGTAGAGTTAGAACTGTAAAACTTGACCTTCTGAATGACTTTCCAGTTATATTTAATTCACTGGATATTAATTGAGAGTCTTCTATGTGATCATCACTGTGCTAAGCAGTGTCAGAGAAGGATGAACACAGTTTTCCTGTTTTCAAGGGTTTTTATCTGGCTGGGCAGGTAACACCTAAAATGAAGGTAATATATTTATTCAGTCAATAAAGATGTAGTGAGTATGACCTATGTACAGGGAATTGTGCCAGGTGTAGTTCTACAGGGACAAATAGGTCCCCTGGGGAAGGCCTGGTCTCCCTGGGGAAGAAAAATGAGGAAACCAACCTTTTTTTATTTTTATTTTTTTATTTTTGGCTGCGTTGAGTCTTAGTTGCGGGATCTTCCTTGCAGCATGCAGGATCTTCCATTGCGGCACATGGGCTCTTCGTTGCAGCATGCGGGCTTCTCTCTAGTTGTGGCACATGGGCTCCAGAGCACGTGGGCTCTGTAGTTTGTGGCACACGGGCTCTCTAGTTGTAGTGCGCGGGCTTAGTAGTTGTGGCACGTGGGCTTAGTTGCCCCATGGCGTGTGGGATCTTAGTTCCCTGACCAGGGATTGAACCTGGGTCCCCTGCATTGAAAGGTAGATTCTTAACCACTGGACCATCAGGGGAGCCCTGGAAATCAACCATTTCTATACAGTGTGATACAGATCTATTTAAGGAGTACAGTGCAAGGCAGCTTCTAATTCCTAGAATAGTAGGAATATTACCACCTAAAATAGTGGGAATGATAAATTCAGAGAAGGAAGAGACCAGGGCCAGAGGTCATATCCTCATCATCTCTCATTCGAACTCCGCCGAGCGGCTTGCAGGATCTTAGTTCGCCGACCAGGGATCCAACCCATGGCAATGAGAGCGCAGAGTCCTAAGCACTGGACCGCCAGGGACTTCCCTCATCTGAATTTTTTTTTAATTAATTTATTTTACTTTTGGCTGCGTTGGGTCTTCATTGCTGCACGTGGGCTTTCTCTAGTTGCGGCGAGCGGGGGCAACTCTTCGTTGCAGTGTGCAGGCTTCTCATCACGGTGGCTTCTCTTGTTGTAGAGCACAGGCTCTAGGCACATGGGCTTCAGTAGCTGTAGCACGTGGGCTCATTAGTTGTGGCTCACAGGCTCTAGAGTGCAGGCTCAGTAGTTGTGGTGCACGGGCTTAGTTGCTCCGCGGCACATAGGATCTTCCCGGACCAGGGCTCGAACCCATGTCCCCTGCATTGACAAGTGGATTCTTAACCACTGCACCACCAGGGAAGCCCTGAAGGTGTTTTTAAAGTACCTCCCAAGCACGAAATACAGTCAGTGCTGCACAATGGTGGGGTCAGGGTCTGAGCGGCTGCAACTGAATGGCCTTGTGTGGGGTTCGACAGGATGGCCTTCTGGAAAGAAGTGGGTTCTGAGTGAGAATAGAGACGGGAGGAGCGTGGAGTTGCAGAGCTCATGTGGTAGAGAGTTCCAGACAAGTCCCAGCACGGCGTGCAGAAGTGTGTTACATGGTGGGACCCTCCTACCTTCTGCCGTCATGTGGGGGTTACCTGTCCACCACGGGAGGGTAGAGAGGAGGTCAAAGGGTCATTTCCGCCTTCGTGATGCTGTTCACAGGAGCTCCTGCCCAGAGGCCTGGACATCAAACAGGAGGAACTGGGGGACCTGGTGGACAAAGAGATGGCTGCCACTTCCGCTGCCATTGAAACCGCTACGGCCAGAATAGAGGTATGGAAGTCTCTGCAGGATCACCTAAAGTGATGCTGTGCAACTACCTTTCGGCAGCATTGCCCGCTGGATATATCTTAGCCGTTCTCTGCAGAGCCCCCTATAAAACAAACCAAAACCCAAATCCCCTGGGATCTGTGAGGTACAGAAAATAGAAAGTTCTCCAAGAGAAGATGAGCAGTTTCCTCAAGGATCACATACTTTGGTGTCAGGCCATCCTACATTCAAGTTCCAAACTGACCACTGAGCTACGTTAACCCCGCTAAGATTCAGATTCCGTTTCTATATGATGGTGATGATAACAGTACCTTCCTCAGAGGGGTGTTGTAAAGAGCTCAGTGAGGTAATGCACATGGATCTCAGTGCCAGGCACTCAGTAAACCAACAGTAACTGTTGTCTCAGGGAAAAGCTGAGCGGGCACCATTGGAAAGGTCACATATTACTCCTTTGATGGAAGACTCAGGCCATCTGCCTTGGTGTGCTGCCTGCCTCGAGGACCTGGTAGCAGCTGCCCCTGTTGGCATGGTGCCGTAGCTCTCAGAGTTCTGTGCACATCAGCCCAGGTTCCAAAATGTCAAGACACAGACTGTAGCTCCAGCTGCCTCCCACTGAATAGATCGGAGGTCTGGGTTCTTTTCCTGACTCTCACGAGGACATGGGTGGGCACTTCTAGGTTTCTCAGCTACTGCAGGATGTCGGACCGCAGGTGTAGCAGGACACCAGTGGGTTCTCAGTACCTGTGATGTACTGAGAAACTCTGCTTCTTTTTTAATAGGAGATGCTCAGCAAATCCCGAGCTGGAGACACAGGAGTTAAATTGGAGGTGAATGAAAGGTCAGTCTGAGCGGCGTGGTGACACCTAGGTGATCAGGATCTGTCTTTCCTGCACTGGATCATACTGATTAGAATAGAACATTAGCCTCCACAGGGAAGGGCTGAGTCTATGGAATTGTCAATATCAGTATTAATGATGACCATGGTATCAATATTGCATTATAGGGGAAAGAAACCCCAAGAGTCACTACTTACCTATTCCTTATGAAGAAGATCCACAGTCATCTCCTCTCTCACCCACCTTTCCTTCAGAGCTTCACCTCCAGAATATTCCCTGCCTTTTTTCCCATCCCAAGTGTGTTCAGGAGAGAAAAAGAAAACAAGTCTTCCGCATTGTTTTTGGTCTCTGTTTTGTGTCCCTGACTTTTTTGTTGTTTTTGCTTATTGCAGGATCCTTGGCTCCTGTACCAGCCTAATGCAGGCTATTCAGGTCCTGATCGTGGCCTCAAAGGACCTCCAGAGAGAGATAGTGGAGAGTGGCCGGGTAAGCATGGGTGAGGGCCCTAGACAGAGCAAACATCGGTTACTGATTCCCAGCTCAGTGAGAGGTGGAGTCTACTCGATACACATTCAGTGAGGTCTAGGTGTGCTGCCGTCCAGCCATATGTGCCCACCTGAGGGCACAGCTGCCACTCCCATGGATGTCAACAAATGCTATGGAAAGAAGCTGGGGCATGGCCAGGTCCCCACAGGGCAGTTGGTCAGAGCCTGCAGTGGCAGGCTCATTCACCCTGGTGGATGTCACTGGAACCTGCCATGGAAGCCCAGTGTTCATTGCAAGTCTGGACTCTCGGAGAAGGGAGTGAGGACTTTTAAAACCAGGCAAATCAGAAATGCCAACCTGGTGCTGACTCTCCACTGTGGGCTCTGCCCGTGTCTCTTTCTGTGCATGCTTGAACCCACACCTGCTGCAGTGGAAGCACAGGGTCTTAACCACTGGACTGCCGGGGAACTCCCTGCCATGTCTCTTTCCAACAGCAGTTAACTCGTAGTGATTCAGACAGACTCTGCCTCTGTCCCTGTTAACATCATCACTTCAGTTTTCTTGCTCCTTTACTGGTGTCATCAGCCTCTTTTTTCCTTTCTCACATCCCCGTGTGCGGCTGCAGCTCAGGAGACAAAGGTCCAGAGAGGGGGCTATGAGCCTAAAAACAATCCTATAAAGAACAAAGCTATACAGTTTACCACGTGATGTTACAGTGAAATGACTGCCAGCCTTCTAGGAAGCAGGGTCTCATCAAAAGTAAAATCTGCCAGCACCCAGAGTCTGAACTTCTCAGGTTCCAGAATTGTTTAATATTTTGATGAGTAAAATGTTTCTGGCTCATCATAAATGTACGGTGGAGTAGAAGGACGTGCTCTCACTTCCTCTTGTGAGAACACCAGAATCACAACTAGCTGCTGGACAATAATCACCAGGAAGACACTGGAACTCACCAAAAAAGATACGCCACATCCAAAGACAAAGGAGAAGCCACAGTGAGACGGTAGGAGGGGCACAATCACAGTAAAATCAAATCCCATAACTGCTGGGTAGGTGACTCACAGACTGGAGAACACTTATACAGCAGAAGTCCACCCACTGGAGTGAAGGTTCTGAGCCGCACGTCAGGCTTCCCAACCTGGGGGTCCGGCAACGAGAGGAGAAATTCCTAGAGAATCAGACTTTGAAGCCTAGTGGGATTTGACTGCAGGACTTCGACAGGACTGGGGGAAACAGAGACTCCACTCTTGGAGGGCACACACAAAGTAGTGTGCGCATCGGGACCCAGGGGAAGGAGCAGTGACCCCAGGCGAGACTGAACCAGACCTACCTGCTAGTGTTGGAGGGTCTCCTGCAGAGGCAGGGGGTGCCTGTGGCTCACCGTAGGGACAAGGACACTGGCAGCAGAAGTTCTGGGAAGTACTCCTTGGCGTGAGCCCTTCCAGAGTCTGTCATTAGCCCCACCAAAGAGCCCAGTTAGGCTCCAGTGTTGGGTTACCTCAGGCCAAACAACCAACAGGGAGGGAACCCAGCCCCACCCATCAGCAGTCAAGCAGAATTAAGTTTTACTGAGCTCTGCCCACCAGAGTAACAGTCAGCTCTACCCACCACCAGTCCCTCCCATCAGGAAACTTACACAAGCCTCTTAGATAGCCTCATCCACCAGAGGGCAGACAGCAGAAGCAAGAAGAACTACAATCCTGCAGCCTGTGGAACAAAAACCACATTCATAGAAAGATAGACAAGATGAACAAGCAGAGGGCTATGTACCAGATGAAGGAACAGCTCTACAACAAATGCTAAAGGAACTTCTCTAAGTGTGAAACACAAGAGAAGAAAAGGACCTACAAAAACAAACCCATAACAATTAAGAAAATGGTCATAGGAACATACATATCGATAATTACCTTAAACGTGAATGGATTAAATGCTCCAACCAAAAGACACAGGCTTGATGAATGGATACAAAAACAAGACGCATATATATGCTGTCTACAAGAGACCCACTTCAGACCTAGGGACACATACAGACTGAAAGTGAGGGGATGGAAAAAGATACTCCATGCAAATGGAAATCAAAAGAAAGCTGGAGTAGCTATACTCATATCAGATAAAATAGACTTTAAAATAAAGAACATTACAAGAGACAAGGAAGGACACTACATAAGGATCAAGGGATCAATCCAAGAAGAAGAGATAACAATTATAAATATACATGCACCCAACATAGGAGCACCTCAATACATAAGGCAACTGCTAACAGCTATAAAAGAGGAAATTGACAGTAACACAATAATAGTGGGGGACTTTAACAACTTACTTACACCAATGGACAGATCATCCAAAATGAAAATAAATAAGGAAACAGAAGCTTTAAATGACACAATAGACCAGATAGATTTAATTGATATTTATAGGACATTCCATCCAAAAACAGCAGATTACAATTTCTTCTCAAGTGCGCATGGAACATTCTCCAGGATAGATCACATCTTGGGTCACAAATCAAGCCTCAGTAAATTTAAGAAAATTGAAATCATATCAAGCATCTTTTCTGACCACAACGTGGTGAGATTAGAAATGAATTACAGGGAAAAAAACGTAAAAAACACAAACACATGGAAGCTAAACAATACGTTACTAAATAACCAAGAGATCACTGAAGAAATCAAAAAGGAAATCAAAAAATACCTAGAAACAAATGACAATGAAAACACGACGTACAAAACCTATGGGATGCAGCAAAAGCAGTTCTAAGAGGGAAGTTTATAGCTGTACAAGCCTACCTCAAGAAACAAAAATCTCAAATAAACAATCTAACCTTAACCTAAAGGAACTAGAGAAAGAAGAACAAACAAAACCGAAAGTTAGCAGAAGGAAAGAAATCATAAAGATCAGAGCAGAAATAAATGAAATAGAAACAAAACAATAGCAAAGATCAATAAAACTAAAAGCTGGTTCTTTGAGAAGGTAAAGAAAATTGATAAACCATCAGCCAGACTCATCAAGAAAAAGAGGGAGAGGACTCAAATCAATAAAATTAGAAATGAAAAAGGAAAAGTTACAACAGACACCGCAGAAATACAAAGCATCCTAAGAGACTACTACAAAGCAACTCTATGCCAATTAAATGGACAAATTCTGAGAAAGGTATAACCTTCCAAGACTGAATCAGGAAGAAATAGAAAATATGAACAGACCAATCACAAGTAACGAAATGGAAACTGTGATTTAAAATCTTCCAACAAACAAAAGTCCAGGACCAGATGGCTTCACAGGTAAATTCTATCAAACATTTAGAGAAGAGCTAACACCCATCCTTCTCAAACTCTTCCAAAAAATTGCAGAGGAAGGAACACTCCCAAACTCATTCTGTGAGGCCACCATCACCCTGATACCAAAACCAGACAAAGATACTACAAAAAAAGAAAATCACAGACCAATATCACTGATGAATATAGATGCAAAAATCCTCGACAACATATTAGCAAACAGAATCCAACAACACATTAAAAGGATCATACACCATGATCAAGTGGGATTTATCCCAGGGATGCAAGGATTCTTCAATATATGCAAATCAATCAATGTGATACACCATATTAACAAACTGAAGAATAAAAATCATATGATCATCTCAATAGATGCAGAAAAAGTTTTTGACAAAATTCAACACCCATTTATGATAAACACTCTCCAGAAAGTGGGCACAGAGGGAACCTACCTCAACTTAATAAAGGCCACATAGGACAAACCCACAGCAAACATCATTCTCAATGGTGAAGAACTGAAAGCATTTCCTCTAAGATCAGGAACAAGACAAGGATGTCCACTCTCATCACTATTATTCAACATAGTTTGGGAAGTCCTAGCCATGGCAATCAGAGAAGAAAAGAAAGAAAAGGAATACAAATTGGAAAAGAAAAAGTAAAACTGTCACTGTTTGCAGATGACATGATACTATACATAGAGAATCCTAAAAATGCCACCAGAAAACTACTAGAGCTAATCAATGAATTTGGGAAAGTTGCAGGATACAAAATTAATGCACCGAAAGCTCTTGCATTCCTATACACTAATGATGAAAAGTCTGAAAGAGTAAATAAGGAAACACTCTCATTTACCATTGCAACAAAAAGAATAAAATACCTAGGAATAAACCTACCTAGGGAGACAAAAGACCTGTATGCAGAAAACTATAAGACATTGATGAAAGAAAGTTGATACCAGCAGATGGAGAGATATACCATGTTCTTGGATTGGAAGAATCAATATTGTGAAAATGACTATGCTACCCAAAGCAATCTACAGATTCAATGCAATCCCTGTCAAATTACCAATGACATTTTTTACAGAACTAGAACAAAAAATCTTAAAATTTGTATGGAGACACAAAAGACCCTGAATAGCCAAAGCAGTCTTGAGGGAAAAAAATGGAGCTGGAGGAATCAGACTCCCTGACTTCAGACTATACTACAAAGCTACAGTAACCAAGACAATGTGGTACTGGCACAAAAACAGAAACATAGATCAATGGAACAAGATAGAAAGCCCAGAGATAAACCCGCACACCTATGGTCAACTAATCTATGACAAAGGAGGCAAGGATATACGTGGAGAAAAGACAGTCTCTTCAATAAGTGGTTCTGAGAAAACTGGACAGCTACATGTAAAAGAATGAAATCAGAACACTCCCTAACACCATACACAAAAATAACCTCAAAATGGATTTGAGACCTAAATGTAAGACCAGACACTATAAAACTCTTAGAGGAGAACATAGGAAGAACACTCTTTGACATAAATCACAGCAAGATCTTTTTTGATCCACCTCCTAGAGTAATGGAAATAAAAACAAAAATAAACAAATGGGACCTAATGAAACTTCAAAGCTTTTGCACAGCAAAGGAAACCATAAACAAGACGAAAAGACAACCCTCAGAATGGGAGAAAATATTTGCAAACGAACCAACGGACAAAGGATTAATCTCTAAAATATATAAACAGCTCATGCAGCTCATTATTTAAGAAACAAACAACCAAATCCAAAAATGGGCAGAAGACCTAAATAGACATTTCTCCAAAGAAGACATACAGATGGCCAAGAAGCACATGACAAGCTGCTCAACATCACTAATTATGAGAGAAATGCAAATCAAAACTACAATGAGGTATCACCTCACACCAGTTAGAATGGGCATCATCAAAAAGTCTACAAACATCAAATGATGGAGACAGTATGGAGAAAAGGGAACCCTCTTGCACTGTTGGTGAGAATGTAAATTGATGCAGCCACTATGGAGAACAGTATGGAGGATCCTTAAAAAACTAAAAGTAGAATTACCGTATGATCCAGCAATCCCACTACTGGGTATATACCCAGAGAAAACCATAATTCAAAAAGACACATGCACCCCAGTGTTCATTGCAGCACTATTTACAATAGCCAGGTCATGGAAGCAACCTAAATGCCCATCGACAGACAAATGGATAAAGAAGTTGTGGTACATATATACAATGGAGTATTACTCAGCCATAAAAAGGAACATAATTGGGTCATTTGTTGAGACATGGATGGATCTAGAGACTGTCATACAGAGTGAAGTAAGTCAGAAAGAGAAAAACAAATATCGTATATTAACGCATATATGTGGAACCTAGAAAAATGGTACAGATGAACCAGTTTGCAGGGCAGAAGTTGAGACACAGATGTAGAGAACAAACATGGACACCAAGGGGGGAAAGCTGCAGGAGGGTGGGGATGGTGGTGGTGGGATGAATTGAGCGATTGGGATTGACATGTATACACTGATGTGTATAAAATGGATGACTAATAAGAACCTGCAGTATAAAAAAATAAATTAAATTAAATAAAAAAAAAAAAGAACAAAGGTGTATCTGCTTTGGTGGCACTTTTTATCAGTCCGAGAGGTGATGTTTTCTGCCCCCAAAATAGAAAGAGGGACTGAGCAAGGAGTATCTGTACATTCTCAGACTGTCAGGTACTTCCGAAGCATAAAAGCATTTTAAAATTCCAAGTAGGAATTACTGTATTTTTCTTTCAGTTTTATTAAGATATAATTGACACACAGTGCTGTATCAGTTTAAGGTGTACGACATAATGCTTTGACAATGCATATGAAGCGATTATCCCAGTAAGTTTAGTGAAGAACCGTCATCTCTTATAGATGCAAAATGAAAGAAACAAAAAAAGTGTTTTCCTTGTGATGAGAACTCTTAGGATTTAGTCTCAGTATCTTTCATGTATAACATACAGCAGTGTTCATTATATTTATCATGTTGTACATTACATCCCTAGTACTTACTTATGTTATAACTGGAAGTTACACCTTTTGGCTCCCTCCAATTCCCTCCCCCACCCCATAGCAATTATTTTTTTAATCACTCACTGTGTATTCACTGTCCTCTTTTGGCAACTCACAGAGAGCGGCTAGACTCCCCTCAGATCATAAGTTAGTTGTATATACATATAAATAACATATATATTCTTATATATACAATATAGAGATATTGGGATGTGATAGAAATGCTATAGGCTTTGGAGTCAGAAAAGCTGAGGATTTATTTCCATTTATTTCCTACATATCCTTAGGGAAAGTATTTTTGCCTCTCTGAATCTTAGTTTTCTCATCTTTAAAAATGGGAATAATAATGCTCACCCCTCGGGGTTACTGTGAAGACTGCATGGGATAATATATATAAAAGCACCTGGCACATAGTAGGCACACAATAAAAGATAGCTAATAGTATTTTTCACTTCCCTAGGGTACAGCATCCCCTAAAGAGTTTTATGCCAAGAACTCTCGATGGACAGAAGGACTTATCTCAGCCTCTAAAGCTGTGGGCTGGGGAGCCACTGTCATGGTGTAAGTATCCGTCCTTCCCAAGGCTCGTCACCTTCACCCTGCTTTCCAGTGATCCACCCTAGAGGGGAAAACTAAGGGGAAAAATTTGCCCCCTAGAAATGAACTGTTGATAGGGAAGTTAATAGGACTGAAAGTTTAAAAGGGAGTCTGGGTCTGAATATAAAAAAGATGTGGTACATATACACAATGGAATATTACTCAGCCATAAAAAGGAACGAAACTGGGTCATTTGTAGAGACATGGATGGTCCTAGAGACTGTCATACAGAGTGAAGTAAGTCAGAGAGAAAAATATTGTATATTAACGCATATATGTGGAATCTAGAAAAATGGTACAGATGAACCGGTTTGCAAGGCAGAAATAGAGACACAGATGTAGAGAACAAACGTATGGACACCAAGGAGGGAAAGTGGGGGGTGGTGGTGGTGGTGGGATGAATTGGGCGATTGGGATTGACATGTATACACTAATATGTATAAAATAGATAACTAATAAGAACCTGCTGTATAAAAAAAATAAATTTAAAAAAAAAAAAAGGAGTCTGGGTCTCCTGGAGCAACACGGGGTGGGGCAGGCTGGCTGGGCTCCCTGTCTGCCAGGGTGATGGGAGTGGTCTAAAGGTGAGGTCATTAGGGGTTGCAGCTGTCAGTTTCATAACCCGTCTGGTTCTCTCCTGACTATCAGGGATGCAGCTGATCTGGTGGTACAAGGCCGAGGGAAATTTGAGGAGCTGATGGTCTGTTCGCATGAAATTGCTGCTAGCACCGCCCAGCTTGTGGCCGCATCCAAGGTAGGACCTGTGTTGGGCTTCCCAGGACACTCTATGTTCTGACTGGGTTAGAAAATATACCTGGACCATGGCACTGGCCCCAAGAACTGATTATTTGTCCTGTATCCAGGTAGGTTGAGTCCCAGATAAAAATTCTGCCTCCAAGGGCCCTCTAAAAGCCTTTCAGCAGGGAGCCCCTCTAACCCACCTCTCCACGTGCATGCCTTTTGTCTTCATCATTTTTATTGCAAGTGGCCTTTAAGGGTCCAGCCATGCCAACCTCTGATGAGCAATCGTACATTCAAGGAACGCTCAAATAAGGAAAATGCTGGCCCAGTAAGCTGGTTACCTGGCTTGGCTCTGAAGTTCCACAATTAATTTCTGCCTCTCTTCAAAAGGGTCCAAATTTGAACCATTGCCCCAGCTAATCCTAATGCAAAGCTCATCACCAAAATCCTTCCATGAGTTGTAGAGTTCCCCAGGGAGTGTTCTTTTACTGTCCTTATTTATTGTTGTCCCAAAATAAGTGATAAAGCTAGAGTTTAAGGCCACCAAGCAAATAAGCCAGGAATGATTTTGTTTTTAATTAATTTATTTAATTTATTTATTATTTTTGGCTGTGTTGGGTCTTCGTTGCTGAGTGCAGGCTTCCTCTAGTTGCAGCGAGTGGGGGCTACTCTTCGTTGCGGTGCGTGGGCTTCTCATTGCAGTGGCTTCTCTTGTTGTGGAGCACGGGCTCTAGGCACACGGGCTTCAGTAGTTGTGGCTCACAGGCTCCAGTAGTTGTGGCTCGCGGGCTTCAGTAGTTGTGGCTCACGGGCTTCAGTAGTTGTGGCTTGCAGGCTCTAGAGCGCAGGCTCGGTAGTTGTGGCACACAGGCTTAGTTGCTCCACGACATGTGAGATCTTCCTGGACCAGGGCTCAAACCTGTGTTCCCTGCATTGGCAGGCGAATTCTTAACCACTGCGCCACCAGGGAAGCCCCAGGAATGATTTTTGATATTAGAGAGATGCCAGGAGTTGACCCCCTAGGTATCGATTTTTGAGTTGATTGGTGACCACAGCAGAGCCCATATATTTGTCAAGCACCATCAGACCGACTATCTGATTCCATCCTTGCTGCTCTATGTTGTGTGACCCTAAATCTGCTTGGTCCTGGCAGGTGAAAGCTGATAAGGACAGCCCAAACCTGGCCCAGCTGCAGCAGGCCTCTCGGGGCGTGAATCAGGCCACCGCCGCAGTTGTGGCCTCAACCATTTCTGGCAAATCACAGATCGAGGACACAGGTAGCCTTTCAGAAGCAATGCTTTTCGCATCCATCCTATGTGGCTGCTCATTACATTCTTCTCCACGATTCCGACTTCCCACAGTCCTGTTTCCAAATTCTGTCTTATTTTTTATCTTTGTACATTCAAACTTACCTTCTCAAAAGTTGAGACACCACATAAGCATGCTATTCATCACTCTAGGGACAGGCCTTAGCTAGATTTTCCATTTAGCTATTTCTCTGAATTCAGAGAAATGACTCCACAGGCCTGATTGTCCATTGGGGTGGGATCTGACCCTGGTTACCCTGTCATTGTCTTCCTCCCTCTCCACCCCTCACTTACATTCACGCGTATGTTGGTAAATGACAAACCAAGCATTTCAGCAGAGCATTGGCACCGGCCACCTCTCAGGTAAGTGTCAGCTGGGGTGTCATTCGACAAGACCCTCCTATTTCCATCATTGCAGACAGCATGGACTTCTCAAGCATGACGCTGACCCAGATCAAACGCCAGGAGATGGATTCCCAGGTAGGAACTCCATCTCTAAGTCTGGTCAGACTCTATGGCCTATGACACTGACCCCAAATATTATTCCCATGGGGAGAAGTCACAGAGAAACTCGCGGGGGAAATGAACACAGAGGTACATATCACCCCAAGAATGAATGTAAGTGATGCTGGAAGAAACAGCGGAGGTGGACAGAGGTGATTAGTAAAGATCAGAATCTTAACTCTTGCCCCCCCGTCTTGGTCTGGCACCCCTCAAAATATTACCAGCTCTCTCCTAAGCAGACCATAAACTGGTATTTAATAGTCTTATATTGACAATTTTTTGAAAACTTTCAATATGAATTATTTGTATATGACCTTCAGGTTGTTTTTTTTTTTTAAGTCAATCCACTGTTAACCCATCAAAGGTGATGCCATTTCTCAGTTTTAGTAAAGTTATGCCATGCAAAATAGGATCCTGGAAAATACCTGACATCCTTGTTCTAGAATTTCTGGTCACAGTCCTGGGGTAAAGTCCAGCTTGAGACTGGTGAAGTCTATAGGTGGGTCACTCAGCATTTTTAGGAAAAGTCATATGCCAGGTGTCTGTAGACACTGAAAGAACTGGGCTCAGGCCTGAGTCTCCTCCACCTACACCCTCCTGCTTCTGTTCTCTTCCCATCCCTCTTGATTTTAAATACCATCTATGTGCCGATAAATACCCCATTCTTCTCCCCAACTTAGGTCCCCACGTTCTTCTCTTTGAGCTCTGTACTTGCTCAATTGCCTACGGGATGTCTCCACTTCATGCCCAAGAAGTACAGGCATCCAGACTTAGTGTGTCCAGAACAGGTCTCTTGGTTTCCCTCTCACCCAAATCTGTTCCTCCTCTGGTTTTCTCTATCGCAGTAAATGGCACCACCACCCCCCACCTGGGTGCTGAGCCCCAAACCTGGGAGTCGTCCTTGGTTCCTCTCCCTCCCCCTCCACATCCAGCCTACCAGCAAGTCCTGTCAACTCTCAGTCTCTAAAACATAGCCTTAACCTTTCCAGTCTTCCATCTCCCTAACCTAGTCTAAGCCACTGTTGTCTCCTGCTGAGCTACTGCAGAAGCAACTTACCTATATTGTATGCAAGTATGTGTTTTAGAATTATCCCATGGCGGGGCAGGGAGAACAGGAAAGAGTATTGCTGAGACAAGTCTGGCCACGAGTTGGTAGTTGATGGAACAACATGAAAGGTATATGGTGGGGTTCACTGTACCAGTCTCCATCCTTCTGTATATGTTTTACATTTTCCATAATAAAAAGTTTAAAAAGCAAAAAAAAACGAACCACCTTACTGGGTCTAGTTGCTTCCACTATGCCCATGTTCAATGCATTCAGCCTCAACATACTGTAAAAACGTAAATGACGACATGTCAGTTCCCTGCTTAAAATCTTCCGCTGGCTTCCTTTGGACTTGGAGTAATACCCAGACTCCTCCCCCTGGCCCGTGGGCCGCAGTCGTAATGATCCTTGCCTATTGCTCCAACCTCACCTCATGACTCTGTCCCGGTCAAAAGTTACTTCCTGAGAGTAGCCTTTGCTGCCCACCCTTAGTCTTTATCACTAAGTCGCCCTGTGTCATTTGCTTTATGATCAGGTCTTTTCTTGTTCATTAGTTTGTCTCTTCCCGCCATGAGGTAAGCAGGGACCTTGTCTGTCCAGGCACCACTGTGTCTCCAGCACCTGTAACAGAGCCTGGGGTCCATTATGGGTGCTCAGCAAATATTTCTTGCAATAATAAATAAAATGATTAATGAGGAGGAGGAATAGCCAAGAACCAACCCTTCCTTTAGTGAGATTGTACCTTTTCCTGCACAATAATAACCCTAAGTTATACCAACCCCTCAAAAATGCCAGAACCATTGTATTTGATTCCTGCCTAGACTTCCAGAGAACTGAGGTTGAAGGAGATGGGTTACAACTGGATTAGAATGTATCATATAGATAGACTAAACATTAGAGTTGTCCTTTTCTTCCCATTGTTTCTCTTTTTATTTATTGAAATAGAGTTGACGTACACTGTTACATTAGTTTCAGGTATACTACATAGTGATTTGACATTTGCATACATCACGAAATAATCATCACAATAAGTCTAATGATTATCTGTCTCCATACAAAGTTATTACAATACCACTGACCATATTCCTTATGCTGTATATTATATCCTTGTGACTTATTTATTTTATAACTGGAGGTTTGTACCTCTTAATCCCCTTCACATATTTCACCCCCCCCCCAACCTCCCCTCCACTCTGTCAACTACCTGTTTATTCTCTGCATCTGTGAGTCTCTTTCATGTTATTTTGTTTTGTTCTTTAGATTCCACATTTAGGTGAGATCATATGGTATTTGTCTTTCTATGACTTACATCACTTTTCAAAATACCTTCTAGATCCAACCATGTTGTTGCACATGGCAAGATTTTTCATTTTTTTTAATAGCTGAGTAGTATGTTTTTAGTTAGTGATTTATCAGAGGAACATAAGATAAGCCCTACTCCCATTTAGGCATTTGGACCATAAAGTATCATTCATTTCCAGTAGAGGGTCCCAGTGAGAAAGCATAAAAGCCATTGGGATAGATGGATGAACGAGAGGATGGAGAAATTAGAGCAGAGACAAGGGTGAAATTGAGGACTGGGTAAGCTATGGATAACCTGGACAGTGAGTCCTGGACCACAGAGCAAAGGGATTAGGTCGACAGGAGACCGTTTTCAGGTCCCTGCTCAAAGCAAAGGCCACTTTCCCCACAGGTTAGGGTGCTGGAGCTAGAAAACGAACTGCAAAAGGAGCGTCAAAAACTGGGAGAGCTTCGGAAAAAGCATTACGAGCTCGCTGGTGTCGCCGAGGGCTGGGAGGAAGGTGAGCCAAGGACTGGCACAGCCCCCAGGGAGGGAGGTGGGGGGATGCTGTGTGATGAGGGCCTCCCCCTCCCATACAGCGGAACCAGGAACTTCTCCCTCCTCCCTTCTATTCACAGGGCATCTTTTTTCTCCAGTGGTGAATAACCCGTAAGCCCCAAACTGGGGTACATTGTGGTGAATAGAAAGCTTTTGTGGTCATCTTTCAAGACCTGAATGTTGACCAGTGGACTGAATGGTCACTCACTCACACCATTGCCTTCCAGACCCAGTTAGCCTGCTTTTTCTCCCCAGGAGTTTAGTTTCAGGCCAGCATCAAGTTGAGTAGTGAACGAATGAATAGTGGTCAGTGAAGGTCCAGCAGACAGGGCAAGTGAATTCCAAGCTTCTGGCTGCCTAGAGCCAGCTATGGGTAGCAATGGCGAGAGATAGAAAGGGTCAGGAGCTAGAAACAGTGTGGAGTGGAGTAAGGCTCACCCCGTCAGCCCAGGGACTCTTGGTCGCCCGGAGTCTGTGCGGGCTGCTTCTCTGAACATCCAAAGTGGCCAACTTGATCACAACCAAGATCGTGATTCTCACCGGGCTCACTGACTCTGGGAGCCCGCCACAGATGCCGCCCAGTCATTCCTAGATACTTGACCCAGGGAATAGGTGGTTATGATTATGTATTTTAGAGCCCAACCTGGCGGCCGTTTCTGTTGGCTAGATGAATGTGTGCGTGCACCAAACACTGTGAAACATAAGTGACTATTGTCTTTTAGGAACAGAAGCATCACCACCTACGCTGCAAGAAGCGATCACCGAGAAAGAATAGAGTCACACCGACGTCCCACAGGTCAGAGTGTAAATCCTTGTTGCCCATCTGTGTGTGTGTGTGATTCCCCCAGTCATGGGCCAGACCCTGGGAGTGCGTGCCACGCCCATCATCCAGTGCTGAGGACCTGCCCGGCCTTCCAAAGACTCCCTCCACAGCCCATGATCTGTGTTCTTTCACTCCTCCCCCACCGCCAAGAAGAGGGGAGCCCAGGGCCACCCCGACAGAGGGGACCTCCCTCCTGGTCCTGCCTGTTTTACCCCCAAACAGTTGGTGTCCTTGTTGGGGGGTGGGGTGAGAGGCTTGTTGCTACTGCTGTTGAGCTGGAGAGCGAAGATCTTACACGTTTTCTTTTCTGTTTTCTTCTTAGCCTTTTCCGTTTCATCATTTGCACAAACTTGTGAACACCGGGGGACTGGTGGATTCCAAACCGTGACCCGACCCTGAGGCTGCACGGAGTCGGAAGAAGAGCAGGAGTGTCCTGGCAGTGCCAGGCAATGCCCCCCTCTTTTGGCAGTTCCATGGATTCCCACTGCTTCTTATGGTGGTCGGGTCTTTTTTTCCCCAAGTTTCACTCACATAGCCAACACTCCCAGGGGATCGCCTCTGAAGCCCTGAGCTATTGGGGGCCCCTAACCACAGCAGCTCACAGCAATGGTGCTGCCTAGGCTTTGCCACGGTGCTCCCCGCCGGCCCCCCGAGCCAAGTGTCCTGCTGAGCGAGTGTGGGTCGGCCGAGGCCACTCCCCGGGGTCGGGTGGAAGGAGAGCGAGTGCCTTGCCTTCTAAAGCTGGAGTCCAGCCGAAAGCCTCTGCCCACCTTCACAAGTGAGGGGCAACAGAGAGAGGGAGATGAAGGGTGCACACAGCCCAGGTCTTCAGGAGACCACCTTTCTTGGAAACTCCTTGTGATCGGGCTGAAAAGCCTTATCCCATGCTTGAACCCAGCCAGTGAGAGTAGCCACACTTCCTCCCCCCGGAAGGAATCTTCCATGGCCCCTCAGTTGACACCTCCCTTCATACCCAGGCAGGGCCCTAAGGCGGAACACGTGAGGGGTTTCCAATCCCTTTCTCCAAATGTCTGCCTTGGCATCCTCTTGAATCTCAAGAAGATAGTTCCATGTTCTACCTAATGGACAGACCCAGAAGATCAGGCCAACTTGTTCCCAGCAGGAAAGACCCTGGGCTTGGTTTGGTACCTTGAATATTATGACTAATCTCCATTAGCAGCAGTGCTGGCAGCAACCAGGATTTCAGGTGTGACTATGGCTAGGCTTGCGTTGCTGCCTGAGTACATCCGTCTTCAAGAATCGGAAACAAGACCTAGAGGCCATCCCGATCTGTCGTTGCCGGTTTGGATCTTGAAGGAAGAAGGTTCCTCAGAGCATCTGGGTCAGGGAAAACAAGAGAGGGGGACCACTGGCTCTGACCCCTTCCAACCACACATCCCGGGCCCTGTCTGCCTTGCGGACAGGATGAGGACAGAAGGAGCTTGAACCATGTCCTGGAGGTGGGCAGCCCGCCAGCACTTCTTCACCTCCAGATGGACCCCGGCATTTAAGTGACCTTCCCATCTTGGACAAACAATGTCTTCCTTCCTTTATCTGTAGCAATTCATAGGTAGTAGCCAACAAGCACTTCCCAGGACCTGTCCCCAAGGACCATTGCTGAGTGTTGCTACGTGACAGGTTGTGAGACTCCCGTTTGATCACTGTGAATCAACTCTCTCTCCTTCCCAAGCCCCCACCGCCAACTCCCTTTCTCTGCATTTTCTAACTAGGGCACTCAAAAAACTGCATCCCATTAGCTCAGATTATGAGACTCAGATGTGTGATCTCCATACTGGGCTAATGAGATAGCAGCAGTAAAAATTGACCGGTCTTATGTTTACTGCTGCTTTGTGCTCAACTATTTTTCCACCCAAGCCTCAGAAGGAATGATGTGTAGCATCCCTGGCCCAGCTGTGCCTGTTCAGCCAATTGATGTGTTCTCAGCATGGGTCAACACTTCCAAAGGTGGCTGGTCCTCACTTCCAGAATCTCAGCCATTCAGACTATTGTGCTCCAAATTACCGATGGGGGGAAAATCTAGTATATGGGACCAGATTAGGATTCCCTGAGTAACACTCCCTCTAAAAAGCCATAGTAATTTTTAAAACCTTCATGGGCTTCTCCGGAGTAATTAAACAGTTAAGAAAGCACTTAAACAGGAACACAGGCTAATTCAGTCTCACATGAGGAAATATATGTCAGACTTAGTATAATTACTTTTATAATCGCTTGACTTAGAAGCTAGTCCATTCTCTAGCCCAAATCAAAATGTCGTACCTTGGCTACTCTAAAAATGAGTGTGTTATCCTGGGTGTGAAATGCCTTGGTTAAAACAGGAATCACATCCTCAGGCTAAAAATGAACCTCACAGCCTTTTAAATTACTCACTGAGCATCATTCGTGACTTGAGTCTCATGGGTCAGTGTAAATGGGTCAGAGCAAGGCAGGACAACAGTGAAGTGATGGCTTAGGGTTGACGAGAGGCCGAAATACAGCCATATCCATTATTTTAATGGTGTAGCACAGTGTCTCATATCTCTAGAGTAAGGATATGAGTGTACATAATAAGGGAAAAAAATTGAAGGAAAGACCTACCTTTGTGGGGTATTTATATCTGAGCACAGAGTTTAAATGAGACTCGAATTTAGATTGTTTGCTGATTCTGCTGCCCACAGCAGGATCCCTAGGATCCTACCTGAATTTGAGTCCCTGACCCAGTGGCTGGAAGAACCATTGTCCAGAGAATCCTTTCTTGGAAGTGTCTGAGCTGCCAAGGCAGACAGCAGGGTTTACAACGGGTACCACGGGGATCATAAGCGCATGTCTCCAGTCCGGTTGGTTTGCTTCGGCCTCTCACTGAGGAGCTGGTTTTGGGCTTGCACCTGGGTGGTGCCTGCTTCTTGGCCAGCTCCTTAGTCTAGAGGGATCTCCTGGCTCCACTTACCTTGGTCTTTACCAAGTGGTGATGTACTTGCTACCTTCTACCACCTTTCTGCGTCTCTGGAAATCTTTTCTGCCAGTGAAAGCCTTCAGTCCTGGCACTGGCCTTCCAACCAGACTGGCTTTGCCCTCTCTCCGCCATCCTCGGACCTCCAGAGACCGCGCTGCCTGTTGCATAGAAAACCACCACCTCGGGCCTGCCAGCCGTCAACACAGCATACCGGGCCAGCTGTCTACTGCTCACATCTCCCAGGTCCAGACCAAATACAGGATTAGCAACCCACAGTGGCAACTTGGCCTCTCACCCCAGGAGCCAAAGCAGCATGAAACAATTGGTCAAACATCGTTGGGTCCGATTCTGAGAGTAGGTGATTTCCAGACATGTCTTTCAGGTGACCCTCAACTACCTCAGGTTTGAAGGCCCTAAATTAGGCTGATTACTACTCAAAGGGGCAAACTGAGGGGGTTCAGATAAATCTTGGTGATGACGCAATTGTCTCAAACTTATAACAAACTTTCACGTTTAGGTTTTCAGGGATGGGATTGGGTTTTTTCTTCTGTTTTTAACCTTTTCCCCAATTTTCCATTAGAATAGTTCCTATAAATGAATTTCATTTTTCACTGAGTGCCTACCTTCCCAGGGCAGGTAGCCACTGGTTTTGTTTCCTTCCAACAGTACTTTTATTATGGTATTAAGACTTTTCTTTGTATAATACATTGCATCTGTGTTTTCAATTTTTCAATAAATATTTCAACCTGGCAATGGAGAGGAGTGGTGATAACTGACCAATCAAAGTGGTTTTGAGGTCTGGGGTTTCAGTGAAAAGTCTACATTTATATCCCAAGGTTCACTGAATCCACTTAGCTCTGCACCTCTGGGAATATGTCTTAAAAACAAGACATTTTCTGAAGCGTAAAACGATTGCATTTCCTTTGCTACTTTAAAAGAAAGAAACATTAGTTTGCACCCCTTAGCACTTTTCCATCCTCCGTACCCTCTCTTGTCCTTGGGAGTGATCAAACAGACAGTGTCTAAGTGTTCAATATAGTACTGTAATTTATCTAGAAGGCCAGGTCACTGCATGAAATCTGGGGTCTTGAACTATGGATATTCCCTTCTCCACCCTAAAGATGTAAAAATAACCTGCCATCTTAAAAATGCATGGGGCGAATTCTGCTCAGGGCCAGAAGCTGCCAATCATAAGGGGATTCAGAGCAAGCCAGTCACAGCTACCAGAGGATTTGCAGAAGGAGCTGACGGACTGGGGCCGGCTGCATGGTGACTTTCCCTGGCAGGATCATCTGTAACCTAATGCTGCCAGTGTGTTAAGCCAAGGGGACCTGCAAGGGAGGAAGGGAGATGGGGAAGGCCTGGGGTTGGCAAGCAGGAGAATTGCCCAAATGACTCACAAAGGACAGAGAGAATGAAGCAAGCCATCGGTAGAGTCTATAACTAAGGAGGTCAAATAATCAGGAAAACTGAAGGAAAATAGTGTTGAAAGTGCCCAGTGGGGAAGATGATCTTGATAAATACAGAAAATGGGAAACACTTGCCTACAGCTGTGTTTTTCTCCTCTCTCTAGCAGGATACAAAGGTGAGCCTGCTCCATTTGAAGCCCCACAGATAGAATGGATGGTTCTTGGTCACAGCCCTCTTGCATGTCACTCCTGGAGCTTGAGTGTGAAACTGAGAGGTCCAGAAAGGCAAGCAGAGGACCACCTGGAACAAACAGGGGCCCCAAGCTTTGAACTGTCTTCTCCCGAAACCTGCACGTGACATTGACCAGATGCCCCAGAGGCTCTGGTACTTACCCGCTTAGGGGTCTTCCCGGGGCCCTGTGGCCAGGCCCCAGTTCTAAGAGGGCAGCCTGGGTGGCTGGTCACTCTGGCCAGTGGAGTATTTCTTACGGGGAATCGTGAGATCAGGCCACCAGAATGTTTTGTGGCTAACAAGCCATACAGAAGGAAGGAGGGGGAGTTAGGGTTTATACAGACAGGAGCCAAACTTGTTTGGGACCTAGGGGTGGCCCTGGCAAAATGAAAATGAACAAAGGATTGAAATGGGAGGGTAGCCTAGAAGAAATTGAAGCCAAGGGCATATAGCCAAAATATCGTATATACCACACTGTTGTGACTTAAAGCCAGTGAGCTTTAATCTTGCTCACCATGGTTGTACTCAGCCTCTAACACATTACCCAATGTACGTTTAAACATTTTGGAGTGAATGAACTCTTTTTACACCACATTCTTACTTATACACATATTTTACGCATCCGTTCATTGCGCAGGCTCTGAAATTTCCAATGAAGCCTTTCCGTTCCCTGTCCTTACATTAGCATATTCATTAGTCGTTGTTAAGTGTCTACTCTACCAGGCACTGGGAACAGGGTGGAGAGCAAAAATAGATGCGGTCCCGCCCTTCTGGAGCTTACAGGCTATGGGAGGAGACAAATAGGATAATCAAATAATCACAGTAACAAGTGTGTAACAACTGGAGGAAGTGCAGTAAAGGAACAGGACAGAGTTCTCTGAGAGCATGTAAGGATGCCACTGGGGTAGGGTACAAAGGGAATTTCGTTTTTACCTGGACTGTTTTGATGGGGTTCAGGACGTGCTACCCCCAAATATAGCACTTTGGCCTGTGGAATATTTGAAACTGAAGGAGATTGAGAATGGCATATGGAGGAGGGACTTTCTGACCTTCCTCTGAAGCAGATCATGTGAGAGGTGCCTTCCTTGTACCCAGAGGAAAGGAACCTCCTTATCTCCACGTGAGGGATGCCGAGAGGAATCTGAGCAGCCCTCGCTGTTTCCCCAGTTCCCTACACTCAGCTCATGTCCTTTCCTCCTCTCCCATTTTCCCTTAATTCTCTGCTCTTCATCCAATCGAGCATAAAAACACTCAGGTGTGACTGCCTCTTTAGGTCTTCATTCCCTTATGAAGGCTCCCACATCACATAGAACTTACATCAAAGACATTTGCGTGCTTTTCTCTTGTTAGTCTTTTGTTACAAGGGCCCCAGCTGCGAACATAGAAGGGTAAAGGGAAATGACCTTTTCCCTCTGTTATAGTTTCTGGCAACCACAGAGGGATGGCTGGGACACCTCATTGGCTCTGCGGCCTGTAGACAGGATCCTGGGAAAACTAATCAAAACCAGTGAAAGGTAAGACTGTACTACCAAAGTCAGCTCTCCCGGATCTCCATCTGTAGGGCCCAGTTGAGAGAGGAAGGTAAAAAATATCTCCTTGTCCCTTCCTTTTCAAATTCAGATTAGCACGAGAGAAACATTTGTCAAAATTAATTCTTTGGATTGTGGGACTTCCCTGGTGGTCCAGTGGTTAAGACTCTACACTCCCAATGCAGGGGGCCCGGGTTCGATTACTGGTCAGGGAACTAGATCCCACATGCATGCCCCAACTAAGAAGTCCACATGCCGCAACTAAAGATCCCATGGGCCGCAACGAAGATCCCATGTGCCACAACTAAGACCAGGCACAGCCAAAATAAATAAATAAATAAATATTTTTAAAAAATTATTTGGATTGTGACTCTGGTTAAATTTGGTTTGGGGGGCCCATTGGTTATTGATCTTGCTCTCTTGTTTGTCAACTCCTGCTTTCCTGTTTGTCTTGGGGTTTTTTGTTTTTTTTTTTTTGCAGTATGCGGGCCTCTCACTGTTGTGGCCTCTCCCGTTGTGGAGCATAGGCTCTGGACGCGCAGGCTCAGCGGCCATGGCTCACGGGCCCAGCCGCTCCGCGGCATGTGGGATCTTCCCGGACTGGGGCACGAACCCGTGTCCCCTGCATCAGCAGGCAGACTCTCAACCACTGTGCCACCACGGAAGCCCCCTGTTTGTCTTGTTTTGTGTCCTGGGGGCTTGTCTTGGCTTTCCTCCTGGCAAAGCATGAAAATTGTCAGTTCTTGCCTGTGCAGGAGGCCAACCAGCAGGTAGGATCCCCAAGAATATGGCTGCACAGAAATCTGGGCTGCACCTCATTTGCAGCTAACATCCTACCAATTGTTCCCAGCTCTCTGGGGGAAACAATGATCTTTCTTCCTTTCTTTTGGCTCTCTTTGGGAGTGGCTCCAGATCATAGGAGGACTGCATACTTGCACCCTCTGTGCGGAGGCCTCTTGTGTCCTCTGTTAAGTCATAAACAGCTTTTACTGGTTTGGGTTTTGAGTCAGTTGGCATAGGTATGACTTTGGTTTTAAAAAAGAAAAAAAGGAGGGGGTAGTCAACACTGCCAGGAATATTTGTTGTTTATCTCAGCTGATAATAAGATATTTGAAAGAATTTTTTTTGAGGGGAGTTCCCTGGTGGTTTGGTGGTTAGGACTCGGTGATTTCATTGCCATGGCCTGGGGTCAATCCCTGGTTGGGGAACTAAGATTCCTGCAAGCTGCGCCAAAAAAAAAATTTTTTTTTTAACGAGCTCTGTTGTCAGCAGTTGGCTTAATTGGAAGCTGATATTCAGACCCTGATAGGAGCTATTTTTTAAGGCGTCTCTTGTTTGTGTGGTCCTGCTGCTCCATGGGAACTTCTGTCAGCTGAAATCCCCTTCTCGAGCCCCTGCCAACTGTATGGTGCACCAGACCTGTCGTCCTCCTTTTTTTTTTTTAATGTTTTATTTATTTAATTTAATTTATTTATTTGTGGCTGCATTAGGTCTTCGTTGCTGTGCGCGGGCTTTCTTCTAGTTGTGGCAAGTGGGGGCTGCTCTTCGTTGGGGTGTGTGGGTTTCTCATCGCAGTGGCTTCTCCTGTTGTGGAGCACCGGCTCTACCCGCACAGGCTTCAGTAGTTGTGGCTCGCAGGCTCTAGAGCACAGGCTCAGTAGTTGTGGCACACGGGCTTAGTTGCTCCGCGGCATGTGGGATCTTCCCAGACCAGGGCTTGAACCAGTGTCCCGTGCATTGGCAGGCGGATTCTTAACCATGGCGCCACCAGGGAAGCCCTGTCTTCCTCCTTCTTGTTGACATGATGCTGCTGAGGATAATTGGCTCGTCATTGGATTCTTTGGGAAACATAAGATCTCCCCAAACTGGCCCCTCTTCAACCTCTCCCTTGCCATTGCTTCTGCTTCTTTTTTCCCTGTGCCTTCTTTGATCTTCCATCACTTCCCTTGAGTCCTCTGCTGTGACTCCCTTCAAGCCCCTGGCTCCTCCATCCTTCCGTCCACCTCTGCCAGACCTTGTTATACACCAGCCCCTCAGCCACTTGAACTTCAGGCCCCTGCTCTCAAGGGACTGAGGGTCCCCCAGAAGCAACTACCTGAGGCTGAAAAGGAAAAAGGCTAATGCAAAAAGGCTGAATATTTTATCCACTCAGATGAGCTTTGGAGACATCCAGACAGCCGCTAGATGTCTCCTCAGTCACTCACCTAAAGCGTAGTTCTCAGCCTCCATGAGATTACCTATCAGGTCAAGTGAAAATCCTAGAAACTTGCTGCACAAATATTGATAAAAAGAATTAGCCCTCATATTGAGTAGGTAACCTCAACTTGTCCCATTTGCCAGAAACACAATTTGGTTAAAAATATAAAGTAGGGGGCTTCTCTGGTGGCGCAGTAGTTGAGAGTCCACCTACTGATGCAGGGGACATGGGTTCGTGCCCCGGTCCAGGAAGATCCCACGTGCCGTGGAGCGGCTGGGCCCATGAGCCATGGCCGTTGAGCCTGCGCGTCCGGAGCCTGTGCTCCGCAACGGGAGAGGCCACAACAGTGAGAGGCCCACATACCGCAAAAAAAAAAAAATATATATATATATATATATATATATATAAAGTAGGTATAGGAACTTCCATGGTGGTCCAGTGGTTAAGAATCCACCTTCCAATTCAGGGAACGTGGGTTCGATCCTTGGAACTAAGATCCCACATGCTGCGGGGTAACTAAGCCCATGCACTCTAGAGCCTGCGCACCACAACTAGAGAGAAGCCTGTGCGTCACAACAAAGATCCTGCGTGCCGCAACTAAGACCCAACTCAACCAAATAAATAAGTATTTAAAAATATATATATAAAGTAGGTATAAACCAGTGAGTTTGTATTACTAAGTTTTACTGACTCATGCTTAAAATTATAAAATGAAAGCTCTAGATCACTGCATTTGTCTATATGTATGTGTATGTCTATGCCTGTATATTATGTGTAGGTGATATTTTTCTACCTTTGGATGGTATTACCAAATTAGTTATAAAATCCATTAAAGAAGTTCTATCTGAATTGGCTTAGAGATAAATGAGTGAGAAATATAGAAACTAACCCAATTTTTTTTTAAGTTCACATGATCTGGGATAAATATTTGGTAAATAAAGCTAGTCTTAAAATTGTTGGCAAAATAAAAACGGGCATGTCTTTGGAGTTGTTAGCATTAAATATAATGCAGACATACATTTTTTTCCCACCTAGGTTTATACTAAGTCAAACAAGCTTAAGTTATCTCTACTAGATACTTAAGATTATAAAACTATAAATCCAACCTAAGAACAAAATTCACAATAGAAATGAATTGCTTGATGTGTCAAGCATGGCAATTTAAAAAAATTATGTTTAACTTTGAAGGCTCTTTGCTTCTGTGATATTTTTGATACGTGCCTGATTTGTCAACGAGAAAAATAACTTGAGATGATGTCTAGCTTTGTTTATTGTCTCATGACATTTTCACAAGCAAGTCAAGCATTGCTAATTCAAAAGTGTTAAGAACAAGAGAATTAAATAGACATGAATGAAAAAAGTTTATAAATAAACTTTTCAACAATAATTTCGTTTTCTAATATGTCTACTTAAAAATAGGTTCAAAAACCTTTTGACAACTTGAAACCTTAAAGCTGTTCTAAGTTAAATGATATTCAATGAATATCTAGATCATTTCCAAATAAGGTAAAATACTGAAACATTAATTGCTGACCATAAGTTTATTTATTTGGGGCTTCTTAAATTCTACAGAGACAAAAGATATTCGGGTTTATTAGTGAACATGAATTTTGCCACATGGAAAATTGTACTGTGACAACAAGATCCTACTGTATAGCACAAGGAACTATCTTCAGTATCCTGTAATAAACCATAATGGAAAAGAATAGGAAAAAGAATATGTATATATACGTATAACTGAATCACTTTGCTGTACACCAGAAACTAAGACAACATTGTAAATCAACTATACTTCAATTTTTAAAAATTGAAAATTGTACTATAAGGAAGCATATACCCATAAAAAATTATGAGACAGTATATTTGTAAAATGTATTAATCTTCTACAGAATGATAGTACGTGGCAGACAGTTCACAATTGCTTACTTCCTAGTGTTCACAGAAAACTAAAGATTATTAATGGGTAAAAATTATAATCAACATATGTAAATGAAACTACTAGAAACCATAAGGATGAAGTGAAACAGCTATATATGCCAAACATGCAAAGTATGAAGGACATATTTTTGTTAAGGGAAAAAGAGAAATTCTGTCCTAAAATAGAAAGACTGGTTGTTCTAGAATGAGATGGAGGAAAAGAGTAGGACAAAACCTAAATGGATTTTTTTTTTAATTGTTGAAGGTTTGTGGAAAAGGAATCTTGGAAAAGGAATCTTATTTTGTGTGGTCAAAGCTGGCTAAGATTGGACAGATTTATTTATAAGGTTTCTTTTTTTTTAATTAGCTTTAGTGTTAATTGTACACTGATACACACCTAAAATTTGGTTTTCTGTCTCCGTTAAAATGACAAAGATTTCTTAGATTATTGGTCCGTTCTTAATAAGAAATTGTAAAAAAAAAAAAAAAAAGAGAGAAAAAAAAGAAAAAAGATTTATCTTTTAAGTAATCTGCCTGGGAAACCAGATTTTGTGTTTTGTAATTATTTTCTGTGCTTCATGTTGTCTTTATCAGGTCTTTGATTGAGTCTTCTCAGTATCAAAAGAGCTAAGTTTTGTTCACACCCATGTGACCTTCTGTATTTGCCTTTAAAATCTTTTATTGTCACTTTGGTTAAATAGATGACTAAGGGACTTCCCTGGTGGTGCAGTGGTTAAGAATCCGCCTGCCAATGCAGGGGACACAGGTTTGAGCCCTGGTCCAGGAAGATCCCACATGCCATGGAGCAACTAAGCCCGTGTGCCACGACTACTGAGCCTGCGCTCTAGAGCCCGTGAGCCACACCTACTGAAGCCCGTGCACCTAGAGCCTGTGCTCTGCAACAAGAGAAGCCACCTCAATGAGAAGGCTCGTGCACAGCAACGAAGAGCCAATGCAGCCAAAAGTAAATAAATTTATATACATATAAAAAAATACAGATGCAAAGTAGATGTAGGTGAGATCACTTACCAAAAGTAGAGTGGGATGGAGTGGAAAGTTTGTGGCAGAGTATAGGAAGTTTGGGGGAAATGTAGTTAATATGACAGCAAGGTCACAAGAATGGATAGAAGAACTTCCAGTCTACAATAGGAAGGAGCACAAAGCTGTGAGAAAGCACACATTTGTGGAAGAGTGAGAGCAACGTTCTTTGCTTTTCACCAGCCATGTTTGGTATCTCTGCAGCCAGACTGGAGAAAGCACACAGCCTGGTTTAGCGAGGGATGGAAACTGGCAAAAAGGCAAAGTGAAAAATCACTGAGGTGAGAGTTGAAATAATTGGTCATAATATCCAAGCTCTTTGGGGACAGAAGAGAAGCCCAGAATGCTGCTGGTTAGAGCAAGAGAGCCCTACAGGCTGGATTAAGGATGAAAGTGTATTTGAAGTAGAACTGGAGGAATGTGAACTATTCTTAATAAAATGAAGGCGCGAGAGGAGTGACAGAATCAGAGTTTGAAGGAATTTCAGAGTTTGAAAGCCACCAAAGGGGCTTTTCTTTAACCCTCAGACTAGTAGAACAGGTATTAGCTGTTCAGTTTGGGCTAGATCTTGTAATAGAATTATTGTATGGAGGAAATCCTCTTACCAATTGTTTAAATAAGTGCCGGTTCTAAATGCACCGTTTTCCAGGCAGTCTTTATAATGATCTGCGTAGCTTACAAAGAACAGAACAAAATCCAGCCAACCAACCATGGGGAATCTCCAGCCGTGTGTGGGTGCTCTTCCTAGGGGGGAGGGGGGTTGTCCCAGAAAAACCTTGCACCTGCAAAGGGCAGAGCAGAGAGGAGATTAGGGCTCTTAAAGAGCCACAGCCTTGGAGGAACTCACTACCGTAGGGAGCGTGGGTTACTGGGACTGAGTAGATGCCCCCTCCTGTAGAAAAGAGTCACTGAGTAGGATTCCCCCGGTCTGCAAGGTGGTGATGCAACGATCCTCACCAAGCGCTCTTCACGCCTCCACCTAAGACTCTGCCCGCCCACTGCGGGCAGAGAGTGGACTACCCCGTTGCCTGGCAACCGGATGCGTCTCGCGCCTCAGGCGGGAGTCGCCCACAGTGACGTGAGATGCGCGCAGAGCATGCTGGGACCACGCGGTTTCGGGCTGCCTCTGGGCGGTCAGGTCCCGGAGGCCGGGGGCAGGTCTTCGCGGCCCGGACTGGCGCACGTCGGGCCCTTGCGGGCCGCAGCCACCTGGTCTGGCCTGTTGCGGGAGCCATGGCCCTGCCGTCACCTGGAGGTGCGCAGTCGGGTAAGCCCCTTACACTCCCTCAGGCCGCCTAGGCCCTGCACGTCTCCCGGGCTCCCCTCTGAGCTGGTCACCCGTGGCTTCCGACTCCGACGAGGTGGTGGACGCAGAGCCATGTGTGTGTGTGTGAAGCACGTCAGATTTACAAGGCAGTTCAGCACGTAGTAGGTGCACAGCATTTGTTGCTTAGTGATCGCCCCAGCCGTTCTTTCTTGGTCTTCGTCACTGGTTTCTATGTTCCCGCCCTCGTGGGTCCCAAGGTGCTGCTCCTGGAAGACATTCAGCCTTCTGTGCCTGCTGCTCCTTCCCTGATATCTGCTCCTCAGCTCGGCAACATGTCTCTGTTCAGGGTTCTGTTCTTGGCCCTCTTTTAACAGATGATGGTCTCCTGTAACATCTCCTCAATTACCAGGGTGATTTAGATGGTTCCTTAAGCGCTCTCAACTAACAGGACTTCTAAGCTCTAGGGCTGCATTTTATCTGTCTGTAAGGCAGCTTTTTGTGCCTTTTTTCATACCTCAGACTCCTTCTAAAATCTGAAGTCACAATGTTCACTTTCTGTCCCAATCCCCCACCTCTTGTGTGTTCACTAAACTCACCACAGTCACTAAAGCACGAGACTGTCAGATTTTACTCTTAACCACCCTTGTAGCCCCATCATTCTGTGAGGTGCCAGGTCCTATACAGCTGTCTCCATCGTTCTGTTCTTTGCATTCTTACTGCTCTCCCACAGGTACCCCAGGCTGTTTGGTTTCTTAATTTAGTCTTCTTTCTGCTTCTCAGGCTGGATAATTTCAAAGGACCTCTCTTCAAGTCTTCTGGGCTTTTATTTCTCAAATCTGTTGGTGAACCCCTCTAGTGAATTTTTCATTTCAGTTAGTGTACTTTTCAGTCCAGAATTTTTGGTTGTTTCCTTTCTATAATTTTTTTGTAGATATTCTCATTTTGTTCATCTTTTATGTTCTTGATTTCCTTTAGTTTCTTTTTCCATGGTTTCCTAAGCTCATTGAGCATGTTTAAGATGGTCGATTTAAAGTTTTTGTTTAGGGACTTGCCTGGTGGCACAGTGGTTAAGAATCCGCCTGCCAATGCAGGGGACATGGGTGCGAGCCCTGGTCTGGGAAGATCCCACATGCCACGGAGCAACTGAGCCTGTGTGCCACAACTACTGAGCCTGCGCTCTGGAGCCTGAGAGCCACAACTACTACTACTGAGCCCATGTGCCACAACTACTGAAGCCCACACACCTAGACCCCGTGCTACACAAGAGAAGCCAACCCAGTGAGAAGCCCGCGCACCGCAACAAATCGTAGCCCCCGCTCGCCGCAACTAGAGAAAGCCCGTGCACAGCAACGAAGGCCCAATGCAGCCAAAAAAAAAATAAATAAACTTATATTAAAATAAATAAATAAATAAAGTAAAGTTTTTGTTTAGTTAGTCCATTGTCTAGGCTTCCTTAGGGATGGTTTCTGTCAAATTGTTTTTTTCCTTCGAATGGTCCATACTTTTCTGTTTCTTTGTTTTAAAATTTTTTGTTGAGAACTGTACATTCTAAGTGTTATAATGTGGTAACTCTCAAAATGTGATTCTTACTCATTAGGGATTGCTAGTTTTTGCTTGTTGAGTGTTGGAGCTGTTACTTTTACAAACTGTTTTTGCGAAGTGTGTATTCCTTGTTTTTCTGTGGTAAGTGAAGTTTCTGTTCCATTTTCTCTGCAGTTAGTCAGTGACCTGACATAGATTTCCTTAAATGTTTGACTCTAAATAGGGAGGTAGGAGAGGGGTATTCTGTCTTTTTAAATCTGATAGATGCTCCCGGGAAAGCCAAAGCTGCCAGTAGGGTCAAATCCAAAGTAAGCATCTGTGCTGATCTGATCCTCAGGGATCCATCAGACTGATCAAACTGTGAAACTGCAAACTTTTTTTTTTTTTTTTTTTTTTGGCCCCGCAGCACGGCATGTAGGATCTTAGTTCCCTGATCAGGGGTGGAACCGGCAGCGCCCCCTGCAGTGGGAGCGCGGAGTCTTAACCACTGGATCACCAGGGAGGTCCCTGTAAGCCCAAACTTTTGGAGGACAATGTTTCCACCATCTACTCTGGCATCAGCCAGCTTCTTCAGGAATGCAGGCTGCTATCCATACAGCTGCAGCACGTCTGAGGAATGAGGGATATTGACTAGTTTGCACATGTTGCTCACTTGTGAAAGATCAGCAACCTTTCCCTTCATTGTTATAAGGACTCCTCTGGTTGTTAAAAGTGACTCCTCTGGTCATGTTCCAAGTTAAAATGACTCCTCTGGTCATGTTCCAAGTTCCAAAATAGTTGATTTCAATCTTTCTTTGTAGCTCAATGATTGCTTTGGTGAAGGGACAAACCCCTAGTTCCTACTCTGCCATTTTGTGTGACATCACTGAGTCATATTTTTAAAAATACATGTTCTGATAATCTCTGTTTTCTTAATTGGTCTGTTTAGATGATTTAATATAATTTTTGATTGGTTAGGATTTAAGTCTGCCATTTTACTTACTTTCTGTTTATTCCCTCTGTTTTTTTGTGCCTCCTTTTCCCTTTTCTTGCCTTCTTATGGGATACTTGAACATATTTTTAAAAATATAGCTCTCTTTGTATAGGTTTTCAGTGGTTGCTGTTGAGATTACATTACACACACTTATGATAGGTTACTAGTATCAACCTTTTACCAGCTCAAGTGAATGTAGAAACTTCACCACCTTTAGGTCCCTTTTTTCTTCCTTTACGACATTATTGTCTTAAATTTTACCTCTACATACATTGAGAACCACATGAGACAATGTTGTAATTTTGCTTTCATCCATCAAACATAACTTTAAAAATTCAAGAGATTATATCCACACAGATATTTACCCTAAAAATTGCTTTTTTTCACTTCTGATGTTTCAAGCTGCTGTTATGTTCTTTTCATTTGGAGAACTTTTCCTTTATCACTTCTTTCAGAGCAGATCTGATAGTGGCAAATCTCTTCATTTCCTTCATCTCTTAATATCTTTATTTCACCTTCATTCCTGAAAGATATTTTCACTGGATACAGAATTATGGTTGTCATTCTTTTCTTTCAGCACTTTAAAAATATTTTGCCACTTTCTTCTCTCCTCCATGGTTTCTGATGGGGAATCTGTAGTTTTTCAAATTGTTCCTTCTCTGTAGGTAATACTTTGTTTCTCTCCAGCTGCTTTCAAAACTTTTCCTTTATTTTTAATTTTCAGACATTTGATTATGATGTATCTGGGTGTTGATTTATTTGAGTTTATTCTTTTAGGGTTTTCTCAGATTTTTGAATTGGTAGGTTTATGTCTTTTGCCAAATTTGGGAAGTTTTCAGCCATTATTTCTTCAAATATTTTTTGTGCACTGCACTCCTTTTCCTCTCCTTCTGGGCCTCCAGTAACATGAGTGTTAGATCTTTTGTTATTGTCCCATAGGTACTTATTCTTTTTTTTTTCTGTTTTGTCTCTTTTGTTCAGATTGGATCATTTCTACTGATACATCTTTAGGTTCACTGATTCTTTCCTCTTAAATCTCCATTTTGCTATTGAGTCCATCCAGTGAATTTTTTACTTATTTTAATTTTTCGTTCTGAAATTTCCATCTGGGCTGTTAGATATTTTTCTTTGATGAGACTTTGTATCTTTCAATATGTTTCAAGAGCGTTCATAATTATTTCTTGGAATATTTTTATGACAGCTGCTCTAAAATCCTTGTTCAATAATTCCACTATCTTTTTCACCTTGCAGTTGGCATTTGTTGATTGTCTTTTCTCATTTGAGTTGTTTTTCTTGGTTCTTAGTATGAGGAGTAATTTTTTATTTTATCATGGACATTTTGAATATTATGAGGCTCTAGTTTTTATGTAAATCTTCTATTTTAGCAGGAAGTCAATATCAATATGTTTATATTCAGAATGCACATTCTGGTCCAATTTTGTGGGCTCTGGTTTGAAGATCAATTACGTTTTCACAGCCTTTTCAGAGCAGTTCTGGCCTGCCCCACTTGTGTGCTACCCTGAGGCCGATTTGAAACCGCAGAGTATTCCACATTGTGGTTCAATTCCCAGAGCTTTTTCTGTGTTGATACTAATTGGTTTCACACATGCACTGCTTGGGAAGGCATGACCAGTACTTCATACACATATTTAGAGAATCCCTTTTTCTAGCTCCCTACTCTCTATTTGAGAGGGGATGAGGTGCCACTTTTTACAGTTATTCAATTAGTGCAGGTTGTGGATAGCCAACAGGGCTCCTCCCCACAGTCTCCAGTACCTGGTGGGGAGGGGAGAGATGCCACCTCTGCTTTGCTGGTACAAGATGGGGATGGTCAACAGGGCTTTGTCCCACAGTCTCTGCAATACCAGGTGGGGAGGAAGAAAGGTATGTGTTCTTTTGTGGTGTTTGCCTAGAGTAGGGTGGCTGTAACCATCCTGCAGAGCTACCCTCCTCATGGTCATTTGCTGGAGAGAATGGGCTTTTTTTTTTTAATACTGATTGATTGATTGATTGATTGATTGATTTGGCTGCACTGGGTCTTAGTGGTGGCACTCGGGATCTTCCTTGCTACGTGCGAGATCTTCGTTGTGTCATGAAGGATCTTTAGTTGCGGCATGTGGGATCTAGTTCCCTGACCAGGGATTGAACCTGGGCCCCCTGCACTGGGAGTGCAGAGTCTTAACCATTGGACCACCAAGGAAGTCCCAGAATGGGCTTTTCTTAGGGCTTGGTTTTTATGGGTTTTTTGTTTTGTTTTGTTTCGGGAGGGGCTTGTTGGCATTTTTCTAGTTGCAGACTGCTCTAACACCCAAGCCAAAATATATAGGAGGCAAAACAAACAAACAGACCACCCAGGGAACTGAGTTGTCCCTTGAGGCCCCAGCTAGTTTGCCTTCTTTTCTCCACCTTTTGAGAGGTTTTTTGATAGTTGTATCATGTATTTTGAACAGGAATTTTGGTTGTAATTAGCAAGAGGAAGATGATGGAATGTGCATACTCCATCTTCTATGGAACTGGAAACAACATAAGGCATTTAAAATTGTTTTCTTGATAAGCTTTAGAGCGTAACTTCTCATTTTAGTAACAGTACATTTGTTCCTGTGTAATGAAGAATCGTACCCATTTTGTGTATTATGTCTCATGGTCTCATACTGCAGCAGCCAGTAAAAACCTAACTCCAGTATACAACCCAGACCATCTTCCTAAAGAACTCTACTCTTCAGCCCCTCTGCCTTGGTACTCTGGGCTCGTGAGACCTCTCCAGATCTTCTTCCTCGTTTCATCTGTCCATTTGGGCCCTCTTCTCCAGGTGGCCAGCTGTAGCCTTTCAACCCTTGATGAACTTACGGTAGGACTGTTGGGAAGATTAAATAGATTAATACATGTCAAGCACTTAAAGCAGCAGCTAGCATAGAATAAGCAGTCCTTAAATCATAGTAGTGGTTGTTATACCCTCAATTTGGCATAGCCTCAGCTTTAAGTAAAAGAAACCCAAACTGTCTATGGTATCCCACCAAAGTAGGGAAGTCAGATTCTTGTCAGCTTCAGTTTGAAGATGAAATTCACTCATGCAAACATTTATTGAATGCTCACCACGTTGAGTATCAAAAGATGAACAAATGAGACACAATCCCTGTCTTCAAAGAGCCCAGAGACTAGAGTGGGGAGTAATGTATATGTGAATGAGCACAATTAAGTAAATAAATGCAACGAGGGGCTTCCCTGGTGGTGCAGTGGTTGGGAATCCACCTGCCAATGCAGGGGACACAGGTTCAAGCCCTGGTCTGGGAAGATCCCACATGACACAGAGGAACTAAGCCCGTGTGCCACAAGTACTGAGCCTGCGCTCTAGAGCCTGTGAAGCCACAACTACAGAGCCACGTGCCACAACTACTGGAGCCTGGGCGCCTAGAGCCCATGCTCCGCAGCAAGAGGAGCCACCGCAATGAGAAGCCCGCGCACCGCAAAAAAGAGTAGCCCCCATCGCCGCAACTAGAGAAAGCCTGCACGCAGCAATGAAGACCCAACGCAGCCAAAAATAAATAAATTTATATTTAAAAAAATAAATGCAGTGAAAATAGTCTGTGCAAGATAATGGGGACACCAGGGTGGGAGTGGCCATGTGTTTGGGGCTGAGGAAGGGTTCACAGAGGTGGTAACAGGCTGAATCTTGGAAGGTAAGTAGCTTTTGCCCGGGTGAATAAAGGCATTTCATGGATAAGCAGTAGGAACAAAATTTCAGAAGCTTAAATCAGTGTGGCAGGTGGTTTAGTACCCACATAATCTGTCATATGTCTGCAGTTGGATTGAAATTGTATGTTTAGAGAAGCACACAAGACAGACTCTAACCGATTTCCAAGGTCCTTCATGATCTAGTCCCTACTTAATTTTCTAGCTTTTTTTTAATCTATTCTTTTTGTTTTTCTCCAATTGAAGTATAGTTGATTTACAATGTTGTGTTAGTTTCAGGTGTACAGCAAAGTGATTCAGTTTTACATATATATATCTATTCTTTTTTAGATTCTACTTCAGATAGTTCCCTATGCTATATAGTAGGTCCTTGTTGGTTATCTAGTTCATATATATATAGCTTTTTCTCTTGTCATGTGCATACAGATATTTATAATTTCATCTTATATAATGTATTAATACCTGCACAGTGATACACAGTGTCCATTCTTTACAAACCTCTTGGATCTGACTCTTGAGACAAGACCAGCCGCTGGAAACACATTCAATCCAAAGTATAAAATGAGAAAAAATAAATAAAACATTCAGTCATCGATCTGGATTGAGGACGAGGGGAAAGAGTACAGGGCAGCAGATGCTTATGTGATGGCAACTTAAGTCTTTAACTGTAGTCTTGCTGGATTTCCCCACCTCCATTGTGTTGTTGACATGCCCTGTTCGGTCTCTTTTTATCCACAGCTGCCTCAGGCATAGTTATTTCTACAGACTTCCCTGACTTTATCTGGATGAGACTTGGGCAGATTCAATTTTATTTTCCATGATGGGGCCGCTGGGGTAGGATAGTTACTAAAGCATGCAGCTTTTCCCCCACTTTCACCAGCTTGGGAGCAGCCATTGCCTGCTCTGTCCTCTCCAGTCTCTTTCTTCCTAAGACACTGCTGACTGGAGGCTGCTTCTCTTCTCAGGGGATCCAGCACAGAGGGCATGAGCCAAGGCACATGGTATCTCTGTCTGTATCCTCCCCTGCAGCACTTTTCCCTTGCCCTCCAGGCTCTCATCACTCCGAAACGCAGCAAACACACCAGCCTCTTTGGACTGCAACCTTTACACCTGTTGATTCCTCTACCTAAAGCTCTTTCCAAGGCTCCTCTTAGCACTTCATCCCCTCAGCCGAAGACAAGACTTCCTCACAGAGGCCTTTGCTGACTGACCCCCTAGGCTAAGTTATACCCCCTTCCTATGCTATCATGACAGCCTGTGGCAGATTGAATTTTCTGAAGATGGCCACAGTAATATTTCCCATCACGTATGCTCATCTTACAATATAACTTTAAAGCTTCTTCCATCGAGTGGTGGGAGGTATGTCTCTTCCCCTTGAACCTATGCAGATCTTTATGATCGCCTTAACCAAGTAAGGTAGGACAGAAGTGACTCTATGGTACTTCCCTGGCTAGGTCATCAAAATGCTGTGCGCTTCCACTTTTCTATCTGGGAATGCTGGCTCTTAGAACTAAACTGCCATACTCCAAGGAAGCCCAAACTAACCCACGCGTAGAGACAGCATGGAGAAGAAATGTGTACATGTTCCCGGCCCACAATTCAGCAGATATCCCAGCTGACAGCCATTACCTATGTGAGTGAAGATGCCTCTAAGTGATTCCAACCCCCTACCATCAATCACCCCTAGCCTTTGAGTCTTCCTAGTTGAGCTCTCAGATATTGCGGAGCAGAAACAAGCTAGAATCAAAGAATCTCTGAGGATAATAAAATGATTGTTTTGTGCCACTGCATTCTTTATTGGTTCCTTAAGCTATTAGTAACCGAAACAGTCTTTACTACTTTGGTAGTTTCAGTGCTTTTCTAACTATTTGTTTAATGTCTGACTTCCCTGTCAAAGTACATCCTCCTTGAGGTCTGGTACTATGTCTGTAGTCCTCATTGCTGTATCCCGTGTAGTGCAAAGTAGGTAGTGGGTGCACAGTAAACAGTGAACTAATGACTAGAAGGTATGTGTTTCTTCTCTTAATGTGGTAGACACCAGGCACGTGTTTCTGCTCCCAGGATTGCTTCTGGCCTGCGGTTCTGTGCTTACCAGGTTGATCCATCCCTCCCCGGGAATCACTTCTTTCTCCCAATCCTGACTGACCTATTGGTGAGAGATGCACCTGATTGTTTCAGCCACAATTTTTTTTTTTTTTTTTTTTTTTGCGTTACGCGGGCCTCTCACTGCTGTGGCCTCTTCCGTTGCGGAGCACAGGCTCCAGATGCGCAGGCTCAGCGGCCATGGCTCATGGGCCCAGCCGCTCCGTGGTATGTGGGATCTTCCCGGATCGGGGCACGAGCCTGCGTCCCCTGCATCGGCAGGCGGACTCTCAACCACTGCGCCACCAGGGAAGCCCC
The DNA here is from genome assembly GCF_964165515.1 of Mesoplodon bidens. NCBI lineage: Eukaryota > Metazoa > Chordata > Mammalia > Artiodactyla > Ziphiidae > Mesoplodon > Mesoplodon bidens. The sequence goes on from NC_138171.1 coordinate 37,388,954, forward strand.
TGATCCATTTTTTAATTCTGTTAACAACAGTCTTGAGAGAATAAATACAGATCTTACGTAGTTTGGTATTTTGTCCTTTCTGAGAGTTCTTCACTGATAGCACTGTTGGGGTTAACACGACTACTGCGCCGTTGTGGACGAGCTTCAGGCTGCCCTCTAGTGGGAAGCAGCACAATAAAGTCCTATACGTATTACACCCCGAGGCAACCTGGACCTCTGCAGTGAAGAAAATTAGTGTAGGAACCAGCTCTGTCTTGTTGACTATATATAATCAGCACTTATGATATTACTTGGCATTTAGTAGGAGCTCAACTAATATTTACTGAACAAACTAACCAACACGCACTGTTATGAGCACTAGCACGTTTCTTGAGAGCCTACTATGTTTAAGACATTAAGCCAAGCACTGTAGATGATGTAAATCAGGGCCAGGTAATAAATATTTTAGGCTTAGAGGCCATGTGGTCTCTGTCACAACTACTCCACTCTGCTCTTGTGGAAAAGCAGCCACAGACAATACAAAATCTAATGAGTGTGTCTCAGTTCCAATGAAACTTGATTTTTAATGAGTAGAATATGATAGAAATGGTGGTGTGAGACACAAGATTAAGGCCTAAAAGGCATCATGGCTTCCGCCTTTCTTGCTCTCCCTTGGATTACTTGCTCTGTGAGAAGCCAGCTGCCTTGTGGTGAGGACACTTAAACAATCCTATGGATAGGTCCATGTAGTGGGGAGCTGAGGCCGCCTGCCAACAGCTGGCATGGAACTGAGGCCTCCTCCAAATAACCAGGGGAATGAGCTGTCTTGGAAGCAGATCCTACACGTGACTGTGGCCCTCACTGATGTCTTGACAGCCGCCTCATCATCCTGAGCTAGAACCACCCACTTAGGCCACTCCCAAATTCCTGGCTCTGTAAGAAAGTTTTGTTGATTTAAGCTCCTAAATAGTGGGGTAATTTGTTATGCAGTGACAGATAACAAATACATCCAGTGTTCCAGAATCTTCCCCATTGGATTACAGTGGTGCCACTATAGAACATCAGTTGACCACATGTCTTTTTCTGGATATTCTCTTCTGTTCCATTAAGCTATATGTCTGTGGGGTTTTTTCGGTTTTTTTCTGTTTTTTTTAAATTGGAGTATAATTGCTTTACAATGTTGTGTTAGTTTCTGCTGTACAACGAAGTATATCAGCTATATGTATACCTATATCCCCTCCCTCTTGGACCTCCCTCCTGCCGCCCCCCTGCCCCCCATCGCACCCATCTAGGTCATCACAGAGCACCGAGCTGAGTTCCCTGTGCTATACAGTAGGTTCCCACTAGCTATCTGTTTTACACATGGTAGTGTATTTATGTCAAACTTAATTTCCCAATTCGTCCCACCCTCCCCTTTCCCCCCATGTCCACATGTTCATTCTCTACGTCTACATTCCTGCCCTACAAATGGATTCATCTGTACCATTTTTCTAGATTCCACATGTATGCGTCAATATACGATATTTGTTTTTCTCTTTCTGGCTTACTTCACTCTGTATGACAGACTCTTGTTTATGCCAACATACTATCTTGATTACTATAACTTTTGCTGTAGTCTTGAAGTCAGGTAGTGTAAGTCCTCCAATTTTGTTATTATTGTTTCTTTTGTCAAAATTGACTTGGATATTCTGGGTTCTTTGCATATCGATATAAATTTTAAATCAGCCTGTCAATTTCTAGTTAAAAAACCTACTGAGATTTTCACTGGGATTGTACTGAATCTATAGATCAATATGAGGAAAATGGCTATCTTCATGTTGCATATTCCAATCCATGAACATGTATCTCTCCATTTATTTAGATCTTCTTTAATGTCTCTAAAAAATTATTTGCAGATTTACTGTAATGTTTTAGTGCAGAAGTCTTGCACATATATTGTTAAATTTATCTCTAAATATTTCATGTTTTATTGCTATTATAGGTTGCTATTCAAATATTGGCTATATTCCATGTGCTGTACAACATATCCTTGTAGCTTATTTATTTATTTTTGGCTGCGTTGGGTTTTTGTTGCTGCGCGTGGGCTTTCTCTAGTTGCGGCGAGTGGGGGCTACTCGTCGGTGCGGTGCGCGGGCATCTCATTGTGGTGGCTTCGCTTGTTGCGGAGCACAGGCTCTAGGTGCAGGCTTCAGTAGTTGTGGTGCGTGGGCTCAGTAGTTGTGGCTCATAGGCTCTAGAGTGCAGGCTCAGTAGTTGTGGCGCGTGGGTTTAGTTGCTTCGCGGCATGTGGGATCTTCCCGGACCAGGGCTCAAACCCGTGTCCCCTGCATTGGCAAGCGGATTCTTAATCACTGTGCCACCAGGGAAGCCAGTAGCTTATTTCTTTTATACATTAGTAGTTTGTACCTCTTAATCTCCTACCCCATCTTGCCCCTCTCCCCACTGGTAACCACTAGTTTGTTCTCTATATATGTGAATCTGTTTCTGTTTTGTCAGGTATTTTCTGAGCATGCGTCTTGCCCTGGGCATTCACGTGGCCTTCTAAATTCTCTCTTATACATAGATGATTATGAATGCTCTGATTACCCAAAGAAACTCTCCCCAGTTTTTCCTCCCAGACTTTAGGCAGTCTGCATTAATCTGTTAGGGCGTTGCCATAACAAAATACCAGAGACTGAGTGGCCTACACAAAAGAAATTTATTTTCTCACAGTACTGGATGATGGAAATCCAAGATCAAAGTGTTGGTAGGGCTGGTTTCTCCTGAGTCCTCTCTTCTTGGTTTACAGATGACCACCTTCTTGCTGTATATTCACATGGCCTTTTCCCCATACACATACATCCCTGGTGTCTCTACCTCTTCTTATAAGGACACTAGTCATATTGGATTAGGGCCCCACTCATATGGCCTCATTTCACCTTAATTACATCTTTAAAGGCCCTATCTCCAAATACAATTACATTGGGGATTGGGGTTCAATATTCACATTTTGGGGGAACACAATTCAGTCCATAACAGCAGTCCGTTGTGTGTCTCAACTGTCATATTTTGCCCCAGGCATCTGTGGTTTGTTCACCTTGCGATATTTTCAAGCAATGCCCACTACTTTTCTGGCCTGAGTTCCAGGTTCAGCAGAACAGAGATGAGTGCCTGCGTTATTCTTTCAGGTGGCTCCCATACAGGTTGGAGCAGAACTACCCGATAATTTGCCAATAAGGTATGCTCTGCTCCCTGTGGAGCCAGGGATCGGGTTCCCACGCTGGGAATGCAGGTTTCTGTCTTAAGATTGCTGCCAAGCCTGGGAATGGGTGGGAGAAAAGCAAGTATAAATGCCACAAAGCTTTCTAACACTTTTAAATTGCTATTTTCTTTATTTAGCATTTGTTTGGTTTTTGTAAACTTTTGTTTTCCAGAGTTCTGATAAAGTTGGATTCTAACAGTCACTGCTTTGGTTATTTTTTTTTGTTTTTTTTTTTTTGGTGGTACGCGGGCCTCTGACTGTTGTGGCCTCTCCCGTTGCGGAGCACAGGCTCCGGACGCGCAGGCTCGGCGGCCATGGCTCACGGGCCCAGCCGCTCCGCGGCATGTGGGATCTTCCCGGACCGGGGCACGAACCCGTGTCCCCTGCATCGGCAGGCGGACTCTCAACCACGGCGCCACCAGGGAAGCCCACTGCTTTGTTTTTTGATGTTTCTGCCTACTCTGCTGTTTTGTTTTGTTCAATTACGTTTTTAAAAGATTTAAATAATAAGAAAAAAGTCATAACTATTTACCTTTGTAGTTACCATTTCCAGTGCTCTTCATTCCTTTGTGCAGATGGAGATTTCCACATGGGATCATTTCCTTCTGCCTGAAGGACATTCTCTAACGTTTCTTGTAGTTAGTCTGGTGGTGATGAATTCTTTCCGCTTTTGTATGTCTGAAGACGCCCTATGAAACGATGTTTTTTGCTGGGATATGATTCTAGGTTTACAGTAGTTCTGTTTTACTGTCAGTGCTTTAAAGTTGTTACTCTACTGTCTTCTCACTTGCATTGTTTACAACAAGACATTTGGTATCATGTTTATCTTTGTTTTTTCTTTAGAATTTTATCTGTATTGCTGGTTTTGACAATTTGGCTTTGATGTGACCTGTTATAGTTTTCTTTATATTTCTTGTACTTGGGATTGAGCTTTCAGAATTGTGGGCTTATAGTTTTCATTATGTTTGGAAAGTTTTGGGCCATTATTTCTTCTTGTATTTTTCCATATTGCTACTTAATTTTTTTGAACATATGGACTACAGTTAAAATAACTTTTAATGTTATTCTTTGCTAATTTTAACATCTCTGTCAGTTCTGGGTGTTTTGATTGATTATTCTTCTCTTGACGGGTCATGCTTTCCTGCTTGTTTGTATGCCTGTTAATCTTTGTTTGGATGTCAGACATTGTGAAGTTTACCTTGTGGAGTGCTGGCCATTTTTTATTCCCCGTATGTTTTCTTGAACTTTGTTTTGGGATGCAGTTAAGGTCCTTGGAAACAGTTTGATCCTTTCAGGCTTTGCTTTTTGATCTAGGTAGGTCCAGATCAGTGCTCAATCTAAGGCTGATTATTTCCTCTTCCTGAGGCAACACCTTCCTGAGTACTCTACCCAATGTCCTATGAATTATGAGTTTTCCCAGTCTGACCAGTGGGAAGAGACACTTTTCCTGGCCCTTTGTTAGTGCCAGATCCTGTTTCCTCTAATGCTTTTGGATGGCTTTTTCTTTGGCTTTGGGTACTTTCCTCATAAACCTGTGCTATTGAGTTCTGTGCTGAATACTCAAGGAGGAACCTCTGTACATCTCTGGGATCTTGTTGTGCAGTTCTCTCCTCTCTGGTATTCTGCCTTTTAAACTTTACTGCTTTGGTAAATGCTACTGCCTGGAAACTCCAGACAGTAAGCTGTGATGATTGTGGGGCTCATCTCATTTATTTCCCAACTATCGGTGATCTCTGTCCTTTGTTGTCCAATTTGTAGTGTCCTGAAAACCATTGTTGCATGTACTTTGTCTAGTTTTTGTTGTTGTTTTAGGTTATAGGGTAAATCTGTGGTCCCTGTTATTCCATCATGGTCAGAAGTAGAAGTCCCTTTCCATGTATTTCGATACATTATATTTTAATTCAGTTCAAAATATTTTCTAATGTCCCTTGAGACTTGTTCTTTGACCCATAGATTATTTAGAATTGTGTTGTTTAATTATCAAGTGTTTGGAGATTCTCCTTTTATGTTTCTGTTGATGATTTCTAGTGTAATTCTGTTATAGTCAGAGAACATACTTTGTTTTATATCAATCCTTTTATGTTTAGTGACAATAGCATACTATTGAACGTCTTCACCCTTCACTTTCCTATTTCACCATATTCCTTCTCACATCATACCTGACACTTGAAGTGTCCCACTTTCTGCTGTCACAAATGTAATAACCTTACAATAGTATAATTCCATTTATCCTCCCCACAATCCAGCTTTTGGTGATGGTTGTTACATCTTTTTCTTCTATATTTGTTGTATTAATCTCACAATATCTCTATTATTTTTATTTGAAACAATCAATTCTTAAATCATGATTATCATAAACATAGTTTTTTATATTTACTCATTTATTTACCATGATGGTCTTTATTCCTTCCTGTAGTTAGAGATTTCTATCTGGTCTTAGCTCCCTTTGTCTAAAGGGCAACCTTTAACATTTCTTAGAGTGTATTTTTATTCATAAGGAAGTGTCTTTATTTCTCCCTCATTTTTGAGGGATTTTTTGCTGAACATAGAATTCTGGAATGATAAGCCTTTTTCCCTTAGCATTTAAAAGTAACCATTTGTCTTCTAGCCTGTCTTGTTTCTGATGGGAAGGAACATATTTGTATGTGGTTTGGTCAGCTTCATGGATCTTTAAGTTGTTATTTTTCACCACATTTGGGAAATTTGGATGTTATTTTAAAAATATTTCCGCCCCAATCTCACATTTTCTTTTGAGAGTCCAGCTACACATATGATAGATAGCACTATTTGATAGTGCTTCAGAGGTCCCAGAGGGTCTGTTCATTATGAGACAATTTCTACTGATCTGTCTTTAAGTTCACTGACTTTATTTTGTTGTCTCTGATCTTCTGTTAAGTCTATCCAGTGAGTTTTTTCAATTATTTTATTTTTTAAGTTTTATCATTTGTTTCTTCCTTCCTTAGAATTTCCATTTCTTTGTAATTCTTTGTTTGCTCATTAAGACCATGTTTTCCTTTAATTCTTTGGACATATTTATAATATTTCCCTTAAAATCTTGGTTGGCTAAGTCTAACGTTTAGACCATCTTGGGTTCATTTCTATATACTGCTTTTTTTCTTGATTATGGATCACATTTTGTTTCTTTATATGTCTAAATGACCTTTTATCAAATATTGTGCATTGTGAACAATACTCTGGAGTCTGTTATCTCTCTATGAAGTATACAGATTCTTGTTTTAGTAGGCAATGTAATTACTAGCTAATGATCTTACAGTTGTTCAAGCGTGGTTTTGTTTTGTTTTTACAGATCAGTGGAGAGCCTAAAGTGTTTCCCATGCCTAACTTGGTGAGACTCAACCTTCAAACTCTTTTCCTGTGAATCTTGTCATGGTTGACTTAGGCTTTATTAGGGCACACCTAGAGTAAGTCTAGACTATGGTCTGTACCCCAAACTGTAACCTTTCTACTGTTTCAACTGGATGCCAAGCGTGTTAAAGATGCATTTATGAGATCCCTCTACTTTGGCAGGGCCACAACTCCCTTGGCAATGCTCTTATCCAAGGACTGCTCTAACTCTGGTATCTTTGTTCTGATCTTAGCCCCATATACCAGAAAGCCCCATATACCTGCTTTCTGGTAAGCCTCAGGTTGTCTCACGCTGCATATACAGCCTGGCTGTATTATTCAGGGTTCTCCAGAGAAACAGAGCCAATAGGATAGAGATACACACACACATATTTATTATTATTATTATTACTATTAGGAGAAATTAGGAATTGGTTAATGTAATTATGGAAGCTGAGAAGTCCCAAGATTTGTAGTCAGCAAGCTGGAGACCCAGGAGAGCTGCTGGTGTAGTTCCAGTCCAAGAAGCAGAAGAGCCAATAGTTTGATTTCTAGTCCAAGTCCAAGTCTAAAAGCAGGAAAAGACTGATGTCCCCGCTCAAAGACAAGCAGAGAGAATTCCGACTCATCCCTTTTGTTCTATTCAGCCCTTCAGTGGATTGGTTGAGGCCCACCCACTGTGGAAAGAGCAATCTTCCTTACTCAGTCTACCAATTCAAGTGTTTACTTCATCCAGAAATACTCTCACAGTAGTTGCCTCTTAAATTTTTGTCCATTTGTATAGTTTTTTATGGCAGGAGGACTAGTCTGGTATCAGTTAATCATGGCTGGATAGGTTGTTAATTTTCAGCTGCTTTTATAGTATTTTATTATATGAATTATACCAGTGTTCATCCATTCTTGTGTTGGCAGACATTAGACATTTAGATGTATTCAAATTGTCAATTATACAAATGCTGCTGCAATGACTATCTTTGTACCCACAGGGTTATGAGATACATTATTTCTTCAAGTTTATGTGATATTGCCAAATTGCTCTCCAAATTATATCATTTTACATATCCACATACAGCACACGAATTCCAGTTGTTCCACATCCTTGCCAAAATTTGATCTTGTTGAACTATTACATTTTTCTACTTGTGCAAATGAATGCAAAGTGTTATCTTGTTACATTGATAAACCATTCCTAGATTACTGGTGAAGTTAAAATATATATGTATGTGTATGTACATATATATATATACACATGCATATACATACACATACATATATACATGAACATATGTATATATTTATTATTGGCTATTGGATTTCCTATTCAATAAATTGCATTAGATATCACTGTCCTTCTTAACAATTGGGTCATCTTTTTGTTACTGATTCTTAGGAGTTCCTAATAAATTCTAGTTACTAATCCTTTTTTGGTTAGATGAGTTAGAATCATGTTTTCCGGGTCTTGGCTTGTCTTTTAGCAGCCTGTGCTGTCTTTTCCCATACAGAAGTGTTAAATTTTAATGTAGTCATATTTATCTTTGTTTTGCTAAATGATTTGTGCTTTTTGTGCATCCATTTCTTTGACCTCTAAACACTGGGTGCCCCATGTCTCAGGCCTTGGACCTCTTTATCTACATTAATTCCCAAGAAATCTTACTTAGTCATGTGGCATCTGTACACTGATGGCTTTTACATCTAGCTCCTCTCTTGAACACCAGTAGTATATGATTATTTAAAGGACCCCTGCTGAGCAAGATACTATCTTCCTTCTTCCCTTATTGAAGTTTCTTGAATGGGACGTCCACAGCTGCTGCCTCCATTTCCTCATCTTCTATTCACTCTTTAACCCATTGCACCTTGGCTTTGTCCCACTATTCCACTGATACCAGTACTGTTTGAGATTTTTTTTTTTTTTTTGACTGCGCCACACAGCTTGCAGGATCTTCATTCCTCGATGAGGGATCAAACCCAGCCCACGGCCGTGAAAGTGCGGAGTCCTAACCACTGGACTGCCAGGGAATTCCCAAGATATTTTTCTTAAGGAACACAGCCCATACCCTTTCCTTTTCGAATGAAGTTTGATATGAAATTACAGTATATTGAACAGATAGAAGCAGAATTGCCCTGGCAATGTGTTGGGGAAGAGAAGAACAGTTTGTTTTTCTCATCTCTCCCAGTTGCTCCAGAGGCATCTTTTTCTGAGCCTTTCCTATCTTTCCAACCTCCCTATTCCACCAAACATCCTAATCTCCAGCCATATCGAACTGTTTGCAGACTCTTGTGTCATACTCCTTTCCATCTCTGTGCTTCTGCAAAATCCTTCTTTATCTGCCCTGAACCTGCTTTAAGCCAGTTCTCTTAGCTCAAGTAGCACCTCCCAGCCCATCTTCCCCTTTATCATTCCTTCCCTTTTTGTGCCTCTGTTATCACAGTTACCACGATGAATTGTAACTTTCTATTTACACATCTTTCTTCCCTACTAAACTCAGGGCTTCTAGAGATCAAAGACCCTGTGTTTTCCCCCATTACTCTCTTTAATGTGTTTATCAGTAATAGAATGAGTAAATCAATGAATGAATGGCCAAGGAAGCTGAGCTAGGCCAAAGCCTGAATTAGCAGACCACTAAGTTTTTTTTAAACAGTTTTATTAAGATATAATTCAAATACCATACAATTTCACAGGGTTGTGCAACAATCACCATAATCTAATTTTTAAACATTTTTGTCCCCGCCAAAAGTAAACTCTACCCTTCAGTAGTCACTCTCCATCCCCCGACGCCCAACACACTCCCCGGACCTAGACAAACACTAATCTACTTTCTCAGGCCACCAAACTTAACAAAGGTAAATTGATCACAAATCCTAAAAAATCTACCCGATTCTGGAGCATAATGTGAAATTTCGTAGATAATTGCCCCCTTTTATCAATGTGTACTGCAGAAACGCAAACTTCTATTGCAGCTTCAGGTCTGATCTGCAGTTTATTAGACTATTAGGCAGTTTGATCGGGAATTTATTAGTACCAGATCCACATTTAATGAGGGTGGATAGTTTGGGTTGGTCTTGATTTTTACTATTGCTGTTGAAGTCAGCTCCCTTTAGCAGTTTATACTTTGGCAGAAAACTGAGTAACTGAAAAATCTCGCAGCCTCAGGTAGCAGTTGTGAAAGTGCCTGATGACAATCTCTTCTAGGGTGTTTAGGCCCCTAGAAAATAAGCATTACGTGAGTAGTCGCTTTCCAGAGCTTTTATTTCTAACGCGATTCTTCCAAGAGGCTCACCTCTGGATGGGTGCTGTGCGGGTGTAGACGCGGGACAAGAATCACAACTCGGCATTTAGCGAGGCGGCATTTTCTGAAATGGGTCGGGTCTAGCGCGTCGCCGGGCAGTAGCGTTTCCCTTCGCTGTCGCGCGTCCGAGTCGCGTGCGCAGTGACGCGGTCGGCGCGCGGTGACGCCACGCGCGGCGCGGTGCACGCTGGGATATTTAAGTCTTCTCCGCGGCGCGGAGCCGCGATGTCTCCGGCGGCTTCGGCGGCTGGAGGAGGCGACCGACGGCGGCCGTTAGCGAGTGTCAGGGACGGCCGGGGCCGGGGTTGGGGCTGCGGCGGGCCGGCCGGGTTGGTGCTTCTCGTCCTGTCGCTGCTCGGCCTCGTGCTGTACCTGGTGCCGGCGGCGGCTGCGCTGGCCTGGCTGGCTGTGGGGGCTACCGCGGCCTGGTGGGGACTGAGCCGCGAGCCCCGGGGTTCGCGCGCCTTCTCGCTGGTTCGGAACGCCAGGCGTCAGCGAACACTGCTCCCCTCGCCTCCGGCCAAGTCGGCAGCAAATGGAAATCTTCTAGAGCCGCGGAGCCTGTTGGAAGGACCCGACCCCGCTGAACTGCTCCTCTTGGGCAGTTACCTGGGCAAGCCCGGCCCCCCGCAGCCTGCCCCCGCCCCGGACAGCAGGGACCTGCGGGAGAGGCCGGGCCGACGCCCACCCGCCCGCACCGCGCCGCCCGCTCAGTCGGCGCATCCCCGTGGTGTTCAGGTTCACCCCTTCCTCCCCACTCCTCTCCTCCGATCCTCTAGGAGGCCTTCCCACCGGTAAGATAACCCTGATCTTTCCCACACTCTCTGTCGACGGGCTTTGAATTGAGGACTTGACTTTCAAATCCGATTTTCTTTTTCATTAAGTCCAAAGTGGATTCTGTGTCGTTTTGCCATCTTAAACACCTTGATGCGTGTCAGTCGTCTCCTGCCCCCCTTTACCCTTTGGAATGAGATGTGATGCCACAGCTGTTCCCTTCCTTTTAATTCTTAAACCTGTCTGAATTTTCGTACAGTATAGATTTAGCAGAATACTTGATAAACCATTAAGTATCCCTACTTCTAGTGAAAATGTCTTTATCTTTCGAGTGTAGTCATAGAGTATGTTTTGTTAGATTTTTTTTCTTTGGACCACTAAGAGAAATTCTATGGTTAGCCGAGCTCAAAGAGGTGTTCCCAGGAAACACCTCTTTGATTGATAAAACTTGGTAGATAAAGATGATCCAATCAAAGAGTTTCATTTAGTCCCAATAGCTGAGTGATACAAGAGAGTACAAAAATTTGGTGAAAATATTAGATTCTTGAAAAGTACATTTATTTGAGAAGATGAATGTTTAGGTGTTATTAGGTGTTAAAAATGTTTAACTTTGAGTGTATGTTACTGATGGATTAGCATAAAAGAATGAAGCATTCTTGAAAAGTTTCTCCCTACACATCCTAACACACACTTTTCTTCCATCGTAGTTTACTTGTGTGGGCAAGGTTTTCAATTTCCCTCTCAACTTGTTGAAGTTCATTGTAGGGACAGCTGTTAAGCAGCTGTCACTTTCTGCCCTTAGACGAAATGGGGGAAAGTTGCCATAAAAATACCGTGTGTTCTTTGTTGCTGAGAAAGAGGTTTAAGCTCTCTGGGAAACATCGGAACCCACGTGGTTCTTTAGTCATTTAAATTTTCTGACACTCCTTTAAGCTTCTTTGGTATCTCCCATTCTTCACAGAGATTGTGGGACTTTATCACGTCGGTTTGTAATAACACCTCGAAGAAGATATCCAATTCAACAGACCCAGTATTCCTTGCTGGGGGCACTTCCCACAGTGTGCTGGGATGGTTACCACAAGAAGGCTGTGCTATCTGCTCGTAATTCCAAAATGGTGTGCAGCCCAGTGACAGTGAGGATTGCTCCTCCAGACAGCAAAGTGACTCGTTCTCCGATGTGAGTATTGTCGTTGGAAGAATAGACTCCTGTTTGTCCACTTTATTCTTTGGTTATTCCTGTGACAAAGCAGAAAAAGACGTAGCTGCTTATTTGAATGAGAAATCCCAAATTCTAGTAATTGAACCATCTTTTTGTTTTGTTTGCCTTGGACTATAGCTTTAATTGCAAAGGGCAATTTCTTTGAGTGTATAAATTATACTTCTGCTTGTTGGTTAGCTTCTGATGTCCAGTGACTGAAGTCTGTGCTATGTGGCATGGTAATTAAAATATCCTGATGCTGGAATCTTATCTTTCACTGTAGACGAGAGCAAATTATCAACTCAACACTGTCCTCACCATCAACTAGTGCCCCAGACCCATGTGCAAAGGAGACCGTACTGAATGCCCTCAAAGAGAGGAAGAAAAGGACAGTGGAGGAGGAAGACCAAATATTTGCTGATGGCCAGGAAAATAAAAGAAGGTAACAGTCCCAACAGAGTAATAACAGACCTCTCGGGTGGGCTCCCGGGATTTGTTGAAATATAGATCACTCTCCAAAAGATACAGAGGCAGCTCCAGTTTGTGACCCTTAGTAGGTCCTGTTCTTTGGCTTTCATGGAAGAGATTGGAAACAAGGGCTTTAATGCTATTCATTTCCTAAGACACATGTTAGATAAATTTTGTAATTTACCTTTTCCATAAGTACTAGAGATACACCAGTCACTATTAGCCATGTTAGCCTCATACTTTTGATACAAACGTGTTAAATTTTATTTTTGAGAGAGCATGCTTAAAGTCTTCCCCTCGCAATCTCGTGTTGTTTAATTATTTGGGTAACCACCAGTTGCAGTATTGTGATTGTGCTGAGGGGAGTGCTTGGCAAAGAAGAGTGAGGACTAGGGTATGGTAGACTTATCAGTAATGAGAGTAAAACCAATTTCATTATTTTGTTTTCAATAACTTAATGAAAATGGGTGTTAAGGCTTTAACAGGCTGCAAAGGAGTCCAGTCATTTTTCTAATTCAATAAATTGAGTACCCACTATGTGCCAGAGCCTATTCTAGGTACAGCGGAGAGAGCTTTGAATAAGACAGAGTCCTCATGGGACTTGTTTGAGGAAAAGAGATCAAAAAATAAGGATAATTGGGCTTCCCTGGTGGCGCAGTGGTTGAGAGTCCGCCTGCCGATGCAGGGGACACGGGTTCGTGCCCCTATCCCGGAAGATCCCACATGCCGCGCAGCGGCTGGGCCCGCGAGCCATGGCCGCGGAGCCTGTGTGTCCGGAGCCTGTGCTCCGCAACGGGAGAGGCCACAGCAGTGAGAGGCCCGCGTACAGCAAAAAAAAAAAAATAATAACAACAACAAAAAAATAAGGATAATAAAATAAGCAAGATAATTATCAATTATAAGTGTATAGAGATAAAAAACAGAGTGATATAACAAAGGGTAATGAGAAGGGGGCTTCTTTATATAAGGTGGGCAAAGAAGTGCTCTCTGAGGAGACAGTGGACCCCACATGTAAAATCATTGGCCCCATTACCTAGAGAAGATTGTTCATATCCTGTAGGTTCAAAATTGGTCAGCTTTGATACTGTAGATGACAAAATTGAGTAGGGAAATGTTAGTCAGTGCAAGTGTATGTATGTAAGGGGAAGATCACATAATCATGACTAGAGATAGGATTGACGAGTGAGCAATTTGAGCTAATGTCAACTAGCTAAGTAGGAGTGGCAGGGGGTGGGGAGGTGTGGAGGTGGGAGAAGAAATAACTATTTTTATGGTGCAGATAGGTTTCTCATGTTCTGCAGGGTGGTAATTTTGCTTGACCCCAGTGAGCCTATAATTGAGGATTCTGTACTCTTTCCCATGATGGGAATAAGCAGTGATTACGTGCACCATGCATAGGCCCTTCTTGTATGTGATATGTAAAGTTTTTCCTTAATAGACTTGCCATATTAACCTCTAGAGCACTATAGGATGTGTGGGTTAATCCCTAAAGGGTTTTTTTTGTTTTCAGTTTGGGGATGGTAGGATGTTAAATTTGTGATTCTGACACTTTGGTGAGAAGTTAGCAAACAATTGATACACCTGAAGAGTTCAAAAGGTCTTGAAGTATTTTCATACTTTTCTTACTGCCTGGACACTCTTAGCATAAATTTACCTTTTGGAATCTTTGGAGTTGAAGCATCCCTCTTCTTGTCTAGCATGGAACCTATGCTCCATGGGAATAGTATAGGGTCCCAAGAATATGGGAATATGATTTAAGGGGAAAGAAAAGTAACTTCATTTAATTGAGAGTTTTTTGATTTGTCTAGGCGCCATGATAGCAGTGGGAGCGGACATTCAGCATTTGAGCCCCTGGTGGCCAATGGAGTCCCTGCTTCTTTTGTGCCTAAGTAAGTGAGAATCCATGGGTGAGATATAGACTGTTTGGAAAAAGGGAATCATCAGAGTTACTGTCCTGTAGACTTTCTTTGCTTTTTTGCATTGCTTTATTAGTTCAGGTTCAAATCTTTGAAGTCAGAGAGGAACATTTTGAGTAACTTGCCACAATAACTATCTTCTAATTCCTTTTAATATTTTTCATGAATATGGGTAAAACACACTAAGGCTAAGAGGGTTTATAAATATATTTAATAACCAGTTATATAAACAGATCACAAGGTTTGTGCAATGGATAAAATGCAACAATATGAAATTTAAGATATATTAAATCTCTACATTTGAGTTTAAATACATTTGAGGAGGAATTGGCTGGGAGGAAAAGTGGCTCAGAAATATGTGTGAAAAGCCTTGTGGTAACGTATATGCTTAGTTTGAGTCAGCAGTATGATATGGCTGCCAAAAAAGCTAATGTGCTCCTAGTCTGTGCTGATAGAAGGACAAAGACTAGAATGAGGCTGGTGAGTAGTAGTCTTGCTCCTCTTCGCTCTTCTCAGATTGTCTGTGGAGTGTGTTTGGTTTGCTGTACTACACTGTAAGGATGTACACAAACTGAAATTCATTCTGAGTGGAGCAGCTAAGATTTTATGGGCTGGTGGTGGGTAAGGCAGTTTTGAAGGGGTATGAATGCTAGCCCAGAGGAGAATAATCTCAAGGAGAATAAGGAAATTTGGATAATGGTCTCCAAAATATGGAAGGACTGTCATGTGAAAAAAGAAAAACAATTTGCTCGGTTTGGCTCCAAATAGTATCCATGGGTGAAAGTTAGAGGAAATACATTTTCATCCAGTATAAGAATAAACTGGTCAGTGGTTGAGTATCATAACATGGGTTGGATGACTTATTCTACAGGAAAGATGTACAGGGAATTTCTGTTTCAGTTAGAAGCTGAGAAAAAATGGTTGGTTTCTCTTAACTCTGATTTTTTTTAAAAACAGTTTTATTGAGGTATAATTGGCGAATAATAAACTGCCTGTCTGAAGTGTACAATTTGATAAGTTTTGACTTGCATACACCTGTGAAACCATCACTACAGTCAAGATAATGAATGTAAACATCACCTCCAAAAGTTTCCCCATGCCCCTTAGTAATACCTCCCTCCATCCTGTCCCCATCTCCAGGTATCTGCTGATCTGTTTTCTGTCACTGTAGATTAGTGTGTATTTTCTAGAATATTATATCAGTGGACTCATATATTTGATTTTTAAAATATTTGGCTTTCTCTTCCTGACTGTCAGATATATTTAGCCAAACTATTAATAATAAAATTAAGAGCATTATGCTCTTTTATTAAGTTTTTTTTTTAAGGAAGATTTTGTGTCCATGGACAAAGCCTTAAAAGAATGTCTTTAATAATACATCTAACTATCTTTTCCCCTTTTTATTAGGCCTGGGTCTCTGAAGAGAGGTCTCAATTCCCAGAGCTCAGATGATCACTTGAATAAGAGATCCCGCACCTCTTCTATGAGCTCCTTGACAAGCATGTACACAGGTGGCATCCCTAGCTCCAGCCGCAATGCCATTACCAGTTCTTACAGTTCTACTCGAGGTCTCTCTCAGGTACATTTGTCTTGCACTGTGGGAGAAATGGGTTCCTAGCATTAATTAATCGATCAGCCAGTGTTTACTACCTGGCAGTTACTACCTGGTTATCTGTAGATATCTTCTATCTGTCAGATATTGGGATTACCACTAACAGAAGATACAAACCCTTGAGTGATAACTATAGGCCAGTGGAACAGAATAGAAAGCCCAAAAAGTAAAGCAATCATATGTGGAAACCTGATACAAGACAAATGGGCAAAGGACGAATAATTCAGTAAATGATATTAATTTAATCAAAAGGTAGATTGAGTCCAGATTGCATTGGATCATAAAAGAAATTTATCCTATAGGCATTGAGAATTTAGTGAAAGTTTTTAAAATAAGAAGTGGTTGTAATTCTTTTTTAGAAAGAGGATGTAGTATAGCCTGGGGAACAGAGCAAGCTCTGCTACCAGACAGATGTGGGTTCCAGTCTTGGCTCTGACACCTAGTAGCTCTGGGGCCTTGGGCAAGTAAATCACTTAAACTCTCTTTGTCTCATTTCTAAATCATTATTGTAAAGACTGAAGGTAGTGTTTGAAAAGTACCCATTACAGTGCCTGTTAATAAGTGGGTACCCAATATATAGTAACTAGGAAAAAATGAAGCATATGTGGAGGAAGATTTTCGAGGGGAGAAAAATTTTGAGATAGGTTAATCAATCCAGAAGGCTCTTACAGTAATATAAATGAAAGATGAGTTTGATAGGTGAGGAATAGTATTTAATTTGTGTCTCTTATGAGTGAGTTTGAGCAGCTTTTCATATACAGTACTAGAGAAACATATTCCAAATTAACTAAAGATTTAAATGTAAAATAGAAACCATAAAAATAAATGTTTGCAAAAGCAGGCTTCTCAGAATTCCCTTGTGGTCCAGTGGTTAGGACTCGGCGCTTTCACTGCCGGGGGCCCTGGGTTGGATCCCTGGTGGGGAAACTTAGCTCTCACAAGCCATGCAACCTGCAGCAAAAAAAAAAAAAGGATGCTAGTGGGAGCATCAGTTGTTACAGTTCCCTAGAGGGCAGTGTGGCCATTGTTATTAGCATTAGAGATGCACATGCCCTTTGATCCAGCAGGTTTACTTTTAGGAATTAACCCTACATATATACTCAAAGACATATACAAGGATGTTGATTGTAGCATTATTTTTGCAGATGCTTGGAAACAATGTAAACATACCTTTTTAAGGGGCTGGTTGAATGACTTACAGTATTTCCATAAGTTGAGATACTGTGTAACTGTTAAAAACAGTAAGGCAGCTTTAATAGGCACTGATGTGAATGAGCTCAAAATATTATATTTAAAAGGCATGGTGCAGAACTGTGTGTATAGTGTCCTCTATTCATGCTGCTGGTTTCCTTAATTTTTTGATGTGCATAGAATAATGTTGACAGGATATATTAGAAACTGTAATAACTATTGGATAGGAAGGAAACTTTTTACTGAATTCTTGTTGGAATTTGTAACATGTGCTACAATACTACCTTTCCTGGTTTCAGAATTTTTTTTAAGTATAGATAACTGTTAAGTAAAAATTCCCCTGTCCTGGCTATCTCAGTGTCCATCCCGTAGGTACCTATTGTGAACATTCCTACTATGTATGCAAACACAGATGATACACAAGATTTCTGGTCTGTTTAACGAAATGGAATCATAACATATATGGTTTTTCTGCATCTTTTTTTTTTGGCGGTACGCGGGCCTCTCACTGTTGCGGCCTCTCCAGTTGCGGAGCACAAGCTCCGGACGCGCAGGCTCAGCAGCCATGGCTCACGGGCCCAGCCGCTCCGCGGCCATGTGGGATCCTCCCGGACTGGGGCACAAACGCGCGTCCCCTGCATCGGCAGGCGGACTTTCAACCACTGCGCCACCAGGGAAGCCCTCTGCATCTTTTTTAATCATTATATATTGCATAGCATTCCATGTCATGTTATCTATCTAATGGCTGTTTTAAAATTAGAGTATAATGTGCAGAAAAACAAATATAGATGTACAGCTCCATGTAACCACCACCCAGGTCAAGTAATAAATCATTTTCAACATGCAGAAGCCCCTCTCATACCCACTCACAGTCACTACTTCTTCCCTCCTTCCTTCCTGAATATTAGCATCATATATAGTTTTCCCTGTTTTTGAATTTTATATAAATGGAAACAGAATATGCTTTCTTCTGTGTTTGGCTTCTTTCATTCAACATTTTACTTGTGAGATTCATTCATGTTGTTGCATGTGGTCTAGGTCTTTCATTTTCATTGCTGAATACTGTTCCATTATATGAATATACCACAATTAATTTACCCATTCTGCCATTGGACATTTGAGTTTCTAGTTGGGAGCTGTTATGCATAATGCTGCTATGGACATTCTTATATAAGTCTTTTTTTTTTTTAATTTAAGCATAGTTGATTTACAGTGTTGTGTTAATTACTGCTACACAGCAAAGTGATGATTATACATACATATACATCCTTTTTTAAAAAAATTCTTTTTTGTTATGGTTTATCATAGAATATTGAATATAGTTCTCTGTGCTATACAGTAGGACCTTGTTGTTTATCCATCCTGTATATAAAAGCTTCCATCTGCTCACCCCAACCTCCCACTCCATCCCTCCCCCAACCTCCTCCCCCTTGGCAACCACCAGTCTGTTCTCTGTTTGTGATTCTGTTTCTGTTTCATAGATAGGTTCATTTGTGTCATATTTTAGATTCCACATGTAAGTGGTATCATATGGTATTTGTCTTTCTGACTTCACTTAGTATGATAATCTCTAGTTGCATCCATGTTGCTGCAAATGGTATTATTTCGTTCTTTTTTATGGTTGAGTAGTGTTCCGTTGTATATATGTACCACATCTTCTTTATCCATTCATCTGTTGATGGACATTTAGGTTGTTTCCATGTTGTGGCTGTTGTGAATAGTGCTGCTTTGTATAAGTCTTTTTTTTTTTCCCCTGTACTGCACAGTTTGTGGGATCTTAGTTTCCCGACCAGGAATCGAACCTGTGCTCCCTGCACTGGAAGCGCAGAGTCCTAACCACTGGACCACCAGTGGTCTAGGGTTATTCCCTGTATAATTCTTTTTAAGGTGATGTTTCAGTTGATTCTCCTACCAGTGCAGTATGAGATTTTGTTCCTGTGTTTATACATCTTCACTAACACTTGGTGTTGCCTGTCTCTTTTAATTACCCATTCCAGTGACTGTGAAGTAGTATTTCATTGTGGTCTTAATTTGTATTTCTCTGATTAATAATGAAATAGATGTATCAACTGTTCATTGGCCATTTGTATGTCCTTTTTTATGAAGGGCCTGTTCAAGTTTCTTGGCTCTTTTCTATTAGGTTGTCTGTCTTTTTCTTACTGATTTATGTAAGGTCTTTATATATTCTAGAATACAAGGTCTCTGTGAATTATATGTGTTGCAACAAGTAAGTATCCTACTCTGTGGCTCACCATTTCATTCTTTTCACTCTTTCACTTCTGGTTAGTGTATTTTGTGTACTGTTGAGGAAGTCTTTGCCTGCCTAAGGTCATGATGATATTCTCTTATGCTACCTTCTAGAAGCTTTATTATTTTTCCTTTTTACATTTAGATCTATAATCCTCTTGAAATTGATTTTTATGTATGATGTAAGGTAGGGATCAAAATTAGTATTTTTCCATCTAAGTATCTATTTGACTCAGCAACGTTTATTGAAAGGCCCGTCCTTTTCTTATTGCTCTGCAGCACCACCTTTGTCATAATTTGTGTCAGTATATCTGTAGATCCATTTCTGTTGATAGATTCTGTTTTGTTGCACTGGTCTGTTTTTCTGCCACATGCCACACAGTCTTTAGGTTTTGATATCTAGTAGAGTAAGTCATCCAACTTTCTCATTTCTCTCATTCCTCTTCAGAATTGTCTTGGATCTTGGCCCTTTGCATTTCTATATAATTTTATCATCCTGTCAATTTCCACATCAAAAAATTTGCTAAGATATTGATTGGGATTGCCTTTAATCTACCAATTATTTTGGAGAGAGTTGACGTTTACAATATTGAATCTTCCAGTCCATGCACATGGGGTAGTCTTCAGTTATTTACATCATCTTTAACTTATCTGTGCAGTGGTTTTACGTATTTTTTACTACATTTATTCCTAGGTACATTTTTTTTTTTTTTTTTTTTTTTTTGCGGTACGTGGGCCTCTCACTGTTGTGGCCTCTCCCGTTGCGGAGCACAGGCTCTGGACGCGCAGGCTCAGCGGCCATGGCTCACGGGCCCAGCCGCTCCGCGGCATGTGGGATCTTCCCGGACCGGGGCACGAACCCGTGTCCCCTGCATCGGCAGGCAGACTCTCAACCACTGCGCCACCAGCGAAGCCCTAGGTACATGTTTTTGATGCTATTATAAATAGCATATTAGAAATTTGTTACTGATGTATAGTAATACAACTGATTTTTGTATTCAGAAAATTTGCTAAATTCTAAATATTCATCTGTATATTCTTTAGGATTTTTGTATGTACATCATGTTGTCTACAATAATAACAGTTTTTTCTTTCTTTTTAATTCTAGTATTTTTTTTCTTTTTAGTTTTTTAGAAATTAATTTTTAAAATTTATTTATTTTTGGCTGTGTTGGGTCTTTGGGATTCCAACCAAAAGCCTAAGGTGTATATTAGGGCCCCTCTACTTTGGAAAGCCCTGAATTCCGGTTTTTGTCTTCCCAGCCCTACAGGGCTGCCAACAGCTTTTCTCAGCCTCTCAACTGCAGCTTTTACTTTTGGAATGAGCAGTCGCCCTGAGGCTCCTCACCTGCTGGCTCCTCTTTGTCTTACCTCCACAGTGTCTCACTGCCTCGGTAGCTCTCCATACCACCATACCTTCAAACGTATGTATTTTGGGCTTCGCTGGTGGCGCAGTGGTTGAGAGGCCGCCTGCCGACGCAGGGGACACAGGTTCGTGCCCCGGTCTGGGAAGATCCCACATGCCGCGGAGCGGCTAGGCCCGAGCCATGGCTGCTGAGCCTGCGCGTCTGGAGCCTGTGCTCCGCAACGGGAGAGGCCACAACAGTGAGAGGCCCACGTACCGCAAAAAAACAAAACAAAACAAAAAAACATGTATTTTATATTTTCTTCAGAGTTTTTTATTTGTCCTTCACAGCAGGGTTGGTCTGAAACAACGTAGTCAATATGTAATAACCTATAATAGAAAAGAATCTGAAAAAGAATGTATACACACACATATGTGTGTGTATAACTGAATCACTTTGCTATACACCTGAAACATTATAAATCAACTATATATCAATAAAAACTAAATAAATGGTGCTCAAACAGGGCTTTCCTGGTGGCGCAGTGGTTGAGAGTCCGCCTGCCGATGCAGGGGACACAGGTTCGTGCCCCGGTCCGGGAAGATCCCACATGCCGTGGAGCGGCTGGGCCCGTGAGCCATGGCCGCTGAGTCTGCGCGTCCGGAGCCTGTGCTCCGCAACGGGAGAGGCCACAACAGTGAGAGGCCCACCTACCGCAAAAAAAAAAAACAACAAACAAACCCATAGCCTGAAACATGGTCAGATTTTGTTTTAAAGCACCCTCACCCCTGGTAGAGCCTGTGACCTACGGCAAGTAATATACTCACTGACACTAATAGCTTCTGGGTGTTTTATTGTAAGTAGTTACCAGTCCCCTGTTTGTGTGTGATATTTGAATCTATAATGCTCTCAGAAGGAGAAGTTCTAGAACGGAGAGCATAGTGTACTTTTAATTTTGATCA
Organism: Mesoplodon bidens; assembly: GCF_964165515.1. Taxonomy (NCBI): domain Eukaryota; kingdom Metazoa; phylum Chordata; class Mammalia; order Artiodactyla; family Ziphiidae; genus Mesoplodon; species Mesoplodon bidens. The sequence continues at coordinate 37,410,519 of NC_138171.1, forward strand.
TAATTATCTTTGAAATGGTCCATGGCATGAGTTATTTTAAATTATCAGGAAAGTAAGGAAGTCTTTGGAAGCGGAGATTAGAGTAATATGAAAGTTCTTTATGTTGAAACTTCTCTTTCAAAGAAATGTGTACTGAAGCAGTAAACATCCCCAGTAGTCAATAGAGATGACAGCCCTTCTATTTGGTGCAAGTGGTAGTAGAGATATTTGACTTAATTGTATTTTTCCAGAGGAGCCGTAGTATATACCCAACCCACAGCTGCCCAAACTAGAAGTTCTAGCTTTGATATTATAAAATCACTGCAAATATTAGACTGGTGCCAATTAGAGAAAGTGAACTGTCCTTAGATCTCGTTGTGCATGACATTGATATCTTCATAAGTCTTATATAAGACTTGTCATTTTCCAAAGTAGGAATAGTAACCCTGGCCTTCAAAACCTCAAAACCCCAAAACCCTAGCTTGCATTTCTGACCCTGTCTGTCCCTTATTATTCCTTTACATATATACCCTATATTTAAGTCAAAGCAGGGTATTTGTTATCTTGTAAGAGCACCTAATTCCTTCCTGCTTTGTTTCCTTTTCTTGTTCTGTTCTCCATCCGGAATCATGTGTCCATCCTACTGCAAGCCTATAAAGTTTGTCTTTCTTCAGGTGTTTTTGTCAGATTATGAAGGACCATCACAAATGTCACCTTCATCCTTTATTATTCTTCTAACCGAACTCTGCATAATCTTTATCTGCTTGGACTCCTTTTAGAGACTTCGTTCATCTCTTGTCTGTTATAGTCAATTTGTGTACCGCCCTGTCTCTTTTCTAGATTGTAAATTTCTTGATGGGAATGGTCTTGCTTATCCTTGTATTCTTTGTAAAGTATAAAGGATAGTACCTTTATGAAGTAGGAACTTGACAAAAATTGAATTACAGTGCAGAACTAAATTGACTGCTGGATACATAGATTGACTGTTTCTTTTTATGACTCCCCTTGGTATAGCCTTTGCCCACTTTTCATTTGATATGTTTATTATGTTTATATGGAATTGCAAGACTTTCATTTTTACATGTTAAGGATATTAACTTATCACTTTAGTTGAATATATCTACCTTTTAATTTTGTTTCTAGTTATGTTTTTGTTTCATTTTGGAGTGTTTTTGTTTCCTGTCCACATACATTTTATTTCTAGTTTATGGAAATGTTACTGTGGTTGAAAATTCAGATGGTACAGAGTATATAGTAAAGTCTCCTTCCCACATGGAGACATTTTTATTTAGAGAGGTTCTTAGTTGTCCTATGACAGTCTGTCAGTTTTCTTTCCTTTGTTTCTGGAATAGAAAGTCTTTTTTTTTTTTTTTTTTTTGCAGTATGCGGGCCTCTCACTGTTGTGGCCTCTCCCGTTGCGGAGCACAGGCTCCGGACGCGCAGGCTCAGCGGCCATGGCTCACGGGGCCAGCCGCTCCGCGGCATGTGGGATCTTCCCAGACCGGGGCACGAACCCGTGTCCCCTGCATCGGCAAGCGGACTCTCAACCACTGCGCCACCAGGGAAGCCCCGAAAGTCTTTTCCCTACCCCAAGTTATTTAAGAGCTCATTTGGTTTTTTTAAATAGTTCTTTATGACACCTGGATTGTGTGTGTGTGTATAGTCTATGAAGTAGAGATAGAACATTTTCCTCCTAATTGTTGAACCAGGTTGTCTTCCACCCTGGCTAAAGGTTAGAATCACCTTTGGCACTTTGTTAAAAATACAGGTGTGAGGCCTAAGCATTTGTTGTTTTTTCAGATGGCTGTCCTTTCTCGTTATTTACCTGAGCATAACATAAAAAAACTATTATTGATTTCAGCTTTTTTCTCAAGCTCATTCTGAGTCTTGTTTTCCTGACATTAGTCTTATGGAACTATTCTACTGCTTTACCACTTGTCTTTGATTTAAAACCCTCTTTACCTTTTTAAAAATTTTTATTAAGTATTGTTGCCTCCCTGTTTGTGCTTATATGATGCAATTTTACTGAGTAAGAAATCACTAGAAGCTTCTCAATAGGAAAAATGCCTATGGTGATAGTTCAGTATCTTTGTAAATAGGCCAGAGACAGTGAACCTATTTGCAGAGAGCTTGCTCTTTGTCAAGTACTTTGCTGCTAGGCTCCTTCGAAGGAGGCAGAGATGAAAACAGACTACCTTTGCTATCAGGGGACTCCACTTGGTGAAGAGACAGATGCAAGGATCATTATAACGATAAATACCACTGATGCTGCAAAAGTCATAGATGTCATGATCGTATATTTAAAAAAAATAAAGTTAATAAAGTAAAACTGAAAATTTAATGAGAGCAAAACTAAATTAGTTTATTAGCTTATCTTCATGGGAACAGTTTAATTTACTTTTATCATTTCCACAGACAATATAGAGTAAACGTGTATGCACATCATAGCTCTAAACCATTAGTGAATGTGACAGTCCACTTTTTAATATACACCAAAAGTACATTCATTCCTTCTACATTTATTAGTTAGCGTTCCATTAGTTTTTCAGACTTTTTCTCCTGTAGTTAATACTGGCAATTGACTTTCTTTTCAGGAGCCTTCCTTCACAAAGAAATATTTTTTTAGTTACCTAAAAGGAGATTTTATATGCAGTGATGAATAGAACCACAACATTATATTGAAGGTCAGATGATAAACTATCAACTAGGGTCAGTCATGTTACTTGTGTTTGACTTTTAGCTGTGGAAGAGGAGCGGACCCAGTTCATCTCCCTTCTCTAGCCCAGCCTCATCCCGCTCCCAGACACCAGAGCGGCCAGCAAAGAAAATAAGGTAATCCATTATTGTTTGCTGTATAGGTTACTGAGAGGTCAGGCAAAGAGGGACATTTACTTGGCTCTTAGGCTTTCTGCAACTCTGATTTGGAGGATCAAAGAAATTAACATCTAGAGGACAGTGAAGTGCCCGCCTGAATCGCTCTCATCTCTTACAGTTCTTTTGTACCAACTGTAGAGGCCTCTGGCTCTCTTCCTCACACCGTAGCGTGAGTGACGGGGGTGCAAGAGTAGAGGCCACACAGAATAGAATGAACAGAGTGAATGATGTCATCGGGCAGCGGACTTCATGTTTTTGACTCCAGCTGACCTTCTAGGTACCTACAGTCAAGTTGAATGTCATTCTGTTAGGGATCAGATCTGTGACTAGAACTTTCAGGGACTTGGTGGGTTGTAAGTAAGGTTTTGAAGATCACTGATTTGTGCTTGTTGTAAGACAAAGGTTTCTCCTTGGTTTCCGTGAACTGCCTCCATTCTTTTCTGTTGGAATTTTCTTTTGACTTCTTTTATTTTTTGTCCTGGCATACTGAGGTCTTATATCATGGTTGTTCTAGACCCCTTGGTAGGTAAGCAGGTACAAGAAGTTATCCAGTACTTTTTGTCAGCAAGTCTTTCTTAAACTTAATTCTGCCTTTTCCTCCTACAGAGAAGAGGAGCTTTCTCATCATTCTAGTTCTTCAACTCCATTGGTAACAGACAAGGAGTCCCAGGGAGAAAAGGGTAAGTTGATGAATGCACTAGAGTGGCTTTTGGTGGTGGAAGTGTTGAGCATTGCCTTGTGAAGGGCCTGTTAGATACAGAGATAGGAGTTTCTGTCCTTCAGAAATTTATAGTCAGGTAAGGGAGAAAGGTGACACAGACAGGTACAGTATAACGTGTGGTAACAGTGGGCTACAGATAATGTGACCAATCCAGGTAATTATTGTCCAGCAAGCAGTTGTATACCTGCATTTGGAGCAATTCTGCCTTTATATCCTCTTGACTATATAATCTTTTTTTTTTTTTTTTTTGCGGTATGCGGGCCTCTCACTGTTGTGGCCTGTCCCGTTGCGGAGCACAGGCTTCGGACGTGCAGGCTCAGCGGCCATGGCTCACGGGCCCAGCCGCTCCATGGCATGTGGGATCCTCCCAGACTGGGGCACGAACCCGTGTCCCCCGTATCGGCAGGCGGACTCCCAACCACTGCGCCACCAGGGAAGCCCTTGACTATATAATCTTGCAGACACCATCCAAGAGCCCAAATCATGGAAGATCGAATCTTTCAGAGATACCCATTGAAAACTCAATGTTAAAAACGGGATAGACAAACCTATCCATTTCTGGCAGTGAGGAGGAAGAAAACAAGTCTTTCTTTATTTTAGTTGCAGATAAAACCACATGGAAGAAACAGAACTCGTGGAGTTCCCCATCAACACCTGGCAGCTCTGGGCAGCGTAAACGGAAGGTTCAGTTGCTGCCCTCCAGGCGAGGGGACCAGCTGACCTTGGTATGGTCTTGTCCATCTACCTCTGCCCACCCCAGCTTAACTCTGTCTTAGGAAGGCTAAATATAGGATTCTTCCAGTTTCTCCTGATTGACAACTTCTTTTTCTCTTTGGTAGCCTCCACCTCCCCAGCTTGGTTATTCAATCACTGCTGAAGACTTAGACTTGGAAAAGAAAGCTTCTTTACAGTGGTTTAACAAGGTCTTGGAGGATAAGACTGGTAAGGAATGTAGATCAGTTTCACACCCCAGAGAGGGTTTGTTTCCTTTGGTTTTATTTTGGTCTTTCTCATCTGGGAAGTCCATTTGGGTCCTCAGTGGAATCTGGAGAACAGTGAGCATTGAGACTGAAGGGAAGCCTTTCTAAATGAGTTAGTTGTACTGAGGCCCTGAACTCCCCGTGCTCCATGATATGCCACTGGAAAGAATTCTCAAACAAGGGAGGACAATGTCATCTTTTCTTTCTTCCCTAGATACTGCCTCAAACTCTGTCACTGAGAACCCACCTACCAGTCAGTCTTCTTTCACTTTTACCCTGCCTGCTGCTGGGACTGCTTCATCCCCAACCTCCCTCCCAGCCCCAAGCACTAACCCACTGTTGGAGAGCTTGAAGAAGATGCAGAATTCCCCAGGCCTACCATCCCTCCCCGGTGAGTGGGAGAGCTTACTTTGGAGCACGTAATGACATCAGCCTTTGTTTAGGTGGAAGTAAAAGCACCATGCCCATCAGTTGCTGGAAATTGCTGTAAAGGTTGAACCTATTCTAACTTCCCAAACCTGAGCTGGTGCAAGCTTAAGAGCTTTAGAAATCTGTAATCAGGACATTTTAGGGAAGGGCTGCAACACTTAAAACTGGGGAAGGCAGCTTAGCTTTGGTAGTCAAATAGCTCTTGATTTGAAACCCAGTCCCTTAGCTGCTCTGAGCCTTGTTGTCTTCATCTGTAAAATAAGAACAGTGCTCACCTCATGAGGTGTCCCTGAAGTGTAAACGGTCACATGGTTAAGGTGTCTTGTCACATGCTTGCTAGACCGCAGGCACAAGGTCATAGGCTTCCAAGGACCTGCTGGCTGTTCCAGCCCCTTGCCTTCTTGGCACTGCATATATACACACTCCTCTACTGCACTTTATCATAGTGTAGAATATATTAGGTATTCAGCCTCTCCCAGGGCTCATGGGCAGAGACCATCTCATTCATGGTCATATGCTCTGTACTTAGCGCCAGGTGGGTGAATGTAATATAGTACATCTTTGTTAGATGAATAAGGTATATCTACATAATTAATTGGACTTGAGTTCAGGTAATTGGATTTTTCTTAGTTTCTACACATTTAACTTCCAACTGGACCAAGTTTTATCCTCTTCTATCTTTCTTATGACCTGTGAAGGGTAGAAATTATGAACACTTCCTTGACTTTCAGGAATGAAAAGTTTAAAGGCCTGTGATATAGATTTGCTCATAATTGTTGACTGTTGAATCCCTAGCACTATGCTAGGCATTGAACACTGCATCATGTTTGAGATATTCCAAATTCACTTTCTCTACTCTTCTTCCCAGAATCTGCTGGCGTGGCAACCACTGTGGCCCATTCGCCTCCGAAGACACCCAGCCCTCTGGCCCCTCTGGGCTCTTCAGAGTCAGCACCCCTTCCAGGCACCTCCTCAGACTCCAAATCCACCACTGCTTTCTTGGAGCTGACCCCTGCTTCCGCAGGACCAGTCACTGACGCCAAGTCGCCTCCGGACCCTCAGGCTGAGACATCTGCCAAATCGCAAGCCCCGTCCACCCCATCTCCCAGCCCCAAGCAGAGTATTCTGTTTGGAATGCTGAGCACCCCACCTGCTGACCCTCCTGCCTCTGCGGCCCCTGCTGTGTCTTCAGCATCTCCCATGTTCAAGCCCATTTTTGTGGTCCCACCTAAAAGTGAGAATGAGGGCCCCTTGCCCTCTAGCCCTTCCAAGGTCACAGCCGCGGCATCTTCCAGCTCAGCCGTCCCCATGACGACCAGCAGCCCACCTCTCACTTTCAAGCCTATCTTTAGCAACATGGGGCCACCTGCATCTGTGCCCATGTTAACTCCTTTCTCCTTCAAGCAAACAGCTACTCCAGCCACTACCGCGAGCGCCCCTCTCTTCAGCGGCCAGGCTGGCACCCCCTCTGCAGTGGTGTCCATGACCACAGCCAGCACCTCCGCAGACTCTGCTCCGAAGCCCGCCTTCAGCTTCGGTGTGTGCACCGTGACCAGCACCCTGAGCAGTGCGACTAGCACCACCGCTTCCGCCTCCCAGCCCTTCCTCTTTGGGACTCCCCCTGCTTCCGGTGCCAGCTTCACCCCAGCTGTGGGCCCCATATTCCAATTTGGCAAGCCCCCCGCCATGCCCGCTTCAACAGCAGTTGCCACCTTTGGCCAGTCCCTTCCCAGTGCCGCCCAGACCGCCCCCAGCAGCAGCGGCAGCGGCGGCAGCAGCACGGCCAGCTTTAGTGGCTTTGGCGGCACCCTCACCGCCTCAGCCCCAGTCAGCAGCAGCCAGCTCACGCTGACGTTCAGTAGCGCCACCGCCCCAGCGTTCAACATTCCCTTCGGCTCGAGCGCCAAGCCACCTCCCCCGTCCTACCCAGGAGCCAACCCCCAGCCCGCCTTCGGGGCTGCGGAGGGGCAGCAGCAGGGGCCTGCCAAGTCGGCCCTCGTCCCCAGCTTCGGCAGCTCTTTCACTTTTGGAAACTCTGCAGCCCCGGCCCCAACTGCGGCTCCAGCGCCAGCCCCGGCCCAGCCAGCCTTTGGTGGCACCGCACAGTCGGCCTTCAGTGGTCTGAAGGCCACGGCCTCTGCCTTTGGCACCCCTGCCAGCACCCAGCCAGCCTTTGGCGGCACCACAGCTGCCTTCTCCTTCGGTGCAGCCACCACCTCTGGCTTTGGAGCTACAACCCAGACCGCCAGCAGTGGGACCAGTAGCTCAGTGTTCGGCAGCACGACACCGTCGCCCTTCACATTTGGGGGACCGGCAGCCCCAGCCGGTGGCGGGGGCTTTGGGATCGGTGCGGCCACCCCAGGCACCAGCTCTGCCTCTGGAGCGTTCGGCTTTGGAGCAGGACAGAGTGGGACCACTGGCAGCACGACCCCTTTCGGGGGAGGCTTGAGTCAGAACAGCTCAGGCGCACCCAGCCAGAGCACACCCTTTGCCTTCAACGTGGCCAGCACGCCAGACAGCAAACCTGTGTTCGGAGGTAAGGTCAGGAGTTGACTTGGTCTGCTGTGCTCTTGTGGAGCTTTACGTTGTGGTAGTGAAGAAACAGGTATTGAATGTGTAAATAGCGTGTCAGGTAGCAATAAATGTCTTGATAAAAGTATGTGATTGGGCCTCCCTGGTGGCGCAGTGGTTGAGAGTCCACCTGCCGATGCAGGGGATACGGGTTCGTGCCCCGGTCTGGGAGGATCCCATATGCCGCGGAGCGGCTGGGCCCGTGAGCCATGGCCGCTGGGCCTGCGCATCCGGAGCCTGTGCTCCGCAACGGGAGAGGCCACAACAGTGAGAGGCCCGCATACCGCAAAAAGAAAAAAAAAAAAAAAAAGTATGTGATTAATGACTGTGGAGGAATGCCTTTCTGAGGAAGTAACAAATTTAACCTCCGAGACTGGCAAGAAGAGTTTGGGGTGTGGCTGGGGGGAGGTGTGTGTGAGGGCACCACAGGACCTGTTGAAAGTGGTCGCTTTGGAGCTGGGGAGAAGATGGAATGGGATCGCAGGCAGCTTTGAGGCTGGAAAAGCGTGCTTGTGAAGTTACAGTGAGGCCAGTCGGCACCGTTCTTCTTCCCCAGCGACGTTCAGTTACGAGATACAGACCTAAAATAAGTGGTAGCCGGCAAGGCCCGCCTGTTGCAGGGCCGTGGCCCGGAGGTCCTCTGAGGCTGAGGAAAAGCAGGAGCCGGAGTTGCTGCGGTGGCGAGCGGGGAGCCAGTGCAGTGCCTGCAGGGGAGGTGGGAGTGGGGAGTGGGGGGAGAGACGGGGGCGAGGCCGGGCCCCAGGAAGCCAGAAAGATGCCCGCCCCAGCCCAGCCCCCCACCCTGGGACGAGGAAGAGCTGGGAGAGCAGGCGGCCCTCCCCGCGGGGCTGGTGCGGACAGCAGCAATCAGTGAGGGCGGGGTGTTTGCTGGCGGCTGAGTCCCAGTGGGCCCCGGGGGGAGATCAGGGGACCCACCGGGTGGAGGGGAGGAGACCGGTGAACAAGGAGAAGAGACATAACGCTTCCAGTCCTGGTGGAAGGGAGGTAACCCGGTCAGGCTAGAGGTGGCGGTCCACTGATGGTCATCTGCTGCTGTGTCTGGTGGCCAAGGGAATGCAGAAGCCCTATGCTGTAGGCGGTCAGAAGGCAACCTGAGGGGCTTGTCTCCACTGCGGCACAGCTGTTAGCAGGCTGGGAGGCCCACCTGGGGCAACACGTGTTAAGGCCTCCTTCCAGCGGGCTGAATGGGAGCTAAGGGGTCCTGCGGGGAAGGCCCTGCCAGGAGCAGACCTCCCCACTAGGCTCATTACCCTCTGCTTTGAGGCCCTCTGCTCACCGGCCTGGTCTCTACAGTTCTCTGCTGTCTCTTCATTCTAGGCACCTCCACACCCGCCTTTGGTCAGAACACCCCTGCCCCTGGGGTGGGCGCATCAGGCAGCAGCCTCTCCTTTGGGGCATCCTCAACACCCGCCCAAGGCTTTGTCGGAGTTGGACCTTTCGGTAAGCGGCCAGTCTCCTTGTTGCCAGTGTGACCCGCGTATCTCCTCTCTGAAGATGGGGTGGGGTGGGCTGGCAGCTCCGGCTCTCCGAGGCCTGTCTGGGAGTCCAGCACAAGCCAGGTTTGGAGTTGAGCAGCAGAGATGACAAGGAGCCAGACTGCTGGGACGCCAGGTAAAAATGCCTTCGTGGGCCTTGCTCCCAGCCTATCTGTGGTCTTGGGATTTTGCCTTTTTAATAAGCCCTCCCCTGGAAGAATTGCTAGAGCTTGGCAAGGCTTTCTCCCAGCACCCGGTGTTCTTTAGAGACTGCTCTCAGGTAGCAGCTACCCTGATGAGATCTTGTTGAATCTTTCCAGGATCGGCGGCCCCCTCCTTTTCCATTGGTGCGGGATCCAAGACCCCAGGGGCTCGACAGCGACTGCAGGCCCGAAGGCAGCACACCCGCAAGAAATAGCCTTTGCCCCTGCCCCCCCACACCCCCGCCACCCTTGCCCAAATCTGGACCTCAGCACCTGCTAGGAAGAGCCTCTGACCCTTCCAGTTCCACAACACAGAGCTGCCCCAGACCTCTGGCTTCGGCCACCGGGGAGGTGGTAGCAGCCCCAGGGGCTGTGTCCCTCTTCCAGGAAGCAAAAGCCTCAGGCCTCTCGAGGGAGAAGGGGGAGGCAGCATGTGGCAGGGCAGAAGCCTATTACTACCTTACTTGAACAGTTCCACTGGTGAGGCTGGAGAGAACGAAAGAAACATCTGTACATATCGTCTGCTGCCTTCCCTGACTCTCGTTTAGCGTATGAGCTTGGTCAGGCGGCCTCCCTTCCCGCCTTTTTCCTGAGAGCCAACTTTTTTTTTTTTTTTTTTTTTTTTGCGGTTCACGGGCCTCTCACTGTTGTGGCCTCTCCTGTTGCGGAGCACAGGCTCCGGACGCGGGCTCAGCGGCCATGGCTCACAGGCCCAGCCACTCCGCGGCATGTGGGATCTTCCCGGACCGGGGCATGAACCCGTGTCCCCTGCATCGGCAGACGGACTCTCAACCACTGCGCCACCAGGGAAGCCCCTGAGAGCCATCTTTGCCGGAGGGCAGCAGGTAGAGCCCTCACCCACTTGCATCTCTGATATGCATTTGACGGGATTGGGGGATGGATTATCCCTAAAACTTTACCTTGCTTGGCTTGGCTATAAAAAGTGGTTCTCCCCCTCTGGTCCCATTAGGGGACTCTGTTTCCCCATTTTTTGCTGCTTCATCCCTTACTGGTTCCTTGCAGGATCGATTCCATTTAAAATGATCCTGCCTCTAGCTTTGCCTTCGGAGACCCCAGTGGGCGCTGCTCCTGCTGTTCCACTTCCTCCTGCCAAGTCCGAGCCGGTGTTTCATCCCCAACACTCTCTGCCAGTTTGGCCCCTAAAAGCTTGGTGGCTCAAGACTGTTAGCCTGGCAGACCCAGTGGTGATACCTTCCCCAGGAGAGGGAAGCTCCTGGAGCAGGCAGGACGCCCCCACTGCTTTCAGCTGCCTCCTCGCCCACCGTCCCGTTGGCCTCACTGGGCTCGTCTGCCTTTCCGGGATTGTATGTCTAAAGCCTTGTCCTGTGTTATTTTGTCTGATGCTCACGTCTGTTGCTCTTTGAATCGAGTTTGGAGGAAGAACTGAATTGTATGAGTGGCGGCATGTTGGTAGTGCCGGACTTAACTGTTTCTCAAGTTCCTGGGGCCTCGCTAATTGAATGTGGAAAGTAGCACCACTTTACGGCTACAAGTGCCGAGTCTTGAATTTTCAAATGGTGTTTTGACTTTAAGGGCTGGCAGCCCAAGGAGGATGGGTCTGAGGGGAAGCAAAGGCCTCTTCCCTCTGCTGTTTCTTTCCCACCTGCCTAACTTCACTGTAGGCTAGGTCACTTGTAGTACATATTAGAAACCCTAAATTAATGAACTGCAGTTTAAAATTGTGTCTTACTTCCTCCACCCCTTCCTTCCTTCTTCCTTGGCTCCAAAACCACATACCCCAGGCCCAAAAGCCTTGCTGCCATGCCCATCCTCTTTGGGAGAAGTATGAATGCGTGTGTCTAAATTAAAAGGAAAAATATTTAAACATTTTTTAACAAAATAAAAATTTATTTTTGTATTTAAGCTAAATTGCCTTTTAAATTCCTTCAAGCTTGGTTCATTGAGGTGGTTAAGTATAAATGCTATTGACTAGAAATTTAGCTGTATAGTTAAGTTATGCCTGTGTGAAGAAGAGGCTCAAATGCTGTCCCAGGCAGCTTTCCTGAGGGACTAGAGCTCCTTCCGGAAACACAAAATGTAACTCTTATTTTCTAATGTGATGTAGATGTAACTAGTCCCCCTCCCCTTGGTGAATGAGGGTGAATGTTGTGTGGCAGGGGACTGCGCCTCCCCAGCCCCAAGGAGAGCTATTAGTACTTAACTGTTGTGTGTGGAGCTGAGCAGGGACCGGAGCCTCAGACACCTGCTAGGATTGGAGGGGGGTGGGGCGCGGGTCTAGAAATCAAGCTTCTGCCTATACCTTACATAAGGTAGCCCCTCTCAGCTTAGTACTCGCAGCTAGTTTACCTCAGTTCCACAGGCAGGACAGTTGATCCAGGAGCCCCCTGAAGCGGGCGTCCTGGCGCAGCCTGAGCGTGAGTGCGGGTGTGGACGCATACGTGCACTGGACAGGGACGGGAGGCTGGGACTTTCCATTACAAATAAAGACTGAATTCCTGTGAGTCTAGTTGGAATTTTTAGTATGAACGTGAGATTGTTCTCATTGCTTATGTTATTAAAAAAAAACTGTGATCTATCGTAGACCATGTCCTGCCTTTTATTTATGTGGGAAGCAGTGCGTCTCACCAGCAAGAACAGAGTCCAGGGAAGGGACCCACAGCACAGGGATATCCGCTCTTTCCAGATGGAGAAACAGGGTTACCGGTTTTCCTCCTCCAGCCATGAAAAGAGCCTTTGCAAACAAAACTGCTGCCTGGGGCTGAGGGCCCGAGACTAAGCTTGAGAGGAGGATCTGAGGGGTCAAGGCTGTAAGCACCTGCTACATGCCAGGCTGTGAGCTGGGGGCAGCTGTTGCTTTCGCCGCCTCTTCTTTCTCTTTGGGGCTGGGTTGGGTGTAACTTCTGGGGCTGATGCTTCAGCCTGTGAGACGGAGCTGGAAGAAAAGAAGAGTGAGTTAGATGTGCCCCAATCCTCCAGCGTCTTCCAGGCAGGCCCCCCTGCTCACTCACCTTGGCACCTCTACCCGTTCAAGTACAGCAATGAAAAAGCCGCCAGTGAGAGTGGTCTCAGGGGAGGCCCGGAGGCAGTGCTCAGCACCTGGAAAAGTGCCAAGGCCTCGGTGTGGCCAGGAGGGGAGGACAGGAGCCAGCCTGCAGAGAGGAAATGGAACGGGCTTCTAGGTAAGAGGGCGGCCCCTGCCCCAAGACCCTGGTGGACACCCACTACCTGAAGGCTGCTGGGCTCTGCTGCAGGGCGGCTTGCACCACGTCTTCGTTCTCCTCCTGGTAGAGGGAGCACGTGGAGTAGACGAGGCGCCGCAGGGCGGGGAACGTGAGCGCGAGGCTCAGCGCCCGCCGCTGGAAGGCAGCCAGTGCTCGCAGGCGCTCCTGGCTCGGTACGCTGGTCCCGGGCTCCTCCAGCTGTCTGGTCAGCATCCCTAGGGAAGAGTGCTTTCACCACACACTGCCTGATTTCGAATGAAATCCCCACATACAGATGAGCACACCTGACCATTCACAGGATAACCTGAGCCAGAACTAAACCCGAGGCCAAAACGAATGACCTCCGCCACACCCCTCTATCCCCGCTCTAAGGCTGCTCTGGATCTGTGGGGCCCTCGGCCGCGTTTTCGCCCATCTCACCAGAGCCACTACAAGAAGGATCCAGCAAGATGTACTGGACCTGACGATAACGCTGGTCTGAGGGCAAGACCTCCAGGAAGTCCTGCTCAGCCAGCTCGCAGCAAGAAACCCCGGCCCGGGCCAGCAGGGTAGCCGTAGAAGCCAGCCGCTTGGCATCCAGGTCAAAGGCAAAGATCTTCCTAGGGAGGAGGGCAGAGTTGAGGTGAACTGAGAATTTACGCAACACATAAGAGCCCACAGGCTGACACAGTAACACGTACTTGAAGTCAGGACACACAGAAAATCACACTTCAATGTCTTTAAATTCTCAATTAATATTTAAAAAGGGTCAGTGGGGGACTTCCCTGGTGGTCCAGTGGTAAAGATTCCACCTTCCGATGCAGGGGACGTGGGTTCGATCCCTGGTCAGGGAACTAAGGTCGCACATGCTGCAGGGCAACTCAGCCCGTGCACCACAATGACCGAGCTTGCGCGCCTCAACGAGAGCCCGCGTGCCTCAAACCACAGAGCCCACGCTGCAACGAAAGATCCTGCACGCCTCAACCAAGACCCTGTGTGCCACAACTAAGACCCGACACAGCCAAAAATAAATTAAAACAAAAAATTAAAGTGAGTCACGTGAAGTTTAAAACAAAGTTAAAAAAAATAAAGGGCAGTGGTTAGAAATAACTGCCCAGGGCCCTCTGCCCCAAAGGCTAAGGGATTCACATCTCACACGTGTAACCCACTGGGAAGCTTAGGAACTGCCCTAGGTCCAGGAGGAAATATTTAAAGGGAAGGCCACCTTTCAGCCTTCATGACCTACTGGAGTTAAGAGTTCCTTATTTCTTCTTACAAAATATAGGATCAGACCCCACCCCACTCCTCTGTCTGACCATGGCACTCACCCTTGGTTCTTCAGAAGAGCAGCCAAGTGACTGGTCTTATTGCCTGGGGCAGCGCATGCGTCGATGACATGGGAACCTGGAGGTGGAGCCAGCAGCATGGCCGGGAGACAGCTTGCCTGGCAGCGCAGAGCACAGGGGCGGCTGAAAGGGACCCCAGGCTGATCGCTCCCCTCCCGCTCCTCCCTTTAACACCCATCCACCCTACCTTGTCTTGTAGGATGAGGTGACCAGCTTGGTACAGTGGATGTTCATGCAGATCTGTTCGGGCAGGAAACACGAGCAACTCCGGCAGCAAGGAATCCAGAAGAAAACACTTCCCTTTGAGGGCCCTCATGTCCTCGAGGCTGCCAGGGAACAAGAACTGTTCATTCCACATTTTCTGAATCCCTCCATGCCAGGCAGCAAGCCAGACATTTCACATGTCACCTAACTGCTTATTTATGCAACAAAAGGTTAAAACTGCTATGAGTAAATGAACAAGCTGATAAGGTAGAGGCAGCAGTTAAGAGAACAGGCTTCTCAGGCCAGGCTCTAGGTTCAGGATCCCACCTCCATCATTTACCAGTGGCGGGAGCACTGGCACTTCAGCCTCTGTCTACATTTCTGGAAAATGGTAGATCTCGTGAGGATTAAATGACATGCAAAATACTTAGGAAAATATTTTGCACAAATTAGACACGCACTAGCCAGTACTATTAAAACATAACCCTGGGGAGAGGGGCCTGGTTCAGGGAGGTAAATGCTGAGCTGACTCCTGATGGATGAATAAGTAACCTGAGGAGGTGAGGTGAAAACTGTATTCTCCACACTGCAAAGGAGCATTGTTCATTCACCCGACCCACGTAGAAAACAGGCCTAGAGAATAACAACTCAGAAAGCTATGAAGTAGCAGAACTGGAATTCAAACCCAAACACAACCATTCTCTACCACCCTGGTCCCGAAGCAGCATGCTAGAGGCAGATGGGGGAACATCTACAACAGATGGAGAGAAAGGGAGGGAGAAGAGGCAGCTTCCCAGAGCTGTCAAAGGACAGACCAGGAGGTAGGTGAGTGCAGGGAAGCCTGGGGTGAGGAGCAGCAACCACTGTGATAACACAGGTGCACAGAGTGCATGGCAGATGGGCCTGGAAAGGAAGCAGGGGGCACAGCACAATGGAGAGCCACGGGTTTTCAGTAGGGGAGCAAAGCATCAGATCTGGCTGCAGATCTCTCTGCAGCCAACACAAGGAGGACAAACACGACAAGAAAGTCTGGAAGTGGGGAGACCAGTTTAGGAGATTCTTCTGCCAATCATGATAGGATATGATGCTTAAACCCAGGCAGTATCCAGGAGGACAAAAGAAAGATGCCGAAGGCACAGTAGTAAATGACTAAAAGGAGAGGAGGGAAGCATCTATGATGACTCAGTTTCTGCCTTGACGAAATGGGTGCATAATGGTGATATCTGTTAGGTTAAAACAGGGAATGCGTAAGATGCCAGTGTCAGGGATGCAAGGATGGTTCAACACCCACAAAGTAATCAATGCAATATACACAATTAACAAAAAGGATAAAAATCACATGACCATCTCAACAGATGCAGAAAAAGCATTTGAAAAAATTCAACATCCACTCATAAAAACTCTCAACAAACTGGGTATAGAGGGAACACACCTCAACATAATAAAGGCCATATATGACAAGTCCACAGCTAAAATTATACTCAGTGGTGAAAAGCTGAAAGCTCTTCCTCTAAGATCAAACACAAGGCAAGGATGCCCACTCTCGTCACTTTCATTCAACCTAGTATTGGAAGTCCTAGTCAGAGCAGTCAGGCAATAAAAATAAAAAGCATCCAAACTGGAAAGGAAGAAGTAAAACTGTCACTATATGCAGATGACATGATTTTATATAAAGAAAACCTTAAAGAATCCACCAAAAAACTAATAGAACTAATAAATTCAGTAAGGCTGCAGGATACAAAATCAATATACAGGGAATTCCATGGCAGACCAGTAATTAGGACTCCGCACTTTCATTGCCAAGGGCGCGGGTTCAATCCCTGGTCAGGGAACTAAGATCCCACAAGCCGTGTGGCATGCCACCCCCCCCCCAAAAAAAATCAATATACGAAAATCTATTTCTATACACTAATAACGAACTATCAGGAAAAAAATTAAGAAAACAATCCCATTTACAATTGCATCAAAAATTTAAAAATTCCTAAGAATAAATTTAACCAAGGAGGTGAAAGACCTGCACACTGAAAACTATAAGACATTAATGGAAAAAAAAACTGAAGATAACACAAATAAATGGAAAGATATTCTGTGCTCATGAATTGGAAGAATTAATACTGTTAAAATGTCCATACTACCCAAAGAAATCTACAGATTCAACACAATCCCTATCAAAATTCCAATAGCACTTTTCTTTTTTTTTTTTTTTTTTTAATTAATTAATTAATTAATTAATTTTATTTTTGGCTGTGTTGGGTCTTCGTTTCTGTGCGAGGGCTTTCTCTAGTTGTGGCAAGTGGGGTCCACTCTTCATCGCGGTGCGCGGGCCTCTCACTATCGCGGCCTCTCTTGATGCGGAGCACAGGCTCCAGACGCGCAGGCTCAGTAGTTGTGGCTCACGGGCCCAGTTGCTCCGTGGCATGTGGGATCTTCCCAGACCAGGGCTCGAACCCATGTCCCCTGCATTGGCAGGCAGATTCTCAACCACTGTGCCACCAGGGAAGCCCAGCACTTTTCACAGAAACAGAATGAACTATCCTAAAATTTGTATGGAAGCCCAAAAGACCGTGAATAGCCAAAGCAATCTTTTTTTTTTTTAATTAACTAATTTATTTATTTTTGGATGTGTTCGGTCTTTGTTTCTGTGCGTGGGCTTTCTCTAGTTGCAGCGAGTGGGGGCCACTCTTCATCGTGGTGCACGGGCCTCTCACCGTCACGGCCTCTCTTGTTGTGGAGCACAGGCTCCAGATGCGCAAGCTCAGTAGTTGTTAGCCAAAGCAATCTTGAGAAAAAAGAACAAAGCCAGAGGTATGAAGCTCCCAGACTTCAGACTCTACTACAAAGCTACACTAATCAAAACAGTAAGGTACTGGCAAAAACACAGACACATAGATCAATGAAACAGAACAGAGAGCCCAGAAATAAACCCACAAACTTACGGTCAATTAATCTATGACAACAGAGGTAAGAATATACAAAAGGGAAAAGACAAAATCTCTTCAATAGGTGGTGCTAGGAAAACCAGACAGCTATATGTAAAAGAATGAAATTAGAACATTTTCTCACACCATATACAAAAATAAACTCAAATCAATTAAAGACCTACATGTAAGACCAGAAACCAAAAAACTCCTAGAAGAAAACATAGGCAGAACACTCTTTGACATAAATTGTAGGGGAATTCCCTGGCAGTCCAGTGGTTAGGACTCTGTCCTTCCACTGCAGGGGTCACGGGTTCAATCCCTGGTCAGGGAACGAACAAAGATTCTACAAGCTGCATAGCCCAGCCAAAAAAACTAGCAATTTTTTTTTAATCTGTCTCCTATGGCAAAGGAAACAAAATAAAAAATAAATAAATAGGACTAGTTAAACTTAAAAGCTTTGGTACAGCAAAGGAAACCACTGACAAAATGAAAAGACAACCTACTGAATGACAGAAAATATTCACAAATGATATGACTGATAGGGATTAACATCCAAAAACATATAAACAGCTAAGACAACTCAACATCAAAAATACAAACAACTGGGCTTCCCTGGTGGCACAGTGGTTGAGAGTCCGCCTGCTGATGCAGGGGACACGGATTCATGTCCCGGTCCGGGAAGATCCCACATGCCGTGGAGCAGCTGGGCCCGTGAGCCTGTGCTCTGCAACGGGAGAGGCCACAACAGTGAGAGGCCTGCGTACCGCTAAAAAAAAACCAACCAAACAAACAAAAAAACCTGATTAAAAAAATGGGGAGAAGGCATGAATAGACATTTTTCCAAAGAAGACATACAGATGGCCAACAGGCATATGAAAAGATGCTCAACATTGCTAATCAGAGACATGCAAATCAAAACCACAATGAGATATCACCTCACATCCATCAGCCATCAGAAAGGCCATCATCAAAAAGAACACAAATAACAAATGTTGGCAAGGATGTGGAGAAAAGGGAGCTCTAGTATACTGCTGGTGGGAATGTAAACTGATGCAGCCACTATGGAAAAACAGTAATGAAGGTCACTCAAAAAACTAAAAATATAACTACCATATGATCCAGCAATTCTACTCCTGGGTATATATGTGAAGAAAATGAAGTAACACTAATTTGAAAAGATACGTGCACTCCAATGTTCATAGCAGCATTATTTACAACATATAAGATACTGAAGCAACCTCAGTGTCCATCGACAGATGAATGGATAAAGAAAATGTAGCATACATACACAACAGACTATTACTGTGCCATAAAGAATGAAATTCTGCCATTTGCAAGAATGTGGAGAAACTTGGAGGGTATTATGCTTAGTGAAATAGAGAAAAACAAATTCTGTATATCACTTATATGTGGAATTTAAAAATAAATTAACAAATACAACAAAACAGAAACAGATTCACAGATATAGAGAACACCACAATGGTTACCAGTAGGGAGGGGGAAGAAGGGAGGGGCAAGATAGAGGGAGGGGATTAAGAGGTACAATACAGAGAATGTAGCCAATATTTTATAATAACTTTAAATGGAGCATAATCTATAAAAATATTGGGGCTTCCCTGGTGGCGCAGTGGTTAAGAGTCCGCCTGCCGATGCAGGGGACACGGGTTCGTGCCCCGGTCCGGGAAGATCCCACGTGCCGCGGAGCGGCTGGGCCCGTGAGCCATGGCCGCTGAGCCTGCGCGTCCGGAGCCTGTGCTCCGCAACGGGAGAGGCCACAACAGTGAGAGGCCCACGTACCGAAAAGAACAACAAAAAATATATATATATTGAATCACTATGTTGTATACCTGAAACTAATATAATATTATAAATCGACTACACTTCAATTTAGGAAAAAAAAAACCAGTACGGTATTGGCATGAATATAGACACAGATCAACGAATCAGAATAGAGAACCCAGAAATTAACCCACAAATATATGGTCAAGTATACAATTAAGGAGCCAAGAATATACAATGAGGAAAGGACAGTCTCCTCAATAGATGGCATTGAGAAAACTGGACAGCTGCAAATAAAAGAATGAAACTGGACCACTATCTTACACCGCACACAATAAATTAACTCAAAATGGATTAAAGACTTGAATGTATGCAGCATATTACTCAGCTATAAAAAAGAATGAAATCTTGTCATTTGCTGACAACATGGACGGACTTAGGGGTCATTATACTAAGTGAAATAAGTCAGAGAAAGAAAAATACTATATGATTTCACTTATATGTGGAATGTAGAAAAAAATGAATAAACATAACAAAACAGAAACAGAGTTACAGATACCGAGAACAGGTGATTGCCAGAGGGGAGGAGGGTGGCAGGGAGGAGAGAAATAGGTAAGGGAGATTAAGAGGTACAAGCTTCCAGTTACAAAAAAAATGAGTCGGTCTTCCTTGGTGGCGCAGTGGTTAAGAATCCGCCTGCCAGTG
This sequence comes from Mesoplodon bidens, assembly GCF_964165515.1. Lineage (NCBI taxonomy): Eukaryota > Metazoa > Chordata > Mammalia > Artiodactyla > Ziphiidae > Mesoplodon > Mesoplodon bidens. The sequence continues at coordinate 37,429,909 of NC_138171.1, forward strand.
CAGGGGACACGGGTTCAAGCCCTGGTCCGGGAAGATCCCACACACCGCGGTGCAACTAAGCCTGTGTGCCACAACTACTGAGCCTGCGCTCTAGAGCCCACGAGCCACAACTACTGAGCCCACGTGCCACAACTACTGAAGCCCGTGTGCCTAGAGCCCATGCTCCACAACAAGAGAAACCACTGCAATAAGAAAGCCCGTGCACCGCAACGAAGAGTAGCCCCTGCTTGCTGCAACTAGAGAAAGCCTGTGCGCAGCAGCGAAGACCCAATGCAGCCAAAAATAAATAAATTAAATTTTTTAAAAAAATGAGTCATGGGGCTTCCCTGGTGGCGCAGTGGTTGAGAGTCCGCCTGCCGATGCAGGGGACACGGGTTCGTGCCCCTATCCCGGAAGATCCCACGTGCCGCGGAGCGGCTGGGCCCGCGAGCCATGGCCGCGGAGCCTGTGTGTCCGGAGCCTGTGCTCCGCAACGGGAGAGGCCACAGCAGTGAGAGGCCCGCGTACAGCAAAAAAAAAAAAAAAAAAAAAAAAAAAAAAAAAAAAAAAAAAAAAAATGAGTCATGGGTATGAAATGTACAGTATGGGGAATATAGTCAATAACTATGTAATATCTTTGTATGGTGATGGATGGTAACTAGACTTATCAATTGTGGTGATCATTTTGAAATGTATAGAAATATCAAATCACTATGCTGTGTAACATGAATTAACAGTGTTATAGGTCAATTGTACTTCAAAAACAAACAAACCAACTCATAGAAAATGAGATCAGATTTGCGGTTACCAGAGATGAGGGGGAACTGGATGAAGGTAGTCAAAAGGTACAAACTTCCACCATCTGTGGAATACATGACTAGACAACGAATCATCCCAAATTGAGGAGCCAGGAGTCAGTGCTGTGCCTCTGAGGTGGGAGAGCCAACTTCAGGACACTGGTCCACAAGAGACCTCCCAGCTCCACGTAATATCAAACGGCGAAAATCTTCCAGAGATCTCCATCTCAACACCAGCGCCCAGCTTCACTCAACGACCAGCAAGCTACAGTGCTGGACACCCTATGCCAAACAACTAGCAAGACAGGAACACAACGCCACCCATTAGCAGAGAGGCTGCCTAAAATCACAAAAAGTCCACAGACACCCCAAAACACACCACCAGACGTGGACCTGCCCACCAGAAAGACAAGATCCAGCCTCATCCACCAGAACACAGGCACTAGTCCCCTCCACCAGGAAGCCTACACAACCCACTGAACCAACCTTAGCCACTGGGGACAGACACCAAAAACAACGGGAACTACGAACCTGCAGCCTGCAAAAAGGAGACCCCAAACACAGTAAGATAAGCAAAATGAGAAGACAGAAGAACACACAGCAGGAGAAGGAGCAAGATAAAAACCCACCAGACCTAACAAATGAAGAGGAAATAGGCAGTCCACCTGAAAAAGAATTCAGAATAATGATAGTAAAGATGATCCAAAATCTTGGAAATAGAATTGACAACATGCAAGAAACAGTTAACAAGGACCTAGAAGAACTAAAGATGAATCAAGCAATGATTAAAAACACAATAAATGAAATGAAAAATACTCTAGATGGGATCAATAGCAGAATAACTGAGGCAGAAGAATGGATAAGTGACGTGGAAGATAAAATAGTGGAAATAACTACTGCAGAGCAGAAGAAAGAAAAAAGAATGAGCTCTTTTCTCTTGTCCGCCATCCTATGTGGTGCTGGATTTGCTCCTCGCCATGTCTTCTCACAAGACTTTCAGGATCAAGCGATTCCTGGCCAAGAAACAAAAGCAGAATCGCCCCATTCCTCAATGGATTCGAATGAAAACTGGTAATAAAATCAGGTACAACTCTAAGAGAAGACATTGGAGAAGAACCAAGCTGGGTCTATAACGAGCCTCACATATGAAGTGTCACACATGATCAAAACACCAATAGTGTCTGGAACGTCTGCCTGCGTTTTATGCTCTCCTCTTTTCTTGACCTTTCCTCATCACTGCCCACTGTGTAGCTCAGTAATAAACACGTGAACCTTTTGTTGGAACTATTATTATTCTGGTTTGTGATGACGTACTGAATAAATACCCCTCCTATCAGATGTAACACAGGACTGTCCAATGATAGAAATGTTCTCTAGTTACCAGGTACTTAGAAGTATGGCTAGTAAAAGTAAGGAACTGGTTTTTTAGATTTTGTTGTTTAATAGCTCCCTGTAATCAGCAGCTCTTATACCTACTGTTATGGGAAGTGCGCCTATGTGTCATCCTCATACCTGAGGGTAACACCTTAAAATAAAAGGCTTTTGTGGGTGGGGAGCATACCATGATGCAGGCAGAGTCTTAGTTCCCTGACCAAGGATCGAACTTGTGCAGTCTTAACCACTGAACTGCCAGGGAAGTCCCATAAAAAGCATCTTCATATACTATTCTGTGGTGCCGGTCCTCAGAGTAGGAATCACATGGACCAGGGATTGGCAAGCTGGTCTGCTGATTGTTTTTCGTATGGCCTGTGAACTAAAGTTCTGCATTTTTTAATTTATGTTTTAAAATAAATTTATGTATTTATTAAAAAAAAAAAAGAAAAAGAAAAAAGAATGAAAAGAACTGAGGACAGTCTCAGAGGCCTCTGGGACAACATTAAACGCACCAACATTCGAATTATAGGGGTTCCAGAAGAAGAACAGAAAAAGAAAGGGACTGAGAAAATATTTGAAGAGATTATAGTTGAAAACTTCCCTAATATAGGAAAGGAAATAGTCAGTCAAGTCCAGGAGGCACAGAGAGTCCCATACAGGATAAATCCAAGGAGAAATACGCCAAGACACATATTAATCAAACTGTCAAAAATTAAATACAAAGAAAACATATTAAAAGCAGCAAGGGAAAAACAACAAATAACACACAAGGGAATCCCCATCAGGTTAAGAGCTGATCTTTCAGCAGAAACTCTGCAAGCCAGAAGGGAGCGGTAGGACATATTTAAAGTGATGAAGGAGAAAAACCTGCAACCAAGATTACTCTACCCAGCAAGGATCTCATTCAGATTTGATGGAGAAATTAAAACGTTTACAGACAAGCAAAAGCTGAGAGAGTTCAGCACCACCAAACCAGCTTTACAACAAATGCTAAAGGAACTTTTCTAGGCAAGAAACACAACAGAAGGAAAAGACCTACAATAACGAACCCAAAACAATTAAGAAAATGGGAATAGGAACATACATATAGATAATTACCTTAAATGTAAATGGACTAAATGCTCCCACCAAAAGACACAGATTGGCTGAATGGATACAAAAATAAGACCCATATATATGCTGTCTACAAGAGACCCACTTCAGACCTAGAGACACATACAGATTGAAAGTAAGGGGATGGAAAAAGATATTCCATGCAAATGGAAACCAAAAGAAAGCTGGAGTAGCAATTCTCATATCAGACAAAATAGACTTTAAAATAAAGACTACTAGAAGGAACAAAGAAGGACACTACATAATGATCAAGGGATCGATCCAAGAAGAAGATATAACAATTATAAATATTTGTGCACCCAACATAGGAGCACCTCAATACAGAAGGCAAATACTAACAGCCATAAAAGGGAAAATCGACAGTAACACATTCATAATAGGGGACTTTAACACCCCACTTTCACCAATAGACAGATCATCCAAAATAAAAATAAATAAGGAAACACAAGCTTTAAATGATACATTAAACAAGATGGACTTAATTGATATTTATAGGACATTCTATCCAAAAACAACAGAATACACATTTTTCTCAAGTGCTCATGGAACATTCTCCAGGATAGATCATATCTTGGGTCACAAATCAAGCCTTGGTAAATTTAAGAAAATTGAAATTGTATCAAGTATCTTTTCCGACCACAATGCTATGAGACTACATATCAATTACAGGAAAAGATCTGTAAAAAATACAAACACATAGAGGCTAAACAATACACTACTTAATAACGAAGTGATCACTGAAGAAATCAAAGAGGAAATAAAAAAATACCTAGAAACAAATGACAATGGAGACACGACGACCCAAAACCTATGGGATGCAGCAAAAGCAGTTCTAAGAGGGAAGTTTATAGCAATACAATCCCACCTTAAGAAACAGGAAACATCTCGAATAAACAACCTAACCTTGCACCTAAAGCAATTAGAGAAAGAAGAACAAAAACACCCCAAAGTTAGCAGAAGGAAAGAAATCATAAAAATCAGATCAGAAATAAATGAAAAAGAAATGAAGGAAACGATAGCAAAGATCAATAAAACTAAAAGCTGGTTCTTTGAGAAGATAAACAAAATTGATAAACCATTAGCCAGACTCATCAAGAAAAAAAGGGAGAAGACTCAAATCAATAGAATTAGAAATGAAAAAGGAGAAGTAACAACTGACACTGCAGAAATACAAAAGATCATGAGAGATTACTACAAGCAACTCTATGCCAATAAAATGGACAACCTGGGGCTTCCCTGGTGGCGCAGTGGTTCAGAGCCCGCCTGCCGATGCAGGGGACACGGGTTCGTGCCCCGGTCCGGGAAGATCCCACATGCCGTGGAGCGGCTGGGCCCGTGAGTCATGGCCGTTGAGCCTGCGCGCCCAGAGCCTGTGCTCCGCAACGGGAGAGGCCACAACAGCGCGAGGCCCACATACCGCAAAAAAAAAAAAAAAAAAAAGGACAACCTGGAAGAAATGGACAAATTCTTAGAAATGCACAACCTGCCAAGGCTGAATCAGGAAGAAATAGAAAATATGAACAGACCAATCACAAGCACTGAAATCGAAACTGTGATAAAAAATCTTCCAACAAACAAAAGCCCAGGACCAGATGGCTTCACAGGCGAATTCTATCAAACATTTAGAGAAGAGCTAACACCTATCCTTCTCAAACTCTTCCAAAATATAGCAGAGGGAGGAACACTCCCAAACTCATTCTAGGAGGCCACCATCACCTTGATACCAAAACCAGACAAGGATGTCACAAAGAAAGAAAACTACAGGCCAATATCACTGATGAACATAGATGCAAAAATCCTCAACAAAATACTAGCAAACAGAATCCAACAGCACATTAAAAGGATCATACACCATAATCAAGTGGGGTTTATTCCAGGAATGCAAGGATTCTTCAATATACGCAAATCAATCAACATGATACACCATATTAACAAATTGAAGGAGAAAAACCATATGATCATCTCAATAGATGCAGAGAAAGCTTTCGACAAAATTCAACACCCATTTATGATAAAAACCCTGCAGAGAGTAGGCACAGAGGGAACTTTCCTCAACGTAATAAAGGCCATATATGACAAACCCACAGCCAACATCGTCCTCAATGGTGAAAAACTGAAACCATTTCCACTAAGATCAGGAACAAGACAAGGTTGCCCACTCTTACCACTCTTATTCAACATAGTTTTGGAAGTTTTAGCCACAGCAATCAGAGAAGAAAAGGAAATAAAAGGAATCCAAATCAGAAAGAAGAAGTAAAGCTGTCACTGTTTGCAGATGACATGATACTATACATAGAGAATCCTAAAGATGCTACCAGAAAACTACTAGAGCTAATCAATGAATTTGGTAAAGTAGCAGGATACAAAATTAATGCACAGAAATCTCTGGCATTCCTGTACACTAATGATGAAAAATCTGAAAGTGAAATCAAGAAAACACTCCCATTTACCATTGTAACAAAAAGAATAAAATATCTAGGAATAAACCTACCTAAGGAGACAAAAGACCTGTATGCAGAAAATTATAAGACACTGATGAAAGAAATTAAAGATGATACAAATAGATGGAGAGATATGCCATGTTCTTGGATTGGAAGAATCAACATTGTGAAAATGACTCTACTACCCAAAGCAATCTACAGATTCAATGCAATCCCTATCAAACTACCACTGGCATTTTTCACAGAACTAGAACAAAAAATTTCACAATTTGTATGGAAACACAAAAGACCCCGAATAGCCAAAGCAATCTTGAGAACGAAAAATGGAGCTGGAGGAATCAGGCTCCCTGACTTCAGACTATACTACAAAGCTACAGTAATCAAGACAGTATGGTACTGGCACAAAAACAGAAAGATAGATCAATGGAACAGGATAGAAAGCCCAGAAATAAACCCATGCACATATGGTCACCTTATCTTTGATAAAGGAGGCAGGAATGTACAGTGGAGAAAGGACAGTCTCTTCAATAAGTGGTGCTGGGAAAACTGGACAGGGACATGTAAAAGTATGAGGTTAGATCACTCCCTAACACCATACACAAAAATAAGCTCAAAATGGATTAAAGACCTAAACGTAAGGCCAGACACTATCAAACTCTTAGAGGAAAACATAGGCAGAACACTATGACATAAATCACAGCAAGATCCTTTTTGACCCACCTCCTAGAGAAATAGAAATAAAGACAAAAATAAACACATGGACCTAATGAAACTTAAAAGCTTTTGCACAGCAAAGGAAACCATAAACAAGACCAAAAGACAACCCTTAGAATGGGAGAAAATATTTGCAAATGAAGCAACTGACAAAGGATTAATCTCCAAAATTTATAAGCAGCTCATGCAGCTCAATAGCAAAAAAACAAACAACCCAATCCAAAAATGGGCAGAAGACCTAAATAGACATATCTCCACAGAAGATATACAGACTGCCAACAAACACATGAAAGGATGCTCAACATCTTTAATCATTAGAGAAATGCAAATCAAAACTACAATGAGATATCATCTCACACCAGTCAGAATGGCCATCATCAAAAAATCTAGAAACAATAAATGCTGGAGAGGGTGTGGAAAAAAGGGAACACTCTTGCACTGCTGGTGGGAATGTGAATTGGTACAGCCACTGTGGAGAACAGTATGGAGGTTCCTTAAAAAACTACAAATAGAACTACCATATGACCCAGCAATCCCACTACTGGGCATATACTCTGAGAAAACCATAATTCAAAAAGAGTCATGTACCATAATGTTCATAGCAGCCCTATTTACAATAGCCCGGAGATGGAAACAACCTAAGTGTCCATCATCGGATGAATGGATAAAGAAGATGTGGCACATATATACAATGGAATATTACTCAGCCATAAAAAGAAATGAAATTGAGCTATTTGTAATGAGGTGGATGGACCCAGAGTCTGTCGTACAGAGTGAAGTAAGTCAGAAAGAAAAAGACAAATACTGTATGCTGACACATATATATGGAATTTAAGAAAAAGAAGTGTCATGAAGAACATAGGGGTAAGACAGGAATAAAGACACAGACCTACTAGAGAATGGACTTGAGGATATGGGGAGGGGGAAGGGTAAGCTGTGATAAAGCGAAAGAGAGGCATGGACATATATACACTACCAAACGTTAGGTAGACAGCTAGTGGGAAGCAGCCGCATAGCACAGGGAGATCAGCTCGGTGCTTTGTGACCGCCTGGAGGGGTGGGATAGAGAGGGTGGGAAGGAGACACAAGAGGGAGGGGATATGGGAACATATGTATATGTATAGCTGATTAATTTTGTTATAAACAGAAACTAACACACCATTGTTAAGCAATTATACTCCACTAAAGATGTAAAAAAATATATATATGTATCACAAAAGGAAAAGAAGGCAGTGGAGTATACAGCACAGCCTGTTCGAGGAAATAGACGAAATAATAGTTTCTTAACTGTTGAATGTGAACATTAAGAAGATATTATGCTTCCATGTAGAACATTTAATTATATTCAGTGTGTTTTAACATCACTGACTGCTCCTTAGTTGATGGTGTAGGGAAGGTTTGTCATGTGGAAAAATGCCAACTTTAAAAAAAAAAGGTACAAACTTCCAGTTATACAAGACATAAAGTACTAGGAACGTAACATACACCATGATAAATATAATTAATACTGATATATGTTACATATGAAAGTTGTTAAGAGAATAAATCCTAAGAGTTCTCATCACAAGGAAGCATATATTTCTTTTCCATCTCTTTCATTCTGTATCTATGTGAGATGATGGATGTTCACTAAACTTACTGTGGTCACCATTTCATGATGTACGTAAGTGAAATCATTATGCTGTACACCTCAGACTTCTACTGTGCTGTATGTCAATTACATCTCAATAAAACTGAAAGGAAAATAAAAGACTTGTATGTAAAACCTGAAACCATAAAAATGCCTAGAAGAAAACAGGTGTAAGCTCCTTTACATCATCCTTGGCAATGATTTTTTGGATTTGACACCAAAAGCAAAGGCAACAAAAGCACAAAAACCAAGTGACACTACATCAAAGCTTCTGCACAGCAAAGGAAACCATCAACAAAATGAAAAGGCAATCTATGGAATGGGGGAAAATATTTGCAAATCATATATCTGATAAGGGCTTAATATCCAAAATACACAGCGAACTCATACAACTCAATAGTTTATAAAAAACACCCAATTAAAAAATGGGCAACTCAATAGTTTATAAAAAACACCCAATTAAAAAATGGGCAGAGCCTCTAAAGAGACATTTTTCCAAAGAAGACATACAGATGGCCAACAGGTACACTGTATGGTTGTTAGCATAAGTGACACCATCATAAGTCAGGACAGTTTCTCCTGTCCTGCTGACTCTACTCAGGACTGTACTGTGCAGTAAATCTTCTCTGACGTCAGGGCTTTGTGGTTAATAGATAGTGTTTAATAATCATTAGGACCAGTGGCCTCTATGCTCCGTTAGTCCCCAAACAATGATGAAAACCTTCGCTGGTGTATTCCCAGCACCCATGAGACTCGTTACCGATTTATAAATCTTGACTTAGCAATGTACGCCCTGTTTCCAAGGACCTACCCGCATACCCTAGGTTAACTATAAAATTGTCCCATTGGCCCCTCTGCTGTGCAGAGTGCAGCAATGAATGCTTCCAGATTGTTGTCTGGCCAATCCCACCCTGTTAAGTTACCCTATAATAAACTGATCCATTGATTATCTAGAGCTGCCTGCCTCATTTTTTGGCCTCATGATGCCTTCTCAGTTCAGTGGGCACTTTTCATTCCCTCCATCCAACAATTGGCAAGCCAGTCAGGAAACTGAAAACGACCCAGGAATGGGTAAAGGGACAGTAAAGCCCATTGATGGTAGGGGAAATCCTAGGCTGGCCAGCCACTTCCACGTGCAGTGATTTGGCTAGGCTTAGGGAACCCTTCCAGCCAGTGTGTGAGTACAGGGATGCCCCCAACACACCAAAGGGCTTATTAGATATATCAACTGAAGTGGTGGGAAAGCAAAAAGTGGAAAAACAAAGTAAGCTATTGCACTGCATGACCTTTGTTATGCACTCTAATGATTGGCACAGAGAAAGAATTACAGCTCAACAGGGAACTAAAGAAGACTAAAGAGGCGCCGGCATTAGAAAGGGATGTCCAGATGGCATGTTCCACCACTTCAGACATATGTTAAAGACAATACAACAGGAAGAACATGTTGAAGTGATAACATGTAAGATGCCTAAAATGCAGGGCCACAGGCTGTTCCATTCAAACGTGAGGACCTTTTCACAGGAGAACTGGGACTCCAAGAGGTGGGATCCTTGGGATAACTACATGTCAGAAGATGTGGACATAACTCTAGAGGAGGAAGACCTGCAGGCAAGACCTCTCATCCAAACTACAACACAGGCCACTAGGGAGCCAGGAGATAACTGAGAGGAGATCCCTAGAAGCCAAGACACAACTGTGCAGGGATATTTCTCCACTGAGTTAGAATTCACAGGCAGGTTTAAACAAAAGAGTAGGAAAGGAATTGCAGCCTGGGTGCTCCGTTTATGGGATACTGGGAGAAATGGTATTATGTTAAATGAGCCAGAAACGTCAAAAATGGCCTTGGTCACAGCACAGCCCACCCTCCAGCAACATCTGTATGCAGCTGGGTTGGGAGAAACCCAAGGGTGGCTATAGCCACCTTGATTGACTAGATACGTGCAGGTATACACAAGGCTGGGCCAAATGAGGGGGATGCGCCGTCCCCATCCTGAAGATGGGCATCTACGCAAGAGTTACAAGAAATAGCGAGGGGAAGTGGGAACAAAGCGTGCTACCTATGCTCCTAGTTTCCGAGAACTTGATGAGGAGTTATTTACAACAGGCATAAGGGATGGTATCCTGCAGTCCATTCTAGGAGCTTGGCACGGGACCTTAGTTTCAGTTTTGGCCCCAATGGTTAATCGACTCATTCAGACGGGGCGGTCATGATAGCTGATCTAAGCAAAACTGAAAAGATCTGGCATAAGGGAAATAGAAGGGGAGATAAAGGCAAAGAGAAAAAAACCAAAAAGTGAGGAAACTAAACAAAGGGGCCCAACTAGAATTTCCCACAATTATGGCAAGACCCAGTATTAGCTGGAACCCGTAAGGAGAATATAGATAACCTAATCCGATCCTTTTAACCTCATGGAAAGCATTACCCAATGAAATAGTTTACTCTTCTGACAGCAAGAGAAAAACAGGAACAGGCTTAAGCTTATGCTCCACAGGGGCAGGAAGATAAAGAACAGGGGTGCATACACCCCACTCCTAGGGGTTAGGGGTGAAGTCAAGGTTGCTCCTTGGTGCGGGCAACAGGGGGCAACTGGAGGTCCCATACTGAACTATTTATTAGTCCCACACCAATAAACAGACTGTCCTGGCTTTAACAGACACTATGCCAAGTGCACCCTGATTTATGGGAATCCATCCAAGTTCCAAGGGGAAATACAAGCCACTGATGGATATGGAGGCCAGAGGTGAGGATGAAACAAGTGAGCCTGTATTTACAAGTTGGAAGACCCCCTCACCCCCCAGACCCTGCTCGTCCCTTTCTGGTCTATATTTTCCCCATACCTGAGTATATTTTGGGTGTGGATGTCCTACAGGACCTGGACCTCATAACCACCATGAGCGAGTTCCACTTATGGATCCGAGCAGTCAAGCCTGCAATGGTGGATCATGGTAAACAGGACCCTGTAAAGTTGCCTATCCCGTGGAGAGTGGTGGCAATAAAAAATATCACCTACCTGGGGGACAGGAAAAAATAACAGCTACCGTCAAGGAATTAGGGAAGGTGGAGGTTAAAAGACCCGCACAAAGCCCGCTAAATAGTCCCATGTGGCTGGTGAAAAAACCAAACCTGGCATGATAGTAGATTACAGGGAATTAAACAAGGCAACACCTCCCTATCTATGCAGCAGTTCCAAACAGCCCAACCCCTGGATCCAATTCCTCTTCCCTTTAGACAGATCACTGTGTCTTAGGTTTGTCTAATACCTTTTTCAGCACACCCTTAGATAAGGAGTCCCAGGACCAGTTCACCTTCACGTGGGATGAGAGACAACAAACTTTTACTGTCTTACCCCGAGGTTGTCTGCATAGTCCTGCTGTATGTCATGGGATGGTGGCTTGGGATTTGGAGAACTGGGCTTTCCCTCCCTCTTTAGTTCTCTACCCTTACATGGATGACATGTCAAGCTGTGATGCCTTGCACTCTCTTCCCCAAGCCACTACACCTCTTCAGGAACATTTAAAAGCACAGGGATGGGAGGCAAACGCCAACAAGGTGCAAGGATGGAGACAGTCAGTAAAGCTCTTTGGAGTTACCTGGTCTGGCAAGACTAAAGTGATGCCTGAGGCTGTTTTGATAAAACACAGGTGTATCCCATGCCCTGACATGTAAAAGAACTACAGGTCTTTATAGATCTGCTAGGGTACTGGCACCCTTCTATTCCCCACCTTGCCCAGATATTAAAACCACTATATGCTTTAATGAAAAAGAGAACAATCTGGGACTGGAATACCCCACAACAAGAGGCTTCTGCAAAGGCCAAGCTGATTGTCCAAGGACTGAGGGTGTTAATACCAGATGCAAGTTGCGAATTGGATTTAAGTATATATCCAGATGGGTTTGGGTGGAGGCTCTGGCAGCAACAAGATAGGAAATAAGTCCTGCTAGGAGTTTGGTCTCAATAACAGAAAGGGGCAGAGAACTGGTATGGTCCTAAAGAAAAACAACTGTCAGCAGTTTATCTAGCCTTACAACAAACCAAGGGTCCGACGACCGACCTACCGGCTGACATACAGAATTCCTACCTGGGTGCGACTGAGCACCTTACGAAGTGTAAGCTTACTCAGCAGAAAAGCACCCTCTCCCGGGAGGTGCATGCCTGATTAGGGCCGGTGACCTACAGCGACCCACCAAAGACCCCCGCAACATCACCTGCTGCACCCCCTCTACCACAGGTACAGGAAGATACAGGGATGCCCCCTGCTAATACATGATACACGATGTCAGCTGTAGGGCCAAGCCACTCGGCGGTCCTCCACAGCTGTTTGTTTGGCTCCGGATGTCATCTGGTTCAAGGGACTGAACAAAGTAGTCAGTGGGCAGAACCCAGAGCCACGTGGCTGGTGATTACCCACAAACCCATGCCCCTCAAGCTTGCCACTTGGCATCAAAATAATCAGGAAATATTAAATAAACCTCTGTGGGGAGCTGAATTGAGGGCTGATATTTGGACTGCCTACACGCAACCAGGTGCCAGCATGACCTTATGGCACTTGTCAACTCTGCCTGGTCATCACGAAGCAGGTGCATTAGCAAGAGCTTTGTTGCTGGAAGAATTACAGACCCCCTCTGACATGGCGGACTGGCTCCACCGAAAGTCAGGACACAGAGGCCCCAAAACTTGGGAAATAGTAAAAAACGCAGCATTTGCCTCTCCAATACACGGACCTCTGAGTCACAGATAAGGACGGTCCTCAGTGTCCTTTGAAGTGCCACCCTCTTCGACACACCCCAGGGTACGCTGGACGCTCTGACCATCCAGTTACCAGATGACAAGCGGACTACATAGGGCCTTTGCCAGTGTCAGAAGGACATACATATACTACAACCTGTGCTGACACAGCCACTAGACTGATGCAAACCTTTACCAGTAAGAAAACCAACTAGGCTGCAACAATCAAAGGCCTGTCAAAATTGGAAGTTATGTATGGAACACCAGCCCAAACTGACATGAACAAGGAATCATTTCACTGGATGTGAAATACAAGAGTGGGCAGAAACCCCAAGAAATACTTTGAACTTTCCACCTACCATACAATCCCACCACGGCTGGCCTTATAGAGCATGTCAACATGTCAGAAGCCACATTAAAAGCCCCAACTCCTGACTGCACGTTAAGAGGTTGGTCCCTCCCCACTCCCTCCACGTTAAGAGGTCTGAAACTATCAGATGATTAAATGCTGTCCCCAGGATGACAATCTGCAGATGAATGGCTACCTGACCAGACACCAAGAGCCTGAGAGTGCAGATTCAGAAGGGAGGCTTTAAGCCTATCCTGTAGGAAGGTCTCCTTTAGCCACTGCCACAGGACCTCTGACCTAGTGTTACTGTAATTCATTAGCATTTAAATTGGTCTCCCCCTCCCAGGTGGCTTCGTATCCTAATCCCTTGGGGCATGGGACTTGCCTGGGTATTGCCTTCCCTCAATCAGGCCTTTTATATGGTAATAGGCCCCACTCAGACCCAAATCTCCTCTCCAAAGCATTAGCACAAGCAGCTGAAGTGGGTTTACTCAAGTGGGTTCCTGCTGAGGCCCCGAGTACTGAAGACATTAAAGGACAAAATGAGTCCTACCACCTGCCAGGAAAAAGGACAAAACCAGGGGTGGTTTTGGCCAACGGTGATCAAACAGCTACAGTGTTACTCACAAATGAGGATTTGCCTATCTTTCACCCCTAAAACATCTGTCTTATCACTCATAGTTTGTGTCTCATAGACTCCCTGGCTCTGGTTACCAGAAATGTCCTCCTCTCCCGGGCCTCAACATATGTGAAGGTCCACAATCGCTCTGAGTGCTGGGTCTGCGGCCTGTCTCCAATGCAGAGTAGATGCTGTGGACAGTTCATCTGTCCCACAGAACGGGACAATGGCTTGGTGACCAAAAATCCCCTTGGTGATCCGGTTCCTATACATGAAAGTTCTGTTTGATTATAGTGACTCTAAACAATATGTTTTTTCCCTGGTGCAAAACTGGTCAAGTAATCCCTGGACTCCCACAGCTTATATTTGGGATGGCTTAGTGTGGCTGGGAGCTGCACAAGGAGTCTTGATGTCCAGAGCCCCCACCTGCATAGGAAGGACCAACCACACCCAAACAAATCACAGATGTATGCGGGGCTTCCCTTTGAAGTCTGCTGAGGAACTCACAACATATCAAATGATGAATGGACAGGAATGGAAGCAGCTTCCTACAGAACAGGCGACTTCATGGCTCCCAAACAAGGGATCTGGAAATGTGGAGCTTATCTGTGGCCTTATTTGCCCTATGAGCGGATGGGCCAACGCGCCTTCCCTTCTGGGCCGTACATACACCTCTTTACCAGGAGTTCCCTATAACCTTCCTGCTATTGAGTCCAGGTGGTGGGCCCATCATAGTATGTCATGGTGGGAATGGCCGACAAACGAGAAAACCAGTCTAAGTGCTAAACTAGAAATCCAGGTGTTAGCAATTTACCCCATCAGCTCTGAATGACTCCCATCTCTCCAGGAAACCAGGAAACCACTCAAACGAGAAAGGTGGTGCTGCAAAACCATATGGCCTTAGATATGCTGACAGCCTCACAGGGAAGGACACGCACCTTAACTGGGCAGGAATGCTGCATTTACACCTTCACGTGACTCCAACATAACTGATTAACACTCCCACATGAAAACAGTCATTAATCAAATGGATGAAATCCCCTTTGCTGATGCTTTACGCACTGGCTTACTTCTCTCCCAGGTAAATGGAGAACCATAGTTCTTACTATACTTTTGTTTACTAGGAACCCTTTGTTCGGGATACAAAAGCCACCTCCCGATATCTAGCCCTAGGGTCTACGTGGAAAAATGACGGACAAGATTATACGGGCCATCAAGATGTCAGGAGTGGAATCTGTGGCTGTTAACATCACTGCCACAGTACTGGGCCCTTACAGCTTCTCCTGTCCTTCGGCTGATCCTACCCAGAACTGTACTGTGCAGTAAATCACTTCTGTGTCATCAAGGGCTTTGTAATCAATAGTGTTAATAACCATTAGGACCAGGTGGCCTCCATGCTCTGTGAGTCCCCAGTGATAGAAACCTTCACTGACATATTCCCAGCGCCCACAGGACTAGTTACCCGTTCATAAATCTTGATGTAAGAATGCACGTCCCGTCTCCAAGCACCTAGCCCCATACCCTAAGTTAACTATAAAACTGTCCCAGTGGCCCCTCGGTGGTGCACAGTACAGGTATGAATGCTCCCGGATCGCTGTCTGCCTGATCCAGATCCCATCCTGTGAGTAAATTACCCTATAATAAACTGATCCATTGATTATCTGGAGCTGCCTGCCTAGTTTTCAGTCTCAAGATGCTTTCTCAGTTGAGTGGGTGCTTTTTGTTCCCTCTGCCCTCCAACATAAGTGAAAAGATATTCTACATCACTAACCATCAGGGAAATGCAAATCAAAACCAAAATATCGGAGAGGAACCAAGATGGTGGAGTAGAAAGACGTGCTCTCACTCCCTCTTGCGAGAACACCAGAATCACAACTAGCTGCTGGACAATCAACAGGAAGACACTAGACACCAGAAAAGATACCCCACATCCAAAGACAAAGGAGAAGCCACAGTGAGATGGCAGGAGGGGTGCAATCACAATAAAATCAAATCCCATAACTGCTGGGTGGCTGACTCACAGACTGGAGAACACTCATACCACAGAAGTCCACCTAGTGGAGTGAAGGTTCTGAGCCCCATGTCAGGCTTCCCAACCTGGGGGTCTGGCAACGGGAGGAGGAATTCCTAGAGAGTTAGACTTTGAAGCCTAGTGGGATTTGATTGCAGGACTCCCACAGGACTGGGGGAGAGAAGAGACTCCACACTTGGAGGGCACACACAAAGTAGTGTGCACATCGGGACCCAGGGGAAGGAGCAGTGACCCCAGGCGAGACTGAACCAGACCTACCTGCTAGTGTTGGAGGGTCTCCTGCAGAGGTGGGGGGTGGCTGTGGCTCACCATGAGGACAAGGACACTGGCAGCAGAAGTTCTGGGAAGTACTCCTTGGCTTGAGCCCTCCCGGAGGCCACCATTAGCCTCACCAAAGAGCCCAGTTAGGCTCCAGTGTTGGGTTGCCTCAGGCTAAACAACCAACAGGGAGGGAACCCAGCCCCAACCATCAGCAGGCAAGCGGATTAAAGTTTTACTGAGCTCTGCCCACCAGAGCAACAGTCAGCTCTACCCACCACCAGTCCCTCCCATCAGGAAACTTACACAAGCCTCTCAGATAGCCTCATCCACCAGAGGGCAGACAGCAGAAGAAGAAATACAATCCTGCAGCCTGTGGAACAAAAACCACATTCATAGAAAGACAGACAAGATGAAAAAGCAGAGGGCTATGTACCAGATGAAGGAACAAGATAAAACCCCAGAAAAACAACTAAATGAAGTGGAGACAGGCAACCTCCCAGAAAAAGAATTCAGAATAATGATAGTAAAGATGATCCAGGACCTCGGAAAAAGAATGGAGGCAAAAATCGAGAAGATGCAAGAAATGTTTAACAAAGACCTACAAGAATTAAAGAACAAACAAACAGAGATGAACAATACAATAACTGAAATGAAAACTACACTATATGGAATCAATAGCAGAATAACTGAGGCAGAAAAACGGATAAGTGACCTGGAAGACATAATGGTGGAATTCACTGCCATGGAACAGAATAAAGAAAAAAAGAAAAACAAGAAATGAAGACAGCCTAAGAGACCTCTGGGACAACATTAAACACAACAACATTCGCATTATAGGGGTCCCAGAAGGAGAAGAGAGGGAGAAATGACAAGAGAAAATATTTGAAGAGATTATAGTCGAAAACTTCCCTAACATGGGAGAGGAAATAGCCATCCAAGTTCAGGAAGCGTAGCGAGTCCCATACAGGATAAACCCAAGGAGAAACATGCCGAGACACATAGTAATCAAATTGACAAAATTTAAAGAAAAAGAAAAATTATTGAAAGCAGCAAGGGAAAAATGACAAATAACATACAAGGGAACTCCCATAAGGTTAACAGCTGATTATTCAGCAGAAATTCTACAAGACAGAAGGGAGTGGCATGATATACTTAAAGTGATGAAAGTGAAGAACCTATAACCAAGATTACTCTACCTTGCAAGGATCTCATTCAGAGTCGATGGAGAAATTAAAAGCTTTACAGACAACCAAAAGCTAAGAGAATTCATCACCACCAAACCAGCTCTACAACAAATGCTAAAGGAACTTCTCTAAGTGGAAAACACAAGAGAAGAAAAGGACCTACAAAAACAAACCCAAAACAATTAAGAAAATGGTCATAGGAACATACATATCGATAATTACCTTAAACGTGAATGGATTAAATGCTCCAACCAAAAGACACAGGCTTCATGAATGGATACAAAAACATGACCCATATTTATGCTGTCTACAAGAGACCCACTTCAGACCTAGGAACACATACAGACTGAAAGTGAGGGAAGCAAAAAAGATATTCCATGCAAATGGAAATCAAAAGAAAGCTGGAGTAGCAATACTCATATCAGATAAAAGACTTTAAAATAAAGAATGTTAAAAGAGACAAGGAAGGACACTACATAATTATCAAGGGATCAATCCAAGAAGAAAAGATAACAATTATAAATATATATGCACCCAACATAGGAGCACCTCAATACATAAGGCAACTGCTAACAGCTATAAAAGAGGAAATCAACAGTAACACAATAATAGTGAGGGACTTTAACACCTCACTTACACCAATGGACGGATCATCCAAAACGAAAATAAATAAGGAAACAGAAGCTTTAAATGACACAACAGACCAGATACATTTAATTGATATTTATAGGACATTCCATCCAAAAACAGCAGATTACACTTTTTTCTCAAATGTGCACGGAACATTCTCCAGGATAGATCACATCTTGGGTCACAAATCAAGCCTCAGTAAATTTAAGAAAATGGAAATCATATCAAGCATCTTTTCTGACCATGATGCTATGAGATTAGAAATGAATTACAGGGAAAAAAAAGTAAAAGACACAAACACATGGAGGCTAAACAATATGTTACTAAATAAACAAGAGATCACTGAAGAAATCAAAGAGGAAATCAAAAAATACCTAGAGACAAATGACAATGAAAACACAACGATACAAAACCTATGGGATGCAGCAAAAGCAGTTCTAAGAGGGAAGTTTATAGCTACACAAGCCTACCTCAAGAAACAAGAAAAATCTCAAATAAACAATCTAACCTTACACCTATAGGAACTAGAGAAAGAAGAACAAACAAAACCCAAAGTTAGCAGAAGGAAAGAAAGAAATAAAGATCAGAGCAGAAATAAATGAAATAGAAACAAAGAAAACAATAGCAGAGATCAATAAAAGTAAAAGCTGGTTCTTTGAGAAGATAAAATTGATAAACCATTAGCCAGACTCATCAAGAAAAAGAGGGAGAGGACTCAAATCAATAAAATTACAAATGAAAAAGGAGAAGTTACAACAGACACCGCAGAAATACAAAGCATCCTAAGAGACTACTACAAGCAACTCTATGCCAATAAAATGGACAACCTGGAAGAAATGGACAAATTCTTAGAAAGATATAACCTTCCAAGACTGAACCAGGAAGAAATAGGAAATATGAACAGACCAATCACAAGTAATGAAACTGAAACTGTGATTAGAAATCTTCCAACAAACAAAAGTCCAGGACCAGATGGCTTCACAGGTGAATTCTATCAAACATTCAGAGAAGAGCTATCACCCATACTTCTCAAACTCTTTCAAAAACTGCAGAGGAAGGAACACTCCCAAACTCATTCTATGAGGCCACCAGCACCCTGATACAAAAACCAGACAAAGATACTACAAAAAAAAGAAAATTACAGACCAATATCACTGATGAACATAGATGCAAAAATCCTCAACAAAATACTAGCAAACAGACTCCAACAACACATTAAAAGGATCATACACCATGATCAAGGGGGATTTATACCAGGGATGCAAGGATTCTTCAATATATGTAAATCAATCAATGTGATACACCATATTAACAGATGGAAGAATAAAAACCATATGATCATCTCCATAGATGCAGAAGAAGCTTTTGACAAAATTCAACACCCATTTATGATAAACACTCTCCAGAAAGTGGGCACAGAGGGAACCTACCTAAACATAATAAAGGCCACATAGGACAAACCCACAGCAAACATCATTCTCAATGGTGAAAAACTGAAAGCATTCCCCCTAAGATCAGGAACAAGACAAGGATGTCCACTCTCACCACTATTATTCAACATAGTTTTCGAAGTCCTAGCCATGGCAATCAGAGAAGAAAAAGAAATAAAAGGAATACAAATTGGAAAAGAAAAACTGTCACAGTTTGCAGATGACATGATACTATACATAGAGAATCCTAAAAATGCCACCAGAAAACTACTAGTGCTAATCAATGAATCTGGGAAAATTGTAGGATACAAAATTAACACACAGAAATCTCTTGCATTCCTATACACTAATGGTGAAAAGTCCGAAAGAGAAATTAAGGAAATACTCCCACTTACCACTGCAACAAAAAGAATAAAATACTAGGAATAAACCTACCTAGGGAGACAAAAGACCTGTATGCAGAAAACTATAAGACACTGATGAAAGATATTAAAGATGATACCAACAGATGGAGATATATACCATGTTCTTGGATTGGAAGAATCAATGTTGTGAAAATGACTATACTACCCAAAGCAATCTACAGATTCAATGCAATCCCTATCAAATTACCAGTGGCATTTTTTACAGAACTAGAACAAAAAGTCTTAAAATTTGTATGGAGACACAAAAGAGCCCGAACAGCCAAAGCAGTCTTGAGGGAAAAAAACGGAACTGGAGGAATCAGACTCCCTGACTTCAGACTACACTAGAAAGCTACAGTAATCAAGACAATATGGTACTGGCACAAAAACAGAAACACAGATCAATGGAACAAGATAGAAAGCCCAGAGATAAACTCACGCACCTATGGTCAACTAATCTATGACAAAGGAGGCAAGGATATACAATGGAGAAAGACAGTCTCTTCAATAAGGGGTGCTAGGAAAACTGGACAGCTACACGTAAAAGAATGAAATTAGAACACTCCCTAACACCATACACAAAAATGGATTCGAGACCTAAATGTAAGACCAGACACTATAAAACTCCTAGAGGAGAACATAGGAAGAACACTCTTTGACATAAATTACAGCAAGACCTTTTTTGATCCACCTCCTAGAGTAATGGAAATAAAAACAAAAATAAACAAATGGGACCTAATGAAACTTCAAAGCTTTTGCACAGCAAAGGAAACCATAAACAAGACGAAAAGACAACCCTCAGAATGGGAGAAAATATTTGCAAACAAATCAATGGACAAAGGATTAATCTCTAAAATATATAAACAGCTCATGCAGCTCATTATTAAGGAAACAAACAACCAAATCCAAAAATGGGCAGAAGACCTAAATAGACATTTCTCCAAAGAAGACATACAGATGGCCAAGAAGCACATGAAAAGCTGCTCAACATCACTAATTATTAGAGAAATGCAAATCAAAACTACAATGAGGTATCACCTCACACCAGTTAGAATGGGCATCATCAGAAAATCTACAAACAACAAATGCTGGAGAGGTTGTGGAGAAAAGGGAACCCTCTTGCACTGTTGGTGGGAATGTAAATTGATACAGCCACTATGGAGAACAGTATGGAGGTTCCTTAAAAAACTAAAAATAGAACTACCATATGACCCAACAATCCCACTACTGGGCATATACCCAGAGAAAACCGTAATTCAAAAAGACACATGCATCCCAATGTTCACTGCAGCACTATTTACAATAGCCAGGTCATGGAAGCGACCTAAATGCCCATCGACAGACGAATGGATAAAGAAGGTGTAGTACATATATACAACGGAATGTTACTCAGCCATAAAAAGGAACGAAATTGGGTCATTTGTAGAGACGTGGATGGATCTAGAGACTGTCATACAGAGTGAAGTAAGTCAGAAAGAGAAATACAAATATCGTATATTAACACATATATGTGGAACCTAGAAAAATGGTACAGATGAACCAGTTTGCAGGGCAGAAATTGAGACACAGATGTAGAGAACAAACCTATGGACATCAAGCGGGGAAAGTGGCACAGGGGAGGGGGGTGGTGGTGTGATGAATTGGGAGATTGGGATTGACATATATACACTAATATGTGTAAAATGGATAACTAATAAGAACCTGCTGTATAAAAACAACAACAACAATTAAAAAAACCCAAAATATCACTTCACACCTGTTAGAATGGCTATCATCAAAAAGATAATAACAAGTGTTGGCAAAGATGTAGAGAAAAGGGAACACTTGTGCACTGTTGGTGAGAACATAAATTCATGCAGCCACTATGGAAAACAGTATGGAGGTGCCTTAAAAATTAAAAATAGAGGGGCTTCCCTGGTGGCGCAGTGGTTGAGAGTCCGCCTGCCGATGCAGGCGACATGGGTTCGTGCCCCGGTCCGGGAAGATCCCACATGCCGTGGAGCGGCTGGGCCCGTGAGCCATGGCTGCTGAACCTGCGCGTCCAGAGCCTGTGCTCCGCAATGGGAGAGGCCACAACAGTGAGAGGCCCGCGTACCGCAAAAAAAAAAAAAAAAAAAAAATTAAAAATAGAACTACCATACAATCCATCAATTCTACTTCTGGGTGTTTATCCAAAGAACACAAAAACACTCAAAGAGATACATGCATCCTCACATTCATTGCAGCATTATTTACAACAGCCAAGTCATGGGAACAACATAAGTGTCCATCAGTGGAAGAAGTGGATAAAGAAATTGATATATATACACAACAGAAAATTATTCAGCCATTAAAAAGAATAAAATCTTGCCCTTTGCGACAACATGGATGGACCCTGACAGCATTATGCTAAATGAAATAAGTCACACAGAGAGAGACATACATTGTATGATCTCACTTCTATGTGGAATCTAAAACAAAAACAAAAACCCAAGCTCATAAATACAGAGAACAGACTTGTGATCACTAGAGACAGGGGGTGGGGTATAGGTGAGCGAAATGGGTGAAGGTTGTCACAGGGTACAAATTTCCAGTTATAAAATAAGTCCCGGGAATCTAATGTACAGCATGGTGACTACAGTTAATAATCTTGCATTGCATATTTAAAAGCTGCTAAGAGAATACATGTTAAAAGTGCTCATCCTAAGGAAAAAAAATTTACAACTATGTATGGTGGCAGATGCTAAATAGGCTTATTCTAGTGACCATTTTGCAATATGTGCAAATATCAATCATCACATTGTACACCTGAAGGTAATAACGTGTTATATGTCAATTTTAAAAAAGGATGTGGGGCTTCCCTGGTGGCGCAGTGGTTGAGAGTCCGCCTGCCGATGCAGGGGACACGGGTTCGTGCCCCGGTCTGGGAAGATCCCACATGCCGCAGAGCGGCTAGGCCCGTGAGCCATGGCTGCTGAGCCTGCGCATCCGGAGCCTGTGCTCTGCAAGGGGAGAGGCCACAACAGTGAGAGGCCCACCTACCGCAAAAAAAAAAAAAAAAAAAAAAAAAAAAAAAAAGGATGCTGCAAAATAATCCAATAATGCATTTAAGCACACTGTTTTGGCAGCATTTCTCTTAAATCTTAAATTTTGAATGAATAATTTAACGTTAAAAAAAAGAAAGTGCCGGGCTTCCCTGGTGGCGCAGTGGTTGAGAGTCCGCCTGCCGATGCAGGGGACACGGGTTCATGCCCCGGTCTGGGAAGGTCTCACATGCCGCGGAGCGGCTGGGCCCGTGAGCCATGGCCGCTGAGCCTGTGCGTCCGGAGCCTGTGCTCCGCAACGGGAGAGGCCACAACAGTGAGAGGCCCGCGTACCGCAAAAAAAAAAAAAAAAAAAAAAAAAGTGCAGAGTTCAAAAGAAAGATGAATTTGGTTTGACACGTGCTGCGACTGTGGTGTCTGTGAAGCAGTAACATGAACCTGAGAGTAGGACAATAGGAGAGAAGCCTAGACTGGGAGACGGAATGATCAGGTGAGAAGTAGAAGTCAGAGCCAGAGAAGAAATTGAGGGATACATTTAGAAAAATGTATCAGTAAAACAGGGCTCCCAAGAGAACCACCACTGTTTAAAGGATGAAGGAAGACAGGCCTTGAAAGGAAATGGAGAAACTGCTGGAAAAGTAGGAAGCAAACCTCAGCGCAGTCACAACCACCCTGACTCTCTCCCCACCGATCCCCTTCCCCAGGCTCCTTCCTAGATGAGGGCAGCCAGTCACGGTTCTAAACTCACCTGGAAGCCTGACCCTGGTAGGAGAATCCTTGTCTCTTAAAATAATCAACTGCGTCCTCAGAGCAGGTCTTGAGAGTGTTCACTCGTACAAATCGAGGCACCTGGGAGGCTAGGAAACCATCAGCAGTGAGTGGGCAGGAACATGGACGGCCCTCTCCTGAGGGCCCCATGGCTACCTCCACCTCCACAACTCCTTCCAGCTCACCTGGGCCAGGTTTGGATCCCCCTTCCAACAGGTCCTCATTCTGGCTCACACCTCGGCGAACCTTGAGCCGGGCCAACTCGGCCTTCAGCCTTGCCTGGTGCCGGTCCAGCAAAGGCTTCCATCGGCCCCCGCGCCCTTTAAAGCCTCTTCCCAGCAATAACTCATATACTAGCACCTGGGGATGGGGAAAGGAAGACAGAAAACCCTGAGCATGAATATCCTGGAAGGCCACAGTGTTGGAACTGGAAGAGCTAAACAGACCACCTGTCAAGACGGTAACAGGTAAAAGTGAAACACCTCATTCAAGGTAACACAAGAAATTAATGGCAGGTACATGATTTAAACCTGGTGCCTTGCTTCCCAGTCCTGAACCCTTTCCCCACGGCTTCTCACCAGGAAAGCTCTGGATGCCAACCCTCCTCCCTGGTCAACATCACCGTTTTGTTTTACCTAGAGAGTCCCTGCCGTCGCTACTTTGCACTTCCGTTCTTTATCTTTCACACAAGGCTCCAAGGTAAAGCATGTTCATCCCACCTCAATTCATAACCCAGCGAGGGGCTGCGCCTCCTCATTTTAGAGGAGCGACTTGACAGAGTCACACCGTGCACGGTGGCGGAGCTGGGACCAGGTTAGAAGGGGCTCACCCCGCCCGCCCCACCCCACCCCACCCCACGCCACCCCACCCGACCCGTCACCTTGGCTAGGTGCGGACGCAGCTTCTTCTCGGCGCGGAGGAGGCCGGCGCTGGCGATCACTGCGTCCAGCACGGCGGAGTAGCGCTGCGTCTCGCACACCAGCGCGTACAGCTGCTTCACGTTCTGCGCGCGGCCGAGAGAACCCAGGTGAGGCGGGGGCCGGGCCGGGGGAGGCCCCCGCCGGGCCCCCCTCCCGGGCCCGAACTCCGAACCCCGTACCCCGCTACCTGGAAGCTGCTGCCGTACACCAGCCCCTTGAGAGAACCCTGGCGACTCTCCACGCCGGCCAGCACGGCCGCCGCCGCTGCGTACAGCGCCATGCTCCGCGCCCACGCGTGCGCCTTTACGGCTCTGTCGCGAAGCGCGCCCGGCTCCGCACCGCCCATCCCGCCCGGACTTCCGGGGTCAAAGGACACGGAGGTTCCGGATCCGGGAGCCACAGTGCCCATCCAGGTACCCACAGGGCGTGTGCCAGGTGCCTGGCAGGGAGTGGAGGCCGACGCTGGGAGCCCGGTTCACCACTTCTTCGTAGCTCTTCTCTTTTTTCTTTCAATCTTTGCCGATTTCACAGGCAAACAATGAGATTTTATTGATGTTTTAATTTCTGTGATTGAGGTTGAATATTTTCATATATTATTGGTCATTTGTATTTCTGTTGTGACATGTAGATGTCTTTTGTTCATTCTTCTACCATCTTTCCCTTGGTGATCTTTATGGATTAACAATATATACCTCTTATCTTAGGTTTTGCCATTTTTTCCAGTTTATTGCTTTTTTTTTGTTTTCTGGCCGTGCCGCTCAGCCTGCGGGATCCTAGTTCCCCCAGCCAGGGGTGGAACCCGCGCACCCTGCAGTGGAAGCACAGAGTCTAACCACTGGACTGCCAGGGAAGTCCCTATTGTTGCTTTTTAATGCGGTTTATAGTTGTTTTGGGCAACATAGAGTTCTCATTTTTAAGATACTTACCTTTATGGTTTCTGCCTTTGGTGTCATGCTTGAAAACTGCTTCATGCCTCTACAATATAGAAATCACTTATGGCTTCATCATTTCACACTTAAATTCCTTTAGAATTAGGTTTGGCACGTGATGTGAGAAATAGCTCTTTGTTTCCCAATGGCTAGCCTCTTATGCAATCCTTGTGAGGATTCATCTATAGGAACGTTTCCCCAGCCTCACCCCTAGGAAGACAGGGATTGTGTGGTATTTGGGTCTACAGCACCCATGTGGTTACTGGTTACATAATGGGTTGATTGAGAAGAAAAAAAAAAAAAAAAAAAACCAGTACACTTGTATCTCAAGCATTCAAGTAGACAGGACTCCATGAACTAGAATATTCCAGCCTGTATATTCTCTGTATTACTAACAGCACATAAGCAAGCGTTTTGCAAGAAGGTTGACTCTAGTCTACAATAAAATCACTGAGTCACTTAAAGGTTTAACGCACTCCTGTAGCTATAGGTTGGTTCATAAGTGATCTTTTAGTGGAACTCTCCTCCTCCCCCATCAAATTACATCATCTGTTTTCTTCATAGCACCTATTCCATATGTGGTTATGATTTATTCTCTGTCTCTCCATCTGGCTCCATGAGGGCAAATCCTTGTCTGTCTTGACACTCATCTACCTTTAGCTCCAAGACCAGTGTCTTTCTCACAGTATGGACTTAATAAATACTGTTGAATGAGTGAAGGAGTGAATGGAAGAACAGAGCACAAATTAATGTGGTTCTGGACAACCAGCTGTACTGGAGTTGACCCATCCTAAAACAATCCCCCCTCCTTCAGGTGAGTGGGTAACAGGCACGTCAATATTGATAAAAGTCCACAGTTTATTCAGATTTCCTTAGTTTTTACCTGATGTCGTTTCTGTCCCTGAATCTCATCCAGGACACCACATTACATTTAGTCACGTCTCTCAAGGTTCCTCCTGTCTGTGACAGTTTCTCAGACTTTCCTTGTTTGTGGTTACTTTGATTACCTTAAGGAGTCCTGGTCAGTATTTTGTAGAACGTTCCTCACTTGGAACTTGCCTAATGTTTTTCTCATGATTAGACTAGGGTTATGAGTTTGGGGGAGAAAGACCACAGGTAAAGGGACATTTTCATTACATCAGAGCAAGGGCACATAGTACCAAAGTGACATCACTGTTGATGTTAACCTTGATCACCTGGCTGAGGGAGTGTTTGTCCAGTTTCTCCACTGTAAAGCTTCTCTGTAACCCTCTGTCCTCTCTGGGAAGAAGTCACTATGTGTAGCCCACATTTAAGGAGCAGGGGAATTATGCTCCCCCTCCTTGAGGGTGGAGTAGCTATGAAAATTACTGGGAATTCTTCTGCACAGATTTATCTCTTCTCCCCCATTTAATTAAACAATCATTTATTTATATCAGTATGGATTCAGGGGTATTTATTTTATACTTTGGACTGTAATCCAAAATATTTTGTTGCTCAAATTATTCTTGTTTTGGCCACTGGAAGTGCTTTCAGTTGGCTCCTATATCCTTTTCACAGGGCTCTACTACTGTACTTTTTTTTTTTTTCATGTTTGTCTGGTTTTGAGCATTTCCTTGCCTTCTGGCACTACAAGATACCAAGGCTCATTTGGTGTATTTCCTGTTCTAGTCCCAGAATCAGCCAGTTCTCCAAGGAGCCCTCATTCCTTTTACTGTAGAATGGTATTAAGAAATCAAGATCTGAGTGATAGCTGACCTGGGTCTTTTAATTTTTTTTTAATGTTTTACTTATTTGTTTATTTTTGCCTGTGTTGGGTCTTCATTGCTGTGTGCGGGCTTTCTTCTAGTTGTGGTGAGCAGGGGCTGCTCTTTGTTGCAATGTGTGGGCTTCTCATTGCAGTGGCTTCTCTTGTTGTAGAGCATGGGCTCTAGGTGCACAGGCTTCAGTAGTTGTGGCACACAGGCTCAGTAGTTATGGCTCACGGGCTCTAGAGCACAGGCAGGCTCAGTAGTTGTGGCGGCTTCTCTTGTTGCGGAGCACAGGCTCTAGGCACGTGGGCTTCTGTAGTTGTGGCACATAGGCTCAGCAGTTGTGGCTCACGGGCTCTAGAGCATAGGCTCAGTAGTTGTGGTGCACAGGCTTAGTTGTTCCACAGCATGTGGGATCTTCCTGGACGAGGGATCAAACCCATGTCCCCTGCAATGGCAGGTGGATTCTTAACCACTGTGCTACCAGGGAAGTCCCACTATCAAACTTTTTAAATGGAGAATCAGCAATCCTTGCCTTTACGTCTTCATCACATGCTATTATCTAACTGCCTGCAGTCCGTTTTCCACCAGCTGCACTGAGATGGTTCCCTCCCAAACTACCAAGAATCTCCAAATATTCCTTAGGCCTTTCCTGCTGAATCTGGGGTTTCATGGCACTGTTGAACACACCTTCTTTGTTGGAAAGCTTTGGCTTCTATGACCTCTCCTGCTAGCATACCCTCCCATCTCTCTGCCCATTTCTAAGGTTCCTTGGCAACCCCGTCTAAGCTGCTCCCCTAGGTTCTGGTGTTCCATTCTCTGACCTCCTTTCTGTCAGTCGGATATTTCCTCCCTGGGCAGACTCGCCCACTCCCACGCTGTCATCATCACAGGACAAAGTTAACATACACTAAAGTAGCATAGATGCCCCCCACCCCGGATCAGCCCCCACCATCATCTCCAGGCCCAGCTCCAGCTGCAGCATCTCTTTTGGACCTAGACCCCTGAAGGCTCTTCTCCTCTGCCTGTCTTCCACTTCTTTCAGCTTAAATGCCAACTCCACATGAAGAATTAACTGCTCTTTTCTCTGCCTTCTGCATATTGGATGTGTATCAGTTAAGATCTTTCGGTTGCAAACACAAACACTAACTCTGGTTAGCCAAACAAAAGAGGGGATTTATTAAATGGGTGCAGAAGTCTGCCATTGTGTCTGTCAGGGTCTGGCTGGAGGCAGAAAGGTGCACATAAGGGAGTAGTTGAGGGGAGTTTAAAGAAGGGACTATTTCTAAAAGAACAGTCAGAGTTAAGGGGACCTACAGAAGATGGTGTAGTGCTCACTGTTCACTGACAGGAACAAGGGAAGAGTAGCAGAGGGAGAGGGCTGCCTGCCAGGAGTCTTTAGTAGAGGGAAGGTGCCAACGCATAGCCCAGCAGGCAGAAAACCAGGAACATAAATACCTCCAACTCCCCCTCCTGCCCTGGGATCTCCTGCCAGGCCCTCCCCTCAGCTGAACCCAACAGGAAGCCAGAGGGGTTTGCATTCCAGCGGGGCCAGCCTCCCAGGACACAGCACGGTGGAGAAGGGTGGAGAGTGGAGGTAGATTGATGGAATTGAAGGAAGAGCTGCAAAACCAAAAGCCAAGTCTGGAAGGTGTCAAGCATACAGCAACCAAGGCCAAGGCCTGACAGATTCAGCTGATCAAGAGACAACAACCAGCTTTTGATTCAGTTTATTACTTACATAGACAGCAGGAGGAAGATTAGCCAAAGGCAGAAGCTGCACGTGGGCCTTGTTGCCCACGCCAAAAAGGATGGTGTGGAAATCAAAGGGCTCGTGGCTGCAACTTGACTTGTGGGATATCCCGTTGCTGAGGAGCCAGTTCTAGATGCGGCTAAGCTCTTTTATAGACTGCAGCCCTACTGGGAGGAAAGGGGGGCAGAAAGCTTCAGAGCTTCTCACAGCCAGGGAGGTGATGTCCTGAGTCTCCCGTGAGGATAAGGAGGTCGGTAAAGATGGCCTTGAGGTAGCGCCTCACGGTCTTCCTCCCTCTTCTGTTCCTGGAGGATCGTTCAGATAGGCTGTGGGTTGAGACTTTGTCTGTGTGGCCGATGTGGATTCATGCCAGGGCGACAGGGCAGGGCTGTGACCCAAGGAAGGCTCTTGGACGGGTCCACAGACCTCAGGGCACAAGGCTGGGGAGCTTCTCTCTAAAGCACCAGACCTCAGATGACTCAGCCCCAGCCACTCTCTCTCTCTCTTCCAATTTTCACGTTCTTGGGAAGGAATTCAGCTGTCCCAGCCTTGGTCTGGTGTGACCACAGGGCAGGCTCAGCATCACAGACCTGGGCTCTGGATCCACTCCCATGTGCCCGGCAGCTTTCAGGGATGGGCCACACACCCATCTGGCCCCTACTTGCTTCTGCTCTGCAGGAGTGTCATTTCCATCTTCTCTAACAGAGAGGGAAGTTGAGAGAAGTCTCTGGGGACAGAGCAATGACAGAGTGTTGCTGTGACTAACCAGAGACCGATGGGCAGGGGGTGGAAGCAAGATGTGGCCCCACCAGAGGCTGGAGCTGCTTTTAAAGGCCTGAGCATAAAGCAGTGGGTGCGTACAGCAGTTGATAACTGCAAATCATTTGAAAAAGAAGAAATAACGTCAATTTTGTTATCCTTAAGGTTATTTAAAGTTCACAGTGATGGGGGGAAGTCACGTGTGGGAGCGTTTCCACCCTCAGGGGGAAGAGTAAGCAGAGATCGCGGTTAGGAGGGCCCAAGGGAAGCCCAGCTTGACCCGCGGGCCCCAAGGCCTGGCTCCGCTGGCTAATAAGCAGGTTAATAGCCTGGAAAGAGGTTAATAAACACACCCCTGACTGCTGGGGATGGGACCATGGTCCTTCTCTCCCTATCGTTAAACGTTTCTAGGGACACCCAGGCAGGAAGACCTCCCCGAACGACTGCATAACCTCTGCTCACCAGAGCCAGTGGGACCCCTCGAGCCCCCGTGCCCAGCTGGGAAGGCAGCCCCCCGAGCAGCGCTACAGCTTGGTGGGCTGCGGGGGGGCGAGGTGGCTGGGCCCGCTGGGCGGGGGCAGCACCAGGGGCAGGGAGTTGCTGCCCCTCTCGTGCCAGCACGTGTCCAGGATCGGGTAGAGCTTGCCCTGGAAGTCGGCCTGGAACGTGTAGAGCGGCCGCAGGTCGTCGGGGCGGTCGGCGTCAAAGAAGGTGAGCTCCCCCTGCTCGTAGTGCAGGTAGACACCGATGCGGTGAGGGTGGCCGGCCACGGGCAGGGGCGCCCGCGGGCAGCCGAAGGCCTCGTACAGCCGGCCCTCCTTCAGGCCGATGAGCCACACGCCGTGCCCTGGGGACTTGCTCAGCTTGCCCTTGCGGCTGGCTGTGCCCTTGATGACCCCCAAGCGCCAGTCGCTCTTGCTGCCCACCACCACTTCCCAGTAGTGGCGGCCGCAGGAGAAGCCCCTGCTGGCCAGGACGCAAGTGCTGTAGTCGAAGCGCTCGGGCTGGCTGGCGCGCCGCTGGGCCAGGAGCCCACACTGCACCACCGTGTTGCCCTTGGAGAGCTCCAGGAGGGGGTGGGCCGTGGCAGGATCCAGCTTGAGGGACTCCGGGGCTGGGAGAGATCAGAGGAGATGTGTATTCAAGCCTCGCAGAAGGCGGCAGGCCCTGCCCCAAGGGAGGCCGATGGCAGGCCCTGAGCTCCTCGGGAGAAGAACTGAGTCGGCCCCTTCCCTGTATCCGCAGGGCCTAGAAGGGGCTGGGGGCCTGGAGCAGGCAACCCTGAGGACATTTGCCGAATGAGTGAATGATGCCTGAAAGGTGGAGAATGGGCTGCTGCAAGCCCAGGCATTCTGGCAAGGGAACCGGTGCTGCGGCCTGCCTAAGGTAGAGGTGCCGATGGAAGGATCTGGGAGACGGCCTGTCACGTGGGTGCCTCAGCTTCAGTCTCCAGGTTTTCTGGAGACTCTAACAATGTCAGTGGCTTTCTTGGATACCCTAGCAGCCCAGTCAAGGACAAACTATCCCAACTGACCTCTTTGCTCGCTGCCAGCTAATCAGTTTACACCTAAAACGTGCAAACAACATTCATGGTTCAGAGATTATCTGCAGTTTTTGTACTCCCCTTTCCCCCTTTTGTTCTTACATCAACCCTGTTTGTGCCTTTGTTGGATGAAATCAGTCTATTGATTGATCTTCCTTATGTGCTAGTAATGAAGGAGTTAATTAAAGGTCCGAGTTGTTTTTTGGCAGAGCAGCCGCTGCCATTTATTAAGCACTAATCTACACACACACACACACACACATCTACTTAGAAACTACGCAGCCCAGCAAGGTGGGCTCTTTACAGATGAGGAAATTGAGGCTCAAAAATTACACAACTCTCCCAGTCACTAGTAAGAGATGGAACTGGGCTTGAGCTCCCCCTGCTGGCGGAAGCCCACCACCGCGCCCTCACCGTTAGCTGTGCCAGCCCCCCCGTCCAGTTCTCTGCACCTCATACACTGGAAGGAGGATGGGTGGGTGGGGTCTCACCTGGCAGAACCTTTCGGAAGAGCCTTTTCCACGCAGTCAGCTTGATGTCAGCCTGGTGCAGGCCTGGCTTGAAGGAGATGGGGCTGAACGTGCCTTCCAGGGGCCGGGCCTGCTGGAGCTCTGCACTGGGGGCAAAGGTCCACAGTGATGGTGGAGCTGCTTACCGTGCACCTGAGCCCTTCACCCAGACGCAGGTCCCACCAGCCAAGCCACAGCTCAGAAGACCGTGCACTGAAGATGCCCACCATGTACCAGCCCCCCACCCCCCACCGCCCCCCTCTGGGGACCTGCCTCCTTCCTGGAAGGGGAAACACTCTACATCAGTAGCTCTCAAAGTGCAGGTCTGGGAGCAGCAGCAGCACCTGGGGGCTTGTTAGAAATGCAAATTTTCTTGGGTCCCACCCCAGGGCTGCTGAATCAGAACTCATTACTGGGGCCCAGTGACCTCTGTTTTAATTGAGCCCTCCAGGTGTTTCTGATGCACTGTTTGAGGACCACCTCTCTGTATCGGGTGACCCTGGCCCCCAGCTCCAGCTGGAGTGGGAACCAAACTCAGCCAATCAGATCCTCTGTCCGTTCATTTAAGCCAATGCTTCTAACCAAATTGTCCTTAAGACTAAGGGAAATTGGAGAAAACAAGGAGACTCATAAACGTGGCAGAGAAAGGCTCAGGAACTGCACAGGTGATTCATTTGTTGGGTTTGGAACATGGATCCAACCCCTTCCTACAAGCCATGGTGCATGTTTCCTTACCCACCATCACCCACCTCATCTCCTGTTCTGCTCTTCATCGGCCTTTACACCCATGATATTGAAATTCTCACAATACTCCAAACCTTCACACACTTTACCCTTTCACGTGAGTCAGTGTGCCTGGCAAACGCCTGTCCTCTGCCCTTCTCAGCCATCCCACCTGTGTGCTGTCTTTGCCGATGTCCCCCCAGTCACTTCCCCCTCTGTGTTAATTCTTTAGCTTGTGTGAACTTCTACTGTTCTAGGTGCCCACAGTGATGTAACCATACTTCACCGCTGCCTCCCACAAGGCTTGGAGACCCCTAAAGGCAAGGCTGTCACTTTCCCTGGGCTCAGTACAGAGCCAGATGTGGGCAGCTGCTCCCGGCACCAGTAAAACTGAAGGGGAGGATCTAGTGGAGATGAGATGCCCCTGCCCACAGCCACCAGGCCCTCGCTGAGAGTGCCCTCCGAGGTTATTACCTGGAGGCCATGGCGTGGTACTTCTGGAAGACAAGAGGGAGGAGGGTTAGAGCATGGACAAGGCTATGCGGAAGCTGACAGGAAGGGGGAGGCTCTTGGCGCCCCGGTGGCCTTGGCACAGGGGACGCTCCCTTGTCCACTCACCCGGATGAACTCATGGTGACTCTCGTTGCCAAACTGCTCCAACACACCCACAGCCTGGACTAGCCGCTCCCGAGTGCCCCGGGCCTGCTCCAGCTGCACGTCCAGGGAGGCCACGAGGCCACGGGTGTGACCCTCCACCCCCTCCAGGCAGCGGGCCTTCTCCTCGTCCACCAGATGGTGCAGCTCCTGGAACTCACTGCAGATCACCCAGCTGAAGACGTCAGACTCATTCTGGGACAGGGAGGGGCAAGGCAGGAGCCATGGCTGACCTCGGCGTCCCCAGAGCCTGGCAGCTCAGGCCTTCCTGGGCCTTCTGACCGGGCTGGTCCTGGTACCCAAGTCCCAGGGCTGACTCCTGCCAGGTGTTCACACACTGTGCCTGGGGATCCCGGATGTGGCCCCCGGGGGAGGACGACAGTGGCAGGGCAGAGGCTGGGCCCCCAGCTCCCAGTTCCAACACAGTGGCTCTGCTTTTGCCCATCTTTGCTAACAAGTGTGAACGTAAGATTTTGCTTTATCATGGGGTTCCACAACTGAAAAAAAAGTCTGGAAGGCCCTGGAGAGCAGACTTTGGAGTGAGATAACAAGGGTTCCCCATGTGACCCTGAGTTCTGCCTCCATCAGACGGGGTAAAGCGGGCTCCCTCTCCAGGATGAGGAAGACTAATTGAGTTGACTTTCAACGGATGCTGGTCTCCTGCTCGTTTCATGACTACCTGTAGGGCCCAGGCTCCACATACTCCCAGACCCAAGAGCCCCTCATTTAGGAAAAGCAGACAGCCACCAAGGGCTTCAAGCCTTTCCGTGCCTGTGCTCTAAGGTGCTGGGAGGGCATTGCCCAGGCTGTCAATGTCAAGCAGCCACAGGTGGCAGAGGGCGGGCAGTTATGCCCACGTGTTCAGCTGTTTACCTCCGGGACTTGGGTTCTAGTTTATCTCAGTCTCAAGGACGTGGAGGACACAAGCCGACTTGGCGACAGTCCTGACAACTGTGCTGAATTCCTCTAAGAGCCTTGGCACTTCCCCCACCCCAGCCTGGAATGCTTTGAATTCTGACTTTATATGGAAGGCATGGATTCCCGTAAAGGACAGATTAGACCTGGGCTCTGCAGGAAAGGGAAGGCGGGCGGCTGGTCCCAGGGGAGGGCACAGAGGGGCGGGGCACTCACGACAATCCGGGTCCTGTTGTTCACCAGTCTGGCAATTTGTTCCTCCACCTTCTTCTGCTCCTGCTTTAGGTCGGAGATGAGGGCTGCTAGCTCCTCCTGGAGGCGACAGGCCCCATCAGCCGCCGACCCCTTCACCACCACCCGCAGCTCCCAGGGGCAGCCCGACGGCCACAAGCACAAAATAGGAAAGGCTATTCAAGAATATTCCACACTGACAGCACGGACTGCCTGGACGGAAGAGGTCTCCACGTCATCACTCTCTATGCCGTGGACAGAGATGCTACACGTTGTTACAGCCACCAGAAGTCACCACACAACATCCAAGCGGGGCGACTGCCAATCTGAAGTCAACACTCCCTGCATGGAATGCTGCCCGTAGGGAACCCACCTGGTAAACTTGCTGGTCACCAGCAGGTCCAGAATTAGTGGGCATTTCATCAAGAGTCATCACAAAAAGGCTGGCCCCAAGTGAAGTCAGTGGTGCATGCAATGGCCCAGGGAGGGGTCACCTGGTGACCCCCCACTCCCTATAAAGACCTGAATCCATCTCCAGCAGGCTTGAGCCCAGCCTGGATTTAGGGCCTCCCAGGCTGAAGTAAACTTCTCCTAGGTTGCCCTGGCCCCATATCTGACTTAACCTTAGGGATCCAACCAGAACCACCTAGAGCACCAACTGGCTGCACGACCTAATGGAGTCCTGCTGGTTTGTGCCCATGGAGTGCGCAGAATCTTTGGCTTAGACAGTGCCCAAGCAGAAGTCAGCTGCAAGAGCCTTTCCGGAAGGGAGCTGAGAAAAAAATAGAGCCAGCATGGAGATAAACGAACACAGACTCCTTGCTCTCCATAACAAGGCATCCGATCTCATAGGAGCCTGAGAAGGGCATCCCAGTGGTAAACCTCCCAAGGCAAAGAGAGATGGGACTAGTTCTTTCTCATCAACTGGGCCACAGTGAGTGGAAACAGAATTATGCAAATAAATAAAGTATCTTAAGATCCCAATGAATAGGAGAAAACAGGGATGCATGAAAGAGATCTGATAATGGAACGTAACTTAGTTGCAGCACACGGGGGAGTCTTGAGATCACAAAAACCCACATCCAAAAGCAGGACCCCAGCCCTCCCAACTCCTAGCCAGAAATGATGTGCTCCCAGGAGTCTCCTCCGCCGCCAGGCAGCCCTCTGCTAATAAAACTCGACTCAGTTTCACTGTACTGCAATTTGGCTTCCTCCTTTCACACTCCCCTAAAACTACTCTTGCCAAGATAACCAATTCTTACTGCTAAACCAGACAGGCTCTTTTCAATCCTCAGCAGACATTTCACACAAGTGATTTCCTTCTTGTCAAAATGCTCTGTTCCTCTGATTTCCTGGAGGCTACCTTCAGCCAATGTTCCTGCTCCCTCAGTGAATTCCTTCTGGCCCCTTTTCAGAGTTCTCTCTCTACCCAAATCTTAAGTCCTGATGCTCCTGGGGGCATCATCTTCCCCATCACTCCTGCAGACTCTCCTGGTTGGTCTTCTCCACACCTGTGGCTTCAATGACCGCCTGTATGTAGATTACTCCCAATCTCTTATTCCCAGCCTCACTCTGCAATCTATCCTCTGGCAGAGCGATTGAGCCACATCACGACTCTGCTTAAAACCTTCCAACCCTGGTTCTCTGAACAAACCTCTAATCCTGTCTCATGTCACACAGGCCTTTTCATGACATGACCCCCGCTTACCTCACCTCACTCCCACCTCACTCTCCCTCGTGCTTATTGGAACAATGTATGATTCCTCAAACGTGCCATGCTGTTTGCCTCCTTGTCTTTTGCACATGCTCTTTTTATACTTAGGATGCTTTTCCTCCCTTTCTTTTCCTTTCAAGTCCTCCTTATGGTTCAGGTCTCAGCTTACCAGTCCACTTCCTCCAAGAAGCCTTCCCTGACCACCTGAGACCACGCAGGAGCCATGTTCCAGATGGTCTCACCATTGCCTGTACTTAACCTTGACAGCAGCACCTGATACACGGGACTCTGTCAGACCCCCAGACTGTGAGCTCTGGTGCAGGGTGAACTTCTCGCCCACTGCTGTACCATGGGCACCAGTGTAGCACCCAGCACATACCAGATGCCCAGGAAATGTCTGTGGGTACGGGAAGCTGGTGGACGACCTGGCTGGCCCTGTGCACCTTTCCTACTTCTCTCCCAGGGTTGAAGGAGCAAAGAAATGCTGCCCAGAGCACTCAGCCAGGAAAGCCCTGCAACAGCTTCCAGGGGCCCCTCTGTCTACGGATCTCGATGCTTCTCCCTCGTCCTGCCCCCTCCCCTGAATTTCCTCATTCCTCATCCTTACTGCCCCAGCCCCCCACCCACCCAAACACCGGGCCAGGTACCCTATTACAATTTACTTCCCAAAGCTCTTCCTGTCCTTCCTTGATCTGGTGCCAGGGGAATGAAAACTGGCCTTGGTGCGAGTCCTAGCGCTGCCACTGACAAACTGTTTGACCTTGACGAAGACCCTTACCTTCTCGGAGCCTGTTTCCTCATTTGCAAGTACGGCAATAACCCCACTCTTCATAAACCTTAGATCAATAGACTAACCTAAGATGGCGTCATTATTACTTATTATTATTCATCACAAACAGTGATCTGCTGGTTCTGAGGCAACAGCCACGAGGGCAGGAATCCACTGATTCCACAACTACATTTTGGGTATTTGCTACCTGGCCGGCACAGTCCTAGGCACGGAACTATCCCGGGGAATGAAACAAAGCCCCTGCCTCCACCTGCCTGAGAGTGCAGTCCCCTGAGCGCTCAAGAATCTAACGAGGGCTACAGAGAAGACTAAAGCAGGGGAGGGGGCTAGCACATGACGCAGGGGGCTCTCCACCCGTTGGGTCACCTAGTCCCCAGCACCTGGAGACTGGAGCCGCTGCTCAAAAGGTGATCGGTGGATGATCAAACGCTCCGAAAGTTCTGCTCCAGAACAAGGCTGGCCCTGGACCCCTCTGTGCCGGGCGATGGCCCCAAGGGCTCAGGACCCGGCTCTGTGTCCCCAGGGGCGGCCCGGCTCCCCACCCCCCAGCAGCCTCCCTGCCCACCTTCATGCGGCTGTAGACGGTAGAGACAGGCGTGACCCGGTGGTGCTGGTGGGAGCCCAGCAGGCCGCAGAGGCCGCAGATGAGCTCCTGGTCCTTCTCACAGAACAGGCTGAGAGGGTTCCGGTGGTGCGCACAGATCTGGGGCTCAGGGTCCCCGGGGAGCTGCAAGGCTTCAATCACCCTCGCCAGGGAGACGTTAGGCGGGGAGCTGCTGCAGTCCACCTCCTGCCGGCACACGGGGCAGCGCAGCTCCGAGTCCAGGTGACGGGACAGGGACAGCAGGCAGCCCTTGCAGTAGGAGTGGCCGCACTGCAGCATCAGGGGCTCCTTGAAGACCTCCAGACAGATGGGGCACTGCAGGCGGTCCTCCAGCTCGGGCACGCTCACTTGCCACGCCATCCACAGAGCCTGCTGGAGCCCAAGGCTGCCTCCCTGGAGACTGCTCTCTCCACTCCTTCGGCCCCCAGCCCCCAAGGGCCCTGAAAGGAGAGGCTCTTAAGGACGCCAGTCTTCGATTCCAGTCCTGACCCGCTATGACTTTGGGTCTGTTTTCCCATCTTTAAAACAAAGGGCTTAAATGAAAAGTGTGGTCACTTGGAGGTCCAGGATTCAACACTGTTAACTCGGATTTGGAGGTAAACATGAAAGAGGCCATCTGCAGGGTCATTTGGAGTGACACTAATAATGCAAGCTCCAGCCCAGCAGGTGTCCTGACCTAGAACTGGAAAGCAAAAACAAGCCAAGGTCTTTCCCACCTTCTAGATCAGTTCTCAAACTGGCGAGCAG
Organism: Mesoplodon bidens; assembly: GCF_964165515.1. Taxonomy (NCBI): domain Eukaryota; kingdom Metazoa; phylum Chordata; class Mammalia; order Artiodactyla; family Ziphiidae; genus Mesoplodon; species Mesoplodon bidens. Next base: position 37,467,905 of record NC_138171.1, read on the forward strand.
CTGTTGGAAGCAGAGTTACAATAGAATTCCTGAGTCACCCCTTCACACATCTCAAATGAACCCCAGAAATCTGCACTGACAATTGACACCCCCAGGCCATTCTAAAGCAGAGTTCTGTCTTAGAACAACACTGTTCCAGAGAGTCTGGGACCCTGGAGAGCAGTCTCCTGAGCTCCCACCCTGCTCCTCTGTAAAAACTGACTGGCGTCTCACCAGAAGTCGGCAGTGGGCCAGGGGAACCCCTCACTGGACTACCTGGCTTCTCGGGATCCGCCAAGCCCCCACCGGGGCCTCACACCAGCATCATCGACTTGATCTGCTCTGCCTTCTCTTCTCCCCAGGATGGGACAGCAGGTGCAGAGATCTGGGGATTGTAGCTGGACACCAGTTCCACCAAGTCTCTGCTCCTTTCCTCCTCCCCTTTCCCAGAAACACCCCCGGTGTCCTCAAGGTCGCTCAGAATCAGGTGGAACTAGGCCATATCACGGGACCGGGGAGGCAGCCTCTGCTTGGCCGGCTCTGATAGCGGCAATACTCAGGTGCTCGCCTTGGCCAGGCATGGGGGAGGGGCAGAGACAGAGGGACTGGGTACCTATTCATACCTCACAGACCCCAAACGGGAGTGGACTTGTGCCTTGACACAATTCTTTCTGAATCTCAATCTCTCCCTCTCTCTCTCTAGAATAATGAAGGTATTTTTCGTTACCTAGATTTTTAAACTGATGTATAACTTCTATAAAGTGCACAAATCTTAAGTACACAGTTGCGGTACAAATTATATGTGTATACTCACTCACAAGGTCAAGATACAGAGGAGCGGGACTTCCCTGGTGGCACAGTGGTTAAGAATCCGCCTGCCAATGCAGGGGACATGGGTTCGAGCCCTGGGCCGGGAAGATTCCACATGCCGTGGAGCAACTAAGCCCGTGTGCCACAACTACTGAATCCCGCATGCCTAGAGCCCGTGCTCCGCAACAAGAGAAGCCACCGCAATGAGAAGCCCGCGCACCGCGACTAGAGAAAGCCCGCGCTCAGCAACGAAGACCCAACGCAGCCAAAAATTAAATAAATTTATTTTAAAAAAAAAGATACAGAGGAGCTTCTGGGTTGGTGAACACATCCATGTGCTGGGAGGGTGGTGCACCCCATTTCCACGGGGACAGAAGTCCCTGCACTCTGGACCCTTCCAGGTTTCACCCTATATACCTTTTCATACGGCCGTTCATCTGTATCCTTTACTATAAACTGGTAAACATTTTAGGAAAAGATCAAGATACAGAACATTTTCAGCACCCAGAGGCTTCCTAATGGGTCCCCCATTCAGAAACCCTAACACTATCCTGACTTACATCATCATAGATGAATGTGGTCTGGCTTTGAATTTCAAATAAACAGAATTACATAGCATGTATTCTTTTGTGTCCAACTTCTCTTACTCAATATGGTTGAATTACAAACATTTTTATTAAGGTTATTTCGAAGGTTTCGAAGTTCAATGTCATTTTGTTGTATAGTTAATAAATATTATGGTCATACTCTACTATTTGTATCATGGCTGTGTGGTGGGAGCTCACTGAATGGAAAAGACAGGGGTGGGTGAGGGGTCTCCAGACGCGTTAAGAAACAAGGAGCTTTGGATCAGCAGGCCACGACCCCTGCAGGCCTAAGCACCCATGTCTGTCAGCGGGGTGAGGTCTCTACCCCAGTGACAAGCTAGACCAAGGGCTGGTATAGGCAGGTAGAAAGCCAATTTTATTGAATTGGACAAATATTTACTGAGAACCTGCTATGAGTCAAGCACTAGGCTGGGTATTAGGGACCCATTAGAGAACGAAACAGACAAGGCTTCTGTGCTTTTGGATTTGATAATATGTGGGGGTAGGAGTAGGGTGAGGCCATAAATAAACTACATAATTTAATAGCGTTAAATGCTATGCAGGAAGTAAACGGCGTGGTAAGAAAGAGGGAGATGGAGTGGCAGGATTGTGAGGTGCATTCTAGAAGGGGGCAGGACAATCTTTCAGGAGGGATGGTTGAGCTGAGAACTGAAGGATACCAAGAGGCCAGCCACCTGAAAGGAGGGCAGACCAGGCAATGGGTAAGCAAGTGCACAGGCCTGAGGCTGGAAAGAGTTCAGTACAATTGACCCTTGAGCAGTGTGGGGTTAATCCTCATATACCTTAGAGTCAGCCCTCTCCACCCATGGATTCCACCAATAACGGACAGTGTAGTACTGTAATATGTACTATTGGAAAACGTCTGCGTATTAAGTGGACCCTCGCAATTCAAACCCCTGTTGTTCAAGGGTCAACCGTATTTGTGAGATCCACCAGAGAGGGGGCCTGGGTGGCTGGATCACAGTTAAGCCAGAGGGAACGTCAGAAGATGAGGTCAGAGGGGTTGGCAGGGAGGGCCCTGTAGACGAGGGCAAAGGTTTGGATTTAATTTCAAGGGCAGTGGGAGCTATTGGCGGCTTTTAAAGCAAGGGAATATGATCTGATTTATATTTTTAAAAGATCCCTCTAGCTTCTGTGTAGATAATAGATCATAGTGGCTAGAGCACTTGGGCGGGTGGATCGTGATGCCAAGGAGATCAAGGTGAAAAAGGCAGACGGGAGAATCCAGAGTCAGATGCCTGACTGAGGACGACCAGGGGAAGCAACTGAGTAGCCCAGTGGTCTGCAGACTTCAGCAGACACAAGAATCACATGGGGGCTTGTTAAAAGAGAAATTTCTGGGCCCAGGCCCCAGACTTTCTGATTCAGGAGTACAGGGATGGGTCCAACAATTTTGTCCCAATTTTTATAAGTTCCCAGGCAACACTGATGCTGCTAGTCTGGGGACTACACTTTGAGAACCACTGAAAAAGTCAACTGGACACAGGCACCTAGAGCTCTGGTTCCCAGGGGAGGCTCTAGGCTGGCCTGGTATATCACATACTTAAACCTGGGAATGGTTGGGCTCTCTCAGGGACTGGGAATAGAGAAGGGCAGGGGTCCACAGACAGGGCCCTGAGGTTGCTAATGTTTAGAGGTCAGGAAGAGGAGGATGACTGAGAAGGGACAGCCAGACAGGTAGGAGGAAAATCAGGAGGATGTGGTGACCAGGAAGGTGTGGCAGGCAGCATGGCTCCCCAAAGATACCCATGCCCTAATTCCTGGAATCTGTGAATACGCTACCTTACATGGCAAAAGGGACTTTGAAGATGTAATTACAGTCATGGAGCTGAATTATCTGGGTGGGTCCAATCTAATCACATGACCTTTTAACAGTAGAGAACTTTCCCTGTCTGGACTCAGAGAGAGATGCAGCAGAAGAGGAGGAAAGCCTATAAAAATATCAATCAGATAATATTCCTGCCAAGCCTGAGAAGGAATTGGCATGCTGTTTCTGACTCTGAGATGTAGGGGCCCACGTGCAAGGACCACAGAGTAGCCTCTAAAAGCTAAAGATCACTGTTGGCTGACAGCAAGGACATGGGGACCTCAGGCTGAGAGCTGCATCTGCCAACAAACTGAATGGGCTTTCAAGTGGATTCTTTCCCAGAGCCTCCAGTGAGGCTGATGCCTTGATCTTAGCCCAGTGAGACTGGTGTCAGACTTCTAATGCACAGAACCGTGAGACAATAAATAGGTGTTGCTTTAAACAGCTAGTTTTGTGGTCCTCTATTGCAAGAAGGAAAGAAAACTAAATATAGAAGCCAAGAGAAAAAAAGCATTTAAAGGTCAGTCAGGTCAGCTTCATCAAATGCTGACAAGAGTCCAGTAACCTGCGGACAAAGAGGCATCTGACGGATTTGGCAACAACAGAAGAATGGTGGTGTGGAACAGGGGAAAGTGGTATTGAAGTGAGCTGAAAAGAAAATGGAGGGTAAGGAGGTGTTGACAGGATAGCTGAGAAAGCCCTTGCAGCAACCCTTTTGAGAAGTTTTTCCCACGGAGAGTAGGAATGAGACCACCCGTAGCAGCGGGGACATTTGGGACAAAGGGAGGCGTGTTTGTTTTAAGGCGGGGTATTTGGGGACACATATAAGCGGAAGGAAATGATCTGTAGTCAAGGCAAGGCAGGTGCAGGAGAAAGAGAATACCCAAAGGCGTCCAGTCCTCGGTTTGGCAAGAGTGGAAGGACGCAGGGAACAGGCTGGAGGGGATGGAATCCAGGGCTATTCTTCCTTTGCGCCACAAGAGCGCAGGTGCAGCAGATTTTGCAGCTCCGGTGCTGGGAATATGAGGGCCATCACCTTGTTTTCTCAGGAACTGGGCAGTTTGAATTTAAAGTCCTATCTGCGTCTACGTTTCCCCTGAACGCGATGGAGAAGGACAGAGGGTGGAAATAACCCACGGCTGTGAGGCCTGGCCCTTCCAGCAGCCCGCCGTCTCTGGGGCCTTGTCCCCACCAGCGTGTTCTGCCGGCCACGTGCCCACAGCTTAGCCATCATGTGCCCCACTGCTGATCCTCACCACCTGCGTGTCCCATTCCTTGCGCCTTCACCACGTGCCACCACACGCCCTTGCCACGGGCCCCCGTCATGCTCTTCGCGTCCTCACTGGCTGCCTGATGTTGCTCTGCGCACCCCCATAATGTGCCCAGTTTTGCTCCACGTGTCCCGTCATGCTCCGTGGGTCCTCACTACGTTTCCCGTCATGCCCTGCGAGCCCTCAACTCGCGCGGGATCAAGCTCCTCGCGCCCCCACCACGTGCCCTGTCACGTGCCCTGCCGGGCATCCGTTGGCGCGTGGTCCAGCACCCAGCACCCAGCCCCGGCGTGGGCCCGCAGGCGGTTGGCTGTGGTTGGACTGGAGCGATGAGCGCCTCCTCGCGGTCCCTAAACAGATTGCCGCCGTGGGATGCGGACGCCAGGGTATAAAGGGGAGGCCGAGTCTCCGCTGGGGGAGGGCAGCGGGATCGAGAGGCAGGCCGCGCGGAGATGGGGGGCAGCGCCCGGAACCCGGGAGTCCTGCAAAGGGACGACACTCCCAGCCAGGTTAGGGCCCGGGCGCTGGGGAGTCAGGAGCCGGCGCCGCCGGAGTCGGGTGTCAGCTGAGGACTCTGAGATCTTCTGTTTCATTCCCCACAAGTCTCCGTACCAGCGGTTAAGTCAAAGGATGCTGGACCTTTCCGGAGACCGGGGCGTGCTGAAGGATGTCATCCGAGAGGGCTCTGGAGAGCTGGTGACACCGGACGCTTCGGTGCTCGGTATGTCGTGCAGCCCTGGGTGCCGTCTGCCCTTGCGAGGCTGGCGATGCCCTAGTGCTGGCGGTTCCTCGGGTTTTAAGGGATAAGCGAGGGAACTCACTACCCCTTTGTGTGAGACCACTGTGAACAAGGGGCTCTGGGAGGCCCCCCAGCCCAGCTCTTCAACCTCAGAGCCAAAGGGCCGGCATCCAGACGTTGAGCAAAGGTTTCTCCTATCGCTCAGGGTGTGGGACAGTTTAAGGGCATCTGGTACTCACATTGCTTTTGTGTGACAAAGAGATGAGATGTGGAGGCGTGAGTGCCTTTGGTCCGTTTTCCTCCCACTGTCTCTTTTTTCTGTCCTAGTGAAATATTCTGGGTATCTGGAGCACATGGACAAGCCTTTTGATTCCAATTGCTTTAGGAAAACCCCTCGGCTCATGAAACTTGGAGAGGGTAAGTTCAGAAAAGGAGCTGGAAAAGATGCCACAGCTTGGGGAACTGATGCAGGGCAGTGCCCTAGGACTGGAAAGCTGTCCAGAGAACTGAGTCTTCAAGTTGGTTTTTCTGAGGCTGGGTTTTGCTAAACGTTGTCTCCCACATTCCCCCCTGAGACCTAGGTATTTGGGAGATGGCCTGCCTGGCAAGGAAGGTAACCTTTGCATCCTGACTTAAACATGGGGTGCCACATTCTTCTTTGTTAGTTTACTAAGTAGACATCTATTGAATGACCCTTTTACAAGGCAGGGTGAACAGAGAGGATGTACTCAGATGATTAGAAAGGCTGGGGCCAGTAAGGTGGAGATGGACACACTCTGATTAGAAAGGTTGGGGCCAGTATGGTGGAGATGGACACACTGATTAGAAAGGTTGGGGCCAGTATGGTGGAGATGGACACACTGTTTAGAAAGGTTGGGGCCAGTATGGTGGAGATGGACACACTCTGATTAGAAAGCCTGGGGCCAGTATGGTGGAGATTGACACACTCCAGACAACTAACCTCATGGAGCTCCTGGGAGGCATAAGCAGTGTTTTATGGGAGTGCTTAATGAAGGCACAATTAATTCCAGCTGGGAAGACTTCATGGTAGAGGGGGCATTTGAAATGAGCCCTGAAGTTTGAATAAGGGTTCACTCAGGGTGGAAGCTGGGCCTTGGGGGAGGAGGACAACATTGCAGGAAGAAGGAACTGCGTGAACAGAGATGTAGAGGCCAGAATGCTGCAGAGCCTGGAGGAGTTAGAGTCTGGGGTGGGGGGGGTGGGGGGGCAACAAGGCTGAGAAGTGAGTTGGGACAACAGTGCAGAAGGCTTGGGATACTTGTGGAGAGATGTGGACGTGAAGGGGGAGGAAATGGATAGCACTGGGACAGGATACTGGGCAAGCTTCCACCGTGTATTTTTCGTCCCTTCTTCCAGATATCACACTTTGGGGCATGGAGCTGGGCCTTCTGAGCATGCGGAGAGGAGAGGTGGCCAGGTTTCTGTTCAAACCAACCTACGCTTACGGAATGCTGGGCTGTCCTCCCCTCATCCCCCCAAACACCACTGTCTTGTTTGAGATCGAGCTGCTTGACTTTCTGGATTCTGCTGAGTCAGACAAGTTTTGTGTCCTCTCAGCCGTAAGTTCTGGAGCACAGATGTCAGCACTTGACAGAGAGTTGGGATGGGTTTGTGTTTTTGGTAATTATCCTGCCCTGCTGATGATCCTCAGCCCCAGATTCTGCCCCAGCCTCCTGTGTGGTCGTGGGGAGCAGGGGAGTGTCCGGCCACTTGTTAGTATGTGTCTGTCTTAGTTCTGCTGGCTCTTGTGTGCAGGTACATGTGCTAGGCCAAGGGTTTGTTATGGACCACCAGGCTGAAATGACCTTTCAGTCACTGTTTGCCAATTCTCCCTGAAAGACAAGGAACATTTGTTTCTCAACGCTGTTTGGTTCCCAGCAAGTCAAGCACTGATAGCTCCTAACTAAAGTGATCATATAATTTATTGTCCAACCCAGGACCCTTGAGAGTGAGAGGTACTGTTAACCAGATGGGATACCAGGACATTGGGTGTAAACTGGGACAATCCCAGGCAAACTGGGACAGATGGCCTCTGTCTTCATAACTTAAAAATTGCCTTTCCTTTGTAGCCTTTCACTTAACTCATCCCGTAGAGACAGGGCTTCTGATTGTCAGCAGTCACATGCACTCCTTGTTATGGTGTCTCACCCTGGCTGTACATGTGGCCTTAGATGTCCACCCCAGGTTCACATCTGTATATGACATCTCCCCAGCTAAACTGTCACCACCTCAAGTGAGAGATATTACCTTTTTCTCATCTTTCCACAAAGCAGAGGTTCTTGCAGATAACCTGGGTCCCAACTCTTGTGTACTGATTTAGAATCTTTGGGGATGGGGCTGGGACATCTGTTTAAAAAGAGGCTCTCTACAGGTGATTCTGATGTGTACCAAGGGTAGAGCCTCATGGCCAGAAAGACCAGCAGGGCCCTGGGTGGACCACGACCTGTTAAATGCTTGCTGGGTGAGTGGTTGTCCTGATACTTTTGTGCTTGACAAGTTCCATCAGTTTTTTATTCTATGAGAAACTGCCTCTTTAGGGAGCATCTCTGGGTAGGACTAAACTAGTAGACTTCATTTTGGCTCTAGTCTGTAAAACAGGAGCAGTAATGACACTGACCTGCCGTGGCTTCTGTTGGGATTCACAGAGGTGACTTCTGCAGAGCCACCTAGCCCAGCGCTCGGCACACACATGGTGGTGAAGAGCGGTTCCTGATCTAAAGGAGCAGAACTGACAGCTGTGATAACGCTGGCATTGCGGCCCTGGGGCGTTCAGTTTCCTTGCTGGTGACCTTGTCTTTGATCCTCAGGAGCAGCAGGATCAGTTTCCACTTCAGAAGGTCCTGAAAGTGGCAGCTACTGAACGGGAGTTTGGCAACTACCTTTTCCGCCAAAATCATTTCTATGATGCCAAAGTGAGATATAAACGGGTAAGACTGCTTTAAGGTACAAGTTTAGACCCTGGAAACTTCCTTCTTTAAAAGATACAGACTTTTGGGCTTCCTTGGTGGCGCAGTGGTTGAGAGTCCGCCTGCCGATGCGGGGGACATGGGTTTGTGCCCCGGTCCGGGAAGATCCCACATGCCGCACAGCAGTGAGAGGCCTGCGTACCGCAAAAAAAAAAAAAAAAAGGTACAGACTTTTGTCTCTGTCCCTACTCCTCACGTACAGCTGTTAAGAAAAATCTTGCTTAAAAATCCACATGCCTTAGGCTTCCCTGGTGGCGCAGTGGTTGAGAGTCCGCCTGCTGATGCAGGGGACACAGGTTCGTGCCCCGGTCCGGGAGGATCCCACATGCCGCGGAGCAACTGGGCCCGTGAGCCATGGCCGCTGAGCCTGCGCGTCCGGAGCTTGTGCTCCGCAACGGGAGAGGCCGCAACAGTGAGAGGTCCACGTACCGCAAAAAAAAAAAAAAAAAAAAATCCGCATGCCAGAGGGCTAAAGACTAGGACAGGGGACACAGGGTTTGGGGGAGCTGGTAATGTTTGGCTTTGGATCTGGATGTGATTGCATGGGTGTGTTCAGACTGAAAATTCACTGAGCTGGATGCTTACTTTTGTACTTAACTGTGTGTGTTTTTCAATAAAAAAGTTTTTAAAAATTCTCTTTCTAGTTTAGGGTTCTCTACCTATTGACTTCTCCACCCCATTTGCCATCTTCATTTCATGTCTCTCTGACAGTGGAGATTCATCTAATTGTGACTCCATTCTCACCAAGCTTCTGATTGTGATTTGGCTTCCTGTGGAGGTTTTGCTGACAGGAATTCACTGTTGGCCTTGCACTGCATTCAGCAAATATTATGAACACTTTCTGTGTGCCAAACTTTGCACCCTAAGTTCTAGAGGCAAACAGGATAGAGTTTAGAGTTTAGGGGTGTTCTGATTTTTGTCTCACTTGCATAGTGACACTAAACATTCAGGATTTGCATTCAGCTGTAAACCACAGAATCTGAAAAACAGTTTTTCAAATAAACTAGAGACGTAATATTTCTCACATAAGAAGGGAGGCAGTCAGGGCTTCCCTGGTGGCGCAGTGGTTAAGAATCCGCCTGCCAATGCAGGGGACCCGGGTTCAAGCCCTGTTCCGGGAAGATCCCACATGCTGTGGAGCAACAAAGCCTGTGCGCTACAACTACTGAGCCTGCGCTCTACAGCCCGTGAGCCACAACTACTGAGCCCGTGTGCTGCAACTACTGAATCCTGCACACCATAGAGCCCATGCTCCGCAACCAGAGAAGCCACTGCAATGAGAAGCCTGCACACCACAATGAAGAGTAGCTCCCACTCGCTGCAACTAGAGAAAGCCCACGTGCAGCAACGAAGACCCAACGCAGCCAAAAATAAATAAATAAATAAAATTTAAAGAAAGAAAGGAGGCAGTCGAAGCCTGGCACAGCAGTTCCACAAAGCCATCAGGGACTCAGGTTCCATAGGTCTCTGCTCAGCTGCTCTTAAGCATGTTTTTGTTCTTTTTATTTTCCCCCAAGATGGTAGTTCAACCTGCAGCATCATGTGGTCATCTGGGCAGGAGGAAGGGAGGGGAGAAGAGTCTGGTGTGTTTATTTATATTAAGAGCTTTCCAGAATTCCTCCTACCCCAGCTTCCCTTTAAATCTCATTGGCCAGACCCGTGGTAAATGTCCATTTCCCCTTAGCTGTATATGTATAAGAAGCTGGGAAGTGTGGTTTAATTAGTACATTGCTGCTTTGAATGAAATGGAGGCTCTGTTAGAAGAGGAGGGAAATACCAATAGACGTTATCTTTCTCTGACTTATTTCACTTAGCGTAATACCTTCTAGGTCCATCCGTGTTGTCACAGATGGCAAGATTTCGTTCTATTTTACGGCTGAATAATGTTCCATTGTGTATATATACCACATTTTCTTTATCCATTCATCTATTTTGGGGCACTTAGGTTGCTTCCATATCTTGGCTACTGTAAATAATGCTGCAGTGAATGTAAGGTGCATATATCTTTTTTTTTATGAATTGGGAGATGGGGATTGACATATATACACTATTTTTTAAAATTTATTTATTTTATTTATTTATTTTTGGCTGCGTTGGGTCTACGTTGCTGCACACGGGCTTTCTCTAGTTGCAGCGAGCAGGGGCTACTCTTCGATGTGGTGCACAGCCTTCTTATTGTGGTGGCTTCTCATTGCAGAGCATGGGCTCTAGGCGCACAGGCTTCAGTAGTTGTGGCTTGCGGGCTCTAGAGCACAGGCTCAGTAGTTGTGGCACACGGGCTTAGTTGCTCCGTGGCATGTGGGATCTTCCCAGACCAGGGCTCGAACCAGTGTCCCCTGCATTGGCAGGCACACTCTTAACCACTGCACCACCGGGGAAGTCCCTATAGTAATTTTTCTTAAACACCAGTCAGCATTCAGTCATTTTCTTCATCCACTTTCTTTTTTTTTTTTTTTTTTTTTTTGCTGTACGCGGGCCTCTCACTGCTGTGGCCTCTCCCGTTGCGGAGCACAGGCTCCGGACACACAGGCTCCGCGGCCATGGCTCGCGGGCCCAGCCGCTCCGCGGCATGTGGGATCTTCCGGGATAGGGGCACGAACCCGTGTCCCCTGCATCGGCAGGCGGACTCTCAACCACTGCGCCACCAGGGAAGCCCCATCCACTTTCTTGATAGTGGCTTTTGAAGCACAAGAGCTTTTAATTTTGATGAAGTCCAGTTTATTCTTTAGATATTTGTGCTTTCAGTGTCATTATTAATCTAAGACCACAAAGATTTACAACAGTGTTTTCTTCTAAGAGTCTTACAGTTGAGCTCTTAGATTTAAGTCTGTGGTCCATTTTGAGTTAATTGTTGTATGCTGTCTGAGGTAGGAATCCAGCTTCATTCTTTTGCATGTTGACATCCGTTTGTCATAACACCATTAGTTGAAAAGACTGCTCTTTCTCCATTGAATGGTGTGGCACCCTGTTGAAAATCAGTTGACTCTAGATATATATAGGTTTGTTTCTGGATTCTTAGTCTGCATTGTTGGTTCTATTCCACTGATCTATATGTCTGTCCTTATGGGTATCACACTGGCTTGGTAATTAATAAGTTTTGAAATTAGAGAGTATGAGTCTTACAACTTTGTTCTTTCTTTTTTTTAATGTTTTTTGGCTATTCAGGATCTCTTGAATTTCCGTATGAATTTTCAGATCTGCTTGTCCATTTTTGCAAATTTTGGTAGTGGTTGCGTTGAAAATGTAGAACAATTTGGGCACTCTTGCCATTTTAACAGTATTAAGTCTTCTGATCTGTGAACATGAGATGTCTTTCCATTTATTTAGATCTTCTTTAATTTCTTTCAATAATGTTTTATAGTTTTCAGTCTACAAGTGTTACACTTTAAATTTATTGCCACTTATTTTATTCTTTTTGATGCTGTTATAAATGGAGTTGTTTTCTTAATTTCATTTTTGGATTATTTATTGCAAGAGTAAAGAAATACAACTAACTCCCATATATTGATCTTGTGTCCTGCAACTTTGCTAAACTCATTTTTTAGCACTAATTGTGTGTGTGTGTGTGTTCTTAGGGTTTGCTATATATAAGACCACCTTCTCTTGACCTCCTGTCTTCCTTCTCCACAGGCCTTTTTGCTTCTCCACCGGCGATCAGCACCCCCTGAAGAGCAACTCCTGGTGGACAGCGCCAAGCTGCTTGTTCTCCTTAACCTGTCCTTTACGTACCTGAAGCTGGAGCGACCCACCATGGCCCTGCACTATGGAGAGCAGGCTCTGATCATTGACCAAAAGAACACTAAGGCCCTCTTCCGATGTGGACAGGTGAGTTGGAGGGCAGGGACTTGGGAATGAATGCCCGAAGAAAGGCAGCAGTGGTGTTCAGCTTGGGCACTGCAGAAGTGCTGTCTTTCCTAAAGTGTGCTTTTAAAATTTTGTCCTTTTGACAGGCCTGTCTCCTCATGACTGAGTATCAGAAGGCCCGGGATTTTCTAGTCCGAGCCCAGAAGGAACAGCCCTTCAGTCACGACATCAATAACGAGCTGAAGAAACTGGCCAGGTGAGACCTGTGTTTGCAGGAGTGGAAACAGAGGAAGGAACGTGTGGTGTGGCTGCCACTCTGGCCTGCCCGCTCAGGTGTAGGCCTGTTTGATGTTGCCAGGCTTGTGCTGGGAGGCAGCGCCCCCTAGAGCTGGCTTTGTGAAGTGCTCGGCACTCTGACCCACAGCTCCCAGGCCGTGGGGGGGCGGGGTGGGGGGAGGGCGGCTGTAGGACAGACCTCCAAACCACACATGCCTGGACCATCGCCCGCCTCCCTGTCCTCCCCCAGAAGTAAGCACCCTGAAGAGGTGGCCAGTGTGACTTTCAGAAAGGGCAGTGTTCTTCGGATATTCTTCCCTACTCGCCACCAACTGAGGACTGCTGTTCTCAACTGACTGCAGATCCTGGTTTGATGTGAAATGGCTCTTTCGAGTCTACTCATACCCTAGGGTGACGCTCTTGTTACCCAGGTGATATTGATACCAACCTTGAAGTAATCTAACTTTTTCTGATTGTAGAAGCTACGTGTTCATTGTAGAAAACTTCGAAAATTTCAACATAGTTAATCACCGATAATTCCATCACTTCATATTATAACCACTGGGGTTTTTTGTTTGTTTGTTTGTTTGGTGTTCTTCTGTTTCTCTGTATTGGTGAGATTTTTTTTTTTTTTTTTTTTTTTTTGGTACGCGGGCCTCTCACTGTTGTGGCCTCTCCTGCTGCGGAGCACAGGCTCCGGACGCGCAGGCCCAGCGGCCATGGCTCACGGGCCCAGCTGCTCCGCGGCATGTGGGATCTTCCCGGACCGGGGCACGAACCCGTGTCCCCTGTATCAGCAGGCAGACTCTCAACCACTGCGCCACCAGGGAAGCCCCTATTGATGAGATTTTTCTACTCCTGTTAACATTTTTAAATGTTTAATCCAGATTGCTAGTTAAAGCTTTCTTGCCATTAAAAAAGGTCTGAGGTGTGTGTACCTCTTATATGGATCCGATTGTTTGCATTTCAGGCCTTTAACACTTTCTAGCAATTTCCTTTCTGGTATTTATAATATCCTGTCAAGTTAGGTGTAGAAATTTTGGAGTCTGACCATTCTTTAGCAGGAAAATCTCAAGATAAGTTTGAGGTCTCTGAGTGTGAGGTGTTGCTCGGCAGGTCTCTGCTGGGCAGCCTCACTGACAGCGGCTCCCGGTCTTCGAGGCTGCCATCTCTGCAGACGGTGCGCTTTTTGTCCAAGGGCTTCCTGAGCAGCCCTCGGGAGCCTCCCCCATCTCCCCACCCCCAACCCCCCAGCGTTGCTTCCACCCACTCCTGATTCGGTGTAAGGCCTGCTGAAGTTTCGGTGTTTCTGGACCTGAGTGGAGAATTCCAGCCACCAGGTGTCACCTCCCACAGAGACAGCCCTTCTCTAACTACCGTGTATTTCTACCGGCAGCTGTTACAGGGATTACATGGATGAAGAGAAAGAAATGTGTCGCCGAATGTTTGCTCCTGCTGAGCACGGCTCTACAGTAGGAGAAAACTAAAGGTAAGGGAAGGGCTGATGCATGAAGAGCTTCAGGATTTTGTCTAGTACAGGTCGTCCCTGTAACGGTGGGGTTATGTCCCAATAAACCCATCGTAAGGTGAAAATATCATAAGTCAAAAATGCATTTAATACATCTAACCTCCCGGAACACCCTAACTTAGCCTCACTGGTCTTAACCGTGCTCAGAACGCTGATGTTAGCCTACAGTTGGACCAAATCGGCCCAAAGAAAGCCTGGTTTTATTATATAATAGAGTGTCGACTGTCTCATGCAGTTTATTGAACACTGTACTGAAAGTTGAACCAGAATGGTTGTCTGGGTTCAGAACGGCTGTCAGCGTGTCGCTTGTTTACCCTCGGGATTGCGGGGCCGATCAGGAGCTCCGACTTGCTGCCCGGCATCATGAGAGCCACTGGGACAGCATGCTGCTAGGCCGGGAAAAGATCAGAATCCAGAATTTCAGGTACCATTTCTGCAGGACGTTTATCGCTTTTGCACCATCATAAGGTGGAGAAGTCATGAGTCAGATCATCATAAGCCGGGGGCCGTCTGTGTGAGGAGGTGGGCTCTTCTCCTCGGCCCCCAGTGACTAGTGCCGCCTACAGTGAGAAGAGAAACCCTCCTTCCTGGAGCTGATGGGCCGCTGTGGTGCAGGGGGAAGGCACGTGCTGTGGGCCTTCTCAGAGAAGATCACAGAAGTGAGGGAGGTCCATGCAGGGCTGGAGGTTAGATTCATAGGTTTGGGAAGCCTTAAGCCTAAAATTGAAAACGGAAATGTTTCATGGTATATGTTCACCTCCCTCACAGTAGCGTGGAACGTGAAGCTGTGAGTATAGTTATTAATACAATGGTTTATCTGGGTGTTGAAGATAATGCTTTTCTTAATCTGGTTTCTCCCCAAAACCTGAAAGCCTCCAACCTCACCTTCCATCTAACACATTGTTAAAGACGATCCACATGTCGAGGGTGGGAATGGTTGGTGACTGCTAAGTTCCAAGTATTCCAAGAACTAGAGACGGAAGGTTTACAGAGCAGCGGGGTGGGCACGCCCGGGCCTGCTGCACCCAGGGTTTAGCTGCTCGGGGTTGCGGTTTCCCCAGGACTACATGACATAACCCTCTTGTCTGGTTTACTGTTACTTCAGAAAACTGATGGAAACAAAATCACCTGCCTTAAACACCTGCTTAGCTGGGTAGATAGCTCTGCTCTCTTGAGAGAAGTTAAACAAGGGACAACAAGAAAACAGCTGCTGGACGGGCTCGTGATGATAAACCTCTCCTTTGTTGCCTCCTCCATCTCCCTACAAAGGAGGCTTGAGAGAAGAAGGCAGTGAAAAGGCCCATTCATCTCAGGGCTTTTGCAAGCGATCTGTACACTCTTGTCTCTGCCCCGTCAGAAACAGCCAGTCGGTATCAGACGTAATGTCGCCGTCACCACTGACCGTGACCCTGTGACCTTGGCCTTCAGGTCTTGCGGGGACATTGGTGTATTAGCAGGTCTCCTGAGCTGAGACGTGAGCCAAAGGACTTTTCTCGTTTGGCGACTGTCAGTGTCTGCCAGAAATGGACGCCCGGTGGCTTTTTGCCAGACATTTTGAGCTGTGAGCTGGCATGTTCTGCCACTTAATGAAGATCTGATTCTTCCCAGGTCTGTCCTAGAAACAGACTTTGGAAAACCCAGCAGGGAAACAAGTGTCCTTTCTGTTGTCCTCACCTCCCAGCTTTCTGCATCTGGCAGACGTTTTGGAGCCGCTGATTCTTAGATGGTTTCGGCGGTATCCCTAAGTCTCGAGTTTGTCTTATCACCAGCAATGGCCATGATCATCAGACTCCCACTGCCATTGAGATTGTAACACGTTTTGGCTTTTGCGTCGTTGGTCTTGCTGCTCCCCTTTTTTTCTGTTGTACTTGTGCCTAGTTAGTCACTTAAAATGTCTAGGTTTTTAGATTATGTTGCCAACTAGTTTTAACTAACTAGGATCATTTAAAATGTGTACTTGTCTTCCAAGATGTTAGATGCTACTGACTCGTCTCCATCTTGTCTTCAAAGATGTTAGATACTTCTGGTGGAACAAGAGTTCCCTCAATTATATTCTCTAAGCCTCTGGTGATAGACGCAGTTTTTTGAGATCAATAGACCATGTCCTTTTCACCTTTGTATTTTGCAGCATCTGGAACCATGCCTAGCATGTGATTGATGCTCAGTAAATGTTAGTTGGATCAAATATGAAATAGCTGAAATGCTAGCCCAGCCTCTTTGAAACCATACGTTCCAGGCTGACTCTTGTACTGGCTGTCAGGACTCATGTTATTGCCAGTAACAGAAACCCATTTTTAACTAGTGTCCACTAAAAAAGAGGTTTACTGAGGGGATCCTGGGGTAGCTCACAGAATCCAAGGAGATGGTGAACAGTCAGTAGTCGGGCAGGTAGAGACTGTGGGCCCCAGGGAATCAGTCTCATCTTTGCTTCATTCTCTCCTGCCCTAAGGAATGCCCAGGCATCCATTTACACAGCCTTTCTATTGGAGAGGGGTATTCCTTACCCACACCTCCCTCCTCTTCCTGAACCAACTGTAGCTCCAGTTTGAAAAATCTCGAAGCAGGGCTCTGGGCTGGTTTGGAGGGTGTGGAGTCCCAGTTATCATATCATTTCATCCAAAAGGATTTCCCTGTGTATCTCTAAAAGATAAGGACCACTCTTGCACATTTTCTTTTATTCTCTGAACTGCTTATTTTTCTGTTCATTTGCTTTGACTTTTCTCTTTTCCGTGTTATAGACTTTCCACAAATGGTTGGTGTTTCTTGGTTGCCTATTCACATATAAGAATGAAACAGTCAGGAAAGTTGACCAGGAGCTCTGTCACCTGGGCAGGGCTTTTCGACTCATCCTTCTTAAGGCTGAACAGATGGGAGCTGAATGAAATGCTTTAAGATCCTTAAATACCACAGAGAGGGGCTTTGCATTGGGCACCAACTCCTATACTAGCTTCCCAGATTTTCCTCGGGTGGATTTTTCCCCCTAAAATAGGGGGTACCAGTTCTGTATTATTTTAATCTGTACATTCTCAATTTCTACTGAAGTCGAGCATCTTCTTGCATATTTATTGGCCCCGTATATTCTTTATGCAAATTTCCTATTGATATCCTTTGCTCACTCTTAGGTCTTTTCTTCATTGTTTTGTAAGAACCCTTTTTCACTTGAAGGATGTTCACTAAATGTCTGTTATGTAAGTTCACATATTTTCTTCTAGTTGTTCTGAGTGCTTATACATTTACATGTATCGCTGTTTTCTTTGTGTCTCTGGAATTCACATTATGCTTACACTTGACCTGTGGGAGTAGCAGAGGTCTGTAATGAGTGGGCAGGAGAGCTCAGGGGTAACGGGTTTCCTAACAGTGCTTCCTGGAGTCTGAGCATCATTCCATGTCCACAGTGCTCCGTAATGTCCATAAGCCCATTTAATCTTCCCAACATTTTTTTGAGGGAGAAATTATCTCCGTTTTACAGATTGGGGAAGGAATAAAGCTCAGAGAATTAGACCCTTTCCCTGTTTGCGTGTGTGTAAACAACTGTGACCATTTTCATTTGATTTGAAATGTAAACCCCAGGTGATACCTGAGGCTTTGAATATATTCAGCTTCTTTCTTCAGCTGGAGCATTATCACTGGTTGCTCAGGGATTCTTTATTTCTTTCTTAGGTGTTTAGTAATTTCCTCCCTCTTCTCTGCTTTTCCATACTTAAGAGAAGCTGAAGCCTTTGGGCTATAGAATTAAGAGGATTGAGCCGTGTTGCTTGGCCAGCCTCAGGGAAAGAGTATCCTAACAGACTTCATAAAAAGTGTTTTCTGGGGGCTTCCCTGGTGGCGCAGTGGTTGAGAGTCCGCCTGCAGATGCAAGGGACACGGGTTCGTGCCCTGGTCCGGGAAGATCCCACATGCCGCGGAGCGGTAGGCCCGTGAGCCACGGCTGCTGAGCCTGCGCGTCCACAACGGGAGAAGCCACAACAGTGAGAGGCCCACGTACCGCAAAAAAAAAAAAAAAAAAAGTGTTTTCTGGGAAGTCAAAGCAGCTCCCAGGAGGCTCAGGTAGAAATAAAGGCCGAGCTGTGGAGAGTCCACTCCTGTAGTTGAGATTCTGGGATTCGTTTAGTCCTGGTTCAAAATGTTGGCCGGAGTGAGCCCTGGAGCAGCAAGCCCCACAGAGCTCGGTGCCGAGGCTCGAGGGGTCCTCTGGGGTCAGGGGTTCCCTTGTTCCAAAATAGCCTTCCTGTGTCCGGCCCGTACCGGTCAGTTGCCCGGCAACCCTAGGAGCAGAGCATCATCCCTCACAGTATGTGACCAGATCCAGACGGAGAATCTGTTTGATCCCATCCTTCCCAAAGGGATTAAGGAGAAACTCAAATCTACTGTTGAGTCTATAAAGATATTTCATGCCTCCAGTTAGACTCGTCTGAATCCTGAACAAATAATAACTTGCTTAAGTGTATTTTTATGACTTTATATATTAAGTCTGACTGACTTTCCCTGCATCTCCACTTTTTTTCTCCTCCAAATGGAGATGTATTTTCTCAAGAGTAACAGGGCCAGGCAGGCATGCTCTTGTTCTCAGATGAGGGCCGTGCTGTTTTCCAGGCAAACTATTAGACACAGTCTCTGGATCTTTAGGAAATCTGTGAAATGCCTTTTCTCCCAGCTCAGGGGTGTCATTGAAGTCATCCCTTTGTTGTGTGACTATAAATAACTCCACTTAGGTTGGCACCTCTTCATTTTACCCCTTCCTGGGAAACGTTTCCGCTGGTAGAGCTTCTTTGGCCCGTTCACCTCTCTCTGCAGCCTCTCTTGGCAGCCGTAACAGGCCCCAAACCTGCTGCCTACTGAGACTTACTTCTGTGCTCTTAGTAGGTGAGGTATCAATGAGGGCTAGTTAATTAAATGTCAGGCGATAACTAGGTTCCTTTCTCTAACCTTCAAATCAGTGATTACTGAAGTGCCATTACCTTTCCTTATGGGGCTGAAAAATGGGAAATTTGGATTCTTAGTCTTAGCTTGCTTTCTGTGACATCAGCCAAGTCATTTAACCCCTCTGGGCTTCAGTCTTGTCACCTGTAGGATGAAGCGATTAGATCTTTAAGGTCACTCTGTACCTCTTTCTCCTGTCAGATGTTGGCTCAGTTGTTTTTAACTTCTTGGATTCATAATTACCTAATTATGAATAAGCCTTGTCTCCAGGCCTATGTAAGCCAGACCCTGATTTAGGTAAATAAGGATACAGGCAAATAGTGAAAGAAGTGAGCCTGAGCAATAAGGAATTAACATGTAGTAAGCCCCTTAGTGCCTTGAGACACTTCAGGGAGAGGATGAGGAGTCTTAGTTTGGTTCTCCTGACTGCCCTTTGAGGGCCCTGCCAGAGCAGTCCCAGACCCAGGATGAAGCTGAGATGAATGGGGACGAGCCTCAGAGTCTCAAGAACCCAGAGAAGGGTCTTCAAATTTGTTAGACAAAGGGAATGAGCACAGATCATCTGTAGCACAGAGGACAAGGGTATGTCCACAGGGATGTGGTCTGCATCATCCACACCATGGTCATTGTCACAATCTGAACAGAAAAGGCTGTGAGAGACACATGCAGGCCTTGGCTCTTTAATTCTTTTTGGCATCCCGACACATCACAGGGCTTAGTGATGATGATGATAATTTTTGGTGAGCTGCATGTGATAGCCATGAGTGTAAGAAAATTCCTCTGTGCTAGTTTCCTACCGCAGCTGTAACAAATGGCCTGGAGAGGCTGCTTGCATCCCTTGGCTAGTGGTCCCTTCCCCCATCTTCAAAGCTGGTAGCATAGCATCTGCAAACTACCATGCCCTCCTGCCCTGGTCAGCATCTCTCTCTCTCTCAGTCCCTCCCTCCCCTCTGCTTCAGTAGTCATGCTTTCTTCTCTGACTCTGACCTTCCTGTCTCCCTCAGAATCCTTCTGAATGCATCAGGCCCACCCAAATAATCCAGGATACTCTCCCATCTCAAGATATTTAATTTAATCACAAACTCCCTTTTGCCACATATGGTGACATAGTCACAGGTTCTGTGAATTAAGAGGTAGACACCTTTGGGGGGTGGCCATTATTCTGTCTATCATACCCTCTTACGTATCACCACATACTGGGAACTACGGATCTCTTTAAAGATAACTCAGAACCATACATCCTAAATGTTTTCCACTTAGTCCCTTCTGTCCCAAATAAGATAATCATAACAGCCTTCCTTGGAACATTTCCTCTCTTGTGGTCATCCCACTGGTGGCTGGGGAATAATGGTATAAGGGCAAAGGACCAGAACCAGGAGACAGTCACAGCCAGCCTCTCAGCCAGCAGATGAGGGCCTGAATGCAGACGTGGGGAGCAGGGTGCAGAGGGAGAGACTCTCTTAGGTGGCAGAATCACATGGTTCGGTGTTGGGATGAGGGAAAGAATCAAGAATGATCTCCAGATTTCCAGCTTCGATAGCTGGGTCCCTGGAGGCATTAGCAACTGAAGGAGGCTTGGGGCAGGTATTTTTTTTGTGGGCTTGAGGAACTTGAGGTACCTGTAGGACGGCCAGGTGGAGGTAGCCGGCAGGAAGTTGACTGTGAGTGTGGGGGTCAGAGAGGAGGTCTGGCTGGAGAGCACATGGCAGCCACGAGTGTATGCAGGGCGCTAAAATCCAGGAATGTGACGAAGTCACCAAGGAGGAGGTGTAGAGAGGGGAAGACCGTGGGCCAAGGATGGACCCTGGGAGCACCAACATGGAACTGAGAAGAGAGGCTGTGGGAGCCAGGAGGACGAGTGGGAGGTTTAGCTGGGAGTCTGAGCCAGAGAAGAGAGCAGGTGGATGGTAATTAGAAACATGTTGAATAATGTAAACCTTGTTTTGAAACAAGGGTGGCAGTTGGGTGGCACTTTTGACCCCTCTTTGATCTTGTCTTCTGTTGTCTTCACCATGGCACCGTGGCACCTGATGGCTGTGAACTCTGACAGTTGTCATCAGAGGAAGTGTGCTGTGAGTCCTAGGCCACCCGCAAGTCAGGGAAGAGGCCTGGGGGTGCTCTCTGGTTCAGTTTAAAGCTAAAAACTGTGGACTTCGCGGGACCACTCAGAGAGCCTGATGTGTGTTCCCAGCAGAGAGGGGACACACAGTGACGCCAGCCTCACGCCAGTGGTGAGAAGTAGAGAGGCGTAGCCGGCTGGGGGTGGGAGCGCACCAGGGAGGCTGAGGGGACTGCAGCAGGGAGAGTCGGTGTGGAGCAGGCCTCCAGAGGCCAGGGCCAAGGCGGGGACAGGCAGATGAAGGTGGGCGCAGCAGCGAGGGCTGGCTTTGAACGGTTGCTGGGCACGGTGGCGGGAGGAGGAAGGTCAGGATGGAGAACCAGACAAGCCAGAGGACACAGCCAGCTGGTGAGGTGGCCAGCACATCACATCACAGAGTGTGTGAGTGGGCTCGGGCTCCTTGTAAAATTCTTTTCCCCCAGTTGGATGTTGGAGATACCCAGACTAGGTTATTCCGATGCGTTTTGAGAAAGAGAACTAGTTAAACGGCTTCAGGGAGGGTCTAGGAATCTTCACCTTAATGTGCAGCATTTGTGCGTTTTCTGGGATTTGAAGTGGGATCCATAGCTCTCACCAGTTTTTTTGTTTGTTTTATTTGCTTCTTTTTTTTTTTTTTTTTGGCTGCGTTGGGTCTTCGTTGCTGCACGCAGGCTTTCTCTAGTTGCGGCGAGCGGGGGCTGCTCTTCGTTGCGGTGCGCGGGCTTCTCACTGCGGTGGCTTCTCTTGTTGCGGAGCACGGGCTCTAGAGTGCAGGCTCAGTAGTTGCGGCGCACGGGCTTAGTTGCTCTGCAGCATGTGGGATCTTCCCGAACCAGGGATTGAACCCGTGTCCCTTGCGTTGGCAGGCGGATTCTTAACCACTGCGCCACCAGGGAAGTCCTCTCACCAGTTTTTTCAAAGGGCTATATGACCCATAAAAGGTGAAGACCGGGGCTTCCCTGGTGGCGCAGTAGTTGAGAATCTGCCTGCCAATGAAGGGGACACAGGTTCGAGACCTGGTCTGGGAAGATCCCACATGCCACGGGGCAACTGGGCCCGTGAGCCACAACTACTGAGCCTGCGTGTCTGGAGCCTGTGCTCCGCAACGAGAGAGGCCGCGACAGTGAGAGGCCCGCGCACCGCGATGAAGAGTGGCCCCCACTCACCGCAACTAGAGAAAGCCCTAGCACAGAAACGAAGACCCAACACAGCCAAAAATAAATAAATAAAAATAAATAAATTTAAAAAAAGGTGAAGACCGACTATTCTAGAGGTTTCTCACAGATGCTGTTCATGTCTGCTTGCTCACTCTGGTTCACTGTTGCAGGACTGGAGGGAAGGGCTCTAGGCCAGGGCTGCGGATGGGCAGGACTGGTGCAGACACCGTGGGAACTCCGCTTACCCTGCCCTGATCCTTGGCTCTTTGTCCTCGGGTTTCAAACATAAACATCCCAGGCTCTGCAGCCTCCGGCTCCTGGTTCCAGGATTACATCACTTCTCCATCTTCTCTGTTACATTTTCACACTCTTCTTTGATTACTGCCCATTATTTTGTGCAACTGTTGTGGACACCTATCATATCATTGCTTGAGTTTCTATTTCACAGTGACTGTGCCTTTTCCCCAGGCCTGGGGTTTACTTTCTTCAGAAGCAGCTTGTTTAGTATTAATATATTCAGCTGGAGTCTGCCCTGCTGGACCTTTGTCTGTGTTCTCTGCCTGAGTCTGACTTCTTTTGTTTTGAGGGTCCCCTGGCTGATCTCTCCTTGAGCCCTGGGTACATGATGGCTTTTCTCTCTGCCTTCTGCACCTCAGTGTGCAATGAGTATTGGATTTTCAAAATGAAATTTGAACTTTTCTGTTTTGATGCATTTTCATTTATGCTAAAGTGTTTCTTTTTATCGGTTTCAATTTGAAAATTCAGCTGACTGAACCTCATAAAATCCCAGTGTCTGATCTTGGAGGCTCTCCCTACCCATCTTCATTCCCGGGCACATGTTTGTGCTGAGTGAATATTGAATACAGGGTTTATTTCTACAGTCATTTCATGGGGCACAGACTAGATTGAGTTTTCTTTTTCACTGATGATTATTAAACTTTTTATTATGGACATTTTCAAACATATGCAGGTTTAGAAAGAGTAGCATGACAGTCTGAGTTATCAGCATTCCGCTGTTCTGTTTCCTCTACCAGCCCCACCCCGTAACTTTTTGTCATATTTTAAATTATAAAAATGCTACCTGCTTATACTTTTAACCCAAAAAGCGGAGAATAAAACCTCCCAGTCCCCACACCTACTCCCTAGAGGTAACCACTGATGTTTCACATGTGTCCCTCCCTAAAGGTTTTTATGAATATTCGAGATTGTGGGTGTCGATGTAATCTTCCCCACAAATAAAATTATACATCTTGTACCATAATGCAATTTGGATGTTTTCTAGGTTAGCACACAAAGAACTACCTCATTAAAAAAAAAAAGACCCAGTAGCATTCCATCCTAGGAAGGAATCATCATATTCTTAACAGTGATTGACAGATGGATGGATGGATAGGTAGATAGACAGGAGATGACATAGTTATCCCCACAGCTGAGTTTTCTGTGGTATTTATTTAAATGTCGTGTCACTGGGTGGTAGCATGTATATCTTCAGCTGAACTAGGAATCACTAAATTGACCTCTCAAGTGTTTAAGCCACTTTACATGCCTGTTGGTAGTGTCTGAGATTCCATTCCATAGCTTTGCCATCATTTGTAATGTGATGTCTTAATCTTTGCCAGTTTGGTGCATCCAGAGTGGGATCTTGTTATCAGAATTGGCATGTCCCTGATCAGGCATCTTTTCACATGTTTACAGTCACATGTCCTTTCTATAAATTGCCTGTTTCCCTGTAACCAAACACCTTTCTGAATTTTTCAGTTTTTTGATAGTTATTAAAATGTCAGTTGCTTCCCTGGATACTCTAGGCATATATATGATCATCGTATACAAGTAATGGTAACTTTGTTTTCTCCTTCTCACCTTCTCTTATTTTATCCAGAGCCCATCTCACCATGTGGGCTGAGTGCTTCCAGAGCAGTGGTAGGTGGTGGTGACGGCTCAGCACCGCATCTTTCGTGACCATTGTGGGTGACCTGTTGCTGCTGCACTGCTCAGCATGATGCGGACTTTCGGTTGAGATATATTCTTCTTTTTACCATGTTAAGGAAATGTTTTTATACTAAAGGCTTCTATCAGGAAAGACTGTTATCAAATGCCTTCCTGTCACAAAGATAAGCTTTTTTTACCCTTTGACCTCTTGTTATGGTTTATAATATTGAATCTTCGTGGCAGGGATAGAAATACTGTGCTTTTTTTTCTGGCTGCATCGGGTCTTCGCTGCCGTGCACGGGCTTTCCCTAGTTGCGGCAAGCGGGGGCTACTCTTCGTTGTGGTGAGCGGGCTTCTCATTGCGGCGGCTTCTCTTATTGTGAGGCACGGGCTCTTGGCATGTGGACTTCAGTTGTTGCAGCACACAGGCTCAGTAGTTGCAGCACGCAGGCCCTAGAGTGAGTGGGCTTCAGTAGTTGTGGTGCACGGGCTTAGTTGCTCCGCAGCATGTGGGATCTTCCAGGACCAGGGATCGAACCCATGTGCCCTGCATTGGCAGGCGGATTCTTAACCACTGCGCCACCAGGGAAGTCCAGAAATATTGTGCAATTTTAATTGGTTGCTTCGGGAGAGCAGCAGAGTTCCTCTAACACAAAAGAGCATGTTCCTTCCCTAAGCAAACGCATTCATAGGACATTTTGTAATGAAAGACTTTTAAACTCAGTAGGAGAATTTGAGGCAAAAGGAAACTAAATTTGGTCTTCATAGGTTAACAGGAGTTCTCTGTTTTCCTCAGGCTGCTTGATGCTCAAGAGGGAGGAGTCTTGGGGGACCGAGGACTTGGAGAAAAAAGCAAAAGGAGGGCCCAAGAGCTCCAGAAGGAGGGGCAGAGGGAACCTGAGCGAGACCATGTTGATAGCCTGGGGCTCCCAGCTGGGCGGGCAGAGGCAATAAGCTCTTCCCAGATTCAAGTGCTTAGGATATTGGTACTTCTGTTTCTGTTGAAAGGATTTCAGGAAGTGAGGATGCCTGTGGGAAGGGCCTCATTATACCTTTTTGATGTTTTAATGTGTTTCCTTGATTACTAGTAAAGTTCAGCATCTCATTTATTTGCATTTCCACTACTTAACTTAGAAGTAATGTCTTGTTTCCGTCTAATACTTTTATAGTTTTACTTATTATGTTTAAATCTTTATGATATCAGCAGTTTATTTACGTCCTTAATTTGAAGTAGGTATCTGACTTCATTTATTTGTTTTTCCATTTTTAAAGCCTTTATTGAATTTGTTACAATATTGCTTCTGTTGCTTTTTGGCCCCGAGGCATGTGGGATCTTAGCTCCCCAACCAGGGATCGAACCCGCACGCCCTGCATTGGAAGGCGAAGTCTTAACCACTGGACTGCTAGGGAAGTCCTTCTAACTTTATTTTTAATCAAATGTCTAAACAGTTGTACCCAAACTTTCTGCTTGTTGACTTAAAATACCATTTGTAATACCCTGATCAAAGAGTTTAAACCTATATAGGGTAAATTCATTCTTCACATTAATGCTAGAATGAGTCTGTATGTTTATATAATGAAGTTGGCATATAGTAGTGGAATTAGTCAGTGGTCCCATGGGCCTCCCTCTCTCCTTACTGACTGTGGCTGGAGCTCTGTCTTGGTTCATCAGTAGGTTCTGGGCCTGAGCACTACAACTGCTGTTGGAACTCAAGCTGGACAGCAGTTACAGGTGATCAGAGGGCGTGTCAGGTTGGTGTTGGCCCCAAGGCTGGACATTTCTCAGTGTGATTGCATCACAGATCATCACAAGACCCCACTGTTTCTCCATGACTTTGCGTGGGGTTGGACAGGAACGTGCGTCTGATGTGTCTGCCCTCCTGCATCCGGTGTGGCCGTGGCCCCATCTAGCTGCTCTGGCTCTGCCCCATCCCCTCCTCTCCTGGATGCTGACAGCACAGCAGATGCCTCCACTTCAGCGGCTGGGGTGGCCCTCCTTCTAGGCAAGCATGTGCGTGGACTATCAGCTGGAGCCCACAGTGGCCTCTCCAGTGTGCTGGTCTTAGGATAGTTGGACTTACTGGCAGTGTGGGTTTGCAGAGGAATAAATGGGAAATGAGTGGGAAGTGAGGTGCTGCAAAATGAAGAGTGAAGCTGCTAGCTTTCGAGTGCCTGGACTAGGAAACGGGCACCACGTCACGACCTCACCTTGGCTTGTCGGGCAGGGCAGTGTGAGCACTGGCCCAGGCGAAGGGGTTGCTCTTCCTGCCATGGTCCTTAAGCCCTGCAGTGTCTTCCACGGAGCAGCCAGAATCATCTTTCTTAAAAGTCATTTCTCGGTTCAGAAGCTCCAGTGACTTACCTTTTAATGCCTCTGTGGCCCGTGAGACGGGGCCCCTTCCTGTCTTTCTTCCCTGTGTTCACTCCACCCTGGCCACACTGGCTTTCTGGTGCCTCTCACACACTCCAATCGTGTTCTTGACTCTGGGCCTTTGCATCAACGTTCCTCCAACCTGGAAAGCCCTTCTGACTATTCAGAGCTCAGTCTACTTAAATGTCCCCTGCTCAGAGACGTCTTTCCAGTTACTTTATGTTAAACAACAACCTGCATCATTCTGCATCCCAATAGCCTGCCAATTTTTCTTCACAGCAGTTATGTGTTTTGGTTTATTCATCTCTTTATCCCACTAAAGAGAGTCCCAGGAGGTGGTGACTTTGAGGTTTGTCCGTTGCATTTCACTGGTGCCATGTTTTTCTGTAATTTGTTATAAAGGCCAGCCAACAAGACTTAGCCAGCAGAGTGCCCCAGCACTTAGAGGCACAGAAAAGCACCCTTCATGGTAGATTTAAATGAGAAGCAAGATGGTCATCTTGAGGCAGCACTGGCCTTCCCTCCTGCCTGCACTGAGCCCACCCGCTTCTGCCCAGGGGTTGGGTTGGGGGGAATGTCTCAGGGCAGGTCTCTCCCCCAACTCAGAAACTGTTGTTCAGCAAGATGGGAGTGAAGGATATGTTCTTACTCTGTCCCCCACCCCCTGGACACACACAACATGGCCCGGACAGCTGCTCACACCAGGGCACCAGGCTGGGATGGCGCATCAGCCGGCACCCACCCCTGTGTACCAACCAGCGTTTTTCATGGCTCTGGGGCCGGCGTTGGGCTCTGGGGAGGGGGGCGGGCAGTGCCTGCAGAGCCAGCACCACAGAGCCATCGATGGTCTGTCATACTAGCTTTCACTGTGTTCCTGCCTTCAGACAGTGTCACACTGGTCTTGTGACAGCCTGGTGAAGTACACAGTATCAGGCACATTTTATAGGTGAGGAACAGGAGGTATTACTTGTCCAGGATCACAGAGCCGGAAATAGTCCACTTGGGTCTCTTGGCTCTGGAAAAAGTACCACACTGTGTCTCTTCTGTCAGCGCCCACGTTACCTGTCTGTGTGGTGAAGCCAGTCGTCCTGTGGAACTGCCTGGCGAGGCCTGTCCAGGCTTCTTGTCTGGTCACATCCCGAGTGGTTCACGCTGTCTGGTGTGTGTCACGGGTTTTGTGTGTCCCATTGAAAGCAGCTGCTGTACGTTTGGCTCTTGGGGGGTGCTTTTTGTGTCTTTGAATGGTGGAGGAAGTGTTAGTCCTTGTGGAACAGTTGAGAAAGTCTAATGAATAAAAGCTCTGCCTGCATTCAGGAATTAGTCATCTATTCTGGGGCCTCACCTGAACAATGAAGTTGAACTGGATGGTCTCAGGGTCCCTTCTAGTCTGGTTTTCTGAGACTGTGTTCTTGATTTGAAGTTTCAAAGCCACCGTATTAATCGGTCACCATTTCCCCGGACCCACCCCCTAGGGGCCTTGCAGCGATGGCGTCTGTCCCTGACCGCAGACCCGGGACTGGCTTTGGCGCCCCTCTGGGACATCTGAGTCCCGCTGTGTTTCTAACTGCTGTGTTTGATTCCTAGATTCCTCAGCTAACTACAAGCAAGAGAAGCGAGGCTGCCCAGTTCTCCATCGTTATGGGGGGTGGGGAGGGAGCTTTCTGGAAGGAACTCCCCAGAGCAGACTTCGTGGCAGTGACCTGCTTGGAAGAGGGGCTCGGATTCTGCAGCCCGAGGCCACTGCCTCATCTCTGACACTGCTGCTGAGGTGTTTTCACAGGTGCTGTTTTCTGTTTCACGTTTTCATACAGAGGAGGGGAAAGGGTAGCTACTGACAAGTAGAAAAATGCTATTTTTATTTTTTTTTTTATTTATTTATTTTTTTTGCTGTACGTGGGCCTCTCACTGTTGTGGCCTCTCCCGTTGCGGAGCACAGGCTCCGGACGCGCAGGCTCAACGGCCATGGCTCACGGGCCCAACCGCTCCGCGGCATGTGGGATCTTCCCAGACCGGGGCACGAACCCGTGTCCCCTGCATCGGCAGGCGGACTCTCAACCACTGCGCCACCAGGGAAGCCCGAAAAATGCTATTTTTTAAAGGCAGTTTCTTGTTTTTTCAAATAGAATTAGTCCTTGGTTTTCCTCCAGTCCCAACCCCTTCCCGCTGCTCATGTCTCTGGGTAAATACAAATAGAGATGGCTTTGTGTATTTTTGTAGGGCTCTCAGTTTTGAGGAGAGAGAATTATGTTACAGTTGTTTTTGTTGTAAGCAAATAAAAGACTTCCTTGTCCTTGCAAGATCCAGTGTAAATTGTGTGAATTCAATTAAACTTATAAAGTCAGTAGGTAGGGTAGAGGGACAGCCATTCGTTGAGACCAGTTGGATCAGTGAGTGGAGTGGAGTTTTTTTGCTGGAGCCAGAGCAATTCTTTTTGATTGACGTAAGGGTGAAACGCCTGTGCATTTGGGTTGGGGTTCCCTTGAAATCTGCTCCCTTCTCTGGGGAGCTGTTTCAAGACAGTTAATTGGAAACCTGGGAGCCAGCCAGTCCTCCTGCACTTTTGTGCACCTTGGGTCTTGCAAAACGTATGTGTTTGAGGTGTTATAAAGCCAGCCTCCCCGTGGTGTCTTGGACAGTGTAGTGCTGGGTGATGACAGCTGCCACCTGAGGGGCAGCCCGGGGCCCTCACAGCATCACTGCAGCTCGTTCTTGCCACAATTCTGGGAGGTGAGCAGTGGCCCTGCACTTACCAGGGAAGGAACAAGCTGGCCTAGAGAGAGTAAGACACTGCCCCAGGGCCTCCGGGCTCTTCCCGGATTTGGATGTAAATCACTGCCTCTCCTGCCTCACAGCCTCCAGCAGCGGGCCTGGTTTGGACAGGCCTCTGGCTCCCAGAGGGCTTGGTCGTTCCCACCCAGCTGAGGTGCTCAACCCTCCTCTGCGAGCCTTGCTGTTCCCTCCTGGACCCTCACCGACAACTTCCCATCTCATTTGAGAGCCATGGCTGCGGCCTAGGGTGGAAGGTCTTGGCCCGGGTGGGCCGAGCTGCAGCGCTTCTAGCGTGGAGGGGGGCCCTTTCTGTGAGGTGCTCAGGGACCTCTCCCCACTCGCCCCCTAGGCCGGTTGCTGTCTTCTAAAGAGGGTTTGGGCTCTTTTCCCTCGAGACAAGGCCTGAGGCCCTGGCTGACTTTTGCTGAGCAAACCGGGCAATAGGTGGCGACAAAACCTGCTCTATGCTTCCGGGCCAGCCCGCCTGGGCCGCAGGAGCAAGTGCCCTGTGCTGGGGGGCTGGAAGGGCCCTGGATGGGGTGGAGTCCTGTTGGGACGGCTCTAGGCCTCTCTCTCGACCCAGCTGCTTCACATGGTCACTCCATAAGACTGGTCTGGCTGGGCATTGGGGCCCGACTCCTGGGCCCCTGTCGTCCAAGAGGAAACGGCAGCAAGTGTGGTCAGTGCTCAGCACAGCTGGAGAGGCGGAGAGGCTCTGCAGGCAGGTGACTTTTGTGACAAAGGAGGAGCCTGAAGGGCCCGAGGCAGGCAGGCAGAGAGCATGGCAGGAGCAGAGGCCCGGAGGTGACCCACCTGTGCATCTGCACATTTGCGAAAACAAGTCTTTGCGTGGATGTCACTTGGGCAGACAGACGGGATGGATCATGGAGAGCTGTGTTTGTGTTGGGCTGAGAAATCACACCCTCCTTTGGGCCTTAGGGAGCCCTGCAGATACCTCCCCAGGTGAACAGCAATCCTGGAGACTTCTGTTCTCTGCCGGGCTCAAGAGCCAGGCTGGCTGCCGGGAAGGGCTGGGCTCTTTACCTGGCTCCTTCTCTCCCAACCTCATTAAGAAGCTTACCTTGACCTCTCTAATCGCTTTGGTCAACCCAGTCATGATAATGACATCATAACAGTGTGGAGTCAGACTTAATCCAAAGCATCAGTTAAGCAAAAAAGCCTGTGTGTTTGCGTTTGCACACATGGCACTCGTGTTTTTGGCCTAGGAGGCAAACATTCTAGAGAGAGACGGAAGTGCCAGAAGATAGATAAGAAGGTGATATGATATAAATATTGTAATAAACCAAAAAATATCTTTCTTACAAATGTGATTTTCTTAGTTTACAACCCTTCACACTAAAAGCGCAGCTGCAGGTGGAGCAGCACTCGAGTCCGGTCTCTGCGTCCCCGTCCTGCCCCCTTTACCAGCTCCCTCCTGCTGAGCTCGTCCTCACTGACCACTCAGACAGAAGGAGAAACACCCTTCTAGGGAGAAGCAATGTCAGACCCAGAAAATTCACCATCCAAGACGGGAATTGACTTGGGGGGGTGCGGGGCGGGGGCACTGTGGCTGCTCATTGAGAAACGTCAGGAAATAAGAACAGCACCAGGAGACAGACTCCAGACAAACGGCCACTTTGGAAAAGATGGACTCCAGAAAAAGGGTCACATGTCCCCAGAAAGAGCCCCACACTTTCTCCTGCCTCGTGACTTGGTGTTTGTGCAGCAACTGTGACAGGTGCTCACTGGATGCCAGTGGAACCTGAATCCAAATTCCCGATGCAAAATCTAAGCTGGTTTCTGAGAACCTTTTGAGGTAAATTGCGAGATGGATAAGTAAGCGGAGATATGCCAGCGTCATCATCTGTTCATCAGGAACAGGCTTGCCAAACTCATGCGGCCGTGGCTTGTGTCAGAGGGACTCCTGGGTGACTCATGAGACCTCCGCATGTACAGAGTATATCTCCACACCCTCACACAAGGCAGTGAAAGTCGTTTCCCTCACGCTGCGGCCCCCCCTGCCCCAGCCCTGAGCCAGACCCTCAGGGGCCCTGCTGCCCTCCCTCCTCCCGCTCAGCCTCATCCCAAAGCTGAGGGTTTTGCCTCCGTAGTGTCCCTTGTGTCAGCCCCTAACTCTCCATCTCCCTGCCCTTCCCGGATCAGATGTAACGACCTCTCTCCTTAATCACTGGACACCTTTCCCCCTATAGCCTTCCCAGTCCTAGGCTCCATCCCTCCTCCACCTGCTAGCCCCATCCTGCTCCAGCTTAAATGCTTCAGTTGCTCCCAGTAGCCTTTGAGATAAAGTTCAAACTCTCTAATTTAGCATAGGAGGCCTGGCCTATCTCCAGCCATTCCCTGCCAGGCTCCCTGCCTTCCAGCCACTCTGAGCCACCTGCGGTTCCTAAATGTTCACACCATTCCACCCCTTGTACCTCCCCGTGTGTTGCTCTCAGACCAGACCACATTTCCATTCCTCTTCCAAAGCTTAACTTAAGACAGGATCCTGAGTGGAAGCCTCCAGGGCTCACAAAGAGGCAGGACACGTGTCCCCAGCAAACCGTCAGTCATCCCAACAATCATGGGAAAGGGGCCATTCAGCACAAGAGTGAACTACTCTGCCCCCAGTCTGGCAAATAAAATCATAATGCTTCCTCTTTTCTTGGTATTAAAACATTTCTCATATTTTAAAAAATTATTTTAATTTCTTTATACAAAAACCACACGTATAAGATAGTTATAAATACATGCATAAACCTGGAAAGAAAAAAAACTTAAACGTCCCCTCCTCCAGGCAGCCTTCCCTGACCACCCTGACATAGCTGCCTCCAAGATGCCCAGGCCCTTGGTTCCCAACATCCCACAGTAACTGGATGGTCTGGCCTGACTTCCCCAAGGCTGTGAGCTCCTCCAGGACAGGGACGGGATGTCACCTGACTGTGATCCTCCATTCCCCTGCACAGTCAGAGAGACAGGAGCCCCGGTTTGTTGAAGGAATAAATGGAGCTAATTTATGAGCTATGTTCACATACCTCATGAAATCCTTATTGACAAGTCAGAAAGACAATGCAGAATAGGTGGCTTGAAATGAGGTCTGCCTTGGCTGGCTGTGTTGAGGAAATCTGGTTCAAGGACCCTTGATGGAAACAAAAGACAAACCCGGGTCAGACAAAAAGACTGTGAACTCGGCATGAGCCATGGGCGGCAGCAACTGCTAAAGA
Source organism: Mesoplodon bidens (assembly GCF_964165515.1). Lineage (NCBI taxonomy): Eukaryota > Metazoa > Chordata > Mammalia > Artiodactyla > Ziphiidae > Mesoplodon > Mesoplodon bidens. The sequence continues at coordinate 37,500,179 of NC_138171.1, forward strand.
GGGCAGGGCAAGCGCTGTTGGGGCAACTGGGGGCCGTGGGACCCCAGAACCCTGGGCAGGTCTGCAGGCTGCAGATCTGGAGACGATCATCGACCCAGAGAAGGGCCGCGGGCACACGGACACCTTAACAACAGGGCTACCTCCCTCCGTCATGGTTGTGAAAGCCAAACCCGATGGCATCTTCCGTGTCAGGGGAGCCCTAGGAGCCAACAGCAGATAGCAACTAGTTGGCTGGAAGTGCAGTGAGGGTTTCCAACTTAATTGTGAATAGTTGTTGGAAAATGTGCAGTTGACTAGGAGGACTGAAGGTCACAACGATGTCAGCCCCTCTGAACTACCCAGTTCAGTCCCCACCCCAGAGATGGCATGGCTCCCCAGCCCAAGGGCCACTCCCTGGGCACCACCCATGCTGTGCCCCTCTGCTAGGGCTGGCGCCTCCACCCCCGCTCCTCCTAAACCCCTGCAAGGCCCACTTGCCCCACCCCGTGTGGTGGCGTTTGGAGTCTAAAGCAGACGCCTAGGTGGGCTGACCCCTGCTTGGCCACAGCCGATAGCTGCCCGCCATCAATAGCACAGTGTCCCGGCACACAAAGAGCCTTACTCAAGCTCCATGGAATGGATGCGAAAATCACCGAGGTGGATTTCCAACCTCAGAATTACTCAGCAGCCCTTTCCTGCGTCACTGGTTCCTTTTTGGATTCCATGAGGAAGCCCTTCCTAACCTTGCCCTTGATGCTCATGCCCCTTCTTCCCCTCCAAGCACCCCCTTCTCCTATCTCCAGGCCCAGTGACCTGGCCTCTTCCTCCACAGAGCCAATAAACGTCATTGGGCATGAAATAAGACCCCCCTTTCCCCTCACCCCTACTTCTGTATCTTTGCCCCCCTCACCTCCTCCCCAGGGTCCTCGGGGCAGGAGTTAGGGGTGGGGGAAATGGCCACCCCTTGCCTCTTTCTGTGCCATCTATCCGGGCCTCAGCGGTTCATCAGCCTCCTCTGTTTGTGATACACAGGCTTCTTCTCCCCTTCTGCCTCCAAACATGGCCCAGTCTCTCCCTCTTAAAAAAGACTCCTTCAATCCTGCCTCCTTTCACCCACAGCCATTTATTTTGTTCTATTAATTACTTCTTGAAAAATGTAATCCATTCCCATGACTCAGAATTGATGTACAAGTGCCCTCCCTCCCATCCTCGCCCTCTGCCCCATTCCTGGTCCCTTGGCACTGTTGGCAATTTCCTGGCTATCCTTCCAGGAGAGTTAACAACTTGTACGAGAGGATGTCTTCACATATTCCTCCTCCTTTAAAAACACGAGACATAATTCACATGCTGTGAATATCACTCTTTAAAGTTATATACTTAAATGTTTTTTTTAAAAAAAAGCATGTTCGCAGGTCGTACAACCATCACTGTATCTAATTCAAGAATATTTTGATTACCCCAGAAAGAAAGGCCATACGCATCAGCAATCACACTCCACTCTCTTCTCTCAGGCCCTGACAGCCACCAATCTCCTTCCCACCTCTGTGGATTTATCTGTGCTGGACGTTTCACATAAATGGAATCATACAGTATGTGGCCTTTTGTCTCTGGCTTCTTTCACTTTAGCATAATGTTTTCAAGGTTCATCTATGTTGTAGATGTATGTATGTATGTATCAAGACTTTATTCCTTTTTATGGCTGAATAATATACAATTGTATGTATACACCACCTTCTGTTTATCCATTCATTAGGTGGTAGACATTTGCTTTGTTTCCACTTCTTGGTTATTATGGATAATGCTACTGTGAATATTTCTGTATATTTTTGTTTGAACACCTGTTTTCAGTTCTTTTGGGTATATACCTAGGAATGGAATTGCTGCGTCATGTGGTAATTCCACATGTCATTTCTTGAGGAACAGTCATACTGTTTTCCACAGCAACTGCACCATTTTACATGCCACCAGCCATGTATGAGGGTTCTGATTTCTCCATGTCTTCGCCAACACTTGTTATTTTGGGGTTGTAGCAGTAGTAGTAGTAGTAGTAGTAGTAGTAGTAAGTCGTCATACTAGTAGTGGTTTTATAGCTATTCTAGTGGGTGTGAACTGGTATCTCATTGTGGTTTTGATTTGTATTTCCCTGAGGACAGCTGAAGTCAAGCATCTTTTCATGTGCTTACTAGCCACTTGTATATCTTCTTTGGAGAAATGTCTATTTGGATCCTTTGACCATTTTTTAATTAGATCATTCATCCTTTCATTGTTGAATTGAAAGAGTTCTTTATATATTCTGGAACTAGTCCCATATCAGATTTATGGTTTACAAAAATTTTCTCCCATTCTGTAGATTGGTTTTTCACTTTCTTGGTGGTGTCATTTGAAGCACAAAATTTTTGATGAAGTCCATATTTGCCTATCTTTTCTTTTGTTGCTTACGCTACTGGTGTCATATCAAAGAAACCATGGCCGGGCTTCCCTGGTGGCGCAGTGGTTGTGAGTCCGCCTGCCGATGCAGGGGACACGGGTTCGTGCCCCAGTCCAGGAGGATCCCACGTGCCGCGGAGCGGCTGGGCCCGTGAGCCATGGCCACTGAGCCTGTGCGTCTGGAGACTGTGCTCCACAACAGGAGAGGCCATGGCAGTGAGAGGCCTGTGTACCGCAAAAAAAAAAAAAAAGAAAAAAAAAAAAGAAACCATGGCCAAATCCAAGGTTGTGAAGATTCACCCCTATGTTTTCTTTTAAGAGTTTCATAGCTTTAGCTCTTATATTTAGGTCGTTGATCCATTTGAGTTAATATTTGTATATGGTATGTAGTAAGGGACCAACTTCATTCTTTTGCATGTGGGTATCCAGTTTCCTAGCACCATTTGTAGAAGAGAATATTCAAGACCAAACCCACTGAATGGTCTTGGTACCTTTGTCAAAAAGCGACTGATCATAAATGTATGGGTTTATTTCTAGGCTGTCGAATCTATTTCAGTGATCTATATGTCTATCCTTATGCCACTACCAAAGTCTTGATGACTGTAGCCTTGTAGTAAGTTTTGTAATTAGGAATTGTGAATCCTCCAACCTCGTTCTTTTTTTTTTTTTTTTTTTTTGTGGTACGCGGGCCTCTCACTGTGGTGGCCTCTACCGTTGCGGAGCACAGGCTCCGGACGCGCAGGCTCAGCGGCCATGGCTCACGGGGCCAGCCGCTCCGCGGCACGTGGGATCTTCCCGGACCGGGGCATGAACCCATGTCCCCTGCATCGGCAGGCAGACTCTCAACCACTGTGCCACCAGGGAAGCCCCGACCTTGTTCTTTTTCAATTTTGTTTTAGCTACTTGGATTCCTTGCATTTTTCCATGTGAGTTTTTGGGATCAGCTTGTCAATTTCTGCAAAAAAGGCAGCTTTTGGGTGGGATTTCAGTAGGGACTGCATTGAGGAATTTGCGGAGTATTGCTATTTTCACAACATGAAGTCTTCTAATCCACGAACGTGAATGTCGTTCCGTTTATTTAGGTCTTTAATGTCTTTCAGTGATGTCACGTGGTTTTCAGTGTCTCTTCCTCCTCTCTGTTAAGCCCACACTCACTGGGCTTTTAGCTGAGCTGTCTGCACTTGCTTTCTCGGCGTCCCCGCCATCGCTTGCCCCTTGGCCCACTGCTGTCACACGTCAGCACCACTAATCCGTGGACACTACTCAGTGACCCTTGAGCTGACTGTCCAGGGGGGCACCTTCCTTCTGGGAAGAAGTCTTCTTCCCATGGACCTCTGAAATCACTTGCCACTTTGGAGCAATCCTTTATTAAAGCACCTTCTCATGGAGCTTTCACAAAGCACTCTCCTTGTTCTGTCTTCCTCTTCACTGACCCTCCTCCTCTTCTCTCCCCACTGCGCTCCCCTCACCTGGCCCCCCTCCTCTGCCAGTCCCGCAAATGTTGGGGTTCTGTCCTTGATCATCTCCTCTCCCACATGAATGAGTTCCTCTCGGGTGAACGCATCCACTCCCAAGGGGCTCAGCCTCCACCTTTACCTCAGAGCCTCCAGAACCTCTTCCTCCAGCCCTGTCCTCTCTGGACCTTCTGTGCTGGATCCCCAGGGGCCTTGAGACCTCCCCTCCCTGGTCTCTTCTGGGTAACCCAGGCGTCCTCTCACGTTTCTGAGTTTAGTTAATGCTCACACCCAAGCCAGAAACAAACCAAGGGGGTCGCCGTATTTGACTCTCCTCTCCCATCCTCCCTTCCCAAATCTCATCCATTGTCACATCCTGTGGTTTCTGCCCCCTCAGTATTCAAAAGGCACACCTAGAGCCGCATGGGACAGGCTCCTGCCTCTAGCCCTGACTCTGTGCATTGGGGAGCAAGGTGGGGATACAGCAACCCAGCCCACAGCATCGGAAGCACAAACGCCAAATGACTGGTGCAGACTGCAGGCTCAGAGGAGGGGGAGGGGAGGCGGACACACACTGAGCTGTGAAGGACAGAGGTCAGCAGCGGAGGCCGGGGGGACCACAGCCACTGCACTGTGGAGACACCCGAGTGTGGGGTTTAGGAGCAGCTGGGAGGGAGGGCTTAGGAGGGGAGAGGGAGGCTGGCTGCTGTGGCTGGGAGACTGGCTGTGGTCAGAGACAACTAGGCTGGAATTGGTCCACATTATGCCTCTGTGACTCTGGATACGGCACTTAACCCTGAAGCTTCAGCTTCCTCATCCAACACCTGGGTTGCGGTCAGGATCGCCTCCGATCACACTTGTGAAAATCCTTTGTAAATGGTAAGGTGCTGGACGGGCAAAGGCAGCCCAAGGCCAGAAAGGGAAGCGGGTTGCACATTGTGAAGGTCACAAGTACCAAGTGCAAGGGCTCAGGTTTTACTGTTCAGGTGTGGTGAGGATGTTAGATGGGCCTCTCAACTCCAGCTGACAGAAACCCAGCTTACTCGGGCCCCAACCAAAAGAGGTGGCCCGGGGTGGCTCTGTCTGCAGCGCAGCTGGGTCCTGCCGACCCAGGATGACGTCTGTGTCTCCGTTGGTGTCTTTCTGGGTTTTCGTCTTTCTCGCCCGCTCACCCACCGCATCTCTCACCTCTGCTTTCCTCTAGGCATTGGGGAACCCCTGGCAGCCTCAAGCTCACTCCTCTCAGGCACCAAGACCCAGAGCCTCACTGCCCGCTTTCACAGGGAAGCTTTGATTTCCGTAGGGTGGGTCACTGCCCATCCCAGAACCAATCAGGCAGGTGGGTGGTGTTCTTTGATTGGCCAACAGGACCAGTGCCCTCCTCTGGCATTGGGGTGGGAGCCAAGTGATGAGGTTGGATCGGGAAGGAAGATTCCCAGGGGCCAGGCTGTGGGCTGACATAACCTCTCCCACTACGGGGAGTCCTGGAGCTTCTGAATGGAGTGATTAATCCTCCTGTGAGGGGGTGGGAAGCAGTGCCTTGGGGGAGGGATGAGTACGGCAGATCTGGGCAGTGGCCAGGAGTGCCTGTCTCTTAGAGAAAGGCCCGGGCACCCTGCAGTTCCCAAGCTGTCCTTACCTCTCCTCAGACTTTTTCCTCAGCCTCACATGAGTCCTGAGAAGTAGGGAAGGATGACTTGGCTGTGCCCATTTAACAGGTCAGGTTGAATGGCTTTCACAACCATTAATTAATAACCATTAATGGGAATAATGGTCCTGGGTTAGCAAACCATTAGGCTGCCCATCCTCCAGGGAGAGATTTGTATGGGGAACACTCAGCAGCCACGTCTGGGGCCGGCATCAGGCATGGACCCTCTCTTCACCCCACGGACACCTTTGGGGATGGGAGAGGTTCGCACTGGTTGAGGGGCTGCAGGAGGCTTGCAGACTCTGCTTGGGCCTAACAGGGGTCTCGAGGAAGGACCAAGTACGGCCCGTCGGAGTCCACCGCAGGGATGATCCAGGCGGGCTTCACGGAGGAGGCTGCCTGGAGCCCAGTGAGCACCCACGATGCGCTGGGGGCTGGGCTGAGGACGCGCAGCGGCCCGGGGCAGAGGGGCGGCAGGCAGTGGTGTGGCCCGAAGCGCGCGGATAGGAAACTCCGGGCCCCACCTGGGCGCTCCGGGCGCTCAGGTGAAGCTCGGCCAGGAACCGCGCCCCCCAGCCCGGCCCGGCCCGGCCCGGCCCAGCCTCGCCTCCGGCGCTCTCCCCGCGGCCCCGGGTTCCCCGCCGCCCGGCGATTTCGGTGCGTCAGCAGAGCGGAAACGGGGAGCGGCGCCAGCCCGCGAGCGGCGGGGACGCGGCCTGGCAGCGGCCGGCGGCTCCGCAAGTTCTGTTCCGCCCGCGTTTGTGTTGGCAGCTGCCCGCGGCGCGCGGCCCGGCCGATGAAAGGGCCCTCTGTCTGCGCCTGAGCGGCCCCGCTCGCCTTTCATTCTTAATATAATCTTCACTTCATTTTTAACCGAGCAGAGGTTCTCTTGGAATTCTTCCCCTTCTTCCAAAAATACATGTGCGTGCGTGTGTTTGCAAAAGTTCCTTCACGGTGAAGGTCGGGATTGTCCCGGGGAAGGGAAGTGCGAAACCCGAGGCGGATTCACAGCGAAACAGAAATGCCTTTCTTCCTGTGCAGGGGCCTCCCTGGGGGTCGCCGCCTCCGCTGGGGTGTCCCCCATGCCGGCCCGGCCCCGGGGTCTGGGGTAAGAGGACGGGGATCCTTCTCCACCACCGCCCACAGCCCACCCCCGACACCTAGGATGAATGGGCTGTTTGGAAGTCGAGGTCAGTGGGGAGGGGCTGGGGTGCCTTCTCAAGGGGTCCCTGCCCAGGGCTGGTTGGAAAGCACTGTGGTCAGGTGTGGCCAGCACGGGCTGTCCTCCCAGAAATGGATGCAAAGGAGAGACAGGACCGCTGGGTCCGGGGTTCTGCCTGGGGAGACTTTACTCTGTACCCCTGTCTGTGAGGAAGCTCAGAACAGCCTGCAACAATGCCTGGAAACCTGCCTCCAGCCAGCCCTCCATTCACCTGGCTGGGCAGAGGGGTGTTAACGCCTGAGGCAATGTTCTAGATTATACCAAAGACTACCATTTGGAGAAGACTCCCACCTCAAACATCGCAGGGCCAGGGCTTTCCATGCATGTTCCCAGGTTCTGGTGTGTTAGGTATGGTTATCCATACAGAAGAGAAACAAAAGGCTCAGAGGAGCTAAGTAACTTACCCCAAGTCCCAGAACATGAAGGGTGTGAGGGCCAGAATTGTGGAAGCAGGTGGCAAGAAGCCTGGGTTCGCCCTTCTGTTTCAGTGCTTTTCAAACTGTGTTCTGCAGATCTTCTACCTGCTCTCACAGCCAGGAAATTTTGATTCCAGTTCTTAAAAAAAAATTAATTTGTGTTTGTATTTGGACTTGTGTTTTGAGCAATGGAGTAGATTATATAACCTGAAAACTACCCTGCTGTAAACACCTAGGAAAGCTCAGCTAAAACTAAAACAAAAAACAACCACCAACAGTTTCCTTTTAAATCCAAGAAATTAAGAACCAAAAGGAAATCTCCAAGAGCTAGAAATGAAGAGGGTAACAAAGGTAAACTGACCACAGCTGCCCTGCTAGGGGGATGAGGGAGCCTTGAGGGCACAGGCAGAAAATGGGGGCAGGTTGTCATCCAGAGAAGGTGATGCCTTGGATCTACGCAAAGTGGGGTTTGAAACAGAGACGTCAACTAAAGCTGGGACTGTCTGGGGCTATACCTTCAGTGAAATAATGTGCAAAAAAGAAAGGAAAAAAAAAAACCCAAGACCTTTAGGCACAAAAGGACAAGAAGGAAATTTGTCTCAGCGTGGCTGGTAGAATTTTTTTAATGCCTCCTGAGAGTCTGTGAACCATGAACCAGTGCTCACACAGGTCTTAGATTCAACGTGACTCCGCCTGTTAACCTATAACTGAGAGATTAACATAAATATTGGTCCCAGGCTTAGTAATATCTGTGGGTCACTTAACAGAAACAAATACAAAACTTGCTCTAAAAGAACAGGTCCTCAACTGAGGTCACACAGGACTCCCACAGATAAAGCCCTGATGAAGTTGAGTTGATAGGTGCACAGAAGGAAACTCAACCCCAGTCAAAAGTCTGGAGATACAAAAACAGCGAGATTAAACACCCCAAACCAACCTGAAAGACGATAAGTATGTTTTTATTTTTATTTAGTTTTTTGGCCGTGCCACAGAGCATGCGGAATCTTACTTCCCCCACTAGGGATTGAACCCGTGCCCCCTGCAGTGGAAGCATGGAGTCTGAACCACTGGACCGCCACTGGAAGTCCAAAATAAGTATGTTTAAAATGATAAAGAAAGGAGTAAAAAAAACATGAGAGAAAAATGACACAAATACAGAGGTATAGTATCACTTTCTTAATTTTATAAAATTCCATTTTCCTCCATGTGATTTTGCAGCTGCAGCTCCTATCAACAAGAAGTGGAGTCTTGGGCTTCCCTGGTGGCGCAGTGGTTGAGAGTCCGCCTGCCGATGCAGGAGACACGGGTTCGTGCCCCGGTCTGGGAAGAGCCCACATGCCGCAGAGCGGCTGGGCCCGTGAGCCATGGCCGCTGAGCCTGCGCGTCCTGAGCCTGTGCTCCGCAACAGGAGAGGCCACAACAGTGGGAGGCCCGCGTACCGCAAATAAATAAATAAATAAATAAATTAAATTAAATTAATTAATTAAAAAAAAAGAAGTGGAGTCTTTTCCTCCACCCTGTTAATCTAGGCTGCGTTTGCAACTTCATTTGACCAATAAAATGTGGTGGAAGAGATGTTTGTTCTGAGCTTTGGCCTCAAGAGGCCTTGGGCACTTCCGTTCATTCTCTTAAAACCCTTAATGAATAAACCCAGAGTAGTCTGCTGGAAGATGAGGGACAGTGTGGAGCAAAGAAGTGCCATCCCAACTGAGGCCATCCCAGACCAGCCAGTCCTTAACTGACCACATATGCCTGAGTGAGCTCAGCCAAGACCATAAGAACTACCCAACTGAGCCTAGCCTAAATCGGTGATGCACAGAGTCATGAGCTGAATAAATGGTTGTTATTTTAAGCTAGTGCATTTGGGGATGATTTGTTATACAACAAAAGCTTACTGATCCAGAGAGTGTAAGAGACATGAATAGAATGAGAAGGTCTGACACACATCTAACAGGAGTTCCATGGGGGAAGAGACTAGGCAGATGTTGGAGACAGCATATTCAAAGAGATAGTGTCTACAAAATTCCAGTTTTTGTGAAAAATATAAATCCTTAGTTTCAGAAAGCACTGGTTCCAGTAAGACGAATAAATTCAGAACTATATACATCACTGTGAAACTGTCAAACACCATAAAGAAGATCTTAAAGGCAACCAGAGAGAAAAGAGAGATTACCTTCAAAGGAATGACAATGACACTGCCAGGAGATTTGCTAATGGCAACATTAGAAGCCTGAAGACTGTGTTAAAGAGCATCTTCAGGGACTTCTCTGGTGGCACAGTGGTTAAGAATCCGCCTGCTGATGAAGGGGAGACGGGTTTGAGCCCTGGTCCGGGAAGATCCCACATGCCAGGGAGCAACTAAGCCGTGTGCCACAACTACTGAGCCTGTGCTCTAGAGCCTGCGTGCCACAACTACTGAAGCCTGCGCTCCTAGAGGCCGTGCTCCACAACAAGAGAAGCCACCACAATGAGAAGCCCGCACACCGCAATGAGGAGTAGCCCCCGCTCACCGCAACTAGAGAAAGCCCGCACGCAGCAACAAACACCCAACGCAGCCGAAAATGAATAATTAATTAATTTTAAAAAAGAGTATCTTCAAGTTGCTAAGAGAAAGTAAGAGTGTATCTAGAAATTCTTTAGCTAAATTATTATTGAAGAGCAAGGATAAAAATAAGGTTACTTTTGGGGCTTCCCTGGTGGCGCAGTGGTTGAGAGTCCGCCTGCCGATGCAGGGGACACGGGTTCGTGCCCCGGTCTGGGAAGATCCCACATGCCGCAGAGCGGCTGGGCCCGTGAGCCATGGCTGCTGGGCCTGCGCATCCGGAGCCTGTGCTCTGCAAGGGGAGAGGCCACAACAGTGAGAGGCCCGCCTACCGCAAAAAAAAAAAAAAAAAAGGTTACTTTTTATAAAGATTGAGAGATTTTACTACTAACAGACTTTTTTTTTTTTTTTTTTTTTTTTTTTTTTTTGCGGTACGCGGGCCTCTCACTGTTGTGGCCTCTCCCGTTGCAGAGCACAGGCTCCGGACGCGCAGGCTCAGCGGCCATGGCTCACGGGCCCAGCTGCTCCGCGGCATGTGGGATCTTCCCGGACCGGGGCACGAACCCGTGTCCCCTGCATCGGCAGGCGGACTCTCAACCACTGCGCCACCAGGGAAGCCCCAGACTTTTTATGGACTGACTATATATCTATATAAAAGTATGTATCCTATATATCCTTTGTATTGTACACATATCTCCTATATATGGTGTATATTATAACCCAGGAAGAAGTGGTGTTAAGAAAGCAGCAATAGGGCTTCCCTGGTGGCGCAGTGGTTGAGAGTCCACCTGCCGATGCAGGGGACACGGGTTCGTGCCCCAGTCCGGGAGGATCCCACATGCCGCGGAGCGGCTGGGCCCGTGAGCCATGGCCACTGAGCCTGCCGTCCGGAGCCTGTGCTCCGCGACGGGAGACGCCACAACAGTGAGAGGCCCGCATAACGAAAAAAAAAAAAAAAAAAAAGACAAAGAAAGCAGCAATAATAAACAAAAATACAAATAAAAGTGAGTGAATGTGAGTAAATCTCATGATAACAACAGTAACCAATTTGGGGGTATAAAAAGACGTAATTAAAGTATTGGGCACCAATGGTGACTAAGTTCCTTGTATTAGTTAAAAGGGTAGACATATGCTGCAGACATTGTTAGTTCAAGTATACAAGTTAAAAAATTAAGGGTAACCTACGAAGGGAATGAAATAGGATGTATAACTTCCAAAGTAATATGTGGAGCAGGGAGTGGGAGGAAGAGAATACAGAAAATGTAACCAAGCTAATGGAAAAGAATAAAGGAGAAAAGGAAATAAAGGAAAAGGAAGATAAATAGCACAGTCCAAAATATATAATTGATCACAGTAAATAATAAATGGACAAAATTTATAGATTAAAGGAGCATGTCAAATTAAATAATTAAACAAAAGCAAAAAACATAAATATTAGAATACAGGAATACTGGAAGTAATGGAATGGGAAATATTTATGAGGCAAATTTTAATCCAAAAAGTGGTATATCCATATTAATATTAATTTAAAAATTTCTGTTTCCAGATAAGATGGCCTATAATATGGAGTAGCATACTCCACCCCACCTCTCCCATAAAATAAAGCAGTAAAATTTGAACAGATCATATTTGAAGAAATAATGCTGGACACTTTCCAAATTTGGCAAAAGATATAAGCCTACAAATTCAATAAGCTCAGTGAACTACAAATAGGATAAACCCAAACCCAAAGAAATTCACAACCAGACACATTCTGATTAAACTGCTGAAAACAAAAGACAGGGAAGAAATTATGAAAGAAGCCAGAAAAAAACATTCATTTTTTTTTTTTTTTTTTTTTTTTTTTTTTTTTTGCGGTACGCGGGCCTCTCACTGCTGTGGCCTCTCCCGTTGCGGAGCACAGGCTCCGGACGCGCAGGCTCAGCAGCCATGGCTCACGGGCCCAGCCGCTCCGCGGCATGTGGGATCTTCCCGGACTGGGGCACGAACCGGTGTCCCCTGCATCGGCAGGCGGACTCTCAACCACTGCGCCACCAGGGAAGCCCAACATTCATTTTTAAAGAATAACAATTCAAATGACTGTGGATTTCTCATTAGAAACCATGGGGGCCAGAAGGATGTAGAACAACATTTTTAAAGTGTGGAAAGAAAAGAACTGTCAACCCATATTCTGTATCCAGTGAGAATATCCTTCAGGAATTAGGGTGAAATTAATACATTTTCAGATGAAGGGAAACTAAAAGAATTCATTCCCAGCATAGCTACTCAAAAAGAAATACTAAAGGAAGTTTTTCAGACAGAAGGGAAATAGTGCCAGAAGGAAATTTGGAGTATCAAGATTGGGAAAAGCAACAGAAATGGTAAACATCTGGGCAAATGCAATAAACTATTCTTAAGTTTTTAAAACTCTGATGGTTGAAAGCAAAAATTATGACATTATTTGGTGGGATTTTCCATGTATGTCAATGGGATATATGACAACCATTACGTAAATGGGGAGGTTGAAAGGACATATACTGTGGAAAGTTTTCTACATTCCACCTGAAGTGGTAAAATGCTGATGCTAAGTAGACTTGAAAAGTTAAGTATGTATATTGTGCTCCCTAGAGCACACTTGAAAACAATACAAAATGTATAGTCAAAAACACAATAGATAAATTAAAATGAAATACTAAAAAACATTAAAATAACCTAAAAGAAGACAGGAAAGGGGAAATAGAGAAACAAGAAGAAAACAAAATTAATAAAATAGTAGATCTAAATCCAAACAGATCAGTAATGACATTAAAAACAAAACAAGGGCTTCCCTGGTGGCTCAGTGGTTGAGAGTCCGCCTGCCGATGCAGGGGACACAGGTTCGTGCCCCGGTCTGGGAAGATCCCACATGCCGCGGAGCGGCTGGGCCTGTGAGCCATGGCTGATGAGCCTGTGCTCCGCAACGGGAGATGCCACAATAGTGAGAGGCCCGCGTACCACCCCCCCCCCCAAAAAAAACCAAGACTGGGACTCCCCTGGTGGTCCAGTGGCTAAGACTCCACGCTCCCAATGCAGGGGACCCAGGTTTGATCCCTGGTCAGGGAACTAGATCCCACGTGCCGCAACTAAGAGTTTGCATGCCACAGCTAAGAATCCCGCATACCGCAACTAAAGACCCCACATGCCGCAACTAAAAGATCCCGCACATGGCAACAAAGATCCCACATGCTGCAACTAAGACCCAGCACAGCCAAATAAGTAAGTATTTTTAAAAATAATAATAAAAATATAAAAGAAATAGTTTATAAGTTAAAAAAAAAAGACCTGGGCTTCCCTGGTGGTGCAGTGGTTGAGAGTCCACCTGCCGATGCAGGGTACATGGGTTCATGCCCCGGTCTGGGAGGATCCCACATGCCGCAGAGCGGCTGGGCCCATGAGCCATGGCCGCTGAGCCTGCGCGTCCAGAGCCTGTGCTCCACAGCAGGAGAGGCCACAACAGTGAGAGGCCTGCGTACTGCAAAAAAAAAAAAAAAAAGACCTAACTATATGCCGTCTATATGAAACTTACTTCAAATATAATGATATAAATAGGCGAAAAGTAGAAGAATGGAAAAAGATTTACCATGAAGAAAACATTCAAAAGAAAGCTGGAGTGGCTATATTAATAATTATTATTATATAACCAGACAAAGTATTCAGAGCAAAGGATTACAAGGGTCGATTTACCAAGAAGACATAGCAATCCAAAAAGTGTATGCACCCAAAAATAGAGCTTCAAAATACATGGAGAAAGGCTGTCAGAAATGAAAGGAGAAATAAACAAATTCACAATTATCGTTAGAGACTATAGCACTTTTCTCTCAGAAAGTAATAGTACTGGTAGACAGAAAATCAGAAAGGCTATTGAAGAAGTGAACAATACCATCAACCAACTGGATCTAATTGACATTTATAAAACACTCTACCCAACAATGGTAGAATACACATTCTTTTCAGGTGCCTGTGGAATATTCACCAGGATAGACTATACCCAGGGTGGTAAAACTAACCTTTACAAATATAAAAGAAATGAAACCATACAAAATACGATCATAGTGGACTTAAACTTGATGTCAATTACAAAACGATAACAGGAAATTATTCAAACACTTGGAAATAAAACAGCATACTTCTGAATAATCCATGGGTTTGAAATCCCCAATTTGTTCTATTACTCTGATATCAAAGTCAAACAAAGTCATACAAGAAAAGAAAACTGCAAACTAATATCTCTTATGAATATAAATGAAAAAATTCTCAGTAAAATACAAGCAAACTGAATCTAGCAGCATATGAAAAAGATTATACACCATGACCAAGTGGGATTTATCCTAGAAATGCAAGAGGGGTTCAGCAAACAAAAATCAGTCAAAATAACTCAAAATGTATAAAAATGTAAGAACTAAAATGATAAATGATAAGAAAACAGGGAACAGACGTCCCTGGTGGTCCAGTGGTTAAGAATCCACCTTCCAATGCTGGGGACGCAGGTTCGATCCCTGATTGGGGAACTTAGATCCCACATGCTGCGGGGCAACTAAGCCTGCACACTACAACTACTGAGCTCTCGCACTATGGAGCCTGCGCGCCACAACTAGAGAGCCTGCATGCTGCAACTACTGAGCCTGCGTGCTCTGGAGCCCGAGCGCCACAACTAGAGAGAAGCCCGTGTGCTGCAATGAAGATCCCGTGTGCCACAACTAAGACCTGACACAGCCAAATAAATAAATAAATAAATATTAAAAAAAAACCCAAAAACATGGATAAATCTTCACGACCTTGGATTTGGCAATGGTTTCTAAAAATGATACCAAAAACATGAGCAACAAAAGAAAAAAAATAGATAAATTGGACTTTATCAAAATTAAAGACTTTTGTGCTTCAAAGGGTACCATCAAGAAAGTGAAAAGATAACCAATAGAATGGGAGAAAATATTTACAAGTCATATCTCTGATAAAGGACTAGTATCAGGAATATATAAAGAACTCTAGGGAATTCTCTGGCGGTCCAGTGGTTAGGACTTGGCGCTTTCACGGCCGTGGCCCAGGTTCAGTCCCTGGTCAGGGAACTAACATCCCGCAAGCCACACACCACGGCCAAAAAAAAAAAAAAACCTCTAAAAACTCAGCTATAACTAAACCAACAACCCAATTAAAAATAGGCAAAGGATGGGGACTTCCCTGGTGGTCCAGTAGGTAAGACTCCATGCTCCCAATGCAGGGGTACCGGGTTTGATCCCTGGTCAGGGAGCTAGATCCCACATGCTGCAACTAAGAGTTCGCATGCTGCAACTAACAAGCCCACATGCTGCAACTAAGAAGCCTGCATGCTGCAACTAAAAAGATCCCACATGCCTTGATCCCCCAACTAAAGATCCCGCATGCCGCAACAAGGATCCCACGTGCCGCAACTAAGACCCAGCACAGCCAAAATAATTAAATAAATAAATAAATATTTTTTAAAAATTCAAAAAAAAATAGGCAAAGGATCTAAATGAATATTTCTCCAAAGAAGACATACAAGTGGTCAATAAGCACATGACTATATGCTCAACATCATTAGTCATGAGGGAAATGCAAACCAAAACCACAAAACCGCTTCATACCAGTTAGGATGGCTATGATTTTTTTTTAAAGAAAGAAAGAAAATAATAATAAAAGGCTGTGGGGAAATTGGACCCTCATACTGTATGGGAATGTAAAATGGAGCAGCTTCTGTGGTAACAGTTAAACATAGAGTTACCCTGTGATCTAGAAATTCCACTCTTAGGTGTATTACCAAGAGAATTGAAAACATGTTCACACAAAAATGTATACATAAATATTTATAGCAACATTGTTCATAATAGCCAAAAATTAGAGGCAAAACTGATGCCTGAAGAAATAGAAAGGCTCAATAGACCTATAATAATGAAATAAATTGAACTGGTAGTTTCACAGCTTCAAAAATAGAACACTAGGTTTAGGTGACTCTTTAGGTGAGTTCTTACAGATACTCAAGGAACATAAAATACAAATCATGAACAAAATATTCTGGAGAAGAGAAAAAGATGGGATGCTTACTGACTCTTTTTATAAGGCTGTTATATTATTGAACTCAAGTGAAAGCCTTTCTCTGTTCATTTTTCTTCATTCTTTTTTTATCTCCGTTCTTCAGACTGCATAATCTCTAATCTATCTTCAAGTTCACTAATTCTCCTTACAGAGCAAATCTACTGTTGTTCTTCTCTACTGAACTTTTCATTTTAGGTACGGTACTTTTCAACTTCGGAATTTCCATTTTGTTCTTTTTATAATTTCTATCTCTTTATTGATATTCTCTATCTGATGCAGCTTTCCCATCATAGCTTCCTTTACTTCTTTTATCATGGTTTCCTTTAGTTCTTTGAACATATTTATAATGGCTACTTTGAAGTTTTGTCTGTTAAATCCAACACCTGGTCATTCTCATAGGCAGTTTCCATTACTTGCCTTTTTCCTGTGTATGAGTCATACATTCCCATTTCTTTGTATGCCTCATATTTTTTGTTGGAAAGTGGACATTTTAGATAATATATTGTAGCAACTCAGTATGGTGCCCCTCCCCTGGGGCATTGTTATCTGCTTATTTATTGGTTTAGTGACTTGGTCTATTCTACCCTCTCCCCTTAATGTGTAGCCTCTGACGGAGCTCTACGGAGAGCACAGGCTTGGTGGTTGTGGCCACAGTCACCCTGGAATGACAGTGGTTTTGGCAGGGCTCTCTTTGACTCTCTCTTTCCCTGACCAAACACATCTGTTAAGCGCCACTAATTGCTAGTTAGTTGCACCTCTGTTTTCATCACTGCCCTGTGGCATATATTGTTCCCAGACTAATCCAATCAAATCTGGACTCCTTTGAAGGGATGGTTCCTGAGGTCAGTGTTTGAGATCTGTTTTGACCCCAGAAGGGCTCCATACAGCTCTCTCTTTCCCTGGTTCTCTCTGACAAACTAACTAGCCTACATCTCCAATGAATCTACCAGTCTCCTCCCAACTGCCTGCCACCACAGCCTCCAGTGTTTCTGAGGGCACCTCTGGGCTTGAACTTCTCCACACTTTGTTGCAAATGAAGTCAATTCCCTTGAGAAGAGATTGGGAGCTCTCTGTTCTACAGCCTGCCTCTCCCTATGGGCAAAATCTCTGTGCCATGGCTCTGGAGCTGGGACTAGGGACAAGGGTGTGCTTCTCTCTGAATGGCACCCCTGCTTTAGGAGCTGAGTGCTCAGTGGAGGAGAAAGGCTATAGCCTCAGGCCTTCTTGGCTTGCCTCTCGCAGGATGGAACCTCTTCCTAGAAAGCCAGGGCAAGGGGATTGGGGCCCAGTGTTCTGAGTGGTGCCACGCCCCTGGTAGAGTGGGTGCTGGGCAGAATAGAGAGCCCCCATTTCTCGGCAACACTTGCCCAGAATAACGCCTCAGCAGCAAGTAGCTGGGGGCAGGCTGACAAATGCTTATTTCCTGCCTGTTCTGGGAAGATGACCCCTGCCTTGGAGCTGAAGGGAAGGGACCTCTGTGTGCTGGGCTGCAGCAGCCTCGAGGGGAATTTCCATTCTGCTGAGCTGGGGGTGGGGATGGGGCAGGATCTTGTTCAAATACCAGGGACTGTTCTTACCAAGTTTTAGTAGAGTTGCTTGTATGTTTCTTCATTTGTTCTAAGCCTTCAGGACCATTTCCAAAGGGCGCCTGAGTGCTGTGATGAGCAAAGGCCTCCTCCCACCCACAGTGGACAGGTAGCACGAGGGAGACGTATTCCGTTACTGTTTTAAGCCACTGAGCGCAGGGAGTTTTTGTGACCACAGCAGATCTAGCTTAGTGTTCTCAAGTTTGGGCATGCGTTAGAATCCCCCAGAGGGCTCGTTAAAAATACCGGGTGCTGTTCCTCACGCCCTGAGTTTCTGATTCAGCAAATCTGGGTTGGTGCCAGAGAATTTACATGTCTAATAAGTTCCCAGGTAAAGGTGATGCTGCTGATACGGGGACCATACTTTGAGAACTACTGCTCCAGCCATCCTTTCTGATATCTGGGGATAAATAATAGTAGTGTTTACCTCGCTACAGAGTTGGTAAGGATCATTGCATTAACATCTGTAAAGCATTTACAATAGTGTCTGGCATCCAAACAGCCTTAGCATTATTATTAATATGTCCCAAAGTTTTTTTTCGATATAAGGATATTCTCAGGTGTTAAAAATTTTAATACTATTTGGCCTTTTACTGGAATAACCCAGATGACTAGACTTTCCAGCATTTTCAGCTGTCTCTTTTTATTACTTCTTGATCCGCTTATAGCTCAGACCAATTGCTGAGGAAAGATAGTCATCCAGGCAGGATTGTTAACTAGGCCCCATAACCTTGCCTGCTTTTCTAAATTGGTGTGCTGGCCCCTGCAGATCTGAAGGCAGCTCTGTTCCTCTCCTAGCACAAAGGTGCTGGGCTTTGTGGCTGCAGTTACCCTCTGTTCCCATCAGGGCTAGACCAGGGGTGGGCCAGTAGCATCCACTACAAGACCCCAAACTAAACCAAGTCAGGAAGGAGGGGAGGTCAGTGTTTCTGCTGCTTCGTCCATGCCCTTTTCCAGTTACATAAGGAATCAGGAGGTTATCTGTTGTCTAGGAAGCTGTGGCCCAAGAGGAAAAGGCAAGGGCAGGTACATTTGAACTCATAAGAGGGAAAGAATGCTGGGGCTGCCATAGGACAAATTATGATACTTCATACTTCGATGCATAATGTCTTGTCATAATCCTCCCAATGTTCCCTGTGAGGACCTCGGGTCAGGCACTGACAGTGACAGCAGCCAACAGCCTGTGCCATGTGCCATTAGCTCATTTAATCCTCCCAAGAGCAAAGCAGGTATCATTATTACCCTCACTTTACAGATGGGGAAGCTACACACAGAGCGGTTAAGTATTTTGTCCAGGGTCATTCAGCTAGTTGAGAGTCAGAGCCAGAATTTGAACCCGGGTGCTTCTAGAGTTTCCACTCTTAACCCTGTTGCTGTGGCACTGTGATATTCCCTGGGATGTAAGTGCCATGTGGACAGGATCTTGGCCTGTCGTGCCCCCTGCTGTACCCCAGCCCTGGAAGTGTGCCTTCCCCGTAAGAGGTACTCCATCAACACTGGTAGAGTGAATGAGAGAATTCCCGATTTGGAGCTGGTCAGTGGTCACTGTCTGAGGCATATGTGCTCATCAAGCATTTGTTGCACGGCGAGGCTCAGAGAAGAGGAACTCCTCTGAGGTCTCCTAGGGTGCCGTGTGGCCGGAACCACTGCCCTGGTCTAATTAGACAAATTAAGTGCCTGCAGTCTCTGCCAGAGTGAGAGCGTTTCCCCTCAGCCCCCAGGGTATGGCCAGGTCCTGCTGGGCAGAGGCTGCTGCCCAGGAAGAAGGGTGGGGCTCCAGGAAGGCAGGGCCCAGTGAGGGTGGGGGGAGGGTACCCGGCCACCACCCTGGTTTGGTCGAGGCCATTCGTCCACATCTTGGACATCACAGGAGACAGACGCTGAAGGTAGCTCTGTGGCAATACTGAGCTTGGACACAGGAAAGAATTTGGGGTTTTCCCCTGTGACCTAGACCATGGGCTCTGGTGAGAGAGAACCCAGTTCAAATCTCAGCTTCTGCTTCCTCCTGTGTGAAAACACTGGTAATAATAACCTGCAGGGAAGGTTCAGCACTCGGCAGGCCCTTCCATCGGCCCCTCCCAGACCTGAGCCCAGGCCGCATCCCTGAGCAGGTAGCCTCTCCCTACCCCCAGCCCCGTGGGAGTGGATTTCCCAGAGAGAGGCTGGGAGGCTGGGAGGGTGTGATCATGCCTCAGATAGGTCACTTTTGCGGGAAAACTGGCTTGCCGCGCAGGAGCAGTAGAGGGGGGGCAGCGGGCCCCGCCCCGTGTCGTGCCTCCCACCCGCCAGGGCTCCAGTCTAGTGGTGGGGGCGCATCAGAGCGGGGCGGCCTGGGCTTAAGGCAGGTGCAGTGGGCCTCAGAACTGCGGGGTCTTGTTTAAAAATGCAGTGTCCCCCCTCCCCGTCCCCCCCCACACACAGACAGAGTCCATGCCCGGGAGTCTCCACCGTCAGGAGCTCCACCAATCACTCTGATGCAGACCTCAGACTGCCCTTTGCGGTGCACGGGCTGAGGGGTCTCCCCCAACGTCCAACCCTGCTTCAGGGTTGCCCTGAGTCCCTCCTTCCCCTTCTGCCTGTTTCATCTGGTGTCAGGTATTGGAAGGCCTCATGGTGATCTCGGATGCTTATTTGGGGTCTTCAGCCTAAGTCCCCCGCCCCCTGGCCCCAAGCCTTATTCCTCACCCACTGCTGGGCTGTGACCGTTTCCCCACCTTGACCTGGCCGAGGACATGTGCTGTCCCCTCTGTGGCTAGCCTGAGTCAGCAGTCTTGGCCTGGTGGACAGAGCTTCGGGGGGCCTACCGAGCAAACCCTCCATCTGGGGCATCCCCTCTGTGGAGGTGAGGGGCCAGCAGCAAGCCTGGTGCCCGGTGGGGAGGAGGAGGTGGAAACTTTGTCCCAATGACCAGAGGGCGGAGGGCTTGGCCGGGCCAGCTCTGTTCCATGCACAGGCATGTGCAGGATGCCGTGGGGCTATTTTTACTCCTGTCAAGGAGACAGTGTGATTTATGGGAAGCCTGGTCCCCTTCAGGGCTGTGTTATAAATACACCTGGCCCCATGCTCTCGTTCACTTGGAGGGGAAACTCAGGCCCCGTCCTCTCTCCTGCCTCCCTCCCTGCCTCACTGGGCCGTGTCCATACGTGGTCTTCTTGGGGGCGTCCTTCCCCTATGCAGCTGTCCCCCTGTGGTGGCCCAGCTCTCCTCAGTCACCAGGGCCTCAGTGTGAGTGATTTTTTCAGATGCTGTTAGGAGTGACGGTTATCTGCGAACTGCCTTTGATGAAGGGAAGAGGAGAGAGGCTTCAAATCTGGGGTTCACACTTCCTTCAAGGGCCGGATATAGGTAATAGGAAGGGGAAAGGGGCACAGGTAGGAGGCTTAAGAAAAACTCTGCCTCTCTCCCAAGATGTACCCATCTGCCCAGAGTCCCCTCCTGGAAGGTGGCAGGCCAGCTGGAGAGGGGCCTCTCTGGGCCCAGGACTGGTCCCTGCCCACCCCCTTCCTTCAGCTGCAGAAGGGCAGACAGCCCTGGCGTGGGAAACGGGGGCTGGGCTGGTCTACTTACCAGCTGTGTGGTCTTCCGCAAGTCCTTTAACTTCTCTGACCCTCAAGTTTTTCCTCTGGAAAGGGACACAAAGACGCCTGCCTACTGGATTGATGTGTGTGAAATGCAGGCTAGGCTGGGCTGACAAGGGAGATATTCAGGCAGGCAGCCCAGCCTGTGTCCGACATCATCCCCTTCCTCTGAGGAACCCTGGTCCCTCATCTGCAGGGGCACAAGGGCAACACTGATCAGAGAACCCCCCTCCTCTGTCCTGCCTGGAGAAGGGGGAGGAGGTAGGGCTGCTTCTCCCTGAGCCCCTGGGGCTCAGTTCCTTCACTCTTGGGAGGCAGGGATCATTCAATGAAACATCCAGTCCAGACAAGTGGATGTTCAAACCTGGCCAGGATTGGTCCTCTTGTAGAGGCTAAGAGCTATAAGGGGCCTCAGAGTTCATCTAACAGTACCAGTCAGATGTCAGATATTGCCCCAATAATGCTGCGGAACAAACCACTCAAGGGTTTACTTGCTTCTGCTTCTGCCGGGCAGCTGGGCTTGGCTGTAAGCCCGGTTGGGTCCCGCATTCTCCATGGATCTCTCAACCTCCTAGGACCGGTGGGCTGGCCAGGGCATGCGCTTCCTAGGGCTAAGACAGGAAGCCCAGGGGGGCAAGCACTTCTCAAACCTCCTGTTCACCTCGTGTCTGCCTACCTCGCATTGGCCAAATCAAGTCACGTGGCCAAGCCCAACCTAAATGGGGTGGGGACACACTGCTCCCCTGGAGGGGCGTCAGAGGGGAGGGAGTGACTACTGCTGACTGATTATCTAATGAACTGACTTTCCAGCTCTGCACTGCATGACGATTGGGGTTTTCTGGACGTACTTTGGGGCAGGGAGAGGGAGAAGGAGCAGCTTGGGTGCAACATCTCCCACCCGGCTCCATCCCGAGCCGTGAAGAGCCTTGCAGGTGGGGAGTGGGGGGAGGAGCGTAGTTATTCATGTGCTTCATTCACTCGTGCATTTCTGAGTCACGTCCTTTGGTCAGCCTTGGGGAGGCCAGGATTTGTTACGGAGGCAAAGAGAAAGAGGGAACACAGGGGCCCCTCTGACCTTCAAACATACAATCTCACCTTCTTGAAAATGAGTGAACTTAACGCCAGTGTCTCCCGCTGTAACTTACCAGGGTCCAGGCTTGGTGAACTATTCGTTTTCCGTAGAGATTATCATGAGGAAAATGGTCCCATGGAGAAGAAGGGGAGGGGTCTTCCACTTCCTGGACCCTGGGAGTCATGGGAGAGGAAGTGACGGGATTGGGCGTCCCGGTTTGGGGGTCCCCACTTGGGCTTCTGCCTGGAGGGGCAGTTGCGAGGGATAAACGGAGAGGGGCGCCACGGGCAGGGCTGTCTTGCGCTGCCACCCGTGGGGACTCAGCCACGTCAAAGCAGACACGGTGGCCGGCATGGTCGGGCCGGGGAAGCCCGGGACGCAGAGCTCTCCGAGGCCTTCTCGAGGGTCCTACAGGAGGAGCCCCTGGGTTAAAAGCGAGCGGGTCAGCCGCGGGGGCAGCCCACAGACACCAGCAGGCGCCAGCCCAGGTCGTGGGCAAGCAGGAAGCTGGACCCTTCACCCTTTTCCCTTATCCAGGCCACCCTCTTTGTTACCTTCTTTGTTACAGAGAAGAGGCGTGTGGAAAGTGTGGCTCTCAGAGAGACAGGGTTTGTTCTAATCTATGAGAGACTAAGAGCCACTTAAATGGACTTCACAGAGCAGACATACAGGATTCCTGCCCAGCCTCCAGGCCCCTGCCCATCACCCTAATGCAGCCCCACAGAGTAATCCTCCTGGCATCATCCTCCCCTGACACGAGTCTGAGCAGTCTTCATTCTCTTGCTTAACACGTGTCCCCATCCCCTTGCCCACAGGGCTGAGACCCACTCCGGGCAGCCCTCCAGTCTGGCAGCCCCTCCTGAGCCCTTGCTGCAGCTGGTGGCGTACTTCCTTCCCCAGGTCAGCCCTTTGAGGTGGCACAGCTGGGACGGGAGCCCAGGGAACTGCCGTCCACCCCAGAGCCCTTTCCGCCATCAGCTGCTGTCTCCCCTGCCCGGGAATCCCTGCCGGGGGTCCCTGGCTCCTGGGCTTCCTCTCTGGGGGCAGCCCCTGGCTGAGGGTGGGGACTGGAGGCATGGAGCAGCCCAAACCCTCCGAGGTCCTGCTCCCCCGGGGGTCAGCAAAGCTCAGCGGGTGGGGCCTCGGCCTCCCTGTCCCATGCTCGCGGGTCCACGCCACCTGTGGCCATGGGGCTGGGGTGCAGGGAGCAGTACCCCGGTACCCTGTTTTCTGACCCCGGCCCCAGCTTCTCCGTATCTGTTTATTTACCTTGGAAAAGGCCCTGTGGCCCAGGCAGGAAACGGGCCAATTCCAGGAGGCTCGCCGGGCGGGGGAACAAGGAGCCACATTGTGCTCCGTGCCTGGCCGCTCCCCACCCTGGGCCTGCGAAGAGCCCGGAGAGGGGGACCGGTTGGGGGCCTGGCAGGAAGGAGGCGTGGGGGCTGAGGGCTGCCAGCGCGCCAAGCCCGCCCGCCTATGAAAGGGCTTCTGTGCAGGGGTGGGACGGGGGGCTGCCGAATCCCCACCCCGCCAGTGAGTGGATGAGGCGGGGATGCTGGGCGGCGGCCCCTCGTCACAGCCTAGGGCCCACCAGGCACCGACCTGCCAGCCCAGGGCAGAGGGAAGAGACCCAGGAGCCGGCTGGCCCTGGTGCCCCTGGCTTCTCTTGGGCAGACGCCACCCCTCAGTTGAGGGACGTCCTGCCCTCAGCCTCCCCTCCCCTGTCCCAGCTCCTGCCAGGCAGTTGGTCCGACCTCAGGCCTCCCTGCCCGGCAGAAGCTGGAAGCGGGAGAGTCCTGCGGTCAGAGCCTGGCCCTGGCTGAACAGGCCGAGGCTGGCGTGTGGCTTGATGTCGTCATGGGGGCACTTGCGAGGGCTGACCCCTCCCCAACCCTGCAGTCTTCCTCACTGACCGGCTGGTGTCTGTACGGGCTGATCTTCCATCCACCCATCCATCCGTTCATTCATTCAACACTGGGGCTCCCTTCCTCTCTCTTCCAATCGCCTAACTTGCAGTGACAGCGTCCTCCAAGCCCCCTTCCCCGGTTCCCAGTGTGCTGTTTGAGAAATGTAAATCTGCAGCTCGGTGCTTTGTGACCGCCTGGAGAGGTGGGATAGGGAGGGTGGGAGGGAGGGAGACGCAAGAGGGAAGGGATGTGGGAACAGATGTATATGTATGACTGATTCACTTTGTTATAAAGCAGAAACTAATAATAATAATTTAAAAAAAGAAATGTAGATCTGATTACGTCATTCCTGTCTCTCAAGGTCTTCAGAGACTTCCTACTTGTTTCTGGGCAAAGAGGTTCACAGGCCCTTTGAGCTCAGCCCCACCTGCCCCTCAGGCCCATGAACACCAATGACTGGGTTGAGGGGGGGCGAGGGACTTGAGGGGGTCAGAGGTGAGATGGATTTCTCCCACCCAGCACGGGGGGGGCGGGGAGGGGCTCTGGGTGGGCATGTCCTTCCAGTTGAAAGGGAGTCCGAGGGACCTCAGAATGGGGATGAAGACCTGGGACAAGAAATGTGCACGGCTGTCACCTGGCCCATGCCTCCACGTCCTTCTAGGACAGCCCCTCCCAGCTGAATTGCCACCTCCCACCCCCACTCAAGGCATCACTCTCTGCCCCCAGCCCTGCTGTCCTTGCAGCCGACATCACTCCATGTATGTGTTCATCTCCAGATGGGCAGGCTCAATGTTGTAAAGATGTCAGTTCCCCCCAAAGTAATCTGTAAACTTCCATAAATCAGTCTCTAAATCCAGTAAGATTATTTCTGGGACTAGATGACGAAGTTCATCTAGAAGAGAAAATGAGGAGACAGAACCAAGACAATCATCAAAACAAAGAACAAAGGCAGGGAGTCCGCCTTCCAGCAGAAAAGGAAACTGCACGTTTACAATAATGAAAATGAGTGTTTCCTGCACATTTACTGCTGTTATAGCCAGCGCTGTGGTGCTCTTCTTACCTGTGTCAGTCACTGTCAGGAACAGCTTTCCCTTTATTGACCCCTTGGATCCTCGCATTAATCCCGTGGTACAGATAAGGAAACTAGCTCTAGGCCAGCCTGGTCTGCCCCAGGCCCTGTTCTAAGCACTTTGCATCCAGGATGTCAGTTAGTTCCCACAGCACCCCCTGAGGTAGGTACTGTTACTAATTCAGTCCAGCTATGATATATTAATGCTATAGAGAAGATGGCCCATTGAGCTTCAGATGGGCCCAAGACCCATCAGGCAAAAAAAAGTTACAGAATGACACATGTATCACTTAAGGGAAACATAAGAAAACTCCTAACCTGTATACACTTGTGTATAGGGATGTAAGTGCATAGAAAAGTGTCTGGAAGGAAATGAAATGAAATGACATCATTACCTCTGCAGAGGGGAGAAGGGTGGGGACTCTCCCTCTTTACCACATGCATTTTATGGGCCTTTTCCTTCTTAAATAGTAAAATACAGGGCTTCCCTGGTGGCGCAGTGGTTGAGAGTCCGCCTGCCAATGCAGGGGACACGGGTTCAAGCCCTGGTCTGGGAAGATCCCACATGCCGCGGAGCAACTAGGCCCGTGCGTTACATCTGCTGAGCCTGTGCTCTAGACCCCGCGAGCCACCACTACTGAAGCCCGCGCACCTAGAGCCTGTGCTCCACAGCAAAGAGAAGCCACTGCAACGAGAAACCCGCACACCGCAACGAAGAATAGCCCCCGCTCACCACAACTGGAGAAAGCCCGCGTGCAGCAACAAAGTCCCAACGCGGCCAAAAATTAACTAAAAAAAATTTTATAATAAAACAAGAACAGGATGATGTAAAAAAGGAAAAAATAGAGAACAAGAAAGGGCTCTTGCAAATTAAAAACATGGTGGTTAAAAGTAAAAAGGAGAAGGAAAAGGAGAAATAATAATACAAGGTTGGAAGATAAAAATGAGGAAATTTCCCAGGAAGCCACTGAAAAGATAAAGCGGTAGACAGAGAGAAAAGAGTATCAGAGATCAATCCAGGAGGTCCAACATCCACCTAATAGGCCTTATGCATCAGGCTCAGAGGGCACCACGCCAGGCCCACAGCACTTCTAGGGGCCCACTGAAAGGCTTTCTCTTAAAAGCAGGAAAAAATAAATCAATTTTAGGTCAAAAAGTGTTTTCATAGATAATATATTCATCTTTATACTAGTGTAACCATAAAATACAGTTGTTTTTTTGTTTTTTTTTTCTGCGGTACATGGGCCTCTCACTGTTGTGGCCTCTTCCGTTGTGGAGCACAGACTCCAGATGCTCAGGCTCAGCGGCCATGGCTCACAGGCCCAGCCGCTCCGTGGCATGTGGGATCCTCCCGGACCGGGGCACGAACCCATGTCCCCTGCATTGGCAGGCGGACTCTCAACCACTGCGCCACCAGGGAAGCCCAAAATACAGTTTTTAAAATTTTATTTTAATGGTGGAAGGGACCCAGGAAAGCAAAAGTGCCTAAAGACCATGAAAATCACAATGTGGCCCCAGGCTTCAAGCGACAGCTTGAGACAACAGTTCACCCCAGAGTCCCCGAGAGTTGAGTGGAGGATGTGTGTCTGAGGGAGGGAGTGAGAGCAGGCTGGGGTGTGGACCGGCAGTGACTGTGACACCCGTTTGAGTGCAGAGCCCCAGCCCACGCTGTGCAGATCACCCAACCCTCCCAGCAGCCCTGGGATGCGGGCACCGCTGGAGTGTTCCCTTAACTGCCGGGAAAAGCGCAGCCCAGAGAGGTTGGGCAGATTAGCTAAGATGACAGCTATGGGGTATGATTTGAATCCAGGCCGCTGGATCCAGAAACCACGTCATGGCCTCCCACGGCCTGAATACCTCAAAAATATACTTGAGATGTTCCCTGTGTGGGCGCCTGCAGAAACGTTAACACAAGCAGCAGAAAAAGACCTGTGGGCAGGGGGCTGGGGAGTGGGGGACGCTTCTGTTCTTCACGTGGAATAACTCCCCTGGCCTCTCCCCACCGCACACCTAGGAAAAGCCAGAACCGGGGCAAGGACCAGGAGAAGCCAAAATGGATAGGGACACGCTCCCTGCCCACGGGAGTTTCTGGAGCAGCCCCCTGCAGATAGACCAGCAGGTCTCTCAGACCCGCTGACCAGGCCAGGGGAGCAAGTGGACCCATCCGGTGGGATGACCTCAGAGAGAAGTGAGGCAGGCTGCAGGTCTAGTGTCCGGAGGCCTGGGGTCCAGCTCTACCTTGCAGCCTCCCAAGGTTCAGTTTCTTCATCTGTAAAATGGGGGCAAACAAGGTCATGGGTGTGAAAGGGCCTCGCCAGGCACAGGGACTGTTGGACGAAAGGAAGGGAAGGCAGGCTGTGCGGTGGAGAGCTGGAAGGCCCTCCCTGGGCTGGGGGCAATGTCCACACCTTTTCCTCCACACCTCCACCCCTGCCTGAGGGACCACAGGGTCTGGAGTGGTTAAAGGTCACGGCCTCACTGGGCTCCGCCCTCGCACCTTGAGAGGCAGTGTGCCCTGAAGCCAGGGCCTGCGCTGGCTTCGGAGAAGGCTTGTGGGGGCAGAGAAGGGTTCCAGAACATGCTAGGGACGGCCTTCCCGGAGCCTCCCCCGGCAGAGGCGGGGCACCGTGATGAACTGAGGCCCGCTTGTCCTGGAGGCAGGTGACTTTCCTTGGGAGGAGCCACAGGGGGACCCCCAGCCAGCCAGCAGCCTCAGACAGGGTGGGGGTCCCAGACCTACCAGGCCCCCCTCTCCAGGGGCAGAATGAGGCCCACAGCTGCTGGGAGAGCCTGGGCTCCATCCGAGGCCCCTGGCTGGGCCGGGCGGGGTGGTGGGGGCCAGGCTAGGGCCTCTTTCCTCCTAGCTTGGCCGCTGAGGTTATTTTTTTCCCCTCGTTTGCTGCTGAATTTCCCTTCGAGTTGGATAAATAAGCAGCAGGTTCCAACGTCAACGAAACAGGAGCCCCAGCGGCCGCACAAAAGCAGCTTTCAGCAGCGTCAGGCACCTCTGGCCCATCCTGGCCGCAGGGTGGCCACAGCGCCCCAGCAGGGCTGGGGGGTGGTGGGTGGGCACGCAGACGCCACACCCCTTCCCAGCAGCTCCCCCACCCCACCCCCCGAGCCTCCGCCTCAAATGCCCTCCCTCCCTCTCTGGGACTCACACGCTTGTCACCTCTTCCGGTCCCTGCCCACCCCCAGCAGAGCCCACACTTGCCCTTCGACCCTGACAGCACTCTGCGCTGACCGTGTAAAGCCCTCCCTCCCTTAAAACCTTCCAACGCACGGCTCCCCATGGCCGGAGGGTCCAGCCCGGCTTTCCAGCGTCCGCTGTGGGCTCCAGGAGAGGCTGCTTCTGTTTTCTCTCCAAAGCTTCTGCGAAGGCTGTTCCCTCTGTCTAGAACATCCCGTCTCCTGCCTGGCTTCCACTGGGCTAAGCGACCCTGTTCAAGTACCACCCCCTCTGATGCCCACCCCAGCTTCTCTCTCTTGTCACAGACATCAGCTGCCCCCAGAGTGGTCCCGATTCATCACCTGACCATGAGCAAACAGGGGGCAGATTCATCTCGTGTGCCCAGCGCCCTGCCCAGCCGTGCTGTGTGCTATGGGGACACAGAGGAGGCGCCCAGTTAGAGTTTGCCGCTCCACATCCCCGTAACGTCACACTCACCTTCCACGTACCTGAACTAGATGCACACTAACCCGTAGCGACAGCAGTTCAGGGGCTGCCTGGGGAAGGGACGGAGGGAAAAAAAAGCTTCGGGTGGTGAAGAATATGATGTTTTTTAAAATTATATTTTAATTTAATTCTTTTACTGAAGTAGAGTTGATTTATACAGCGTTTTGCCAATCTCTGCTGTACAGCAAAGTGACTCAGTTATACACATAAAGACATTCTTGTTTATAATATTCTTTTCCATTTTGGTTTATCACAGGATACTGAATACAGTTCCCTGTGCTGTAGAGTGGGGCCTTGTTGTTTATCCATCTTACGTATAATAGTTTAGATCTGCTAATCCCCCCTCTGCCCCACCCGCACTCCCAGTGCTTCCCTCCTCCACCCCCTCCCCCTTGGCAACCACAAGCCTGATCTCTATGTCTGTGAGTCTGTTTCTGTTTCGTAGATAGGTTCATTTGTGCCATAGTTTAGATTCCACATACAAGTGATAAAGAATATGATGGGTTTTTAAAATCTCGATGCTATCACTTGCCTGAAGCGAGTTTCTTCCATTCTTTCTAAGCCTGTTTCCTCATCTAGCATTTGGGGTAATAACCACCTCATGAGGGTGTTATGAGGATTAAATGAGATGTGAATTAATACTTAATAAATGGTAGTTTTATTAAGCTCATTTCACACTGTATTGACCATATATTAATACATATACCATTTATTAACATTTTAATGTACTACTTCTCAGTAAGAGAGTTGCATTTTAACTAGAGGATATTCATTATCTGGATCAATTGTGGTGATGATTTCCCAAGTATATCCTTATGTCAAAGTGCATCGAATTGTACACTTTAGATATCTGCAAGCTAATTGCACATCAATCGTGTACCTCAATAATGCTGTAAAAAAATTCAAAGACCAATTGACCCAGCAAGTTCTCAGATTCTGTGCTATGGAAATAAAAGCACAAGTACACTCAGGGGTCAGCAAACGTTCTTGCAAAGGGCCGGATAGTAAATGTTTTCGGCTTTGCGGGCCATTTGGTCTCTATCATA
Organism: Mesoplodon bidens; assembly: GCF_964165515.1. Classification (NCBI taxonomy): domain Eukaryota; kingdom Metazoa; phylum Chordata; class Mammalia; order Artiodactyla; family Ziphiidae; genus Mesoplodon; species Mesoplodon bidens. Next base: position 37,529,870 of record NC_138171.1, read on the forward strand.
ACTACTCAATTCTGCCAATGTGTTATAGCTGGAAAGCAACCATAGATTCTACATAAACCAAGGAGCATAGCTGTGTTCCAGTAAAACTTTATTTATAAGAACAGGCAGAGGGCCAGATTTGGACTACGGGCCACAGTTTGCAGATCCTGAATCTAGGTACGTCTACCTATGTCAGGATCATAACAGAAACAACCTAAATGTCTATCCATAGGGGACTGGTTGAATCATTTATAATAAACCCACACTGTGGAAATTAGAATGACTATTAAAAAGGATGTGTTGGATCCTGTGTCTTGACCTGTAAAGACCATTCATGGTAGATTATTTTTCAAATATTTTATTGCGAAAATGTAAAAATACACAGACTATTTAAAGTTTATAGCTAACACCTGAATGCCCACCATGAGATTCTACCATTAATATTTTACTACACTTATTTTTTATCATATGTCCATCCATCTGTCCATGATAGATTCTTAGGTGAGAAAATGAGGTGTAAAATGTACAATATGACTTCCATTTTAGTAAAAGAAAGAAAAGATCAGAAAAGACTGCACTACGTGTATCTGTGTTTGTAAAGTCTAGAAAAAAGTATCAGATGAGGTGCCTGAACTCTTTTTTTTTTAATTGAAGTATAGTTGATTTACAATGTAGTGTTAGTATCAGGTGTACAACATAGTGATTTAGTTATATAGATATAGATATTCTTTTTCAGATTCTTTTCTACAATATCATAGGTTTTTACAAGATATTGAATATAGTTCCCTGTGCTATACAGTAGGCCTTTATTGTTTATCTGTTTCATACATAGTAGTATGTATATGTTAATTCCAAACTCCTAATTTATCCCACCCCCCCTACCCCCGCCACCCTTTCCCCTTGGGTAACCATAAATATGTTTTCTCTGTCTGTGAGTCTGTTTCTGTTTTGTAACTAAGTTTATTTGTATCATTTTTTTTAGATTCCACATGTAAGTGATATCATATATTTGTCTCTCTCTGACTTACTTCACTTAGTATGATAATCTCTAGGTCCATCCATGTTGCTGCAAATGGCATTATTTCATTCTTTTTAATGACTGAGTAGTATTCCATTGTGTATACATCTATTTTATCCATTCCTCTGTGGGTGGACCCTTAGGTTGCCTCCATGTCTTGGCTGTTGTAAATAGTGCCACTGCGAACAACTGGGGTGCATGTGTCTTTTCAACTCAAGAGTTTTCATCTTTTCCAGATATATGCCCAGAAGTGGGATTGCTGGATCATATGGTAATTCTATTTTTTAGTTTTTTAAGGAACCTCCATACTGTTTCCCATAGTGGCTGCACCAGTTTACATTCCCACCAACAGAGTAGTAGGGTTTCCTTTTCTCCACACCCTCTCCAGCATTTACTATTTGTAGACTTTTTGATGATGGCCATTCTGACCAGTGTGAGGCAATACCTCACTGTAGTTTTGATTTGCATTCCTCTAATAATTCAGGATGTTGAGCGTCTTTTCACGTGCCTGTTGGCCATCTGTATGTCTTCTTTGGAGAAATGTCTGTTTAGGTCCTCCACCCATTTTTTGGTTGGGTCATTTGGGGTTTTTTTTTGATATTGAACTGTATGAGCTCTTTGTTTATTTTGGAAATTAAGCCCTTGTTGGTTGCAGGAGATGCCTGAACCCTGATGCTGATTACCTGAGGGCAAGGGTTGCAAGGGAATTAGTTATGAAAATTTGAAAGCCCTAATAAGAAATTTAAAAAATGCTTCTTTAGTAAGAATGAACAGTCTAGTCCAGCCCCTGACATCCCAATAAAGAGACCCTGAGGGCTTCCCTGGGGGCACCAGGTGGTAAGAATCCACCTGCCAATGCAGGGGACACGGGTTGGAGCCCTGGGCCGGGAAGATCCCACATGCTGCAGAGCACCTAAGCCCGTGCGCCACAACTACTGAGCCTGCGCTCTAGAGCCCACAAGCCACAACTCCTGAGCCCGTGAGCCACAACTACTGAAGCCCGTGTGCCACAACTACCGAGGTCCGTGGTCCGCAACAAGAGAAGCCACTGCAATGAGAAGTCCGCGCACTGCAACGAAGAGTAGCCCCCGCTCGCCGCAACCAGAGAAAGCCCGCGCGCAGCAACGAAGACCCAACGCAGCCAAAAACAAATGAATAAATTTATTCAAAAAAAAAAACAAGAGACCCTGAGTCAGAACCAGGGCTCAAGCTGCAGGGAGGTGGGCCCATTCCCTGAGCTTGCCCGGTGCGTGGGCAAGTGTGTGCACACTCGGGAATAACCAGGCCCCTGCGTGTCCTTGTGTGTATATACATACTTAACTCACCCCCAGACCCACATACACAGCATGCATATATGCTGGCGCCCGCTGCTGTCTGCCCAGGCTGCTGTGTCACTCCACAGCCGCCCCTGCCCAGGAGCAGGTGTGTCAGTGTGATACCCCTTGAGTCCTTCATCACCCCCGGCAGGCAGCCCCTCCTGAGGGCTGCCCCAGGCGCCTGGAGGAAGTGCAGCACGGCCCTCCTCCTGGTTCCTGCTTACTCACGCGGACACCTCTGTCCCCCAGGTTCTAATCAGTACCCCTCCCCCAACCTCAGGCCCCACTTGCATGCAGCCTCTTCCAGAAGGATCTACGGCCACCTCCTCATTATGACGTTCTTTCATTCAACAAACATTTATGGGAGCCTACTCCAGGCTAGGCACCAAGACACCCAGGAGCACAGCCTGGCCCCTTACCTCCAGAAACTCCCACGTTTATGGGGAGACAGGTGCAGTCGTGGTGGCTGCAGGGCACAGAGGCAGGCACCAGGGCCATCGGGCAGGGGGTCATCCTGGAGGAGGCAATACCAGGGTCAAGCTGCGGAAAGGTCAGCATGTGTCCTGTGGGGTGAGTGGTGGCTTCGGTCAGGGAGGATGTGGTAAGAAGGGAAGACCGGAGTGCTGGGGTTGGGGGACATGGGTCAGGCGGGTGTCCCTTCCAACTTGTGCAGGGCAGCTCATTGGCCCACAGCCAAGGGCCCCCAGGAAGGGAGTCTTCTCCCACCCCCCGCCCCAGGAGGAGGAGTTGGGAGGGGTTCCATTCCCACCTCGCCCAACTCTGGCCCTTCTGCCCAGTGAGCAGGAGTGGGGGTGGGCATTGATGGTAATCTCCCTCCTCCCGGTCCCCCCGGTCCTCCTCCTAGTCTCCCTTTCAGTGAGTGCCTGGCGTATTGTTCTGCCTTTGTAAAGAGGCAGATCAAGTGACAAAGCAGGGTGGGTGGGCAGGCAGCCCAAGAGGCCTCTTCTCTCCCAGGCAGCATCTGTATGGGGGAGGGGCTGTTCTACACCCCCCACCTCTGGCTTCCAGCAGCAGCTGTTGTCATGGTGACAAGCCTGGCATCCCATGGCTCCTGGGGCATCCTCCCCACTGTGGCTGTGGAGGAAGGGCCCCCAGACTCCTCTCGACCCTGGTTGGGGGTGGGGGCACAAAAAAACCTGGCTCCCTGGACAGTCCTAGCAGGGGGAAGCCTCCAGCCTTCTGTGCCTCCCAATCTGGCTGCCTGCACAGGGGCAGCTCCAGAGCCCCCGCCTCCTACAGACACTGTGATGTGGTGGGCTCAGGCCATGCACCTCTGTCATCCATGCGTCTCTGCCTCCTTGGGGCAAGATACAGAGAGAAATAAAATGTCCCCAGGGTCTTTGAGCAGCTGCTGGCATTGGGGCAGAGGGAGGAGATGGATGGAAGGCTAACAGTACATGAGTGTACAAGTGGGGGAGAGTGTGTGGGCAAGGGCTCTGGGCCCACAGAGCAGAGCCTCCAGCCCCGTCCCGCAGAGCTGGGGGGCTACCCCTAAGAGGATGGTGTGCCCAACACAGCAGAAGAGAAGGGCCTTCTGGGCTGGGGAGATTGGAGGCATGACATGGCATGGGTTTCCAAGGAGTTGGTCGTGGCAGGAAAGGAAGAGGCGGATGGGGGTTATGCCTGGAAGGGCTTCTGCTGCCCTTCATGCATCCCCAGGAGCATGACCTTCACCCTGGGCAATGGGAAGCTGCCACTGGCATTTCGGGAACCTCTTTGACCAGGTGGTCGAAGCCAGGTCATTTTTTCAGAGTTACCCTATTTCTGTGCTACCTATTTGGGAAGCTCAGGAGCTTGCCGCTGCACCTCTCACGGCTCAGGTGGGCCGAGTTTGTATTTCTTGCAGGGCACAGGGCTGGCTGCATCTCCATGGAGTCCCAATCTCTCGGGTCCTCTTGGAGAGCAAGAGGCTGGGTTCCTCTCCCTTCCCTGCTCCAGCACAGCTCTAAGAGGAAGTGAGCACTAATTAGAGCTGCTGCCCCGACTCCTTGCTGTGCCTCCACTACATGCCAGGCTCTACAGCAGGGCAGTGTTGGCCGAGCAGGGCCAGCTGGGCAGGTGCCCTTGCTCTGGTGGTGACAGGCAGCCTCATGCAGTAGAAGAGCCTGAATGCCATCCCTGACCCTTGTGAGCTGTGTAATCCCAGGCAAATATCTTGGGTTTTCTTTTTTTTTAAACTTTATTTATTTTATTTATTTATTTTTGGCTGCACTGGGTCTTTGTTGCTGCGTGCGGGCTTTCTCTAGTTGTGGCAAGCGGGGGCTACTCTTCGTTGTGGTGCGCGGGCTTCTCATTGCGGTGGCTTCTCTTGTTGCAGAGCACGGGCTTAGTTGCTCCGCAGCATGTGGGATCTTCCCAGACCAGGGCTCGAACCCGTGTCCCCTGCATTGCAGGCGGATTCTTAACCACTGTGCCACCAAGGAAGCCCCTCGAGTTTTCTGAGCCTCAATTTCTCATCTGTAAAATGGGCACAGAATTCCTTGCAGGGCTGTTATGAGAGTTTAAAAAGTCACTGTGTAGGGCTTCTCTGGTGGCGCCGTGGTTAAGAATCCACCTGCCAGTGCATGGGACAAGGGTTCGAGCCCTGGTCCGGGAAGATCCCACATGCCGCGGAGCAACTAAGCCCGTGCGCCACAAGTACTGAGCCTGTGCTCCAGAGCCCGCAAGTCACAACTACTGAAGCCTGCGCGCCTAGAGCCCGTGCTCTGCAACAAGAGAAGCCACCGCAATGAGAAGCCCGCGCACCGCAACGAAGCGTAGCCCCCGCTCACCGCAACTAGAGAAAGCCCGCGCAGTAACAGACCCAACTCAGCCAAAAAAAAAAAAAAAAGTCATTGTGTAAAATGCCTGGCCCAGGGCCCATTTGGCTCACCGTGGGTCCTTGACCAGTTTCCTAGGCCCCCTGCAGTGCAGGTCACTCCCTCAGTCCTTCATCTGCTTGGCATCCCTGAGCAGCTGCTAGGGCTGGACCTACGCCGAGCGCTCACGTGGAAGCTGAGTCTGAGTCTTCCAGGTACCTCTAGGCCAAGGGGGTAAGGGCAGACGGGGGTGGGCCATGGAGGAGGGAGGCAGTGTCTCAGGGAGCTTCAGACCAGAGCAGGGCCCTTTAGGTGGCCTGCTGGATGGCACTCGGGTTTCACCCACAAACCCGGGAACCGTGGTGGGAACCTGGCTGGGCAGAGGCAGGAGGGCTGAGGGGCTTTGGGACTCCAGGCGGCCCCGGGCAACCCCAGCCTCTCAGAAACACCTTCCCAACCTGAGGGTGGACGAGTGGGGTGGTGTCGGCAGCTCAGGGGTCACAGTCTCAGACTGCGGTCACCGGTTATTGTCACCGGTCACCACGAGGCCGAGTCATATCCCTAGGACTGCCTTGATTCGTTCCATCTGTACAAAGGGAAGGACAGTCCTCCCCGCTCCCCACGGTTTCGCTGCTGCCCGTGGAAGCAGAGTGAGTAAGCTGGTTATCTTCCTGACAGCTATCTGGCTTAGGTGAGGAGGGTGTGAGGTGAACTAAAATATTTCACGGGTGCCACTGTACGCGGTCCCCTGCTCTGCTGTCTGGGGGGCCTGGCGGGGGCGGGAAGGGGGAGGTAGACGTGGTTCAGGCAGTGAGCGGCAGGCTTTCTGGGCCGAGAGGAATTCCCAGGGGAAAACCTGTACCAAGGGAGCGCAGAGGACAGGAGGGGAGGGGGCAGAGGGAGGCGGGGTCCTCCAGCTCTGTGCGAAGCAGTTTTCAAGCGGTCCCGAGGCATCAAGGGACACCCTAGACAGCAGAACCTCCCGCGGATAGGGTGACACCTCCCCCGAGGCCCATCTGGGAAGGGGAGAAGGTACCATTCCTGGACTGCGGAGAGAGACAATGAGGTCAAGTGCGCAGTGTGACGGGTAAGTAGCACGTGAGCAACAAATGAATTGTTCATTTCTACAGGATTATCTGCCGGTTTTACAGAAAAGGAAACAGAGCGAAGAGCCCAAAGCCACATACAACTAGTGAAGAGGCAGAGGCTGCACTTGAACTGTCCCAGAGTACACGGTCGAGGCGTCCCACGCGTAAAAGCCTTAGAAATCGTCCCGCCTGGGGTAAAAAGAGGTGACGCGGTACGGTGGCAGGGAAATCCTCCGGCTGACTGTCTTGTCGCGGGAAGAGGTTGGGCAGCAACCCACTCAGAAAGGGAAGAACCGAGTGTGAGCGGGCAGACGAGGTCGCTTGCACACCCCGCCCCCCGAGACCGCGGCCGGGTTGGTGCCTCCCCGCGCAGCTGCGAGACGCGGCGCCTTTAAAGCCCGGCTGGGGGCGTGCCCGGCGCGCTGAGGGCACGCCTCTGGGCGCGTCCGCCCGGCGCCCCGCCCCGAGGTTTGTAGCCGCGGCCCCGGGAGGCGGGGCACGCTCTGGCTCGGCGGCCGTTCGAGTGGCGGCGGTTCGGCGGCTCGGCGTCTCCTTTCCCTCCGGCGGCTTACCCGCGCTCTGCCCAGGGTACCCGGCCGCGCCCTGACACACTCGGCCAGCACGGCTATGGCCCGCGCCCCGCGACGTGGCGGGCGGGCACGGGGGCGCCGGACGGCGCGGCCAGAGTGAGGCGAGGCCGCCCTCCCGCCCTCGGCCGGGGCCGCCCGGGATGGCCGTGCCGCCGCTCCGCCGGGCGCTGCTGCTGTGGCAGCTGCTGGCGGCGGGCGGCACGGCGCTGGAGATCGGCCGCTTCGACCCGGAGCGCGGACGCGGGCCGGCGCCGTGCCAGGCGGTGGAGATCCCCATGTGCCGCGGCATCGGCTACAACCTGACCCGCATGCCCAACCTGCTGGGCCACACGTCGCAGGGCGAGGCGGCCGCCGAGCTGGCCGAGTTCGCGCCTCTCGTGCAGTACGGCTGCCACAGCCACCTGCGCTTCTTCCTGTGCTCGCTCTACGCGCCCATGTGCACCGACCAGGTCTCGACGCCCATCCCCGCCTGCCGGCCCATGTGCGAGCAGGCGCGCCTGCGCTGCGCGCCCATCATGGAGCAGTTCAACTTCGGCTGGCCGGACTCGCTGGACTGCGCCCGGCTGCCCACGCGCAACGACCCGCACGCGCTCTGCATGGAGGCGCCCGAGAACGCCACGGCCGGCCCCGCCGAGCCCCACAAGGGCCTGGGCATGCTGCCCGTGGCGCCGCGGCCCGCGCGGCCCCCCGGCGACGCCGTCCTAGGCGCCGCCGGCGGCACCTGCGAGAACCCCGAGAAGTTCCAGTACGTGGAGAAGAGCCGCTCGTGCGCGCCGCGCTGCGGGCCGGGCGTCGAGGTGTTCTGGTCGCGGCGTGACAAGGACTTCGCGCTCGTCTGGATGGCCGTGTGGTCGGCGCTGTGCTTCTTCTCCACCGCCTTCACCGTGCTCACCTTCTTGCTGGAACCTCACCGCTTCCAGTACCCGGAGCGCCCCATCATCTTCCTTTCCATGTGCTACAACGTCTACTCGCTAGCCTTCCTCATCCGGGCTGTGGCTGGGGCCCAGAGCGTGGCTTGCGACCAGGAGGCAGGTGCGCTCTACGTGATCCAGGAGGGGCTGGAGAACACGGGCTGCACCCTCGTCTTCCTGCTGCTCTACTACTTTGGCATGGCCAGCTCGCTGTGGTGGGTGGTGCTGACCCTCACCTGGTTCCTGGCGGCCGGCAAGAAGTGGGGCCACGAGGCCATCGAGGCCCACGGCAGCTACTTCCACATGGCGGCCTGGGGGCTGCCGGCTCTCAAGACCATCGTTATCCTGACTCTGCGCAAGGTGGCAGGGGATGAGCTGACCGGGCTCTGTTACGTGGCCAGCATGGATGCGGGGGCACTCACGGGCTTCGTGCTGGTACCCCTCTCCTGCTACCTGGTGCTGGGCACGAGCTTCCTCCTGACCGGCTTTGTGGCCCTCTTCCACATCCGCAAGATCATGAAGACAGGGGGCACCAACACGGAGAAGCTGGAGAAGCTCATGGTCAAGATTGGGGTCTTCTCCATCCTCTACACTGTGCCCGCCACCTGCGTCATTGTGTGCTACGTCTATGAACGCCTCAACATGGACTTCTGGCGCTTGCGGGCCACAGAGCAGCCCTGCTCGGCAGCCACCACGCCCGGCGGCTGGAGGGACTGCTCGCTGCAAGGGGGCTCAGTGCCCACCGTGGCTGTCTTTATGCTCAAAATCTTCATGTCGCTGGTGGTGGGCATCACCAGCGGCGTCTGGGTGTGGAGCTCTAAGACTTTCCAGACCTGGCAGAGCCTGTGCCACCGCAAGATGGCAGCTGGCCGGGCGCGGGCAAAGACCTGCCGGGCCCCCGGGGGCTATGGCCGTGGCACCCACTGCCACTATAAGGCCCCCACCGTGGTCTTGCACATGACTAAGACGGATCCTTCTCTGGAGAACCCCACACACCTCTAGGGACACAGGCCTGCGTGGGGAGGCTGTTGCCCCCTCCTAGCCCCCCTCCGGAGGAGACAGCTGACTAGCAGCTGCCCAGCTGTCAAGGTCAGGCAAGTGAGTGCGAGGGGCCGAGGACCAGGGCGGGGAGACTCTCGTTCAACCCTCACTTGTCAGGACCCAGTGAGGCTCACTCCCCTGTCGCCTAGTGCAAGGGGGTGGGCCTGGCTGAGTCCCCCGCAGGGCCCTGGGGGTGGGGGCATGTGGAGAGGAGGAGGGGTAGAAGGGGGTGTGGTCCAGCAGAGTTTATTTAATGATGTAATTTATTGTTGAGTTTCTCTGGAAGCTGTGACTAGAATAAACCCCCGTGTGGCACCGCTGAGTCTTCTCTGGACTGAAGAGGGAGAAGGTAGGAGGGTGAGGGCCCTGCAGGAGTCTCCCATGTGAGCAGAGCTGGGGGTGGGTTCTGGGCTCATCCCCTGACCCCGTTTTCTGGCTCTCCATCAATGGGGAGGACATCCTGCTGTGAAACAGCTGTGTTTTGCAGGAGTCCCAGATTCTCCTCTTTGCTCCTTTTGGCCCTGGGTTCCTGCTTCCCAAAGTGAGACTGGGATGCCTGCTGGGATACTCAGGGAATCCCCTGGGATGACACTGTCCCCCTCTGGCCCAGGGGAGTCTAGCCTGTTTGGGGCCTGTGGGTAAGACTCTGCTTTCCTCATTTTGTATAAAAAATGAGGGCATCAGCCTACCTCAGAGTTTTCCTCAGAGGCTCAGGATCTGTTCCCAGTCTTTCTGGCCCATCCTGCTGTCCCCTCCCTGGGGCCTGAGGGCCGAGGCCCAGCTGACTGTCCTCACTGCCTTTGAAGATTGCTGATGTGATGTGGCCACTTCACTCCTTGCCAGCCCTAGTCAGGGCACCCTACCCTCTCGTCCCTCTGGGTGGAGATGGGGCTGGACTGTTATATGGGCATCTTGGTGGCAGACACAGGCATAGTGACAGCCCTTGAAGATAGTGGGGACTGGGTCCCTAGCTCCTAAAGGGCTGCAGAAAGGTTTGAGTTGTGAGCACAGCAGTGAGAAACGGGGCAGGTGCTGGGGCGTGCACATGGCTCCCCTGAGGCAGCTCCCACATTCGTGTGCCGGGATAGGAAAAGGTACTGCGCCTGTGTGCCGGGGAGGCCCTGGGGCTGCCGGGACCTGCGCCACCTCCGTGTGTGGCCATCCCAGAGACCCTGTCAGCGTGGAGTCAGACCTCAGCGTCCTATCTTAGCCTCTGCTTTGGCCTCTGTGACTCCAGCCAGGGGAGGGTCTTGGTTCCTGTCCCTGGGCACATGACACGTTCAGCGTCACTGTCAGGAGGCCCCAGGATCCAGCCCCACTGCCAGCCAAGGGGCGGCCCAAGGTCAACTGCTTCATATCACAGTAGGGCTGAGCCCCCAAACCCAGCACCTCTCCAGCCAGAGCCCTTTACCCTGCACCAACCACCAATCTCACAGGAACAAGAAAGAAACCAAATGGAGATCAAACAGGTGGCGTCAGCTCCCTCAGGAGGTGAGTGGGGAGAGAGCTGTCCCTCACAAGGAACGGTACTGACCCCTAAGGGAATTTCGCAGCCCTCACCCCTCTGCAGCTGGCAGGTGGAATGCGCCCCCCGCCCCCCCAATCTAAATCCTTCCCTTCTCATAGACACAGGCTAAGTCCTCATGCCTTCTCTGACCAGTGAAACCAAGTGACCCTAACATGTGGCAACTCGCCGGGGGAGGGTCCCTGACTGAGAAACAGAATGAGCTTAATGAAGATGACAGGGACCCAGGGTGGGAGTGGGAGGGGGAGCGGCTGCACCGAGCCAGGCTTAACAGGCCAGGTTTGCGGGGAGCCGACCTGAAACTGCTGAGGGCCTGCACTAGGGCAGGGGCAGCCGGAGGCAAAGGACAGGATTCTGGAAACGGGAGGAGAGAGGCAAGTGATGTGGAGGGGCCAAGGGTGGCGGGGAGGGTAGGCATCAGGGGCGGCACCAGTTCACCCAGGTCCTGCCAGTCAGTGGGCACCTGGCTGCGTCCCACTCAGCGGAAACAAGACTGGCTTCCAGGACAACTGGGATGGCGGGGTGGGGGTGGGGCGTGCAATCAGGACAGGCCCCAAGGGGGCTCTGCTTTGAGGCTGAGATGGTTCACATAGGCCAGGACCTGGGAGGGAGGGAGGGTGGGCAGGCCTTGCCAGCTAAGGCTTCTCAGCGCTGGACAACATTATGGAAGAGTCCCAGACCCTAGAGGAAAAGGAGGAAGGAAACATTATTAAAGACCTTTTACAGAAGTCCTCCATCTGATCCTCCTCTCCCCGTTGTGCAGACAAGTTTGAAGGGCTCAGTTGGCTCAAGTTCACACAGCCAGCGAGACTGTGGCCTCCAGAGCTTGTGACTTCACACCATGGAGTCCATCGGGGCATGGGGTGAGATGGACAGGGTGAGTGTTATAAAACCTAGGGCGGTTTTGTCCAGAGAAACCGGTCCCACAGTGGGACCTCCCTCCACCCCCAAAAAGGAGATTCCAAAACCCAATAGTAACACCTCAGAAGCCAACACCTGCTGGCCTGTGCGCTCTGTGCCCCCAGCCCCGGCCCCTTCCCTCAGGGGCCTAGTAGCCCAGCACAGGGCCCCTTAGAGCAGCACGTCTGTGCATGTGTCCACGCCAGCTGAGCCTGTCTGAGGGCCGAGCCTGTGCTTGTTCTTAAAGGAACTTCTGAGCCCTGACCTCAGTCAGTATCAGTTCCAGGGAAACAACTCAAAGTTCACTGGAGTCAGCAGGGGTGATCTTGACTGAGGTCAGATTGAGGAGAGACTGCCCCCCCCCCGCAGGGGGCGGTCAGTAGCTGCCCTCACTCTCTGCTCATCCTACCCTGAAGGAGGAAGCTCCAGGACAGTCCCCGTGTGAAAAGGCCTGGGAGCCCTGGGCGGGGCGTAACAGAGGAGCAGCCTTCTCCCTTTACCTGGTCTAAGTGTCTCGCTCGGTACCCTGCGGAGGGGACCCTGGCTCTCGGGCAAGTGGGAGACCTGGTTCCCTAGTGGAAGCGGCACCGCCCCTGAGTAGCCGCTTTGGAATCAGTCACCAGCTGACTGCCACCCTTGACTGTGCCCCCTCCCCAGGGACAGGGTTTGAGGAGAAAGAAGAGTAGGCAGTTAGAGGGGTTGGTCTCTGTTGGTTACCAGCATTAGTAATCCAGACCCGTCCTCAGGAAAAAAGTCTTCTCGTCTCCATTTGCAGTAGTCAGCCCAAGTTAGGTTTCTCGTGATAGGGAGGAATGGGCTAGGATGGCTGAATAGGACCAGGATACAGAGCCTAGGTGAGGTGACAGGACCCCACAGGCGCTGGCCTGGTGTAGCCTAAGAAACCCACTCCAGGAATAGGACTTCACAGGTGTGGGTGGGCTGGGAGCCCCAAGTCCAACTGTGCCTGTGAGGAAAATGCCTGGAGGTTACACAGCTCCCTCCTCCAGAGCTTTGAGGGCTGGTCAAATTCAATTCAACCTTGGGGCAAACCATTTCCTCCCCTGCGGGACTGAAAATCCCCGAGTGCTTGGTGCAGGCCTGGCTCAAAGCCCACGCTCAACAAGGCCACAAAGGGAGTCAGTGGCAGAACCCGCACCCAGGACTTAGGTTTCTCCTCAGATTTCTTCCTATTTTACCTTATGCCATCCCTGGTGCAGCTGGTCAGGAACGGGCAGTTTCGCTTCTCAGTGAATGGGATCGTGCAGTGGCCCTACAAAATCCTGGAACTCCACAGGCAGGTTGCCAGCCAGCAGTGATCTACTCAAATTAGCCACTCTGACTTTATAAAAACTCCCAGCATAAAATATAAATGAAGGCATGAATAAAACAAGATTGGCTATGTAGTAGAAATGTTGAAGCTGAGTAGGTGGGAATTTGTTCTATTTCCACTCTTTTTGTGTATGTTTTATATTTTCTTTGAAAATGTTGAGTTTCCCCCAAAATTAAGTCCTGAAGGACTACACAAGTTCCCACAGCGAAGCCTTAAAAAATACTTTCTCCTAGTTCTTAGAAGTTTCAAATGGAATGGGGGGGAGGGGGGTGGTTGTTGAGACAAAGACAAGGCCAGGAGAGGCTTGAAGGTCACGGCTTCGATTACCCAGGGCACCAGAGCTCTCTCCTGGAAGCAAACAAATGCAGTAGATGGATCTGACCTGTGGTTAAAAAGACTAAGTCAGAGGAGGTCCTCTCCAGAAAAACAGGCTCCAAGAGTCCATGAGAAAACGGCGCTCGCTCCGGACTGCACCACCCTCCAAGAGCACAAAGAAAAATTCACCAGAATTGTTTCTTCTTTATAAACACAAGTACATAATGTTTATTTGAAATTCCAATTTATTACAAGTTTACCCTTTAATGGGGCCCTTCCTCCTTAAAGACAACTTGAAAAACAACAAAACTCAGGTGTCACTTAAGTGGGAACACAGAATTCTCACTGCTAACAAGAACAGACTGGCTCTAGGGTAAGAGGCAGGGCAGGTGTCCGCGGCTGGGATTGTGAAATTGTAACGTCAGTGCTAACTCCAAGCCTGGGGGAGCCAGGATGGTAAACCTATCCAGCAGCCCCTGGAGCAAACCCCAAGGAGGCAAGGAGGCCAGGGGACAGGATCACACCTTGAAGTTTCACTTTAAGAGGCTTTATTCTCAGGTTCTGTGAGCTGCAATCCCCTTGGTGGACTTCTTTTCCCTTACTTTAAATAGGTACAGAAGAGCTTAGGTGCTCCCATTTTTCCAAATTCAAAGCTGACAGAAAAGGAAATTAAACCCTGTTTTGCATTTTTATCAAAATCTGCCATAAAAGGGAAAGAAGACTACAAAGTTCTGCCTAAACATAGCTACTAGTGCTAGACTCACTGTGGGAAGGGGCCGCGGAGCCCCTCCTCCTGCCCTCCACCCCCCACCCCGGCACTGAGCACTGAGAGATTCAGGTTCTCGGGGAGCCTGAGTCTGAGGCCAGAACAGCACAGCAGGGGCACTGCACACAGAGGCGGCGGAAACAGCCACCAGGGCAGGCAGAGGGACTGTCCGTGTCCAGGTCCCCACTGCTGGCCCTGATGAGCCCCAACCCAACTTCTCTAAAGGAGAGACGATGGGCCAAGGGAGGAGACTGGGCAAAGTAAAGCAAACACGTTATCATATAAACTGTACTGTACATGTGCCAAAGCAAGATGACAGAAATATTTTTACAAGATGTTCTTTATACAATATCACTGCTGAAACAAGCAACTTTTAATAACTAGAAAAGTCAATTTAAAAAAAATTAAACATTTAAATTCTTCCTGCTTTTCTTCTGCTCCCCTAAGAGCTTGTCTGGTATGTGGGTGGGCTGGGCTCCAACACCCCTCTGGCCAGACCCATCAAAGTAAAGGTTATATGCATGGTTACAAGCAGGGCTCCAGTCTCTGAGTGAAGTGCCTTAGGGTTATTTTTCAGGGGGCGAGGTGGGGCGGGACTGGGGAGAGAGCTGTCACAAGGAAGGGGAGGGGTGCTCAGGAATGGCTACAGGACGTATCCCTTTACTCTGCCAAGATCAACTCAACAGACCACAACTGTTTCATGATGCTGGTGAACACAGAATTCTGTATGGCACTCACTGATACCATCACCTGAGAGGGAGGGAGGGAAAGACAGAGCACAGGCTTAAAGAAACAAGACTGTGTATAAATATAGATTAAAAAACCCAGTTGGCCTGATTACCCTTCATCCTTCTACGTAATACAGTAATCCCTCCCCTGGAGACCAAAGGGCTTGGCACTGTTGTGGTGGCCAAAGTGGGAGGGACCTTAGGAAAGAAGAAAGAAAAGGAATTGGGTTCACAAGAAAAGCCATACCCTGGGACTCTTCCTGGAAACTCTCGGAAAGGGGGGTTAAGGCCATCTATCCCCACAGTATTTCTGGGCAAAGACCACCAACCCAGTATTAGGCTCTCCAAAGTGCTCTGCTTGATTAAGGCCCATGGAGAGTTTTGGAGACACGGCACAAGCTCAGATGACAGGCATTCCTGGGCTCCCCGTGACCTCCTCCCTTCCACGTTCTTCTCCAGCTTCCTCTCTCGCCTCCCTACCCCCTCCCTCGCTCTCTCCCTCAATTCCCCCAACCTCAGCTCCCTTACCAGGGCCCCTGCCTCTCTACTTCTTTTGTCTTCGTCCCCTGGACTGTCCAACGGGCTCTGGCTCACTGTCCCCTTCATCTTCAGCAAGCCGGTCGGGAAACTTCTTACGTTTCCTACGGACATATGGGTGGCCAGGAAGATGTTTATGCAACAGAGCCATCAGACACTGTTCTGTCTTCACCATGCAGTTTAGAACATGGCTGCCTCGGCAGTTGTAAAGCTCAGCGTTGGTAAACACTTGCTTCATGTCAGTAAGAAACTCCTGCACAGAGCGGTAGCTCCCACAGGAACATTTGTTCTGCATTGTCTGGAAGTCCATAGGGTGGGTGATCACGTCATAGTAGTCCTCAGCCTCATCTCTGGTCACGGGCTCCCTGTGGAGAAGAACCAAATGGGGAGATGAGCGCAGCACTGAATCCAATGGACAGAAACCTTGTTATCAAACCACCAGCCCCAGAAGGCCCACCCTGCTGAGACCAGCCCACTGGCAGGCAGAGCAACTGTGTTCGCTTGCACTCAGAGCGGGCTCTGCTAGTCTGGAAGCTCATTTCCCTGCCACTGAGATGTGTCCTCGGGGTTCAGCTGCAAGGTTGGCCCTACTCCCCTGCGCTTGCGGCCACGGAGCTCACCTGAAGGGCCAACTGAAGCGGTACTTCACAATCTTGTGGAGGATCTCTTCACACTTCTGCAATTCCAGGCTTTGCCTCCGGGAGCTCCGCTTGGTCTGAAGTACCTGGCGCCAAAGAAAGACGACATGTTATTACAGGTCTGAGAAAAGAAGAGTGGACAGGGCAGGAAACGCATATATCTGCTTAACACAGAAAAGAAAAAGGTCAATCACCTTCTTGGAGCAGAGGCGGTCAAAATCATCTGACTTGCATGCAGGGAGCGCTCTCAGCAGGGGGCACTAGCCCACCTGCCTCCTCCCTGGTGGACGGTGAGCAAAGCAGTGGAGGACATGCAGCAGTTGCTATATTACAGCAGTCCTGCCAGGGGCCAGCTAGAGAGGGCCACTGTCACCAGGACGCTAGCCCTCTGAGAGCAGATGGACCTGGGATTACGGTCACACTGCGGATGAGTTTAAACAAGCAACTGCAGAAAGCCAGGTGGGTTATGGGGACCACCCACAGCCAATTTTGTGGGGGTGGGGTGTCAGAGGGAAGAAAAGCAAGAGGTACAATTCCTTTCCTGGGCTCTCCCCTGCAGGCCTGCAGCAGCTAAGTGGCTAAAGAGAAAGGGGCGTGCCTCCCTTCCCGGTGGCAGGAACAGGCCCTGACTCACAGCAGTAGGGGCACAGAGTTGAAGGGGTTAGGGCCAGGCACACAGGAAGTGCCTGCAATGCCCTTTGAGCACCCTAACGGCTTGCTTTATGCCTCCAGCCCACCTCCAACTCCAATTTAATCTGTCAAAAGAAGCAAATTTTCAAGAGCCTCTTTCTGTTCTTTAAACTTCAAGTGAAACCTAAAGTAAAACCACTAAAATTACATTGGATGAGGAGAGGGGAGGGTAATGTCCCTCCCATGACAATTGTCGGCAAAAGACCCAAGAGTAAGCGAGGCTCCAACATTGCTGACATTCCCACAACGGAGACCCAGCCCCTCTGAGCCATGGGAGACACATGGATACTATTTTAAACTCCTTAACAAGTCGCAGGCTGCCTGTTAACTAGAGGAGATGTTTGCAGGCTGCAGCAGGGGAATGCCGGGCATAGCTGTTCCCGGAGGGCCTGCTGCCGCGTTTGCCTACAGGCCCATCCATCTGCCTCATCAGTCTCCAAAGTCAGGGAGGAGGGAGCAGAGGGGAGGCTCCCACCTGTTGCCTGCTGAATTCCTAATGCTGGAGAGGGGCATACGAGACAGAAACGCTAGAGGGCAGATGATAAATAATTCTTACCAGCTCATCAACCTCAGCCTCGTCTACAGGTGGCGCCTTCGGCCGAGACCTCCTGGTAGGATGCGGCTTCTTACCTGGTCGTCGGCCTGGCCTTGCTGCAGGGGGGATGACACCCTGCTTGCCCCGGACAGTCTTTCGAGGTCTCACTGAAATAAAAAATATACATTCAGAGCAGACCTGAGGATGAAGGGAGCATGCCCATGGAAGGGGTGATACTCTGGACAAGCAAAGCAATGGCTTCCTTTGGTTAGGAGGTGCTCTTGCTATCCATCTCCTGCCGACCTCACAGGACACTTTAAGGGCAGCAGTAGCAGATGGAAGAATGGATACTTCTCAGCAACTGCCAAAGACCTTTTAAGAGTCTCTTCAGAAGGCCAGTAGTTCCTTTAGTATGTCTACTCTCTGTCCCCACCCTGTTCAGTTACTCTCAGGAATGAGGGCCTGGAAGGAATCAATTGTAAACTGACTCACTCAGGAGAAAAAGCCACTTGCTGATGGGTCTGCCTGGGAATTCCTTCAGCCCAAGCTCAGCCTGAGAATGCATGTATTTACATGTAAGATGGAATCTGAGTGTGGAACAGATCCTGTTTCATAATTCCCAGAGTTATCCTATACTCACCACCACAGTCTTTTCAGAGAAAAGCTGATACTTATGTGAAGTACTTATGTGAAGTCTGCCTCACTGAATACAGTTTAAGGCTAGCCCAGTCCTGCTTTCTGCGATTTCTAAAAACCATAGACAGTAGGCCCGGCCACTTCCACAAGAGCCCTGCCCGGGATCCCCCAAGAGAGAATAAAAACTACAAACGCACCCGAAGCTGCCTGTTTCTCAGGTTTACAACAGGCGCTCAATGTCAGACAAACCAACATTTCTCAATACATCTTCAGGAAACAACGCTCCATCAGGATTAGCTCAAGGCTGCTCCACTAAGCAAATTTTCCCCTGGAAAATGGGGAGGGGCAATTTGGACAGAGATAGGGGTAATGATACAGAGAATCAATAAACAATGTTTTATATTCTACTTCCAGACTATGATGACCCCTCACTGACTATTTTAGGTTCTCTAAGTTGTAAGACTAGGTGAGGAAGAGAGGGTAAGGAGCTGATGCCAAGGATGAGATGATGGATGCAGGGAACAGCCACCGGCCCAGGGCCTCGAGTTGCACTAGGGAACCACATTGTCGGTGGCCTACAAGGCAGAGTAGACAAGAAGCTCTGAAGTTCCAAACACTTCCTGGATCCTTTTGGTAGACAAGGCCCTAGAAACCTGGAGAGGGAACAATTCCCTGGAAAGAGAGGAATAACTTGAAAGTGGAAAGCAACCATTACTTGGAAAATAAACAAAATCAGTCCATTGCTATATTTAGAATCTGTTCCCAGACAACCATGCATCCAAATCACGACTCTGGCAGTACTCCGTGGTCTCTCTGTAATGCAGGGTTAATGGACTACTTGTCTCCTTACCCAGATACCTGAAAAATCATGCCTTGGGAACAAACAAAAGGAGCCCTAGAGGAATGAGAGAAGTGTAGGTGTCCCAAATTAAAACCCTGCAGGATCGGGGAAGACGGCAGCAGGGGTGCAAGCCCAAAGCCCTCAGGTTTTGACAGCACCAGTACAGTAAGGACCAGGAGTGCCACACATCCTCTCGCTCCTTACACCAAGTACAACTGTCCAGGGAGTTATGATCTTGGGAACCGTACCTCTCTTGAAAAGCTCATCAAAATCTTGTGTTTGTATTAACCTACAAAGAAGGGTATATTTTGCAAAAAGGAAGCCTGTTAAAAGGCTCGACTGCAGGACTTAAGGTTTAACAAAAATGACACAACTCTCAAAGCCTCAAGAAAAACGAATATGAGAGACTGAGTCAACAAGGTGAGCTTACGTGATGAGGCCTTTTTCCCCTACTGATATCTAGAGAGAAACAGATCTGAACCTTCCTAACAACTATGCCTAAACCATGGAAAAAAGTCTTCCCTTTTCAACTAGCAAATCTACAGCCCTGCACACTACAGGGAAAAGAACCACTGTAACCACAGAAAAAAACAACTTCTTTAAAAGCCACACTGCACCAGAGGCCAAAAGAACTGCAAGAGGCAGCAATGGGCCTAGACCCTCGTTACCCCATCCTCACACTGAGGGGCTCAGAACCAGCAGACCCGTCATAGACAGACCTGGGGGCTTAAATTCCATGAAATCTTGGACCAAGTGGATCTGCCATAGTTTGATGTTCTGAGACCAAGCCACCCAACCTCTTACTAGGAAGGTAGTTAACTGGCATCTTGAAAACCCATTTAAAACATGGCAGCAGTCGCCCCTCCACCACAACTTGTGAAAAAAAGAAGACGGCATGATGGCCTTGTTGGGTTATCTACCGCCAACCCAGTCTTTCCAACTCAGCTTACAAGACTGTGAGGTTAACCATGAAAGCAAACTGAACACTTACGTCGCAAACCAGCCACCTCGTAATCTTCCTCCCCCTCCTCCTCCTCCTCTTCTTCCTCTTCGTTGCTCTCATCATCTTCGCTGTCCTCAGAGGCAGACTCTTCCGTATAATTCCTGTGGGGGGAAAGACACTCGTAGAGAACACGGATCTAGGCCAAAGGGGTCCTAAGAAAGGTAAAGTCCCACATAAATTGGGGCAACTTTTCCCTCTTCACAGACTAGACAGATTTCATGCTAAGGGGAGGGAACCTGAATCTAGGCCAGGACACAGGAAGCAGAATGAAAACCTAAGCTTTAACAGAGTGTCTCCTCTATCAGGCCCCAAACCCTCTGGCTACGATACTAATGGCAGCAAAAAACAAGACCAAAATGCAACCCCACCCCTCAACATACAAAACAAAACTCTGTTCCTTCTGTCTCACAAAAACAGCCAGATAATGTAACATTTCAGGTATTAAAAGTTGTCCCCAGGGCCTCCCTGGTGGCGCAGTGGTTGAGAGTCCGCCTGCCGATGCAGGGGATACGGGTTCGTGCCCCGGTCTGGGAGGATCCCATATGCCGCGGAGCGGCTGGGCCCGTGAGCCATGGCCTCTGGGCCTGCGCGTCCGGAGCCTGTGCTCCGCAACGGGAGAGGCCACAACAGTGAGAGGCCCGCATACCGCAAAAAGAAAAAAAAAAAAAAAAAAAAAAAAAAAAGTTGTCCCCAGTGCTGGGGTGGGCTGAAAGGATAAACAGCCCAGACAGGTGTTACTCCACCTTGATGGCCCCCTTCCAGGAGCTGAAACAGCTTGCAGATGACCATAACATCAAAGCACTGGTAATCCCAGCTCAGAACAGCTGGTCCAAAGCCTCACCATTTCAGAGCAGCAGCCTCATCTCTCTAAGTGTAGCTGGAATGGAGTGAGAAATAACCGAGTAATGCTGTTAGGCAGGGTCAGGATCAAACAGCTCTGACCTTTCAAAGAGACACCAAGCCAGACTGCTACAAGCTGCTCTTCTACAACCTCAAATTTCAACGTGGAAAACGTTATTAACTTTAGCAAACATTAGGCATCTCCTCTTTACAAGGCCCTATGTTTGGCCTTACCGGGATGAGGATGAAGAACAAAGCACCACCTCTACTCTCAGGGCAGAAACATTCTCATAGGAAGACAGCTGTGGATAAAACTGACCAAAAAGGCAAGATGCATCAAAAAACAACTTTGGACATGGAAAGCTGAACTGGAACACAGAGGAGGAACAATTAATCCTAAGGATGTAAGGATGTTTCCAAAAAGCAGTGAAATTTTAGGTAGGCCATGGTCAGTTTAGCCAGGTGGGAGTTCTGGGGACAGGGAATATTCCCAGCTGGGAGGAAAGCACAAGAGGCAAGGATGCACAATGAAGAGCCTGTAACAAGCACACAAATATGGGAACAAGGGCTCATAAAAACATCAGCTAGTATTATATAATAAGAGTCTCAAAAGTTAGGCTAGGGAGTTTGGACTTTATTCTAGAGGCAAGGGGAAGATCGAAGTTTTTGAACACGACAGTGACATAAGCAAATCTTTGTCTTAAGTAAACCATTCTGGTATCACCACAAAAGCTGGATGGATAAGAGGGAGGAAGATATGAGGTAGAGTTGAGAAGCCACTGAAGGAGCCCAGATGAGAGATGGAGAGGGCCAAATGACAGCAGGGACCATGGGGAATGGACATCAGGATACTGACTCATTAAGACATCTAGACACTGAATTGTTAACATCTGGCAAGTTGAATGAATATGGAGACGGGGGAGAGGAAGACACCAAGTTGACACCAAAATTCTAATCATGTTAAGGAAGGAAGAGTAGGTACAGGTAAGGAAGATAATGAGTTTCAGGATTTTTAGCAGTCATCAGAAGTCATCACAAACTAAGAAGTGGGCAAAGTGGAAGCAAAAGACAAAGGATATGTTATTTGAGAAGAACGTATGACCAAGAAGACATAAAACACGGCTGGTAATGAAAACAAGAAATGTCGACAATTAAGCTAAAATTAAATCAGAGCCCTTTGAGCCCCCACTGTAATACCTTAAATGATGGGGCTCTGCACACAAAAGATGAACTTAAAGCTCCTCAGCATCATTCAGTTTGAATAACCGAAGCTCAAGTATAACAGCTATTTATTAATTTGTTTTTAAAAGAAGAAATTCTCACCTGCCACGGGAGTTGCGCCTGGCAGTGGCAGGCTGGCAGGCTGGGCACTGCCATTCACCATCTGGTACTTCATAGAGGGCCGGCCTCAGACAAAACAGGTGGAAGGCTTTATTACACTCGTCACACAAGATCAGCTTGTCATCCTCACCTGCAAGGAGATAAACTTGTACAGCACTGCAGGGAGTGTGGCAGTAGTCAGTGAGCTGTAAGGAAGAGCTGCTCAGCCTCAATTAACCCAATGGAAGAACAAACACTCTAGTACACTGCTAACCCATTTAAAAAAACGCAGTCATCTTCTGAAAAGAAATGCAGCATTAAACTAGACTATAGGTAATTTAGGGTTCAGGTCTTCTAACTTATATCCCAAAATCTACTCTGGGCTGGGAGACGACAGTTAACATTTACTAGGAGATAGCAAAAAATCAAGCAGTAGCAGGAGATTTTTGCTGCCCCTGTCCCACTAAGAAACGAATCTCCCGTGACTATTACATTTTCTGCCCTTCCTCCTCCTCCCCGACCACACAAATGCTTCTCAACTCATATCTGATATGGTTCTCCTAAACCATTCGGTTTCCCTACATTTGAAAATACACCAAACCAATTTAAATGATAACTTCCCCTCTCCAACCTTCATTCTACATCAGTTTTTAGAGCAACTGAATGATTTTACATAGGTCTTTTCATCCTTGTAAAGTAAATCACAAAACAGCTTTAGCCACTGAGAAGTCAACCACTGGGGGGCTTTTAGCCATCTAGTTCCTTTTACACATAATGGGGCTCTAAAAGTTCTCAGCATTAAACAGTCCAAATGCTTCACTCTGTAGGATTCCATGCCAGAAGGTCCAAACCCGACTATTCTTCACGACGTTCAAATACTGCCCTCTACTGGTAACACCCACCTTACTTCATGGATGACTAAAATTCAGAAATAAGAGAGATTTAAAATTTTAGTTAAAACTAATTTGTTCCCTATAGAAAATCTAAGGATTGGTGAGATCAACTGCTCTTATTTTATACTCAAAACTGAGGCACAAAGGGCCTGCTGTGATTTGCGAGCGTGTGACTTTAAAGACTAGCATTTCATGGGCTTTCAGGAGAAGGTAAAATGTGGACCACCGCCACCACATTTAAAAGTTGTGCACACAGAATCCTTGAGGGAAAGAAGATCTTGGAAATGGAAGTCCTAGTGCCTAATACACTCAGATAAGCAACTCTGATTTAAATATACCTTTCTTTCGACAAACTTTGCATCTAGCATTTTCTGCTGACATATCCCATTTGATACAGGCATCAAGCATCCCAAGTAGAACATGCATTCTGGAAAAAGTCTGAGCTTCACGGATTGCTGTCTTCCATTTTTCCAGAGCAGATGCGACCTAAACAGAGACCAAACCAGGCCAGCATTACTACAATGACTTCAAAGACATGAAATGTGGATTTTTCACATAATCCTGACAGTATACACTGAGAGAGGATTACAACTAGGTAAAGATACAAGAGCATCCTGATACATTCACCTCCTGGAGCTCCTCTGGTCTAACCCATTTATCTTACAGAAGAAACCAAGGCTCGGAAGGGTGGAAAAAAGTTGCCAGAGGTCACACAAAGAATTCAAGGAGGGGGAAATGACTAGAAACAGGTCTCTTCTAGTGAAATCCACTTAAAGATTCAGTATCATTTAAAAGCAGGAACACTTGTACTGTGTAAATAATGCTAGTATGCAACAATGTCATGTAGCTTGGTCAGTAAGATTATCAGTTTCTGCACTAATATGTACCATAATCCCAGATTATAGGGCCTAGAAATAGTAAATAGTATCTATAAAGCCTTCTATAATCCTTAAAAGCATTAAGTACTGATATGAAATATTCTCTTGACTTTATCACCAACTTCTAACTTAAGTGAAATTTGTGAAGTCCCAGGGGTTGGCCTGATTTCATTCTGGGCAGTTACTCTCAGCATAATCCACACTGCCTCCACTCATCATCAGAAAATGCAAATTAATTTAGAATTAGCAAAGTAAAAGAGGATGGAGAAAAATGTAATTAGGAATTTTCAACCCTCCCTCTATAAAATATACATTCTGAGGAGGAACAAAAATGCCATTTTAGGATAATTCATTTATTTGTATTGCTGTTTTATTAATTAAAAGGTGATTTGGGGGGACATTTTCAAAGCACTAAAAAAGCCTAAACAATTAGGTGAGCATCCATGTAAACAAATGCCATTACAGGGGACATCATTCTCAGACAGTCAGAAAATACAACAAGAGCTGGACAAGATAAAGCTTCCGCAGTATACCAGAAGCTGAGAGACTAGGTTATCTCACTCTCATCTATCTTGTGGAGGTCATACTGCTTAACTCATTCATGACTGAACTAAAGTTAGCCATGCTGGCTACTTTTATTATACAACCTGGCTAGCTCTAGCTAACTGACAACAGCACTGCTGGGTTTCACTGCCCTGTCCTAGGCAAAAAGCCTATTTTAAGTAATAGTCTTCGTCCTATAAGAAAGGCCCGTTATCCCTGGAAGGCCACAGGCTTTGAAACAGAGCTGCCAAGGGACAAAGACAGTTGAGCTACTTCTGAAGCTGTGGTGTGAGAGTTCAGGGAGGGGACCAAAGGCTGTCTTTTCTCTTTCCTATAGAAACAGAGAACCACTGAGAGCCTTGTGTGTATAAATTTATGAGTAACAAGGATAAGTAACAAACACATTGAAAAAATCTATTTAAGAGGCTGCTAAAGTTCTAATGGAAACTGACTCATTCCTTACTCCAACCTGCAGTGCAGATATTTCAACATCTGCCTTTGAAATACAATTTCCTTCCTTCCCTTTTCAGAGCTCCTCAGTAGGATGTAAGATCTACAATCACAGGTGCCTTGCAGGTCTTCTCCCCTAATGTAATGGAGAGCTGACATACGGTACCACAGATTCTCTTACTGTAATAATGCAGATCTCTTCATTCAATGGAATACATATTTAAGAATTTCAGGTTCAGTTCCTAAAAGAGTGTTATTGAGAACACTCAATTAGCCAGGGAATGGTTAAAATGGGCTTTGCTGTCCTCTAGTGGACAGTCAGATGCACAAAAGCATTAAAAAAAATCATCAGTATACAGTACTGCTTTTTACTTATTTCCTATAAATTATAAAATCTGAGCACCCAGAACATGTGGCTTCATTAAAAGAAACAAACAAAAATCTGAAAGAGGGGCTTCCCTGGTGACACAGGGGTTAAGAATCCGCCTGCCAATGCAGGGGACACGGGTTCAAGCCCTGGTCCGGGAAGATCCTACACACCTCAAAGCAACTAAGCCCGTGCGCCAGAACTACTGAGCCTGAGCTCTAGCGCCCACGAGCCACAACTACTGAAGCCCGTGCGCCCAGAGCCCATGCTCCGCAACAAGAGAAGCCACCACAGTGAGAAGCCCGCGTACCACAATGAAGAGTAGCCCCCGCTCGCCGCAACTAGAGAAAGCCCGCACTCAGCAACGAAGACCCAACACAGCCAAAAATAAATAAATAAAATTAATTTATATATATATTTTTAAAAAAACTGGAAGAGGTCTTCAGAATAAGCTTGTTTAGCCTCATTTTAAAAACAGATTTACTGAGATATAATTTATATACTATCGACAACAAGTTCCCTCTGTAAAGGGTACAGTCAATGCCTTTTCATATATTTGCAGAGTTGTACAACTATCAACATAATCTTAACTTTAGAACACTTTCATCACCCAAAAAAGAAACCTTGTCATTCCCCATTCCCTACCCTAACCCACCAGTTCCCCGGCCCTAGGCAACCACAATCTTCTTTTGCTTTATAGATTTACCTATTCTGACATTTCATATAACATGTGGCCTTTTGTGACTGGCTTCTTTTACTGAGCATAATGCTTTCTAGCTTCATCCACATCCCAGCATGTAACAGCACTTCACTCCACTTAACTGCTGAGTAATACATCCATTTTGTTTATCCATTCGACAGTTGGCAGACATTTGGATTGTTTCTGCTTTTTGACTATGCTGAATAACAAACACTGCTATGAATGTCTGTGCACATGTGTGTAATGTTCATTTATTATTTTTCGTGAAAAGAAAGTTTGCCCAAGGTCTCACAGCAATTTAGGGCCAGGTCTCCTGACCCCCAATCCAACGCTCCTGGCATTATACATTAGATCCTGTTTTATCCACTGAGTTATCCATCTAGACCAGCCTCGTCGCCAGCTAGCCTCTAATTTCGAGGGCGAAAACAATAGGCACTCAGATTTTAAAGAACATCTTAAGTATCCTCCCACTGCACAAAATTCCAGTCCAGAACATTAAAAAAAAAAAAAAACCCACCATATGGAAGAATTTTTAAAAACACAGGAACAGCAGCAAGATAAAGTTTTGACATACAACACGGTAGCATCAAATAAATACTCTGTTTCGCAGTACTGCTGGGAAGCTGGACACACTACGCTGATGAAAAAGTCCAATTCTTTAGCATATTTAAATAAAGTTGGGACCTAATTAGAAGTGGTAGAAGTGTGTATAATAAAATTAAGGGGAAGCCACCTTATGTGCAAGTCACCATTAATCCCTTTACCTAACAGTAAAAAGGCAATATATCTTGGCAAGAATATAATGAGGCTTCAGACCATATTCTTCCATAAAAGAACGTTTAAAATGGAAAAACAGATAATGAGGGACAAATGCACCCAAAGCAAACAGAGAGCCTAACAGAACCCAGGATTTGGCCAAATTATACGTCTTTCCCATTTAATGCAAGAAAATGAAATAAACATTAAATATCTGAAATAATTGACTATTACAAAAAGGGATTTGAGAGATAATCTACTTTTACAAATAAGGAAACTGAAGCACAGATTAGGGACTGATATTAGCTCATGCAACAACCTAGTGCCAACTGAAAAAACCCTGGCCCATGCTAAGTGGAAACCTTCAAAGCAAAGGACAGTGGAAAATTTCAGAGCTGTGGTAAGGCTGACCTTCGGTGGGGAACTGCAGGGCATAATGCCATTTTAATGGAGAACATTGCTGAACTACTTAGTAGGCAGCCTAATTGATTTTCCAAGAAACTCTTCCATGTTTTCCATTTGTGTACTATGTGTCTGGGCCTCAAGGTTAAATCTGCAAAGTGCTCATATTTTCCTCCCCAATCAATCTAAGAATCGTCTCATATGACAAGCTAAAAAGAGGTTACTTCGCTATGGGGTTGAATACTAAAAAAGAACTTAAATGAGAACTCTACAGCTACTAGTTCCCAATGAGAAGAAAAATGTTATGAGTCAAGAAATGGCAAGGAAAGATTACATCAAGAAGAATACTAGGACTTCCCTCGCGATTCAGTGGTTAAGACTTCGCCTTCCAATGCAGGGGGCCGGGGTTCCATCCCTGGTTGGGGAGCTAAGATCCCACACATCTCCCTGGACAAAAATCCAAACCATAAAACAGTAGCAATATTGTAACAAATTCAATAAAGACTTTACATGTGTGAAATCTCTGAGTCTATGCCATGAATTAACAGTTAAACGTTTATCTAACTGAACCTTAGTTCTCTACTCACCTCTGACCCAACAGGTTCTTTCTTGTATCACATATCACTCTTGGCCTCAGGAAGAAACCCAGGGGAAACATGACAACTGTGTACAACTACCGGAGGAGCTTTAGAGAGTAAACTCATTCTGTGTAAACTCAGAGGGCAAAACAAGGACCAGCTGTCAATGATGAGAGGGCAATTTCAGCTCAATCTAACAAACATTATGCCCACCCGCCTTCCACAACCTAATTAATTTCTACCCGTTCTTCAAAAATCCAGCTGACAGATTCTCTTCTCTGGGAAGTTCTAAGTTGCCCTGGTATCCCTCACAGGAGAGCCAAGCACTGCTCTTTCTCACCATACTTGTCACTCTACTCCAACCATCTCTCACACTCAGAGTTCCTTGAGAGCAAGGACTTCTGGCTTCTACTTATGACCAAAACCCCAAGACTTCTGCACAATGACTGCCACAGGCAAGCCTTTACCAGGTATTTGTGAAAGAAAGGAAAGGAGGGGGCTTCCCTGGTGGTGGCCTGCTGATGCAGGGGACACCGGTTCGTGCCCCGGTCCGGGAAGATCCCACATGCCGCGGAGCGGCTAGGCCCGTAAGCCATGGCTGCTGAGCCTGCACGTCCTGAGCCTGTGCTCCGCAATGGGAGAGGCCACAACAGTGAGAAGCCCGTGTACCGCAAAAAAAAAAAAAAAAAAAAGGACGGAGGGAGGGAGGGAAGTCAAAAACAAGGGAAAGTATTCCACTGGATAATGGCTGGGAAAGCTCCCTTACTGTAGTGTTTTCAAATTCTTTTCTTCACAAGTAGTCTTAAGCAGAAATCTAATACACAAAACAGAAAAAAAATGGAGCTAATTATCCTAAAAAAGAAAAACCAGAGACAGCATAATGTTCATCAATAAGGAATTAGGATGTTAAAAAAACAAAACAACAACAACAAAAAAACCCAAATAATACCAGGATGATCTATACGGACTGACAGAGCGAGAGGACAGATGCCTAGGATATGCTGAAGAGTGAAAAACTGCAGAATATTATGCAGAGGCTTCCATTCTGTAAAAATCCAACAAAACTATCTTTGTATGTACACAGAAACACGTCAAACTATTAAAGAGTGATATCCTTTGGGGGGGGTGAAACTAAAATGGGAATTGTCTCATATTATATCTACCTCTCACATTTGATTTACTTACAATGAGCTACTTCTAAAATTTAAAAAAAACAGAAAACTGGATTATACACATACAAAAAAATGAAGTTGGACCCTTACCTTATACTATATACAAAAATTAACTCAAAATGGATCAAAGATCTAAATGTAAAAGCTCAGACTATAAAACCTGTAGAAGAAAATACAGGAGGAAAGCTTCATGACATTGGATTTGACACCAACAGCAGAGGCAACAAAAGAAAAAATAGGTAAGTTGAACTTCATCGAAGTTGAAAACTTTTTTGCATCAAAAGACACCATCAACAGAATGAAAAAGCAGGGAATTCCCCCGCAGTCCAGTTGTTAGGACTCCATGTTTCCACTGCAGTTGGCACAGGTTCAATCCCTGGTCAGGGAACTAAAATCTCACGTGCTGCTCGGCACGGCTAAAAAAAAAAAAAAAAAAACTGAACAAGCAGCTCACGAAATGGGAGATTATATTTGCAAATCATGTATCTGATAAAGGATTAATATTCAGAACATACAGGGAACCCACACATCTCCCCACCCCACCCCCACAAAAAAATTTAAAAATAGCCAAATGACTCAGAAAGACATTTCCCCCAAAAGATAAGTAGCCAATAAGCACATGAAAAGACGCTCAACATCACCAATTATTAGGGAAATGTAAATCAAAACCACAAGGTATCACTTCACACTCATTAGAATGGCTACTATAAAAGAGACAGATAATTACAAGTATTGGCAAGGATGTGGAGAAATTAAGACCCCTGTACATTGCTGGTGAGAATGTAAAATGGTGCAGCTGCTATGGAAAACATTATGGCAGTTCCACAAAAAAATTAATAGAATTACTATGTGATGCAGCAATTCTACTCCTGGGTATATACCAAAAAGAATTTGAAGTAGGAACTAGAACAGATATTTGTACACCCATGTTCACAGCAGCATTACTGGATGTGAGGGTAATCTGACTGTGATGTCTGTCATCCCACTGATCACCAGAGTTGATTCAGCTGATATGGCTGGCTAAGTGGGTGTGCCCATCCTCCCTCACTATTCCATGTGCACCCCATCCCTCCTGAACCTTCAAGCTTGGTCAAAAAGGACAACCTTCGGGACTTCCCTGGTGGTGCAGTGGTTAAGAATCCGCCTGCCAATGCAGGGGACACGTGTTCAATCCCTGGTCCAGGAAGATCCCATGTGCCGCAGAGCAACTAAGCCTGTGAGCCACAACTACTGAAGCCTGGGTGCCTAGAACCCGTGCTCTGCAACATGAGAAGCCACCACAAGAAGCCCGCGCACCGCAACGAAGAGTAGCCCCCGCTCGCTGCAACTAGAGAAAACCCACGCGCAGCAACGAAGGCCCAACGCGGCCAAAAATAAATAAATTAACTAATTAAAAAAAAATGGTGGAAGTGACCCAAGTGTCTACCGATGGACCAATAAACAAAATGTGGCCTATAAACACAATGGAATATTACTCAGTCTTAAAAAGGAAGGAAATCCTGGCATATGCTACAATGTAGATAACTTTGAAGAAGTTAAATAAACCAGTCACAAAAGGACAAATACAGTATGATTCCACTTTATATGAGGTACCTAGGGTAGTCAAATTCATAGATACAGAAAGAAAATGATGGTTGCCAGGGATTGGGCAGGAGGGTGAAATGGGTAGTTTAGTGTTTAAAGGGCATAGTTTTGCTTGGGAAGATAAAAAAATTCTGGAGACGGATGGTAGTAATAGTTGCAGAACAATGTGAATGCACTTAATGACACAGAACCATACATGTAAAAGTGGCTAAGTTGTTCATTATGTATATTTTACAATTCTTAAAAATTTAAAAACCACCACCTTTTAAAAAAAGGAATTAGCTCTGGTAAAGTGGGAGGGTGGACTCTGACACACTATCCAGCTCTACAGGCAGGGCTGTGCTCCACAGACCAGTTTGAAAACTACAACATTTGGAGAAAGTGATAAAGATCAAACACTGGCTAGGGAACAGTGTTTATGTAACTAAAAAGCATAGGGTTAGATAATTTTAAAACCAGATCAGATACTTCTACGCAGTCATAAAACTACATATTCATTAGCTAAATACCTTTGCTTCCTCTGCCATTTTTTTCTCTTCATCCACCTCTTCAGTCTTTGCTGAATCTTCACTTTGGAGTTTTCTTCTCTTTTGCTTGGGAGCCATGAAGCCTTGGAGAAATTTCTTTATGACACTGGCTTGAAGGGCAATCACACACTCACCAAAATCCTTCAGTTTCTCTAGTGAGATCACCTACAGAAAAAGATTTAAAAACCAGACTGAGTAAAAGGCCAAGAGAAAGATGAAAGCAGACAATCCTCGATTAAATTCAAATCAACCTAGACCCAAATTGGTCACATAACATTAATTTAACTGGGTTCCTCAGTTCAATGGATGGCTTATGCATTTGAAAGTAGCCGACTACTTGGATTCCCTGATGAAGGGATCCATGGGAGGCTGAAACTTGCTCTACTTAAAGGAAGTTACTGAACTCATTCATACACTCAGTGACTGAGTGCCTACTACGTGCAAATGACAGTCTCAAGGCAAAGAAAAACTGAGAAGGAAAGTAAAAATTTACCAACCTAACAGCTTACAACCTATAAGCCAGATAATACATTTTACACACTTGATCTCATCTAAGCCTCACATTTATTTTATGGATGAGGAAGCATAAGCTAAATCACTTTAATCCAAATCATGCTCTTAAGGACTGAAACTACCTTCTCAGTCACACAACACATGCCAATTAAAAAAATACCATTTTAGGGGCTTCCCTGGTGGCACAGTGGCTGAGAGTCCGCCTGCCGATGCAGGGGACACGGGTTCGTGCCCCGGTCTGGGAGGATCCCACATAACGTGGAGCGGCTGGGCCCGTGAGCCATGGCCGCTGAGCCTGCGCTCCGCAACGGGAGAGGCCGCAACAGTGAGAGGCCCGAGTACCGCAAAAAACAAAAAAACAAAAAAAACAAAAAAAAAAACAAAAAAAACAAACCATTTTATAACTACAAAGAGAAACAAAGAATGATGATAATCCAACGTTAGCAAGGTGTGGGCCCGGGTTTGGCACAAAGTAGGCAACTGATAGATATTTGCTAAATAAACAAAAAAGTAACTAATATTTGAAACAGGCGAAATTCTTTTGGTTGAGTAATTCCTTAAAAAAAATCTTTAAGAATAAAGACTGTTAAACCTTTTTCCCAGGGAATGTACCAAGAATTCATAACCAGACTAATGAAAAAAAGTTACATATATAAGATGCATATATAATTTGTTAATTCTAATAGCAAAGAAGTAAAAATACAAAAGTCTGGCAGTAAAAGATTTACCATATCAACTCCATGTGTTATTATGTACCCCAAAGTGACATTAACAAAAAAAATTCTACAGTGATAACCCATGGACAGTGTTCTCCAATCTTTTCTCCTGCTTTGATACCTAAAATCTAATGTGGGACACAGGGTCTCTTTAACTGTTTCACCTATAACACTTAAGGGTCCTTCTGAACAGTAAGCGATAAGACTACGAAAGTGCCTTCACTGAAATGTACCTGTTTAACAGCATGAGTGCTGCCCAACACAAGTATAACTCTACTGAGCTGATCAAGTATAGAGAATGAACAAAAGCAGGATACACAAATGTTTCATACCTTACAGCACAGGCATCACATGGGAATGGATAGGTTAAATAATGTTATATGACTAAGACTCCAGGACTAGTTTTCATTCAACTTAATAGAAAAGCTCTTTTTGAACAAAGGTTCTGAGCCAACTATTAGATTTTCCTGGATACCAACAGAATATAACAAAGGAAAAGTATCATATGTACATAGAGAATTTAGGGTTCCACATGTGTCTTTCAAGACAAATGCAAATATGATTCCCAGGGTCATCTAGGAAAATCAAGAACAATAAATATCAGGGAACAATTCCAAATTGAGTTTCCTTGAGTAACATTTCAAAGGGTGTTTTCCTTATATTCTTACCCGAGCTTCAAATTCTGATGTTTCTTCCACATAACCAAGTCCTCCCTTTTGTAACCTTGTTGCAACTTCAATGAGATCACTACGAAGGAAGTTTAAAAGCTCCTGGTTGCCATCACAGGATTTTAGACCCAAATTTGGCTTTCGGGCCAGATGAATAGAATGAATAATGTCCTGGTACCTAGAAAAGTTGAGGCAAAGGGGAGGAGGAATAAAGGAACTTTAAAAAATGGTCTATTAATTTCAATTACTTGAATGACATGTTTTATTTCTAGAAGACTTATTTAGATCCTTTTCACCTCTCGTTTAATAGTCTCATGTTTCTCACACAAAATTTCAAATTTCTCTTATTCTTGATTCACTTAAAAAACATACATTTTGTTCTGTATATGGTAATTCCAGTATCTGAAGTGTGTTTCTTTACCTAGCTCTCATTCATGGTAACTGGTTTGTGTGGTTTTTTTGGGGTGTTTATTGTTTTTGTTTTTTTACCATGAGTTTCTTGATATTTTATCTGTGGCAATTCTTTGAGGCCTGGTTTGAAGTTATGCTCCTCCAGGGAGAGTGTGCATTTGCTTATGTTAGTTGCCAGAAATTGCTACCAACCGGAGACCAACTTTGAATCGTCTGCCTGGAATTCTTCACAACACAGAAGAAACATGAATTTGAGCTGAAAACCTATACAAGGACCTTCAGAGTTCACTTTCACACTAAAGATTAACCTTTTGAGGTCACAGTAATAAAGACTCTAATAAGACTCTCTACCCTGGATTCTCCATAAGCTTCACTGTTGGCTTCTTACACCAAAAACTAATGTTCAAGGTCATCGAAGTTGAGTACTAAGTTTCCTTTTCATGATTAATAATAAGGAGTTTTAATATTATTTTCCTCTGACTATAACTTCATTGTGTCTCACTGGTGTTCTTTTTTTTTTCTTGCGGTACGCGGGCCTCTCACTGTCGTGGCCTCTCCCGTTGTAGAGCACAGGCTCCAGACGCACAGGCTCAGCGGCCATGGCTCACGGGCCCAGCCGCTCTGTGGCATGTGGGATCTTCCCGGACCGGGGCACGAACCCGTGTCCCCTGCATCGGCAGGCGGACTCTCAACCACTGCGCCACCAGGGAAACCCTCACTGGTGTTCTTATAAAGGATTCTGCTTTCACTGCCTTCTATCACATAATTTCCCCTTTATTTTCTTCTTTGATCTAAGTGTTATCAAGACAGGACTATTCTGAATACAATTTTAATTCATTTATACATTAAGCAGTGGACCAAAACCAATGATGTACCCATTATCACTCTCAAAAGTGTCTCAAAATTGCAGAGTATGTACTGAACAGAATTTTCCTTCTCTCCTCAATTAAACCTAAATTCCAGCATGAAAGCATGCAGATATTAAAGGTGGCCTTGGGCTTCCCTGGTGGCGCAGTGGTTGAGAGTCCGCCTGCCGATGCAGGGGACACGGGTTCGTGCCCCGGTCTGGGAAGATCCCACATGGCGCGGAGCGGCTGGGCCCGTGAGCCATGGCCATTGAGCTTGCGCATCCAGAGCTTGTGCTCCACTACGGGAGAGGCCACAACAGTAAGAGGCCCACATACCTCAAAAAAAAAAAAAAAAAAAGGTGGCCTTAAGGCAAAACCTATCCCAGCTTTGATAGAAACAACTGCTAGAACAGGAGGGACACTAGCAAATCTAGATGGCACTGATATTGATGCTAATTTTGTAGGCAGGTTTTTTTTGTGTGGTTTCTCTTGGAGATATAATTCACATAACATTAAACTCACAATTTTAAAGCCTATACTTTCAGTGGTTTTCACATTTTAGAAGCATCAAAACTACCTAATTCCAAAACATTTTCATCACTCCATAAAGAAATCCCATACGGGTTAGCAGTCACTCTCAATTCTCCCCGTCCCTCATCCCCTGGCAACCACTAATCTATTTTCTGACTATAAATTTGCCTATTGTGGATGTCTCATATAAATGAAATCACACAATATGTGGCCTTTCTGTGTCTGGCTTCTTTGACTCAGCAAAACGTTTGCCCACTTTCTAGGATATTTCATTACTTTGTTCCTTTTTATGGCTGAATTTATGGATATACCACATTTTGTTTATCCATTCATCAGTTGATGAATATTTAGGTTGTTTTCATTTTTGGTGCTACTCTGGATACCGACAGAATACTTCTGAATATCAACCAATGTGGAACTGCATTTACAAGGCTGCCTAACTACAATCAGGCTCTCAGTCTGGTGGTGTATGGTGTGTTAGTCAATGAATAATCCTGCTATCCTGTATATACATCGTTTAAAAGCATACTCTTCCAAACAAGCATGAGGCGTCAAGAAAATATCAAACAACGGGACTTCCCTGGTGGTCCAGTGGGTAAGACTCTATGCTCCCAATGCAGGGGGTCCAGGTTCAATCCCTGGCTGGGGAACTAGATCCCACATGCATGCCACTTATTCTAAGAAGCATGCATGCCGCAACTAAAGATCCTGCATACCACAACTAAACAAGCCGCAGCGAAGATCCCACGTGCTGCAACTAAGACCCCGCGCAGCCAAAATAAATAAATAAATATTTTAAAAGAAAAAGAAAATACCAAACAACAAGACCATAAAAGAGTTACAGACTTTTTAAATTTTCACTTAAGCTTTTATGTATAAACAACAACAAAAAAAACCCCTAAGGTATGTATAATATCTAATGCTGAAGAGGAGATATGAGGAGCGAGATGAAAACCCTTACCTCTTCTCTAGTCTCTCTTTAAGCTGACTTTCTCTTATTCCCTGAGGGTGAAGGCAGTTTAGCAACTCATCCAGTTCCTTTTGACTGTCACATAAAAACCTGTAGGGGCAAAAAACCAAAAACAAAAAACCAAAAAAAACCCCGTTAACTCTGAAATAAAAGAGAAGAATCAAACATTAAGAAAGGGATCTAGGGTTGGTGGTGGGAGTTGGGAAAGCAGAATTCCAACCTTGCTCAGAAGTAGAACAATTTACTGTTTCCATGAGACCTAATGTTAACTTTATCTTAGGACACTGGAACCAATGTTTCCTACTAAAATGTAATATGAGGGGACTTTCCTGGCGGTCCAGTGGTTAAGGCTCCAGGCTTCCACTTCAGGGGGCATGGGTTCGATCCCTGGTCGGGGAACTAAGATAAGATCCCACATACCGCTCAGAGCAGGCCCAAATAAATAAATAAGCAAACAAACAAACATATAAATAAATAAAAATAAAATGTAATATGAGACAAATTTTATAAAGTAAATAGGCACACTTGTCCATATCCCTTTCACAGAGTAAAGTTGTATCAAAAAATAAAAGACAAAAGGTCATTTTCATTAAACTAAAGGTGATCATAGCTAAAGCAGTTAATGTGATCACAAAAGTAGAAGGGACCCTCTCAAAACCTAGCTCCCTGCCTAAAAGCAGGATAGACACAAAGGAAGATTAATGGCTATATTTACAATTCCTTATTCTTTAATAAAGATGAAAATCCTAAATACTTCTTATTCCCAAGCAGACTGAAAGGCATTTCCAATGCTATATAAGATCTATCATATAATATACAAAGTTACATTACAAGGAAAAAATAAAATTCTAAACCTTAAAGCAAACATATACTTATAAAAAAATCAAGTCTGCTTTTAAAGCAATGAGCTTACAGATCCAAGAAATCAAAATCACACAAAATGCTCTTAATAGATAATCACTAACTCACTGGTTTCACTATATAGATTATTTTCTTAACACTGAAAAAGAAAAAGAAAGAGCAACCAGATGAATGCTCACATTACCATAGATTCTGTCCCTGTTTGGGTATAGTGGTCTCTACAGCAATTTCTGTAGCTGGTCCATGTTGTGTGTTCATGCTTACATTTTTGCCTAGGTTTGCTTTCTTACCTAAGAAAAATTTATACATTAGGCTGAATATAGTACATACTCAATTCCTAGTTTCAAATCTAAGCAGTACACAGTGCAAATTCAACAACCAATAACACAGATGCTGCCTATTAAATATATCCACAGGTACAGCAGATGCTAATTTCTCTTAAACATCTTACATACAGCACATTATCTGAGACAGTTGCTCTCTATACAGCTGAACAGGCAAAGTTTAAGAGTATCACAAGTTATTGCAATAGAATGGAGAGAGATGACTAAATGTCTCAGAGCAAATAAATAATCTGTTCCTTGTACGTGATGCTTAGCACAAAGGCATTTGTGGTGAAGTAGACACAACTGAAATATATAAAACTACTACAAACTTACCCCTGGAGGCTTCAAATGTCAAATATGATTAGCTTTTTTGTAAACCAGCTCCTGTATACTAATATATGACATTACTATAGATAGATCTTAAGCCAGTATTTGAGGCCTTACCTAATTCTACAACTGGTTCTCTCCCCTGCTCCCCTTCTCTCCCCTTTAACCTGCAGCATCTTCCCTGCAATACTAACACATAACCTTGTTTAGTCTTTTCAGTCAGGTAATTCTGAAGAGACTCTGCCATGCTGGAACTAGAAAACATGAAGGAACAACATCCACCAGGATGCTCTAGAAGTGAAGGGATGTAGATGCCAGTCTTCTCCCGAGAGCTGTAACTGTGTGGACCTGATTTCTGAAAATAGCCATTAAGCTTTTGAGACACATAAAATTACAGTCCTTCATCCCACTGGAATCTCTCTCAAGTCTGAAGATCCTAACTTCGTATTTACTGCCCTCACCTGAGTATATACAAAGTCTACCAAAACTAGACTTTTCTACTAAGTACTACAATCTAACAAATAACATAATTCAACAAGAAAATGCCTTAAATTTGAAGTTTTGGGCTATATACTAATTTCCTTATTTAATGATTCTGTGAGTTTAAAAGTTTGGGTTATGAGTTTCTCTAAAATGAAAGAAAACTACTTTTTGAGAAGCAATTTTCATTAGGTTATATAAAGTACAGCTGGAAGGAAGCTTATGTATTATGTATCATCTAACGCGATGGTTCGCAACAGAAAGCCATGCTGCCTCCTAGGGAACATTTGGCAATATCTGGTGACATCTGGTTGTCACTAATGGTATCCAGTGGGTATAGGTCAGGGATGCTGCTAAATAACTTACAACACATAGGACAACCCCCCACTACAAAGAATTATCTGGCCCAAAATGTCAACAACAGTGAGGCTGAGAAAACTTGATCTAACCTAACCATCTGGTATTTTTAAATTTAAAATTTTTCTTTTAATTTCTTTCTTGGGGGGAAAAAAAGAAATATATATATATATATATACACACACACACACACACACACACACACACATTCACACACACACACATTCACATACACACACATCTATGTATAGGTCAAGAAAGAATACATACACACACATATATATATTTAGAAAAGTACACTTTTCTATTTTACAAACTGAACATACTCATGTAACCAGAACCCAAGTCAAGAAGAACATTATCAGTGCCCCTTATGACCCTTCTCAGTCACTTATTTCTAGTTACATATTTGCTGTGTTTCTCCTCACTAGAATTTTAGTTAATTGACATTCAGGACCTTTTATGTCTTGTTTGCTATCTTCTTTCACAGCACATGAAAAATTGGTTGGCAAATAAGAGATGCTCCATAAATATTAAATAAATGAATTTTTAAAGTGGAGGAAAAAGACACATAACTGCCTTCTTGACCCCTTACCTCAATTCCAGCCCTTGAAGTACCTACAAAGAGACTTCCAAGGAACAAAGTTTGAAAACTACTTGTATAAATCTAATACCCAAATATCCTAATATTCAAGTTCTTTATCTTTTCACGCTATGCCTGGAACAAAGTCGATAATCAAATGTTAAGTTTCCTTCCTTCTGCTATGCATTTCACATCTTCCCACCTCACTCAAATAAATCTACCTAAGAAGGCAATAAAGAAATTTAGAAAGTGAAAAAAAGTGACAGAGGAAAGACAGTCTTAATATTGACCCTACTTGAGCAAGGTAAACTAACTAATAGATATACATACTACGGGGACAGTAATCCTCATCAGCAGAGTCTGCGTGGTCTTTTCGGTGATGGTTGAATCGGTAGTCAATGCTGTCATGTACCCAGCCTTTCTCAATGAACAAACCTGGAACTTCATCTGAGAAGAGCCAGTATCTACAAATCACAACCACATATTATGTGTTAGTGAAAGATCATGAGCACGGGATGACTTCATTGTTGAGGAAGATGATTACAGAATATCACTGAACATTCAGCAGATACAAATCCTAAAGTAAAGCACAGAATACTAAAATTTTGGGAATTTGAGATTCACTTAATATCTGTAATTTTTATAACTTCTAATATTTCACTACTTTAGGTTCCACAAAATGTATGCATTTAAAATACCTTACCATTTTTAAAGACTTCTATTAGGATTACATTTCTCCTATCACCATAATTTAAGCTTCGTATCTGTGGTATCTTTGAGGACAGGGTCATGTCTTTAACTTCGTAACCCTAGCATTTGGCACAGTAAATATTCAAATAAATGTGTGATGAGCAATTCTGTTTCCAATATCCACGAACAGGGAAGCTTGTCTAGTCTTAGTACTAACTAGCAACAATATAGCAGCCCTAAAAGATGATAAAAGTTAAGTTTAATAACTCACCTATTATGGTTTCGATCTGTACCAATTGGAGTCCTACGCATGACTAGTTTTGCTTTGGCAATTCCTTCCTGGAAAGCCTTCTCAGCAGCTGCTTTGTGCTTTCGTATTCGTTCTTCTTCAGCTTCACGTTCTAGTTTCACTGTTAAAGATAAAATGAATCAATTAAGCTTTTTCCTAGTAAATTCTACTCTTACAAATTTAAGTAAGATATGGAGTGAAACGTGCCTGGTATTAAGTAGAAATCTTAGTTTCCTTCTCCTAATTCTAAACTGTTATAAGAAATAATGTGTAAGGCAGCAATTTCTATCTGGTCCTTCTATGTTCTTTGAATTTTGGTGATGTCTCAGCCATCAACTCAGTGCAAAATCTTTTCTCTCCAAAATTTAACTTCTTATTAGTTTTATAATAAATTAATTTTATTTTATTGATAATTAATTTTAAATGTAAAGTTAAAATAGTCCTTAAACGGAATTAACTGAAATATTTTCTGACAGGACCAGCCACAGGATCCTCAAAATGATCAGGATGAATAAAACCAAAATAGCTATTTCAAAATAAAACATATTTCAGTCCTGAGGAATTCAGAAAAAGAATTGAGAAAGCAAGGGCACGGAAGCATCAGCAGATAATAGTAATTATTGCCTCTTTAATACTATTCTTTGACTTATTCAGCAAGTTGCTACTGTTAATGATGAGAAAAAGTTTTAATCAATTTATTTCTGATCATTCATTTTATAAGTTTATTCTACCCAGATAGAAATTTCCCTCAATAATGAAAGACACCCAGGAATCTTTCCTTTTAAGTTTTTCCATAACTGTCACAAATTTTGATACTGTAAGTAAAGGGCACTGCTATTTACAATGCCAGCAATTTTACTGCCGGTACTCTACTGATGACAACATCCACAATGTAGCAAGAATCTGGAAAATGCATCAGTCTAAAGATGTTACTTAAAAATTTAAGACAAATTTCATCTATTTAAAACCAATATGGGGGAATTCCCTGACAGTTCAGTGGTTAGGACTCAGTGCTTTCACTGCCGTGGGCCCAGGTTCAATACCTGGTCAAGGAACTATGATCCCGCAAGCTGCACAGTGCGGACAAAAACCAAAACAGAACGGTATGGTATTTGTTACTTTTAATAAATGGTTTTCTAGCCTGAACAGAGTTGTACGTTTGCAACAATGATTACAGTAGAAATCAGTACAAAGGTAAATGACAAAAAGAGTAATGGCCAAATCACAATAAAGGAAAAGCTCCTTCTCTTGCAGGTACAAACAAACAAAAAACAATCTAGGGAAAGTCATCAAAAAAAAAAAAAAAAAAAAGACCAGGGCTTCCCTGGTGGCGCAGTGGTTAAGAATCTGCCTGCCAATGCAGGGCACACAGGTTCGTGCCCCGGTCCGGGAGGATCCTACATGCTGCGGAGCGGCTGGGCCCGTGCGCCATGGCCGCTGAGCCTGCGCGTCCGGAGCCTGTGCTCCACAACGGGAGAGGCCACAACAGTGAGAGGCCCGCGTACCACAAAAAAAAAAAAAAAAAAAAAAAAGACCAAATTTAGTTCCAGAGGTTACAGTACTGAGCTAGACATCAAAAGACCTGAACTCTAATTCAAATACTATCCTTGGCAAAGTATTGATATTTATTACATATTTTATAATTACATTACAGGGACTTCCCTGGTGGTCCAGTGGTTAAGAATCCACCTTCCAATGCAGGAGACGCGGGTTCAATCCCTGGTTGGGGAACTAAGATCCCACATGCCACAGGGCAACTAAGCCCGCGTGCCGCAACTACTGAGCCCATGCACTCTAGAGCCCACATGACACAATTAGAGAGAAGCCCGAGTGCCAAAACTAGAGAAGCCAGCACGACACAATGAAGATCCCACGTACCACAACTAAGACCCGACGCAGCCAAATAAATAAATAAAATTTAAATATATATATATATAATTATATTATATATTTATAATATTGTTTCTTGTTTCTCTATATCAATAATCAACTTATTTCTGGCTTCTCAATTCTATTCAAGACACTGTGGTATTGGTGTAAAGACACACATAGCCAGAAATAAGTTGATGTGTCCAAAGTCAAATTAACTCAAAATGAATCAAAGACCTAAATGTAAGAGCTAAAACTCTTAAGACTTTTAGAAGAATACACAGGAGTAAATCTTCATGACCTTGGATTTGGCAGCAGATTCTTGCATTTGACACCAAAACCACAACCAACCAAAGAAAAAAATAAATAAATTGGATGTCATCAAAATTTTAAAAATTTGTGCTTCAATGGACACTATCAAGAAAGTAAAAAGACAACAAACACAAAATGGGGGAAAATCTTTTTGGATCATGTATCTTAAGGGATTTGTATCTAGACTATATAAAGACCCCTTGTAATTCAATAATAAAAAGACAAATAACCCAATTTGAAAATGGGCAAAAGATCTGAATTAATATCCTCCAAAGAAGATATACAAAAGACAAATAGGCACAAAAGAAGATGACATCATTAGTCATCAAGGAAATGCATATCAAAACCACAATGAGATACCAATTCACAATCACTAGAATGGCTATAATCAGAATCACAGAATAACAAGCTTTGGCAAAGATGCAGACAAGTGGAGAAATTACAACCCCCATTTACCACTGGTAGGAATGTAAAATTGTGCAGCCACTTTGAAAAACAGTCTAGGACTTCCTCAGTTAAACCTAGTTACCATATGATCCAGCAGATCCATCCCTAGGTATATATACCCATGAGAAATGAAAACATATGTACACACAAAAACTTGTACACCAATGCTTGTAGCAGCATTATTCATAATAGCCAAAAATGATTAAAACAAACCAAACGTTCATCAACTGATAAATGGATAAAAACAAAATGTGACACATCCAAACAATGGAATAATATTCAGCCATAAAAAGGAATTAAGTACTGAGACATGCTACAGCCTGAAACTTGAAAACATGGTAAGTGAAAGAAGCCAGTCACAAAAGACTACATACTTATTATACAGCTCCACTGATATGATGTATCAGAATAGGCAAATATAGAGATAGAGCAGTGGACGGTGATTGCTTAGGGCTGGGGAGGATGGGTATAGCTAAAGGGCATGGGGTTTCTTTTTGAGGTGATGAAAATGTTCTAAAATTGACTATGATAAAGGCTGCAAATATTTGTGAATATATTAAAAAACAATGAACTGTACAATAAACGTGGATGAATAGTATAGTATGTGAATTATTTCTTTTTTTTTTTTTTTTTTTTTTTTTTTTGCGTTACATGGGCCTCTCACTGTTGCGGCCTCTCCCGTTGCGGAGCACAGGCTCCGGACGCACAGGCTCAACAGCCATGGCTCACGGGCCCAGCCGCTCCGCGGCACGTGGGATCCTCCCAGACCGGGGCACGAACCCATGTCCCCTGCATCGGCAGGCGGACTCTCAACCACTGCGCCACCAGGGAAGCCCAATTATTTCTTAATAAAGCTGTTTTTTAAAAAGTTCAGACTTAATGGTGCTATGAAAGCCCCAAATTTTTATTTCCTTACATCTTAATACGGGAAAGATTAATATCTAAGTTGGCAACTGTGCTGAGGGCTTCAAATACCTTGTCATTCATTTGTTATGACAATCTTAAGCATATGAGGAAACAGAGGTGTGGATAAGCAACTTGCTCAAAGAACTATAGCTAAGTCACAGGTATCCAAGTCAGCCCACTCCCAGGTCATATATTATTTCCACTATGTCTGTTTGTGGATTTGGTCCTTTACTAAGCCAGAAAAGATGCCAACATCACACTAATCCAAGTCAAACTATCATTAACTGCAGAATGTCAGGCTGAACACTCCTGCTAGAATCATACATACCTAGAAGGGTCGGGTTATTACACACAGAAATAACTAAAAAGTTGTGACAAACAAAGACGCTACCATTACCTCAGTTATTTCCTTCCTTCTACTATCTTCTAAAGGGCTTCCCCTTTTCTCTCAACACAAGATTTTACCTTTCATTTCTCTCTCCTGAATTTCCCGCTCCTTCTTAGCCTGAATGGCAAGCAGCCGTCTGCTCTTCACGGCACTGATCATGTCTTCAGCTTCCATATCTACCTGGGGCTCAAACTTCACGACTTCTTTTTTCCTATCAGCTTTGCCTAACCCATTCTCCTCTTTTCCATTTTCTTTATTTCTGGCTTCCATTTCTTTCCGTTTCTGTTTCTCTGCTCTCTTCTTATCATTTTCTTCCTTCAATACAGCAAGCCGTTCCTTCCATAACTCTGCAGACATCTGCTGCCTGGTCTCCATGTGGTCCTGCACTGAGTATGTCATGAGAATCCGGTGGCAGAGTGCTGTCAAGATCTGCAGTTTCTCTTCTGATGTTAGCTCAAAAAATTCAGAGGTCTCCAGCTTTTCTAGGAACTCATCTTGTACCTCATTGTCTTCAAATGGTGCTGAATCTTTGTTGTCATCTGTGTCTGAGCCCTCACTTTCTTCCTGAATGTCAGATTTGCGCAAGCAGAGCCGAACCAGCTCTGAAACAGAATGCAGAGTCAGAGGGATTTCTGACAGCTTCATTCCCAATTCACCATAGTCTTCTGCTATTTCATCTTGTAACAAGGTCTGTAAGAGGATGACCAACACTCTATTCAGGTATAAAAAGCCACCCTTTTCTGCACTCAAGGCTTCCATAAGGGACACAGCAGTAATAGGATACTGAGCATCTGGTAAGAGTAACCCAGAATAACAGCTCAAGAACTCCACCACCATGGCCACATCCCCAAAGAGTGTATTGGGCAGCCCTTCAGGGGTATCCACCAATTTAAATGTTGGAAGGTTTTTGCCAGTTAACTCTTGGTCCTCGTACCGCTTCTGTTTCTCTAGTTTCTCGAGCATTTCTTTCTCTCTCCGTTCCTTGGCTTTCTCCTTCAACTTTTCTTTCAGCTCCTCTCGTTTCTTTTTCAAATATTCTTTGCGCTGCTCTTCAGACATAGAA
The DNA here is from genome assembly GCF_964165515.1 of Mesoplodon bidens. NCBI lineage: Eukaryota > Metazoa > Chordata > Mammalia > Artiodactyla > Ziphiidae > Mesoplodon > Mesoplodon bidens. Next base: position 37,573,641 of record NC_138171.1, read on the forward strand.
GCCCATCTCTTTTTGTGCTCTAGAAGCTCAAAGCGTTTTTGAACAATACTTCGCAATTCTTCTGGGAGACGAGCTCTATCTTCACTAGAGAGGAGACGAGCTGTTTTGGAGATAACACAGGACAGGGCACTCTTCTTGTCCTCCCTGTCTTTGTTTTCTTTGTAGTAGGCGATAAGGTGGAGGGCAGCAGGAGGCAGATGTTTATGAGGTTTACTAGAGGACCTAGGTGTGCCCCCAGAATTCCTCGGGGCTCGTGTCACCTTCTGAGTGCCTTTGGCCATGTCCAACAAAGTCATCTGCTTCATTTTGGTTTTAGGAGTCTTCAAGCCCTTTTTGGGAGATCTGGAATTCCCTGTGGATTTCTGTCCATTCAGGATGCCTTTGCTTCTGCCCTTTGCTTTCAAAGGTTTGTCACTATGCTTCCCTGATTTCTTGCCAGGTGGGCCTTTCTTAGGAATGTGAAAGTTAGCATGTAGCTTGCTGGGCGACATCATCTTCATCACTTCTTCCAGATGCTCTTCTGGAGATTTGGAATTCTTTGAGTTCTTCACTTTGAGTGGTGAGCCATTCAAGGATTTCTTCAAGTGTACATGACACCATAACTTAGGATTTAGTGGTGAACTGAGAGAAGAGTTGTCTGTCTTGGATTTCTTTGAGGGCTTCCTGTCTGGAGATCCAGTATTCTTCCTCTTAGTAGAGGGGTTGAGAGTCATGTACTAGAATTTAAGAACAGGAGCAAAAATAATTTTAAAAACTAATTTAAAGAAGCAATATTTAAGCATCCTAAAGGCCCTCTTCCCCATCTATTCAGGTAAAGCTACATATTCATTTCTCTTCATAGACACTCTGTCCCTGAAAAAAACAAAGCCATGAATGTTAGCTCATGTTTTAGCCGTATCAACACAAAATTCTCTTGATACTCAGACTTAAAAATCTATACTCCGGGACTTCCCTGGCAGTCCAGTGGTTACAACTCCATGCTTTCACTGCAGGGGGCATGGGTTCAATCCCTGGTCGGGGAACTAAGATCCCGCATGTCGTCGATGTGGCCAAAAAAACCATCTATACTCCAATATTAGGCATTTTTTGCTATATAACTAGTTTGCTGCCTATATATAGATTAGCAGTTCTTAAATACCTTAACGAAATCTATGAACTCTTTCCCCAGAAACATACAAAAATCATGTATACAATTTCAGAGTCCATGGATCCCAGACTAAGGATACTTGATCTAGATAATGTCAACATCTGAGGAATTTTAAAATTATTGCTCGAGACAGGATTGTATTTTTATCCTTTAAACCTTTGGTACAACTAGGGGTATTCTATGTTTAGAATGGTAGAAAGTACACCATTTAAGTATTTTTGTTTAAATTCAGAAGCATATTTTCTTATTAAGAGTATCAGTAAGTATACTAACGACAACAAAACACTGCTCACAAATAAGCAGCCCTCCTGATCCTGGCTCCTTAACCTCCTCTCTGTCCTCGCCCCACACTTCAAGAACTCTTTCCCACGAATACATTATTAACTACAAGCCCAATAGGACTTCCCTGGTGGCGCAGTGGTTAAGAATCTGCCTCCCAATGCAGGGGACATGGGTGCGAGCCCTGGTCCAGGAATATCCCACATGCCACAAAGCAACTAAGCCTGTGCACCACAACTACTGAGCCTGGGCTCTAGAGCCCACGAGCCACAAGTACTGAGCTCATGTGCCACAATTACTGAAACTCGCGCACCTAAAGCCCGCGTTCCACAACAAGAGAAGCCACTGCAGTGAGAAGCCTGCGCACTGCAATGAAGAGTAGCCCCCGTTCGGCACAACTAGAGAAAGCCCACGTGCAGCAATGAAGACCCAACGCAGCCAAAAATAAACAAACAAAGAAGCAAATAATAAATAAATTTATTTAAAAAAACAAAACTACAAGCCCCGATAACTTCTCAAACTCACACAATTCTCTCTTGATCATCCCCTCACATCTTTCAAATCCACTCCCTTTAGTACCCCAACTCTGCAATCCTTCAATCCCAGCAGGACCCTTACATCAGTTAATTCTATCACATTTTCACCAGTCTCACTTCTTTGTCCTTCTTAACTCAGGTTAAGTTCCACAGTCAGTCATTCCAATCAATCTTGCATAAACCTACGGTTCCCTTGTCTCTCTTGCTCTATTGTATCAAGTTACTCCTAGCCTGCACTTGTTCAGCTTAAACATGACTAGAATAAAAGACACAACGACAGTGTGTGGACTTATTTTAAATTCATAATCAGGTACCTCAGATGGATCCTGAATGCCACTCAGTAATCATAATATATTCCCTTAGTCCATTTACCTTCTCACTCTCCTGGATATACATCTTTTCCTGTCTCCTAAAATCTCTACCTTATCCCCATTATACAGAATTAGTTAATTAGTTAATAGGTTAGAACCCAGTCAGCCTGCCATTGTTTCTGTTTAAATGTGCATTAAAACAAAACCAAAAACACTGTTGATTTTGATGCTTTAAAATATAATTACAAAGAAAAAAAGCCTGGCAGTTAAAACACATACTACATGAAATAATAGCCAAGCAATGAAAAAGTATAGCCAATTCAAAAAAATTTTTTGTTTGTTTCAAGTGATAGGGAGAAAGACTAGATAACCCCTAGAATACTTGACTTCTATTACCAAAAGCAGCTAAGCACATAAAAGGCACTCAGAGGGCTTCCCTGGTGGCTCAGTGGTTGAGAGTCCGCCTGCCGATGCAGGGGACACGGGTTCGTGCCCCGGTCCGGGAAGATCCCACATGCCGTGGAGCGGCTGGGCCTGGGAGCCATGGCCGCTGAGCCTGCGCGTCCGGAGCCTGTGCTCTGCAACGGGAGAGGCCACGACAGTGAGAGGCCCGCGTACCGCAAAAAAAAAAAAAAAAGGCACTCAGAGACTGCTGAGTTTAAGTTTCTGAGTGGAAAGGACTAACTTGTAAAGAAGCAGTCTGGAGGCAGTGGGTAAGACAGGCTAGTGTGAGATGAGACTACAGGCCAGGAAACAGCTGAAGACTATCCAATATGAAATCAGGACCCCTTTAAAAAGGCAACAGAGAAACAGCTATGGTGAAATAAATCTCAGAGATGCTACAGAAGAACACCTATGCTCCCGTTGAAGTAAACAAAACAGGTACAATAAAATTTAATTAGTTGAACTATGATGCCAAATAAGATTTAAACATTAAGGATATAATCACCAGAGAAACAAACTCATAGAACCTAAGCAGCACAAGAGGTAGAAATATGGTCTGCAATGAATGAGTGGCTATACTTAACAAATCCTTCTTCTGGCTAAGTTCTCTACTTTAAAGGCCAATCTGCCTTTTAAGAACTACAGGCAACTGCAGGTTACTGTTCCTTCAGCTGGCTGTTTTTGTTCCCTGATCAAAACGGGATGTTTTGTTCCCCAATTATCATACTCAGTATGGGCTGACAAAGAGGTTTCATAGTTTATAGAACATAAACATTATCTGTGACTCAGGGGACACCTTCCCCAGAGCCAAGAATTTCTCAGTTCTAGTTCCCCAGAACTATATTTTAAAATGTTAAAAAGAATAAGCAAAGATAGCTTATGTATGATTCCATTCTTCTTGTTGGCAGTAATATTACCAAAACTCCAGAGAGAACAATATTTCAGAGACCACCCTACAAATCACGAATAAGACCCAAAACTACCCTGGCAGGAATTAAAGACAAATATGTGCCTTCCAAAAGTTAATCATCCACTTCAGCTAGCCTTGGAAAATCTTCAGAGTACAGACATTGATACTTTTTCTAGTGAGCAGGATAAAAGATTACCTCTAAAGTCATTCTAAAATAAAATTTATCACTAAAAAGGAGCTTAGTGTGAGACTATGTTTCATTTTTACCATTTAAAGTAAATATCTAACAGGGTCTATTATAGGGTCTATTATAATTGGGCCACTTCTTAATTTACTGATTATATTTCTATTTAAAAAGTCACTCAAATTTAGCATAAATTTCTTCGACTTAGAAGCACTCTATTATGCAGAAATAATGCAAGGAAGAGCTGGGATGGCTTAGCCATGAGATGGTCCAGCAGCCCATTTTTATCTATAAGGTGTGTTTTTTTGCCAAGCCACACCACATAATTTTTTTTCTTAAAAATGAAAGAAATTAACTCACCCAACCCCCTCCCAAAAGGCCGGCTCCCCGCGTGAGCAGTCCTTCAGTAACTGGATCATCTCAGCATAGGGCATGCTGGGCAGTCACAGCCAATGGGAGCCGGCATGGCTGGACTCAGGGGGAATCTGAAAAAGTATAAAACCACTTATGTGCTAAGGGTCTCCCCTGTCCCCCATTCAGCATAAGTAATCTACCAGAGTAGTGCATAGAGAAGGAGAAAAGAATGGGCATCTGGATTAGCAGTATTATAGTTTTTTGGAAAAGGCCCTTCTTAACTGCTAAACAGGGAAAAATATTTATGTATGTATCAGCAACATGAGAGGCTATAAAAAAATAGTGTATACAATTCCATACTTGTTCCCTGTCACCTGGAATGAACCACCACCACAAATAAGGGAATCTAATAAATAAGATAAAAATGAAGAAACTTAATATTTACAGCAGCTCATTTAGATGCTAAATTTAACTTAATAGTAAGCAGTCAGAACCCTAAACTAGAAAACTTTGGCAATCTATATTCTGATTCTATTTCACTCTTCTCATTCACCCCAGGAACGATGTTAGGAGTTTCAAGGCAACATTCATATAGTGTGCTTGTCTCAATCTCTAGATGCCTTTATCAGCAAATCTGTGAAATGTGTTACTATACAATATTTTTAAGTGTTTTGAAATTAATGTAATTTATTTTTTAAAGTACTATTGCTCTATGGCCCTTCCCTGGTGGTCCAGTGGTAAAGAATCCACCTTACAGTGCAGGAAATGCGAGTTTGATCCCTGATCAGGGAACTAAGATCCCACATGCTATGGGGCAACTAAGCTCGTGTGCCTCAACTACTGAGCTTGCGTGCCTCAACTAAAGCCCACGCACTCTGGAACCCATGCACCACAACTAGAGAAGAGAAAAAACCTGCACGCCACAACTAGGGAGAAGCCCACACACCACAACAAAGAGCCCGCGCCACAACGAAAGATCCCGTATGCCTCAACGAAGTTGCTGCGTGCTGCAACTAAGACCTGACGCAGCCAAAAAAAAAAATAATAATAAAATAAATAATTTTTTGGGAGAAAGTACTGTTGCTCTAGTGTCTAATTCATAAACAAACCTCAAGCACCAAAATTTATTCAAAGAAAAATCTTAAGACTATAAACACTTACTTGAAACATCAGTTATTAGGAGAGATAAGAAACATCTTTTTTTTTTTTTTTGCGGCACACAGGCCTCTCACTGTTGTGGCCCCTCCCGTTGCGAAGCACAGGCTCCGGACGCACAGGGTCAGTGGCCATGGCTCACGGGCCTAACTGCTCCGTGCCATGTGGGATCCTCCCGGACTGGGGCAAGAACCCGCATCCCCTGCATCGGCAGGCGGACTCTCAACCACTGCGCCACCAGGGAAGCCCAGAAACATCTTTTAAAATGTACAATAATTAGGATCACCAGTAATGAAACAAAATTACACCATGTGCCTTCTGAAATGATTCACTGAGAAGAATACAACGTCAGTTCTGTGGTATTACTAAGCATGAGGAAATAAACTTAAATTGAGGAGCATTATACTAAATAATTGGTTTGTATTCTTAAAATTATCAAGGTTTTTAAAAGACAAAGGAAAACTGAGGGACTAATCCAGATTAAAGAAGACTACAGAGACATAACAAGTAAATGTAATACATGATACTACCCTGGATCCTATTAGGGCCAAAACAAAATATGTTTGGCTAAAAGGATGTTAATGGGACAAATGGCAAAATTTGAGTAAAAACTGTAAATCACTTCTTTCCACACTGACAGTGCTCTCGCATACATGGTAACCATTCCTAAAACCTGCTGGACTTTCTGTAATTAGTGTTGCAAACCTGCCCACAAAGTGATACAGTACAAGAAGCGCAAGGATTCTCTGTATTCTCCAAGGAAAGGAACATTATGACAGGAAGGAGAGTGGCTATGGTGGACAGACTAAGCTGGTTTTCCAGAAAAAGGCTAAATAAAACCACGAAGAAGATTTTGCTGAGGCTTGAATGCACTGAGCCCAACTGCAGATCTAAGAGAATGCTGGCTATTAAGAGAAGCAAGCATTTTGAGCCAGGAGAACGTAAGAAGAGAAAGAGCCAAGTGATCCAGTTCTAAGCTTCATATTTTGTTTTATTATGAAGATAAGAAAATCTTGAGATTATGTTTACTTTAAAAAAAACTATAGATCAGATAACAGTATCGTTTTCATGTTAATTTCTTGATTTTGATCACTGTACTATAGTTATTATAGAAAATATCCTTATCTTTTAGGAAACACATATTCAAGTATTTTGTAAAAGGGCATCCTGTCTTACAACCTACTACCATCAGCTCAGAAAAAAATAATGTGTATAAAGAGAAAAAAATAGGGGCCTCCCTGGTGGCGCAGTGGTTGAGAGTCCGCCTGCCGATGCAGGGGATACGGGTTCGTGCCCCGGTCTGGGAGGATCCCATATGCCGCGGAGCGGCTGGGCGCGTGAGCCATGGCCTCTGGGCCTGCGCGTCCGGAGCCTGTGCTCCGCAACGGGAGAGGCCACAACAGTGAGAGGCCCGCATACCGCAAAAAGAAAAAAAAAAAAAAAAAAAAAAATAATAGGGACTCCCCTGGTGGTCCAGTGGTTAAGAATCTGCCTTCCAATGCAGGGGATGTGGGATCGATCCCTGGTCGGGGAACTAAGATCCCACATGCCGCAGGGCAACTAAGCCTGCACCACAATTAGAGAGCCTGAGTGCCACAACTACTGAGCCCACACACCGCAACTAGAGAAACCTGTGCACTGCAACTACTGGGCCCGTGCTCTGGAGCTCACAGACCACAACTAGAGAGAAGCCCGCACACCACAACAAAGAGCCCACACGCCTCAACGAAAGATCCTGCAACAAAGATCCCCCAATTAAGACCCAATGCAGCCAAATAAATAAATTAATTTAAAAAAAAATCATCTGCTCAATAGCTCCTAATCCAGAACTTGGAGGGCAGTAAACAATAAATTGAAATGACCAAAAAGTCAAATCAAAACAAATTAAAAAAAAAAAAACAGAAAAAATAATAAATGTGGTAAATGTTAAAATTTGAGGAATCTACTTGAAGAGTACAGAGAAATTCTTTATAGTATTTGTCACCTTTTCAATATGAAATTATTTCAAAATAAAACGTTTTAAAAATGTATTCAGAATCATATTAAATCAATCCAAATTATTTTAGGACTCCAAATGTCTTAAAAAGTGTTATTTTTCTTGTTACGTCTCTAACCAAATGCTTCCTTACTAGGATATACCACTCCAAAATAAGAGTTCAAAACATGGACAGGGAATTCCCTAGTGGTCCAGTGGTTAGGACTCCAAGCTTCCACTGCTGGTGGCACAGGTTCAATCCCTGATTGGGGAACTAAGATCCTGCATGCCACGTGGCGCAGCTATTAAAAAAAAAAAAAAAAGGCAAAACATTATGGACAGACTAACAAAACACTAGAGCTGCAATGTATTACAATATGGAAATGAGCTAAGATGGCTGATTTCATCTTAGATGACAGTTATTTTATCATCCAAGTGCCTTGGAAATCATTCCTCCAAGTCACTAGGCCTACAAAATATTTACCCCCAAACTCCACTGTCAGTTGCATTTTTCTCCTCAATGAACAGAATGGAACTTCTTAAAGAAATGAATTCGCTAGCCATGTACATATTATACCTATGCTAAACATCACAGGATATAAAATTAGTAAGATAGCTTTTAATCCCAAGTAATTTATATTCTAAGGTTCTACAAGACCACAAGCACACCCCCATCATCATATTAGGCCCTACTCAGATAACACTCCAAAATTCTACATTTCTAAGTAATTTTCCTCTTTCCCACCTAAGCTCTCCCAGTTGATCCTTTCCTAAAACTATTACAACTTGCTTCCTCTCTCCAGAACTCATCTCTCTCTATAGTAGTTGTATTCAGCAGCCTAGCAGAACATTAAATTCTACAAAAACCAAAGAAAAAAATTTTTAACCTATTGCTTTTGGTTCCCATTTCAATGTACCTGCTGCCAAAGTAAGCTCAAACCCACTGCCTCTGGGACAGGCAGATCACATGTGATCAACTTTGATGTTCGATGCATTATTTGGTTTTATTTATTTATCTTTTTTAAGATTTTTTTTGAAGTGGACCATTTTTAAAGTCTTTATTGAATTTGTTACAATACTGCTTCTGCTATATGTTTTGGTTTTTTGGCTCTGAGGCATGTGGGATCTTAGCTCCCTGACTAGGGATTGAACCTACACCCCCTGCACTGGAAGGCGAAGTATTAACCAATGGACCGCCAGGGAAGTCCCCGCTGCATTATTTTAAATTTCCTTTAGATCAGGAAAGAATCCAAAGCACTCTTTTATGGTCTACTTATCCGTACTTTTACTATATTCTGTCCTGGCTGAGATGCCAAAAGTTCTTTGAGAAAACCAATTTTATAAAAAGGAAAAATAAACATACATAAACTCAAAAGATAAAATCAGTGAAATGTTAAATAGTATTGGGGAATAAGAAATTATTGTTTAAGGTATGCAAAATACATTAAAACATAAGTATAGGCTCTGAATTTACAGACTGGTATCTTACATGACTCAATTCCTCTAAGTAGAGTCACTGCCTTCTTACAGCAGTTTAGTGTAAACGAGCTTGCACTTCTAGTCTCTATCAGAATTACAGCCAAAATTCATTAAGTTAATATTTTAAGCTCTCATTAGAAAATTTCAGAGTAGCCAATTTCTTCAGAAATTGCTTTTCAAGATATAATAAATTCTTAAAACAAAACAAACAAACAAAAAAGACATAAATTCCTGGAATTCTAAGTCTCTGGCTCCTACAAAAAGCGTGGATCAGCTTTTTTGTTCTAATAAAACCCAAAGACCTTTCACCCATAAATTATACTCAGTCTTTCTTTCATGTTATTCACATATTTGAATCACTGAACTAAAATACATAAAAGCCAACTGTAAAATTTAAAAAGAAGAAAATATTTAGGACTCAAATGATCCAAGAGTCTAAAACCCATTTAAAGATGATTTTATATACAATTTTCATACAGTAAAGGTAGTAAGTTCCTGTTACAACCACTGAAAGCTGTATCACAGTTCCAAAACTCTACAGCAACGAAACGAAAACAAATTAAAATTTCCCCTCAGTAAATAAAAATATTTAAGAAAAAATTTAGGTTTACTAAATAGTTCTATGGAAATTTTAGTCCTGATCTAGAAAAAGTCAACTAATCCGTAAATTTGTCTTTTTACACAAATGATAAAAATTTAAAGAGCCTAATGGAAGATAATGCTGTGACATAAATCACAGCAAGATCTTTTTTGACCCACCTCCTAGAGTAATGAAAATAAAAACAAAAACAAAAATAAACAAATGGGACCTAATTAAACTTAAAAGCTCTTGCACAGCAAAGGAAACCATAAACAAGACAAAAAGACAACCCTCAGAATGGGAGAAAATATTTGCAAACGAAGCAACGGACAAAGGATTAATCTCCAAAATATACAAATAGCTCATGTAGCTCAATATCCAAAAAACAAACAACCCAATTAAAAAATGGGTGGAAGATCTAAATAGACATTTCACCAAAGAAGACATACAGATGGCAAAGAGACACATGAAAAGATGCTCAACATCACTGACTACTAGAGAAATGCAAATCAAAACTACAATGAGGGGCTTCCCTGGTGGCGCAGTGGTTGAGAATCTGCCTGCCGATGCAGGGGACATGGGTTCGAGCCCTGGTCTGGGAGGATCCCACATGCCGCGGAACGGCTAGGCCCGTGAGCCACAACTACTGAGCCGGCGCGTCTGGAGCCTGTGCTCCGCAACGAGAGGCCGCGATAGTGAGAGGCCCGCGCACCGCGATGAAGAGTGGCCCCCGCTTGCCACAACTAGAGAAAGCCTTCGCACAGAAACAAAGACCCAACACAGCCAAAATAAATAAATTAATAAACTCCTACCCCCAACATCTTCCAAAAAAAAAAAAAAAACTACAATGAGGTATCACTTCACACCAGTCACAATGGCCATCACCAAAAAATCTATAAACAATAAACGCTGGAGAGGGTGTGGAGAAAACGGAACACTTTTGCACTGTTGGTGGGAATGTAAATTGATACAGCCACTGTGGAAAACAGTATGGAGGTTCCTTAAAAAAACTAAGAGGGCTTCCCTGGTGGCACAGTGGTTGAGAGTCCGCCTGCCAATGCAGGGGACACGGGTTCGTGCCCCGGTCCGGGAAGATCCCACATGCTGCGGAGCGGCTGGGCCCGTGAGCCATGGCCGTTGAGCCTGTGTGTCCGGAGCCTGTGCTCTGCAATGGGAGAGGCCACAACAGGGAGAGGCCACAACAGTGAGAGGCCTGCGTACCGCAAAAAAAAAACACCTAAGAACAGAACTACCAAAATGACTCAGCAATCCCACTACTGGGCTTATACCCTGAGAAAACCATAATTCAAAAGGACACATGTACCCCAATGTTCATTTCAGGACTATTTACAATAGCCAGGATATGGAAACAACCTAAATGTCCAACAACAGATGAATGGATAAAGAAGACGTGGGTACATATATACAATGGACTATTACTCAGTCATAAAAAGGAACGAAATTGGGTCATTTGCAGAGATGTGGATGGACTTAGAGTCTGTCATACAGAGTGAAGTAAGCCAGAAAGAGAAAAACAAATATTGTATATTAACGCATATATGTGGAATCCAGAAAAATTCTAGGTACAGATGAACCTATTTGCAGGGCGGGAATAGAGAAGTAGACATAGAAAATGGACATGTGGACACGGGGGGAAGGGGAGGGTGGGATGAAGTGGGAGATTAGGTTTGACATAAATACACTACCATGTGTAAAATAGCTAGTGGAAACCTGCTGTATAGCACAGGGAGCTCAGCCCGGTATTCTGTGACAACTTAGATGGGTGGGATGGCGGGTGGGAGGGAGGTCCAAGAGGGAGGGGATATAGGTATACATATAGCTGATTCACTTCATTGTACAGCAGAAACTAACAAAACAGTGTAAAGCCAAATTATACTCCAATAAAAATAAAAATAATAATAATAAAAAGAAAAAGTTTAGGTTTACTAAATAGTGTTCCATGGAAATTTTAGTCCTCATCTAGAAAAAGTCAACTAATCCCTAAATTTTTCTTTTTACACAAATGTTAAAAATTTAAAGAGCATAATGGAAGATAATGCCTGATCGTGCTGGTCTAGAATAAGAAAACATGCTAATGCTAAACAACGGTTGGAGGTCTTTACCAATGTTTGAAGAAATAAAATTATTTCTCAATATACTTTTGTTAACAATATCAACATAAGGTAATTGAAGTAATTTAGTTGTATGACTCAGTTGTAAGATAGCCTTAGTTTTTCATAATTACAATAAAGAGATGAAAATTAATGTATATATACCATACAACTTTATAAGAATATTCTGAAAATCAAATGAGATAATTAAAGGAAAAATAATAGAGAGAAGTGCTAGATTTTCTACTAATCTGTCATACAAAGCGATACTTAGTCCTTTTCAAGGCTGCCAGTATATCTGATCTTCTTATCTGACATACAAAATGAGTTTTCATTTTTAGTAATCAATTTGCAAAAATAATTTTAATACCATACCTCATTCCAAGAAAGATCTGAGACAAAAAAGCACATGCATGTAATTTGTTTCGTTTTAATTATGCAACCATAGTAAAATAAGTCAAATTAGAAGAGGAGATATTCAGTGTGGCCTCTTCCCTACCAACCCCATATCACAACCTATATGAAATAGATATACATGAAAACTTTGAATTCATTATCTGAAGTCAGAGTTCAAAATCTACTGTAACGATCAGAGGAAATACATTCATTCAATAGTGTTCCATCCTGCTGTCCAAAACTTAAGTGACCTTACCTTGTATGGATCAAGTAGAAAGTCACTGAACTTGCTAGGCAGGGAATATTTCTTCACTAATTCATCTTCTACCACCCAAGGTGCATTTTCACCAGTACCAGCCCGTAATGCGTTATGCCGTATAAAGTATCGAAGTATCTCCTTATTTGGTGGGCGCTCTGTACGAATCAAGCTGTCTGCTGGCACATTACTGATGATCTAGGTTAACAAATAAAAATAACTCACTACTGGGGTAAAAAGCAATTAACCAATGAGAACAAAGATTTATATTCTCTCTGGAAAACTCATCATTACACCTATAAAATAGGTTATATACTAGATAGAAGAAGAAGAATTTTCAGAGACAGAATGTTAAAGATATCTGTAGGCAATGTGTCAATATGTATCAAAGTCCTAAAAATGGGTGTATCTGTTGAACCAACAGTTCCTCTTGTTAAAAATTTAGAAGTAAATGGAGGGACTTCCCTGGTGATCTAGCAGTTAAGACTCCATGCTGCCAATGCAGGGGGCTCAGGTTCGATCCTTGGTCAGGGAACTAGATCCCGCCTGCTGTAACAAAGAGCCTGCATGCCGCAGCTAAAGATTCCACATGAGGCAACGAAGATCCTGCATGCTGCAACTAAGACCCAGTGCAGCTAAATAAATTAATTAATTAAAAAAAAATTTTTTTAAAGTAAATGTAAAGTCATCATCAATCGCTTATAAAAGGAGTGGGGGAAAGGAAGGGAATACTACATAAAGGTACATCAATTAGGGGTTCATTTTTCTTTTATTTATTTATTTGTTGTTTATTTATTTTTGGCTGCACTGGGTCTTCGTTGCTGCGTGCGGGCTTTCTCTAGTTGTGGCGAGTGGGGTCTACTCTTCATTGCAGTGCGCGGGTTTCTCATAGCGGTGGCTTCTCTTGCGGAGTACAGGCTCTAGGCGCGGAGGCTTCAGTAGTTGTGGCTTGCGGGCTCTAGAGTGCAGGCTCAGCAGTTGTGGCGCACGGGCTTAGTTGCTCTGCGGCATGTGGGATCTTCCCGGACCAGGGCTCGAACCCGTGTCCCCTGCCATTGGCAGGTGGATTCTTAACCACTGCGCCACCAGGGAGGTCCCAGCAATGATGTTTTAACTAGCCACCTTGCTGAACGGGAGCTAAGAAACTTAGTGAAAAATTGTATTTAACACCCAACTGTCAAATATAAAGAAATCCTAACAATCCAGTAATGTCTTCAGGTCACTAACTATAAAACAAATGAGTCAAAATGAAATAAGACTTGTCAGCATTCTGACGTGGGGAAAAAAACACTCTAAAGAGGCAAGAGATCCAGGTTATAATCCTTCCTAATCTCATTTACTAAATTAGGAACTTTGATAGAATTATTTAATTTCTCAGGCCATAGCTGTTTCTTCTATAAAACAGTTAGACATGAAGACAAATGTGCAACTGCCTTCCACACCTAGCCGCCCTCCTGCTTCTTTCTAATGATGAGATCTTACACATATAGGAATAAGAGTACCCGAAAGCAACATGGCATATTTCATGAAATCTAAGATGCTATTAATGAAAGACACATTATGTACCACAAAGAAAAGAATTCTTGCCAATTGATATTGAGATATATCCTGATTCCAGCAGATACAAACTACTATATATAAATTAGATAAACAACAAGGTCCTACTGTATAGCAAAGGGAATTATATTCAATATCTTGTAATACACTATAATGGAAATGAATATAAAAAAGAATATATATATATGTATAACTGAATCACTCTGCTGTACACCAGAAACTAACACAATATTGTAAATCAACTATACTTCAATTTAAAAGAAAAAGATACATATCCTGATTCTGGAAATGTAAAAATATGAAAGTTGAACATCTTAGAATCAATAAAACATAGTACTAAGTTATTTAAAGGGTATTTACCATTTTAGATTATTAGCTTCAGATTCCTTGAAAAAGCACTGGTTAGAGTTAACCCACTTTCTGAGTTTAATTATATTACAAATTGCTCTGCTTTTAACTGGGAAGAGCTATTTCCTCAGGAAGTCCATAACCACTGGAAACAGAGTCTTATTTTTTCAAATAACTAAGTTTGAAGCTCAAATGTAAACTACTCTTACACCCTAATAATTCCTATTAAAAAGGAAAAAGCATGCTATCTCCTAGGAAAGACAATACAGTTTAAAGTCATAATTACGAAGACCAGAAAATCACCCAGAATTTGTTGTAGAAACATATTTATTTACATTTTTCTTTAGCACATTTTCTACGAGAAAACGAGCCCTTTGATATTTTCTTAAACAACATCTACTACATGTAAGAGGTTTAATGTAAAGTGCCAACTAACCTTATCTTCATTTTGTAGTTTGACATCATATTTGTGAGGCAGAAACTTTGGAGGTGCCCATTTCCTCTCTCCTTTCTTTAATGAAGTAGGAAGTTTTCGTGGAGATCTACGTGCTCTGTCATCTAGTCAAATCAATAGAAAATTAGTGAAAAAAATAATTCTTTTAATTCTATCCACTCAGTTATCTTACTGAACACCTACTCTGCAACCAAGCACTGAGTGATGGGGCCCAAAGGTAAATCATAAGTTCCTTGCCTCAAGTAGCTAAAGTCTATGGGAGGAGTCAACAATAACTACAGTACAATGTGGTAAATATTATAATAGAGGCTGGTATAGAAAAATACTAGATTAGAGAGAAAAATGCTCAAAAAGAGAGAAGCAATGTCTAATTTAGTCTGGAAGATAGGCAGGGAAGACCGAGAAAGAATATGACTTGTTCAGAGACTGCAAATAATGAGATACAGGTGAATATGATCTAGAGTACAATTAAAAAAATCAGACTACAGAGGTAAGTAGGGGCTTATAAATTATAACAAACCTTGTATACCATTCAAATAGGCTGGAATTTGTCTTACGGACACTAGGGAAACAAAGGATTTTTGATCTAACTAACTAGATGTACATTTTGGAAAGAGCACTAGTGGGAAAAAATGAAGAAAAAGAAAAAGCACTTTCAGCAGTTAGAAAATGAATAAAATGGGAAGGTGAGACTGAAGAAAGGGAATCATAAGATATAATCTTAAACATCTGGATTAATGTATCAGAATGGTGAAGGAAACAGTCAAGAAGACAGACTTGGTAACCAACTAGATGTGGGAATGTTAAAGGTTTCCAAGTTTTCTGCCTTAGAAATCAAGTAGATGATGATGTATTGAAAAATAAAAAGGCAAAAAAAAGAAAAAATAAAAATAAAAAGGCAGAACAAAACCATATGAAAAAAATCTAAGGAATGGCAGTGGGGAAAAAGGAAATTTAAAAAAAAAGTAGTTAGAGAAATAGGAGACTGTGGTATCAAATAAACTAAAAGATTTGAGAGTGACCAACAGTGTTAAATGTAAAAGAAAAGTAAAATGGACTAAGAAGAAATCAGTGGATTTGGCAATTAGGGGTCACCCATAACCTTATTAGGAACAGTTTTAGGAGTAAAGGGGCAGAAGTTAGACTATAATAGCATAAGGAATAAACTGATGGTCAGCAAGTGGAGACAACATTCTCAAGAACTTTGGCTTGAATGAGTAAGACAGAAACAGAACAACAGGATCAAGGGAGGGTATGTTGTTTTTAGAAAATGGGACTTTGTTTATAAGTTGAGAAGAACCATTAGAGAGAGGGTTAAAAACACTGTAGAGCAGAATAATAACAGTTAACCCAATCCTTGAGAAAGCAGGAAGGAATGGAATTCAAAGCACAAGCATCTTGACCAAGAGGAAGGACAGACAGCTCCCTTCTGAGATGAAGGAAGAACACAGACATTCGTAACAGTGAGGTTAAAAACACAAAACTGAAAAGTTCCTGCCTAATACATTTTTCCCCCCATAAAGTAGAAAGAAGGTTACCTTGTGAGAAAACATTTTGTATACTGGAATTTGTCTCTCATATTTCTATGGAAATTCTAATCAGTTTTCCCCCTGAAAACATTCAGAGTACATCATAACATTCTTTAGCCTGCCTACCATTCTTTCCACATACTAGCAATAACATTATATCCCAAAATTAAAACCTAAACTAAGGCATATAACACCCTAAAAAAGAAGCCAAAGCCTAAAACTAGGGGTTCCTAGTACACAATGTTTAAGGCATAAAACTAACAACTGTAACACATCATTGATATTCCAGTGATCTGATTCTAGAAGAAATGTTATAAGACATATCATCAGTCAACACCTAACCAAAACCCTTATCAACCTCAAGTCGGGAATTATAAGTAATATACATGTTAGAAAACTTCAGTATCAAAAAGAAGGAAAAGAGAAACTGAAAAACATAGACATTAGCATTCAAAATGCAGAGTGGAAAACAAAACTGAAGCATCAACAACTGGGGCAGATGAGTCTCAGAAGTTTCCTCGGGACTAGATAGGAACATTCCTTTAAAACCATCTGCACATATCCAAAACATCTGGAGAGACAAAGAATAGAATGGAAGACATACAGCATAACATTATAATGAAATGTTCTAATTCAAACTTTGTAATAGTTAAATAATGAGGTAAAATTTGATCCTCTGAACAATCATGGGGAGGGGGATCAATATACATGAATACCTGAGTACTCATATTTGTGGAGACAGAAGATACCTATCCCAGTCAAATTCCTTACTGACACAGATTTAAAAAAAAAAAAAAAAGACGACCTCAGAGGACGATTTATTTTTCCAATGGGCAATGTCTCAGTTCTTCAACTTTCAAAACATTACGTTAGATCTCCAGGTCCCTAAAAATTACTTTCAGATATCATAGTGTTTCAGAATTCTGGCAGCTCCCATCTGAGAGGAATTTGAGTTACAGAATACAGATAAAAGGAAGTATCTCAAAACCGTCACACTGGCTTGCAACGTGAAGAGAAACAGAGATTAGAATTTATCCTTCATACTCTGATCACACCCCTTCCACACATATACATAATTCCAACTTCAAGAGAAAAGGCAGGCAAACTTTCTTTCCCATGTTGAGTAGCTAGGTATGTGCACATAGATTTCCAAGCTACTAGAGGAAATGACTTCCCAATTGTCTTAATTGTGTAGGGAGATTTAAATCTTGATTCACTTTGTAGGTATTTTAGTTGTTTTCTGAATCATAAATAGACAAAATCATGTCTATATATCAACAAAACCCAATTACAAATTTAATTGCTAGAGAACTCAAAAAGATTTGCGCATAATATGAGTTGCATAACTCATTAAGGAAAGCTACTATCATACATACTAATACTCTCTCTCCTTCCTTCATCCTCTTTCACAATTGCCTCCTTCTTCTGATGGTCCTGAGCGATTTGGCTAGAATTCTCTTTGTCACTTGAGGGAGAATCACAGGCACCATCAGATTTCTTCTCAGTGGCCTCTTCATCCACTTTCTCCAAAGGATGAATCTTCACAATCCTCACCTTTAGCATTTTTTCCTTCCCAACCTATAAGGGAGATAGGAGAAAGAATCAAAGATAATAATTAAGGGGACTTCCCTGGTGATCCAGTGGCTAAGACTCCACGCTCCCAATGCAGGGGGCCTAGGTTCAAACCCTGGTCAGGGAACTAGATCCCACATGCTGCAACTAAAGATCCTACATGCCGTAACTAAGACGCAGCGCAGCCAAATAAATGAATAAATATTAAGAAAAAAAGATATTAAGAACTAGAAAGCTAAAGGTAACATTTAGAATATATTATCCAATACACATTCCATCTCACCTGACAAAAGTCACTGAAACTCTTAAGTAGTCAAGCACAGTTATTTTTTCCAACTTTATTTCTCAGCTCTCCAGGTTGAAATATGACATCTTAAAAAATAAAATGATCACAATCTAGTTCATAATTCATGTACCAATGTACTAATGCCAAAGGGCAACTACTGCACAAACCTGAGAAATGTGTAAATAAAGTTCAAGAATTTCCATTTTCCAAAAAAATAAATTATATATATGGATATCCAATTCTCCAGAACCATCTGTTGAAAAGACTATCTTTTCTTCACTTAATTACCTTTCCACCTCTATCAAAAAGCAGCAGTGTGTGTGTGTGTGTGTGTGTGTGTGTGTGCGTGTGTGTATGTGTGTGTGTGTGTGCGTGCTCATGTCTATTTCTGGATGCTATTCTGTTCCACTGATCTACTGGTCTATCTTTATACCAATTTCACACGGTCTTAATACTTTACAATAAGGCTCAAAATCAGATAGCATTAGGACTCTAACTTTGCTGTTCTTTTTCAAAGTTGTTCTGGCTAGGTTTTCTGCATTACAATCAGTTTGGCAATCCCTACAAACAAGCTGCTGGGATTTTACTATTAATTGTATTGAATCTATACGTCAATTTGGGAAGAACTGACATTTTAACAATATTTAGTTTTCTGACCAATGAACAAAGTCTACCTCTCCATCATTTAAGGCCTTCTTTAATTTCCCTAAGCAGTGTTTTATAGTTCTGTGTATAGGTCTTACACATCTTTTGTCAGATTTACTCCCAGAGTATTCCAGATTTTTTGATGTTACTATAAATGGTATTGAATTTTTTAATTTCAATTTCCAACTGTTTGCTGCTAACACATAGAAATACAAATTGTTTTTTTGTATAGTGGGCCCTTCATTTCCACGGGTTCCATATCTGTGGATTCAACCAACCACGTATCGAAAACATTAAAAACAAAAAAAAAAGGAAAAAAGAAAGAAAGAAAAAAAAAGAAATTCCAAAAAGCAAAATATGAATTTGCTTCACACTGGCAACTATTTACACAGCATTTACATGTGTATTAGGTATTATAAGTAATCTACAGGCGACTTAACGTATACTGCAGGATGTGCATAGGTTAAATACAAACACTACACTATTTTATATATGGGACTTGAGCATCTGCAGATTTTGGTATCCACAGGGTCCTGGAACCAATCCTCCACAGATACCAAGGGATGACTGTATTTATCTTGTATCCTGCTACCTTGCTAAACTCACTTATTAGTCCTAGTACCTTATATGGTAGATTCCATGAGATTTTCTACATAGACAATTGTGTTGTCTGCAATTTTACTTCTTCCTTTCCAATTTGGATGCCTTTTTACTTCTTTTTCTGACTAGAACCCCCAGTACAATATTAAGTAGAGTAGGAAAGCAGACATTCAGTCTTTTATCATTAGGTATGATGTTAGCTGTAGGTTGTTATTCTGTAAATATTATTTATCAGGTTGAAGAAGTTTCTTTCTATTTGCAGTTTTCTGGGAGTTTTTATTAGGAATTTGGATTTTGTCGAATGCGTTTTGTGTGTAAATTGAGATGATCATATGGTTTATCAGTAAGGAGAATTAGAAATTTAAAACCTTGCATTCTTAGGATAAACCCCACTTAGTCATAATGTATTATCCTTTTAACATAATGTTGGATTTCACTTGTTAAAATTTTTATTAGAACTTTTACATCTAGGTTCACAAGAGAGCTTTGTGAACATACTTTTTATTCTTAGTCTGTGGCTTTTTCTTGTGCTTATACGGTTTTCGTATCAGGGTAATGCTGACCTCATAAAATGATCTGTGAAGAATTCCCTCCTCTTCTATTTTCTGAAATAACATATAGAATTGGTATTATTTCTTCCTTAAATGTTTGGTAGAATTCACCAGTGACAACATCTGGGCCTGAAGTTTTCTTTGTGGGATGATTTTAATTACAAATTCAATTTATTTAATAGATACAGGGCCATTAAAGGTTTCTATTTCTTCTTCAGTCGGTTTTGGTAGTTTGTGTCTTTCAAGGAATGTTTTCATTTAAATTGTCAGATTTATTGGCATGAAGGTGTTAATAATATTCCCTTATTATTCTGTCAACATCTGTGGGCTCTGTTGGGATATCACTTAATTCTTCATATTGGTTAATTCGTGTCTTCTCTCTTTTTTACCTGAGTTTGCCTACAGGTTTATTAATTTTATTGATCTTCTCAAATTACCAGCTTTTGGTTTCACTGATTTCCTCTATGGTGTTCCTGTTTTCTATTTTATTGATTTTGCTCTGATTTTTACTAATTCCTTTCTTCTTCTGTTTCCTTTGGGTTCTTTTTCTTATTTCCAAGGTAAAAGCCAAGGTCAATGATTTGAGACCTTTCTTTTTTTTCTAACAGATGTTTAGTGCTATACATTTCTCCTAAACACTACTGTAAGCAGTATCTCACAAATTCTAATATACTGTATTTTCATTTTCATTCAGTTCAAAATATTATCTAATTTCCCTTTTGATTTCTTCTTTAATCTATGAGTAAGTTAAAGGTATGTTATATAGTTTCCAGTTATTTGCAGAGTTTCCAGATATGTTATTGATTTCTAATTTAATTCCATTCTGGTCAGAGTATATACTTTGTATGATTTGAACCCTTGTAAGTTTACTGGCTTTTTTTATGGCCCAGACTATGGTCT
Organism: Mesoplodon bidens; assembly: GCF_964165515.1. Taxonomy (NCBI): domain Eukaryota; kingdom Metazoa; phylum Chordata; class Mammalia; order Artiodactyla; family Ziphiidae; genus Mesoplodon; species Mesoplodon bidens. Next base: position 37,594,200 of record NC_138171.1, read on the forward strand.
ACCATCATAAACTATGCATTTGAAAGGAATGTATATTCTGCAGTTATTAGGTGGAATGTTTTATAAATGACAATTAGGTCAAGTTGGTTGATAATGTTATTCAGGTTTTCTATATTCTGGCTGACTCTTTCTACCAGTTATTGAGAAAGGGGGAGGGGGCTGAAATCTCCATCTATAATTTTGACTGGTCTATTTCTTTTGGTAGTTCTATTTTTGCTTCATGTACTATGAAGCTCTCATTAGTAAATACATAAACATTAAGGACTGCTATGCCCTCTTAATAAACTGATCCCTCTGTCATTACGAAATGCTTCTTTATTCATGGTAATATTCTTTGTCCTGAAACCTACTTTGTCTGATACTTATATAGCCATACCAGATTTCTTTTGACTAATGTTAGGATGGTATCCTTTTTCCACCCTTTTAATATTATTCTATTTGTATCTTTCTTATAGGCAGCAGATAGTCGCGTGTTGCTTTCTTATCCAATTTGACAATCTCTACCTTTTGAGTGAAGTCTTTAGAACATTTATATTACACATAATTACAGATATGGTTAGGTACTTTCTTTCTATTTGGCTTATCAAAACTAAAAACTTGTGCTCTTCAAAAAACACTGTTAAGAGAATAAAAACACAAGCCCTAGATTGGGAGAAAAAGCAAAAGCACATATCTAATAAAGGATTTGTATGCAGAATATATAAATAAGTCTCACAACTTAAAAACAAGAAAATAAACAATTTAAATTTAAACTAAATTTTAAAATAGACAAAGATCTGAATAGACACTTCACCAAAGAAAATACAAATAAAAGGATAGCAACAAGCACATAAGGTGCTCAACATTATTAGTTATCAAGAGAGTAAATATTCAAGAATAAAAACCCTAGTCAAAGGGCATAGTCCACTGTATTCAATAATGCCAAAGCATTTAAAAAATAGTTAGCAGTGAATGAGCAGCTCCAGATTCCTGTCAAAACCTGGCATTATTTTGACTTTTTCTTATTTACTAATCTGATGAGTATAAAATGATCTCACTATGGTTTCAAGTTGATTTCTTAGATTACTAATGAATTTAAACATCTTTTCATATGTTTATGGACACACCTATCTCCCTAACCTCTCTCTCCCTCTTCCTGGAACTCTTCCTCTTCCACCTTGCAGATGTGTGCAGAGTATCTTCCTTTTGCCACTCCATATCTGTCTCCAGTCTTCTCTGCCTTGCTCTGTGCTTAAACAGGCTGATCTTTATGAACTACATCAAAGGGCTCCCTTGCCCTCTAGATTTTGGTGAGTTCCACCCATGGGAAGCATACGCAGAAAATCATATGGTATATTCATTCCACTGTCTCCCTAGCAGGTTGGTTACTTCTCACTATCAAAGTACTTTTCTACAATTACATTACTCTCTCCTAGTTCCTGTATCCACTCCCTCCCCTCATTTACTTGGGGTTCAGAAGTAGTAAAGCCTCTCTGCTATTGACAACCATGAGGTACTTTAACCTTGTTAGTTTTCCTTGACCTAGATCAGACTGTTGTCTGCTGTGTGTAGTTCCTTTATTAAACTCAATTCGATTACACCATACGAATATGCCATCTGTTTCCTGCCAGGACACTGAATGATATAGTGTGTGATTAAAACCCAATGATGATTCCACAGACAATTACAAAATTTAAAAAAAGTAGCTAGGAGATACAAGGAGTCAAAGTAAATTAAGGAAAGAACAAGGACTTTGGAACCAGATAGACACAGACTTACTAGCTATTGTTGGGCTACCTAAGCCATTCCCCTCCTCCTCTTCTCTTGCCAGCCTGTCTCTTTTGAGGCTTTATAAAAAAGGTAGTATTCACTTTCTCAGCCCCGCCTGCAGCTAAGGATGGATTATGTAAGCCATGGTCTAGGCAATAACATGTAAAGATAAAAGGGGACAGGAGGAATATGCTTCTGGTAAAGATTTTCTTACTGTGCTTAGATATTTGCTCACTCTGAATTGCGAGTGAGCAAACAATTGTGCTCACAGTCACAATTTCACAACCAAGAGGCAACAAAGCTAAGGACAAAACCAAACACACCAAGAAAAGCAGAGCAGAAAGGCAGAGAGACGGAGTTTAAGTCCTTGACAATATTACTCAGCCTCTATACCAAACTTGGAATTGCCTGCCTCTAAGACTTATTATGTGAGATAATCAAATGTCTTCATTGGTTAAGCCGATGCTACTCAAAATGTTGTCCCCAGAGTGTTCGTATCATCACATCCTGGAGCTTGTTAGAACTGCAAACTTTCAGGCCCTACCCTAGACCTTTTGAACCAAGCTCTCAAGGGATGGGGCCCAAGAATGTACATTCAGTAATCCTCTAAGTGATTTTATTTAGGCTAAAGTTTGAGAAGTCCAGGCCACTGTCAGTCAGCTATTTCATTACATACAGATGAAATCACTAGTGCTAACTAGTACATTATATCAACCTGAACAAGCTACTTAAACATCTGCGCCTGTTTACCACCTCACCTTTCTGTGCACATTCTCTAAGACATTATGTAAAGCAACTAGCCCAGTATCCAGTACATACAGAAATTCAACAAATGTTAGTTCCCATCCGCCTGAATCTTACTCAAGTTTTCAAAGGATTATACAGAGATTGCTTTAGTGTTACATAAACAGTTTACCTATCTACTTTAGTAAAACCTTTAGTAATAGTAATAGCTAACCTACCTATTTACTTCAGTAATAGTTATCCTTTAGTAATGGGCTGGAAAATTTAAAAATTTAAATAGAAAAAGAAAACAGTCAACTCAATCACTGTTGCAGGGAAATGAAATCTTTTGCCTATAGATTCCATAGATTTAGACTAAAAATATCTAAAGGTCTTTTAAACAAAGTATGAATAAAATGACAAAACAAAAAAAGCCAATACAGCATCGAGTTATCAAAAAGGGACAAAACAGGGAAAACAAGGTTGCAATGATACACAGTCTAACAATTACTGTAATAGTCAACATTCTCAATAACAAATGTGGTTCTAAAACTTGGTGATTAGGGACTTCCTTGGTGGCGCAGTGGTTGGGAATCCACCTGTCAACACAGAGGACATGGGTTCGAGCCCTGGTCTGGGAGGATCCCACACACCACGGAGCAGCTGAGCCCGTGCGCCACAACTACTGAGCCTGCGCTCTAGAGCCCACGAGCCACAACTACTGAAGCCCGTGCTCCACAGCAATGAGAAGCCCTCGCACCACAACGAAGAGTAGCCCCCGCTCGCCACAACTAGAGAAAGCCCGCCCACAGCAACAAAAACCCAACACATTAAAAAAAAAAAAATCGGTGATTAAAATATTTGATATTAAGTAAAGTGGACTTCAAATGTAAAACAATTTTACTCACATAGAAATATATTCTATAATCTATGCTGGAAGCTCCAATCCTGACATTTGGTGAGTCAAATCACATTAAAAAAATAAATAAAGGGCCTCCCTGGTGGCGCAGTGGTTGAGAGTCCGCCTGCCGATGCAGGGGATACGGGTTCGTGCCCCGGTCTGGGAGGATCCCATATGCCGCGGAGCGGCTGGGCCCGTGAGCCATGGCCGCTGGGCCTGCGCATCCGGAGCCTGTGCTCCGCAACGGGAGAGGCCACAACAGTGAGAGGCCCGCATACCGCAAAAAGAAAAAAAAGAAAAAAAAAAATAAATAAAATAAATAAATAAATAAAAATAGGCACTCACCTCAAAATCACACTCTTCTCCCACAGCATATTTGGTCATGATCTCCAACCAAGCAGTATCTACTAACTTCTCTAAGGAGGCTGTGTTATGGTGAACCATTTCCAGAACAAGTTTCTCATACCAGGCAGGGAACTCCTCCTTCAAACTAAACAAACATGTCATCAGTTACCAAGAAAATGCAGGAGAGCCTATCCAGAGAGTTATTCAGATCAATTCAAAAAGCTCTTTACCAAATACATGCAAGGCACTGGAGAATACAAAGATTAAAACCTATGTGGTATACAAGTTAAAAAAAGAACTTTTAAATAGCTTTGTCTGACTGACCTATCCATGTTAATTTTCTCATCTATAAAATGGAAATAATAAGCACATCATTAGTAGGTTGAACATTTTCCCATTCGTTTGTTTTTGCAGTTGACTTCCCTTTTCAGGTATGAATTCTTTATACTTATCCTTTGCCCAATTTTTGGTTGGGAGACCATAACTTAATTATTATGTCTCAATCAATAAAAATGCATTCCTTCATTTAGTTCTCACAATACCTTGTGAGGGGTCTAGAATTTTCATTTTATTGATAAGAAAAATAAATCATGAATGGGTAATATGTTGGAACCATGATTTGAACTCCTTGCAAAGTGAAACAATGATGTACCACTTTTCATTTATTAAACTAGCAAAAAAGAACTTTAATTATCACACCCTGATAGGAGCAAGTGAATGGTGCAAAATAGCACACATACTCTGCCAAAAGCCCATGTTTCAACTCTTTTAGAAAGCAGTTTGACAACAGTTAGGAGAACTGTCATAGGTACACAAAGATATTCACTGCTGGATTCTTGATGACAGCAGAAAATGGGAAGCAACCTAAATGGAGAGTTGTTAGATATCCAATTCTGACCAGATAGTTTAACGTATGTGTTACAGGGCAAAAGGGAGGATCAGGCATGAGAATATTCATACAGATGCAAGTAGTAGGTTCATTATCATACTACAATATTCTCAATCACTCTCTGTGCTGTTCATAACAAATGTTCCTACAACTGCTAGACTTAAAAGCTCTTATCATACTCCGTTCACAATTAACCTACCAAGTTATCTGCTATTTCCCTCATGATCAATAACCTTCAAGTCTCCCTGCCTTTGTTAAGACTGTTACCTTTGTCCTCTCCCCACTGTCTTCCCTCCCAGCTTAATCACCCTTCCAAGATGTCCTCAGACTTCCTTAATTCCATGAGGCCTTTCCTGGCCCCTATAAATTCACTGTCTCTTTCCATTAAGCCTCCCAGTCACTCAGGCTTAAAGCTTCATTGTCTGTGGTTATTTCTGGGGAGTGAAGTTGGACAATGATGTTCAGATTCTTTCACTAACTCTGTATTGTTTACATTCTTATAACAAGTATACATTTCTTTTATAATCAGAAAAAAGTATTTCTACTTTGAATAAAAATTATAAAACCTCACCGTCTTTTTCAACAATTTCTCCCATTACCCCTTATATTCTATTAGCTATCAAATCACATAAAACATTCCCTAAGTGTGTTTTTCAGAACTTCCCTCTGTTGTAATGGGTTCGAAGGTCGAATAAGTTTAAAACCCATAAGATTAAACCAAGCTAGAGTTTCTTTACTACAGTCTTCTGAAAATCTTTAATGTGTATTATGACTTTTCAAGAACAAAGTTTGTAGTGGTTTTCCAAAATTATGACCAAACCCCCTTTTTCAGAATGTAAATCCATCTCATTCTTTCTATTCCCAGTAATGCCATGGCTCCCGACCTGAATACTCCTAGCTAGCCTACACAGACTTCCCACCTTCCTCTTCCCTCTCTAACTCATCTTGCACACCGCTTCCAGATTAATCTTCTCAAAGCACAACCCCAATCATCAAAACTGTCATATGTGCCTCTGCTGTTCAAAAAGCACTGCTGTCCTCACATTGGTCACTGAAGTAAATACAAACGTCTCATCTTGTTTTCTGCAACTGGGCACAAACTACCCTTCAACTGTTACTGTCTTCATTAAGTCTCATGGAGTTTTCCCTAGCAACTCTAGGTTAGTCTCTCTAACCTCTAAATTCCCACCGTACTTCTCTTCGTGTGCAGGAAAGCAACTTATTTTCATCTGTTTTGCAAAGAGCAAACAGTAAGTGCTTATACAGTACAGAGGACTGTGCCTAGGCACTGTGACCAATACAAGAATAAGTCAAACATGAGACCTGCCCTCAAGTTTACAGGCTACTGCAGGGGGTCAGCAACAGCCCATGAGCCAAATCCACCCTGCTCCCAGTTTTTGTAAATAAAATTTTACTGGAACCTAGTCACTCCCATTCATTTACGTATTATCACTGGCTGTTTTCACTGTACAACCTTAAAGTTGAATAGCTGAGACAGAGACCACATGGCCCACAAACCCTAAAATATTTACTAACTGGCACTTTACAGAAAAGGTAGGCCAACCCCGAGCCTAGTATACTAAACAGGGCATATACATAAGTAACAATAATCCAAAACAGCACTACGTCAGTGACCCAAGCAAAGAAGAAACAGGCACCAGGTTAACAGACTGCACTAATTATTAATCAGTGATGGAAGCATTACTAGACCCCAGGTCTCAACTAAAGGTTGTGCTCTGTTACACAGGCAAAAGAGGAGAATGGTATTAATTACTAAACTGTATGCTCTCTGCTTATATACTATCAAGAGAAGTCAATGAGAAGTCCACAGAAAAAGTTTTAACTCCAAATTTCTAAAAGAGTAGTTTTTTTGTAGTAGCTAGAAACGGAGTATAACCTTTAAAATTTGTGAATCACTATACTGTACTCTTGCAACATATAATACTGTATATCAAATATACTTCAATTAAAAAAAAAACCACTAAAAAAAAGGGGGTACTGTTTTATCATCCCTAGTTTCTACTTATCTTCTGCATGCTTCTACTGCCAAAATTCTGAGTGTTTTTTTTGAGAGACTACCCAGACAAATAGGCCCTTTGAAAACAGACAGGATTTTTAAGACACCTCATTCAACCACCCCACTCAGATAAACTGTCTTCAAACTGTGTACTTATTTTTGATAGCTGCTTTAAATACTATCTTAAATTTCAAATGACCACAAAATAAAGAAAACTTTCTGCAATTTGCTGCCTCCATATTACTTCTAGATTATATCAGCTTCCTTTGCTTAGAACCACATTTCCAGAGTATTTACAAGGTAAAAGTATACAGCAAGAACACTCAAAAGCCTAGTAAATACCTAAATAAGTGTACACACAACTATATATTCCACATACTGTTACTTGCAAAATGACAACAGGCAAGACACCAGTACATTATACTAACGTAATATATTCCAATTTATGCCACATAAATTTAAATACAAATATTGTTTTATGGTTAATATTCCCTCTTTGCTAATAATGTGAAGATAGCGCTAGAAGGGCAGTGCTTCTACTACTTACAGTTCAGCAACTTCCTGTTCCTCCTCCCAGGCCTCTTTGTGTGTTAGCTGACTGCTTCCGGTACTCTTACACGTCCAAATGCGTTCACTGTATCTTTCCAAGCGGGCTTCATACTCTCTGTCAGCAGTGGCTCAGGAACACAATATTCAAGCAACAGAGACAACTAATCCACAAAATACTTATCATACATGGGAAAAAACTATAGTATCCTTTCTATAATGTACAGCATAAGATAAAACTGAAATCAGAGTTTTCAATTGGCAAATCCAAACAAGATGATTAACACTAAAAAGTATGGTTAGGACCGTCTACAATTGTGCTTTCTTCAATTCACCCAAGTTTCATTTCACAAGCCTCACACAGTACTAAAAATTAGTAAGAAAAAATAAAGGCAAAATAAAATACAAGACACAAGGAATAAGAATTTAAGGTATGTGAAACTGTTACACAACTCAGATGGTCAGCAAGTTTAAGAATCAGTTCCACAGTAAGATGAGATGGCTCCAGCAGTCTCACAGGCAGTTTGGAATAACCCCATGCATATGCTAATGATCCATTTACTAACAGCCTTCCAGTCTACCTTGGAAACACTTGTTGATTCTCTAAGGTTTAAAAAATAAATTCCGGGGCTTCCCTGGTGGCGCTGTGGTTGAGAGTCCACCTGCCGATGCAGGGGATGCAGGTTCGTGCCCCGGTCTGGGAAGATCCCACATGTCACGGAGCGGCTGGGCCCGTGAGCCATGGCCGCTGAGCCTGCGCGTCCGGAGCCTGTGCTCCGCAACGGGAGAGGCCACAACAGTGAGAGGCCCGCGTACCACAAAAATAAATAAATAAATAAATAAATAAAAATTCCGGGCTTCCCTGGTGGTGCAGTGGTTGAGAGTCCACCTGCTGATGCAGGGGACACGGGTTCGTGCCCTGGTCCGGGAAGATCCCACATGCCGCAGAGTGGCTGGGCCCGTGAGCCGTGGCCACTGAGCCTGCGTGTCCAGAGCCTGTGCTCCTCAACGGGAGAGACCACAACAGTGAGAAGCCCGTGTACCGCAAAAAATAAAAAAATAATAAAAATAAAATAAATTCCATAAAGTACTAAAAATAACTCTGGTTATGTTATCTCCAATAATACCACATCCACAAGTTGTTTACCAGTCATTATTCCGTCTCTGCGAGGGAGATGGAGGAAGAGATCCTATAACTAGTGCCATGTATATGGTAACTTCCCATACCATCCCAATTGTAATTCATTATCACCCAGCCATATTCAAATTCAAATGACAAGTAACTAATTTACTTTATGCACAGCAAAAGACGTTATGCAGGAAAATGAACTTACACCACAACTAGAGAATTAGCTGCCAATCTCTGTACTTTCCAAGTGACAGTTTTTATATATAATGGTTGAAATAAAAAGTATTTAAACAGCTCCCCTTGTAATATTACCTCACAACTAAACAAATAATTCATTTTTAATATAAAAGAGATTCTTGGTTTTCTAGGGTTATGATCAGTTAAAAGACGAATGACAGGGATAAATCCAAAAATAATCCCAAACTGTAGTTGTAGTCAATAGTATAAGGACCTTCTCTCACCATATCATTCTCTGGATCTGCCAAAAACAAAGCAATATCTCTCTTTTCCTCACCAGGCTGTTGCTAATATTTAAATGATTAAACAAAATAAAGCACCAGTAAAAATCAGGAGATTTTTAGAAAGCTATGTACATAGAAAGCTATGTAAATCCAATCACTGAAAACTTATAAAATCCCACAGAGAAAAGGAAATAGCATGGTTTCTACAGGGACATTATCGTAACTAACTTATCAACAAAATGGATTTGTTTCCTGTTTGCCTGTTTGCACCTGGGGAGGGGAGGTAAAATAAAGAATCAGTACGTGGATTTATTTAAACATTCAAAAAGCTTAGTAACATTCTAATATATCATTCAGCTACACTGAAGAAATTCACTGTGTAATCAGAGAGAATGTGAGATTAACAAATGTCCTAAAGAGAAAACATTAAGTTTTTATTATTAGTTGTTATTTTAAAAAGGAGGAATAATCTGGGAATTTCCGTAATGTGGGAATTTCCTGGTGGTCCAGTGGCCGAGAGCACGGGTTCAATCCCTGGTCAGGGAACTAAGATCCTGCAAGTCACGAGGCTCTGCCTGGGGGGGTGGGGGGAGTAGGAATAAGGTGCCCAGTCCATTCTCCTTAGATCAAGACCCATATGGCCAATAACACACAAGACTGCTGTCACCTGGATGCCTCAGTAATCCCTCAAATCCAACTTCTTCTAAAACTAAACTCCTACTACTCCTCCACTCCCTCCCAAACTTGCTCTTTAACAGATACTCCCAATCTCACTGAATGGCCCTAGTGTCCAAGTCAGAAATCAGGGAATCATCCTAACCTCTTCAGTCCCTAACTGTAACCACTTAGGTGTTTCTCAATTAAGTCCTTTCTCTCCAATAAAAGAACCATTATCCAAATCCAGCTTTTGATCCTCATTTCTCATCCAGTCATAACACTTTAAAACATGTTAATTGGCCTTACTGGTAATCCTCTTCTTCTCTGGTCCTTTGTGATTCTCACACTCACAACCTTTTTTCTCAGTCTTGTTTTTAAACCCATTTCTTCTGATTTAAAAATCTCATTTGGCCTCAGGCCTCCTAAAATACAAATATGTTGTTGCAAAGGGAAAAATCCTCTGGCCCCCCGAGTTCTGAAAATCACTCCACCCATCAAGATTTTATTGTGTTTTATTTTCTATGATTTTTATTATTTTAAGGGAAAAAAAGGAGGAAACTTCTTTTTCCAACTTTTTTCAAACAATATGTATTTAAATACCAAATACTGATTGATTGAGTGTGGCTTTTCAAATAGTCTCTTCTACCCTAATACAGATATTTCGTACCCTCCTTTGAAAATCATCATCAGTATAGCATTCTCATTCTGGGTGACCTCATCCATGCCCGTAACTTCAACTACTATCTATATATGCTAATAACTTCTATCACCAGCTCAGTCCCCTCTCTCTGAACTCCAGGCCCATATATATACTAGCAACATATACATCTCCATTTGGATATACTCAGCAATTCAATGTAAGAACCTCCCCAACTAAACACTTCACTTCCTATCCGTCCCCCACCACCCTTGACAGTCAAAACAAAAGAAACACTTGATCCTCTTCCATGAAACCCCACACCTCAGATTGGGACTCAAACCCAATCACATTTCAGATGGGACTTGAACCCACAATCTCCCTGCTGAAACCACACACCTGGTCTCAGGACTAATGAAGCTCAGGTTCTTTATGCCTTAGTGCAGAAGGAATGCAGCGAGAAGCAAAGCCATAGGCAAGAAGTAGATTTATTAATATAGGATGCTTGTGAAGGATGCAAGCAGTCAGGCAAGGGGGTTTTCCCCAAGACCTAAGTGGGAAAGCAGGTTTATTTAGGAAGATACACACTCCACAGACAGAGTGTGGGCCCTCTCAGAAGGCGATAGGCCCTGGAATATGGGATGGTTAGTTTTTATGGGCTGGGTAATTTCATAGGCTAAGCAATAGGAAGATTACTCCAACTATTTTGGGGAAGGGGCAGGGATTTCCAGGAATTGGACCACTGCCCACTTTCTGGCCTTTTACGGTTGGCCTCAAACAGTCAGGGCGCCTGCGGATGTCATTTACAATATTCTAATGTATCACAATGAGCGTTTGATGAGGCTCAAGGTCTACTGGAAGTAGATTCTTCCGCCAACTTGGGCCTAATCGGTTCTAACCACTTTATGTCCTCAGGGGCTATGTCATTCTTTTAAGGTTGTGCCCTGCTCCCTTCCCTCCTGTCTCACAGGGTCCTCTATATCAGAGAAGAACACCACTAACCAAGTGATAACCAAAACATAACCTTTGATTCCTCCCCAGTCACCAAACCCTGTCAAATTTACTTAATTTCAGAAATCCATCAACTGTACTTCTCTCCACCTCAAGGGCTAGTAAATTTATTTAGACCACAATTATCGATTGCCTAGATTCACCATCTAGCTGCCACTAGTCTCAAGGCTGCAGATCCATTCTCAATGCTGCAGCCACAGTGATCTTCCTAACCTAAAAGCCTGCTTCTTTCCTGTTCAAATTTTTCAACAGCCTCCACTAAATTTAAGGCAAAGTCCAAACTCCTCAGCCTATCTCAGAAGGACCTGTGATGCACCCCTTTTCTGTATCTCTCATCACTGCATCTCCATTCCTACTTCTCCACTCCAGCCATATGAAACTTCTTTCAGGTTTTCAAAATCGGGAATTCCCTGGCGGTCCAGTGGTTAGGACTCAGCGCTCTCACTGCCAGGGGCCTGGGTAAGAGCCCTGGTCAGGAAACTAAGATCCCACAAGCTGCCGAGTGCAGCCAAAACAAACAAACAAACAAACAAAAACAGCTCACTGAGATATAACTGGCAAAATAAACTAAATTCTAACCCTCCTTTGGATCTCAACTTAAAAGCAACCTTCCCCAGGAAACATTCTCTTAACCCTAAAATGTGGCAGACTGTACTATTCTTTCCAAATATCCACCTCTCTTCCCTAAGAGGATTCTACACCTCCACCCACTGCCATGTGGTTTGCAATGCCTCCTGGGAAGAGGAAAGCATATCCCCTCCCCACAGATGCCGGGCCCTGCCACATAACTTGCTTTGACCAACAGATGTGATAGACACCACTTCCAGGAAGAAGCTTAAACAGCTGTCATGGTTTCCTCCTGATCTTTCTGCCACTAGAAAAGGTCGCTGCAGACAGGGACTGCTCCTTCAGCCTGAAACTTGGAATAAGGAAAATGTGCCTTTCCTTTTTTTTCACCCGTTTCCTTTTTTTCAAATGTGGCCCTAGAAAAATTTTAATTACATGTGGCTCACATCATTTTTCTGTTGGATAGCACTATAAACCTAACGATTATGTCTAGGAATGAATGTCCTCTGACAGCACAATTTTTAACTGACTAGTCATTCAAATTAGATTAATTTCAAAGGTCTAAAACTGAAATTTCTACAACCACCCCTAACATTAGGTAGTTTTAAGTTTATGTAACTCTGTTCTGGTTATTACTTTGACTTATGCTAAGAGAAAAGTTAAAGAAAAAATAAAAATGAAAGGAGGGAAAAAAAAGCCCATGAGAAGGATATTCAGGGACTTCCCTGGTGGCACAGTGGTTAAGAATCCACCTGCCAATGCAGGGGACATGGGATCGAGCCCTGGGCTGGGAAGATCCCACAGGCCATGGAGCAACTAAGCCCATGCGCCACAACTCCTGAGCCCGCGGCCTGCAACTACTGGAGCCCGCACACCTAGAGCCCGTGCTCCACAACAACAGAAGCCACCGCAATGAGAAGCCCACGCACCACAACGAAGACCCAACAGAGCCCCCCCCAAATAATAATAATTAATTAATTTTTTACAAAAAGGATGTTGAGTCAGCTGGCTCTAAATCCTATTTCAGATTTTAGGTTACCAAAATAAGTCACTCACTCTCAAATAACCGCTCAAAGCAAATGCCAGTTGTGGTTTTTATGTTCCAGCGACTGCTGCACTTATAATTGCAGACAAAATGTCAAAGCAATTCTCCAAAGGTTGTGTAAGCTATAAAAGATAAGTTCAAATCCTAGACTATCTCATTATGCATCTACTTTTTCAAGAGTTCAAGAGCTACTTCCTTACCACCATATGCTGCGCTTCTTTGTTCTCTTTAGCCTTGTAAGTATTGTTTCTTTCAATAAAGTACCTGATAGCCCGAAAGGAAGTAGCCCATAAAAGTATGGAGGTTAAATAAGCATAACTATAATGCTAAGAGTTCTAAGTGAGAAGACAAAGCACCAACTCAAGGTCTGCTTTTTATCTTATTTTCTCTCTTTGGACCAGTCTGTCATTAAGTTAAAAATAACTCTAATCTGATAATAACTTGTTACTTTAAAAAAATTAAATTATAAAAATCGACATAAGAGCTCAGTATTCTAACTGCCCAATAAAATCCTGTCTTGCAACTACAACTTAACCCCAGCTCTTAAAACACTCTAGGCAAATCAAGTTATTCTTGCCTAGAGCCAGAATAACTGTATATTCTAATACCCCCTCCTTATTATACCATCTAAAAGTTCTCATACTGATGCTACTAAGGTTATGAACTAGTTTCTAGGCTTTAGAAACTAGGATAAAGCAATACAAAAAAAAATTAATCTACAGCAGTCTACTTGTAGGTTCAGTTCCTCCTTAAAATCTATCTTGACTTAAACACAGTCAGTGTGAATTCTATTGTCAAATAATCACATCAAGAAGTGATTCCAATAAAGTTAATTTTTCCAACCAAGATCTACTGTCTTGCCTGCAGTAGTACTATCCTAGGAAGCAATGTACCACAGATTTAAAGCTATAGTACAATAAACATCAATATATAACCCAGTCATTAAATGTGTGCATCATTCACAACCACTGTAAGTTTCATGAAGATGTACAATACCTTCAAGAACACAATGCTCACAGCTTTAAGCCAATAAAACACCATACAAATTTGCCATAGAATATACATGCAACCAAAAGGTAGGTACTAGGAGAAAATTAATATGAAGTCCTATTAAAACATAATTATAACTATAAATTAAGAACTGGAAATAACAATACTTCAAATGCAGCAGTTACCCAACCACATACTTGTTCTCCTCTATGAAATTACTAATAGCCTAATAAAGAAATATGCCAACCTGCCAACCACACAGTACAATTGTTTAAAAACCATCCTCAAAGTGCTTCCACTTGTAGAAATTACCAAGGGAGCAATTTTCCCCCAATATGTAACACAATTTAAGAACTCCATTGTTAAAAGGGTTCTAAATACTGGTATGGGAAATTTTAAAGATGAAGAATTTTTATTAAATACATAACAGTTAAAAAGTTCCACGTATCAGTTTTCAACTGTCATCATTAAAAGAAACTCCTCATATGTATCACTGTATTTCAGTGATTTCAGTAAATGATATGAAAAAGCCGGGGCTGCCAGTTCTAAATTAGCTATCTACAGCCATTTTTTACAGAGCTCAGTACCTAGTACAGACTTAGAATTTGTCTCCTCCTTATCACAGTTTCTGATACTCCACTAGAACCAGACCTGAAAAATCAACATCCAGTAATATTAGTGTGAATAACCATCAACTGCTCAAAAGATGACATCTGAAAAGGATATGGCAGATTCCCAAAAGTAATTTTTTACTTCACTGATGTTTTGGAATGTTATTAAAAAAACAACAAAAAAAAAAAATTGGGCACTTTTAGAATAAAGTATTTGGTAGAGCTAGAGCACTTCTCCAAAACAATCCAAAAGCCCTGACAAGAAAAAGAACCAGATTACCACTCCGACCCCTCCCGTAAATGCACCTTGTCATACCACAAACTGACACAAACAATGGACTAACATTATTAAAAGTGAAAGAACAGCATTCCATGTTCCTCTCTTGATTTACTTTCAGGGATGAGGTGGTACGAAGAGCACTGAATTCTACTCCTGATTCTCATCATTTACGGAGTGTGTGACCTTTAGCAAGCCAACCTCAACTGTGTGGGCCCACCTGGCATACCCAGGCAGGAGAACCCCACCATCTCCAAGATCCATTTCAGCTCTGAGATGCTCTAGCTGCATTTCTTCATGAGCCCTCCTAAAGCATGGACTCACTTGCCAAATCCCTTTGTATGTAAACACCTAACATCCACAAACTGCACTCAAACAAGAATGAGGTTATCCCATAAAGCATTACATTAAAGGGAGGATCAAAGAGAAATGAAATCAAATGATATAGCTCACACCGGCACTTCCTTCCATACTGAAGCAAGCAAACTGAAACTACTAAGAAATCAAGTCCTTCCAAAGGGAAAGGGGTGATAAAACTAAAGAATACATTACCCTTCACTCTTGAAGCTTTCTGTACACTAAAGAAAGCTTGATTCAGAAAACTTTTTTACACTTAAGCTTCAAAAAGGACGCATCTGGCATCCATAAAAAAAGTAAATAAGAGTCGTACAACTTTCAACTAAAAGACTAATAAGCTTGTACAAGAAACCTTAAGCAATGATTAGAAGAAAGGGTGCTTCTTATTTAAAACATCAGCCTCGTGTTTCTAAAATACAACATAAAAACTTTAAGCGTGTCTTTCTGAAACGTTGTTGAAAGACAAATACTGATCTCCTGTACATCGTCAAAATTCCAAATCTGTGCATGCCCAGGGAAGGAAGGCATCCGCTCCTCCAAGGTAACTTTTTTACTGCCTTTTCTCTAAGTCTGGACATTCATTCTTGGTATTGTGCCTCACAATCCTGTCAGTTCATCACCAGCCTAAAGTCCACTCGGGAGAAGCAAAACACAAATGTCCCCGCAGAGATCCGGGAAGACGCAGTCGCGACTTGTACAACCCAAATCACGAGGCCGCTCAAGTACAATTTCCAAAACTTAAGTGGAAGGCTTAATTTAAAAAGAAAAAAGCAGCAGCAAAGGAAACCCCGCTCAACCCTCGGCACTTAGGGCCTAAAACCAACCCCCTGGGGGGGGGGCGGGACAGAGGGTCGTTCATCGACAGCGAGGCCCGGTGACAAAGTGCGGGGCCGAGGAAAGGATGGAGGGCGCAGGGCTCCAGGGCGGCCTGAGCCGGGCCGGCCCGCCCGCCCACCCCCCCGGAACGGCGGGCCTGGGGCTCACGCTCGGGGTGCTGGCCCGCCAGCGCCCGGCGCGCTGACAGCTGCCACCGGCGCGGGGCTGCGCGGCCCACCCCGCCCCACCCCACCCCGCGGGCGGCCTGGCCGGCGCGACTGGAAAAGGATACTCCCGGGTGCGGAAGGCCTCCTGAGTGTGCGCGATGGTGAAGAGCGGCTCCTCGCCGGGAAGCGGCTTCACCAGCGGGAAGGGCTTGCGGCCCAGGAGCGGCGCCATCGCGGAGGCGGCAGCGGCGGGGAAGGCGGCTGCTCCTCAGCGAGCCCGCGGCGCAACACTAGGCCCCGCGGCCCGGAGCAAGCGCCTGGCTCCCGGGGGTGGGGTGGGGGAGGGGAGGGGTGAGAGGGCGGCGCGAACTCGGCTCCTTCACTGCTGGCGCCGCCGCGCTAGGGCCATGGAAAGGGACGCAAGGGCACAGAACTCCCACGCACACTGCCGCGCCGCCCCGAAGCCTCCGGCCAACCTTCGCTACGGGTCCCCGCGTTCGGCAGTCACGACTCGTCCTCAGCTGCACCGGAGGAAATTATTGAAAAATGGCGGGAGATTCCCCTCCTCCCCCCGGTCCGGCCAGCGCACACACTAACGTGCTCCCCTGTGGCGCCGGTGGCGAATGCTCCAATAGGCGGAGAGCTGGTCAGCACCCAGAGTTTATTGGCTTAGAGGAGCTGCCGCTCTGCGATTGGGTCCCCCCCCCTTCCCGGGCCGCCTAGTTGGGTTGCAGCGCACTAGAGGGCAGTATGAAGAGGTGAAAGGTCACGTTATGTAAGCGCCAGTGACAGGAGCGGGCCTCCAGCGGCGGAGTTGAAAGTGGGGGACAGCGGGGGACCGAAAGGCCGGGAATTCAAAGAGGTCAGGCCAGAGAAGCCCTCTAACATATACAGACACTGCGCCATCTGTCACCGAAGGCGACACCGACATCCGGGCACCACTGTCCGTGTGGTGTGCCGGAGGGGGGAGGGGGAGCGCGCGGCCAGGGGCTTTGTCTTTTCACTTGGGCTCCGCCCCCTTCTTAAAGGCGCCGCTCTCGGCCACGCCCGGAGGTGCGCGGGTGGGGCGGATGGGAGGAGGGCTTGGCGGGAAGTAACCTCCAGACCTTACCTTAGCAAAGGTTCTACGAGGGATGACTTGAGCCCCATCCTTGCTCCCCACAAAGTTACCTGCTTCTAGACTAGAGTGTGGTTGAGATCTGGATATTAGTATAATGCTTGCTTCTAGGGGCTTGCTGGAAAGGATAATACAGAAGCTTCTTTGGAAAAATATATTAAACGACATGTCTATTAAAAATACATATCTTCATTCAAATAGTCTTTACTAACACCTACAATGTTCAGGGCCCTGCGTTGGGTGCTACAGGGGGAAAAAATGAGACTTGAAAAAATGAGAGACAAATAATCACAGTTCTGTGTGATGAATGCTGTACAAAGTGCGCAGTAAGAAAACAGCAATAATTGTGCCTGGAGAGTGAGAACATTTGAGCTACTTCTCCAAGCACACTACACCCACATACTCCAAAATCTGCTTGGCTATCCAGTACAGTCAGAAACACACTTATTAATCATTCATCCCTGGTTAAATTGTCTCCCTTGGTTCAAAAATCTTCAGAGGGCTTCCCTGGTGGCGCAGTGGTTGAGAGTCCGCCTGCCGATGCAGGGGACACGGGTTCGTGCCCCGGTCCGGGAAGATCCCACATGCCGTGGAGCGGCTGGGCCCGTAAGCCATGGCCGCTGAGCCTGCGCTTCCGGAGCCTGTGCTCCGCAACGGGAGAGGCCACAACAGTGAGAGGCCCGCGTACCGCAAAAAAAAAAAACGAAAACAAAATCTTCAGTGCCCACAACATACCTTCCCAGCCTGGTCTTCGACAGGGCTAGACTGCTAGATGTCCCTGAATGGCAGCATGCCAATGCCAGACCTTTTTCTCCTTTTCTTCTCACCTTGAAGTGAGAAGGATACCCGCCCCCCCACCCCCGGTAAAAGGTAAAGTTCTAGGTGTCGACTGGAAAAAAAAAAAAAAAAAGCACAACCTAAAAGTTGAGAATTATGTTTTATTTGATAGACAATACCGAGGATTTAAGTCCAGGACACAACATCTCAGATAGCTCTGAGAGACTGCTTGGAAGAGGTAAGGGAGGAGCCAGGATACATAGGAGTTTTTGCAACAAAGACCAGGTAGTAGTCAGAACATCGAAAGATTACTGTTAAAGAAAACCAGGTATCTCAAGTTAAGAAACTTATTGCTTTTCTATGTATGGGAAGATGCAAAAGTCAGGGCTCACTGAAATCATTCCTTTGATATACACCTCAGCTATCTGGGGCCAGTATCCTGTGCTTTCTCTTCCTGAGTTTGGGGGTCGGGGTGGGGCACTGCTAGATGGCGGGCATCCTGTTTCTATCCTGAGTTCCCTCATGGCTCAGCTGTAAGGTGATGGCTTGTTGCCTGCAACATCCTTTGTTTACTGATATGGCAGGCAACATTTTTTTTTTCCCATTGATATAGGTCAGATGCCATCTCTATGAAGCCCCTTCTGATCACCTAGCAGAGAAGGGATCTCTTCTTCCTTCAGTAGCAGTTTCTTCTAAGAGGATTAGGAGAAACCTCAGAGGATGTGGCATCTGAGTTGATTGTGAAGAGGTAAGTAGCACACTCCACTAGGCAGAGGAAATGAGGGACGAACTTTCTAGGCAGAGGGAGCAGCAGAGCAGACTTGGTAAATTCTGGACAATGTGCCTAAAACATAGGGATTTTTCAGGCAGAAAGTATCAAGAGATGAGAGTGGCAGAGGAAGTCATCATCCTGGCCAAAGCGTGTGAGGGTTGAATTGAAGCGACCCTATAGAAGGGAACTGCAGTAGTTTGTGGCACTAGTGGCAAGGGCCTCAAATGTGTAGCAAGATCAGTGGAAACAGGTGGCCAGATTTGAGGCACAGACTAAGTGGCTAATGGGATGGACACTTGCAGAACTAGATAACTAACGGCAGACTACACACAGAATAAGAACTCCAAAAACATCCAAAAAACAAATTTTGGAAACTTTTGATATTTCAAAAAATGCATCTAATTGCACATGAGAATGGTCACTGTAGTCATTTCAGTGCTTGGGGCTGCTATGGACTGGAATCCAGCCCTGGTGGTGGTAAAGCAGAGATCTAAAATGGGAGACTCAGTGATGGGCTCAGTTTCAGCCATAAGAACCGGAGGTACCCTGGAGAGCCATCCAGAACACAGTTGGAAATCCTGCAGACCGAAGTGGAAGCTAGAAGTGGGGCTTTGTGAATACAGCCTATTAGGTGGAGTCCCAAGACAAGGAGCTGAGAAGTGTCTCTCCAAAGAATAGTGTTTACCTTGGAGACGTGGAGTTATGGTTGGT
Organism: Mesoplodon bidens; assembly: GCF_964165515.1. NCBI lineage: Eukaryota > Metazoa > Chordata > Mammalia > Artiodactyla > Ziphiidae > Mesoplodon > Mesoplodon bidens. The sequence continues at coordinate 37,613,472 of NC_138171.1, forward strand.
TTTATTTTCTTCGTTATCTTTTTGTATATTTTTCCATTTGTTTTTCTATAGTGATTATATTTTCGTTTTAAAATAGAAAAAAATAATAAACTTTAATGTGACTATTGCTTGGTGGTTGTCCTCCATTTCTTTCTATGGCTCCAGTTTACAAACAATGGGGCTAATTAACACAAGATTTTTTTTTAACACCCCTCTTTCACTGATGCAGACTGAAACCCTTGATTAGACAGTTTCAGCTTGTCTTTTTTTTTTTTTTTTTTGACTGCACCATGTGGCTAGCGGGGATCTTAGTTCCCTGACCAGGGATCTAACCCGTGCCCCCTGCAGTGGAAGCATGGAGTCCTAACCGCTGGACCGCCAGGGAATTCCCTACAGTTTCAGTTTCTGGCTGGTATTTTCCGGCCTGTCCTGTTGGTTCCTAAACCTCAAAACATCCCAAATCTGCAGTCTATGATCTCTGTTCCCTCCATCACCTGCTCTGTTTTTTATTTCTATTAATGGCCCCACCTTCCTCACAACCTCACAGGCTCAGCCTTGACCTCTCTTGAGCTCCACAGCCATAGGGTCAATCAGATGACAGCAATCAGCCTGCCTAAAATCATTAACCACCCCCTTCCTGCCATCCCCACTGCATCCTACTTCATTTCTGGCCAAAACTACTACTGTAATGACTTTCTTCTTTAAAAATGTTTTAAACTACATTAAAATTATGTGTTTTTTCATGGTAAAATGGACATGGTTCCAAAAAGGAAACATATAAACGGAGTTCAGAAAACAAATAGTTCTACAAAAAGCAGCCCTGCAGTGCTCTCCCCCATCCACTTCCTGCTTCCCCCAGGCATCCATTTTCAATACATTAAGCTGTTTCCTCTGGTATTTACCTCCCTATTTCTAAATAACATATATATTGCTGTTTTTTTTAGCTTTTCAGTTTCAATGTTAGCTGTTGACTTTCGTCAGTGGAAGATGAGAACTTAGCCCTCTTATATCTCCCAGAAACACCATACATGTATACAAACATAATTATGTTGCAATAGTTCAATCAATAGTCAGTGTATAACTTATGATTATGAATTATTCACAGATGATCCACATGGTGAACTGATTGCATTTCCTTTCTTCGTTTCCCCTGGTTTGCCTCATGTATTTTACTTTGTTTTCCATGTACCTATCGCTGTTCTATCCTCAAACTCACAGAACTGTAAGTCTCCTCTTGATAAGTGCAAACATATCTGGATAAGGTTGGCAGGGTCCTTCCAACTTGTCCCCCTGCCTCCCTCTCTTTCCTCTCCATGGCATCTTGCTATGTCACTCCCCTGTTCTTGGCTTCTAATGGTTGGCTCCCTAAAGGCAACAGAGTCAAACCAAACTCCATGACGTGACCTTCAAGGCCCTCCACAGTCTGTCCTGTGTTTCTGTTTCTTCCCTCAGGCTCCTTCCTCTTCAGCAAAACTAGGTTTATCTAGGTTTCTAAATACTATTCCCCACTAAAAGGATCCTCTGTTTGATTCTTTTCCAAAATTTGCCTGGTCACTTTTTATGGTCTCTTGGTTATTATACTTTCAATAGCTTCCTTTGTTTAAACAAATTAAGACATACTTCATGTACCATATATGATTCTAATATCTGTGACATTAAAGTTTTTTAGTACCTGTTAAATTTTTAAGAAATAACCAACTAAAGATGACGAGAAAACCAACTAGAGATGACAAAAAAAAAGGCAACAGAATTAACTAGGATTCTAGTTCCATCCATGACACCTGGAGCCCCTAAGAGAAATGAGAGGAATCACTTTAGGGAATACAGAAATGAAATTTTAAAAAAATATTTATTTAATTTGGTTGCGCCAGCTCCTTAAGTTGTGGCACGTGGGCTCCTTAGTTGTGGCATGTGAACTCTTAGCTGCGGCATGTGGGATCTAGTTGCCTGACAAGGGACTGAACCCAGGCCCCCTGCATTGGGAGCGTGGCGTCCTAACCACTGCGCCACCAGGGAAGTCCAGGAAATGAAATTCTTGGAGATACAGAATGTAGAATTCTTTTCCACCATGACTGTTTTCCTTTGGAATCGGGAGCAAAAAGGAACCCATGGACAAAAAGCAGACTTGTGATAGCCAGGGCCTTCGGGGGAGGGGCAAATGGGGAGTGAGGGCTTAAAGGGTATGGGTTTCTGTTTGAAGTGATGAAAATGTTTGGAGCTGGACAGTGGTGATGACTGCGCAATGCTGTGAATGTACTTAGTGCCACTGAACTGTGCACTTTAAAATGGTTAAAATGGTACGTTTTATGGTTGTGTATTTTACCATAATAAAAAAAAGTTAAAGAACTAAAGTCAGCCTCCTAAGGACCTAGAGCTGTACAGTGTACACAGGTTTTCATCTTACACAGGTACACAGGTTTTCATGTCACACAGGGACAGAAGTATAATTCCAAGCACATTACAACTTCAAATGGAGTCTCCAAATCATTTTCATCAGAAAGTCACTCTGTGGGAGTGAAGACAATTGGCAGGGCCCAGCTCACAATGACTTCGCTAGCACTCAGCCACCACGCCCCCCAGCCCCTGCCCTCCACAACCTTCAAGAATGAAGCACTCAGCTACCAACAAGACATATTTCAAATAGTTTAATTTTAAAAATATTCTATTCGGTGCTAAAATATGTCTTCACTCACTGTTGCCCATTTCCATTTTCTTAAACTTTTTTGAAACAAAAAATAAAATCACGAGGTTCAATTAAACATGCAGATTTCAAAGAAAAGGGAACTTTCTAGAAAGTCTGAGCTGAAGGAGTACTGTGAGAATGGGTGCTGTTGTCAAACCTCAAATTCTCGCTGGGGCAGAGTTTGCGGCAGGAGTGCTGGGGACCGTGGCAGGAGGCAGGGGATGCTGGAATGAAATGTCCAGGTGGAAACAACAAAAGCTGCGCGTGCGTGTGTGTGCGCGCGCGCACGCGTGTGTTGGGGAAGGGGACGGTTACAGTTGGGGACAAAGGACTGTCAGCAGCCAGAGAGCCCATGAGAGGCAGGATAACCTCAGGAATGGGCAGAAGTGCCAGGATAGCAAGAAATCTATATGGACTTTTCCACCCTCTCATGGAGCGAAGCCCTTCCCTTGCCTCCGGAGTCTACTCAGGCATTCTCCAACAGCAGCCTACAGGGCCCCTAGCCCTATGGGAAAGTCCATGAATTTACAGTCTCCATTCCATTCAAGTAAGCCCTAGGCACTCTCTTCTCCAGAGGATGCCTTCCACATCTCTTTCCTCTTGTAGAAGCACCAGCAGCTCAGTCCAGAGGTTCCGGAGCAGAAACTGCTACCTGGAGGTGACAGATGAACCCTGGAGTGGCCGATGCTCCAGCCTACTTGGGGTGCAAAAAGGACAGGAGTGCTCCTCTTCTCAGGATCAAGCAGACACAGGTGCCAGGGACGGGAAGATGACGTTACGACCCCCAGTCCTATGTCAGCCTTCCAGCCCAGAAGGCTCCTATGTGCAGGCTCTGGAGCCCAGTGCTTGCCCTTAGCCCAGCAGCACAGCACAGCCAGAACCAGAATGCAAGAGAGGCCTGGGGCCAGGAGGCGAAGGGTGCCAGGGTGGTGCTAGCTTTCTGACGCTGTCTGCGGCACTGCGGGCTGGTCCACACAGAAGCGTTTCAGGGGAGGCGCACCTGAGTCTTCCTCTTCCTCAGCAATCTAGAAGCAGCCAGAGCATGGAATCACAGGGCCATCCCTCTGAACCAGACCTCCCCTTCCACCCTAATTTACAACCCAGAAGTCCACCCCCCACTGTCTCACAGATAACCAAACCTCTTCCCCTACCTTATAACCTGGAGCCCAGCGTCCGTGCTGCCTTCCCAACTACAGCACATCCCGTGCTATAGCGCCAGTGCACATTAACAGAGCCCTTACTTTTTTCTTAGAAACTGGGAAACCCAAAGCACCTCCTTACCTGCGTCTCTAATGGAACTGGTTCTTCCTTCGTGAGGGTGGGAGGCTCATCAGCAACTTCTGAGGCGGGCAGGGAGGGCTCTGCAAAAGCAAAGGTGGGCGTAGCTGCAGGGCCTCCTGAGGCAGGAGACTCCTGTGGAATCTCTGCCCCAAGCTGGGGGAGTGTTCCTGCGAGCTATGTGGAGACGCCTTGGTGAAGAGGCAACACAAGCCGCAGAATCAATATACATTGTAAGAAGAAATTTGCAGCATCTAGTGCAAAGAGCACGAGCTCTGAAGTTAGAAGGAATGAAATGAGACACACAGTTCCACAAGTTACCAGCTCTGTGATCATGGCCAAGCAACTGAACTTTTCTAAGACTACTTCCTCATCTGTAAAATGGAGATAACAGCTGCCATTTCATGGGGTTTTTGAGAGAATCATACCAGGCATCAAATATGAAAAGTGCCTTCCTTACAGAGAGCCTGGCGCTCAGTTGTGTTGCTGTTTTCTTTCTTCATTCTGTGAAAGGGGAAAATACAACCATTCCCAAAATAGCCTCAAACAATTGACAAGTGGCTTGAAGCTGCCAGCTCTGGGGCAACTTCTCTAACCTGTGACTCTAAAGAAGAGAAACATCGGGGCCTCCCTGGTGGCGCAGTGGTTGAGAGTCCGCCTGCCGATGCAGGGGATACGGGTTCGTGCCCCGGTCTGGGAGGATCCCATATGCCGCGGAGCGGCTGGGCCCGTGAGCCATGGCCGCTGAGCCTGTGCATCCGGAGCCTGTGCTCCGTGACGGGAGAGGCCACAGCAGTGAGAGGCCCGCGTACCGCAAAAAAAAAAAAAAAAAAAAAAAAAAAAAAAAAGAAGAGAAACATCAAGAGCAAGAGCAAGGCCCCTCCAAGACGCTCATCGTGGGCCAACAGAGACTCACCCTCAAGGATCTCCTGGCCCAGGGTGGGGGGCTGGGAGTCATCTGTGCGGAAGTCGGAGGTGTGCGCTGGGCTCAGGGACTCGCTCTGCTGGGGGCTGGGGCTCGAGTTGGTGCTGCTGTCCACCTTGAGCTGATAGACATCAGACACGGAACTCTGGTTGCTGTTTTCATCTGAAAACCAAACATGACAAAGGCAACAGCTGAGGGTGGTCACTTCTGAGAGTAATTCAGTACAGAGCCAAGGGCCTGGTGTCTCTACAGACAGCATGGACACAGCCAGGCACACAATGATCACGGACGGCTGTAAACAGCCCCTGAACCAAAGGCAGACATTCTCGGGGCTTCTGTGCACTGCAACTTACCAACAAGAGTCTAAATTGGTTAATTTAAGCATGTTCTATTTTATGACACATATTCTAAGCACCACAAGATGCAGCCAGAATCTTTAAGTTTATGCAACATTTATATTTCAGGAAGGTCAAGATATGCTTATTAATCCCTTCTTTATTATCCACCAGTTACAGCTGGGACCTGGTATTTTCCCACTGTGCAGTGAAGGGAGGAACACATCTGTGCCTCTCAACCTTTCTCACAATACAAGAGGTGTAGAAAATGATAGTCTGTCTGCTATTCTCGGCTGTCTGAAGGAGGGTGACAGTGTCTGGAGGTGGTCAGCTCGGGCCCTTGCACCTGCCTAGGCTCCATCTCACCGCCTCAAGGACCGTGGGATCCCACCTGGGAAGCGCTGTCTGAAGGCTTAAAGTCACCACCTAAGTTAAAAACACAGAGTCAGCAGGGCCTTCCTCTCCCTGACCTCCAGCAGCCAGTCACCAAATCTGCCCCACCCACTGCCCTGACTCAGCCTGTGCCCATTCCTTCCTCTCCCGTGGCCTCAGCTCAGCCCTCATGATCTCTCGCCTGGCCTCCAGCCACAGCTACCCAACTGCCCTTCCCGCAGTCTCAGGCACCCCCACTGGACCTCATACCACTGCCAGAGTGATCTTTCTAAACCCTTGTCGGTTCCCCACTGCCCATGAGATGGCCCTATCCCAACCTACAAACTCCCTTCTGATCTCCAGGCTCACCGCCTGCTGTTCTTCCCCATGCACCCTGGCTCCTGCCAAACTGGACTCTAACCTAAGAGCAGCTTCAAGTACCAGTGTCTGCTATGACATGCTCTTTCCGGTCTTCCTGCAAAGCCTCTAGACATGCCAACATTCAGCTCAGGCATCACCTCCTCCACAGAGCCTCGTGTCTCAGGCTCCCTTGGGTGGAAATGACCACCCTCTCTTTTATGCTCCTGCTGTTTCCTGGGCACACCTGCGTTTACTATATTACACACCAGTCTCCCTCCATTACACTCTGCGCAGGCAGGCTCTGTGGCTTACTGGCCCTTGAATCTCCAGTGCAGTACACAGTACCTGGCACACAGTAGGAGTTCATTAAATGTTCAATGAATGAAAAGGATGAGATAGTGCCCAGACTGAGGAAATGGAGCCTCCCATTGTCTCCCAGAGCTTTATGATGGAACATCTCACACAGCTAGAGAACATTTCCCTTGTATTCTCTTCCTGTACCACACTGACCTTGCAGGGGTTGGGGGAGAAGTGAGGAGGGGATACCTGGTCACTCCCAGTCTAGTTCCGAAAAGAAAATTGTAAGCCCTTTCCAGTCTTTATCCTACAATGACCACCACCTTCTATACTGAAATGGAAGTAGCATTTTATCACAAAAAAGAATAAAGCTCTGTCACTCTTCTGCTTAGGCAAATACTTTTCTTCTCCAAGCATCAGTTTTCTGAAACAGGGATGACGATAACTGCCTGGTTTATATCACAGGCTAATGTAAAGATAAAAATGAGAAACTGAAGTGAAAGTGCTTCATAAACAGTAGGTGCCACACAGGTATAAAAGGTGATGTTATGAGTGTAGTGCTGACTCAGGCCGGACGTCTACCGAAGACTGGTTTAGGAGGCAGAGCTTGGGCTAAGGGAGGATAGGCAGATGCCCGGCATGGGGCGGGGGGTCTCCTCTGAGGCACTCTCATCAAATACACAGTCTAAAGAAAAGAGCTTCTGATCCAGAAAACCAGGACCCACCATGGGGTCTGCCACCTACAAGTGATGTGACTTTAGATATGTAACCTCACCTCTCTGAGCCTCAGTTTCCGTAACTGGAAAGTGAGGAGACTGTCGTCTCTCTTGCAGGGTTATTGTGAGGTTTAAATGAAAAGCCTTCCATAAAGTGCCCAGGAAGATACCAGCAAAACAGCAGGCACTGAAATGACACACAGACTACTCTTCTGATTATTAATGGGTCATCTAAATTTTCATTTTCCTGCAAGGAAGACATATGGATGCAACTCACCCTGGAATTCAAGAAGGAGAGAGGAATTGGCTGAGGCATCAGAGGGAAAGCCATTAGGTTCCCGGGCTGCTGAACTGTTCGATTTTGACTTTTCTTTCTAGAAAAGGAAAAAAAGAGGAATATGACAGAGCCAAGCAGAAGACTCACAGAGAGAGAGAAGGTGTTGAGACACCAGAGAGGTCTGGATTAGGAACAGGAGGAACAACAGCGGTTTCAGAATCCAGGACCCGAGGAATAACAGGATCCTGGACAAGGTGTCCCCAGGCCTCAGTGTCTCTGTCAGTAAAATGGACCCTTCCAGTGCTAATATCATGAATCGCAAGTGAGAGGCAGATACATATCTTCCACTAGAGCTCCCTGTAGGACTCTTCTGCTTTCTGCCCTGATGAGAATGCTCTATCCAGTCCTTCCCTACATGCATGGGTGAGAAACACAAAATACCCATTTGAGAAAGATCCCTGTTTTAGTAGCACAGCAGGGAAGAAAAAAAAGTGAAAGAAGAAAGGACCTCTGACTGGACAAAGGAAGGAGTCACTTTATATGTAACACAAGCAGTGACAGGACAAGGGGCCCCTGCTAGCTCTATTCCTCACCAATCCACCACATCCACTCAAAATGATCTCCCACGTCCACCTTTGCCTTCAAGCAGGATGCAGGTTACACATGTGGGGGAACCACAGTGGGAAGGTAAGCACTAGCTTGCAACAAACAAGGAAATAATCCACAGGACAGAAAACCATCAATCCAAGCATTTGCAAATGAGAGCATCCCAACAGCCAAAAGTTCAAATCTGAATAATCTCAAATTTACTAATTCATACTTTTTATACTTGCCTATTTATTGTACGTGCATTGTACTAGTAATACAACTTAGTGTTTCTTAATACTCTCAATGCTAGCTCGGCAATAAATCAACTGTACACATATATGCAGTCCTTCCCTTCATTTTTTCATATACAGACATAATTTTAATGTAATTACACTTTACCATTTTACTGCAGAGGCTACATAAACATAATTTTTACTAGCTGCACAATATTCCAGATATCATAATCACTTAATCACTACTCAACTAGTGGACATTTAGCTTTACCTGATTTAGGACTGTCTTTGTTTGTTGCTAGTAGGAATAAGCCCACAATGCTCAACTTTCACTTTTTCCTGGATTATGTGACTAAATTCACAAAAAAAATTCCTTCTAGATCAAAAAGTATAAACTAAACATATTTTTCTTAAAATATTCTGTGGCTCACTCACCACTCTCTACAAGGAGGTTGGCAATATATTTGGAGTACGAGCATCACGGCACCCATGCCAACATTTGGCTTTATCATTATTTTTTTCTGATCTCTCATTTATCTTTATTTTAATGATTCTGTGCTCATATAAAATATGCATTCACTATAAGAAATTCTGAAAATACAGAAAAAGAAATGAAAAATCACCTGTACAACCAGAGACAACCTATACATACAACTGTATGAAAATGGCTCATGATTCAGCATTATAACTTGCTCCCCTTCCCCCATTCACCATATTAAAAACATTTTTCTCTGCGAACATGGCGCTGCGAGTGGTGTGGAGCGTGCGGGCCGCGGTCTGCGGTCTGCAGCCTGCGTGCCACCTCTGCGCCCAACACACCCTGCCCGCTGCGGCCCTGGGGACTGCGGGCGGGCGCCGACCGGGCGCTGCGCACCGGACCCGCTCTGCTGTCGGGTTGTAAATTCACAGACAAACATGAGTGGGTAACAACAGAAGACGGTGTTGGAACAGTGGGAATCAGCAATTTTGCACAGGAAGCTTTGGGAGATGTTGTTTACTGCAGTCTGCCTGAAGTTGGGACAAAATTGAACAAACAAGAGGAATTTGGTGCTTTGGAAAGTGTGAAAGCTGTGGGTGAACTCCACTCTCCTCTATCAGGAGATGTAACAGAAATGAATGAAGCCCTAGCAGAAAATCCTGGACTTGTCCACAAATCTTGTTATGAAGATGGTTTGCTGATCAAGATGACACTCAGTAAGCCTTCAGAACTAGATGAACTAATGAGTGAGGAAGCATATGAGAAATATATAAAATCTATTGAGGAGTGAAAATGGAACCCCTAAATAAATTATCTGTGGCAAAACTAGTTATAAAAATTATGTAATTCAAGGATAACATTGTTATCTTAACCATATATATATATATATATATATATATATATATAGTAACTTGCTTACAGCCATCCCTCGATTTAGGTCAAAAGACTCAATGAACTTGCCACTGGAAATAAATGGCAGTGGAGAAAAGTTTGTTAGTTGTATAGTGTCCAATTAAGAAATTACTATCTTAATTTTGCAATATACTGTGTTTGCTTGTGCTATTTTTATACAGTGAAGCAACAGCCTTGCAGGAAAATAAGAAACAGTTTAATAATAAAATATGCAACTTCCTAAAAAAAAATTTTTTTCTTTGCCATTGAATAATCTTCTATACCATCTTTTATAATGGTTACAAAGCTTTACAATATACAGGTGCACAATAACTTAATGAATTCTCTACAATAAGATCTTCATTTTGCTTGCAATTTTTAAATACCACGAACAATAATATTGTGATGCTCAACACTATAGATGTACCTTGTACACATCATGATTATGTCCTGAGGATAAATTTCTAGAGATAAAACTTCTAGATCAAAGGCATAAATATTCTGAAAGTTTTTTCCCCCTCAGCTTTACTGAGGTATAACTGACAAATAAAATTGTAAGATATTTAAAGCATACCCTGGGTTAATTTGATATACATATACACTGTGAAAGGATTCCCACCATCTGGTTAATTAAGCTTTTAAGTATACATATATGATCAACTTCACCTGTAGAAAGTTTGTCCCAATTTACTCTCCCATCAGCAGTGCCCCACTCCCTTATGTCCTTCACATTTTTTTCTTTACCAATTTGGTCATTTTCTATTTTTCCTAACCTAACTGGTCTATGCTAGTACCTTAGAAGATGGCACACTATCATGGACCACTGGAAGGTACATAAACCGATGGACCTCAGGGCCCAGCTCAGAAACCAACACAAACACTGTAAGAAGCCCTTCGGAGAGACAAAAGGAGCTGAGTCCTGGGCAGGAGAACTTGAAATAGGAAAGGGCCAGGGTCTTATATGTGAGAAATGGGGAGGGGGTTGCTGTACATGTGGGGGGTTCCCCCATATGTACACACTACCCAAGAGAGCTAGCAGCCTAACCTTTGACCCTTATGGGTATTGGCATCACCAGAGCCAGGGTTAGATGAAAAACAAAGGGTGACTCCAGAGCCCCCCTAACTTTCACACCAGCTCCTTGGGCTGGACAAGGACGGCTGCTCCCAGATAAAGGCAGCACGTGGAAGACTGGTACTAGGGAGTTCCCTGAGACACAGGGGAAGATGAGAGAGGGGAAAAGGGAAAGGCTGAACCCTGAGGCTAATCCCATCCCCTAAATCCATTTAGAGGAGGGAACACAAAGCCTCATTTCTACACATTTCTAGCCAATGCAGCTCAGACTCAAAAGGAATAAAAGATGAGTGCACAGAAAAAACTAACCAGACACTGGAGGAAAACAAGCACCATGAAAGACAATAAACAGAACAAGCTATACCGGAAGAAGCAGACTAGAGGGACAGAAAAATTGAAATAAAACATAGCAAATCTCCTCAGAAAGATAAGGATGACACTGGAAAGTTGTTTTGAACAACCAACAACAAAGGAAATTTGGTATGAATAATAAACTCGTTCAAAATAAAAATTAAGTGAATGAGGGAATTCCCTGGCAATCCAGTGGTTAGGACTCCACGCTTCCACTGCCTGGGGCCCAGGTTTGATCCCTGGGAAGGGAATTAAGATCCCACAAGCCATCTGCGCAGTGTGGAAAAAAAGAAAAAACAATTAAGTGAACGAGTTTATTAGCAGAAATAGAGCTGAAGAAAAGATTAATGAGCAAACCCTGGGTTGAGAAGTCAGAATATATGAGGACAAAATAAAGAGATGAAACAAACTAAAAGTTAAGAAATGAAGCTAGATGTTCACATTATAGGATATTCTTACAGAAGTTCCAGGTCAAACAGAAGAAATTCTAAAAGTTTCCAGGAATACAAAAGAATCACCTACAAAGAAATCAAGAATTAGACTGACATCAGATTTCTCAACAGAAAACTAGAAGCACAACAACTGAGTAATAGTTTCAAAATGTTGAAAGAAAATAATTTTTAACCTAGAATTTCATATACAGGTAAAATGATCAATTAAACATGAAAGTATGTTATGAAGATGGTTGGCTGATCAAGATGATCAAAAGTTTTCTCCACATCAAAAGTTTTCTCCACACAAGTCCTCTTTGGCAAAATCCTTGAAGGGTGTATTCCAGCAAGAAAAGAAATTAATCTAAGAGAAAGCAATAATAAATAGGTACAAAGGGTTAGTAAATAATTAGTAATGTTTACTTTGTCTAATTAAGCAATGACTAAAACAAGAAATGTCTGTAAAAACAGAAATATCTGAACAGAATATCTGACCTGAAATTCCATTCAAAACTAAGGAGAGGGCAGGAATGAAAGTGGGGGGCGGGGGTAGAGACCAGGGGTGGTTAAAAATGTGTTCAGGCTCAGAGGGGAAACACAGATTTTGATAAGCTTTATACACTGATACAGAAAAATATTAAGTATAACTCTTTTTAGGTTAGAGATAGCCAATAAAAAAATTAAAAATAAAATGTGGAACTTTCAAATCAGAAGAAAATTTGTCTAGTCATCATGAGGTGAAGAGAAAAAAGAAAGTGTATCATGGCAGAAATCCTTGTCCATGTAAGTAGAATGTTTAGATGGTGACATTTTCACGGCCTTTCCGGCCCCTAAATGGTGCCACAGCTATTATGAACACACATAGCTAGCATACACGTCCTGAGGAGACTTCTGGGAAACTCCTTAAATTCATGAAAATACCATTTGCCCATCCTTCCACTCTCTTGCTGCCTTGAACTTGAATGTGTTGAATGATGGCTGGAGCTCAAACTTGGATACAAGGTCAAACATGAAGCAGAGGAAAATGGGCAATTGTTTAATGCGTATAGAGTTTACCTCTGCAAGATGAAGAGTTCTGGAGATGGATTACACAACAAAGTGAATGTATTCAACACTACTGAACTGTACACTTAAAAAATGGTTAAGATGGTAAATTTTATGATATGTGTATTTTACCAGGATAGAAATAAAGTAAAATGAATAGAACCATTACTCTCTTAAATATAAATTATTAAAAAAAAAAAAAAAAAAAGGTGGGACTTCCCTGATGGCTCAGTGGTTAAGAATCTACCTGCCAATGCAGGGGACACAGGTTCGAGCCCTGGTCTGGGAAGATCCCACATATCGCGAAGCAACTAAGCCCACACGCCACAACTACTGAAGCCTGTGGGCCTAGAGCCCATGCTCTGCAATAAGAGAAGCCACCGCAATGAGAAGCCCACACACTGCAACGAAGAGTAGCCCCCGCTCGCCACAACTAGAGAAAGCCCACGCGCAGCAACGAAGACCCAATCCAGCCAAAAATAAATAAATAAATTTATTTTTTAAAAAAAGGAACAGAGGCTTCCCTGGTGGCACAGTGGTTGAGAGTCCACCTGCCGATGCAGAGGACACAGGTACGTGCCCCAGTCCGGGAAGATCCCACATGCCGCAGAGCGGCTGGGCCCGTGACCCATGGCCGCTGAGCCTGCGCGTCTGGAGCCTGTGCTCCGCAATGGGAGAGGCCACAGCAGTGAGAGGCCCACGTACCGCGAAAAAAAAAAAAAAGGAACAGAAAGGTTGCAAGAAACCTGGGTCCCTGGGGACTCTTAGAGTGGAAGTGCCACACCAGTCCTAGACTGCATATTTCTGTTCCTCTAAGAATAAAATAAAACTTTTTAAAACCATTACTACTTTGAGTTTTCTGTCACCCACAGCTAAACCCAATATGCCCAATAAGCAGAAAAATGTAAAACGGGGAAAGACAGAATTATAAGACATACCAGGGAAATACAAATCAAAAGAAGACACGGTATCTTCTAGAATATCTAGAATATCAATCAAAGAAGCCATGCAAATCAGAAGAGTAAAGAGGAAACCCAATACAAGAATAAGGAAAATACAAGAAATCAGAGGGGAATTTCCTGGCAGTCCAGTGGTTAGGACTCTGTGCTTTCACTGCCGAGGGTCGGGGTTAAATCCCTGGTTGGGGAACTAAGATCCCGCAAGCCTCAGGGCAAAAAAAAAAGAAATCAGAAAAGAGGAAATCTAAATGAATAAAAAGGAAATCTGAAGAGATAAAATTGTCAATCTCCCTAGTGTTCAGAGAAATGCAAAATAAACAAAGAGATACCACTTTACGTCTATCAGATTGGCAGGATTTCGGAATTAGGAGTTAGATAATATCAGATGTTGCTGAAGATGTGGGAAATGGGAGCCCTGTGACACAACTGGGGAAGTGTACTAACTATCTGGGTGCAGCTATTCAGGAGACAGATCTGACAGCCAGCATCTAGTACAAACAATCATGTATGTACAGCCAGTAACAGAGCAATCTCACTCCTGGGCATCTAATCCAGAGAAAAACTCCCACAAGTCCTCAAGGACAATGGTTTAAGGGATGTCCACCAGAGTCATCTGTGCTACCAAAAAAAGCTGGAGGCAACACACACAAACAGACCCATATTCAGACACTTGGAACACGACAAAGTTGGTTCTACAGAGCAGGAGGAAAACAGTCTTTTCAAGTGGTGGGACAAATGCATATCCACATGGAAAAAAAACGAAATTGGGCCCCTACTTCAAAATACACAAAAATTAGGGCTTCCCTGGTGGCACAGTGATTGAGAGTCCACCTGCCGATGCAGGGGACATGGGTTCGTGCCCCAGTCCGGGAAGATCCCACATGCCGCGGAGCGGCTGGGTCCGTGAGCCACGGCTGCTGAGCGGGCGCGTCCGGAGCCTGTGCTCCACAACGGGAGAGGCCACAACAGTGAGAGGTGCGTGTACCACAAAAAAAAAAAAAAAAAGAGGAGGCAGGGTTGCCTAGTAATATAAAACATGGTCTCCAACCTAACCTCTACAACTCAAAATACACGAAAATCAACTCCAGGTGTGTTATAAATGGGAATAGGATAACAAGATTGTAGAAGACTATATGGAAGAATATCTTTGTGACCTCAAAGAAGGAACAGATTTAAGACATTTAAAAGCACCAATTATAAAGTAAAAGATTATTTTGTCTACATTAAAAGTAAAAACTTCTGTTACTCGGGACTTCCCTGGTGGCATAGTGGTTAAGAATATGCCTGCCAATGCAGGGGGCACGGGTTCGATCCCTGGTCCAAGCAGATCCCACATGCAGCGGAGCAACTAAGCCCATTCACCACAACTACTGGGCCTGCGCTCTAGAGCCTGTGAGCCACAAATACTGAGCCCGCACCCTGCAACAAGGGAAGCCACCACAAGAAGCCCGCGCACCACAACAAAGAGTAGCCCCTGCTCACAGCAATGAAGACCCAATGAAGCGAAAAATAAAATTAAAAAAACAAAAACAGGGCTTCCCTGGTGGCACAGTGGTTGAGAGTCTGCCTGCCGATGCAGGGGACGCGGGTTCGTGCCCCGGTCTGGGAAGATCCCACATGCCGCGGAGCGGCTGGGTCCGTGAGCCATGGCCGCTGAGCCTGCGCGTCCGGAGCCTGTGCTCCGCAACGGGAGAGGCCACAACAGTGAGAGGCCCGCGTACTGGGGGAAAAAAAAACAAAAACTTCTGTTACTCAAGCCTGCATAAACGGAGTGTAAAGACAAGCCATGGAATGGAAAAAGGTACAGATACAGATAGTATTTAATCAATAAAGAGTATGTGTCCACAACACAGAGAATCCCTACAAGTCCTAAGAAAAAGACCACAGCCAAACAGACAATAGGAACTTCTTAAAAGAGGAAATCCAGGGCTTCCCTGGTGGCGCAGTGGTTGAGAGTCCGCCTGCTGATGCAGGAGACGCAGGTTCGTGCCCCAGTCTGGGAAGATCCCACATGCCGCGGAGCGGCTGGGCCCATGAGCCATGGCCGCTGAGCCTGCACATCCGGAGCCTGTGCTCCGCAACGGGAGAGGCCACAACAGTGAGAGGCCCGCGTACCGCAAAAAAAAAAAAAAAAAAAAAGAGGAAATCCAAAAGGATGCTGAAAAGGTTCTCCATCTCATTAGTAATTACATCATTAATCACCGAATTAAAACCACAATGAGATATCTTAATACATTTAGTCTAACTATACCAACTGTTGATGAGGATTTGGAGCAGTGAGAACTCATATTGCTGTTAAGAATATATACTGGTACAATCACTTTGGAAACTAGTTTGGTAGTCGCTAGTGTAGGTCAAAATACACATATCCTAAGACTTAGCTATTCTACTCCTAGGAATATATCCTAGGAAAACCCATGCATGTGTTGACCCACATACTGAATAAGAATGTCACAGGAACATTGTTCCTATTATCCCAAATGGGGAACAACCCAAATATTCATCTACAGGAGAATAAGAAAGATAAATTATGGTACAGTCCTATAATAAAACTCCATACAGGGACTTCCCTGGTGGTCCAGTGGTAAAGAATCCACCTTACAATGCAGGGGACATGGGTTTGATCCCTGGTCAGGGAACTAAGATCCCACATACCACGGGGCAACTAAGCCCGCATGCCACAACTACTGAGCTCACGCACCTCAACTAGAGCAC